>NC_086153.1:341774940-342974940 GCF_035149785.1 Candoia aspera
TGTGACGGTCGGCGCAGGCACCGGGAGGTTGTAACGCAGATGACGTCATTGATGCCATTGGTGCCACCGTCCTGCTAAGATTTGCACCGGTGCCTCTTCGGGGGGGCATGAGTCTGCACACCGATGAAACATTCCCTCTCTGCGCATCTCCTCCGGGGTCAGCAGGACAAAGAACCTCGCCCCAAACTCCCGTTTTTCATTTGCCGACCCAGCCCCCGGAGCCGTTGCTTACGCACGGCCGGAGACTCGCCCTGCGATTGATGGTTTCCTGCGCATTTTCTCTGTCTCCTGCTCTCCGGCCTCCTGTGCCCATCATGAGCTGGAAGGAGAAAGGAAGGAGAAAGTGAGAGAGCGTTGAGGGAGGGAGGGGAGGGAGGGAGGAAGGAAGGAAGGAAAAAGTGAGAGAGAGATAAGGAAAGGAGGGAGGGGAGAAGGAAGGAAGGAAGGAGAAAGTGAGAGAGAGTTAAGGGAGGGAGGGAGGGAAGGAAGGAATGAAGGAGGAAGAGAAAGAAAGGAAGGAGGGAAGGAAGGAAGGAAAGAAGGAAGGAAGGAAAAAGTGAGAGAGGTAAGGGAGGGAGGGGAGAAGGAAGGAAAGAAGGAAGGAAGGAGAAAGTGAGAGAGCGTTGAGGGAGGGAGGGGAGGGAGGGAGGAAGGAAGGAAGGAAAAAGTGAGAGAGAGATAAGGAAAGGAGGGAGGGGAGAAGGAAGGAAGGAAGGAAGGAAGGAAGGAGAAAGTGAGAGAGAGTTAAGGGAGGGAGGGAGGGAAGGAAGGAATGAAGGAGGAAGAGAAAGAAAGGAAGGAGGGAGGGAAGGAAGGAAGGAAGGAAAGAAGGAAGGAAGGATAAAGTGAGAGAGGTAAGGGAGGGAGGGGAGAAGGAAGGAAAGAAGGAAGGAAGAAGAAAGTGAGAGAGAGATGAGGGAGGGAGGGGAGGGAGGAAGGAAGGAAGGAAGGAAAAAGTGAGAGAGAGATAAGGAAAGGAGGGAGGGGAGAAGGAAGGAAGGAAGGAGAAAGTGAGAGAGAGTTAAGGGAGGGAGGGAGGGAAGGAAGGAATGAAGGAGGAAGAGAAAGAAAGGAAGGAGGGAAGGAAGGAAGGAAGGAAAGAAGGAAGGAAGGAAAAAGTGAGAGAGGTAAGGGAGGGAGGGGAGAAGGAAGGAAAGAAGGAAGGAAGGAGAAAGTGAGAGAGCGTTGAGGGAGGGAGGGGAGGGAGGGAGGAAGGAAGGAAGGAAAAAGTGAGAGAGAGATAAGGAAAGGAGGGAGGGAGAAGGAAGGAAGGAAGGAAGGAAGGAGAAAGTGAGAGAGAGTTAAGGGAGGGAGGGAGGGAAGGAAGGAATGAAGGAGGAAGAGAAAGAAAGGAAGGAGGGAGGGAAGGAAGGAAGGAAGGAAAGAAGGAAGGAAGGATAAAGTGAGAGAGGTAAGGGAGGGAGGGGAGAAGGAAGGAAAGAAGGAAGGAAGAAGAAAGTGAGAGAGAGATGAGGGAGGGAGGGGAGGGAGGAAGGAAGGAAGGAAAAAGTGAGAGAGAGATAAGGAAAGGAGGGAGGGGAGAAGGAAGGAAGGAAGGAAGGAAGGAAGGAAGGAAGGAAGGAAGGAAGGAAGGAAGGAAGGAAGGAAGGAAGGAGAAAGTGAGAGAGAGATAAGGAAAGGAGGGAGGGGAGAAGGAAGGAAGGAAGGAAGGAAGGAAGGAAGGAAAGGAAGGAAGGAAGGAAGGAAGGAAGGAAGGAAGGAAGGAGAAAGTGAGAGAGGTAAGGGAGGGAGGGAGGGAAGGAAGGAAGGAAGGAGGAAGAGAAGAAAGGAAGGAGGGAGGGGAGAAGGAAGGAAGGAAAGAAGGAAGGAAGGATAAAGTGAGAGAGGTAAGGGAGGGAGGGGAGAAGGAAGGAAAGAAGGAAGGAAGAAGAAAGTGAGAGAGAGATGAGGGAGGGAGGGGAGGGAGGAAGGAAGGAAGGAAAAAGTGAGAGAGAGATAAGGAAAGGAGGGAGGGGAGAAGGAAGGAAGGAAGGAAGGAAAGGAAGGAAGGAAGGAAGGAAGGAAGGAAGGAAGGAAGGAAGGAAGGAAGGAAGGAAGGAAGGAAAAAGTGAGAGAGAGATAAGGAAAGGAGGGAGGGGAGAAGGAAGGAAGGAAGGAAGGAAGGAAGGAAGGAGAAAGTGAGAGAGGTAAGGGAGGGAGGGAGGGAGGGAAGGAAGGAATGAAGGAGGAAGAGAAAGGAAGGAAGGAGGGTGGGAAGGAAGGAAGAAGAAGTGAAAGAGAGATAATGAAAGGAGGGAGAGGAGAAGGAAGGAAGGAAGGAAGGAAGGAAGGAAGGAAGGAAGGAAGGAAGGAAGGAAGGAAGGAAGGAAGGAAGGAAATGTGGGTTAATCCCTTTCGATTTTAAAATCATCCTACACCTTGTTTCGGATGTACTCTTTGCAAAGCAGCAAAGAACAGAAACCAAGAACGATACCCTAAAATAACATCACTTTATCCAAACCTGCGTCCTCTGCAAATCAGCCACCACCGAGCGCTGACAATAGAAAAAGGGGCAGCGTGATGCCATCTGCGAAGGTGCTAAGAAAACCATAGCCAGATCTGGAAGTTGCGAAGCATCTAGTTGCAGGCCGTTCCAAAGGTTTGGGGGCACCCCCCCCCAAAGGCCTGGTCACCCAGTTTCCCAGGGTCTGCCAGCTTGCCAGCAACACACAGCTGTGGCTTCCCTGATTCCTGTGCTGGGGAGGTCCGTGGGGGACCCCCCTTGACTGCTTTCTTACCCTTCTGCTCCACAGATCACGACGAATGTGCCACCACCAACATGTGCCTGAATGGGATGTGCATCAACGAAGACGGGAGCTTCAAGTGCATTTGCAAGCTGGGCTTTGTGCTGGCCCCCAACGGGCGCTACTGTGTTGGTGGGTGCGAGGGGGCCTCCCCATTAGAATGGAGCTGGGAAGGGGGGATTGCTGGGCTCTGGGCCATGCGGTTGGACTCATGAAACCTTCGGATTCCTCCTTTCTTTTCACAAATGGCTTCAGCTGGCTTTAACTTACAGAGGACATGATGATGGGAAGATAAGGCGATGCCCCTGAAATCACGGCAAATGATGCTGCCGTGCAGGGGACAAGAGCAGAAATGGCAGGAAAGCAGATCTTTGGCTAATCTTTACTTATTTTATTTGTAGAAGGCTGCGTATGCCAGTGTTTCTCAAGCTCGGCGACTTTAAGATGGGTGGACTTCAACTCCCAGAATTCCCCAGCCAACTGGCTGGGGAATTCTGGGAGTTGAAGTCCACCCATCTTAAAGTCGCCGAGCTTGAGAAACACTGGCATACACTACCTACTTCCTAAGACTCGTAGTTATTGATACAAAAGAACAGGAATCAAAGCGCAATCACTGCCGAAGATTAATTAGCGAAAGGAGGCTCTTCCACCACCGGCCCACAAATGCTCAGCAGAAAAATAAGTTCTTCAACAACTTCTTGAAGGCCAAGACTTTAGGGACATCCTGTATCCCGGGGGACAAGGGGATCCTCCTTGCTTAAATGGGGTGGAAACCCTCAGCGGATGCCCTCTCAGAGGCTGTGTGGGTTGGGCTGAGTGGTCCTCTGATTACCTCTTGGGGCCACATGGCTAAATCATCTTCCAAGGGACTCCACGCAGAGTGTGTTGCAGGAGTCTTAACATGAGGTGATTGGCCCCCAGCCATGATGTCCGGCACAACATTCAAAGTGGGCAACGGCCCCTCTGGCTACAGCCTCCGTTTCCTGGAGCCCCAAGTCCAGAGAATCCACCAATTGTGGATCTGCTCCTCTGAGGGGCAAGTGATCCCATCCAGAGTCAAAGGGACAACCAGAATGGATTGACCAACTCAATCACCAGGAACGGTACTTCCACCCAGCAGTGATTTAACTTGTTTTGACCCATCTAGACCCTTGTAGCCTCCAGGGACTAAGCCAGGTCTTCAACAGCTTTCCCAGACTGGTCTGGAGTAGCCACGTACAACTAGCATCATCGGGGTTCTGATGATGCCTCACTCCAAGCTGATGGATTGCCTCCTGCAGCCACTTCCCGCAGACATTAAATAGCGCGGAGCAGAGAATTCAATTCTGGGGGACCCCCATCTTGGAGCAACCATAGGCGTGATCCCTCCTTCCCACTCACGCCGGTATTGCAAGATGGGTGGAAGTTATTTATTTATTTATAAAATTATTTTATTTGTACAATTGATCGTCGGCAGCGGGGCAGCCTTCTTTGGGAGTCGGTGAGCTCTTCTTGATTGTAAATAATTTCAGTTAATTATATTGGGCATATCTGTGCTTGCTATGACAACCTGAATGATTTCTTTGCCGCAAAGGAGTTACACTGTTCCTGTGTCACTTCTAAAACAGTGTTCTGAAAGCTGTATTTCAGGCTGTGTGTTTGGGAGGTCAGTTGCACACCGTGACCTCCTTTTTTCTCCAAGGAAAGGAAAAAAGCCAGCTTGACTGCCACTCTCTTTCCACCTGCAGACATTGACGAATGTGAGACTCCTGGGATTTGCATGAATGGCTGGTGTATCAACACGGAGGGCTCGTTCCGGTGTGAGTGCCTGGGAGGGCTGGCCATTGGCGTGGACGGGAGGGTCTGCGTGGATACCCATGTTCGCAGCACCTGTTATGGGGGCATCAAGAAGGGCACCTGCGCCCGTCCCTTCCCTGGAGCCGTCACCAAATCCGAGTGCTGCTGTGCCAATCCGGACCACGGATTTGGAGAGCCGTGCCAGCCTTGCCCTGCCAAGAACTCCGGTGAGTGCACTTTGGAGAAGGGATCAGAGGGCAGCCCGAAGCACACGGTCCTCAGATTTTGCTTCCTATCCAGAAACATCTGAGTTAAGGAATTCCACATTCCCTGGATTTCCAAGCAGCCAAAAGTCTCAGTGCTCAGGAGAGTAAGGAAGCTCTGAAGAACCGGCAGAATATGCTAAATGCTTTGGGGGGGGGAGTTATCTGTAAAGCACAGCCTGTGGCCAAGTGAACATGCAGTGATAATAATGAATGAGAAGGAAGGAGACAGGGTGATGGCGGAATGGAGTATCCAGCAGAAGTACGGTATTTCCCTGCTCCGCCAAGCAACTGCAAGACTTGCTTTTCTGGGGATGAGTAGAGAGTAAGGAAATGACCGTGACAGAGATATGTAAGATCCATACACACTTTCCTGAATGTATATAATTATGCAATAGATGCAGGCACATTTCTGAAGCTGTATAGTGAGCAGAGCATTGTTGTTCTTGTTGTTTAATCCATTCTTATTTGATCATCTTTTGATCCCTTCTTCTCCCGCATCCCTTTAGGAGATCAAAATATCAAAATCAACTGGAAAGCCTATCCTTTTTTTAGATGGCATTCCTGAATTCTTTCAAAAACGTACAGGGAAGCGAACAAGACTGCCATCAGCCATGCCCAGAATGGGCATGGGTACCTGGCTAAAGCGTGGCAAGATCTATAATCTCACTTGCAGAAGTGAGAAATTCCAGTCTTTTCCTGGGCTCCACCAGCTGGATCAGGCATTAGACTGCAGCTTTTTGGCTGCTGTCCAGCACACGCTAGAATGATTCCCGTCTCCTTGGAGGGGAGTCATGGATCACCAGCCTCTCTGTTTTTCTGCTGCCCTCTTTGGAAGCAATAGAAGCCAACCCCAGGTGGAGAACCAGATAGATTTATTTTCTTAATTCTTTGGAGAAGGGGAAGAGATGTCAGCTGGGAGGGCTGATTCCCTGGCAGTTTCTCTGTTGCTCACAAAGGATGGCCATTGATTGGCTGATAATTCACACACGTAAATGTGTCCTGCTCCCTTCTGTCCAATTTTTGTGGGGTGAGTGTCAGTGGAGAGCTGGGACAAGGGAAAACTTTTTTCCTGAATGTAAGAAGCCAGGTTGCGTTTGGCTGGGGGAGGGAGTTTTGCCCAAGGAAGACTGATTACATTGGTCCTTTCCTAGGAGAAAAAAGTAAACCGTCTTTGAATGTCAGGGACAAGGTTTTTCCCTGGAAGCCTTTCCTGGAATGACCGTGTGATCTGGCTACATCCTGAAGTCATTCCAGGAAGAGCTGTGTAGGGGAAGAAGCCTTGTGGGGAACTCGCCCTGCTGAGACCATCTGGAGCCACGGAAAAAAGGACTAGCCAAGAGATCTGGCAACTGGAAGAGTTTCCCTGGCATGAAAAATATATTGAATCAATTTTACTGCCACAGCTATCATAGTTTGTACATACTTCTTTTTTGTTACCTAGGAAAGTACAGGTAGTCCTTGCTTAACAACCACAATTGGGACCAGAATTTAGGTTGCTAAGCAAAGCAATCATTAAGTGAATCCAACCCGATTTTATGACCTTTGTGTGATGGTCGTTAAGCGGATCATGTGGTTCCCCATTGATTTTGCTTGCCAGAAGCCAGCCTGGAAGGTCAAAAATGGCAATCATGTGACAACAGGAGGCTGCGATGGTCACAAATGCAAACCCAGCTCCCAAATCATGATCACATGACTGCAGGGATGCTGCAACGGTCATCAGTGTGAGGACCAGTCATAAGTCGGTTTTTTCAGCACTGTCATAAGTCTGAAACGTCACTAAATGAATGGTTATTAAGTGAGGACCACCTGTATTTTATAATGCTTCTTGTTTAAAAAACGCTTCTGCTGAGGGTGTATTTTGTGTTACGTTTGCGAGGCAATGCAGATGTTTCACCTGTGACATTAATGTGTTCAGATGTGCAAGTCTTCTCTCAGTGCTGCTTTCCCAAGTGACAAATCTTTGCTTTTTTCCCCAGCTGAATTCCAAGCATTGTGCAGTAGTGGCATAGGCATCACAGCCGACGGACGAGGCAAGTTCTCAGTGTTTATTGTGAGCTTTCAGGCAGATTCGGACTGAATGTTAGGGGGAAAAACACCCTTTCTGTTAGTAAGGAGAGTTTAAGAGTGGAGCCCATAACCCAGAGAAATGATAAGCAACCCTTCATTAGATGTGCTCAAATGGAAGCTGAACAACCAGTTTTCAGGGACTCCTGCCCTGTTCAGGGGGTTGGACTGGATGACCTCAAGGGACGCTTCCAACCCCAGGATTCTAATCCTCCTCCCATTTTAACCATAAGTCTATTTCTGGATCCATCTTTACAGTGATCTGTCCCCACGTTCTTTCGATCTCTGTTTTTCATTTCTAGCAGGGTTATATGTTCTATCAGGAAAGTTGGAATATATTTAGTTATTAGATTTCTGTCCCTCAGTCTTTGGCATGAGTGTTTCCAGGGGAATTAAAATTAAAATGAACCTTTCTTAAATAAAATAACTCAGTGGCCAAAATAGCCACCGAAGAGAATAATTAGCCCAATGGCAAAGGATAAATAACCGAGAAAGGAAACCTCCTTCACCTTCTTTCTATCTTCCTCCCATCGAGTTGCTCCAAGTTGTAGGTGGGGATTAAAACCCCCAGGATTCCCAGCCGGGCCAGCCCAGCTCAAGTCCAATATTATCAGGAGCAAGGGGGTCCATAAGGGGGTCAAAAAAGTGGCCGCAACTGCAGTCAAAGCCACGGCGTCTGGGCCGGATGGCTAGGCGAGCTCGGCTGGTTAATGTTGTCTTCTTTGAGCTGGGTCTGCAGTTTGTTAGCTTGTTGTTTTTAATCCTTGCTTGCCGCCCAGAGTCGCTCTGGTGAGTGGGGGCTATATAACGTCTAAATAACGGAAGAAACCTTGGTTTGGGGGCCCCACGTACGGACCCTCCTGCCTGTTGCTGTTTAACAACAGTTTTTCTGGAGGGTGGAGGGCCGAGACTGTCAGATGATCCGGATTCCAATTCTCCTGGGTAGATATCAACGAGTGTGCCCTGAACCCCGACATCTGCCCCAACGGCATGTGTGAAAACCTTCGGGGAAGCTATCGCTGCATCTGCAATCTGGGCTACGAGTCAGACCCCTCTGGGAAGAACTGTGTGGGTGAGTAAGGACACGCGATCCTGCGGTAGTAGCCGGCACACCAAGGCTGTCCCTCCAGTGGAGGCCAGGCGGTGCAGCTGTGACACTGGGCGGACGGCTGAAAACCGTGGTGGGTGAGCCAAAGAGCCAGAAGGAGGAGGTGGGGATGGGTGCTTCCGTGCTGTGGAAGGAACGTCTGGGGGTGGCCTCTGGTCGTCTCTCACCAAAGGATGAGCTCTGTGCTTGTGTGGGAGTTAGCGGAGAGCCACAGTTCCTCAGGGCCGAGAGGTCTGTTCTGTCAACAACCAAGGGTCGCTCAGCTTTTCCAGGCCTTGGCCTCAAAGGCGAGTAACCGTTGGTTGCTGACAGAATGGACCTCTCGGCCCTGAGGAACTGTGGCTCTCCGCAGAACTCCCAGTCGGAAGGGCAGGAAGGCTGGAAGAGAGGGAGAGTTCAACGCCCCTGTGCATTTTAGCCCAGCCTAGCCTGTTAGGCTCCCTTGCTTTTCTTAAAGTGGCTAGACCTTATGGCTAAAAAAGAACTCCAGGGGGACAGAGAAAAGGGCTGCTCTTCCGTGCACCTGCCAGCCCCGTTTGTCAGGCGCCGTGTCTTACTCCTCTCTCCAGACGTTGATGAGTGCGCCATCAATCGCCTGTTGTGCGACAACGGCTTGTGCCGCAACACGCCTGGGAGCTACAGCTGCAGCTGCCCCAAGGGGTTTGTCTTCCGGACAGAGACGGACACCTGTGAAGGTAACCGGCTCTGTTTTCTGCTGTAGCCCTTCGGTTTCTCTTGCCCTGGAAGCGGGAATACAGGTAGTCATCAACTTACAACCGTTCGTTTGGTGACCATTTGAAGTTATGGCAGTGCTGGAAAAAGGACTAACAACCAGTCCTCGCACTTATGACCATTGCAGCATCCCCTCAGTCACGTGATCAAATTGCAGGGTTATTGGCAGCCCTTGGCAACCGGCATGTATTTACAATGGTTGCAGCATCCTGGGGTCACATGATCACCATTTGTGACCTTCCCAGATGGCTTCTGGCAAGCAAAGTCAATGGGGGAAGCCGGATTCACTTAACAACCATGTGATTCGCTTAACGACCAAGGTGATTTGCTTAAAGACCGCAGCAAAAAAACCTCATAAAATCGGGTGTGACTCACTTGACAACTGCTTGCTTAGCAACATAAGTTCCAGTCCCAATTGTGGTCATACGTTGAGGACTACCTGTACGTTGCAAGACCCCAAGCATCAAGGTAGACGCTTGAAGCCAAGGCAGTGGAGGTGCTTGGCTGAATCTGGTGGATCCGAAGCAGCTTGTGGCCCTGAAGCAGGAACTGGGATAGATCCTCACAAGCTCTCCAGCTTTTAATTGTTTCCCCAAAAGTAGGGGTGTCAGTGGGGGGGAATAAAAAAGTCAAGATGCTGGCTGCAACTGCGCCATTAAAGCCCCACACCTCTTTTGCATGCATTGAGCGTGGAGCTTTGATCAGACTGCCGTGGCCACCATCTTGACTTTTCTGAGGCACAGAAACCCCACACGGACAGCCCGGCCTGAAAAAGTGCATGAAGCAGGCCCTCAGACGTGCGGCACAAACGCCTCCCCACGTTCCCTGCCTGTACGTGGCGCCGCTTTCCTCCTGTCTCCTAGATATCAACGAGTGCACGTCCAACCCCTGCGTCAACGGGGTCTGCAGGAACAACGCCGGGTCCTTTGCGTGTGAGTGCTCCCCGGGGAGCAAGCTGGATTCCAGTGGCACCGTCTGTGTTGGTGAGGAAGTGCCCTGCGCAGTGGCGGTCCTGGGGCTGGGCCTTAGGGCCAGGCTCTGGGCCTGGACTTGGGGGGGGCAGAGCAGCATGCCAGGGAACAGTCGCCGCTCAGCAGGCCAATGTGGACTGGCAGGTGTGGCTGAAGGGGGGGTCCAAAGGAAGGGAGGAGGTAGGGGGGCGACCAACCAGCTAAGTTCACAGTTAGAGGAAAAACTTCCTAAGGACAGGATCCGTCCAATGGTGGAAAAGCCTCCCCTGTGGAGACTGGGGGTTCTCCGTCCCCGGAGGCTCTTAAGAAGAGGCCAGGCAGCCACCTCTCTTGACGGCTGGGTTGGTTTTCCTGCACATGGGAGAGGGCTGGACTAGATGATCCTCAGGTCCCTTCCAACTCTACAATCCTAGGATTCCAATTTCTTCTGTCTTGTCAGGGCTAGCAGACTCCCTTTTTGTGTGCTGGTTGTTTAACCTGGTAGGTTGGACTATGGTTTCCACAATTCCCAGCCAGCTGTTTGGAAACCCTGGGAATTATATTATAGCACATTCAAGAAGCACCAGACTGTGTTGATCCCTACTCCCCGTGTTGGTCTCTGTGAGAGCAGCTGGCCTCCGCTCAGCCAATCAGCTCTGCGTCAGGTGGGGACTCTTGGCTCTTCCGCATCCCGTCCCCCATCCATTTTTGCACCACTCCAGAAGCTGCTCCAGATTTGAGCAACCCCAGGGCAGGGGCATTGGCATTACAGCCAGTGACATGACTGGATTCCCAGAAAAAAGGAAAATTAAAAACTCAAACAGAGGGCAGTAAAAAAACTTAGAATAAAAATTACCACTTGCCAGCCAAAAACAGGGCAGCATCAGCAAGCTGCAGCTGGTCTGCTCTCAACCCATAATTGGTAATTGATTACCAGCAGAAAAGAAGATGATTGGGCTGGCTGCACTGTTTCTTGCCAGCAAGCGAGGACCAAGATGTTCTTTGTAACACCTGAGCAGACCCCCCTCTGACCTGTCTTTCTGCTACTTTTCACTTCCCCCACCCCCAGACAGCATGAAGGGGACCTGTTGGCTAAACATCCAGGAAGGACGCTGTGAAGTCAACATCAATGGGGCTACTCTGAAGTCAGAATGCTGCGCCACGCTGGGGGCTGCCTGGGGCAGCCCCTGTGAACGCTGTGAGATCGGTAAAGCAGGACCCTGATCCACGGGGTGCCCTCCCCACGCCCTTGGGGTCTCCAAACTAGCCACCCTACCACAAAGTTCACCCCCTTTTCTCTCCTCTGCCCCAGATGCCGCCTGCCCACGAGGCTATGCCAGGAGGAAGGGCGTCTCCTGTGAAGGTAGCTGCCCTTTCTGGTTTGTGAGCCCTGCTTTGCTTCCTGAGGCGCTGTCCATGGTTCATCCCAACATCAAAGAAGAACTGGGGTGTGAGGCAGCTTTCTGCCCTGCTCCGCCCCAGCAGGTTGTCTCTGAGAGAGATTTGGGAGGAAGGCTGTGCGGATTCTCAGAGTCAACCTGCTGGGGTGGAGCAGGGCAGAAAGCTGCCTAACAGCTGGCAAGCTGCCAGAGAACTTCACCACCACCTTCTTCTCAAGTTGGTCCACTCAAGCATCGAGGGGACCTCACCTCAGCTGGGCTTGGATGGGAAATTTCTCAGAGGTCTGGTTGGTGCCTGTTGGGAAAAGCGATGAGGGGGGGTCTGTACGGCTGCCCCAGTCACTGCCCCCAGCAGGACCCTTCGTTCCCCTACTGGTCTTTCTCTCTGCCCCCCCAGATGTGAACGAGTGTGATGTCTTCCCGGGAGTCTGCCCCAATGGCCACTGCGTGAACACAGCAGGGTCCTTTCGATGTGAATGCCCAGAAGGCTTGACCCTGGATGGTTCTGGCCGGACCTGCGTGGGTGAGGACCGAGTGAGGTGCCCCATATGGCCCCCTTCTTCCTCTCTTGCAGGGGACTGAAATTCTGCCCTTCGGGGTCTCCAGTCAAAAGCTGGAGATGAGGCCGAATGGCAAATATTGTCAACCCCTGGCACTCACACGATATACATTTGGTATCTCAGCTTTCCTCAGGGCAGGCAGTGAGTGGGGAGGCATCCCCGTTCATTTTATCCCTGCAACAACCCTGTGAGGGAGGTCAGGCCAAAAGTGTGTGGCTAGCCGATGCCAGTCCCTGAGCTCTATGTCAGAGTGGCTCTTCCCAAGATCCCCAGGCCTTTTCCTATGGAGCTTCTCCCCAGGAGGAGTAAGGACACAGCCGCCCTCCCCAGCTTCCCAGGGGAGGGGAATCAACAAGTGCAAATCCCCGCTGGATTTCTAGCAGGAAAGCGTAATTCCCTGCTCTCTGCTTTCTCCTTAAAGGCACCCCTCACCCTGGCTTTCTGGCTTCTCATTTCATTCTCGTTTCTCCCCCGGCCAGATGTGCGGCTGGAGCAGTGTTACATGAGGTGGGCCGAGGACGAGTGCACCGTGGCCCTGCCAGGGAAATACCGCATCGACCTTTGCTGCTGCTCCGTCGGCTCAGCATGGGGGAAGGACTGCGAGGAATGCCCCAAGCCTGGCTCGGCCGAGTACAAAGCCATCTGTCCACGGGGCCCCGGCTTTGCCAACAGGGGAGACGTCTTGTCTGGCAGGCCTTTTTACAAAGGTGTGAGGAGGGTGTGCTGAAGGGCGGTTGCTAAAGGCCATAAGTGGGGAGCAGGATGGAATTCGAGGAGGCCGGAGAATCGGTGGAAGGCTGAGCAAAGGGGTCAGCCTCAAACAGGGAGTAAGGCAAAGACTTGGGATGCCCCCTTAAACCACCAAGGCGCAAGGCATAAATGTATAAAGAATGCTTAAGGGGGTGCGCAATAGAAGTGTGTTGGTTGGGGAACTGGGTTCACTTGATATGCTGACAGTTCTGTGCTGTTGGCTGAGAACCTGCATGATTTGCAGCGAATGTTGGATAGAATGTATGATGCAACTAGGAGCAAGTGTAATGGGCTTCTTAGAGCCTAGGAAAGAGGATGGCAGTTCTCTGGCATTGAGTTCCTTCTCTGCCCCTCCTAAGCAGTTTTCCCCATTCTGTCCAGGAACTTCTCATCTTACGTGGTGTGTCCCAGTATACAGTAGACATTCTCCTCAAGTGCTTTTATCTTCTCCTCTAGTAAGGACAGAAGCTTGCACTCCAGCAGGAGTACTTTGAGTTCTCTTCAGGCAGGAGGACAAGCATTGCAGATACCTTGTGTGTCACCACAAAGCTTCCTATAGTGTCCGTGCAGCTTTGAGTGGATTGGAGTCTTCCCCGCACATCCCCCCTGCGAAACTCCCGTTTCCTCTCCCTGCTTGCTTGCTCAGTGAGCCCACTCTCTGGGCAACTGGCTTCCTTATATGCCTCTTGAAACTGCCTCTGCTAGGTCAGCAGCAAACAATTCCTATTGCTGCTGACCCTTCGGGCTCCTCAAGGAATGGTGGGGTTTGGCATCACAGGGAGGCGACACTGAACCATCCTCTTTCTGCCTTCCCCAGATGTGAACGAATGCAAGATGTTCTCTGGTCTTTGTACCCATGGCACTTGTCGCAATACCATCGGGAGCTTTCGTTGTCTCTGTGGCAGCGGCTTTGCTCTGGACACCGAGGAGAGGAATTGCACAGGTGAGCTGAGGTGTAGAAACCTCTCTCCACTCACTAATCTCAGGTGATTCCCACCCAGAAGCCCTGCTTCTTGCCTCTCCACTGAAATTTATTTATCTGTGTAAAAGCTGGCTTTGTTCTGACCCCAGCCAGTGCCAAATCTTTCTAGGTGCAAGAGAAAGGAGGTGAGTCCAAGTCTGTTTCACACAAATTTGTTCAGATCTTGAGCTTTTCTGTTTCCAGACTGTCAAATTTTTATTCAACAATCCTGCTTGTAAAAAGCTGGATTTAAACAAATACACTGATTTTTTTTTTTAAAAACCACACATTTCCTCGCTCAGCATGCATCTCCAAACATATTTTCTTTCCAAGCATACATTTTCCATGTGGGTTTTTCTCCTAAAATGCACATTTTATAGCCACTTCGGCATTTCCTTTTCTTTTCTTGAACCAAAAGCTGTTTTGCTCAATTCAGAAAAGTGCAGACTCTGAAATCCACACATTAGGCTGGGAAGCGCAGAGCAAGAGAACCAGATTTGTAAAGCACCAGATCCTTATCGTCTCAGCTTGTCACCCATTCATTGACAGTAGCTCCCAGAATTCCCTGGCAGGCAGCCATTGGCCACTCAAGGAATTCTGGGAGCTGTAACCCCAACACATCTAGGCAGCAGCTGGTTCTAATGCAGAAAACGGGGACTGAAGGAAAGCCAGATCAGTAACGATAATCAGCAAATGAAAACTCACATAATAAGGGTAGGTGATGTGGACTAGAAAAGGTGATCGTGCCTGGCAAGGGTGTGGGAAGGAGAAGAAGGGGAATTTTATTTTATTCTGCTTTTATTGTTTGTTTGTTTGTTTGTTTGTTTATTCATTCATTCAAATTTGTTATAGCCACCCAACTCCAATGGACTCTTTTATTTTATTTACTTATTTATTTACCGAATAAAATTTTAAACTGCCTGATATCTGAAGCTGCTTTCTGGGTGGTTTACAAAAAAAAAACAACACACCCTAAAAAATACATTCTGAATGGAAACCTATGCAATAAAATGCAAAACACAAGCACCATGTAAACAGGGCAGCTGCAAGGGGGTCATTCAAAGGCTAAAGCAATATGAATTAAAGCTAAAAAGCCTGGGAAATAGACGGGTTTCCCCCTCACTCTGCAATGAAGCTAATGGGGGTGCCGGCTGAACCTTTCCAGGGAGAGAATTCCGTAAAGGAGGGAAGGCATGGGGTAAGATGGCTGGGTGGGATCTGGGACATCCCTGCAACAGGGACATCCACGGGGGGTCCGGATGGTGGGTGCAGTGTTGCAATGGACACCCTGACAGTTTTGCACACTCGTATAAAAGAGGTGGGGCTTCAGTTGTGATGCCTCCTCCGCCAGCTGGCTGATTCTGACCACCCCCGGATGTCCTTGTGCTGGAATGTCGTTGGAAGGGCCTTCTGGTAAATGGGTGCCAGCCAGGACTTGAGGACAGGCCTTCTCTGTGGCAGCCCCCACCCTCTGGCACACCCTCAACATTCCTGGCATTTGGCAAACAAGTCCAAGCTGCCCTTACGGTGGGTCTTCAGCTCTATTTGGTGATGGACTCCCCCATCTTGCAGGGGGCAACCAGAATCTCAGCCGAGGGAAGCTCCCCGGGGCCCTCTGAAAACTCCCAGGATCCATCAGGCATCTGGGGAGAGTGGTCTGATCAGAACTCCATAGCGACCCAAGAGGGATCTGTCCAGGAGAAGGGGCAACGTTCAACGCTTCCCCCTTCCGGATCATGTCACGTCTGCTCTGTGACAGACCAGTTGTAGTGCGTGGCTCTGCATGGGTGGCGGGACCTCGCTAACTTGGGCCAGGTCCACGGCTGTCGTGGCAGCCGTGAACAGGAGGTGCTCCAGACCTCTCGCTGAGGGAGGCAGGCTGAAGTCTCCTAGCACAACCACTGCCGCCTCGGCCTCTGCGCAGCCAACGGAGGTGCGCGCCAGCAGCACCGGCAGTCGGTGGCCCTCATTTCCTCCCAGGGAGGTGTATGCAGGACCACAGCTTGACCCTCCTCCTCTCCCCCATCATAGATATAGACGAGTGCCGGATCTCGCCAGACCTGTGTGGCCACGGCGCCTGCGTCAACACGCCTGGCGGTTTCGAGTGCGAATGCTTTGAAGGCTACGAAAGCGGCTTTATGATGATGAAGAACTGCATGGGTAAGGAGGGGGGGAACTGGGGGCAGAGTTTTCCTGGGAAAACTAGGATTTGGAAAAACTAAGGATTTCCAGGTGCTCGCCCCAAGGTGTTCTGGCACAGCAAAAGATGTGAGTGAAGGGAGCAATCTTCCGCGAATCAGGGAAGCACATGCCGCCTTCTTTCCATTATTTTTTTTTTCCTTCGGGGTATTTTTTGGCTTTCTCAATTATCCAGTGTGCATCAGCAGTAACGTCTCTCGCTCCAGGACCTTTTCAAAAACCAGTCTGAATATCCGGCATCTCATTTCCCTCTCCGTGTAGAACTCTGATCTGGGTTGGGTGAGCCTAATCATTAGGTTGCTAGCCTGGGGAATTAAGGATGGTGTGCGGTGGTTTGCACACTCTGTTGAGTCTCCTTTCTCTGGTGTTGGAAAGTGGATTGACCTCTTCCAATCCGGTGGCCACTGTGTCATTCCTACGCACACGCTGGGTTTGCGATCCGGGCAACACACAGCACTGAAGTTTAAGAGCTACGTGCAGGTTTGGGTTCTTTTTGTTCAGATTGATTGATTGGTTGATTGATTGACTGATTGATTGATTACATGCCATCAAGTCATTTTCAACTCCTAGCAACTACATAGATAGATTTTCCCCAGGGGGATCAGTCCCCAGCGTGGTCCTTCAGGTCTCCCAAGGGTGCCCCCATCGCCCCTGCAACTGAGTCCCTCCCCCTTGCTGCTGGTCATCCTCCTCTTCTCTTCCACCTTTCCCAGCATCAGCGCCTAGTCCAGAGAGCTGGGTCTGCGCATCACAGGTCCCAATTTTGTTCAGTTAGGTGTAAACAAATCCACTCCCGCTAACGGTTGGGTTGAGACAGCCTTGGAGCAGAAGCGATTCCCAAAGGATGGCCGCCAGAGGAGACATGCAACGTGCTAGCCTCGCCACAGGACATGCTGTAAATATATCACAAAAGAGGCGGAAGACAAATCAGGCTTCGATCCGCATGGCCTTTTAGCTTCCCAAGTACAATTTCTGGGAGACTGAAATGGGTGAATGGTTCCGGTCTCCATCAAGTTTTTTTTGCCAATTTGTCTCACCAGATTTAACAATTTTAGGGGATTGGGGCAGTTTATTTTATCAGGAAGGGGTAAGAGGTCTGGAGATGCAGCTCCTCCAGTTCCACATTGCAACCCCCTATTTTTGCGGCATTGTCCATTTCTCAAAGCCGTGTGGAGAAGACACAAATGTCAAACGAAACCATTCTTCCCACCCGAGCATCTGATCCACAACTGACAGAGCTCATCTGTGGAATCCTGAGAGAACCAAGTATCTGGGTAAACTGTTAAGAATATTAACTTACAGGTAGTCCTTGACCTACGTCCACAAATTGGGACCAGAACTTTCATCACTAAGCGAGGTGGTCATTAAGTGAGTCATGCCCGATTTTATGACCTTTTTTGCTGTGGTCATGAAGAGAATCACATGGTTGTTAAGCAAATTCAGCTTCCTCCATTGAGTTTGCCTGTCGGAAGACAGCTGGGAAGGTCACAAATGGTGATCATGTGACCCCGGGACACTGCAACTGTCATAAATATATGCCGGTTGCCAAGCACTGAATTTTGATCAGATGACCACAGGGATGCTGTAATGGTCGTAAGTGTGAGGACCGGTCATAAGTCCCTTTTTTCAGTGCTGCCGTAACTTCAAACGGTCGCTAAATGAATGGCCGTAAGTCAGGACCACCTGTACTCTTTGATAACAAGTTCAGAGAAACATACCCTGGAAATCTCTCAACCTCCTGTCTGGACTTTTAGCAGCGAGAATGGATCTCTTTAGTAGGAGGTACAGCTCTCCATCTGGGTTCATCAATCAGCTGGACTTTTTATTTTCCAGATATTGATGAATGTGAGCGAGACCCTCTCCTGTGCCGAGGAGGGGTCTGCGTCAATACCGAGGGCAGTTTTGAGTGCCTTTGCCCTCCGGGGCATGAGCTGACTACGGAGGGCAGTGCCTGTGTAGGTAGGTGGTCCATCTGAGATACTTGTAATGGGGAATGGGAAAAATTCAACAGAAGATGGGACTATCTGGGGCTCCCCAGAGCTGTTTGCCACCTTCAGGATCCCAGGGTCTTCCCGTCTGCTGGGGGGCGCAGCAGCAGCAGGGGGATCTCCCCCCCCCCCCCGCCTGCGCTGGCAGCCTCCCGGATGCCTCTGACTGGCCACCGTGGGACACGGAAGGCTGGACCGGTGGGGACGAGGGGCTGGCCTAGGTAGATGGTGCCGTTCAGCTTCTTGGAATGATCCAGTTGCATCAGCGCCCAGTTATTTCTGACCCTTTCCTTCGCTGGCACCCAGGCTGGTGCAGAGGAGAGAGGGAGCTGGCGCACGTCCTGGTCCCTCCGGACTTTGTGCATGGAGGGGGTGCAGCCCTTTGAGCCTGGTCCTGTGGCCGTGGCCAAAGGGGACCGCCAGCTCAGCCTGCCCACCAGCAGGATGAGGCCATCCCTGAGACCTCTGCTCTTGCAGATATCGATGAGTGCTCCCTTAGCGACAGCTTGTGTCGTAACGGGCGCTGCATCAATGTCATTGGGACCTACCAGTGCGCGTGCGACTCCGGATACCAAGCCACGTCGGACCGGCAGGGCTGTGTCGGTGAGTTTCCCACTTCCCGCCCTCTTTCGCAAGGTCAGGACACACGGTCCGGAGAAGGGGGTCTCTGTGGAATCTTCCCTCCCTTTCCAAACTTTGCCGCTGCGGATGCGTTTGTGGGCTCCAAGCAGCACCGCTGAGCCTGAGCAGCAATGTCAGCAGGACTGGAAGGACGTCCACGTTCCAGAGGGGCAGAGAGGAATCACCAGGGAAAACTCGGTCCCAGAATTTTCCCCGGGTGCTGGGGAGGGAGGTGGGCATGGCCGACTGAATCTGACCAGGGGTGCTCCGGGCTCTGTGGCACATTCCTCTGTGGTGCCCTGTTGTATTGGAGGGGGGTCGTTATAGCCATGAGGCCGCTGCCCCCCTCCCGGAGGACCTTGTTGCCTCCCCAGGTCTTGAATACGTTGCCTGATGGCCTTTGCCTCCCCCACAGACATAGACGAGTGCTCCATCATGAACGGTGGCTGCGACGCGCACTGTGCCAACGCCGAGGGAAGCTACGAATGCAGCTGCGGGGAAGGCTACGCACTGATGCCCGATAAGCGGTCATGCATGGGTGAGGAGCTGCGCTGGCATCCAGAAAAGCCGCTGGGCATCCCTTCGCCTTCCTTTAAGAGCTGCATTAGCAGGAGGATGCAGCAAGGCCGGGCGGGGGGCGGCGGAAGTTGTGCAGCAGGCATTGGGTTGGGCAAGGAGACCCGGATTCCAGCCACCCTTAGCCATGGAAGCTCCTGCAGAGCCTTGGGCGGTCTCTCCCTCTCAGCCCTACGGCCAGGGAGGCTCAGTGGCGAAGGTGCTGGAGCAGCAGTGGAGGGAGCCGGGTTCTAATCCACCCTCGACCACAGAAGCTCCCTGAAGGGTCTGCATATACGGTGCAGAACCTGGCCTCAGAAGGCCCACAGGTGTTCGCTGGGATGGAGTATTAGCGAAGAGGATGTGGCTGGCTGGCTAACCCAACCTGGGTACTAACTCCCACTTACTATACTTCATACAAAAGGAGGGAGGGAGGGGAAAAAAAGAGAAAGAGAGAAAAAGAGAGAAAGAGAAAGAGGGAGGAAGGGAGGAAAGGAGAAGGAGGGAGGGAGGGAGGGAGGGGAAAGAAGGAGGGAGGAAGGAAGGAAAGAAAAAGAGAGAGAGAAGGGGAGGGAGAAAAGGAGAAGAAAGGGAGGGAGGGAGGGAGGGAGGGAGGGAGGGGAAAGAAGGAGGGAGGAAGGGAGGAAGGAAAGAAAAGAGAAAGAGAAGGAGGGAGGAAGAAAAGGAGAAGGAGAAAGGGAGAGAAGGAGGGACAGAGGGATGGTGAGAGGGGAGGAAAGAGAAAGGGAAAGAGAAGGAGGAAGGGGGAAAGAAAAGAGGAGAAGGAGGGAGGGAGGGAGGGAAGGAGAGAAAGGGAAAGAAAGAGAAAGGGTGGGGGGAGCTGGATAGTGCAGTGAGCTGATCCATTGCCCCTGAACCAGCAAGACCGAGTCCCACCCAGCTGAACCCTGAGCCAGTCCCCCCCTCTCCACCTCTCTGGCAGGGCTGTTGTGGGGACCGAAGCTCAGGCAAGCACGTGGACCTGAGTGTCCTGCGGGGAAGGGTGGGGTCAAAACAAAATAGAGAGAAGGAGGTGGTTGGCAAGATCTAGTGAAACAGTGTGCCTGGTGTTCTGTGCTTGTCGGTGGGGAGAATATTACATTCTCCCCGGAGGAAAGTGGGAGAAGAACAACCCTCCCCCCCCCCGCACTTTCCCCATCCAGATATCGATGAATGTGAGGACACCCCGGATATCTGTGACGGTGGCCAGTGCACCAACATCCCAGGAGAATACCGATGCCTCTGCTTTGATGGATTTATGGCTTCCCTGGACATGAAAACCTGCATTGGTAAGGCAATCGGTGGGGGGATGGCTGGGTGCCTTTTGTCTAGCCCCCTTCCACTATATTGTCTACACTTCTCTGAGTGGAAATGGGACACCTGCAACCTGCTTCTTTTATAACCTTTGGAGATGTTTCTGGCAACTCCATCTTTGTGCCAAACGTGAGCTCTGCCCCTAAGCAATGGGTTCTTCTCTAACACAAGTTTCTAGCCCTCATGGCTCTTGGAAAAAAAGAGAGAAGGCTTGAAGAGTTCCAGTTTTGTATGCCGCCCAGAGTGCATTGGAGTTGGGCGGCTAATAAATTCAAATAAACAAAATAAGTAAAACTGATTTGGAGGAGGAGGGGGCAGCTGCTGTTCTTGCTGCTTTCGGTGACCGTAAGCCATGGGAATTTCTCTGCAAATTTGGACAGGAAATCTTCTTTCACCCAAGGGAATGAGAAAGAGTTGAGCAAAAGGCCAGCAAAAATTCTGCCAGCGTCTAGACGGGGGGCAGGGGGGGGGGTTCTCAGCCCACCTGGATCAAACCTGGGACACTCGGCCTGTCTCTAAGGTTGCTCCATCCCAAGATGGCAGCCATGGGAACCGCGGAGCGTGTTGGGAGGGGTTTCTGAGCATAATCTTCTCCTCCCCCAGATGTGAACGAGTGTGACCTGAACCCCAACATTTGCCTGTACGGGGAATGCGAGAATACCAAAGGCTCTTTCATCTGCCATTGCCAGCTGGGCTACTTTGTCAAAAAGGGCACGACGGGGTGCACAGGTAGGTAGGCAAGCAGGGGCCCTTTGGCCGTCCACGGTCCCAGTGGTCTCGTATTGATGACTGCTAGTCTTTGGGATGTGTGAAAGCCAACGAATCCTTGTTAGTTAAGGAAGAATGAAGGAGCTTGCTGGTGAGAAATAAAAAGACAAGAGAACGGGGAGACAGACCTGGCTCTCGGTTCAGACCTGGCTGCAAAGTCAGCACCAGGCCTCCAACAGTGGGCAGCCAGAAGCCCACGGGTGCAGGTTTGAAATGAAATGTAAAGCTTTTCATCGTAAAGAACACGCACTCACCTTTCCTTCTGTCCCGCAGACATTGACGAGTGTGAAATTGGAGCGCATAACTGTGACATGCACGCTTCGTGCATCAACATCCCGGGGAGCTTCCGGTGTAAGTGCCGGCTGGGCTGGCTCGGCGATGGGCTGAAATGCAACGGTGAGTGCCAAGCGCCGGGGAAAGCAGGCAGCTGTCCGGCCTGTCTTGATGGGGGACGTTTTTCAGCCCAGCCTCATTGCCACCTTCAAGGGGAAGGCGTTTGGAAGCCCCGCGCAGCTTTCCGAGCTCAGGGGAGGAGAGGCTGTGAACGCATACTGCAGATTTGCGCCTGCATCTGGATAACCATGGCCAGGCCCCTCAAAATGAAAATGCCACGCCACGGGGCCAGGGCCAGGGCCAGGGCTGGGTAGGTAGGGCCACACAGGTAGCAGGGCTGTGCGGGTGAGACTTTCTCCCTCGGCCCCTTCCTGCTTTGCCCCTTTCCAGATTTAGACGAGTGTGCCACTGAGGCACACAGCTGCAACTTGAACGCCAACTGTCTGAACACGCCGGGCTCATTCCGCTGCGCATGCCAGGAGGGTTTCAACGGTGACGGCTATTCATGTTCTGGTAAGAAGGAAAAGTTGCGGGGTGCCAAGCGAGGGGCCACAGCTCTTCCTTCCCCTAGCCGCACAACTCGAACAGGAGGCAGTCCAGCCCAGGAGCTGGGAATGATGGGTGTTGAAGTTCAGCCTGCTTTGAGCTCTCTCTCCAGAGGCCACTGGGTTCCCAGTGCTCCTAAAAACTTTTTTAAAGTTCCTAATCATCGTAACGATCAGTGGGAAACTAGTGCAATGGAATTCCCTGGGCCAGGAAGAGAAAACACAAAATACCGTAGGTGGACCTTTGTTCTTCTAAATGGACGTAGCAACATCCCCCGAGTAGGGACACAGTTAGGAGGAGGGTCAAGGGCTTCACGGGGGCCCTGCCTTAAAGGACTTACTGATAAATCGGGACTCAACGTGCATTTCCCCTCTTCGCAATTCAGTAGTGTAACCCCTTCTCCTTCAGCACGCCTGATTAACCAGGCTGTGAGAAGCTGTCTTCCTTCGCTCTAAGCAGCTGCTCAGTCTTTTGCCAGCGTGCTACGTCCTCTTTTTCATCCCCAGAAGGCCTGTGCCCCCCCACCCAGCCCTCCTAGGCATTAACCACAGTGCAGGGTACAACCCAGTTATTCACCTGCCCAGAAAAAGCTGGGGTGAGCAGCAAGGGCCCTGGGGAGCTAAAAGGGGCAGTGGGGTGCACCCTTGATCCATCCGTAAGCCTCAGGGTAAGTGTGAGCTCGGGAACCGGCCGTGCCCCGACGGCAGCCATTTTGCGAGAGCGCCCACAACGTGCCCTCAGAGTTCCAAAGGAATCCGCCTGGCCAGAAAGGCTGCAGAACCCTCCGACTTCACCATCCCAGCTGAGCGGGGTTTGGGCAGCCACGAAGGGTCCTGACAGGGTGTTCTGTGAGCGATCGTCAGCCACAAGGAAGGCCTGACCACGCCTTGCTTCCCCTGCCAGATGTGGACGAATGTGCAGACAACGTCAACCTCTGTGAGAACGGGCAGTGCCTCAATGCCCCTGGGGGCTACCGGTGCGAGTGCGAAATGGGCTTCAATCCCACTGAGGACAGTAAGGCTTGCCAAGGTAAGCAGGCTTAGCAACGCAGCTTAGGAAGACTCCAGACCTCACAGGAGCTGAGCCAAGGAGGTGTCAATGGACCCGAGAACCAGACACGGGTCCCACAAAACACGGAACCCGCCCCCAGTCGGTGACGGAGAAGATGTTTGAATCCAGGCCCTGAATACGGTCACCTGGCTGGGGTGGTCCTTTTGGGCACTCTCAGGTTAGGGGGAAAATTCTGAGGATGCAGCCAGAGGCAACAACGTGCGCCGTGTTTCCCTGCAGACATTGATGAGTGCGCCTTCCAAAACATCTGTGTCTTCGGCACCTGCCAGAACCTGCCCGGGATGTTCCGCTGCGCCTGTGACGACGGATATGAGTTGGACAGGAGCGGAGGCAACTGCACAGGTGAGCCACGGCTCTCCGGGTTGCAGGGAGGACACATCGTGGCCAGTCTCTCCGTGGGTTCCTGCCAGAGGTCAGCAACTGGCAGTTCCTGGCCCAGGAGTAGCTGGAGTCAGGCCCACAGAGGCTGTGAGAGTTGCACTTCCAGGCTCCCCAGGATCTGACTCGGCCTACCTCTGTTTTCATCTTATCTGGGGTTGCTTAAGCCTCAAGCTTCTACAGGTGGTCCTCACTTAATGACCACAATAGGCCTGGAAAAGTGCAGTCATTAAGTGAGTTGCCGTGTGATGACCTGATTTTACAACCATTTTACGATGGTTGTTAAATGAATCCAGCTTCCCCAATGGATGTTTTTGGCCAGAAACCAGCAAACGAAGGTCACAAATTGTGATCGCGTGGTGGTGCGACAGTTTGCGACGGTCGTAAGTGTGAGTACAGGTCATAAAGCATCTTTTCTGAGGCCATCATAACTTCAGACCCTTGTTAAATGAACGGTCGTTAAGCAAGGACTGCCTGTAGTCCTCATGATTAAAACACCTCTGCTTGGCTCCACTGCCCCCAGCCCTTTCCTCCTTTCCTGTCGCCCTGTTTGTTTTCTTGCAGGCTTGTTTTCCTATCTTGGGCCTGGTTTTTTTGCCCAGTTCTTCACTGTCTTCCTTCCTCGCCTCCTCCTCTTCCAATCCCCCTCCTCCAGACCCAGCCAGGGGCCTGCATCCCTCCTCCCCAGCACGTCCATCTCCTCTCCTGTGCTCAGGCCTGGTCCTTATCGGAGTCCAGCTCTTCCTGTCTGCCCAGCCCTCCGTCCAGCGTCGGCTGCAAAAGCAAAACAGCAAGACTGCCGCAGCGGGGCAGCGTCACCAGTGCCTGTGGCGTGGCAGCTCTGTCCGCCAAGGGCGCGGCGCCACCGGCGCTTCCCGTGCTTAACTCCTCCGCCCCTCCCTCTCCGCCAGACATCAACGAGTGTGCCGATCCGGTCAACTGCATCAACGGGCTCTGCGTCAACACACCGGGCAGCTACCTGTGCAACTGCCCTCAGGACTTCGAGCTGAACCCCACCGGAGTCGGGTGTGTAGGTAAGGAGGGTGCCCGCAGGGCCCAGGCGGGGTGCACACGGGCACGTCCAGGATGCGGTGGCTCCCGTACAAGAACAAATCCAGCTTTTTTGCAGGCCGTCGGCACAAGGACCGCTTCAGACACATTTTGAAAGGGCCTCGCTAGAGGAGGACAAAGGTGGCCCCGCTCTGCCTAGCCCAAGGATTCGAACTACGAATCCCATATTCCCCAGCCCTCATTTGAAAGCCCGAGCTTGAAGTAGGAACCTTATCGAAGAGCGTGGGAGAGCTCTTCACCTTTGCTCGAAAACTCGCCTCTTCGTCTTGTCTCTCCGAGCCATAGTCAGTCTTGCAAGCCTCGTTGGTCCTTCCGTCCATTCCCAAAGCAGGGAGAGTCGGTCGGTCGGTCGGTCAGTCCTAGCAGGTGGCATGATGGCATGATGGCCGCTGCATTGGGAAAAAGAGCATCCTGCTTCTGTCCGGGAAAGCATTTTCCCCCCCTGGAAAAAAGAGTACAGAGCATGTCCACATGTGTGGGATGCCCAAATTTATTTGTTTGTTTGTTTGTTTATCACATCTCTTTACCACCCATCTCAACAAATGTCTCTGGGATGCGTCCTTGGACCCAAAGCCCCCAACGCCACCTTCCAAAGGCCCCCCTCAGATTCCTTCATTCCCCTTCTCTCTTTCTCCTTCCCGCCCCAGACACCCGAGTGGGGAACTGTTTCCTGGATACGCAAGACCGGGGGGACGGCGGGATCTCGTGCAGTGCCGAAATCGGTGTGGGCGTCACGCGGGCTTCCTGCTGCTGCTCCCTGGGCCGGGCCTGGGGGAACCCCTGCGAGCTCTGCCCGGCAGCCAACACCAGTGAGTAGGGCAGCCGTGCAAGGGCTGCACCAGTTGATGGATCTATTGATTGATTTGTCTCAATGCTGATCTCCTGTCTCAATCTTCCCAGGCTCTGGGCTGTTTGCAGACATTAAAGTAGCAAACCAATAAAAGTACATTTTAAAACTTCAAAACAAAATCGTAACAATATCATGTAATAAGAAAAATATTGTATACATACACATATGTGCATATAGCTGCCTATGGCTGGATAGTCAGTCCCCAAAACCATGTTTTCACCTGCTTTCGCAAGGCCAAGAGGCTGGGGGATATCCATGCTGCAGGGGACAAGCTGTTCCAGAGGAAGGGGGCTGCCACTGAGAACAGCCAACATGAGGCCCCTCCCGCTGCACCTCCTAAGTAGGAGGGGACCCTCAGCAGGCCTCCCTAATTGTCTGGGTGGAAACTACAGGTAGTCCTCGACTTACGACCACAATAGGGACCAGAAAATTCATTGTTAAGCAGTGTGATCATTAAGCGAGGCATCACATGACCGCACCTGATTTTACGATACTTTTTGCTGTGGTCGTTAAGCGAATCCTGTGGTCATTAAGGAAATCACGTGGTTCCCCATTGATTTTGCTTGTTGGAAGCTGGCTGGGAAGGTCACAAATGTCAATCACAAAATGCTACAACTGTCATAAATACATGCCAGTTGCCAAGCACCTGAATTTTGATCAGGTGACCACAGGAAGACCATGACGGTCATAAGTGCAAAGACCAGTCATAAGACAACTTTTTCAGCACCATTGTAACTTTGAACGGTCGCTAAACGAACAGTCGTAAGTCGAGGACTACCTGCATTGGGGAAAGGTGGCCTCTGAGGTGTCCAAGTCCTGTGCCACATAAGGCTTGACAGGTAGTGCCCAGCACCTTAAATCGCACTCGGAACCCTGGCGGTAACCAGTGCGGCTCCCGCAGCAAAGGCGCAACCCGGAAGTACTGGGACCAGCCACTGAGCACCTGCCCCACTACATTCTGGACCAGCTGAAGTTCCAGGACAGTCTTCAAGGCCAGCCTGACGTAGAGCAAGTTATGGAAATCTAACTGAGAGATGACAAGGGCATGAGTGACTGTCCTCAGAACATCGGGGGATGGATCCCTCCAGCAGCTAATCTTTGGCAAGTGGAAGCCAAAGGGAGTCAAAAAAGTCAGCTGGGATTACACTGTCTCAGTCCCCATCTTGACTTCTTTGACCCCCTGTAGATTCCCTTGATGGAGCCCACAAGGTGGCTGGAAAGGGGTCAGCCTCGTGGCTAAACAAGGTCCCCACCAGCACCACTGGCTAGCCCAGGAGGAGATGAACGAACGAAACTGGCCAGAGAGTCCTCGGGCATTCCAGCCAGGTTGACCTGGGCTTGGGGCTGCTGCTCTTGACTCACCCCAGAACCGCCATTCATGTCGGTCAGAGCAAGGCTTACCGGGGTTTAAAGTTGGTAAACCCAAACGCAACTCTTGTTATTGTCTGGACCCCTTCCTGCCCCGCTGAAAAGCAGAACCGAAGAGGGTGAGATGAACGAGTGGGGATCACTTGCCTTCCCCCTTCTGCCAGGAAGATCCTGCTCTCCTTTCTGAAGAAATTTCAAAGCAAACCTTGGTCACGTCCCTGGCACCCTGGGCGGGCTGACCCGCGGGCTCCCCCCAGGTGCAGGAAGCTCATTGGCAAAGCTCTGCCTAGCCAAAAAGCAGGACGGTCCCATTTGCACCCTTCCCTGCAGGCTGGTCCAACCTGCTGCACTGACTAGACTGGGGGTTACAGGAGGGAGGCAGGAAGGCGGGAAAGGGACCCCAGACTCAAAAGGAGTGCAAGAATCATCTTGATTGCTTTGAGGTCTCTTGTGGTGGAAAGCGGTTTAAAAAATGCTTTACATCAGTGTTTTTCAACCTTGGCCACTTTAAGACGGGTGGACTTCAACAGGTTGAAGTCCACCCGTCTTAAAGCGGTCAAGGTTGAAAAACACCACTTTAAATAAAGACACCCAAAAGGTCTCACCTGTTCTAACTCCAGCTGGGATCCACTTCTCGCCCTACAGCCGAATACAAGACCCTGTGTCCAGGCGGCGAAGGCTTCCGGCCCAACCCCATCACAGTCATTTTGGAAGGTAGGTCAGTGGGTCACTGGGCAGGGGGCAAAATGGCCTCTTGCGCCAGCTTGAACTCTCTGAAATCCGGTGCTGGAGAGTGTCTTCTGATGCAAAAAACCTTGTGTGGTAAAAACCCATCCCTTTACTAGTGATGGTGCTGAGAGAACACACAAAGGTTTTTTCTTTTTTCTTTCAATTTTTCTTTTCTTTTCTTTTTATTGGGACGATGAGCTCTGGTGAGATGCATAATGTTTGTGCTAAATAGAGGCGAAAAAAGGCGCATTTTTGTCTGCAGAATAGAGCAAAATATTGAACTGAGTTGATTGACTGGGCTGATGCTTTAATCAGGAGTTGGCATGCTTCAGATCTCTGCGGCAATTAAACTAATTAGACTGGCATGGTTATTTGCAATAATAAGATAATTTCGTCTGCACATTTGGACAGCGTTTGTAATCCCTGTGCTTTTCTTCAAGAGACAATCCAGAAATGCAGTTGCTTAAAATTTTGCCTGGGAAATTTCAGATGATTAGAATCAATAGCAGTTACAAGGGAGCCTTAGAGATCACCTACTCCCACCCTTTGCCTGGCTCAGGAACCATGCAGCTACAGGTAGTCCTCGCTTAACAACCACAATTGGGTCCGGAATTTTGGTTGCTAAGCAAAGCAGTCATTAAGCAAATCTGACCCCATTTATGATCTTTTTTGTGGCGGTCATTAAGCGAATCATTGTGGGTATTAAACAAACCACGTGGTCATTATGTGAATCACCTGCTTCCCCACTGATTTTGCTTGCCAGAAGCCAGCCAGGAAGGTTGAAAATAGAGATCACATGATCACGGGACGCTGCAACGATCATAAATGTGAACCAGTTGCCAAGCACCCACTTCGTGATCACGTGACTGCGGGGATGCTGTGACAGTCGTAAGTGTGAGGACCAGCTGTAAGTCAGCTTTTTCAGCACCATTGTAAGTCTGAACCATCACTAAACGAATAATGGTTGTTAAGCGAGGACTACCTGTAATGCGTCCTTGCGTTAACTCATTAAACCCGTGAGGTGGGGGTGCTGTCCCCACAGCCTCAGGGAGTCCATGCCACCCTCAAGGCTCCATGTTAGGGGGTTTTCCTCCTGCTGCTGAATCCAAGCCTCCCCCTTGGCGAACGAAGGCCACGCACCGCTCCACGCTTGTCTTTGCGCGCCTTTTTCTCTGCCGTTTCATTTGTGGCTTTGAGTGAGAGAGAGCCCACTCCGCCCCTTCCCCGATGGAGAGCAGGTCCTCGATCTTTCTTTCTCTGGCCTCTCGCAGACATAGACGAGTGCCAGGAGCTGCCCGGGCTGTGCCAGGGGGGCAACTGTGTCAACACCTTTGGGAGCTTCCAGTGCGAGTGCCCACCAGGGTACTACCTGAACGAGGACACCCGCATCTGTGAAGGTTGGTCTTCTGGGGAACTGGGGGCAGCTGCCCTGTCAGGGGCACGGCTGTGTGCCGTTGGGAGGAAGGTGTCCGCCGGCCCGCTTTGCCAGCTGAAGGAAAGATGCAGCCGAGTCTTTGTGACTGTTGGCAGCTTAACCTCTTGGGAGCCTCAGCCCTTCAGTTCACAGACGGTTCAAGGTGCCGAAGGTGGATTCCTCCCCGGGGTGTGCACGGGGTGTGGTCAAGAAAGTCAAGATGGCAGCCACCACGATGCAATCAAAGCTGTGCCTGTTTTTTACGTGCACCGTTGTGGCTGCCCCCTGCAGACACTCCCAGCTCACTCAGTCAGAGGCTTGGTGTGTTTGGGGGAACGCAGTGCCTAGGATGACTGGCAGGGTCTGTCAGCCCTGCAAGGTAGTCCAGCCAAGAAGCACCCACCAGAAGCACTAACTCTACTTCGACTGTAAGGTTACACTAGCAGGATCTTGCAAGACTGGAAGCCTTTCTCCCCTCCTTTCCTTTTACTCTCCGGAAAACTAGGGAGGGTCCCTTCTGAGACGCTTCCCAGGCCTTTCCCTTCGGTGGGCTGAGGCACCTTTTGCCGATGGCTGTCTAAGCCTCTCCCTCTGTCTCCCAGGGTCACTCCCACAGACCATAACAGGGGTCCCCCCTGCAGGTTTAAAACACTCATCCTGTGACTGCTGGCGGCTGACTTGCCTTGGTCCCTGTTCCCACAACCTTTTCTTCCACTCCAGACATCGACGAGTGCTCTGCCCACATCGGCATCTGCGGGCCGGGGACCTGTTACAACACGCTGGGCAACTACACCTGCGTTTGCCCCCCAGAGTACATGCAAGTCAACGGAGGGAACAACTGTATGGGTATGGATGGCCCTGCAGGGTGGGCCAAAAGGGAGGAGGGGGCCATCCTCAGCTGGAGAGAAGGGGTGGGTCAGTCAGCCCATCTCCTGTCCCCTACGAAGGTTTGATGCCCCTCCAGGTGACTCACCTGAAAAGGTGGGAAGGGGGTCCCTTACTCTAACCGGACTATCGAAAGGTAGACTGCCCTTACATCTGGAAGTTCCACGTCAAGCAGAAGAGGAGAACTCTGTGTTTTTTATTTTGGTTTGTTTTTCTAAACAGAAAGCCTTTTTAAATAAGATCAGGAATCCATCTAGGCCAGCTTCTGGCCTCCAACTGTGGTTAGCCCAAGCAGCTTCAGGAAGCCCATACGTCAGGCATGAAGGCAACATCTCAGATGCTTATTTCCATGTCCTCATGCTGGCTGGGGCATTCTGGGAGTTGAAATCCCCACATCTTAAAGTTGCCAAATTCGAGAAACACTGACCTCGTCCATCAGCTTGTCCTCCCAGTGGCCCCCAACCACCCAAGGAAGCCCACCGGTCTCCCAGCAGGTGGCCTTCAGGGGCAGCCCTACAGCCATGAGGCTAAGAGCCCTTCGTGCCCGTGACATCCGTGAATCAGTCCAACCCCTTGTGAAGCCAGCCGAGCTGTTAGCCAGCCCCACATCTTGGAGCGGCAAATTCCAGCCTCTGTGCACACTGTACTGGAAACAAAACTTGTTTTTCTGTGGCAAGGCCATCCTGAATGAGCGAGGCAAAGATTAAGACCTTCAAAGGTTTTTTTCTGTTGGGAGTCTGGGGCAGGGTAAAGGGTCAGCAAGGGGGCCTTAGGCACGTCTCCGCGTAGGCTCCTCACCCCTTACAAGGTCCCAGCCACCTCCCAAGCAGATTGGGCCCCACACGGCTGCGGGGAGGGTGGCCATCTCCACGCCACATCAACCGTTTGGGGGCCGCCAAGCCGCTGGAAGCTGCACACACCTTTGCTAGTGACGCTCACCAGCCCCTTTCCTTTCAGACATGCGGAAGAGCCTTTGCTACCGCAACTACAACGACACGTGTGAGAACGAGCTCTCCTTCAACATGACGAAGAAAATGTGCTGCTGCTCCTACAACATCGGGAAAGCCTGGAACAAGCCGTGCGAGCCGTGCCCCACGCCGGCCAGCCGTAAGTGACCCGCTCCAGAAGGCAGAATGGAGGGGTTCCCGTGGTCAGAAGCGTCCCGGGTGGCTCTGGGGGAGCCGAAGGCCGCGGGGGCCTTTTGAAGGCTTTGTCCCCTGGAGGGGAGCGACCCGATGGAAAGACAGCTTGTTGGCAAGCTAAGGGGCCCTTGGCCACGGCTGAGTCGGACAGTCCCGCAGGGAGATTCCCCTGCATCCGGTCAAGATGAAAGATGTCGGTCGGCCCGCTCATTCATCCAGCCGGGTGGCTCGGAGGGGGCCTTTGCTTGCCAGCTCTTGCCCAAGGCCTTGCAAAGAGATGCCCCCAGGCAAGGGTGACCGAGTCTCTCTTGATGCCCCCCTTCTCTAGCTGGATACCAGATCCTGTGCGGCAACCAGGCCCCGGGCTTCATCATTGACATCCACACGGGGAAGCCCATTGGTGAGTGTGCCCTGAAACTCTGGTAACCCACAGTTCACATCTTTGCACAGAGGTGGGGGGGCGTTATATGTGGGCGCGTGGGCCTCCATCTCACCTGCCTGTTAAAGTTAAAACCGTTATAAACTAAGAAGAGGGGAAGGAAGGAAGGAAGGAAGGAAGGAAGGAAGGAAGGAAGGAGGGAGGGAGGGAGGGAGGGAGGGAGGGAAGGGAGGAAGGGAGGAGGGAGGAGGGAGGGAAGGGAGGGAGGGAGGGAGGGAAGGGAGGAGGGAGGGAGGGAGGGAAGGAAGGAAGGAAGGAAGGAGGGAGGGAGGGAGGGAGGGAAGGTAGTTTGCACTTTCAGTTTTTTTCAAGTTTTCTTTTTTCTTTAAGATTAATGATCATTTTATTCAAAAAACAATAAAGATTATTTTAAAAAAATATGAAAACAATGACATTTGTAATTTTTGTACTTGTTTTCCGGAAGTCCCTCAAGACCTGGTTTTGTCATCGGGCCTGGGGGTCCCAGGGAACCAGTGAGATCTTGAGGTGGCTCCCTTGCTAATCTAATTTCTTCTGTGCTTTATGCTTTTTTAACTTTTCAATCATGACCACTTTCTGACATGTTTGTTGTTTTATATTTTTGTTGCAGGCCGCCCAGAGTCACTTCTTGTGAGAAGGGCGGCCATAGAAATTTGACAAATAAATAAAAGCAATAGAAATAAGAAAACAAGGAATACAACAGTCAGGGAGGTTTAAACCACCAGGGACTTCTGAATGCCCATGGCTTTCTTACCAAAGTTCAGTTGGTATGATGGTTCCCACCCCGCCACAGATGAAGTGGGGGGCCTTTTGCTCATGTCAGCCTTGAGTCATGTCTCCCCCCGAAAGGGAGGCCGGGGGTTCTGTCAAACCGGTCCCTGCCTCTTCTGCCCCTTCCCTCCTTCCATGCAGATATTGACGAGTGCAGTGAGATTCCGGCCATCTGCGCCAATGGCGTGTGCATCAACCAGATTGGCAGTTTCCGCTGCGAATGCCCCATCGGTTTCAGCTACAACAACATCTTGCTGATCTGTGAAGGTGAGAGTCGGGCTGAATCTCAGAGCTGGGATTCAAGGGGGGCACTTGGCATCTCCCAGGGACATGCGGCCAGCAGGACAAAAGTGGTGATGGAGCAGAGCCAGAGGAGATACAGGAAGAAGGAACGACGGGGAAGATCAGCTGCCATGAATGTAGTTGAACCAGTTTCTTTCTAAAAACAGGTAGTCCTCGCTTAACAACGGTAACTGGGACCAGCAACTCCATTCTAAGCAACACAGTCGTAAAGTGCAATGTCACGTGACTGCTCCAACTTACCATAGGAGTTGCGGCAGTTCCAGTTGCCATCTTTAAGTGAATCACCCACGATCGTTAAGCACAACATCACAAGTGCGACTTGAGACTTCCTGCCGGCCCCCCATCGACTTTGCTTGTGGGAAGCTGGCAGGGAAGGTCGCAAAGAGCGAACACGTGACCGCGGGATGCTGCAACGGCCACAACTGTGAGGACCGGTTGTAAGTCACCTCGTTCAGCACCATTGTAACTTTGCACGGTCGCTGAACAAGTGGTCGTTGAAAGAGGACTACCTGTAGGTTTCATGCATTCGGAAGCCAGGTTTCAGGACAGGGGTGTCCACGGGGGGACAAAAAAGTCAAAGTGAAAGCTGTGACTGCCCCATCAAAACCCCATCCTTCTTTTACATGCATCGCACACCAAAAGAGGCAGCACTTCAGTCGCACAGATGCAGCTACCATCTTGAACACACACACACACCCTATGGGCACCCCTGCTCTACATGAAGGCTGTTGTGAGAAGGCTTATGAAATCCCTAATGGCAACATGGGAATAACAAGATGGACAGATGAAACCAGTGTTTCTCAACCTTGGCAACTTTAAGACAGGTGGACTTCAATGCCCAGAATTCCCCAGCCAGCATGTGTGGACTTCAACACCCACAATTCCCCAGCCAGCATGCTGGCTGGGGAATTCTGGGCATTGAAGTCCACATATCTTAAAGTTGCCAAGGTCGAGAAACACTGAATTACAGCAAACGGATCAGGTTTCGTTCAAAGGGCCACTGGGTGCGGGAGAAGTCTGGGCATGGCATTAATGCCATATCAGAGGGCTGCCAGGTGAGTCTCCCCACTGCCTCCCACAACTGGACAGCTGCCTCCAAAAGACCTTTGACCGCTGGCCTCTGGACAAAGGGAATCCGGAAGAGACATCAGTCACATCGCGGGGCTGGGTTCTTGTGACCCGCTGGACTGGGTCCCATCTGCTGACTGGTGACTTTGGCAGCACGAGGGGGCAGGAACCGGTCTAGAGTTGCCCTTTGGGGAATACAGAACCGCCACGCACCTTCTCCGGTCCTGGCCAGAGTGGGGAAAGGACGGCCTCTGTTTCAACCGCGACCAAGCGCTTTCTGGTCTTGCCTGGGAACAGAGCCGTTTGCCCTTCGGTCCCTCCATCCAGAAAAAGAGGGTCAGGCAACTCGCGGAGCCTCCGCCTGGAAGGGCTCCCTTATAAACAAGGGTGGGAGTTTGGCTGATTCGGTTTCCAAGGCTTGGTATCCTAGACCCGTTTTTTCTGGCCTTAAACCTGGTTCTTGAAATTTTGCGTGAATCTTGCTTCCTTGGTTGTGGGTTGCTGTAGGAGCTTGACAACAAGCCTTCATGATATCAGCATCGTCGTCGTCGTCATCCTCACTTGGGTTTCCACACCGGCTGGGCTGGGCAGGCAGCAGTGGGTGTGGGAGGAGGAGGAGGACTCAAAGGAAAGCAGGCAGGCTTTAAGCTCTAATTCTCACCAAACCTCACACTCATCCTCCCTCCCTCCCTCCCTTCTCCATCCATCTCCTTCCTTCCTTCTTTCTTCTTTTCCATCCATCTCCTTCCTTCCTGCCTTCCTGCCTGCCTGCTTTCTTTTTCTTTCTTTCCCATCCATCCCCCCTCCCTCTCTCCCTCCCTCCCTCCCTCCCTCCCCCTTCCTTCCTTCCTTCCTTCCTTCCTTCCTTCCTTCCTTCCTTCCTTCCTTCCTTCCTTCCTTCCTTTTCCATCCATCACATTCCTTCTTCCTTTCCTTTCCTTTCCTTTCCTTTTTCCAATTTATATAGCCACCCATCTCACGTAGATGGCTCTGGATGGCTTACGAACAGTTAAAACAATATAAAACAAGCAATGCAACAGTTTAAAAAGCAGTAAAAAAGAAACATAGAAAAAATAATCATAAAAAATCTCATAAAATCCACAGCCAAAATGTTTTGCCCTTCCCTTCCCACAAGCCCCCCCCCCAGCACATGATTTACCCAACTTCTACTCTTCTGACCTCTGCCCATCCTCCCCCGCAACACACATACCCGTCCCCTCCCTCTCCTCCGACATGGAAACCAGGGCAGAAGATAAGATAAAATGGAGAAATCTGAGTTCGCTCTGGGAAGTCTGGCCCCTCGTGAGGGTTGGGGAAGACCTAATGAGGGAGGTGCAGGCAGAGGGTGTCAAAGACGGAGAGATGTGGGGGGGGGCTAGACCAAAATGGGTGGGACTTCTGGGGGGACTAGACCAGAATGGGGGGGGTCTTATTTTTCTCTCGCTGACATTTTTCCCCCTCCATTTCCACTCCCGGCAGACATTGATGAATGCAGTGGTGGGGAGACCCTCTGCCAACGAAACGCCGATTGCTTAAATATTCCTGGCAGTTACAGGTGTGAATGCTCCTCAGGATACAAGCTGTCGCCTAGCGGAGCGTGTGTGGGTAAGACGGGGCCGGCACAATCGCTAATGTTAAGTGGCGAAGGAGGAGCGAATGGGATTGTTCCTCTGAACACCGGGAAGAAGAAAACATGGGTTGCACTTTGCAGGGATAGGAGCACCGGGCTGTGCTTTGGCCCGAGCTCAACGAGTCTCAGATTTGGGCTCGTCCTCTTCCTGGCTGTTCTCCCCAGGCTAGTTTCCCATGTTTCTGTTTCCCAGGCCGCAACGAGTGTCAAGAGATCCCCAACGTCTGCAGCCACGGGGATTGCGTCGACACGGAAGGCAGCTACCTGTGCATCTGTTTCAATGGGTTCAAAGCGACCGGGGACCTGACCATGTGCATGGGTCAGTATCGCACAGGCTGGCCTTTCCCCCGGTGGGTCAGCCCTGCGGAGTCATCTCCCTCCTTGGCTCCTGTCCTCAAAGATCCCAGACACAGAACGGGGAAAGACACCTGATTCGCTAGTTCACCCGTTGCGCGTGGGCCAGGAAGTCCCATTTCAAGTTCCCACTCCGCTGCGGAGCTCCCTGGGTGACCTTGGGCCCATCACCCAACTCAACCAACCTCAAAGGGGTGTTGTTGGGGGGGTTACCCTTAAGGGATTTCCACTGTGCATTCATCACTTTAAGGCCGAGAGAGAGGTGGGTGTGATGTGACAAAAACAGGAACCTCCCAAACACCCTTCACTTTGGGAGCAGGGGTGGCTACTGGAAAGCATGCCGTAGGGAGGGAATAATGTTGGCCTACATCACAGGGTTGTTGTAAAGGTTTCCTTGAAGCTATCTCAGTGAAGCGTTTCACCGATGCATAATGCCATCGTGGTGCTGGTGGTGATGATGATAATAATAATAATAATGTCATGCCATTATCAAATTGCCATTTCCTTGTGTGCCTTGCAGACATCGACGAGTGCGACCGCCAGCCCTGCGGGAATGGCACCTGCAAGAATACGGTGGGCTCCTACAACTGCCTCTGCTTCCCGGGCTTCGAACTGACCCACAACAACGACTGCATGGGTGAGGGGCAGCTGGGCCAGGAGGAGGGGCCGGCCGAGCCGCAGGGAACGGCCGGTGGTGCTGACTCCCTGCCGGTCTTCCCCCAGACATCGACGAGTGTTCCTCCCTGGCCGGGCAGGTCTGCCGCAACGGGCACTGCATCAACAACGTGGGCTCCTTCCGGTGCCTCTGCCAGGAAGGCTATGACCACACGCCAGATGGCAAGAATTGCATCGGTGGGTACCTCCGCGCATTCTCCCGTTCAGGGTAACAGTCCTCGGGGGGGCAGTTGAAGGGGCCAGCGTGCGTTCTCCTCCTGCTTTGCAGACCCAGTCCCTTCCCCTGGATTCGTATTCCGTAGAACCCTGATGTTGGAAGGCATCTTTACTATGTTCTTATTTTTCTTTCTTCTCTACTTTTCTTTCTGTTTTTTGAATTTTCTGCCCTTTCTATTTTTTTCTTTCTATGCTTTTTTTTTAGCTTGCATTAGGCTTTATCTTTTTAATTTTAATTGCAAATGCACCGTCCCATGTTTTCCTGTCCACCGGCCTGCTGGGGAAGGAAGAAGTTCCATTTTCTCCCGCTGGTGGGATTGCTCTGGTACAGGGCTTCACGGCTAGGTTTCCAAGGGCGTGGAGGCGGTCTCCTACGTGCGTGTGGTGCTGGAGACCCTCCCTGATCTCTAGGGCAGGGGCAGCACCTGCCAGCAGCAGGGAGCTGACCAGGGGCTTTCCTCCACGCAGACGTCAACGAGTGTGTCAGCCTGCCGGGGACCTGTTCTCCAGGAACCTGCCACAATTTGGAAGGGTCCTTCCGTTGCATCTGCCCTCCCGGCTACGAAGTGCAGAATGACAATTGTATTGGTAAAGAGCACGGTGCACAACAGGCGAACGCCGATAGGCTTGTGAGGGTGGGGTCCTGGGTGGGTGTCAGTGGCCACATGGGACAGGGGCATCCATGGGGGGGTCAAAAAAGGCAAGACGGCAGCCAACCCCATGCTATCTCAGCCCTGCCCTTTTTGATATGGTTGATACCGGGAGGGAACATTTCCTGCCTACAGTCTGAACTTGGGGTGGGGCAGGGAGGGGGCAGCCCGTCCTGACACTGCAGGTGATCCAACTCGGTGGGTTGCAGACATCAACGAGTGCGAGGAAGACCCCAACATCTGTCTATTCGGTACCTGCACCAACACACCTGGCACCTTTCAGTGCATCTGCCCGCCTGGCTTTGTCCTGTCTGACAACGGACGGCGCTGCTTTGGTGAGTGCTGTGCTGGGCCTCTGCTTATGGTCACTGGGGCGGGGTGGGGGGCATCTCTCCGGATGTGTTGGTCTCCGTCTCCCATAATCTCAGACAAAACCCTCACCCTGATGAGTCAGGGAGCCCTTAGCCAGCCAGTATCTCAGACTGTCTGCCGGCCTGCCGGCTGGAAAGTTATCTCGGGGACATTGGCATTCTCCTTGTGGTGGAGTCCCCGCTGGTGATGCCATTGCTACCAGAGGGCGAGGGGTTCAGGAGCCAGGGAGCCTTCCTCCCCCAGGCAGATGCCTCCACGTTCCCCCGCCTCCCTGACCTCACGTGCCCCCCCGTTGCAGACACCCGCCAGAGCTTCTGTTTCACCCGCTTTGACAATGGCAAGTGCTCCGTGCCCAAGGCCTTCAACACCACCAAGGCCCGATGCTGCTGCAGCAAGATGCCGGGCGAAGGCTGGGGCGACCCCTGTGAGCTCTGCCCCCAGGAGGGCAACGGTAGGAGTCCTGCAGTGGGGGGGGGGGCAGGGGCCAGCTTCCCCCCTTCTCCTTGATGGTTTCTCCCTGATGATCAGAGCTCCCCCTGAGCCCCCTGCACCTTTCTCCACCAGCGGGGAGGACGCCCCATTTCCCCCGAGGGAGCTGGGGGGCTTCCTCCCCAAGCGGGAGCCTGCTTACCAACCTCTTACATTTCTTCCACTTTGGACATGGCCTCTGTGGCGGAGGGAGAGATTAAAAATACCTTAAATGGCTGTATTGTTCTTTGTTGTTCCTTTTATGTTTGCTTTAATTGTTTCCAAGCCCCCCAGGGTCCTATAAATGAGAGGGGCTATATGCATGGGATCGATAAATAAATAAAGTCTTTTTAAAGAAGTGACGGCTGGTTATGCCTCTCCCGATCTGCAGTTGCTTTCCAGGAGCTGTGTCCGTACGGCCACGGGGCCATTCCTGGTCCGGGAGATTCCCGAGAAGGTGAGCAATTTCCCCCCAGAAGCAAGGAGTGGGTGTTGTCTCCCCTGGGAGCTTTGACCAGGATTAAGCAGCCTGGCCTTCATCCAGGGTGTTAAGATAGACTGCTCAGAATAAGGAAGGCTTTTCCTGGAGTGGGGAGAAAGACCTGGAGGGGGAGGCGTCCATTCCTGGCCAGGGAGATGACCAAATGTGCATCATGATTTTATAATGCTGCACCCTTTCTTCTTTCTTTGGAATGAAGCATGAAAAGGGGGTGGGGTTGTCCCATCACGGCACTGCAACTTAAGTTTTCTCTCTGGTCCTCTTTGCCCTCTTCCCCACCCCCCATGGCCAGAGGGGCATCTGCAAAGGGATTCAGAAAAGTGAAAATGGGGGCTACATCCATGCAATCAAAGCACCTCCCCCTTTCACTTGGGTCTTGACTTTGCACAAACCCCTGGATGAAACATGATCATTCAGTGTACCGTTCAATCTTTTTGATGAGCTGACCCTGAAAAGGGGTCATTTCAGTAAGCAGGTTAAGGATTTGTGTGAACCGGGTCAGCAAGTGTTCCTCCCTGGCCCTTTCTCAGGCTGGAGAGAGGTTCCATGGGCGGATGGGGCCAGGAGCATCCTCTGAGGGCCTCTGCTCTTCAAAGGGCTTATGCATTAATCATTGCCAGAAAGAGCTGGAGGGAAGGTGGATCAAATCTGCCAATGATGCAAAACATGGACAGCAAAGTAGAACAAAGGTCTCCAAAGCAGGGCGCATAAGATGATGATGATGCATGGCAGTGCAGGAAGCAAACATGGGAATGCCTGCTTCTATTTATTTTTTTTATCTAAAACAATAAGAAATTAAGCGATACTAATTCTTAAATTTCAGAATATAAAACTTTAACATGTTTTGGGGGGAGCATATTTTGTAATGCACATAACAACTATATTGTTGCAATAGGACCTGTATGCAATTTGTAAATATATACAGTATATACAAATATCTATCTATCTATCTCACAAAGGCTTCTGCCTTTTAACAAAATTTGTGAGTCGGAAAGGTGTTCCCAGCTCCTTCTGATATACTGGGGGATCATGCTCAAAACATTTTTCCTGATCAAATGCACAATCAAAAAAGTTTGGAGGCCGCTGTCTAAGATGACAGAAACTGCTTTCCGAATGATCCTGATAGTTTAGCTGAAAAGACAGTTGTTGTTAGCATTCGTTCTGCAAGAGCTGCCTGCTTTATACTTTGCTCACTTCCTGTCCTGACTAAGCAAAGACCACGCCGAGACGAGGAGGAAGCCTCTAGTGTTTTATTACGGCTCTAGTAGACAGAAAATCCTGCCAAACTGAAGGAGCGTGGGAAACCCAGACAGATAAACCCCCAAACTCAAGGTGGTTCTCTTCTGAGTTTCTTCAAAGGAAGGTTCAAAGCCTCTAAACTGCGCATGCGTTTTCCCCTCTGGATAGGGTCCCCCTCCTGCTCAGCCTCTGTACTCATGACACTTCCATTCACATAGCAAAGCTCTGAGCACGTGATGTGCGGAGGAGTTTTATTTTTCAACTGGCTTGTCCTGGGGCCTGACATTGAAAGATAGCCCACAATTAAACTGAACACAGGAAAAGGAGTTTTTTAGTTGGGGGGGGGGAAAAAACCCAAATGCCCAGCTTAGGGCTGGGGTACCAGCTAGGATTCTCTGTTTAAGAGAGATTAATTTTTTTTTTAAAGTTGCTGTGGACCCTGCCACATTTTGTGGGGTCTGCATTCTTCAAGAAAACAAAAACAGCCCACGAGGATTTTGGCGCTGCTTATTCCACACGCTTTTCTTGGTTCCCTGGCAGATGTGAACGAATGCGCGGAGAATCTGGGCATCTGCATTAACGGCGCTTGCATCAACACAGATGGGTCCTTTCGCTGCGAATGCCCCTTCGGCTACAACCTTGATTACACCGGAGTCAACTGCGTGGGTGAGGGGGGGCCCCACCAGGAGTCTCAGGGGGGCTGTTCAAGCCGTTCTTGACCTTTCCTCAAAGAGATGAGACGCTCCCCTTCCTTTCTTGCACCCTCAACAGACACGGACGAATGCTCCATCGGCAACCCGTGCGGGAACGGCACGTGCACCAACGTGATCGGGGGCTTTGAGTGCGCCTGCGACGAGGGATTCGAGCCGGGGCCAATGATGACGTGTGAAGGTACTGTCTGTTTTTCATTTGTCTGATTTGTAGAGCTGCCCCCTCATCTAGACAAGCCTGGGCAGCTCACATCACAACAGTAAAAAACAGCAACCCAACAAAAACAGAAACGGGGAATCAATAAAACCCCATTAAAACAAAAATTAGCTCTATTCGGCGGCTATGTCAACCGCGACGTCGCATTCAACCCAGCCGTTGGAGAAGCCCTCCGCAGCTTCCAGGCCCCTGGCGTGATGGCAGAGCCATGTCCTCACGGCCTCCCTACAGGCCAGAGCCAACCTAAGGTCCCTGTGGGGTAAGACTGAAGACCATCCGGCCGCGCCTCCTCTTTCTTACGGTAAACAGCCACATGCCTCATGGAGGAGCCTACGGCACCAGGCGTTCACAGATAGACTTCCTCTACTCCGGGAGGATCTATTAAGATTCTGTTTGTTTCTTCGTTTGCAGCATGTTTAGGTCTCCTGTTTCCCACAGATTCTTGGCAGCTTAACAAAAGCTGCCTCAAAATTGGAAAACTAAGCCCGTAGAGAACATTAGGAGGAGATTAAGACGTTTGGAAGACCTGAGCTGTCAATCACGGGAACAGGGTGCCACAGGGAGTGGTTTCTTCCCCAGAGGCTGGATCATCATCTCTGGGGAGGGTGTAATGGATCCTGCAGTGTGTAGGGGGCTGGACTTGATGACCTCTGAGGTCCCTTCCAACTCTAGGATCCTAGGAAAACTGCCAAAGAAACCCAGTGGCCAGGAAGTGACTTCCAACACTCCTCAACCACTAATTCCTCCACGGAAGAGCTTGAAGTTACTAAGCGTGTCCCCTTCTCCCTATGTCTTCCCACTCCAGATATCAACGAGTGTGCCTTGAACCCGCTGCTCTGCGCCTTCCGATGCCTCAACACGCTCGGTTCCTACGACTGCACCTGCCCGTCTGGGTACACCTTGCGGGATGACCGCAGAATGTGCAAAGGTGGGGCCCCTCCGCTTCAAGAAGCTCAGCCTCTGGTGGTGCCGGTCAAGAAAATGGGTTCAGCTTGGGGAGGATGGCTAGTGGACTTTAATAGAGCCTAATAAGATTGGAATTGTGTTTCATCACACACACACACACAGAGCACAGCTCTGGTTCTGTGAGAGCAAACCAAGTTTGTTAAGCCGAGCAAGGAAGCTTGAGTTTATTCCTTCCGCCAACACTCGTGCTGGCCGTTTCAGTGGCTCTTCTGATCCTGTTCTGCTAGCGTTGCACATCAATGGAAGGTTTTGCACATGTTGCACACCAACAGAACAAGGAATCTAGGCCACCATTTTAGATTTCCAGCCCTGCCAGGAGATTCTGAGGACAGAGGCTTCCCACCCTGGAGCTACAGCCATCCTTTGAGAATAATGTAAGATTCTAGTCCTCATGGCTCCAAATAAAAAGGAGATGCATAGGAAGCATGCAGAGACCTGCTTTGAGGCCCTGAGATCTGTGGCCTTTCCTGCCCCACACCCTCTCCTTTTCTCTCTTTTTCTGAAGATTTGGACGAATGTGCCGAAGGGATGCACGATTGCGAGTCTCACGGCATGATGTGCAAGAATCTTATTGGCACGTTTGCTTGCATCTGCCCACCTGGGATGCAACGCCGGCCTGACAGTGAAGGCTGCACAGGTGATGCACATTTAAACATTCAAGTTCCTAGCCCGTGTGGCTTGGTCAAAAACAAACAAGTGAGCCCAACTGAATAAAGTCCAGATCGCGTGAATTCTTCCACTCTACTCTGCCCTGGTCAGCCCCCATCTGGGCTTCACGAGAGGTCCTCGAACAGGCTGGACGGTCATTCATCTGAAACGCGGCACTGAGCAGGGGGTTGGGCTAGATGACCTCTAAGCACCTTCCCAACTCTCATGATTCTCAGTTCTACTTTAAACTTGGAGTTGGTCCATTTTGGGCTTAAGCCTTTTCTGTAGAAAATAGCTGCGGTTATTTTAGTCAGATCAGTAAAGTGAAAGAAATGCCTTTTCCCATCAGCGCGCTTGTAGTGACGTAGCTCTCGACCCCTTTTGCAACGGAGAGCCTCAGCATAAAAACAAATGAAAAAATCCTCCTATCATGATCCTAGACCCCACAGAGACACCCTCTCATGGTCGTTCACAGGAGAATTCTGTATTTTGCAAATGGAGCAAAGCCCACCTCCACTTGGGTTCGGTCCAGAGGTGAGCGTTGAATGCAGACCTCCTGCTTCCAGGCTCCAGCCCTCGGCCGTTACGCCACGCAGCCCCGCCGTTCCTGCACATGAGCTTTGGGGAGCTCAGTGGGAGGCACAGCCGGATGCCCATTCCCCTGCCCCATGTGCGTTCCTCCCAATGCAGGTGTGGAAGCCACATCCCTCTTTTCACAGGGCAGAGCAACAGGAGGGCTGGGACGCTGGCGTTCTGCTACGCGCAGACTGGGGGATGGCCGGGTGGGGACACACACGGGTTAGACCCCTATCCTGGCGGGTAAAATGCAGGTGGCTTCACTAGGGAAGGGAGGCATCGGCAGTGCTGGCGCCGGAAAAGCGAAAGTGCCCGTCTGCTCTGAGAAAGCTTGGCCGACACCCAGTCGTCTTCGTTTGGCCTCTGTGAACCAAACCAGATGGGGGGGAAATGGACCCTGTCTGGCTCTGCCCATTTCAGTCACTTCCCGGAATCCGTGTAAACATGGCCATTCCCGCGGTGATGGCGTCCAAGGATGCTCTTCCAACTCTCACCGGCTCCATTTCTCTTTCTCGCGTCCCCAGATGAGAACGAATGCCGCGCCAGGCCAGGGATCTGCCCCAACGGGCGCTGCGTGAACACCGTGGGCAGCTACCACTGCGATTGCAACGAAGGGTTTCAGAGCAGCCCCTCGGGCACCGAGTGCCTCGGTAATCCACGCAACTCACCGGCTGACTTCCCGGGAATGTTAAGGCAGGAGGGATCCATCGTGCCCAAAGATCTTGGCAGGCTCTTCATTTTCCAGGGGGTTGTGATGCATTGGGAGCATTTTAGCCGCCTCCTCTTTGTCATTTTCTAGAGATCCCATCCACAGGACGGTGCGGTCTTGGAGTGATCGGAAGTTTAATACCGGGCTGCCTTTGGCCCCGTCTGGCTCCACCGTTATTGAGCAAAAATTCTGTAGCTGCAGAGGCAGCTTTAGGCAGGCGTTCTCACTCCACAAACTAGACTGCAAAAGGGTGTTGGTACTCTATGCCAGCATTTCTCAGCACTGACCGTTTTACAAAATCGCCATCTTAATACGGTTACGCACATATTTAAATCCTGGTTGCTTCTGTGCCGTGTTTCACCGATGCACATGCGCACGGTTTATTGAGGAAGTACCACACCACAGCTGCTGCAACAACAGTAGTACAGATCCCTTTTTCTAAAGGTGGTTTTATCCACACAAAATTGTGCACTGTCAGCCAGTTTGGGCTAGTGGTTAAGGCACCAGGCTAGAAACCGGGAGACCGGGAGTTCTAGTCCCGCCTTGGGCATGAAGCCGGCTGGGTGACCTTGGGCCAGTCACCCTCTCTCTTAGCCCGAAGGAGGAGGCAATGGCAAGCCAATTCTAAAATCTTGCCAAGAAAACTGCCGGGACCCGTCCAGGTAGCCGCCGAGAATCAGACACGACGGAACAGATTAAAAAAAAAATGCATCAGTAATGAAGAATGGGAAATGCAAAGAGTCTCCAAGGTTTGGGAAATGGGGGGACAAGCATACATTTGTTGAAAATGGAATAAGGGAGAATTCTCCAGGCTGTAGCCAGATCCCGTATTCCAAACTCCAAAAATAAAGGAGAAATTTCAGCGGAGGAGCACATTCAAGCCTTCTAAGGGCACCTCCCCTCAGGGGCTGCAGGGCCTAGGTAGGACATGGCCCCAAATAGATGTTCCATGCTTGAGAAAGGAACTTTTTTTGTAGAGTCATATTTTTCATATCAAAGTCCAGATTTTTTATTATATTGGACAATATTGGGGAGGGCAGTTATACTGCCTTCCTACTCAAAGCTTGGACGCTTTCCTATTCCAAAAGCAATTAGAAAATGGATAGAATCAGGGAGGTTTCTCATTTTCTTAAGTTGATGAGATTTTTAAAAGCAGTGTTTCATTCTATTACACACTTCACCTTGTTGCTGAATTAATCCATTTTTTGTGGGTCACCACGATATATTGGAAACCAACAGGCTACATTTGCACACAAACAGAGGGTTGCAAAACATTTCAGAGCTGAAAAGTTCCAACCCAGAAATGGCCCTGTCCTGATCTGAGCAGATGGGCTTTGTGGTTAGAACAACTGATGCTGGCTATTGAACGCTGATGACTGAGATGCGGGTTCAAAGGGGTGTGATGCTTACCTTCAACTCTGAGCAAAGCTCCCTCAGCACCCCACTCCTTGCCCTGCCTAGAGACTCACTACAGGTAGTCCTCACTTAACAACCACAGCTGGGACCGGAATTTCAGTTGCAAAGTGGTCATTAAGTGAATCCAACCCAATTTTATGACCGTTTGGTGGTGGTCATTAAGTGAATCACCACATGTGTTAAGTGAACCACATGGTCGTTAAGTGAATCACGCAATTCCCAATGGTTTTGCTTGTCAGAAGCCGGCCGGGAAGGTCAAAAGTGACCATGAGACGCTGCAACAGTCATAAACGCAAACTGGTTGCCAAGCGCCCAAATTGTGGTCACGTGACCATGGGGGACACTGCAACAGTCATAAGCGTGAGAACTGGTCATAAGTTGTTTTTTTCAATGCTGTTGTAAATCCAAACCATCACTAAGCGAATGGTTGCTAAGTGAGGACTACCTGTATGGGGAATGCTGAGAAACAACCCCCATCTCTTCCCCCACAGACATCCGCCAAGGGTTTTGCTTCACCGAAGTGCTCCAAACGCTGTGCCAGATGTCCTCCACCAACCGGCAGCAGGTCACCAAGTCTGAGTGCTGTTGCAACGGAGGGCGAGGCTGGGGGCCTCAGTGTGAGCTCTGCCCTTTCCCGGGCACTGCCCAGTACAAGAAGATGTGCCCACATGGGCCGGGCTACATGACTGATGGGAGAGGTGAGTGCTTCCGTGAAAGGGCACGCGGCCCCTTTATTTGGTTCCTAAGATTCCAGTGACCAACGGGAGAGAGACATTTCCTTCTTTCTGGCTTTTCGGTTGGCCACCCAATCCCTTTAAGTAGCCTGATTTTTACCAGGCAGCTTAATCAAACCAGAGCCCCATCACCTGGGCCGAAATAAACTTAATGCCCTTCAGTAGACTTTAGGGCTGTGTAATTAACTCCAGTGAAGCTGCTTGATGTCACAAGGGTGCTTCAAGAAGGAGCTTTGTATCATTTACTGCTTATTGGTGACAACTGCCTTTGATGCAGTGGTTTCATAATTTCTCCAGGAAGCGGGGGCGGGGGCGGCACTGAAGGCTTGCCCCCAGCTTCCAAACGGCCTTCACGAGAAAGGGGGCTGGGAGATACTGGTTTGGAGGGGGCATTCTCCCAGGCCATGCACGCCCCCCATCCCTTGGGGCTGGGGAGGATCGTTGGTGCTGCTCTGCTTAATGGAGGATCCCCCCTTCTCGCCCCCGCCCCCGGCAGATATCGATGAGTGCAAAGTGCTGCCCAGTCTTTGCCGGCATGGCCAGTGCATCAACAGCGTGGGCTCCTTCCGCTGCCTCTGCAACCTTGGCTACGCCCTGGACATCACCGGGACACTCTGCCAGGGTAAGGGAGCTGATCCACCCGCCGCCAGCTTCCCTTTCCTGGTGGCTGGGCTCACGCCACACCCAGGAGAGATTCAGCAGAGACAGCCTCTGAAAGGGGTCCCAAAGTCAAGATGGCACCCAGCCCTGCGCGATCGAAGCCCTGCGTTGTGAGGCGGAAAGGGGGCGGGGCTTCTGTTGCACACCTGCAGCCGCCATCTTGACTTTTATGACCCTACCCCCGCGTTGGATGTCCCAATTTTGGTTGGGAGCGGGGTTGGGGTGTGGAGGGCAGTGGAAAGCCCATAACAAGGCTCTTCCACCCCAGAGTGAAGGACAGTGAGGCCGTCAGAAGGCCATAACTGGAGATGCGCCACTCATCCCCTCTCTTGGGCCCTTAGATCTGGACGAATGCAGCCAGTCCCCCAAACCTTGCAATTTTATCTGCAAGAATTCGGAGGGCAGCTTCCAGTGTTCGTGCCCCAGGGGGTACATCCTGCAGGAGGATGGCAAGACTTGTAAAGGTGAGATAGACCACAAAGGAGGGCCAAGGGTGGGGAGGAGGCAAGGGAGCCCAGAGCAAGGCGGCTTGAGGAACCTGATCTTTGGAAATTCAAAGTACAGTCCTGATTTGCCCCAGGGGGGGATTGTAGCTGAGTCTCCCATCCATTTCCACATCTCTCCAAATATTTGGCCCTACATGAAATCTCTAAAAGTATGCAGTTCAACAGAGAACAAGATTCTAAGAATATTTAGACCAGTGTTTCTCAACCTTGGCAACTTTAAGATGCATGGACTTCAGTTCCCAGAATTCCCCAGCCAGCCATGAATGCTGGCCAGGGAATTCTGGGAGTTGAAGTCCACACATCTGAAAGTTGCCAAGGTTGAGAAACACTGATTTAGAGGGATGCTTAAGTGTGAACTTCTATGAAAGTTTTTAAAAATCTAGGCTTAATAGCAAAACGGGAAGGGACTTACGAGGGGGCGCCTATGAACGTGATGTGAGTGGGAATTCCAGGAAGTTGTTCACCTCTACCCACCCCCCTGGGGGTGGGGGAGGCATGCCTTTAAGCATGTCTAAAGTGCCTTCTGGTCCAAGCTCTCTGCAAAAGAGTGGCAAGAGGTCCTGCTTTGTGCATTCACAGGAAAGACACACACACATACACACATATGCGCAGTTTCACAGGACCACACCAGTGAATATAGACTAATATACACTATATGCAGTCTGGCGGTCTGTTCTGGACAAGATGACTCTTTATCTTCCCGAATAAATCAGCTGTTTATTGGCCCTCTTCCCCCAAGATGTTTAAGCCTGCCAGCTGCTAATCCAGTCATAGATCTGGAACCCACAATCACGCCTGGATCAAAAGCCATTCTTTGGGGGACTAGCCAATCCCATCCCACTTCCTCTGCTCCTGCTCGGTACCCCTGAAAGTACTGGCAAGGCTTCGTGGCATCGATGGCCCTTCCTCTCTGCTGCCAGTCAGGACCTGCGGGTTTGTTCTGTCCTGCCAGACCCTGGCAGGGAATCCAGCTTTCTTCCACGTACGTGCTTTCTCTCCAGCTCTTTTTCTGGGAGGACTGGATAGCAAATCGGTTAAATGACTGGGTTTAATTGTTTGCATGGTATGGTCTGGAGTTAGCTGACCCCTCTTTCATGTTCCCACAACATATTGACCTTGTTAAGTGTCTTATGGATACTGGGACAATCTGAAGCATGAGGATTTGAATTTGAATTAAATTGTAGGGGAGGGGGACAAAGCTCAGCAGCGCTGCAAAGATACCCTGCTTGGCTGGAAAACGTACCTCCTCAGAATTCTGGAGAGCAACTTCCAGGCAGGGTGGACAATACAGAGGGAAATGCAGTCATGCTGAATCTTCCTCCTTTGTATCCAGATGACCCCTAGGTGGCAGCTCAGTAGAGGCAGAAAACTCAAAACCCTTTGGTGCCACTTGGTGGTCAGTCAGGCTTCTGCAGCTCAGTTGCCATATGGATGGCCCAAAAGTCAGCTACAGGTAGTCCTCACTTAATGACCATGACTAAGACTGGAATTTTGGTTGCTAAATGAAGCAGTAATTAAGCAAATCTGACCCCTTTTTATAACCTTTTTGCAGCGGTCATTAAGTGAATCACCATGGTCGTTAAGTGAGCCACATGCTTGTTAAGTGAATCACGTGGTTCCCCATTGATTTTGCTTGCCAGAAGCCAGCTGGGAAGGTAAAAAATGGCGATCAGGTGACCACGGATGCTGCGACGGTCATAAATGCAAATAGGTTGCCAAGCACCCAAATCGTAATCATATGACTGCAGGGATGCTGCAACAGTCATAAGTGGGAGCACTGGTTGTAAGTCAGTTTTTTCAGCACCGTCGTAAGTCTGAACCATCACTAAACGAATGGTCATTAAGTGAGGACTGCCTGTATTAAGAGGAGAGGAAGAAAAAAATTGTGGGAAGAAGAAAGAACATGGTGCATCTACTTAGGAAGAATCCAGTGAGCTTCTCCCCCGCACCGCCAGTTGGTAGGGTCCTCTACCCCCCACCTGGCAGGTAATTCTAGCTTCTTTCCTTGGTGCCCCAGACTTGGACGAATGTTCCACAAAGCAGCACAATTGTCAGTTCCTCTGCGTGAACGTCATTGGGGGCTTCAACTGCAAATGCCCCCCAGGATTCACCCAGCACCATTCTTCCTGTATCGGTGAGTTATGCTTTCCCTATTTTCTAGGCACCAGCTCCCAAGCACAGGATTGGGGGCTGCAGGGGGTCGGTCTGCTGGAACAGCAAGTATCCGTCATCCCTTGTCAATTGACCGTGCATGGCTCGGATTCTAGGCCAGGCTAAAATCAGGTTAGGCTGTTTGTAGTTCAGCATTTTGTGAAAAACCCCAAACCCTCTGGGGAGAAGGTTTTACCGTCATCTTTTCAACTCTGCTAAAGTCATTTTAGAGCGGCATGTATTTTCTCCGTCTGAATGGTGGGAAAGCGTTCTGCCAATTTTTGGCAATTATTATGGTTGCAAGGTCCCTTGACAACAAAGTAGGGCACACTGTTGCCTCAAGCTGCCCTTTGTGGTTCAGTGCAGCACGTGAGCTCAGCTGCAACATGATCCCCACATTCCAAGAACAGGCAGCATAGGAAGGTGCTTCCTAGGAAAATAGGTCTCTCTAGCAAGCAAGCCAAGCTGCAAACTACAGAGCACTCAGAGATGTCTGCCACACACTCTCAGGCAATTTGTTCTGTACCTGCCCTTTCCAATCCCTGCCAGGCGTCTGTGGGGAACAGGGGACATGCCTTTTTCATGTGGTCACTCACTGCCTTTCATGTTTGATCACCTGCAGATAACAATGAATGCACGGCCCAGCCCACTCTCTGCGGAGCCAAAGGGCAGTGTCTGAACACCCCCGGGAGCTACAACTGCGAATGCCAGAAAGGTTTTGTTCTTGATAACTCCGGAAGTAGTTGTGAAGGTGTGTGTACAAGTGTGCACGCTTGTGGGTGTGAAGGGGGCAGGGTGGAACATGGGTGGCTGGGATCAGAAATCCTATGGCAAAAACGAGGAAGAGTATTTGTAGCAACAGCATGGTAGCAGTGGGCTGTTACCCTGTTCCAGGATTTTTCTTTTCAATTTTCCAGTATCACCTCCCAGCCTGGGACACCTGGTGGTTTCCCATCCAAAGCCTAACCAGGTTCAGCTCCATTTACCCTTTCAGGATTGGTCAAAATGGGCCACATCCTACCTCTGAGCTGGTGATGTATAGCCTCTACTGGAATGGAATGGCTGCCCCTGAAATATTGTGCCCAATTTTAGGGACATCACCTCCACAAATATATTAATAATAACAATAATTAATAATTAATTACATTTATATGCCGCCTGACTCCCAGTGACTCTGGGCGGCACCTCCTCAGGTGGAAGATCAGTGCATTTGAGGCTTTAAAATGAAATAAATAAGAATCGTGATAGATATGATATACAGATTGTCCTCGCTTAGCGACCACAATTGGGACCAGTGATGCGGTCACTAAGTGCCGAGGTCACTAAGCGAAAAATCACGCGACTACAATTTGCCATTTTATTTCCACCTTCTCTATTAACTCTGCCAGCCGCGAAACACGCGAATGGCGGTCGCGTGGCCATGGGATGCTGCAGCAGTTGTAAATGCATGGACTGATCGCAAAGTGGCTTTTTTTCTTTCACCGTCATAACTCTGAACGGTTGCTGCACGAGGCAGTCGCTAAGCAAGGACTCCCTGTACAGATATCCATGATGGAGAGGAAATGGAAAAGGAGAAACTTTTCTCTCCCTCTTCTGAGAGGAGACCCCCCAGCATGGCTGAACCGTGGGATATTCAGGACAAACAGGGAAAACAGCTTCTCCATACCGTACGGTCGGGCTGTGGGATTCACTGCCACAAGGTTTTGGGAAGACTGCTGCCGGCCTAGACAGCTGTCAGTAGGAATAGGATAAGCTCCAGCAACTCAGCCCCGACCAGCAAGGCCAGACACGATGGAAGTCCAGCGCCATCCCTGTGGCTCACAGTTCCCACTTCCATGGTGCACGGCTGCGGGTGCTATTTATGTATTTATTTTCTATCCCGCCTTTATTATTTTTATATAATACATATTTTATATTTTTATATTTTGAGTTGTTATTTATAACTCAAGGCGGGGAACATACCAAATACTCCTTCCTCCTCCTCTTTTCCCCACAACAACAACCCTGTGAGGTGGGCTGGGCTGAGAGAAAGTGACTGGCCCAAGGTCACCCAGCCGGCTTTCGTGCCTAAGGCGGGACTCGAACTCTCGGTCTCCTGGTTTCCAGCCTGGTGCCTTAACCACTAGACCAAACCGCCATCGCGGGTCCTCCACCCGCAGAGGCAGCCTGCCAGGAGCTGGGAGGGGACAGCAGGGCGAAGGGCTTGCTTTCCTGGCTTCCCAGAGGGAGCTGGCTGGCCATGCGCTTGCCCACCTCTTTAAAACCCTCTCTGGTGGCAATGAATTCCACCGGCTGACTCAGCAGCTGATGAAGGAGGCTTTGTGGTTACGGCAACAGCTGCGCTCGGTTAGGCTTCCGCTCTCTTAACTCCCCCAATACGGCTCCCCTCCTTTTGCAGATGTGGACGAGTGTGACGGGAATCATCGGTGTCAGCACGGCTGTCAAAACGTGTTGGGGGGCTACCGCTGTGGCTGCCCACAAGGCTATATCCAGCACTACCAGTGGAACCAGTGTGTGGGTGAGTAGATCCAAACTGGTGCCCTCCAACCCAGCGTTTCGCAACCTGGACCATTTTAAGATGGGTGGACTTCAACTCCCAGAATTCCCCCAGGGACCTTAGAGCAGGGTTCCTCAACTTTGGCAACTCTAAACTGTGCAGACTTCAACTCCCAGAATTCTCCAGCCAGCACTGGGGAATTCTGGGAGTTGAAGTCTGCACAGCTTAGAGTTGCCACGGTTGAGGAACCCTCCTTAGGGCACTTACACTACTTGAGATCATAGGATCACGGAATTATAGGTTTGCAAGGGGCCTTGGGGGTCTCCTAGTCCAACCCACAAACCCCCAGTAGTAAACAAAAACGTGAGCACCGGCAACGTGGGGTTCAGAAAAGTCAAGATGGTGGCTGTGACGCTCATTAGAAAGGGGTCATGTCCCACCCACTTGCCTTTCGCCACTTCCCCATCCAGTGGATACCCCTGCATAGAGATAAAGACAACCATAGAATGAGATGTAGAGAATGTGCTCAGCCTAGCCCAGGCTTCTTGCAAATTCTATTTCGTGTGAATTCAATTTCAGTAGAAAGGTGTTCCTTATCTTTCTACTGAAATAGAATCCTTTGGAAATCCGCTTCCTTTTCCCTGGAAATGCTGGACTTTAGTCGGAGGTGGTGGGGAACCGTGATAGCCCTGTGCATTTCCCAGCTGCGGCTCAGCTTCCTTCCAGGGTGCTGCGCCTCGTTTTAAAACTAACCCCGTTTTTCTCTGGGCGGGAGAGGGAGAGGACAGAGACCCCCCCTCCCTTAGGGGAATGTGAATTGTGAATGTCTGCAAGTGTAGCAAGAAGGCTACACTCCTGACACACAAAGCAAACCAGGTTCTGGGGCCCCGTGCCATGAGGAGGGATGGGGTGCGTTCCTTTCATGCCCGCTTGTGGGCTTGGATCTGGCTGACCACTGTTGGAGGAAGGTTGCCGGGGGTCGTTCAGACTGAAAGCCAAATGTGCTTTGGAGGATGTGGGGACAAGCCTGGGCATGTGAGCACGGAAGGCAGCTGCACGAGTGATCGGGAGGAAGACGCGCGTCGTGAAGTGCCTGCGGGCGGGTGCCGCGTCCCTGCCTCCCCAGGGCCCAAAACGCCTGTCTGGAGTCGAATCCACACAGCCCTCGTTCTTGAATTATGGGGCGTGCAGCACCCGGCATTTTTATTTATTTGTTTGCTTGTTTATTTGTCTAATTTTATTACCGCCCATCTCCCCCGCAAAGGAGGGACTCTGGGCGGTTTACAGAAGCAAAATTTGAAATTCAATATCAATATAAATACAATAATAAATAGAGAATTAAAATATAATAAAATCCAGCTAGCTAAAAGTTGTGTTTCAGTCCGTGAGTATGAAAGATTTTCCTTGCAGCACCGGGGCAAGCCTATCGGGATTTGTCCATAGCACTTTAGGTGTGGGGGGGGTGGAACCCCTTGCCCCCCGGGCAGGTAGCCCACCCCTCTTCTCGCCCCAGATGAGAACGAGTGCTCCAGCCCAGCGGTCTGCGGTTCGGCCTCCTGTTACAACACGCTGGGGAGCTTCAAGTGCGTCTGCCCGTCCGGCTTCGACTTTGACCAGGCGTTGGGAGGCTGCCAGGACGTGAACGAGTGCGCCGCTGGAGGGAGCCCCTGCAGCTACGGGTGCTCCAACACCGAGGGGGGCTACTTATGTGGCTGCCCCAGCGGTTATTTCCGGGCAGGGCAAGGGTGAGTGACTCCGTTTCTCCCCCAGAGCTGTTCCCCGGGGCAGTGGCCGGGACCGAGAAGGCACACTTCTGAGGCCCCGAGAGACGGCTGTTTTATTGAGGGGGCCTGGAACGCCCCTGCTCTGCCCAGCCTTACCAGGCAGGCAGAAACTGTGGGAAATAGGTGGTCCCTCAGATAACCGGGCCCTGCTGGCATTACCCCAAATGCCAACTGGCAGCCAGTGCAGTTCATAAAGCGGCGGTGACCCATGGGCGTATCTGGGCACCCATCACTGCCGGCATCACTGCATTATGGACCAGCCGTAGCTTCCGAGCGGTCTTCAAGGGCAGCCCCATGGAGGAGCAGGTGCGCCTGTGAGCAGAGCCAGGGCAGGCACCAACGGTGCACAAGGTGGATTCGCACGAGGGATCTCCTGGCCACAGCCACCCTCTGCTCCTTGAGCAGGAGTCATGAGACCAAGAGGAGCCTCAGATTGCGTGCCAGCTTGGAAGGGTGCCACCTATCCAGGGTTATCTCCAGCTCCAGAAGCAGGGCTCCCCCCCAGCCCAGAAACCCTCGGTCCTGCTTGGGTTTAATCTCAACCTTTTCATCCCCCATCCAGACCCACACAGCCTCCAGGCACTGGGTGAGCATCACTTATACAGCCCGCGGTGAAGCCCTGGGGTGGAGCTGTACAACTGGGTACCCTGTGCCAAAGGATGGCCTCACCCACCTGTTTCAGGCAGAAGTTAAATGGGAGAGGAGAGATTCTCGAACCCTGAGGGTGGACCTCTTCCCCCCTATCCACACCGACTGGCACCTATCATGGAGGGAAGAGAAGAACCGCTGCAAAACACTGCCAACCTGCTAAGCCAGTCCAGGAGGATGCCCCAATTGGTGGCATCAAACCCTGCCATGAGGTCCAGCAGGGCAAGGACAGGTCCAGAGGCCACCCTCAAGCTTGGCCAATGCTGTTTTGGTTCTCACACCTGGCCTGAAACCTGAATGGAAGGGATCCAGTGTCATGTTCACTGCTTCAGTGTAGTTTGTACATCGTACCGTTTCACATGCCATGGCGCTGATGCGTTTCTGTTTGGGAGGGAGCTGCTGTGAGACCTCGTGCCAAGCTCTGCATGTGAAATCAGGACAATGGAATGTGTTTGGGTTATGTGCTCTGCTCAAGGCCTTTTCCCGCAGACCATCAGGAACTGTTAGGAGCACCTGGGATTGTGGACTTGAGAAGACTCTACGGGGGGAGGGATCTCGTCTGCACCGAGGGTTTTTAGTTTGCATTTGGCGCGCTTTCATCATTCTCAGCCTTCTCTGTGATCCTGCACACTATTCTTTAATAAATCAGATATCCTTGAATTCCTGTTCATGAGTCTGATGGTGTTTTAGAATAGGCAACCGTTACATGAAGCTGAGAATGATCCAGATACCGTAATCTGTTTCCTCGAGAGCAGTGTTTCTCAACCTCGGCAGCTTTAAGCTGTGTGGACTTCAACTCCCAGAATTCCCCAGCCAGCTGCCGAGGTTGAGAAACACTGCTCTCGAGCCTTTTGAAGTTGGGCACCTTCCACCCTCTCAACAACAAAGCTGAAGACTGGATGAAAACGATCCAGCATGGCTGGATCCAAGGATGGCTTCTTTCTCCATAAGAGTGGAGCCTCTGAAATTGTAGATCAATTAAAGCTTCCACCCTCATTTGCATGCAAGACTGACAGAGTGAAGGAGACATTGGGAGCCCCTCTCTACAGACCCCCCCCCACTCCGCTCAGGCTCCCCCAACCCCTGATCCCTGTACTGGCAACCCCCAGGCACTGCGTCTCCGGACTGGGGTTCGTCAAGGAGGCCTACTTCCCTGCACCCCCCGAGGAGGAGGAAGAGAACCTGCTGTCTCCGGAGGCCTGCTACGAGTGCAAGATCAACGGCTACCACAAGAGGGGGCGCCAGCGGCGCGGCCTGAACAGCACCCAGGACTACCAGGTGTGCCCCCGACCGGAGGGGGACCTGCGTCCTAAGGAAGGTCGCATTCAGAATGCCCCCCACTCAATTTTAGGAGTTCCGTATTTACCGGACTTCGTTCTTGAAGCAGGGCTGATGCCTCGGGCATTTGCTACACTGTTTTTTTTCTCTCCAGCTGTTGAGCAACGTTGCTTGCATAATCAGGGGCATCCATGTGGAGCAACCAAAAAGTCAGGATGGCAGTGGTTGAAGCCCCGCCCCTTTTTTGCCGGCATCCCCAACACTCTTAAAAAGAGGGCAGGGCTTTGGCTGCAGAGTGGTGGCCACTCTGCGATCCTTTGATCTTTTCACCTCCCCTGCGGATACCCGTTGCGGTCCTTCATACAGTTGATGTGGTTCTTGTCCCTCTTGCTCAGCATGAGTGAAGCAACATCACAACTAGCAGTCCTAGTGCAAAGTGTCCATCAGGATCTGTTTTGTTCCTCCTCCTTGTTGCTGCTTTGTTCAGATTCAGGTAGTCCTCACTTACTGACTGCAATTGAGACTGTGGTGTGGTCATTAAGTGAAACGCCATGTGACCATGCAGACTTACATCACTTCCAGCTGTGGTGGTTAAGCAAATCACCTTGGGTTGTTAAGCGTGATGTCACGTGACCGCGACTTGCAACTTCCTGCCAGCTTCCCCGCTGACTTTGCTTGTCGGAAGCCAGCTGTGAAGGTCGCAAATGGCGATCACGTGACTGCGGGACTCAGTGACTGTCGTAAATACGTGCTGATTGCCAAGCGTCCAAATTGTGATCGTGTGACCACAGGAACACCACGACGGCCGCAACTTTGAGGACCGGTCGTAAGTCTCCTTTTTCAGCGCCGTTGTAACTTGGAACGGTTGCCGAACAAGTGGTCGGTAAGCAAGGACTACCTGTAGAACAGGGTTTCATTTGTCCCCAGCCCCACCGAACTTCGTCCTTGCTCAGACACTGGAGCCTGACCACCTGCTCTTCCAGTCCTGACTGCCTCTTCTCTTTGCCTTTGGCAGGCCCCGGGGCTCAGCCTGGCCAGCATCGACGTGGAGGCGCCCTTGGTTTTCACGCTGAACTTGTCGGATCTGGGCAGGAAGACCCACATCCTGGAGCTTCTCCCTGCGGTGGCGCCCCTGGAGAACCACATCCGCTACGTGATCGCGCAGGGCAACCGGGACGGCCACTTCCACATCCAGCAGAAAGAGGGGCTGAGTTACCTGCACGTGGGCCACAAGCCGGCCACCCCCGGCTCCTACTTGCTGGGGATCGTCAGCATCCCCCTCTCCCGCCAGCGAGAACGGCAGAAGCCGGAGGCCGGCAGGAAACTCGACTCCCTGGCTGCGGAGGCCGGCCAGGCCCTGAAGATGAAGCTGCGGCTTCTCCTCTTCTAGCCCTGCTCTCGGAGGCCCCGAGGAAAACGTGGGCCCGGGCTGTGCCACGCCCCATTCTGACCCTCCCGCCCCCCCGAAGCAGCCCCTCTGCCCTTCCAGTGCCCGCCCTCTGCTGCCCGGGGCTTGCAGGGAGGGAAGGGCCCTGGCCCTGGACCACGGCCCCCCCACAGCCCACAGCCCCGCATTCTGGCGCCTCTGCCCCTGCCCAGCACGGCACGGGCCTCGTCTCTGCCCAGCCGCCTTCAGGAGGAGCCCAGGAACGGCTGCTGGTGGGTCCCGAGGGCCGCGCTGAGGGGCCCGGCTGCGTCCCTCCACCTGGGGGTCCCGCGTGCGGCCTTGGGCTGCTTCGCCAGCTGGCCCCGTGCTTCTCCTCAGTCCCCCTTTAAGTCCCGGTCCCCTCTCTTCCGCTGCTGAAGTGCACTAGAGTGAACCGAACAACTCCGAGGGGCATTTGAGTCCAGCGTCCGGAGTCCAAGCCAAAGGCAAACAGCTCTGAACCAAAGCGCCTCCCCACGTGTCCTCTCCCGCCGGGGCGACCGCCTGCCCTGAACACAGGAGGACGAGGCCCAGCGCGCGGCCCTCCGGCAGAGAGCCCTGCAGTCCTGTTCCCGGGGGCAGCTAAGGTGGCCTCCGTGACCGTGCCATTGAAGCCCCGCCCCTTCCCCCCCGCGCCCCCTTACAAAGAGGGCGGGGCTTCGATCGCGCAGTCGCCATCTTGACTTTTTTGACCCCTCCCTGCAGACTTCTGCACTTCCAGCCCAGGAATCCACAGCCAGCACTGATAAGGGAACTGCCGGTAGACGCCTCACCTGGGCCACACCGAGACCGAGATCTGGAGTCCGCTGGAGTTAATCGAACAGCGGCGACGGGCCTTGAACATGGAGGGGAACGGCTGTCTCTCCCAGTCGAAAGGAAGCAACGCTCTCGTCCAGGAGGAGGGTAACGCTGCTTGGGGCTGCGGGGGCCGAGCAGCCCGGGGGGAATTGGTCTGCTGTTGTCGCAAAAATACTTGAAAATGTACGCCGGGTACGGGCTCCACGTTAGCCCTGGAAAGCTTCAGCCTGCCTGCCTTTCGGCACCCAAAACCCCGCCTCCCTGGTTGGCATTTGTTCGGTGCGTCCTGGGGCACAGAGGCCCTTTATTTTCTCTGTAAATCCACCCAACGGCCCTTGAAGGAAGGTCACTATCGGTCTCCCGGAGGGTGCAGGTAAAGAATTAGGGTTGCTCTGGAGGAAGTCCGAGGCTCCAGATGTGTCACGCGGAAACTGGGTTCGCAGGACACCCAAAGCCAGAACTGTGCTTGCATGTTTGTTTTGGCCTACGTGTTGTGTGAACTCAGCCCACACTTGAGCAAACTGTGGTTGGGTGCTGGCGTGAACCTTTGTGGACCCTGGTTTCTGAAGCAGGGACTAAACAAGCTGGAAAGCAAACTGCTTTGGGTTCACCTGCGTCCTGGCAGGCCTTGTGCACGCAGCAGGCTGGTCGAGGCTGAACAGGGCTGAGCCAGGGGTAGCTCAGCTCTCATGCGAATCCAGCACTCGAGGTTGAAATCTTGCCTGCAACCGCCCCGCCTGCGACGGCTGCCCACACATCCTTGCCGAGCAGGAATCTACCTCCTGTCCTCTTTCACCGGGGCCCAAGTAGGAAATGGGCTCCAGAGTCGGGCCGAATCCAGACGCAACCCAAACTGAAGACGTGCCTGTATTTTGCATCGCCTTTGGGGCGAGAAGCAGCCTCAGGAACTTGAGCACCCAGGACAAATGCCAGGGTGGGGTGGAAAAGCAGCTATTTTATCCTTGTTATTTTAATAGTGCTACAAGATCTGCAGCAAGAATTGCCTTTGAATCCCCAGTAAAGGAGGGCGGTGAATTAGTCAACGACAACCACCACTAAAATGCAACAGACGCAGTGCCCAGACGGGGAAGGTGGAGTGAATCCCGTTCCCAGCGGGGGCACTTAGTTTTCCAACCTTGGCGTGTACTTTTTCTGGCATGAACTCGTGCCTTTAAGCCGACTTCAATATTAGCAAAATTAAAATGAATCCACACTCTTTGACGATGTTGCAGGAGACATGCTATTTTGCAGGTATTTTGCTAATATTGAAAGATTGGAATGAGGAGGAGGTGGCCTTTCCAATTAAAATCAGGTATGATAATTGATCTTCCGTAGCTTCAAAGTTTAAAGATCAAGAACCTAGTACAGGTCATCCTCCTTTAGCGACCACAATTGGGACCGGCAACTGGGTCGTTAAGAGAAGTGGTCTCTAGGTGAAACCATGCTGGTGCTTACGATCTGACTTCAGCTTTCCTTTATAGACCTGCGAAGGTTGCAAATGCAAGGATTGGTCGTAAAGTTACTTTTTCATCACTGTTGTAACTTGAGTGGTCACTAAATGAGGCAGTCGCTAAACGAGGACTGCCTGTGACATTTTTTTCCAGATCGGTGCATCAGATTTGCTTCCCTTCTGGCAAGCTAGCCAACCCTCCACCCCCAAGTTCATCTCCTCCCCATCCCCTGCTGGTGCTCTAGGGCCACCACAAGCTGTATCACACATCAGGAAATTTTCTCATTTCTCTGGGAACATGCGTGGTCATTTGGGACAAAACACTTTGCAGAAAGACTGCAAAGCAGGGGGGGGCAGATGTCCCACTTTGGAAACAGCAGTTTGCCTGCTCAGAGCACCTCTGTGGTTCTTGGAGCCCTTGGGGGGATTCCTTGTGGGGAGCTCTGCTGAAGCCTGGAAGGATCACACGGTGATCCTGGTCTCATTGGAAGTCTTTGGGCCACAGTGCCCTAAATTGCCAGTTCTGCTTCCCAGCCCTTCTGGAAGCCATCATTTTGGGAAAAGATGGTCTTAAACCTTAATTCCCAGGGATCTCTGGTTTGCTCACCAGCACTCAACCGGGTTCCGATGTGCTGCAGGGAAATACTCAGTTGGGGGAATAACCAGAACTCTGCTTGAAACAAACTGGGATCGCACGCTAAAGGCAGCAGGAGGAAAGGATAAGGAAAGGTCAGGGTCCCCTTCTTTGATTGTAAACTGCCCAGAGTCCCCTTCTTGGGGGAGATGGGCGGTGATGGAAATTTGAAATATAAATAAATAAATAAAATATAAAGGGAGTGAGGGAGTCAGACTGGACAAGCCTCTTGCTTGCCAACTCCACCTAAGAGGGGCCAATATCATACAACCTTTCCAACAACCCTGTAAGGAAGGCCAGTTGCTTTTTCAGCTGGACTGCAGATGGAGTGGCCAAAGTGGCAGCTGCGGGTGGGAAGTTTCCAAAGGGCCCCACCACTTCCTGCCTGCATGCAAAAAGACAGGGCTTCAATCACCCTCAGGGCTGCCATCCTGACTGTTTTGATTGCCACCATGAATGCCCTGGGGGCTGCACTGGATGACCGCAGAGGCCCCTTCCAATTCTCTGAAAGGCTGCAAATCGCAAACTCAGCCTCCAAGTTTGGGTGGGGCATTCCTGTTGCATGCCAAACATTACCTCCGGCTCCTCCATGCAAAGCTCTGCCCCTTGCCCCTGCCTTGCAATCTCAGGCCATTTTGTCCGGGGGGTGGGGGGGAGTGGGGAGTCTGAAGCTACCTGGAGCTCCATCCTAAACTGATGCTGGCCTGCCTTCTTCCTTCACCCCTAACTCTCCAGGTGGTGCCCTGGGATTCCCTAACTCTCCAGGTGGTGCCCTGGGATTCCGAAAACTTGAAGCCTCTTCCGGGTGACCCTCAGTGCCGCCTGGGGGCAGGGGGGGCGGTGGGCACAGGGAGCCGCAAACCTCACCATGCAGTTGTTGGCTTAGATTCCTCTCATCCGGGGATTTGACAAGCAGTGCTTTTTTCCTTCTTTTTATTAATAATGGTGACAATAATAATAATCAAGTAGTGAAGGCATGTGCAAGTGTGTGTGCGTGTGCATGTGGGATCTCCCCCCCCCCCCCGTCTGTGCATGGAGCTGCCAGGTGTGGCCCTCAGTTCCTCCACACGTCCGCGAGCCTCCTTGTGTGTCTGCAGCCCGTTTGTGGGGAGGGTCGGCTGCACACGGCACTGAGACCAAGAACCCGCCACACGTGCGGCTTGCCCTTTTTCGTTTTGTATCACGAGTGACGGCAGCAATAAAATTATTTTGGGTTAAATCTGGTGGGGCCTGTCTTGTTTATGGTGGCTTGGCTTCAACTGTGTAATCCCACAATCGCGCACTTGTGCTACACTCCCAGCAATGCCGACTGTGTCTTGTGAACATCATCCCCAGGATAAGTTGATTGTGCCTGTGAAAAAAACGACGGCACAATTGTGCCCAGCATCTTGGCTTTGGAGCAGCTGGCCGTTTTGATGGGGATAACGCAGGTTGGGCCCCAGTGGCAGAGGCTGCCTTCAAGCAACTGGGTTGCGCCCCCAACGCACGGGGGGGTTTAAGGGTGGGCCAAGGAGAACCATTCCCCAAAGCCCACCACCCTGCAGAAATCCACCTTAAAAGAAGTGCTCAAACGCCCACTCCTTTTCTTTGGCCTGCAAGGGCTTCCGAAACGGCCCAGGCGTCGCAACCAGCTTGCCCCCCAAGGGGTGAAAGGGGGACCCCAACATGACTGAGACAACTGACCAGCACCCGAGATGGTGCCTTTCTGGGCAGGGACAGGCAGGCAAAGACAGGTCTTAGCAACAAAAGACAGCTTTATTTAGTGACCAAAGAAGGGGAGGGCACCTCTTACAGACAGGATGACACAAACGAGACCCCCATCCGAAGAGGGTTGGCTCAGCCCAGCCTCTCCCACAGATAACTGGCCATCGTTTCAGCTCATTTCCAAAGCGTTCTTTGGGAGGGTGCCTGCGGAACTACCTGCCACAAGCTGCCAACCTCTCAGGGCAGGGCTGCCAGATTTCCTCTCTTCCCCCAACTAGAAAAACTGAGCGTGATGCCATGGCACCCTCCCCGCCACCCTGTGTCTGCTGTTTCGTCTCCAAAGCAGATCTCCAAGACGGCTTCCAGCCTTTGCTAGCGACCTTCTGCCGGCCCCAAGCTGTCGGAGGACTGCCAGAACCCAATTCTAGTGTTAAGTCCCCAGTCCTCATGGCTGCAAATGAAGGGCCTTCAGAAGATATTTTACACTAAGCCCCCCGAACACAGACCACTACACCACAACAGCTTCGTCACGGTGCTCTCTGGATGAGTCTGGACTACGACTCCCGTCCTCCTCAGGCATGTGGTCCAACACATCTGGGCAGCTGCTCCCCAGGGTTTCAAGGCCTGGTGGGGTTTTGCAGAGCTCAAATGTTAGGGGCCAGGAAGCTGTAGGGCCCCTGGCTCACCTTCAGAAAGAGGCCACTGGCTTGGTTGGCCCCCTGCTCCTGAGCCCCATCATGGGGGTGGGTCTTAGGGTGGAAAAGGTGCTCCAGACACCCCCCATGAGCCATAAGGAGAACCTGCATGTTCAGAGGCACTCTATCGCTTTTTTTTTTTTCTGTACAAAGCTTTAGCTTCCCAAGAGCAGCATCCTTTGGCTGGAACTGCAGTGCCTCACGTCCCTTCCTCCCCTGCACTTGCTCAGAGGCAGGCGTAAGATGTTCCCTGCCCCATTGCTGAGGCCCCCTGGATCCCCACGGCATCGCCAACCCCCTTCCAATCCCCCCTTCCTACTCCCCATGTTCACACAACACCTTTAACCTGCTTCTCGGAGCAATGCTTTGCTCTGGGCTGACTTGGTACATTCACACCTACCACCACCACCCCCAAGGCCACACAAAAGCAAACCAAGGTCTGTGCATTGGCACCACAATCTCGGGGGGGGGTATCCCCAGGAAAAATACCCCCCCCAAAAGCTGCTTCTGGAGGGGGGCATGTTAGCGCTCTTGTAGCCAGAAAGGGTTAAACCCTTCTCCCCCGATGCACTTTTTAAAACAGGTCACTACATAATTAGTAAGAGTTTGCTCTTCCTGCCCCCCCAAATATTTATGATCTGGGGCTCCTCAGTAAAAGCTGAATTTTCCACACAGGGGCCCAGGGCCATTCTCCTCCTTTGCCCCCCCCCAAGCCCAGCTCAGCCTGACCTCCCCAGGGGAAACCTGGGTCATCTGCAGCCCCCCGCCCTGCTCTTGCCCAGATGTGTTGGACTCTAAGGCCCAGAGTGCCCAGCCAGGGTCTAATCTGTGGGGCGGGGGCTGGAATGACCCAAGCCAGGAGAGATGATGATCCCCCAGCAATTGCCCCCCCATCTCCACTCTGGAAGGCCAGGCCACGAGGGGGTCACTCTAGTCCAGTTCTCCTAATTTTTGCCCCCCCATCTGCCCCCCCAGCTTCAATCTTTTGCTCCCCCCCAGCACCAAACATGGAGCCCCTTCAGTTGAAGCTGCAAAAGTTGCTTTATGGTGCCCGCATTCGGGTTGGGAAAGCGAGCCCTGTCAATCCTCCTCCTCCTCATTATTACTCTTAATCAACGTTATTAATGAATAGCTACAGGGCCAGGGAAAACCGAGCGCCCGTCAGCGCCGGACAATCACAGCTCGGTTGTTGCCGGAATGACACAGATACTCCCAGGAGATCACACTTAGTCATCACATACATATACACACGCGCACACACGCCAAACACCAACAGACGCAGAGCGTTCCCACGCTTTAAAGCAAAAAAGAGCTTTTTGCTTGCAGAGAGAAGGGTGTATTTTTGCTTTGGACAGTGAATAAATACACACCATCTGCCCCATCCTTGGCCCTCCACAACATCCCGCTCTGCGAGTACTACACCCCCTAATTCCCAGCCAGTCATGCTGGCTGGGAATTATAGGGCATGTAGTCCAAGACATCAGGAGGGCCCCAGGTGGGGAAGGGCGTTCTAAGACCAGGCATCACATTGCCTCGCTGGCATTTGGTCAGGAAAGCTTCCAACTGCCTTGCAAGGTAGGCCAGCTGGCAAGAAAGGGAAGATGAAGGGGCCCTGTGGCTGTTAAGGCCCTGGATTGAATTTGGGACAAGGTGAGGTTTGGCCACTGGGTAACAAGCTTGTTCTTACGAGCCAGCATAGGGCAGGGGCTTACATGTGCTCCCAAGCATGCAAAATTTACACACAACTTGTGCACAACTTTGGCCTCCCAGATTTTGGGGCTGGAGGGCTGGGAGGATGAGGGAAAAAGAATTAATGCCTGGATTTTGCAAGCGTTATCAATGTTTCCTCCCAGAAAGCCCTCCTCCCCCCAAAGATGCCTGCCAACTGCACCGCCCCATTCCCAACTGCCCCCTTTCTCCACAACACAAGGAAACACGGAAAAGCCACGACAAAGGGGGGGTCCGCCCCTGCCCCCAAAGACAGACACCTCACACAGAAACACAGAGGGACAGAGGACCCCAAACAAGCAAGGGGGCGCCCCCTGAGCGCCCCTAAGCCCCTTCCTCCGCAGCAGCTCCCTCCTGGGACCCCCCAGCCCCGGGGCCGGGCTAGACGAGGGCGTAGTCGAACTGGCCGCGCTCCAGCCCCTCCTTGTGGTCAGTCCAGGACGAGGCCGGCATGCGGCTGTACGGGTCCAGCAGGATGCGGAAGCAGCGCACCATCAGCATCACCAGGAAGATGAGCAGGAAGACGACGAAGGCGAAGACGGTCTTCTGCTCGGCGTCCATGCCGAGGGCCCCGGGGCCGGGCTCCGCCTGCCCTGGCGACAGCAGTTCGTAATCCAGGGTGGAGGCGTCGTCCATCACGGCAGCGCAGCAAACCCACCGCGGGGGCGGCGGCGGCGGAGCCCGGCCAGTCACACAGCCCCCATCTTCCAGTGTGGGGCGGGGGACACCCGTGTCCCCCGGACAGCCTCCCGCGGCGGGAAGATCTAGGCCGTGGTGGGCAGCAGGGAAGGGGCAGCTGAGCTACGGCTGCGGGCTGCGGGCGCCTGGAAAAGAAGCAGAGGTTGAGAGGCAGGATCGACTGGAAGAGAAAACCCTGCAGGAACGGCGTCGTCCGTCCGTTGCCGTCCAGCCTGGTTTGTGTGCCACCTGACAAACCTGTTGCAATGTCTCCACTCTTGTTCAAAAGAGATGGAGCTCTGGGCCTTCCTATCTATCCCTCTATCCATCAGTCATCCACCAACCCATATCTATCATCCCTCCATCCCTCCATCCATTTCTATCATCTATCTATCTTCTACCTATTTTTCCTCTTCATCCATCCATCCATCCCATTTCATACTGCCAGATCAACACAGCCGTACATCCTAGTTGATTAAAAACTATTTTATTTCCCCCCTCTTCATTTATTTAGCGAGTGGAATCCTAAGACCAGAATACTCCCCAGGTTTTCTTAGCCAGTAAAACCGCCTCTGCCGCTCGTTCCTGCCCCGTCTCTGTGGCTGGACCCGCCTGCAGAGGGAGACTCCATCTGTGCTGAACAGGAATAGGCCGCCGGGATGCAAACGCCGCATCACTTTCTTGCATTGCTTGCAACCGGCTTTCCTTTTCGGTGCCTTTTGGGATGGGGTCAGTGGGGGAGGACCCTGGGGGCCCCCAATGGGACCGCTCAAAAAGCACGGGTTGGGGAGCTCTGCTGCTTCCAAGAGGGCGGATTTGCACAGGCCACCCCATCCAGCTCGGCTTTGACCACCAGGGAGGACCGCTGTTTCTCTTGGGGGCAAGTCCAGGGTGCACAACCGGCTGCCCACCAGCCTCCCTTTTGCGGCCAGAGTCGAGGGGTAGGGAGGCAAAGCGGCTGAGCTGTTTTCTCATAATTTTTGCGAAATTACGTGTACCCATGGGTATGAGAGAGACAAACCTTAACACTGGTAGAGCCCGCAAAGGGCTGGGAAGCCTGAAGAAGTAGAATTCGGCTTTTCTTTCCTAAAGTCGGAGCCTTTCTCCCTCTTCGTCCCAAGGCACAAACTAGCCAGCGGCTCTCGAGCTCGGGGCTCCCTCCCACCCCCTCCCCAAATGGATCCAGGCTCCCTCCACTTGGGGATGTGGACTTTGCATGCCCCCCTGAACCTAGGGCACAGGGTGGCAGTCCTGCAGTCCCAGGACTGGGTGCTGGCTGAGGGGAGAGCCATCAGGAGCAGCGCTGCGCCCACCGCACCCCATTCCTGAAACAGCAACGATTTTAAATCCATGCTTGGGGGGGGCTTCTGAAATTGAGTCAAGGGCTGCCTGATGATGCCCCATTGCAGAGACCAGGAGGGGCTGCCTCACGAAAGCTGTTGCCTTTTAATAAAACTGGCACATTGGAAAAGGTGCTCCCAGACTCCTGATTTTTCGAGGCTGCAGAGGACACCGGTAGGAATCCAGGCCCCGCGTAAAGGGGGCTGTGGCTTCGGTTCCCACCCTCCCTTATGACTTGACTCCGCCTTCCAAGGCAGGGTCATCTGATCTCCAGGGGCTCAGGGGGGTACAGCTAGGACGGGTGGGGGGCGCCTGGTGGGATAGGCAGGTCTTGCTTAAAAAGGGCTGAGCCCCCTGCCCAGCCTCAGCTCTCTGCCCCGAGTTCGGCTGCCCCCCAGAGCTGGAGAAGAGGGGATCCACTGGGCACTGCCGGCTGGGGCAAACAGTGGACAACCCACTTTTCTCTGGCGGGTGCCGCTTGGAGGGGGTGCCCCTTCCGTCCAGCTGCAGATCCAGGCAGGGGCGTACAAGAGCCAAGCCTTGGCCTCCTACCTCCTGCCTGCCCTCCAAGGGCAGCTGCATCTCCAGAGCCGGGGAAAGAGAGACCCATGTCACGCCGTTGCCGTCTTCCGGCTTCTCGGCATCAGGCTGAGGCTACGAGAGAAGAAGAGGACAGGCCCAGATTACTTCATGCCTTTCTTGGCCAGAGTCATCCCCCCCCTCCCGAAGGTGTGCAAACTCTTGCCTCCAACACTGGGCGACCCCCACCCGGGGAGGCCCAACCTGGCCCCAGGACCCTCGGCAGGCAAGAACAGAAGACTGCCGACCCCCCCCCCCGGGTGAGGCCAAGGGCCCTCTGGGTCAAGCTCCTTGTTGCTCACAGACCCCAACCCGATGCCTTTTGGGGGGGCTCACAAGCCAGAGATGGAGCCCCCCTGCAAACGGCCTTTGGAGGCCTGCGGCCCCCAGCCCAGTGGAGACAGAAAATCTTGATGCTATTGGCAGCCACCACCACATCTGGTGGCAATGAACTGCTGGGGGGGGGGGGGTCCTGCTCTGGTTGATTTATTTCGGAATGCGACCAAGAGGCTGCCCGACTCCAAACGACTCTGGGTGGCTCACATCGAAGGCAGAGCCATAAAAGGAAAATAATAAGAAAATCCCCTGCATCTGGAAAAACCCACCCCCCTAACGAGAGATCCGCCAACACCCTCCCCATCCCAAGGCCTGGGAGACCAGACAGCTTGGTAATTCTTGTCGGCTTTCTGCGGTTGCTTCCTTAAAGTCCTGGGCCGCTGGCGTTTTAACGGCACCACCGCAATCCCCAGAGCGTCTCTCCGAAGTGCAGCGAGCGAAAGAAAAGGAAGGAAGGAGAAGGTATAGGCAGTCCTCACTTAATGATGGCAATTGGAGCCGCAATTTTCATTGCTAAGCGAGACGGTCATAAAGCACAATGTCATGTGGCAGCACCACTTAGTGACAAAAATGCCCACACTTCCCGTTGCCATCGTTAAGCAAGGACCTTGTGTGACCACGACTTGCGAGCTCCTGCTGGCTTCCCCACTGACTTTGCTTGTGAGAAGCTGGCGGGGAAAGCTGCAAATGACGATCACGTGGGATGCTGCAACCGTCGTAATTATGAGCCAGTTGCCAAGGGCCCACGTGGCAATCACATCACCGCAGGGACACTGAGACAGGTGGAACTACAAGAACCAGTCGTAAGTCCCGCTCGTTCAGCACCGTTGTAAGTTCAAACAGTCACTGAAGGAGTGGACGGTAAGTGAGGACCACCTCTATAGTGCGGCCGGACCAGGGCAAGGACTCTTTGTGCGGCATCATTGCCCAAGGACCCCAGCCACAGGCCCTCTCCGCCAGCTGGCCCTGCCCAACTGGCCCTGCCCCTGGACCCCTCATCTTTGCTGGCAGTGGGGCGCCTGCCCCCACCCCGCACATTCTCCCTTGGCCTCTTCAACCCAGGCAAGCTGTCAGAGGATGATCTTCAAAGGTGCCACCAGCGGGCCCCTCCTCCAAGGGCCTGGCATCAGGGCCGCCAACCCGGCCTTTTTGAGATGATCCCACCACGTTTCGACTCCCAGCAACAGGCAAGAACCAGCAAAAGAAACTGAGGGGCTTCAGGTTCTCCTCACCTGGGCGCAGCACAGGGCAGATGTCCCAGTTGTTGGGGTCAACAAAACTGGGCCGCAGGATAGAAACCTCGGCCAATGTGCCAGGCCTTGGCCTCCTGTGGATTTAGCCCGGGCGCTCCTCTTGCGTTCTTGCGCAACATATTTTCCCCGGCAGAGTCTGCCGAGAATGCCAGAAAGACGGCAAGCTAGTCAAGAGTGCCTGGAGCACATGCAGAGTGCTTTCCCCAAACCGCCCCTTGCCCTGACTGATGCAGAGGGAGACTGGTAACCGATCAGACAAGCTCACTTCCAGGAGAGCAGCTGAGACCCTTGACACCTTGCGCCACACCCACCACGTGGGAAAGGGGCATTCTCTGCTTCCAGGGATGGAGCAGTTTTTATGGGGAATGGTGCCCACATCTGCTTTCACCAAAACCATTTTAACGAGAAACAAGGGAAAAAAGAACCATCGTTTCTCGCGATGGACAGAGTTAGCTGTCCAACAGCCAAAGCCAACTGAGGAAAATCATTCCATACGGAAACCCGCAGGCTTTCAAATCATTCCCACCTTCCTCCCCCAAATCTTTATTTGGCGCTTGGTGGGTGACGCAGCCTTTCTTCCCCAAGGCATCTCCTCCCTTTCGAGGCCAAGAAAAAAACATTACAGAGGCTTTTTTTCCTTCCCCCAAATTCTCACTGGCAGGGAGCCCTCAATGCTGATCCTGGGGGAGGCTGAACCAGGTTTACGCGGAACCTACTCCCTTGCCACTGTAACGTCAGAAGGATGACACAGAGGAGGGGCAGTGGAAGGCTTGTCTGCATGGAGGCAACGGGCTGGAGTGGAGCCTGGATCCAACCAGGGCTGCGTCAGAGCCCAGCAACCGTTGCACAAAGAAGGCGTGTTGATCAAACCAAATGGCCAAGGATGAGCTCAGGACAGTGATCGAGCTGAACCTCCTGATCCCAGCAGCAGGCAGCCATGCTCACCGACGGACTGCGAAACTGGCAGCCCGCAGGCTGGGATGAGAGCGGTTGGAGGGTTGAAGACTTGGGGTCGTTTTCTTTTAAGGAAGGAAGGCAGCTGGCTTCAGCTGAGGGGCTCTCTGGGTACCTGCATCTCCCACCATGCCCAGGGCCAATGCCGCGCTGGGGTCCTACCAAGACCCTCTGAATATCTGCTGGGGTGTCGAGCCAGTGAACCAAGCCGCACACGGCGGCTGAGACCATCCCATCCATCCGCCCTGGTCCACACAAGGAAACTCCCCCTCCGAGCACCGCTCCTCCATTCCGGCTGAAGGACCACATCTGGCGGCCTTCGACGAACCCCAGCAGAGCCACAGCGGAGACCAACCCCCTCGAGCGGTCAAGGCAGGAACCCAGCAGTGCAGCCTCCCCGGCGGACGGCTGTCCAGCCACCGCTAGAAATCCTTACGCGTCCTTGGCCTGGCCAAGGGGCCACACATTTCCCCATGGTCCCCCTCCCGGCTGTCTCACCTTTCAACGGCACACCCAGAAGCCATTTGCACCACCTTCCAGGCAGAAGCTTTCCAAGATGGGGAATGGCTTCTCTGGCTAAGAATTGCTTCCTCCATCAAGCCCAGATTCGAATCCCCCCCAATTTGGCCTTGGCCAATTTTAGTTCCCTACAATCTCGGCCCAGATTGTCCCTCGGGTTCTGACCCCAAAGCCTGCCTGCTGAAGAACTTCCGCTTCCCGTCCACCAAGGGGATCAGGAGAGAGACCTTTTGACTTTAAGCTACTGGGATTTAAACTTCCAAAGATGGAGAACCCACTGGATGCCTTTTCCCCTTCCTGCTTCTTGGCAAGCCCCCTCTGCAGCCCAAGCCTCCTCAAGAAGGCCCCATTCACACAACGGCACTCCAGTTTTCAGCAAAAGAGGCGTGTGCAATCGCACGTTGGGATTTCTAAAATCCACACAGAGACACACAATCCCAGGGGATCCTGACTCACAGATTGAAAGTGCACCGTTGGGTGCAGGCGAAAGAGCATTTTAACTCAGAAGCGGCTCAGAAGCGCCTCGGCCAGGGCGTTGGCTGGGAACGCTTGGGACGCCCATCACGGCTCTCGAGGGGGGCGTGAAGAGCTGGTGGGGCTCAAGGAGAACGCCCCCCCCCACAGGTATCCAGCAAGGGATATCAGGCGTGGGACAACATCACTGCGGCTCCTTTTAATGACCTGCCGGCTTTGGAACCACCCTTGACCTGTTTTCAGGCATTTCGAAAAACAGAAAAATGGAAGCCAGACAGCCCATCTGGATTTCGAGGCACTGGCGATTCCTGGGGAGTGTGTAGTTCATTTAATCGAATTGTTACCCAGAGACACCGTTTTTTAAATGGTGTAATTTCAACGGCTCTGGCCTCCACTGAAAATAAAGATTTTCTACCATCTCAAGAACAGCAGAAGGAGAAAAAGACCCAGTGGGTTTAACAGCCTGCCAGGGAAAGTCAGGAGTCTGGAAGCACTAAGAAAAATAAAATGGCACATTTCATTAAAAGGCAGAAGCGTCATTCTGCACTTGCCTAGAAGTTTGGTACAATTACTGCACCAGATGGATTTCTGCCTGAGGTCCCTGAAGGGCCGCAATCCTCAGCATTGCGAGGATGGATCAGAGGCTGTCTGGATGAGGTGCTGACTGGGCGGAGTGAGCCCAGCGCAGCAACTCACACAGGGACATAACAGAGACCCTCCCTCAGTGGCAAATCGTCCGTCTGCCTCTTCCTCCGGGGGCCCGCAAGGCCCGGCCGTGGGGCAGCACAATTCATCTTCACAGCCGTGGGATCAGAAAGAAGCTGAGCAGTGACTCAGGCAGGGAGGCGGCAAAACACCTCCTCCTGCAGAGGTTGATGGAGGTTCACTCTGGAATACCACATCTTTCCTGCAACTGGCTCGCAGTGAGTGAGGTCTGGACTGTAGCTGCCATCATCTCCGGAGGGCTGGGGTTGATGGGAGATGTAGTCCAACACATTGCTTGTTGAGATGGGCGGCCATAGAAATCAAACTAATGACAATAACAGTAACAATAGTAATAATAACAATAATCTGAAAACCCTGGATGGGGAAGGCTGATCTTGCCCCCCCCCCATGTTCCCTTAATCCATAGCAATTGTGGAAACATCCGTCTGGGTGTGAATTCACCCGGGTGTGCTTCCGAAACCCACACCCGACGCGGCACATGCTTCATGCCAACATCTTGCCCTCCCCATCGCTGTGCCGCAACTCACAACGCGCCCAGGAACACCGTCGAAGAGACCCCTCTTGTGCAAAAGCCGCCAGAGGAAGGCGCGACCGACAGGCAAATGGCTTGCCAACCAGACGCGTCTGGGAATCGAGCACACAAACGTAAGATGAGAAATGCGCATGAAAGGGGGTGTGAATCTCCAGGCAGGGTTCACTCGACCGTACAAAAAACTGCCAACCGACTCAGAAATGGCTGGGAAAAAGGAGGAAACGCAAAGGGTCAAACTTCACAGCTTCACCCACCCCATCAAAACTCTCCCCCCCACCCCATGTGCACACCCAGCTCACATTCCCCCCTCCTGCTCCTGGGGGGGTAGGGGCAGCAGACTCTGCCAATACCTGCTGGGCCCGGGGCGAGGCAGTGCCCCCCACCTGTCCCTCGGCCACGCCAGCTGCCGGGAGCCCTTCGCTGGAGAAGCGCGTCCGTCTCCAGCATCCGGAGCATCCTTGCAGCAGCAGACACCCCCAGACGGTTCCCATGGAGACAGCATCAAGTACAGCACAAAGGTGGAAGCAGAAAAAAGGGAAGTCATCTTTGCAGGGCGGGGAGAGCACTGGCAAGAAAGGGTCACGAATTTGCGAGGTGGGGAGAGGCCCCCCGGGGACCAAGCCGACACTTCTCTGGGCACTAAAGTCATGCCCAGGATGGGGGGGGGCAGTGGATGAACTGAAGCCGGAGGGGAGGAAGGGCTGCCCTCTGAAGCCCCCCAAGCCAGTCTGGGGTAAAAACTGGATCGATTTGTAGATGCATTGACCATTCTGGCAACCAAGAACATAGACGATCATGATGCCCTTTGGATTCATAATCAACCTTATCCACCAACCGTCCCAGACGATTAGAAGCCCTGTTGATCCACTGAGTCGTCTCTCTCTTGAGAGGATTTTGGCAACAGGCTTGGACAGGACCCCCTTTCACTTCCAAACCCAGAGCCCTGGGATTTCCTCATGGTCTCCTATCCAAAGATTAACCAGCTCTGACTCTGCTTAGCTTTTGAAATCAGCTCCTTATCTGGTGCTTGCCTCACTAAGGAAATAAAATTCCCAACCCTTTGCCCAGCCAACGAGTTTGCTGGGCACTTCTAGAGGAGTGAAAAATAATATGGTCTCCTGGCATCATAAAGACCGGTATGCAGATAAACACACTCCTACGCAAGTATGCAAGAAGAGTGCAAAAGAGGGTTTCTTTCTTCAAAAGAGCTTCTTGGCTCACTCGGTCTAAATCCCAGGCACATCTGCAGCCAGCTCAAGACTCAGTCACCCCATTCTCACGTGAAAAAAAGGACGTAAAATCTTCTTTGCCTGTGGCCCTTGGAAGGCTGACGGCTGCCTTGCCGGGAACAGCCACTTTGGCAGAGCAACGCTGCCCGTTACGGAGTTGGGTAGCTCCCCCTCCTGGAGAGATGCCCGCGGGCTGGACGGCAGAGGCGACGCCCCAGAGGTGCGACCAAAGACCCCCACCAAGGGGAACAGCAGCAAAGATCAGCTCAAACCCGCAGGAGGCAGAAAAGGGGCCTCGTCGGGGGAAAGAGATGGCGTCTCAGACAGAAGGACTTCCGGCAGTAGACGTCGCAGTGCCTTTCCCGTCTCACAAATGCGATCCAAAGGCAGCTTTCAGGAGTGATTCCTGATCCCTTTGTGAGGTCCCCCCAGGTCAGGACCAGTTCTATCTCATCCCAGGGGGAAGGAGGCGGAAGCGTGGATTTAAGTCAGAGGGAGACCGAATGGTGGGAAAAACCTCCTAAGAGCATTTGCTCATCAGCCGGTGACCCAGAGGGTGGTGGGTCGATGGGGAGGCTTTCATTTGGACCCTGCCCGAGCAAGGGGTTGGACTTGATGACCTCAGGGGTCAAGGATTGCAAGAAGCTGGCCTTCCCCAGCTTCCGTCCAACCCTGCAGCCGCTGCACCCCGACTGAGGCCACTGTTAAAATGCAGGAAGGGGAAACAAGCGGGCTCTGGGTGAGGTGCGATACTAGTCAGAGAAAGGGGCACTGAGCGGGGGTGGGCTTGATGACCTTTGTGGCCCCTTCCAGCTCTACAGCTGTGCACATAGCCTGGGGGTGGCAACTGTTTTCCTATGCAGGGCTGCACTCTCTGAGGGAAAACTGTTGCGGGGGGTGGGTGCCCTTGGGAGGGTGGGGCTAACATGGGTGGCCCCACCCCCTGCATGCCTTCTCCTCCCGAGCCCCCCCACGGCCCACCACCCCAGAGCTGCAGAAATCCCGGGGACGACAAGCCAAGCCGAGGGACATTCATTGCTATTCAGCCCAAGAACATCACCACCGGGAAGGTCACCTGGTCTGTGCCGGGCATGATAGACGCCGCTCCCCTGAGAAGCATCGGAGGACTTTATGCAGTCTGCATTTTTAACGCCACCCGGAGTCAGTCTGCACTTTCAAGACAGAGAGGTCGTCTGTAAAGCTGCCACGTTTCCCAGTGGGTGGCCACAGCTCTCCGCTCCACTCCAGGGTACAAAGATCCGTACTTTAGAAAAAGCGGTGCCCGAAATGCCTCCCTTGGGGAAAGCTGTCCACCCACAGAAATGCCCATTCCCTTGTTTTTTTTAAAGCCCAGTGTTTCTCAACCTCAGCAACATTAAGCCGGGTGGACTTCAACTCCCACAATTCCCCAGCCAGCCATGGGGAATTCTGGGAGTTGAAGTCCACCCGGCTTAAAGTTGCTGAGGTTGAGAAACACTGCCTTAGCAGAATGACGACAAAACCAGGTTTCTCTCACTCACTGCCTCACTTGGCTCTGCCCCAAGAGATGCTATATCCCCCCTTTGCTTCTGTTTAGCAGGCTGCACCGTCACCACCTGGTACATTATTTTAAAAAATGTTTAGTGTGACTTGGTGCATCTTCCATTTTCTTTTCATTTTAGATAGAGCTTGTCAGTCTTAAAACAGGAAACTTCTCCATGCAAAAATTGTGTTCTACCACCTTTCTCTTCAAAACAGAGTAAGGCTCTAGTCCTCATGGTTCTGGAATCAAGGCTGATTTAGAAAAGAAGCATTTTCTTCCATCCTTGGGGAAGGGATGGGCAATCTATACCACCTGCTTTTTGGCTGCCCCAAACCCTTTCTTTCTGGTCCTGCAACCCATCTATTCCACTGAAATCTGATGCCAAAGGGCAATCAAAGCGACGTTTAGGTGGGAAACAGAATAAAATTGTTACTACCCCCCAGCTAATAAACAAACATGTATTTATTTATTTATCAAATTTATTCCCTGCCCATCTCACTCAGAGAGCGGCTCTGAGCGGTTTACATAGTGGGAACAAAACATTAAAATAAAAAACAGTAAAACAATAAAACCGTACAATATCACAGTATCACGGCTAACCAAGAACCCGTTTGTTTCCTCTTCCTGTATTTTGATAACAGTGGCCTCAGTTGGGGTGCAGTAGTTGCAGGGTTGGATGGAAACTGGGGAAAGCCAGCTTCTTACAATCCTTGAGTTGGAAGGGGCCCTTGAGGTCTTCAAGTCCAACCCCTCGCTCGGGGCAGGGTTCAGATGAAATAAAGGGAAATAAAGATGCACCAATCCAAAAAAAGCACTCCAAAATTTCAGAAAAAGCCAGCCCTGAGTGGTAGGCAGGTAGGTAGGTACAGAGAAATGAGGGAGGGAGGGGTGGTAGCGACCAGCCAAAGTTGCCCTCTGCTGTCCAGGCTCTTAGCTGGCACTGTCAGCCATCAGCCATCTGATCTTTTACCACCTTCCCTGGAGAATCTGTTGGGATCAAGCACAGAGCCTTCTGCTGCCAAAACTGAGGAGCAGCCATGGAAAGATGGGCAGGCATTTTTGCAAAGGAACTGGGTGTCTTTTGATGGCAGGGGGTGGCACCTCCCCCAGGAATCTGCAAAGTCGCCACGGGCACCGATGTGCCAAAGCAAAGAAAGCCACCCCCAGCGCCGAGGAAGCGGCTGCTGGATCAGGCCCCTCTTGGTTTAGCATTCTGTTTCTCCTCCGAGGGGCCAGCCAGGTGCCAGGAGATGGGGCTGCCCCCCTCGCCACTGCTCAACTGGCATTTGAAGACACGTCGCCCCAAGCTGGAGTAGCACGTCTTCAAGACGAAGAACCCTCAAAGGCGCTCTCCTCTCCGAGTTTCCCCAATCCCCTTTCAGTGCCATCCAAGTGAGTGGGCACTCCCACATCTGGTGGCCATGAGCTGCACCGTTAAATTGCGTGTGTGATGAGAAGGGCCCCCTTCTACCTACTTGAAACCGCCTTCCAATCAGCTCCATTCCAGTCCTCGTCCTCCAAGGGGAGGAGGAAGGCGCTGCCCACTTTTTCCAGGCCAGGTGTGACTCTACACTCCTTGATCACATCTCCACTTGGTCACCTTTTCTCCAGACTAAAAAGCCCTCAAAGGCCCAGGCTCTCCTCGCAAGGACGCTGTCTGAGCCCTGGGATCAGGTTGGCCGCCCTCTTCTGCATTTTTCAAGATGTTCCATCCTTTTGTTCTGTTTTGCCCTGGGGAAACCAGGCCCGTCCGCAATAGTCCAGATGCAGATAATCCTTTTATTTGCCGCCCCTCCTCTCCTGCACCCCATAAAATGCCACCTGCCTTATCACCCCCCGCCACTTTCACTTCAGGAGCTTTTCACAAATCACCTTTACCGCCCCAGAAAGTTTCACGTCCCAAGACTGATCCCTGAAGATCCTTCCTAATTTGCTCGCTGAGGAAGTTGCATTTTAGTTAACCACTTAGCAATCCATCAAAGGCCAGGAGGCCCTTGCAAAGGGAAGGGAAGGGGGTAAATAGATGAAGGAAAGGAAAGGAAAGGAAGGGGAGGGGGAGGGGGAGGGGAAGAGGAGGGGAAAGGAAGGAGGGGAAAGGAGGGGAAAGGGGAAAGGAAGAGGAGAGGGAAGAGGAAGAAAAAGAGGAAATGGGAAGTGGAAGGGATTGAGGAACATCTGATGGAAGCTGGCGGAGGTCTTCACCAGATCTCAAAGCACAGAGCCGCCTCTGAACAGGAGAGGACAGGTCCACTGGAAGACCATGCCAGGGTTCAGGTTCGGTGGGAGGGAAGAGATTCAGAGCACTAGAAAATCTGCTCAGAGTCTACTTTCGCAAAAAGTCATCGCGGTCCTTATTGAGAGAGCTGCGGGAACATGCACAGGATCCAGCCCGCCATGCTCTCTTCCCCAAGGGCCTCCCTCCATTTCCCTTCAACGCTCAGCTGGCATTCTGGGTCCACCAACTATATGGGGAGAGATGAGGGAGGAGATGGGCGGTGAAGAAATTTATTAAATACATAAACAAATAAATTCTCAGACCCTCCTAGTCTCCAGTTAGAGACATTCGTCCCCCAGCCAAGACGCCGTGCATTTTGGCACCTACCTCTTATGCACACCTCGAAAAGCCTTGGCACGTTAAAAGCAGAGGCACCGATTAGCAGCCCTGTTACGAGAGCAGCTCAAGGCTCCCATCTCCCTTTCTAACCCTAACCCCAGAATACCAGCCACAAACCATGATTCTCTCTTTTTAATAAACTCCTTTAAAGGGTGACTGGTTTGGGCCCTGCCCTTATTTATTCGGATTTGTTTTGACAGGGCAATTAAATACCTTCCTAATTTGTGACACCCAAGCAGGAAGGAATTTTATTATTGCATAGAGAGAGAGGTGCAGAAATCAGCAGATTGGGATTTAATTACAGGCCTTAGCTAGGAATTAAGATTCTACCCCCCGCAGGTTTCATCCCGGGCGGGTGACTCATTCACATCCACAAAGGCTTGAAACAAACCACTCGCTGAAGGCTGCAGAGGCGGGCAGCTTCTCCTCGCTAGATCCTGATGGCAAAGCCGTAGCCGTAGCCATCGCAGGAAAACTGACATCGCACAGGCCATGATGTCATTGCGCAAATGATGCAGAGGTGTCATTTGCGCAATGACATCATAACGTGTGGGATGTCCTTGTGGCTTCTCCCGGATGCCTAAGGCTGCCTTGGTTCTCAACAGCACCATGGGATTCCTTCCCACACAATCTATGGGGTCTTGCTTGGACGTCGTCATAACACAATGTTATTCTGCAGGATGCCGATGGCCGCACCAGACCTCCGTGTGGGGCACGGATCCCCATCCCTGACAAGGGCCCCAGAAGTTCCCCCAGCTGCATCTGCTGAGAAGTACAAGCAAGCACCACACCAGGGCAGGACGTTTGCTAGGCAAGCAGGAGGTTCCCAAAAGACCACTGCCTGTTTCTGAGAACCCAAGAATGCTCCAACGGGCAGGATGCTGAAAAGCCTTCAGGAGGAAGGAATGCAACGGAGTGCCAGCATCTGGTGGAAGCCACAGTAACATCATGCGCACCATTGTGCAAATGATCCTTTTGACGCTGTGTCCCTCACTGTGCATAAGATGCTCTACATAATTTGTGTCACCTGTGGGGGGTCAGGACACGTAGTGGCACTTGTCCGCCAGGTGGCGTTAGCCCTTTGGGTAAGCAAGGTCATGAAAGAGGCGTCTCGGGTGGGATTCCAGTGCTTTACTGGAACAGGACCGTGAAAGCCGCTTCGAGCCGCGCTCGACTTCGACCTATACCTAACATAATTAAGGCAAAGTTGCTTTCAGCTTCTCTCTCATACAGGCAGTCCTTGCTTAATGACCACAATTGAGTCCAGAATTTTGGTTGCTAAGCAAAGCAGTCATTAAGAAAACCTGACCTGATTTTACAACCCTTCTTGCGGCGGTCATTAACAAATCACCGTGGGTGTTAAACGAACCACATGGTCATTAAGCAAATCATGAGGCTCCCCGTTGATTTTGCTTGCCAGAAGCTGGCCAGGAAGGTTGAAAATGGCAATTACGTGACCATGGGCCGCTACGATAGTCATAAATGTGAACCAATTGCCAAGCACCCTAATCGTGATCATGTGACCATGAGGATGCCATGACAGTCGTAAGTGTGAGAACAGGTCGCAAGTCAGTCTTTCCCAACACCATCATAAGTCTGCTGTCACTAAATGAATGGTTGTTAAGCGAGGACTACCTGTACTTTCTCCTTTCACAGGACTCAAATCTCCTTTCTGTAATGGCTCAGCCTTCTCTGAGCCAAACCACCATTCCATCACCCGTGGACCGCAAGCTCTGGATCTGAAGGGAACCTTCTTGCTGAAAGACCAGCCTCAGTCAATTAGTTTCATCTCTGCACTAAGAGGGAGGCTGGACCATGCCCTGGACAGAGGATCCCACCACCTCACAAAGCCATCCTCCCTGCAGCGCCGTGGTTGGCATCCCAAAAATCTGTCCAACGAGGCAGAGTCTGGTGGTCTCCAGCCCCATCGCAACCTTCAACTCCTTCCCCTGCTTACCTACCCCATCAAATTCCCTTTCCAGTCCTCCTTGTTTCCGGTGAAACTAGCTAGATCACAGAAAGCGCCTCGTTCCGCTTCTCCGTTGTCTCTGTCCCAGGACAGGCATCACCACACCTCTGTCTTCTTTGCGGAACAGACAGAGCTGACCGTTGCTCTCGCTGGGGACCGGAGAGCCGGGAACAAGACGTTTCCCCTCTACAAAGGTCTGCGCTGTCCTAGAAAGGAAGTCACGCCTGTTTCCAGACCATGAGGATTCCTGAGAGGGGAACGGAGTGGAACCAAAGCAGGAAACCTCTTCCCAGCTGCGATCAAACTCTAGGGCAGGGAGAGAAAAAGACAGCGGCCCTTCAGGCAGCGTGTCTTTTGCAACTGCTGCACCCCCGTTGAGATGATGCCGTAACTGTAAACCCTGCCCTTGCCTGGCTGCTGCACAACCCCGAAACTTGATGCACGCAAGCTGGGAGAACAGCAGAGCCTCTTCTGCAAAGAGCGAGGCAACCTGCTGGCTTTTCCAGTGCAGCCCCCCACCCCCCATGCCAAGGGCAAACATTTTCACTGTTCTTCCCACTTGGGACTGTTGAGGAGGGGGCTGAGGACCGAGCTAAGTGCGGGACCTTCACCCGCTGAAGCGCAGCTGCTGACCCGTCGCCAGCAGGGCCATCCCGGGCTGCTGTCTTTGGAAGTGAGACTCCAGACTGACCGGTGAGGGGTGGGGGGATCAAGAGCTGCTAGGAACCAGGGCCCCAGAGCCTTTTCCTGTTCGTTTTTCAAACTCTCAGAAGACTAACCCTCTTAGGACTTAGGCTACGCTACCGAATGGTAGGGACCCCCCCTGCTGTTTTTCAGGCAGGGTGGTTGACAGAAGCTGCAAAAGATCATCAGCATCTTCGGCCTGAACTGGAACAGCGTGCACGAAAAGGATCCGGTCTGGCCTTGAAAAGGGCGTGAACAACTGAGAGCCAGCCAGCCAGCCAGCCGCAGGATCACGTCCAAAGAGGAAAAATGGAAAGGCTGAGAGCATCGGCGCCGTCTGAGGCTTGTCCCCAAACCTGGGCCCCCCAACAGAGAGAGCAGCCTTGCCCTCCAGCAGCACAAATAGGAAAAATACGAGGACCGAGTGGGGACGAGCAGGGCAGAGAAGCGGGTCTTTGCTCCCAGAGTCCTCTCTTATGAACTGCCAGTGGAACGGCCCGCCTCAGGAGGAGCCGTGCTGGCTGGCAGCCTCTTCCTTGCCAGAGGTATGAAAGCAAAGGGTGGAGGCCACCTGCCAGGGGTGCTAGGCAGAGAGCTGGACTAGATCAGGAGTAGGAAGCTGCCAGCCACTTCAAGGATGATGCCACAAGGCAGCTGCACTCGGGTGGGAACCCCTTGCTTTCCAGGCCGAGGCAGACCCCCTTTTCAGCCTTTGAACAGGGGCAATGACTATTTTGCAGGGTTTGGGGTGTTCAGGAGCGGTAGGCGGCCCCCTCCTGATCTTCACACACTTAACCCCACCCACCCCCATAAAAGAAAATGGATCTCTTTCAAATGATGTCACCCCATCACTCAGTGCCTCCTGCAGCCCCCTGGAAGGGCAGAGTTGCAGCCCCCACCCCCATGCCCCCCCCACACCGACTCACCGGTCACCCAGCTCCTTCCGGATATAGCTTTTTGCGATCCAAAGCACATTTGCACGAGAATCACGCGCCTTCATTTCTTGTTCTCACTTCTGCCTTCCACACCTGGGTAGTCCTGGTGTGAAATCTGCCCTCCTAGGCCAGTCTACTCAGGAGCAGGACCAACTGAGCTCAACGGGCATCACGTCCTTGGGATTGGGACTAAAGGCTCCAGCCTTTCAGGGTCTCTGCTGCTTGCCCTACAGTTCCACGCAAGCCAACACACTAAACCCCAAACCGACCAACCGTGTTTTCAGGGTGCCTCTATCTGGTAGCTTCTTTGGCAGACCATGGCTGAGCGTGCATTAATATGGGTGAACCAGCCCTGAGGATGCCAAGCACTGCAGAGCACGGCCCTGAGCAGGACTTTCTCCCCAGGAAGCAGGCTTACCTCCGCAGCCAAATTAGACATGATCCCCTGACGCAATTAAGCCATTGTGTGAGCTGCTTTCCAAAAACGCATCCGCAGGGCAGGGATGAGCGGCCCTGTTCTGGATCAAGATCGGGAGGTCAGTGGGCTTTAACTGGATTTGGATCTTATGCCCACGTTCCAGCCACGAAACCTCCTTCCTGGCACAGATTCCAGCAAGGTTAAGTTGCTACTTCGCAGCCTTCCCAACGGTGAGGGATGATGAAAACTTACGTCCAACACGCCCAAAGGTTTTTAACTCTGGTTTGATGCTGCTCCCACACGCCACAGAGCAACTTGGTAGTTAGCAATACGGAAGGTCAAGTTCATAAGTAACTATCCAAAAATTGTTTAAAAGGTTTAAAAACAAGAGGTCAGCGCACTTTTGTTCTTAAATCAAGGGGCCCTCGTCTCCGGCAGAGGAAAATAATGCATTGTGGGCAAACTCAGAAGCTACTCCACATCCACCAGAAAGGAACTGCTGCCATGCAAAGGCAGATTTTGCAGCAATTCCTCGGAGGAGCTGACCTCTCATCAGCAGGGAGGGAAATGTACGTAACCCACGCTCCAAGCACTCCTCTTTTCGGCCAATGGCCCGCTGCTCAGGGCACCTGCCAGATTAAAGTCTTCGTGGGTCATTGGCTGCAAAGGCCTCCACCCAACTTTGGGCAATCCAGCTTTAGACTGGCAAACCACCCCCTGCTGCCTGAGAGCCATAAAGAGCACGCAGTCAAATTTGGCCAGGCTCTGCATTAAGCGAAATCTTCAATTCTCATTTTTCTTGGCACATTTCAGCCCCTGCTGGCGTTTCCAGAAGGGAATTCAATCTGTTTAGCTGACTATTTGCAGTCTGGCGAGGATCTGTCAGCAAAAGAATGAAGCTGCAAAAGGTCCCCTTTCGATTTTAAAGTCACCCTTGAGTAAAAACGGGGGGGGGGGGTGAAAAATAAAGCCAGAGGGTACAAAGTTTGAGCAGAACCGAGGAGGGATGCTGGCGTCTCTATACGTGTCTAGGTGAAGATCAAGGGCTGATGGAATCTAAAGGAAAGGCCCCCCATTTCTTATCTTACTCTGGTTTGCAAAATGCCAGTTATGCTGTTGATGGATACTGCGTTGCTATGGGCCAAGTAACCTTACCCTTATACCCAGCCGGGAGACCTTCACCACTGCCACCTGGTTTCTCCCAGATAAGCCAGCTTAGAACTGCCTTTCAAGGTTGAAACTGAGCTTGAACTACCCCAGGATCCCGAGCCAATCTGGTTTTGCAGGATCAGACCAATGAAAAAAGAAAATCAGTGCAACAGTTATCCCAACTACCCACTGACATCAAGTATTGCCTTGAAAGCCAAGTTTCTAGCCCTTATGAAAGAAAGTGGGGGGAGATGGGGTCGGGGACTGGGCAGGACTTCTAGCGAGCAGGGAGTGCAGAGCCTTGAAACCTGCGGACCCCATATCTGTGCTCACCCCCCCCCTTTCTTGCTCGCCCGAAACACCTACATTCCCCCCCCCCCACGACGCTGAGTTCCGGAAGCGGAAGACACTAAAAAGCAAACGGTAAGATCTCATCGTCCGCTCCAACGGCCGGGCCGGCTGCGGACACTGGGACTTGTGGTCCCGTGCACCGGGAGGGAGCGTCGGGGAGCGGAGGCGGGTCCGGCTTGCCGCCAGCCCGGAGTCTGCGCTGGGAAGGGGCGGCCGGGGCCCCCGAGAGCGCCGCGGAGCCTCCCGCGCGGCCCCGAAGCCGCTCGCTCATCCGGCGCCGGGGGACGCGCCCCGAGACCCGCAGCCGCCCCCGCCCCGGCACCGCGCCTGCCCGCGCCCCGGCCGTCCCGGGAGGTGCCCGCTGCATTCCGCCCCGCCCGCCGGCTCCCTGCCGCAGCCGCCCGGCGCCCCTTCACCTCTCCGGGGCGCGGCGTCCAGCTGTTGCGCGCAGCCTCCCTCCCGCAGCGGGCTCGCTGCTCCGCCGCCCGCAGAGAAGAGGCCGGGCCGGGCCGGGCCGGGTGGCAGCGGCGCGTTTTTGAATTCCAGCCGGCGCCGCCGATTGGCTCGAGCGTTGCCGGGGGGCGCGGCGCTCCGGCGGGGCGGGGCGGGGCCGGGACCCGCCCGCGCTCTGCGGTGCCCGGGGCTCCGCGCGAGCCAAGCCGCCGCCGCCGCCGCCCCCAGCCCGGGGGAGCGGGGAAGCCGGCCACGCCTGGCCGCCCGGCGGCGCTCCCGGGGCCCCCGGCGGGCCCCTGGCCCGGGCCGCCCCCCCGCCCCGCCCCGCCCCCCGGGCCGCCCTTGGCTCCGCGGCTTTGCGTCGTTGCGGGAGCCGGTCCGCGCGGCCCCGTCAGCTTGTTCCAAGGCTACGACTCCGCCTCGCTGCCCGCGCGCTCCGCCGCCATCCCGTCGCTGCGTCTCCCGCTCGCCGCCCGGCACCGCAGGGCTTGGCCCCGCGACCGCGCTTCCTTTCCGGCCCAGGCACAGGCGGGACGCGCCCACCCTGGCTCGGCCTCGGCTGCCGGGAGCGGCGGGGGCGGCGGCAAGGCCTTTCTGAACGAAGCGCTGCAGCCCTCGGCCGCCCGGGGAGCGCTCGGGATGGCCCACCGGCCCTGGAGGCCTTCCGGAGGTGCGGCCTTGAAGCGACCCCTTGGCCCTAAACCTAAGGCAAGATTCTGGTCCTCAGGGCCGAGTACCGGGCGGGCCCCCAGGCGGATTGCCATCCTGCCTCCGCTGGTGATTTCGTCCAAGCCCTTCCCCTGCTCGCCCCCTTCGCTGCTGACCAGGAGCCGTCGCTGTCCCAGGTTGCGGGGGTGGGGGGGGGAAGGAGGAGGGCGGGGGTGGCTTATATTCCACCCCACTGCTAGATGCCAGGGAACAGCTTGCCCTCCAGAGTTCAGCAACCAGGTTAAAAACAATCCACAATAACATCTCCGATCCTGTAGCAACCAAGCCGGCTGCCTGTAAACAGGAGGCTCCCCGCAGGAAGGATCACCCCACCTCCCAGACCTTCTGGAACAGCCCCTGAGCCCAAGCAGGGCAGGGGCGAAGAAGGTGCCCCCCCCCCGTCGCAGGGGTAGGGACCCAGAGACAGCCCTCCCTTCCACACCCCACCAGGTGGGCAGATCCCACTGAGGGTAAGTGAGCTTCCAGCAGCCCAGGAGGGCTTTCGCAGTGACAATCGGCACCTGAATTGCACCCCAAATCTGATGGGGAACCAGTGCAGCCCCCGCAGGTGGGTCAGGGTCACCCAGCTGCAGGAGAAGTGCCTGTAACCATTCGAACTGCTGCATCCTGGCCAAGTGTGGCTTCCTGATGACCTCATGCCACCTGCATTCAGTCCCCGGCCTCTGCAGGTCTGCATGTCCTGTGGTGGGGTGTTGAACTACACCCCCCTCATTGGCAGCCAGGGCAAGGATCCAGAATCCGCACCTCCCTGGACCCCAGGCTGGAGCCAACTCCCTGGGGACCTGGGGTGCCTGTCAAAGGGTGGAAGGGATCCCTTCTCGGGATCCCTTCTTTGGGGCCTGCCCTTTCTCCAGAGCCACGGAGCTGAATTGTCAAGAGAAGAATCGGGGCTCAGCAGTAAGGGACGGGCGCTGCACCCCCCGCCCCCATCCCCATCTTTGGCTTCGAGAGGCAAAGGCAGCGACCAGACACGCCTGAGGTCCAGGAACCAGCCAGCCCAAGGCGGTGGCCTTCTCCTTGGAGGAGACCCTTCCTTCCCACCCCTCAGCTGGTCCAGGAGATGCACAGGGCGTTTGAACAGGCGGGGAGGGGGGGCTGCCTATCTAATCCGGGGATCGCTGCCTCCTTCTCCCGCCCAGCACAGCGTCCAAGGATGCTGCAGGATGGTCTCCACGGCAACTGCCTCCCGGGCCAGAGGGGCCAGCCAATCAGGCGTGTCTGGGGACGAGCGGGTGCCAGCCATTAGGGATCCAGAGGCAGGGAGGAGGCCGTCCGGCCGCGACGAGAGCCAAGCGGGGGCATCTTTGTGGAATGGTGGGGGGGGCTTCCCTCTCGCCAGGAAAAACGGGCCGACGGAAGAAAAGCTGCCCCCCCCCGCCCCCGCAGCAGCCAGGGGACAGACAAGCCCAAAGGAGCAGGGCCACGGCACCCAGCGGAACTGCGCAGTCCACCGCCACGGGGGGTGACCCGGCCGGCGACTGAAGAGTTGGCACAACTCGCGGAGGGAGGGAACGCGGATCTCGCCAAAATAGGCTGCCGGCTGATCGGAGACGGCCTGCTGGGGCGGGGCGGGGAGGGGGCGGGGGAGCGCCTGCCTGTTGCCGCGCTGGCGCGGCCGCCCGAACAGACGGGGCTCCGCTGGCCGTCGGCGGATCCTCTGCAGGCCTCCTTAGGCGGCTGCGAGCTGAGCCTCCGCCAGCCACGCGATGCCGCGAAGAGGCTGCTGCAGCCTGAGGTGGCACAGACCGACGCGCGGTGGCATCCAGGTCGCGCCCGTGGAAGCCCTTCCGTGCGGGCGTGGGCTCCCCCTCTGGAGAGGGGGGCTGCTGGCGTGGCCGCCCGCTTTTCCGACCCTGCACTGCTGGGAGTGGATTAAATGACCCCGAGATCTTTTCCAACACTGAAAAAACCAGACATGGGCACCACAACACTCTTTCGGAAAGGAGAAGATACGCCCATGAACTATCAGGAAATCAAGCATTAAATTAAACCTCCATGGACAATGGAGAGAATGGAGAATCTCCCCCCATGAGGGGGAGATGGGCCGTGAATGAATGAATGAATGAATGAATGAATGAATGAGTAAGTAAGTAAGTAAGTAAGTAAGTAAGTAAGTAAGTAAGTAAGTGGACAATGATAATCTATCTCCCAAAATGCAGTTTAGAGAACTACAACGCCGGACATGTTTTGTTTTTGTTTTTCCCAAAGGGACCAAACCGGGGGGGGGGGGTGGAGAAAGGAACAGGGGAGGGGTTGAAAGAATGGAATATGTGGGCTTCTTTGCACCTAGCTTAGAATTAATTGTACTTACTATATTCTAATGGTATTTGAACAAGATTTCACAATTAAAATTTGCTAAAATAGCATTTTCTTCACTCCATAAAGAGAAAGATTTCAGGTTACAAGTCAGTTTTGTTTTTAACACCAGCACATTTTTTCCACTTTCTGAAACATGTTGCTAAAAATGAGATCAATCCACATTCTTGAACTGTTCTGAAAACTTGTGGTGTGCATGAGCTGTCAGCCAGTGGAACAGACTGCCCCATGAAAGGTCTTCAGATGGAGGCTGGATGCTCTGGTGGACTGAGCAGGGGGTTGGACTAGATGACCTCTAATGTTTTTTTTCAACTCTAGGATTCTATGAAAACACCTCTAAAGAATGTCCTTGTACATGGTAGGAATGCTTGTTAGAGCCAAACATGGTTACTGTCAGAAACCACTACTGTTGACCACTGGCTGGCACTCACATTTGGTCAGGTCCTTGAAGGCCATTTAGTGTGGCCCCCCTCCTTGGTAGAAGAAATTCAGGACTGAAACATCTTGGCCTGAAAACTGGGAGCTGCATATCATCTCTGGGCCAAACAGCCTTCTTATATCTCCCCAAATCTTCTTTGCAGCTGTCACCAACCAGAGGCTTGTGGGAAGGGGCAGCTTTAGAGAAATTAGTTGAATGGCACCAGGGGATGGTAAAATCCATGATTTGCATAGCCATGAGTTTAGTGTGCATTAATTCCGAACTCCTGATTCTGAAAGTTGATGGAAGCAAGTGGAAAAATGGAAACTCTCTCAAGAGAGGCCACCCCCTCGTGCACAACTAGGAAGTCCCAAGTCCAAAGCAGCTAACTGCTTCCTGAAAGAAGAAATGCAGTTCCTGTCTCTGATGCTATGGGGCGGACTGCCCCAGAACACAGAGGCTCCATTTTGATCTTGCGGCATAGCTGCAGGAAGCCTCTGCCAGCTCCAGGAAGCTCGGCAAGGCAAGGCAGCGTCGCTTTCCAAATGCCAGGCTTTCTGCATTCAGCTGAGCATGTTAAGGGCTTTGCATGGGAAAAGGGCGCAGAGTCGTCCTGGGCTTTAGGAGGGTGGATGATTTGATGGATTCGATTTACGCAGCCACCTGTTTCATGTATGTGACTCAACAGCAGATAATGAATTGTGCAATTGAAATGACGCAGGCTTGCAACCCGTAACATTTCCGGGCAGTGTCCTCACGCCCTCAGGGCTCTGCTGGGCACTGCCAGCTCACCTCCCCTGCTCTTGCACCAACTGTGGAACTGGTGCCTCATTTTTTCCTTGGCAGACGTTCCTCCTTTCTCATAGGCCCTTGGGATATTTCAGAAAAAGTCCAAATAGCAGTACTGATGGGTCACAACCGTGGCACTGCCAGCCTGCCACCCTCCCCCGTCGAGGTCTGCTCCTCTGGAGGCCCCGAGCAGAAAGGCTGCCTGTGGGTGTGGCAGGAGGTGTGGGGTTTTAAGACGACTCCTGCCCTGGGCAGGGGGTCAGACTAGAAGACCTCCAAGGTCCCTTAGGATTTTATGATTCTAAGTGGGGGCCTTCTCCGGATGCCTTTCTCTGCCCACAGCTCTACTTAGTCCCGCCCCATTTCCCCCCTCCAGCCAGAGGCATGTCTGTGGGAGATAGACCCCCTCCCCGCCTCTCTCATTCCAGATTCTGACCTGCTTTCTGGATCGCACTCATGCTTGCTTCTCCAGCCTTACTTGGCGAGGCCAGGGACTGCAGGGGCTTCAGCCCTGCCTCTGGCAGCCAAGATCCTAGTCCTCGTGGTTCTGCCCAGAGAACTGAGTGAACCCAGAGGATAAGGAAGCTGCTTCCCCCGGCGTTGATCGCGGCTCTTGCCGCTCACAGAACCTCACAGATTTCCTGCAGGGGCCGTTTCCTTCGGGCTAGTCCGGAGACGACCGGCTGACCGGAGCAAAGCCTCCAGCTTCAGTCCTGCCGGTGTTTCTCCAGACCCGGAAAACCCCTTAGAGGAGGCCGCCAAGGGGCAACGGCTGTGCTTCCCCGGGACCCTTCAGAGCTGCCTTCTCCAAATCAAACTGCGGAGACGTTGAGCTTCTGCCCCCGGTAAACGAAGTCGCGACCCCTCCGCGGCCCGGGCCTCTGCAGCCGGGCAGGACCCGCTCTCTTCGCCGGCCCCGGCCGCCAGCTTCTCCCCGGCGCGCGGTCGCCTCGGCGACGGCCGCGTCTCCCAGTTCGGTTCTCCGCCTGGACCCGTCGCCAGACGCTCCTCGAACCAGCGTCGGGGCGGAGGCGGAGCGTGCCAGGCAGGGCAGCTGAATGCCCGTCTGCGGCAGAGCAGCCGGCGCGGGGCGGCTGGGCGGAGGGCGGGACCCGGCTGTGCCCACGGAGGGCCGCTTTGCCCCAAGGAGGCCAGAGGACACCCCGGCGAAGCCGACGCCCCCCTGAACAGGAACCAGTTCCACCGGCATTGGAAGCAACGTTGGAACCACGAAAACGCCTTAATGAAAACGCCGGTGAATTCAGCCATGCCGCTGGTAAACAGGAACTTTTAATTAAAGGCATAACAGCTCCCCACTACAGGGAAAGGAGTTGAGTGCCTGGTGATGGGAGACACACCCATAAAGTTTTCTTGGCGATCCCATGGAAGAGGGTGACTTCCCTTCTTCCAGGCCGTTTTTATAATTTCTGCCTGATTACAAGCCTCAGTTTTCTTTGTGGTCTCCCATCTAAGCAGAAATTGGAGAGTTTGCTTAAAATGCTTTTCGACCTTCATGCTGGGCAAGCAAATCCGGTGCTGCCCTTGATGAGAGCCGCCACCACCGTCCATGGCTGTCCCGTTGCCTGTGGCCAGGTGGATCCCAAAGCCATGGTTTGGCAACAGCGCCCTGGAGCCAGACCATGATGGCAGGAACAGCCCAGCAAAACAAGTCTGGTTCGTTCTTCAAATCCAACCAAGGAGTCCAGCTTTTTCCTCTTTCATTTGCCTAAAAGGTTTTTACAGCCCGTCCTAAAAGCATGAAGTAAATTACTTGACATTATGTGCAAGTTGTCCAGTTGATAATTCATCAGGAATTTCATGGCCCAACCAACCGTCTGCTGGATCTTAAAGTAGCCTTCAAAAGAGCGCTCTGGGTGGAGATGATGGGGGCTGGAGTCCAAGATTTCAGGAGAATGTCCAAAACGGGATTTAAATAAATGTGGACAAATAATATATAAACTTTCTTCCTCCTTTCCTGCCTTCAGAGGTAGACTACTCCTGAAGCTAGAGGTTCTCCTTAGCCAACAGGGATTCTTTTTTCCAAAGAGCCCTGTCTTTATTCTAACTTTGATGACTGAATGCCACAAAGAAGTTCCTAAAAACAGCAGAAGGCAATAGTTTTCCCCAGCTTGTATTTTTCCACAACAGCAGTGGAGAGGTAGACTGCCCTTGGATAGGATGCTCTGTCTTTGGGTATATGGAACCTGCAGCCTCCCCAACGTTGCTGGACAGTTCCAAGTGCTCCCTGGCCATTGGGTGTGCTGGCTGTGGCTGCTAGGAGTGGTCATTATCAATGGCCAGAGGGAAAGCGGAAGGTCAGCGGGGATTCGCGTTATCTCAAGTGATGGGGAGGACAAGTGGCCTATTACAGCACCAGGCACACCCAAACGGATAAGAGGGTTCAGTGTGAGAGCCTCCACAGCCAGGGCACTCTATCCCATTACAGAGGGCTGGCAGACAAGCAGAGGGTGGCAGGGCTGGCTGGCCAAGGACTGATGAAGAGAAACCCAGGAGGTTTCAGCAGGTTTCCAGGGAATTTGATGAGTCCAGGAAAGCAGCTGATGAAGTGTTTATTTAAATTTATTGGCTGCCAAGCTCCAGCTTGGCCAGAGGGCCTGCGCCATTTTCTCCCTGGCCCAGCACCCTGCTGCCAGAATGCAAACCCTGGAGAAGGGCTAATCTGGTTTAATGCCAGACCTTGCATGACTGAATTGGGCCAATCCCACTGGAGGCAGACGCCCTCCACGCGGAGCCATGCCTCAAGTTTATGGAGAAACATGCCTTGACGGATGCAAAATCAGTCCGTGATTTGGGATCAGGCATGCCCTTTCTCTGTTGTAGGGAGAAAATGGAGGCGAGATCAAAGAAAGTAACCACGCCCTCAGACATAAGCCATGGTTTGCAGAAAATGGCCATGTTTGCATGAAATTCTTGGCTTAGTGCATCAAGTGAACTAACCACAGCCAACAAATGGAAACTAGCAACCCAACTCGCTTTCACCAGCCTGTCGACATCTTCCTTGTGAAGCCATGATGGGTTAACTGTGGTCCACTGCTTTAATCACAATTGGCTAGGTTCACCCAACACCCCCAGCTGCAAACCATCGTTTACAAGGCTTCCAATCAGGACGCTGACAGGGAAGCGAAAAATGTCAAGATGCAGCCACACAATCCAAATCCCACCCCCATTTAATCAAATTTATCACTGCCCATCTCCCCCCAAAGGAGGGACTCTGGGCGGTTTACAATGAGACAAAGTTAAAATTCAGTATCTTTATAAATACAGTAAATATAATAAATCATATAAAGTATGATAAAATCCCGATGGCAAAAGCTGTACCTCAGTCTGTAAGGGAGGGCCTTCTAGGCTGCCAGCCATCCCCCTGAACAGCTGCTCCCCTTCCGCTCCAAGTGTGATGACGTGCATCACACCTGCAATACAGGCAAGCAAGGGGCAGGGCTCCAGCCGTGTGGCTGCAATCACCCCCTTGGTGTCTTGCGCCCTCCCTGCAGACCCCTTTCCAATCGCTCCTCCCTCTCCTGGTTAATTCTGGCACACCTGATGCAGTGTATGCCACTCCTGTGGCTGAAAAACGCTATTCTGGCGCTTTGTTGCTCCTGGGCGGGCTTGATGCTGGACTCAGGAGTCGGCGGCTGGTCCAGCTGCATTTCCCTTTCCCATCAACTTTGACAGGTAAATGCACATACGCAGCGGTGGGCTTTATTTCTTTTAATTTACAGAGGTGGTAGAAGATTCTTTATTGACATGATACCACACCTGGCATCCAGTAAGTTGTGCCAAGCGAATTCCAAGACCTTCAAGGGCTGGGAGAAGGGCAAGGAGGTGTGCAAGGCCAAACATTCCCCTTTGGACTTGCCAACCGTGCGAGAAAATAGCTCCCGGGAAGACAACACCCCACCAGCCTCCCACACCGCAAGATCCTCTCCCCCTACCCCGTTTTCCTCTCCCACGCTGTGTGTGTGTGTCCCCCACCCACCCCCAAGCAGCCCCACGTCCAGCCTTCGTTGGTGCTTTCCAAGAACTGTTCCTTTCTGCTGGGGTCCCTCTGAGCCGCTGGGCTCAGCCGTAGGGAAAGGGCCATTCAGGAGGCCTCTTCAGCGTGAGATGGAGGGTAGCAAGTTTCTGAACAGGCACAACTTTGGCAAAGCGCGCACCAGAGTCCCGGTGGCACCGTTTGGTATACACAGAAGTCCGAGGTCCACGAGGGCAAAGGGCTCAGCGTTGGTCCACATCTGGCTTGGGCGAGAGGAAGTTCCAAGCCTGAAGACCAGCAAAGGGGGGGGGGGCGGGAGGGTCTCCCAGCACCTGCTCCAGAGCCAGCGCCCCAACCCAGCATCCCTTCGCAAAGGTGTCCCTCGTGCCGAACACTGGGCAGAACGGCTGCTGCTCTGCAGGACCGCTGCCGACAGCTTGTCCGTCATAGGATCTGCTCGGTGCTTGAGGTAGAAATGTCCAGCAGCCTCCAGGCAGCGTAGGGGTTCAGCTCTTCGGGGTCCCTGCAGAGAGCCCAAACGTACAGCATCCGCAGGACCTTCTCCTGGGGAAGGAGAGAGAGAGGCGGCGCAGGTGTGAGGCTGGCGCGTGCCCAGGGGCCAGACCTCCTCAACTGAACCAGGAGACCCTGGCTGGGAAAGAACGTGCCTGTGAGTTCCCCACCAGGCAGCTGACTGAACACAGCTCCTGATGCAGGCAGCCCCTGTGGAGCTCTGGGTCACAAAGCTACAAGTCATACAAAGGGGTGTGGGGGGAGAACCTCCCTCGGGCTCTTCCCAAAGTCTGGGCAGCTGCTGGGCCCTTTGGCCTGCCAGCCGATGACCCTCCCTCCAAAGGCTCCAATGGTGTCCAGAGGGCCACCCCACCTGGCCAGGGGGACGGGGCTCCCCCAGAGCACCTGGACTGTTGCAAGCTCCTCTTTATGCACTCAGGGGAAATGCAGCCCCTGTTTTCTGCAGGAGCCCAAACTGGGGGTGTGCGTGTCTCTTTGGAGGCTCCCAAGCGGACCCGCCCTCCCAGGCTTAGCTGTGCCCTTGCCAAGGGGAGACACCAACGATAATCTGAAAAGGGGCTGATTGGCATCTCCCCTCCTCCTTCCTCCCCGAAACAAACAAACAAATGAGAAATGAGCTTCACACCTCCTCTAAAAGACCCCCCCTCAAGCCCCGAGTCAGGAGCCCAATGCCCTGGTCCTCTTGACCAACATTATTGAATTTGGTGCCATTTTAATGGACCAGGAACCCTTCAGCATCTGGGAAGCACCGTTACGGCTCCACCCCTGGCGGATCAGCTCCTTACCGGATCTCCTTCCACCACCTCTCCCTTCTGGTTCTTAATCACCATGACCAGCTGAGCCTGGAACGTGATGATCAATACAGGCCCCTGTTCCATCATCTTGCCCATTGCGAGCTGAAAGAGAGAACATTTCAAGACAGTAGTCCACAAGATGATGCGGCTGGCCCAGCACAAGCTACAAAACTTTTAAGTTACTAGTCCACAAGCCAGGGCTGCACAGGTACAACCGGCCTGGCTCAGGCCTTCGGCACAAGGTCTCTTCCACTGGCGAATGCAATGGCTCACCCTCTCCCCGGCTTCTTGCTCACAGCTCAGCCGGAGAATTCACAAAATGGAAGATGGAGGAGTATTATCACCAATGTTATTGGGAGTGGCAGGAGAAGTGATCAAAAGAATGAACTCTGTTCAAAAAGAGTCCTCGGCCGTGGCACCAGGGGAGGTGGGGATCCATGCACTCCCCTCACATCGCTGGCCACGCTGGCAGGCAGCCACAGCTCAGCAACATCAGGGAGCCCCTCCAGGCAGCCTCCTGCTAAGGAGACCAGGGATGGCTGGCGGATGCCACAGGTGGGAGAAGGAAATCAAGCCCCTGGCCGGGACCGGCAGCCAGGGATGAAGGCAGCCATCCTGGGGTGAAAAGGAACCCCCCGCTTGGTGGCTGCAGCATCTTAGCCTGAAAAGTCAAAAGTCCTGACTCCACTGGGAGCATCATGTGCGGCAGAGGTGCTGCACACACAAGCGGGGGTCACCTGTTGTGCCAACCACCGTCAGGTAACTGGCTCCACACCAGTCGTGTTTATGCACCTCAACGGTGGCGTTCTCACAACCGACTAAGCCCAAAGTAGGCCTCTGAGGATGGCTCACGGCAGGGACGCAAAGGGGGGAAAGGGTCCATGGAGCCAGCCAGCTTCCCCGAGCCCACCCCCAAGCGGGTCTCAAGGGGTGACATCCACGCTAAAGGCACCTGCCCCATCTGGATTCCCCCTCCCAGGAGGGGTCCTGGGGCCACCTGCTCTGTGAGGACAGTCCTCAACAGGCCGCACAAAGCCTGGGGTCGCCCTTGAGGCCACAGACCCCCCCCAACATTAAGGGGACGTACGAACCCAGCCATGGTTCTTGCAGTGCTTGGTACGGATGCAAAGATCACCAGCGGCTTTCAAATGCCCTTCACTCTACGGAACGGCTGGTTCTTATTGTTATTATCATTCTAACGTCATTCTCTGCAGGCCGACTTGAAGGGCCAGACTGGGAGACAGAGTGTCCTGGAGGAAAACCTCTCTGTGTGATTGCTGAGAGGCAACACAGACTCGATGGCACTCAATCAATCTATCTATCAATCCAGGGAAACACAGGTTACTTTGAAGGAGTCTGGCAGCACCGCTTCCAACTCACAAACTTTATTTTATATGCAGCTGCAACTCACGAAAGCTCCTGGCCTTGAACAAAATTTGTGAGTTGGAAACAGTGCTGCCAGACTGATTTTTTTTACCACCACAGACTAACATGGCTCTCCACTTACACCGGTTACTTTGGAGATCCAAACGACAGTCCAGGTGAAGCAAGAGCAGAGATTAAAACCAGGCAAGATCAGCTAAGCTGGGCATCAACAGAAAGAAGGGTCCAACCATGCCCAGCAGCCCAACTCTCTTCAGAAAACTCCCTTCTGAGCATGAGGTCCAAGGCTCAGATTCTCCCTTTGGTAACAGTAACGTGAAGCGTGCCAGATGGGTAGGAAAGATTAATCTTCTACAAGGAACTGACAACTCACCCCAAATTATATGTGGATTCAACCAGGAGCACCCCACTGGACTTCCTTGGGAACGAAGCCTGTGCTAGGGATGCCCCCACCACCACAAAGACCTAATTTTGTTCATTTGCTCCAAAGGGTGGGATAAGAATTTACGGGTGGAAAGAGAAATCACTGAGGGACACCTCAGGGGCGGGGGGGGTGTCGTCTCTGCTGGAGATCCTTGGGGAGGGGGGCTGGATGCCACGAGAGCAGCCGGGAGACTGAATGAGCTGCGGGGTTTCCAGAGTTCCCTCACAGGAGCGACTTACATCCACGTTGTCTACATCCAGGATTCTGGAGTGGAACTGGAGCCCCATCGCCCGGGCCTGCTGGATGGGCTGGGCCAACTGGCTGTAGGTCTGAAAGACAGAACCCTCCTCGTTAAAGAGTCCTGCTTGCCTGCCCCAGACGTGGCTGTTGCTGGCGGCGCTGCGTGGGTTGCAACTGTGAGAAAATCTCCACAAAAGCTGGCCTGAGCCCAAGGGCCTTTCTTTCAAGGAAAACCAAGCTTCCAGCCCTCACCGCTGTGTAGGTCTGTGTGGGACCAGGCAGCCCAAATCTGCCTAAGAATCAGGCTGGCTGGAAAAGGCGTTTAGAGGAAGGAAACCCATCACGGCCCCCATCGCTTTGGGCCACATCAACCAAAGCCCCGGAAGGCAATGCTTCTTCATGCAGGACACATTCCTCTTGTGCATGACCGATCCAGGCTACCAAATTCAGCTTTTACAAAGGGGGGGGGATACAATTATCCCCACTGACAGTGGAGTATTTTAGCCGTCTGCAGTCTCCAAAGGCTGGGTATGGCCTCTAGGCAACACCCAAACAGGCCAAGTTGCTACAGCCAGTCAGTGTTTCCCACTTAAGAGCCACATCTGGTTTCCAGCAACAGCCCAGGATGAGGCTAATGGGAACCTGTCCCCAGCATCTGGTAGTGTGAGTTACACTGCCTCCAAATACGAAAGCTCCTTTCTGCTGTGCAAAACAACTGCTTCCTGTTAGGGAACTTCACTGCATCTTTCCCTCATGCATCAGGTTTTAAATAACCCGTGCTGGGTAGGTACGAGAGGCCCTGTAGTCCAACACGTCTGAAGAGGGCCGGCCTGCGCTTTAACAGACAACAGGTTCAGCCACGAGAGCAAAACCAGCAAATGCTAAAATGGGAAGCAGGAAGGAACAGCAGAACAGGCCTTGAGAGCGCAGAGGCCGCCCTTCCCCAGCATTCATTCACCTGCATCCCTTCTGACATTCCGGAAGGCCCTCAGGAGCTGGCCAGGCGGTCGGGCCCGGGGCTCCCAGGGAACCGGAACCTTGCTTAGGTGGCTCCCTTGTTGAGGGGCCATTTTTATCCTCCCTTTGCCAAAGTTTGTATCTTTGGTTTATGTATTAATATGGTTTTTATATTTTTATCTGTTGTTTTTGTATTGGCCATTTTATCCAATTGTTGTTCACCACCCAGAGTCGCTTTTGGTGAGATGGGCAGCGATGTAAACTGGATTAATAAATAAGTAGGCTATTTGGTTTAGGAATATAGTTTTTTCAGCTCAGAGATTTAACTCACCTAAGTCCTTTGTTAACTGCTGTCGTCATCAACAAATGAATTACAGAAATGTGGGGCTATTGACATACTTCGATCCTTTTAACCTTGTAATTACAGTTGTCTGTTTATTAAATTAAAAAAATTAAAACTCCAAAGCATTCTTTTTTCTCCAAAGCTCTTCCCTGAGCCATGTAGCAGTGGGAGACAAAAGAATTACAGGGATGGAAAGGACCTCGGAGGTCCTCTAGTCCAACCCCGGCCACCACAGGCAAATGGCCGTCCAACCTTAGCTTGAACACCTCCAGGGATGGGTCTCCACAACTCCAGGGGGGCTGTTCCTTGGCTTCGTAGCACAGATGGCAGTTTCAAAGAAACAAACAGGCAGAAGCTACACTCAGAAAGGAGGCTGGGGGAGCCGAAAAGGCCACAGGTCAGAGGACCCGGAGGCAAAGGCAGAGGAAGGGGAATGCGTGGGGCGGGGATAAAATGAGGCAGCCTTGCTTCCCCCACCTCACTGGCTTTTCTCTGAGGGGGCTCTGGCCCAGGTGGGAGAGGGTGAGATGCTGCCCCGATGAGAACCCTCCAAAGATCAGGGCCGAGGGCAGCAGTGGTGGGCTTTCCTCGGTAGCCCCTGCCAGGTGGAAGAAAGCCCTCCTCCTGTTCTCCTCCAGCAGCCCCCTGCCCAAAATGTGCCGGCCCACCCCAGCAGAGACTCACCGCTTCATAGCACCAGTCCTTGAGGATATCCAGATCTCCGGCGATCATGGCCTAGAGAAAGAAGAGGGGAGACCCCCGTCAGGTGTGGGGGCAGTGGACTGGGGGTGCTGGGCGTTTAAAGCCAGGGGCTGCCCTCGGCAAGCGGGAAGGGTGGAGTCAGGACACAGCTTGCACTGGAGAGGATGAAACAAACTTAAGACACTCAGTACTATTATTACTCCCTTTGGGATTTAACCACCTGCTGCTTCTGTTGCGCTAAAAATGGAAATCCGATGGAGACGCTGCAGCTCCCGGACATCCTGGCTGTACAGAGAGGAGGAAGATGGCCAGTCCCACCTGGGCTCTGGGGAAGCCCCGGGCTCCATCCAGGAAGGAAACGGCCACCAGGCCCCAAGGAAGCTCGGCTCCAACACTCCCCTTCTGGCTGCCCGTCCTCTTTCCCCGCACGGCTGTCCTCTGAGACGCACCTGTTGCCGGGGCATGTCGCAGGAGGAGAGCCCAGACCACTGCAGAGGCTCCCGGACTCAACTCCCTTGAGGCCTGTCCGGCTCAGGGGCAGCGGGAGCTGTGGCCAGCACTGCTGGAGGCCAGAGGTTTTGACAGGCGAGGGCCGCCGGTTCCTACAAGAACATCCTGCATTCTTTGCCCCAATCTTATTTCTCATTTCACACGGCACATTCAAACTGCAGGAAAGCGCAGGGTTCGGGAGACAGGGAGCCTCGAGCCCCGAGGGCTGGCCAGGGCTCCTGCCACGCCCGTTTCTCCTCTGCCCCCACTGTGAAGTTTGGGCTCCTCACAGGGTCGTGAGACTCCCGCCCCATCCGCCCCTGCTCCCCGCTGCCCAGCCCTGCCCTGCCCCACCACCTGCCTCCAGAATGTTGGGGATGATGTCGGCCTGGCACTGCTTGAGGAAGTGGTCCTTGTCGAAGTTGGGGTCAACACGGAGAATCTCGGTGAGAACCTCGGACATCTCCGTCTTGGAGAAGAGCCCGCCTGTGAGGAGGGTAAGTGGGAGAAAGGGTGGGGCCGCGCTAAGCAGGCCGGCGGTCCCTGCCCTTCAGAAGGGGGATCCCCAGGATCAATGTCAGCCCCCCAAGCCAGCCCTTCCTTCCCCCCTTTTGTCCCCCAGGTGGCCAGATCCTGAGCCTGCAGAGCCTGGAGGATGGCTCAAGGGCACAGGGGCTCAGCAGAGGTTTGGAGGGCTGGAAGGGGCAAAAGCCCTCCTCTCTGGGGAGAGCAGGGAGCCCCAGTGCCCACAGGGCCATCCTCCTTCTGGGCTGAGCCAACTGAGCCCCTCTTTCGTGAGCCCCAATCCTCAGACAGGTGTGCAGCCAGGATGGGAAAAGCGGACGTTCGTCGTCCTTCATCCAAATCTCGCCACAAAGGGGGACTCAGATCCCTGTGCAGCCGCCCCCCTTTCTCACCAACGGCACTTGCCCCACCAGCAGGATGGAAGCCCACCAGAGCTACTGTTCCTGGTAGCCCCCAGCACCATTGCTGTCTCTCGTCCAATACCCACATTTCCTGTCCTCTCCTTCCCCTTCAACCTGTCCCCCCCTCCCACTATTCCAAAGTGTTTAATAATCTGGGCCTAGGTGGCATTTTCAGCCAAGTTTTTAAAAAGGGCTAATTTCCCCGCATAACTTCTCCACCCAGGACTCAAAACCCTTTGCGGCAAGATTTTTAATTACAGCCCCACACCAGGGGATGGTTCAGGAAGTAAGCCCCCTCCACAATATTCCAAACGCTTAACAAGCCCCCCACCCCATGTCCCTTTCAGCTCTGCTCTGAAGATTGACTGGGGGGGGGGGTTGAAATGGGAAATAAAACTCCTAGGAGAAAAATGGCTAGACCAAAAATATTTGGGGGGTGGGGTAGGGGGGTTTCTTGCCCTTAACAACAGAAGCTCTCCAGAGCTCCAGGAAAGGAGCTGGGCGAGGATTGGACCAGGAGCCTTCTGCGTTAAGGGTCTGTACTCCACGGATCGTGGGCATTCCATAACAAGAATAGCAAATCACACCATTACTGCTATCACTATTTAGTTAATTTATGTAGTTATTTAAGCTTAGTTAATTTAGTTATTTAATTAACTTAGTTAACTATTTAGTTTAACCTGTGCTGGATTATGTCACTGCAACGACTAACTGGCTGACCCTGTCTTGCAGGAACGTGGGGGGAGGAATAAATGCAAAATGACATTAAAAACCTCTACTCTCGAAGCTTGGCATCAGACGCCTGGAAGGGCACAGGCAATGCCACAGGAGGAGTTCAGACCCTGGGCTGGGTCAGATTAAGGTTTCAGAGGTAAGTAGTCAAGACTTCGGCGTCCCCCCAAAGTCTAGTACCTTTTATCTCACACAGGAGCACCCTGGAACATGCCTGTGTTGTGACCCTTGTGGAAATAAATGCCCCCTGCCGAGCTTATGGGGTGCCCGTGGGCCAGGTTTGCTCAGCGGATCTTCCTTTTCCCCATTCCCCGGCCACTCGGGAGGCCTGAAGGTCTTTACAGGGAAGGGGGCTCACTGAGGCTGGGAAGGCCAAGGGACTGTTTCCAAACATCAAAGGGGAGACTGACATTTCAGGGTCAGGAATGTCTGGGAAATTAATTCTCTGGCTTCGCAATGGATGCCCTCTTAAGAGCAGGAGCTGTGCTTAAGCAGTTTCCAAGATTCTGCATCTTAATCCCTTATTTCTTGACATTATGCCAAATTAAAGAAACAGCATATGACTCGAGTTTCCCAGGTTGTGCCCTGGTGTTAGAGGCTCAGCAGCAGGATAGAGCTGCAGAATGAGCTACACTGGGTGCCCGTCTGCTTCCGGGTCCAATTCAAGGTGTTGGTCATCACCTTTAAAGCCCTACATGGCATGGGGCCAGGCTACCTGAGGGACTGCCTCTTCCCCGTTACATCTACCCACCCCACCCGATCTTGCAGAGAGGGCATGTTGTAGACCCCGTCCATAAGAGAATTTCATCTGGCGGGGTCCAGGAAACACGCCCTCTGCAGTGGTGCCCGCCCTTTGGAACATCTTGCCCCCGGAGGTGAGATTAGCCCCATCACTTTCGGAGGAAGTTGAAGACCTGGCTCTGCCAGCTGGCCTGGGGCAGGGGGGAGTTGTGCCTGGGGTTGGCTAGTGCCTTGAAGCACCCTTCCACGCAAAGACTGAATGAGATCACAGCCATCTGGACTTTTATTTATATTATTAATGATATGTAATTTTATAAGGCATGTAATATATTTATTGTTTTAGTGATTATTTTGTTGTAAAATGCCCAGAGTCGCTCCGGTGGGAGATGGGCAGTGACAAATTTGATTGATTGATTGATAGATAAATAAACAAATAACACATCTAAGCAGGATCTCTTTAGCAAATCCTCCTATAAGAACGATCATAGCAAAGATAAATTATTTGTTTAAAAAGTTTGTTTAACGATATAATAAATAAACCCCATTTCGAACGCCACTTGCTCTACACTCGCTTGGGATCTTACATGAGCTGGTCCTTGAGCCTCAGCTGCTTACCCCCTTCCCACCGCAACGTGGGAACAACAAACAGGAACCTGCTTTAACAGGCTCATTGCTGTGAAGATCATGCAATATTATGTCTTTAAAGCAATTTGGAGACCTTGCATCTGTTACAGGAACAAGCCTTTGGCCCTACAAAGCCCTGGGATGGCTTATGCCAGGCCAGAAGCATCCCTGCCACCCAGACAGGAAAAGGAGACATACCTATGAAGTCGGTCACTTTGTCAGTCATGACCCGCGAGGCACGGATGAGGGCGTTGTCGCTCTCGTCATACTTCATCTTCATTTCGAAGAAACCTGGGAAAATGAAATGTTGCATTTATGGTCTACAGGACCTCCGGAATAATGAACTTGAAATATCCTGCCCTGGTAAACCAGGAGAGGGTCGCTTTAAGAACATGAAACCTGCTTCCTACAGTCTTAAAAGTGTGGTTAATATGGTGCAAAACATGGTTTGGAGTATATCGGACCCTTCAGGTAATGTTTTAGAAGGACCAGGTATGACCATCTTGCTGCTGGAGAGGATGGAATATTAACTCATACACTTTGGGCTTGTCCTATTATTTTCAGCTGAAAGCAATAAGATTAAGATTCAGGACTGGTTGCCATATGTAAAGATGCACGTTTTTCTTGGTTATCATGCAGCATTTGGAAACTATGAAATATGCATTTTTCAGGCACGGCAGCTGATTAAATTATCATTCGAAACAGGAGGAAGAAACCTCTACCTAATTTGAAGCAATGGACCATTAATACATTTCTTGCCAACTTCTGACATATTTTCTTCAAGCAGGATGGTCAAATGTTTTGGAGCAGTTCTGCTTACTGCCCAATTTCCGAGCTGTTCATAAAATGACCGGACAACTGAAAACAGCCATACTGCGCTCCCTGCCAGCCTCAGCCTCAGCGACGGAGGGCAGGGCAATCATACTTACGGTTGAAGACCACGTTGTTGTCCTTGAACTCCTTCCACTGCTGGTACCACTTGGAGTCCTTGTGCAGGACCACCCCCATGGCCTCCCTGCAGGAAGAGGGAGGGGCCGCTAAGGGAGGAGGCTCAGCAAAGCCTTCCTGCCATCTCAAGCCACCTGGTCTCCCAAGCTCTGACTGCAGGGTCCCCTCTGCTGATCCTCCAGACACTCTGGAGGACAGCCGTCTTCAGCTCCCACTCCTGGCTCCATGGAAGAAGCCATCACAGCAGCCCGCCTGTGTGGCACCAGGGAGAGGGAGGCTGACCCGCAAGGACTTTCCCAGCAGTGTTTGGAGATGCCCAGGGACAAAGCTGGGGGCCCTTCCAAATGCGAGCAAGCCCTCTACCCCTCCAGGAGTCATTCCGGTTTCTCCTGGCTGCAGGCCAGACCAGCCTCCGTCCATCTCTCCCGGCACTTTGCCCTTCAGCTACGGCAGTGATTAAAGGAGGCACCCTTCTAGTGAACCCCCCTTCCCTGCTCTCCTGGGGCTCATCTGCCCCCCACTGAGACAGAAGCTCCATCACCCCACAGCAAGCTGCCCAGTCCCTTGGATCTGGGCATGTGGCCATCTTGGCAGAGCTGCTGGCAGTGCCAGCCCCTGCTCTCCTGACACCCACTCGTTGGCTTCGAATATCCGTTCATCTTTCAGCCTTTCGCCAGCAAATTCTGTTCTCTTCCGCAGCCTCTCCGGACGCTTGTAAGGCCCTGTCTGGCCCAGCACACTCTCGTCAATCTCCTTCCTGACGGTCTCCATGCCCTGCAAAGGGAAGAGCCGTTACTGCATGGGGAAAGGTGGGAGGCCGGCCCAGGACCGGTCCAGGGAAGAGGCCAAAACAAGCGCAGCCGAGGATGGAAGGAGGATGCTTTAGATCCTGCAATCCCCAAACTCTCCAGGCTATCAGTTTAACACACTTCTCTGGGGGTGGGTTGGGGGGAGGGATTCCTCCACTTTACAGGATGGTGCCTGGAATACCAAGAGCCCAATGCCACCAATCACCAGTGATTTCCTTAATCACAACCAGCATGTCCAGATGCCCCCTCCGCAGGGAAATCACCAGCTTCCTTAGATCCATTCATTCATTCAATTTCTTAGCTGCCCATCTCCCACTCTTCACCCCAATCCCTGCAGCTCCCACCCTGAACCTTATGGAGGTTCACTCAGAGAAGGCCATAAACCATGGGGGGGGGGGAGTCAAAAGAGGAGCCCAGGCAGAGCCACCAGAGCGCTGCAGCTCCCCCCAGTGCCAGCAGGATGTACTACAGGGGGAGAGGGCATCCAGCTGGGGGAGGCAGGTGTTCCCAGCAAGCAGACCAGGTAACAGAAGGCTGCCGTGAGTTAAGGGTCCTCCATTCCAAGCTGGCCTCTCATCTGAACTCACTGGTAAAAGTTGGAGAAAGGGACACACAAACACACACACACCGTGTGGGAGAATCTCCAGCAGGGTGAGTGTTGAGGCTAAAATGCCACGAGTGCTCAGTAAAGGGGTGGACTCTAAACACCCCTGGCTATGCTAGTTGGTCTAATGCGACCTGGCCAAAGACGATCTAACACGGAGGATATTACTGAGCACAATAAGGAAATGTCTGCCACACAAAAACCGAACGTGAAGAACTCCCCGCCGCGCAACGTTAACCCGGAACGACTCCTATTTTCCACCCCTGTACCCGAAGATCTGGTGAGAAAGGGGTTGTCCAAACTGTTATCACTGTTGCTTTTACTTAACTTTGTTACGGTGGCCCAGGCCAGTATACAAAATACTGTGCAGCTTACAAAATCCAAACACAGGGCTAAAGCAATTAAGAAACATAAAACAAAACTGACACCCTGGACGAAGCTGACAAAATACAGTGCAACAGCTACCCCCACCCCCAAATACATTAACCCCAGGCCCGGGACCCGAAGTGGGTTTTTGTGGCTTTTTGGAACCCCAGGAGAGTGGGCACCATCCATATCTCGGGGAGGGGTTGTTTGGCCACGCAAAATGGCAACGTTTAAAAGAAGGGATGTGGAAAACATCCACCGTGCTAGGAATGCGCCAGGTGGGCAGAAACGATTGGACACTGTCCCTCAGATAACCAGGCCCTGAGCCATGAAACGCTTTATAGGAGATGGCCAGCGCCCTGAATTGTACCCAGAAGCCAACTGGCAGCCCATGCAGCTCGTGGAGCAGCGATGATACGTGGGCACAAGAAGCGCCTGTTACTGTTCCCGCTGCTGCATCTATAGCTTTCTGATGGTCTTCTAGGGCAGCCCCCTGTAAGACTGCATGCAGTAGTCCAGTTGTGACCATCTGCAGGGCCTCCTGGTTGAGGAAAGGGCACAAACAGTGCACCAGAAGAACCTGGGCAAAGGCCCTCCTGGCCGCAGCTGCTCTTACAGCTTGATCTTGGGAGCTAAAACAACTCCACTCCGGACCCTTCGCACACGTTTGGGGAAGGGCCAAGAAGCTCCAGGTCAACACTCAGTCTGACCCCTCCAGGCAGCTCTGGAGAAGCTCATGTTCAGTCCCTGGAGCAGTGTTTCTCAACCATCTTTAAGGGTGGACTTCAACTCCCAGAATTCCCCAGCCAGCATGGCTGGCTGGGGAATTCTAGGAATTAAAGTCCACCCATCTTGAAGCTGCCAAGGTTGAGAAACACTTTCCTAGAGAGCAGCTGTGAGCCAAAAGAACACAGACTAAAGTCACAAGAGATGCCAAAAAAGGAAGGGCAAAGCCCCACCCAGAAACCTAGAAAAGCAACCACAGAAAATCCGAGCCCTGTGTAGCCCTCGCCTTCCGCAACGACCTGGGCCTGTCCCAGCCTGAGGTGGCATATGCCTCTGATTCAGGACCTGCCTGAGAAATGGCCTTGAATGCGGCAGTCCGGCCCAGCTTCTCTCCTCCCCTGGAGACGGTTTCGGCTGACTGCTTTGCCGTTTTGGCCGCTTCCTCCACCCCTTCCTTTATCTTCCGGCCAATCTCGCTCTTGCTGACTTCGTCCAAGCTCTGCGACCAGAGAAAGAAAGAAACAGCGCTGACTCTCAGAGGCATCGGCCTGGATTCCTTTACGCTTGGCCTCCAGAAAGTCAAGGGGCCAGACAGGATATGCCTGGGCTGCGGAACTCCAGACAGCATCTCTGGCCGCCGCGGAAAGAGGACATGGGGCCAGAAGGACACCTCTCCATGGTTCGCACCTCCTTGACTGTGCCGGTGATTTCTCCCAATTTCTTTTTCAGGACTTCAGAGGTCTTCACAGTTTCAGACTCTATGGTTTTCTGCAAAAGGAAGCAGGAGGTGACATCAAGCATGCTGAAATTTAATTCTCCTCTCAAGCAACTGCAACTTTATGGTTAGGTTTGTCTAAATATACAGTCATCTCTTTATGATCCACAGCGGCTACAATCCCAGAATTCCATGAGTGAACTGGAGCCATTTTATTTCCCCCAACTGGATTTGCCCTGATCTCCCAGGCTGCTCTAAGCATTTGGGCTGGTGGGTTGATTTGTCATTTAAAATGTATACATCGCTTTGATGCATTCGGAATACTATAGGTGACATCCATGATGAACTCATAACCAGTAAAGTCGTGAGAAGGCATTAGCATTTATTTATGATCATCTAAATTGAGTTGAGACCGGTTTCCTCGCTCTCGGACTTCCGGAAGAAACTGAAGACCTGGTTCTGCCACCTTGCTTGGGAGGGGGAGAGTGATAGCTCCACCTGGGGGTGGCTGGCGCCATAGCACCCCTTAGTGATTGTGTTCCATCTCCACTTGGATTTTACATTTGTTTTCATGTATATTTTAATGTAATTTTTATGTGGCTATGTTTTTAATGCTATTTATTGTAAACCGCCCAGAGTCCCCCACTGGGGGAGATGGGCGGTGATATAAATTTAATAAATAAACAAACAAACAAACGACCTTGCCCCAGTGTGCTCTTCCGAGGATTCTCAGAAGTTTTTGGGAAGTTTCATTCTTAATAGATCTGTAAGAGTGAGGGTGGGGACAGCTGGGCCAAAGTGAAAGCAGTCTGCCAAGGGACATTCACCAAATTCACAGTACAAACCAAGTTTGGACTATGAATGAGGCTTTTGACTTTGGCAGGTGGTAAAAGATTAAGGAGGGAGGGTTTTCGAAGGTATTTGGGAAGAGGGAAATAGCAATACGTACAAGATGATGTAAATATGCAAATGCCGTGACTTCCATACTTGCACCAGACATCCTAACGCAAGTATGCAATTGTTTCATTTGCACGATTTAAGTCATCTCACACATTATCCTTTGGGGGCCATTGCTGCCGCCTGCCTCCCACTGTGGAGAAAAATAGAAGATTCCCTGAATGAAAGCGGGGACATGCCAGATGCTATACAGGTAGTCTTCCTTTAACGACTGCCATGTGTAGCGACCATTCAGAATTATGACAGGGATGAAAAAATAACTTTGCAACCAATCCTCACATTTACGACGTGGTTTCACTTAGTGACTGCTTCGCTTAGCAAGTTGCCAAGTTGCCAGTCCCAACTGTGGTTGCTAAATGAGGATGACCTGTAGTAAAGTCCAAATCCCCACTCGCCCAGGAGTACTCCGTTCTCATCAGCACACCGACTACACTGTTTCAAAACAACTATTTTAATCCTAAATGGAAATCCCAGAGCTGGATTAGCAGAGCGGATCCAAGAAGCAACACAGAATTTGGAATCATCAAACAACCAATTTAATGTGTTGACTTACATGAAGGGATAAGAACTATTATTACAATTTACTATCTAACTAAATACAGGAATAAACATTTGTTGCCCGAACTGCCAAAACTGGAAAATACCAGGTGGGAGAGCAGGAGGGCAGACTTTCCACCTCCCACAACCCAAAAGAATTTCAAAGAAACTGCAGGGTGAAATCTTCACAAATACCTATCCTGAGGATTACCTCATCCTTCAGGGGCTTGAACACACATCATCATCATCAACTACTAGATCGCACATATTAATTAAGAGTCCCCGGATGGGAGGAGATGGGCGGGGACAAATTAGATAAATTCATTCATTCATTCATTCACTCACTCACTCACTGCTGAAGGTATGCCTACATCCTCAACTGTTTTTTAAGTGTTCAAAAAACGCCTAAGATATTTACACTTCTGTTGCCTTTCACCTTCCCTCAGAATACCGCAAATCCCTCTGATATTATAAAAAGCCGGCTTATTTTATTTTTCTTCAGGGGGAGGGAAAGGCAGACCCTGAGCCACACGGCCCGAGAAGCGAAAGCTGGCAGCCGAAAGCAAAAAAGCCACTCCGCAGCAAGGAAGCCAACGTACGTATTTCCGTCTCGCTTCCTGGAGGGCCTCTGACTCCTCCAACTTCTTTGCTTCATCTCGGAATTTTTTGATGTTCTCCTTCATCTCTTTGTTTTTGGCCAGCTCCTGCTTGATGTTCTCTACAAAGCCAGATATAAAACCTTTTCGATGGTCAGAGGAAGAACATCTAGACTGAAGAAAAGGTCACAGTTACAGCGTGCAGTGGAACAAAACCAATCCTGCCTCATGCACTTGGTTGTGTTGGCTGCTGTTGTCTGTCGTTCGACAGCAGACACAGACTTTTCATGAAGAAAATCCCAGCTTCAGTCCACACCGTCTCTATTCGCCCATATCCTGTTTTCTGTCCTTGGTTCCAAGAACCAGTGGCCTCAGTGGAAATCTGACAAGGACAAGCAGGCAACTTCCACCCCAACATATCCCAGCAAGAAAGAGAGATTAATTCTGGCTCTTGCCACTCTCTCTTCTACCTCTGGCCCCCCTCCTTTTAAAGCCGTCTAAGGACTGTTTCTCTCATACCCAAGGAACAAACCAACAGAAAACCAAGCCTCCGTTTATTATTCCATTTACAAAGCACCTGACGGCCTCTACGCACCGACCCAAAATTAGAAGATAAAAAGTGTCCCTGTAACCAGACACTTCAGACAGCCAGGTACCAAGAGAAACAACCGAAATGCGACAAGAAGAGAAAAGCAAGCTTCTCCTCCAGCTACTGAATGGGACAAGGCTGGTCATTCGTATAACATGATATTATTTCTAGACAAAATCAAGTTGGCCTCTTTATCTTCAGCTGATGACAGAGCCTCCCTCCAGCTCTGCCCCCCCAGAGTAACTTCCCATTCCTACCTTAATTTCCTATTCCTGTTTTGTAGGAGGGCAATTCCTCCTCCCATCTTTATCCCCAAGTACACAACTACCACCTGTACTTTAATGACACGAAAAGGTTTCATTTGCCAAAAACGCACCTGGTATGACTCTAACGACAATCTGCTAGTTCGACACACACGCAAGGGGTGCGGCACAGGACCGGAGCACTGCCTGGATACCAGCCACGCATTTAAAAGGTATTTCTAGGACAGGAAAAACAAAACAGCGTCATTTAATACTATGCAGCCTTCTCCCCCGTGTCAGCTTTGTCGAGGATGGCAAAGGAAAGACCGCGGTGTGTAACTGAGCGAGGGAGTTGTAGAAAGCCTGTTCACACAACACGCCAGGCTAGGCCGAAGCGGGGCCGGACATCTTGTGGGTCATTCAGCGGGAGCCCGGGCATCGGGCCTCCCCGGGGGCTCCTGTTCCACGCCCAGGAGACCAGCTGCGGCTTCACGGCCTGCAGGGACTTCCTCGCCCCGCGCTTCTCCCCGGCGCCACTTCTCTTTCTTCGGGCGGTCCAGCTCCCCACGTGTTGTTACTTCCACACGTTACGCGGCTCGGGCCCGCTTGCTGCAACCTAGGGGCCGCCGCCCCCCGCGCCTCCAGGCAGGGCACTCTGCACGCGCTCCGGGGAAGAGGGCGGCCCGCCCCGCGCCTTCCTCTGAGCGGCAGGGGCCAACGGGGAGGAGGGGAGGGCGCTCTGCACGTGCTCTGAGACCCGCGCCGGCTCGCTGCGGGACCAGAGCCGCGGGAGCAAAGCGAGAGGGGGCGCTCTGCGCTCACTCGGGGGACCCCTCTGCCCTCGGTGCCCCCGCGCCCCGCTTACCCGGCACCCCCAGGACGCGACCGCCGCCATCTTCGCGAAGGAAGCCTGGGAAAGAGCCTGGTGGCGCCCGGCGATGACGTCACGGCATGCCACCGCGCAGGCGCCCGGCGAATCGTCGCGGGCTGGGCTCGGGGGCCGAGATCGCCTCGGTCCGCCCGCGCCGGACCCCCAAAGGCTCCCGGGCTCCGTCAAGCCGCTCGCCCCTCCGCGGCCCCCGAGCTTTCCAGAAGGCCCCGCGGCCGTCCCGCACCGGAGCGCCCCCCCCGGCGAAGGCCGCCGCCCACACGGGCCGGGCCCGCCCTCGGCTTCCACCGTTCTCAGCCCAGTGGGGAACGCAGGGTTGCCGCGGGCCCGGCCAGGCCATTCGCAGTTCCGTGCCGAGCGGTCCCACCTCCCCGAAGGTTACCAGGCGGTGGGCTGGTAGCTGCGACGGAGGAGAACCTCGGGAGGGCTGTCCCGTCCCTGCGCCCTGCGCCCAAGGAGTTAAGGCCGCAAGAAACCGGTGTAAACCCCAGTCGGCCCTGCAAAAGACTGGAGAGCCAAGCCAACGCGAGTCACAGGGAAACGCTTTTAATATCAACAGATCTCGTACAGGACACGGTTTTGGTCGGACTCAAGTTCTATTCATACTATTTCCAAACACTTCAGTCTGTAAAAGTTTCCAAACAAGCTACTTTCCAGAGGAGAACGGACACACAAATCATCAGCACTAGGATTCCTCAAAAGAGCTTTTCCGTGAGGTCCTTTCACCAGCCAGGAGTGGGCAGGAATTGAAAGCCACCAGTTCCTGGAAAAAGTACTACCCAAGACACAGTGCAACAAGTCTTTAAATTCAACAAGGTGGCATCACTACAAAGAACCAGAATTGTGCATGTTAAAAAGTTTCAATGCAAAAAAACAAAAAAGACAAAATAGAAAGAGCCACCCTCGGTTTTAAAAAGGGAATTAAAATTACTCCAGAAAGCAGCAAAGTTGTCTCACCATCTTTACATCCAAGCAAATTAAAAAAAAAAACAAGAAGGAATTACAAATCCCCACTCCCCCCGCCCCCAGCTTCAGCATTTTAACAAGCTAGGCTTTAAGCATTCCGGTCAATCCGCACATCGATTTCTCGGCCACGGAGCTGGATGCCGTTCATCATGCGGCAGGCTCGCTCAGCAACCTCGGGAGACTCAAACCGCACCACACCGCACCCTTTGGACTTCCCATTCTCCATTTTGATGTCTGCATACAGTACGTGACCTGCAAGAGAATCCATCAACCATCACAGATACCTGCTGTACTGCTGGCACTGACTCTTATTTAAAACATTTCTTTGGTTATAAGCTTTAAAGGGCTGCTATTATAAATCAGCAGCAACTTTTTCCCCTTAAGCAGCTACTACACTGGGGACTCAACAGTGAGGAACAAGCAGTCAAGAAATACACCACAGACTAGCACTTACAAGAGCAGCCATGAAGGCCTCGGGAAGGATACTCAGATGCCTTGATGCACCTATACCCACAAAGATCAAAACTGTGCAAGCTGTGGTGTTCCCCGTGACGCTCTATGGAAGCAAAAGTTGGACTGTGAAAAAGCAGGACAGGGAGAGTACTGATGCCTTTGAACGCTGGTGTTGGAGAAGACTCCTGAGAATACCACGGACAGCCAGGAAAACAAACTGTTGGATCATCAAACAAATCAGCCCAGAGTTCTCACTCGAGGCACCAATGACCAGGCTCAGATTATCCTACTTTGGACCCATGACACAAAGACCCAGCTCTCTGGAGGAGGCTCTGATGCTGGGAAGGGTGGAAGGAAAGAGAAGAGGAGGACCAGCAGGGAGGGGGAGGGACTCAGTTATAGGCGGCTATGGGGGCATCATTGGGAGACCTGAAAGAAACCCTTTTAAGACAAGAAAATTCAGCCCGTTCCTACGAGTGACCACGCTCATCCAGTTTGTATCTCTGTGATGTCTGGCTGAGCATGAAGTGCAGCCCTGGTCCCAAGCCTGCCCACACTGTGGCTAAGGCAGGGTAGACAGGCACAGCTGGGTGGGCCACCACTTTCAGACAAAGGCCAGGATAACTTGTCTCCAAAACTCTGCTGCTTCAGGCAAAGCAGCTGCCCCAGGTCTCCAGTACAGCTGCTAAGAGAATCTGTCAAGCAGAGGTGTGCCCAAAGCACAACCTATTGTTGGTTTTGAACCTAAAACAAGCTGCAGTGTTCCAGATGCGTCCTTTGAGGCAAAATCTGGAGAAATCCCAAATGGATTTTACAGCGGAAGGGGGGGCAAGACACTCTCCACCTCTGGATGGCCTGTGCACCAACCTGCCCACCTTCATCAATATCCACACTCACTATCAGTGAAGAAGCCCCTCAGCCTTGTCTGTTCCCCATTTACTCCACTCCCGCCTGAACATGTTTTGGTCCTTATCAGGGAAAAAAGATGTTTCATTCCACCTGTGGACCAAACACTTGTAGCACGTGTTTAAGTCTGGACACGGACCACCCCAAACCACCTGATCTGTGCAGGGAACAGTTTGCTCATCCCCCTTTGCTAACAAGCCCAGCTCCTTCCCTCTTACTAGGTAACAAAACTCCCTCGCTCTTTAATCAAGTCTAAGCAGGTGACTTACCGCATTCGTTGAACTTGTCTTTCAGCATTTTCCATGTAAAGTCAAAAGGAAGCTGGGGAGCACAAAGAGAAGGCAGCAAAGTCACCCACTTGTCATTTCACCAGGTGGGAGGCAAATCCCAGGTGGGCCGCAAGCCCCGCCGGACACCCCTGTGGTCAGTGGCCCGCTCCTCCATAGCGGAGAGAATCTCACATTCCACTGACCACGTTAACAGTTTTTGAGATTGGGATGGAGGAAAACGCGGGCACCAGGAGGGGTAACAAAGAGGCAGGGCAATTCTAGTTGCTTGCAGCCCGGGCACAGCAGGGAGAGAGGGTGGCTTGGATGCCCCTGCCCCACCCCCAGCACCCCAGCTCAACTCACATTCCGCACAAAAATCTGGCAAGCCTTCCTGGCCACTCCGGCAGCGGCAGGGGCAGCAACGGGTCCTCCAGTTCCCAGGGCGCCAGCGAAGTTCCCGGCAGCGAAGCTCCCCCGCTCCATGTCCATGGTTCTCTCGAAGGTACTCCCCATGGCCAGCCCCATCCTGTCTAGCCCTGCCCCCATGCCCTGGCTCAAGGCCGGCCCCATCCTGTCCATGCTGGTCGCAGCTGCGCCCATGCGGTCCAGCCCCATCCTGTCCATGCTGGGGGCCGTCAAGCGGTCCAGCCCCATCCTGTCCATGGGGGCCGCTCCAAGGCGGTCCAGCCCTGCGGGCATCCTATCCATCACTGGGCCCATCCCTGCCGGGACCATGCGGTCCAAGCCCAAACCCATCCTGTCCACACCAGTGCCCATCCTGTCCATGGCAGTGCCCACCCGGTCGATGGTCGAGCCCATGCGGTCCAGGCCAAAGCCCAGGCCAGCACCCATCCTATCCATCCCAGGGCCCATCCGGTCGATGCTAGAGGCCAAGTGATCTAGACCCAGGGGAGCCATCCGGTCGATGCCCGACCCCATCCTATCCACTCCAGAGCCCATGCGGTCCAGCACCAGCCCCATGCGGTCCATCTCAGAGCCCACACGCTCAATCCCATGACCTATCCCGGTGGGGAGCCTGTCAATGCTGGTGGCCATGCGGTCCAGCCCAGGGGCCATCCTGTCAATGGCAGGAATCGTGGTGCCACCGCCGCCACCCCCTGGAGAAAAAAGAGAAGCAGGCAGTCCTCAGTCCTGGCGGGAAAAGGGCCCATCTGCCGCCCGCTCTGCTCATCCGGCTGGAATCCCCACACCGCCTCCTTCCTTACAGGTTAGTCTCTCCAGCCTGCTCCAGTCTGCAGGGACTGAAGGTGGTTCTCTCCGAAACTGAGCTGGGGGAACCCTCAACCAGCAAAGCATGGCCTCTGCCCGAGTGAGCCGGGGCCGTTTTGCACACCACTTCACTAGCCCTATCCAGGGAAGAGCAGCCTCCACCTCTCCAAGTCTCTGGCTCTGCTCCTGGACTGCTCTTAGTCAAGTGCCTTCCTGCAACCTCAGCCCATCGCCCCGTCCTCTGGGACAATGCTGAACAGTTCCTGGCCGCCTTTGGCACCGCATCGTTCAGACACAGGAAAAGGCCCTCAGGGAAGTGCCCTATAAACACACTCCACCTCAGGTGAGAAAGGGGTGGGGGAGACACTTCGCGTGAAGCTGTGGTGCAAACGGGTTTGGCTGGTTCATCTAGCCACAGCCGGCTCGATTACATTTCCTTCCTTACGGAAATGCTGTTGACCATGGTTTACAAGACAAGACTAGCTAGACTAAACTCAAGCAAGTCCCAGTACGGCTTAGCTCAGTGTAGGAAATTTCACCATCAAACATTTAGAGGAGTAAGATTTGGGGGGGGGGGAATGACCCAAAACAGGATATAAGTTTTATTAAAAACTTGAGTCAAACCCAATCTGGCTCAAAGTTTGGCTGAAGTGTTCAGCCAAATCAAAACCTCGAACATTTTGGGTGTTCTGGGTTTGTGACCCCTATTTCTTTACAGAGGAGCCTTACAGGGCACACAGGATTGAGTCGGGGCACCTCTCCCCCTTGTCTTCTGCAGCCGTGGCTTTTCCCACCCCCACTTCGAAACACTTTTGCACTGAGTGTGTGTGCTCCAAGTCCTCAGAGAGGTGTGCTTCCATCCAGACAGGCACCACACAAAACTAGTTGCTCTGTGCATGGATTGTCTTGTTCTTCCCAAATGCAGACCCAGCACAGCACACGGGTTTGGTGAAATATACCTCTTTATATAAACAAACTCATTCTCCCAACTTTGTAAAGCTTAGATACCAAAGCTCCACTTTTAGTGTTTTAATACCTTCTACCACCTTACGCTAGTTCTTTCTTACCCAGGGAGGGGGGAAGAGAGAGAAGAAATGTCAGGCACCCCAGCAGTACTTGTTTCGTTGTCTGGGAACAGCCTTGGCAGAAACACCTCCTTCCCATCCTCCCTCCCTCTCGTAGCTATCTCTGGCCCAGCTGGAACTGCACCTCTTTCTTAGAAACCTGCCTTCTTAGAACACCCCCCCCCCCGAAACCTGCCTTTTTCTAGAAACCCACCCTGGAAACCCCGGGGACCGCCTAGCATCTGATGCTCGGATCAGACCCTCCCCGCACCCACGATCCTCGTCTGAAGAAGCCTCTCCCTGCACACCAAACTCCTAGGAGCATGCTGGGCGTGGAGTCGGGATGACATACCTATTCCTCTGTCCAGAGTGTCTCCAAAACTACGGGGCATTCCCATTTCGTTTCTTGGGAAATCTCTTTCAAAGCCGCCTCCAATCGCACGGTCCATTTCTGGAAGACAGAAAGCAAACCTAAGTCCTCTGGGAGGACGGCAAAACGAAGAAAGCTCCAGCAGCAGAGCCAACGTCCTCTCTGCGTGGGCGTCAGATACTGCTGCACGTGGGAACTGTGAAGGTTTGGCCCTTTCAACCGGTCTGTCCCCCACCTCAACCAATTCAGAGGTGGAATCTCCACGCACAGCATTTAACCGCTGGGAAGCTGTTTCCTCCCAGGACAGAGCCCTGCTGGATCAGGTGCGAAGATTCATCCCGTCTTGATCTTGCTTGCAGAAAAGGCCTGTCCAGATGCTGCTGGGAACCCTCCAAGCAGAACAGCCAGAGTGGTATACCCATCGCTGTTCCCATATACCGAAGGAAGTGCTGAAATGCCTTTGCATCGGTAAGTTCCATTCTCGCTTATGAGAAATCAGTAATTCTTTACGAGAAGGGCCACAGCTGGATGAAAAGCACTAAGATGGAATTATCTAGCTCATCGGGCTGATTCCAAGCGCAGACAGACGAATATTCTAACTAAAAGCCTACAAATACAGGTTCCTCTTCTGTTTGCCCTCAGTAGCCAGAAGTTGCACAGCATTAGGACTACTGCTGCGCATGCTACATAGGGCTGCCCCTGAAGGCCACCCAGCGCCTTCAACAGTGTGAGTAGTTATGCGGAGCTAACACCTCTGCTCTGTGAGCTGCCCTGGCTGCCAGTCAGCTTCCAGATGCAATTTAAGGCAGGTGCTGGCTGCTAAGGACCTGGGTATCCTTGGGACTTTTTCCGATTAGATCTGCCCATCCTATTACATCTGGCAGGGCTGGCACACTCCAAGTCCCATCAATACAGTTATGACCACTGTTGGGGCTTTGGAGTTTTGTGAGCTGGCTGCCAGGTGCCTGAAATGCAGTTATGTGACCAAGGCGGGGGGGGGGGGCAATGTTTTGCGATGCTTGGAAGTGCTTTACAGGCTGTAAAGCACCCATTCCAAGGCGGTCATAACTTTGGACCATCATTAAACGGTTGTAAATTGAGGACTACCTGTACTCGCTCATCCTCCACCCCTTGGAGGTCATTATCTCACTGACGGGTTTGTATGTTCCCCATCATAAACTCCTGACCAGCGTTATGTCTCCAGATGCCCATTCCCAGCTGTTAACGAGCTGTGGAGCACAAGAAGTGGAGAGAAATGTTTACATGTGTCTCAGTGGGGTGGGCGTGCACGTGCGCAAAAGGAAGACTGCAAGCGAGACGTAAGACTGCAAGTTCTCACCACTCATCCTGCCAATATTCATTCCGGAAGGAAAACGGCCCAAGCTCTCCATTCCACTGAAGGGGCCCTCCATCCCTGAAACAAAAGTATCACCATTCACACTTGAGCACAAGCAGCAGCTCCAATTTTAGGAGCCAGCAAACACAACTAAGCGTGAAATGGGGAGAATTTATATGCCCATCTCCTACTTCTTAGACAGCCTGGAGATCTTGGCCAACAGCACTTACTAATAATGCAGTGGACCTGATCTGACTCATCTGGCCTTCTACGCCAGCCCAGAAAGTCATTCAAGGGCCTCTTAAGTAGACAGAATGGCTTCCTTTCTTCCTCTCGGTCTGGCCAGGAGGAGGATGCTGGGATCCAGGCAATGCTGACAAGGAATTCCTGCCCATGGTAAACCAAAGGCTGATGCCTGAGCACTCAATGCTCATGGCTAACCAAGATTGGGAGCGGGGGCACAATCAAAGAGCTTGGGCTTCTCATTTAGTTATCAGCATCATGGAAGACACTGGATGATTTTAGGTCACGCCAGAGTCTCCACCATTGACCCCCTCCATCCACGGGACTCACCTCCCATTTTATTCATTCCAAAGCCCAAGCCTTCAATGCCCATTCCTGAAAAAGAAGGTATGTGTGTGAACGCATTCTAGAAGATAAGAGCAGTCAGGGCTAGGCCATCCTTTCACCCTCCCCAGCAAGGAAGAGCAGAAGAGACCAAAAGCAGGGACCCCTCTTTCTGGCTTCAGGCCTGCCCATGGGAAGCAAGCAGCCTCAAGCTGGCTGACTTCATTTTAACATCGCCCAGAGACCACGGCTGTCCCTGAAGAAAGCTGGCCATTCCCAAGAGAAAGGCTTTCCAACCCCCAAGGGCAGCTGGGCACCTGGGAAACCCTCAAACTGGTCAGGAAGGCAAAAGGGGGGAGCAGAAGGGAAGAAATTCTCTGTTGTGACAAACAATCGGGGGGGGGGGGTAGGGGGAAGAAAAGAAGTCAAGAAGCCAGGCAGCAAATAAAAGAGGTCCCCACTTACCTCCGGGGCCGAGGTTACCCATGCCCAGCCCTTTGTTCAGGTGATTGGCATCTATCGGGATTCCTCCCGGCCCCAGCCCCATGCCGATCCCCCCAAGGCCATCTGCAAAATTAACGTGCAACCACGGGTCAGTGCCTCTTCACATTTGTGTAACAAACAGGTATGTAACAGAACAGAGAAAAGCCTGCCCTAGTTCTGGATGACCCTCATTGAGCCAGCCTGGGCGCTGTCGCTCAGCCAGCAAAGACTGCTGCGTCACAACTGGCACAAGGGAAGCCCACTCAGCTTGCTTTGAGATAACCCCCCCACCCCCCGACGCTAACCCAAAAACTTCCACTGTACGCAGTAACATTCATTAGCATCTCCAAGAAATAAAACTCTTCTGAAAAGGAAGAGAAATAATATTTTGCAGAGCAGCAGCAGACTGGGATCAGATGGCTAAAAGTAGTGGAAGTGAGGTTCAGCGTTTTGCCTCTTTAATCTCAGACTACCTTCCACGGACAGAGAAAGCGCGCTAGATACAGTTCGAGGTAGATTTTCTGAAAGATTCTGAACTAGAATATTTTCTAACATTACCAATTAGCTGGATTCTGATTCTGCACATTTAACGTTTTTAACAAAAAAAATGGACATATTACATTAGGTTATTTTAATGTGAACTTTTTTTCCTTACATTTTTATGCTTTTAAATATTCAAATAGCATTTAAAGCTACTGAAGTTTACACAATGGTAATTCCAACTATACACGCATTACAGAAACAATTCAGAATCAAGATCAACACGTTTCTGATAGTCAACATTTGCCCTTTTAAAATATATACTTTACTTGTGTTTAAACAGTGCACACTTCATAAGCTGCAATGTTGAATTCAGGCAAATCCAAAGCTTTTCAACCTTGTTTATTTCTCTGAAGTGCTTGCTTACAACTGCGTCGCTACCTCCCATGTTATGTTATCCTAACAATTTAATTCCCACTGGAATAGTTGGGATATAAGCTAATTATGGACGACTGCATGTGCTTGTTTTGATGCTATCTGCACAATGAACTGAGTCTGGATCAGGGGTGTCCCTAGGAAGGGGCTCGAAAAAAAGTCAAAGATGGTGGCCAGAACCACATGATGCACATCAAGGGTGGGGGCTTTGACCGCACGGTTGTGGCCGTTGTAACATTTTTACCACCTTCTTGCAGGCACCCCTGGTCTCAGTCTAGCCCCATTACATTTTAAAGAAGAAACTAGGCACTGAAAGCCACATGTATACTCTTGTGAAGAGGACAAAAAGACACTGAATGCGTGCTATTTTCTGTTGAATGACAGCAAGAAGCCGTATCCCAGCATCCAATGTTGCGTGTCCCTATTCCCAGGCAGGGCCAGAAAAGAGTCTTGCAGCCACTCTCTGGAAGTGCAGACCACTTCCAATGTTCCTATAGACACTCTGGGCACGTACCAGGCTCTGCCTGCTCCAGCAGATTCGTTCCATTTTAACAAGATCCTTTTACAGGTAGTCCTCACTTAACGACCATTTGTTTAGTGACAGTTCAGGCCTACAACAGTGCTGAAAAACTGATGCAACATCCCCACAGTCACATGATCACAACTTGGGCATTTGGCAACCAGTTCGCATTTACAACTGTTGCAGCATCTTGCAATCACGTGATTGCCATTTTTGACCTTCCCAGCCAGCTTCCAGCAAGCAAAATCAACAGGGAACTGTGTAATTCACTTAACAACCACATGGTTTGCTTAATGACTACAGTGATTCACTTAACAACTGCTGCAAAAAAGGTCGTAAAATCAGGTCAGATTCGCTTAATCACAGTTTCGCTTAGCAACAAAAATTCAGGTCCCAATTGTGGTCATTAAGCAAGGACTACCCATACTTTCAAACAAATTGAGAGCTCACAAACATCAAAGCACTAACACCCAAGGGGTCCCACACAGACATGATACCTTCTCGAATTCCAGAATGCCCACGTGCTTTAAACGGATCCTGCCTCAGCCCCTGAATTAAAAGTGGGGTATCAGTCTAATAGATTTTGCAAACTGTCTTCCGCCCAGGAAGAAAGGAGCAGCTATGGAAGCAATTTCTTTCCAGAACAACCACGTGCCACTTCCCCAGTGAGCTGTAAGAGGACTTACGAGGAAGCTGCTGGGGCCTCTCCGGAGGGAAGAAATCCCCTTTCGGCAACGCTCGTTCATCCTGAAACGCGATAGAGAAGCTTAATGGGGGTGGGCAGGGAAGAGACCAGGAGGGGATGCATGTTGGCAACCACCCCTTACTCACCATCTTGACGTGCATCGGCCTGTCGAAGAGCAGCTGCCCGTTGAACATAGCTAGTAGTTCGGTCAAGGTGTTCCGGTCATACGTTGGCCCAACGGAGACCCCAAGAGATGCAGCACAAGCCCCTTGTGTCTTTCCTCCTCTGCTCAGGATCATCTTCCCTTTCTGGGCAACCCTTGCTAGAACCTTCTGCTTCTAGTTTTCATCAACTCACTCCCCATTCCCCTTTCCAGGCACTTCCTATCCTCTGGCCTTTGACCACCACACTCTTTGGGGAGTGAGAGGGGGAAGGCAAAACCACTGCTCCTTTTGAGGGCTGCCAGGGCGCTGGACAGTTTGAACAGTAAGTCACTTTCCAAAATAAAAGAGGGGAGATTTTACTGGATCTGGCAAAAGGTGGGGCACACTGAGGGGAGCACAAAAACAGATTTATCAGTAGAAAAGATTGTGATCTCAGCTTCCCCCCCCCCCTGCTAGATTTCTGCCTCAGGAAATTGTTGCAGGATATATAGGACCAAGCAGAGTCAGGGGATCCACCATTGCAATTCACCCCTCAACTGCTGTTTCTACAGCTTGACTCTCACAAGTGATTTTGGAGAGCAGGATCCATTCCCCAAGAAAGAAACTGAGGCACAAAATAAACATTTTATCATTGCAGCTGATCTCGTGGGGGCGTCGGTTCAGCCTATCGCCTAGGGTAGGGGAAAAACTGCTTTTGCAAAATTAGTTGCTCAGCTGCCCCAAAACATGCAGCCATGCCAAGCCAGCGCTTGCATGCTGAATTGTGTCAACTGCACTGGGCAGATACGCAAAGGCTGTTCAGAAGCCAAACCTGGGTGAAGGAGGAAGGCGGCTTCTTCCAGGAGGGCCTAAGCTAATGCAAACTGGGAGGTGGAACATGGGAATTAGATCCCAATCTTGGGCAGAAGCACACTGGATGGTTTTGAACAAGCCACTACCCAGCCTCAGAAGAACAAAAGGACTGTTGGAAAGCTTTTAACTCCCCCGTGTAAGGAACATCAACTCCCAGAATTTCCAGCCAGCACAGCCCCCAAAGGCTACGCTTGGTGCGGATTCGGGGGAGTGAATGACAAGGAAAGGACACCCAGATGGCTGCCTTAGAGGAAAGCTAAATCCAAGTGTAAGCCTCCACCTCCTTCAGCAGATGACCCACCAGAACAGCTGTACTCCGACTACCAGAACCCAGTCCCAGATCATTCTTCTAGAGCGGTCCAAAAAAGGGATACAGATAGCCTGGACAGCTTCGATGGCTTGCTCGAATGTGACGGTGCCGATCCCACGACTCTTCCCATCCTTGTCTTCCAGAATGTCTGCACGGACGACGACGCCAGCCATGCCAAACACCTCCTTCAGCTTCTTCCAGCCAACCTTGTAATCCAGCTGAAGGAAGAGACAGTGAAGAGCACCACGGAGCAACATTTATCACAAAAGCTCAATGAGGATCACATTTTGGTGGACCTGTCTGGGCTGAACGGCCTGCGTCAAGCCCCAGAACTGGCAAGCCAGTGGGTTATTATTGATGCTACTCTGGCAGAAATCGGGTATCTTGGAAATCCCTGTTTGGGGGGGGGGGGAGATGGGCAGTAATAAAATTTGACAAATAAATAAATAAAATAGGAATGTCCCTCCCTCATTTGGAGTGAGGTAATTAAGGTGCAGTCTCTCTGAGGGGTCTGGAATGCTTCTTCACCAATTTCTTACCATCTGGGCTAAGCTGTCGTTTACGAGATGAGCCGTTAACAGTCTCGACCTCCCAATGGAAAAGGCCCCTTCCCAATTTCTCACAGTAAGGAACACACATCTAGCGTTCACCGTACTTAGAACAAAACTGTCCAAGTTAACCCTGCTTCTGTCTCCATGGGCCCCTGGACCTGCCCGCTGGGAATCAGCTCCCAGAGCCTCCTCCTATGAAGACAAGGACGGGGACAAAGCCTGCACGGCAACCCGTGGGGCGGCTTTGCGAGCGCTCTTTCTGCTGCCTTTCGCTTTTGTCCTTTAAAAAATGACAGCCACCCCAAGTCAGACCTTAGGAACACCACTACGCCTGCTGTTACCAAGAGATGTCTGCTGCTGATCTGTGACGGGGGCTCTTTAAAACAGGATTTTGAACAAGAAAAGAAAGGCTGCTACTGCTGCTGCTGCTTTGTGCTAATGCTTTAGCCATCAATTCAGAAGAGCCCTGATCCCTACAGATGTCCTCTGAGGGTGCCCGTGGCTGTGGCAGCCACGTTTGTTCAGCTCAAAGAGGTAATCCACATTAGCAAACTATTATAGGATTCACAATCATGATAAGCTGTAACATAGTTTGCTCATTTTTGACTTTGTATGATGTAAAATTTGAAAAATTTGACTTAGTGTGATGTAAGAGATATTCAAAATTCAATTATAATTACAGAACTAAAAATTATAAAATTAAGAAGGAGCACCACAAAATATTCATTCCCGAAGGCCCTCTGAAACAGGCATGTTTTCACCTGCTTTCGCAAGGCCAAGAGGCTGGGGGATATCCATGCTGCAGGGGACAAGCTGTTCCAGAGGAAGGGGGCTGCCACTGAGAACAGCCAACATGAGGCCCCTCCCGCTGCACCTCCTAAGTAGGAGGGGACCCTCAGCAGGCCTCCCTAATTGTCTGGGTGGAAACTACAGGTAGTCCTCGACTTACGACCACAATAGGGACCAGAAAATTCATTGTTAAGCAGTGTGATCATTAAGCGAGGCATCACATGACTGCACCTGATTTTACGATACTTTTTGCTGTGGTCGTTAAGCGAATCCTGTGGTCATTAAGGAAATCACGTGGTTTCCCATTGATTTTGCTTGTTGGAAGCTGGCTGGGAAGGTCACAAATGTCAATCACAAAATGCTACAACTGTCATAAATACATGCCAGTTGCCAAGCACCTGAATTTTGATCAGGTGACCACAGGAAGACCGTGACGATCATAAGTGCAAAGACCAGTCATAAGACAACTTTTTCAGCACCATTGTAACTTTGAACGGTCGCTAAACGAACAGTCGTAAGTCGAGGACTACCTGCATTGGGGAAAGGTGGCCTCTGAGGTGTCCAAGTCCTGTGCCACATAAGGCTTGACAGGTAGTGCCCAGCACCTTGAATCACACTCGGAACCCTGGTGGTAACCAGTGCGGCTCCCGCAGCAAAGGCGCAACCCAGAAGTACTGGGACCAGCCACTGAGCACCTGCCCCACTACATTCTGGACCAGCTGAAGTTCCAGGACAGTCTTCAAGGCCAGCCTGACGTAGAGCAAGTTATGGAAATCTAACAGAGATGACAAGGGGGTGAGTGACTGTCCTCAGTGCATCTTTTTCCAGGTAAGGCTGCACCTGGCAAACTAGCCAAAGCTGTGCAAAAGCCCTCCTGGCCATGGTCTCCACCTGCTCTTTGAGGTTTGCAAACCTGGCCTTTCCAGGGGAAGTTCAACCCCACCAAGGGGATACCGTCCTGGCATATGTGTCCCCAGTCATGGGGGCCAGGATGGCAGTTAGAGCCTATGAGGGTGTTGTACTGAGGGATGTTTGTTGTTCATATTGGTTGCCAGCTGTGTGTCTGATTTGGTGTTAATTATTGTCAGCCACCTACAGTCACTCTGTTGAGGTGGGCAGCCGTATGAATTTAAATAAATAAATACAGGCAGGTGACTCTCCCAATGGTTTCGCAGAGATGTCAAATGGGATGGGGGAGAGGACTGAACCAAGAGTGACTCCCTAACAAAACACCCAGAGGTCTGACCACTACCCCCTCCCACAATGACCTTCTGGATCCATCTGCTTGGGGAGCGGTGCTTTCACAACACCGTCTCTCCAACCCTCACAGGTGCTCCAGAAAGAGACTGTGGCCCACCATATCAAAAGCCACCGAAAGATCGAGGGTGGCAAGGATGATTGCGCCGCCTTCATTCAAGCCCCAAAGGTCACCTATCAGAGTAACCAATCTGGTTTCCATCCCATGCTCGGTCTGAACCCAGGCTGCCAGGGATCCAGGTACTAAAGAGATAGGACAGGAGTCGTCTAACTTGTTACCTGGCCCCTCGAGGACTGGATGAACCAATGCCTCCCGAGGACTTCTAGTAACTTCCCTTCTCTCAAAGACGCATTGACTACCACTCAAATCCAATTCACAGTTCCCTCCCTGGCCACTTCCATTAGCCGGGGGGGAGGGGGGCGCAGGAGGCCAGTCCACAAGTGAACAGTAAGACTGCAGAGGACTCTCTTCAATTCCTTGGCATCCACAGGCACAGAAGCCTCCCAGATAGCTGCTTGTAAACCATGGTTTATATCTTACAACCATGACTGAAGTAAACAACAGCTCAGTACAATGTATAAAACCCACAATATTTTGCCATTCGATAAGCAAGAGGCAGAATTGTTTGCACCAGGCTTTCATTTCTGCCAGAGACCAAGAAATAAAATGACCCTCTTTTCAGCCCCAAGGACCAAATTCGGAACACAAATTGCAAAGAGAGGCCAGAGGCAACTTACATTGGCCACAAAGACGGTACTGCCCAGCCTGCCAGCCTGCAGGGCATGAATGATCTCATTAGGGATATTGGGGTTATTGAGAATGCTGGGTGGGATGTTAATCATCCCGGGGCCGCCAGGGCCAGGGCTAATGCCCATCCCGCTCCCAGAGGCTGCCATGGCCTTCTGTACAGCTCTTCGGACATGCTCGCCATCAGGATCCTAGAAGAGGAAGGAAACCACGTTAAGGTACCTGTTCTTCTGCAGGGCAGAGATGAGCTCTGGGGGTCGTACAGGAAGCCCTTGCGGAACTCGGCCACCCATCCCAATTCTTTAGCCTGTGCAGGTCTGATTCAGAGCTCACCCAACCCCCCACCACACACACGCAAGTAGCAGCTTTCTTAAACAGGCTGAAAAAAGTTTATAACATTTTATAATCTAATCATTTTATCAAGTAAAGTTTTGGCTGGCTGTATCAACCAACGCTTTTGCTGTAGCCAAAGGTGATTAAGATTCTGAGTGGGGACACTTTTTGTACAACAGATGCTATGACAAGTGTAGCACAAGTGGCTCTCCATTAAATTATCCCAAATGGGGCTTGGTTTCCTACCACCAAGGACAGGAAACTGAATCAGGAGATTCTTCTTTCATCCCAAAGGTGGAAAGCAGACATTCTTCTCTCCCCAGCTTCCAGTGGGTATAAAAGGAAGGAAAAGGGAAATGGCTTTTTCCCCCTCATAAGAGATTGTAACTGCAAACCCCCTTCCCCCAATGTCACAGGATGCCAAGAAAAGAGCAAAAAGGATGTGATGTGGCTGAACGCAGAAGTAAGACATTCTGCCCTGTGCAGGAAAGGGAAATACTCCAAGCAATCGTTTTTATGACATGCTGCTATCTCACTGGGGGAGGGGGAGAAAGATAGGGCAATGCTGAGTGCCACCGCTCTCTGGCTGCCCGGTTAGTGTGGCCAGGCTCAGGGGCTTACCTCCTTCACCTTCAGGGGCCTCCCACTGAGGCTGTGCTTGTTGAGCACCTCCACGGCTTTCTTCATGCTCTCTTCCATCTTGAATTCAACCACGCTGTGGGCAAAACGCAAGGCCCGTGAGTCTCCCAGGCAGCTCGGCCCAATTCCAGCCATATTCGGGGAAGGAGGGGGCAGCTACTTACGCGCAGCCCTGACAGCGTGGAGGTTGAGAGTCAGGTAGGCGGGAGCAAAACACGGGGCGGGGGAAAGGGAACAGAAAAGTAGAAGTCAGTCAAGAGCTAAATGCAGAATGGTGTTAAGATATTTTAAAAAGAGGCTCGTTTGGGGTTACAACTGCAAGGTCCAGGCTGCCGTTTAAACAACAGTACAACTGCTGTTCGCCTGAGTTCCAGAAGCTAAGCCTACATGGCCAGGGGTGACGCAGAAGTCGTGATCGGCAGAACAGACGCCAATTTCTCTCAGAGACCTCTCTCTCCTCTTCTAACTCCTACTTGCCTCTAGGCCAGCCAACGCCTACCCACTCTCCTCCAAAATCGGCCTTCCGGGAAGGTGCTGAAAGATCCTCCCGCTGAGCTGAGAAGCACAGAGGCCCACAAACAGCTACTTTCGTTCTTACATTTAGACACAGACTACCATGAAGTTCTGACGTTTATACAACCTTGCTTCCACACCGAGCTTACGAAGGTCGGCAACAAGAACCACACGAAAACATTTAAGCTAAGTTTGGGACATTGATATGCCAATGAAGGTGCACGAGGATCCATGCTTAAATCGTACAGCCAAACACCAAGGAGCGCAGCGGCAGCGGCAGGGGCGCTGCTGGGCCTAGCAAGCCCCTTTCCACCTCCCTCCCCCCCCCAAGCAGCTCTGGGGCACTGCCAACGAGAGAACCACTCTACCACATACACGCTGTCTTGCCCAAACTCATTGGGTTACACACCACCATAACATATATTTGTCATGTAGTAAAAATCCACGGAAGAAATGCTCTCAAAAACTTACCCTTGACTTTCCTTCAGCGTCCATTAAGAGCTCCACGTATGTTACCTCACCAACTACAAATGAGATTCCAGACGGTACATAGACCAAGGGAAAAAGCCAAGAAAACAAGGGGAATTTAGAACAGTCATCAGCAACCTTATTTGGAGCCTCTGCCTTATTAGAAAGCCCAGGAACACTCCGTTGGCTAAGCCACCGCAACTTGGCATTACAGGTGTGCAGCATATCTGTGGAGCCAGAGCTGTTGACGTTTTCCTATCTGCAAGTCGTCGCCACCTCATGGGTGGAAAACAAAGTGCAGAACCCCCGCAGGGAGGAGTCTCGCAATTCTCTCAGTTGACAGTGAAGTAGACGGAGAGCTGCCAGTCCGATTAAATGGCAGGACCTGAACTCAGGGTCTCTCCTGCCTCAAGGAAGATGTCTCAAGCAGAACTGGGTTCCACAGTGTAAGAGCAGCCAACCTTGCTACTTCCTGTGCCCAAACCATCACAACACATTTAAGGCTTGTTCTATGCCTCATTCCCCCTTTCTAAGCTACAGGACTTCAAGAGCCTGTATTTTCAAATACATTTACAGGCAGGTAGTCCTAGCACGACAACAGTAACTGGGACCAGCAACTCTGTCGCTAGGTGACGCTGTTGTAAAGCGCAACAATGTGACTGTGCCGACAGCTGCAGAAGTTCCACTTGCAGTCGTTAAGCGAATCCCACGCAGTCATTAGACCTGAAGTCACGGGATCGCCATCTGTGACCTCCTGCCGGCTTTCCCATTGGCTCTGCTTGTCGGAAGCCGGCAGCGAAGGTCGCAAATGCTTATTTATTTATTTATTATTCAGATTTAATTACCACCCATCTCCCCCAAGAGGGGGGAGCAGCAGGATGCTATGACCGTCATAACTGCAAGACGGTCGCCAAGCACCCAAATCGTGATCCTGTGACCGTGGGGATGCTGCAACAGCTGCAACTACAAGGACCGGTCATAAGTCTCCTTGTTCAGCGCCTTCGTATCTTTGAGCAGGAGGGGGAGAGAGGAAGAGAGGATGGTAGTGTTATGCCACCGCATAACCATAAGAGACAGGGTGGGCAAAGAAAGGATTTTACATCTGGAATTCTACTCCAGCTACTGCTCCACACTCACATGCTTCTCCATTCTAGCAAGTATTTTTCTTTGACTTACAAACACAATGAACTCAAACTACAAATGAATTTTAAAATGGGAAAAGCGAGAAGATATAAGAGTAAAATATACACTGTCTGGGCTTTTTGGGTGGAGGTTGACTAACCAGCTCTGCAAAGCTGGCTACTGTCTGAAACACCCATCCAGTCTGGACCATAATAAAGCTTAAAGCAGCAAACTACACCCTGCCCTAAGAAATGCTGAACCTTAAATTGTGTAAGAAACGATTGGAACTATGTTATGTGGGCGGTTCAGACAGATGTTCTGGTCTGTCCGGCCTTTCATCCGGTAAAGATTGTTGTGGTTTGCATGAATGATCAGCACCAACATGTGAAATGCTTTCAGCCAGGAATATCACCTTAACTGATATATACGGGCTGGAAAACTATCAAGCACACTGGCGTAAAGTTTGAAGGAAAAAAGACGAAGATGCTACACACCTGTAACTTTGAAGTTTCACCAACAAATGATCAGACTAAAATGACTTCACCGAGGGGAGAGGCCACGATTAAACATTTCAAGGCAGGCATCCAGACACACCCGTGAGGGATCTGAACAGACCACAACACTGAAGTCTCCTAGACCATATACTTACAGGCACATTTGCAGCAGGACTATTACTGCGGGCTTTAAACATCCCACAATTCTTGAGCAATGGAAGAGCAGTCTGTAACCTTCATCATTGATCTGCTGCTCCAAACCTGAATCCACGGCCCTGTGGTGCTTGTAGATAAAACCCAGAATTCTACCCACGTTTAGAGCCACGATGTGGGATCTTGGAAGTATTGTGACTGCCGTCAAATGAAATTCATTTCAGACTGTTCCCAGAATCATCTGGGAAAGAAGGCTGGAAAAGCAGCTCTCAGAGATGCCAGTTACACCAGCCTGAGCTGTAGTCACAAACTCCAAGAACAGCCCCCTCGGTACGTAAGAATCACCAAGCTCCCTGCAGAGAATGACGCCATTTCTCCATTTTCCTCCTAGGAGCATCTGCAGGGGAAAACCTCTGGAGCAGAAGAACAGAGGAAACAACCCTCTCGTTGGGATTTTGCATCCAACGTGATGGATTCTGAACTGGAATAAAAAGGCCAGAAAACACATGGCCCAAGTTCAACGTAGTGCTTGAAGTGGTGACACCTCTATGCACAAAGGTACTCCTATTCACCAATATTTCGCACGCAGCATAGGTCAAGAACTGGCACGCCCCAAAGCAACATTCCGTTCATAATTTAATGTAAACAAAGCCGTAGCTAGAAGGAGAACTGGAACTCCAATTTCTGATGAGTGCTGCTGAGCTTTCTGGTGCTACCAACATCCCCCAGGGAGGGTTTAAACAATTACGAATGGCCCACACACCCTTAACGGGGCCATGCGTTCCATTTACTTGCCTTAGGCTCACAAGCCTGTTAGCCATCTTTCTCCACTTTAAGCCACAGGTACACATTGGACCCTAAGCTTCAAAGCACAATCCAAATGTCTTGTCCAGTTTAAGTGTTTTAAGAGAGGCTCACCATGATTGCAATTGCACTCATTTCCCACAAAGTGACTGCCGCAAATTATTCCAGCATCAAGTCAATTCATGCGGATTTTGATTTAGCTTTGCTTCCATTGACTATTTTGAGATGAATATAAAAAAGAAGATGTATTTAAAACATTGTGTGCTCACCCCCCTCCAGAATTTTCTAATGCCTGCCTGCCAAGACCTTTAGCAGGCTCAGCAGTGCTTTGACCGATCAAAACTAAGCCACTGCAGGCATCCCCTTTGCAAATTTATGAGGTGTGGCTAAATTAACCCATCTTCCTTCGAGCTCACTCTTAAAACAATCTTAGATATTCAACGACAAAGCAAGATTTCATCAGCGAGGAAGACTACTGCTCTCCTCCTCAATGGAAATTGGATAATTGATCCAGAAAGGCTTTAAGAGGGCTTCTGATTTAAAAAGCAAAAAGCCTCAATCCAAGTCTCTGACGATAAAAGTCTCACCACTCCCAAGAGTCTAAAGGCGCTTTTGTGCCAAACACCTGCACACAAAGGATGTATCCTGCGAGGGCACAGCCGCTAGCATGCAATGCCAGAAGCGCCTGCCCTCAGAAAACCTTCTTTGCTCAAGATTGCTATGGCTACCCAAACCATTCCAGACCCATTCACGTCTTCTGGATAAAGAAAGAGGTCACGAGGAAGGACAGCAGATGTCCGTCAAGATGCCCAAGCTGTGTACCTTTCTCTTTGACCAGGTCCTTCAGGTACTGCCACTTCACATCAAAGGGGATGTTGGTAATGAAGGCTCGATATCTCTTCGAAGGGCTGGCGTACGGCTCAAAGCGACTTCCTCCTCCCCGCTTAGCATTTTTTTCTTTCCTTTTCTCATTCTGGTTGGGCCATTCACCTTCACTGCAACACAGGAAGAAAGATGACCAAGTCAGGCCCCAAACTCTGAAAGCCTAGAACACAGACAGGAGAAGCCATGCGACAGACGCAGAGGACCTTTCAGGGGTCACCACCAGACGCTGTCTCTGCATTTAACGCTAAACCCAGGTTTCTAAACAAGACACAATCGCCTGGTTCACCTCACTCAAAATCACAGCAATTGCATGCAAAGGGTAAACCAGCAAATCAGGTTACAAGACACTCATTAGCTCAGCAGGGGCATCTCTAGCCCTTCTCAGTTTTCAAACTCAGTCATGCTTCATGGCAAGACTGCAGCCACCCATGTTCCAGGTCGGGTACAAGGATGATCTCCAATTTAAGAAGAAATTGCCTAATGCATATTCTGATATCCACATGCAAAATCCAATCCTATCTCCATCTTATCTATCCAAGCCTTCTTCCGTAACAGCCGGGAAATAAACACACACAGCCCTACTACTGTTTGGGGAAACAGCAAAAAACAATCCTCCTTAAGAGAAAAGGCGGACTGTGACCGCAGCTACCGCTTTCTTCATGCTTTTTAACAGTTCTGGGTCTTGTGATGGATTCTGCGGTCTTCCCCACGCTTTATCCCGAGCGGTAAGCCGCCTAGAGCTGGAGGGGTAGGCAATGCTGACGTTTTGCTAAACAAATAAGGCACCTGGAGGGGGCAGAAAAAAGCACACGAGCGATTGGCCAACAGGAGCAACGGCCGCTTGGCGAACGGCGGGCGGGCGGGCGTCCAACCACTACCCGCCCACCTGCCTCACTAACAACGCGACTGAAGGACGGGGAGCCTCCCTGGAAGCACGGACGGACTCCCTGGCACGACTGACCGGCCCTTTCCCGTCCTTCCCTCGAGGGGCGCCGCTGCGGCCCTCCGTCCCGCGGAAAACCTGAAAAGCGCGGCGGGACGCGCCAAGTCGCGCCGGCGAGAAACGGCCCGCCCCGACCCGCAGCGCCGGGACTACAGCTCCCATCGTCCTCCGTGCACGCGGGGAAGCCACCGGCCGGGAAAGGCGGCTGCGGCGCGCGCTCCCGCGTCCTCTCGCCACGCCGCGCCGCGCGCGCGCCCTGAGACGGCGATCGAGGCCCGCCCGCCCGGGGCGTGCGCGCGCACCTCTTTGGGGCTCCGTCGGCGATGCCGTTGCCCGCCCCGTTCGCCGGCCCCCCCGCGGCCAGGCCGCCTCCGGCCCCTCCGGGGACGACTCCTGTCTCCGCCATTTTGGGGCCGCTCTCCAAACCCGCCGCGGAGGCTGAGCCCGACGCAACCGCCGCCATTTCCTCCTCAGGCGAGCTCGCGGCAGCTCCTGCGCATGCGGAAGCGCCCCTGAGCCCGCCCCCTTTTTATCGGCTCTCCGGCGACCAATGAGGGAGAAAGGCGTCCCGGAGCCCCGCCCCCACCTGCCGCACTTTCTTCCCCCCGCCTCTACCAGCGCCCATTACGTCAGCGTTGCCGTAGTTGCGGGAGTGAGAGCGGCACGCCACCGGAAGTTGGCGCGACCGGTGAAGCCTGATTGAGAGCTAGCACCCCGACTACCGTCCCCCTAGAGGATTGGAGTGCAACCCCCGAAGCCCCGTCAAGCTGACTATTTTGGAAGGGTAGCCCAAAGGCCCGAACGGCCGATTTCATGTACACGGCGGTAGGAGTTTGAACTTTCCTCGGAAGGGCTACTTCCGCCCAGCGCGGAAGCATAGGCCGATTGTTTGTAACGCTCTATCCCTCACTCTCCGTAGCCAGTCGAGCCTGAGGGTCCGCTCTAGCCCCGCATTGGCGCAAGCAGGGGCCTGTCCCACCCCACCTCTATGGTGTTTCGGCGGAGGCCACGCGGCTTCCGGATGTAATTGCAAAAAATAAAACAAAGGCTCTTGGAAATGCTGTGCTTTGATTGGCTTGCACGTACACACGGAGCCCCCGTTCCGGAGAAGGCGGGAGCTGCCTTGGGGCCGGGATGTACTTTCCGCGCAGGCGCTCGCTTCTGAACGCCTCGGAGCTGAGGGGAGGGATCGGGGCCGCCTGGGTCTCTGCCCGTCCCGAACCTCCGCCTCGCTGAGGCGCCTCCGGCGGGGCGGGCCCAGTCTGGCCCATTCCTGAACAGTTCTGGCTGTTGGGACGTTCCTCCTGCTCGTAGCTTCGTGGAAGGGGCTGGAAGTGCTCTTAGAGACCATCTAGCCCAGCCCCTGCCCGTTGCAGGAACCCCCCACTGCAGCATCCCCAGTAGGCGACTTTCGGCCCTGCTTTAAACACCCCCAGTGACGGGTAGTTCCCCACGTCCAGGGGAAGCTGGTTCCAACCTCGAACAGCACTTACCATTAGGAGACGCTTCTGGACCTCTCTGCAATCGATTTCCTTATCAGTTAAACCCATCGTTGCTTATTCCACCTGGACAGTTCTGCCCTTCCTCCTACACGGCCCCCTTGAAAGACTCAAAGGCACCCCTCGCATTGCCCTGCAGTCACCTCTTTAGGCTAGAGATAGCCAACACCAGCTGCTCCTCAGTTTTTCCTTCCAGGCCCCTTCCCATTTCGGTTGATCTCCCCTGGACGGGCTCCAGCGCGTTAAACGTGCTTCCTAAAATGCGGCACCCAGAACTAGGCACCATATTCTAGGTGCCATCTGACCTATGCAACGTGATGGATTTTGAACTGGAGAAACCCAGTTTACTCTGCCGGTCGTCCTCCTTTAGTAACCACCATAGCGACTGGCAACTCAGTCATTAAGTGAAACAGTCACTAAGCAAAACCACAATTGTGCTTATGATCTGACTTCAGCTTTCCTCAGCTTTACAGACCTGCAAAGGTCATAAATACAAGGATTGGTCACAAAGATACTTTTTCATCGCTGTTGTAACTGAACAATTGCTAAACGAGGACTTCCTGTACTTCTGTTGATGCCGGCTAAGATAGTGTTTGCATTTTTGGGCAGCTGCACCACTCTCTGAGCTTGTGTTCAGCTTGCAATCCACCCAGATCCTTCTGGCATGTCTTGCTGCCTGATATGGTTCCCCTGCCAACCTATACAAATGCTTTCATTTTTCCTGCCCACGTGCATTTGTCCATGTTGAAATTCGTGCTGGGTTTTGCCCATTCTGTTCGTTTGTAAAGAACCTCTTCTAAGGTGTTTGCTGTTCTGTTATCTGATAAAAATCTTTTCTAATTCCCCCTTCAAGTCATTTATAAGTATATTGAACAAGAAAAGGCCTAGAAACAAACCCAGCAAATCGTCCACTTGTTCCTTCCCCTGGTTTGACCCAGAGCCGGCGACGTGCTGCTCTGCCGGTTCTGGGTCCATCGAGCGGTAGCACAGCACTTGGTCAGCATTCGTTCAGCACCCAGTCATCCTTGATCTCACCTCTTCTTGTTTTAGGCTTCCTAAGTTTTCCACTTCCACTGCATTCAGCTTTAGTGTTTCTCCTGACATACTCAACTCTCTCTCCCATATAACAAAGCGGGCAAAACAGACTGTTGCACAGCTATTTTTGCTTCATTCATCGAACGCTGATTCCACGCAACAGGCCACATGCTATCCACCACCTGCTTACCACACCCCTGGCCCATTTTAATTTTTGTTCATCCATCCCCCATCTTTAGTAAACACCCTGCCAAGGCACAAAAAATATTTATTGAGTTATAATAAACAAACAAATAAATATTACAAAACCATCCACTTGTTCTGAATTTTCACCATTTATGAATATCCTGCAATCATTCATTCCACTTTCCCTGCCAAAGAGAACGCCATACCAAAGTCCACACACGTACACATCCCCAACCAACACACCTCCAACAGCACTACAAGCATTCCTTAACATTTATCTACAATACATTAAACGACCGAGGGGACATTGCACACTTGCCTTATTCCCTACTAAATCATTTGCTCATTCATTTTCATCGGAGTTTGACTTCCATCATACAACTCTACGGTCCCACAAAACTTTCCATCATTCAAGCCTATTGGTTTGATCATGCGGTTTCTCTAAATTATCACCAGTGCAGGATCCATGCGTTTCTCCATCACCCACTGAGGAGCCTGCTCCCCCTGCCTGGCATCAAGTCTTGCTGCCCTCCCAGGTTTTGCTCGTTTCCCGCCCTGAGCCCTTTTGATCTGAACTCTGCCACATGCCGTCCTGGGCACCCACAACCTGCCTGCGGTGTCTGCATCTCCCCTTGCCAGTTTTCCCTCTGGGTCTGGATTGGGGGACAGTCAGCAGCTTTCTTCACCCCTCCCCAAACCATTTGTCTGGTTTCCACTGAAATCACTGAGCGTTTTCTCTGCCTGTTTCTTGCTTTGGTTATGCCCTCTGGAACCATTTTTTTCCTCTTTACACACGTCATATGAAACTTCTATTTTGTGGCAGTCACTCTCTTACATGCCCGCTTTTCCTCCTCCCTGAGGCTCTTTCACTTCAAGTTTTCCAAGAAGAGCACTTCTGTGGCACGGTTTCTGCTCTCTTTGCTTGCCAGTCACTCTGTTGGGAGACTGGCCTGTCTCCTGGTACTTGATCCTACAGGATTTGTCCTTCTGCCCCCACACTAACTGGGGTTAGGAGCTTAGGAGGCCCAGGTTCAAATCCTCACTCAGCCTTGGCAGCTGCACGTGGTGAGGCCCAGTCCTCTGTGCCTGAGCCAGCGGGCGGCCTCTGACCATACCCACCTCTTTTCAAAGAGCTCAGCAAGGCTGGATCCCGTCAGAAGTTGGATGGAAATCCTAAGGCTGTAGGCTAGCTAGAAGGTCAACCAAGTCCCAGCAGAAATGAGCCCAGCCCAGTCTCTAAACCCAGCCCGTGTGGTTCAGTTAAGGCTCAGGGTGCCATGGTAGCCCAAGAAACTGGGATAAGGCCATAAACTGGTTGGTATCCACAAATCAGCATATCCTATGTTCAGACATTAGACTGAAACGTCCAGTTGCTGTTATTTCTGTAAGCCGGATGGTTACAGCGTTTATTAAAAAACACACCCTCCAGTTCACTGGCAGTTCATTGTTTGTTTGTTTTTACTCCTCCCGGGATATTTATATTTTAATCCATTCTCAAAAGCACAGGGTCCTCCAGACAGGGAAAGCAACATCACTGGGAAACAAGGGGGGGGGGAGACCCCCCCATCTATATAGTGCAAAATATGAAAGGGGCTGAGAGAGCCAGCGGCAGGAGAGGTGAAAGGGGAACCAACATCCCTCTTCTTCAGAAGAGCAACAATTCACTCCCAAAGTATGACAAGATGACGGGCAGATTTGCACATGGCCTTTTGCACGCTCATCCACGTGAGAAGTCTCTGAACAAGGCCTCCTCCTCTTCCCAGGCTGGACCCCTGGGAAAGGGGAGGGAAGGGACTCCTGCCCCTCCGGCTGCCACGGCTTTCCCACCCCCAGGGGAGGGGCAGCCTCCTTGCAGCAATGGTTCTGACGCAGAGCTGGCAGGAAGCAAGTGGAAGCAGGCTCCAGCCAGCCAGTTTCCCCCACACCTTTCACAGTGATGTCCAGGAGGAGACGAGGGCCCTGGTTACAACAGCTGAAACTAGAAACAGTCATAAAATTATAATTACAACAATAATTAGGATACTATAAGTTAAGATAGTTACACAGATCAAGGGAGAGGTATTATTCCCCCACTGTGCCTTGAGGACGGAGCATGGCTGGCAGACACCCTCAGCAGGCCACGTCCCAAGGTCATTGCACACGCCCGGGAATTGGTTGTCCTTCTGGGGCTTGGCTGATGAGCGGATGGCGAGCTTTCTTCCGGCTGGGCTGATGGTTCTCACAAGTCCTCCTCCTCCTCCCTTCTGCTACTTGGAAAAAGTGCTATCTTGGTTCATACGGTAGTCTCATCAGCCTTCTTCTTCAACAGCTTAGCAGAGAGCAGGGAGTGGGAGACAGGGGACGGGTTCCTCGCATCAGGGATCATCAGCCGGACTTTCTGATTGGTCCTTCGCCACTCAGAATAGAGCTGGCAGTGGTAGCGGAACGACACCTGGCCGGGGCGGGCAGAGAAAAGGAAGCACAAGGTCAGGGAGGGCAGCGGGGAGGGCAGGGGATGGGCTCCTGACTGCTTTTGCATCCAATCTCTGACATTCTGCACAATAACTAAAATGATACACCATTTTTGATGATATTACCATCCCACTTTTCTAACTATAGAGCCCCCCAAATGTGTAAAATGCCATACAGTATCCCTGAAAGGGAAGGTCTGAATTCCCCCCCCTAAAACAGAAAGGGGAGGCGAGCGCACCAGAGGGGACAGAGCTGGAGAGAAGGCCCTGAGTGCCAGTGGATGGCTCCCTGAAAGAGCAGAGCTTCTTACCTCCCGCAGCTTTTCCCAACCTGAGAAAATCCCCACTGGCGAAGGAAGAGGGTAGTTACAGCCCCACCCTGCCGGTAATTCCAGGCTAGGGAAGCTGCCCTACTGCTCCTGGCCTTGGCGCTACGGGGCCCCAAGCGCAGGGAGTCCCTCTTCTGTTCTGCCCCATCGCCACCTAGCTGGTCTGCTACTCCTTCAGACTGGAGAACCTTTGGACGGATTCAAAAAACCTTCTGCCTCTTCAGCAACTCAGACTATGAGGCCTCCCCATAAAGCGCTGCCGTAAAGCCATTTTGGGGGGGGGGGGGAAATCAGTGGTGGGAGAAAGGAAAGACCACCTCAGCCGGTCCTCTGTCCTCGGAAAGCAGAGAGCTGAGGTCAAGCAGCCCACCTGCGGCTCATGACTATGCATTAATACAAGATACGAAAATGATAGAAAGATGAGGATAAACCTTGTTGTTGTTTATTCGTTTAGTCGCTTCCGACTCTTTGTGACTTCATGGACCAGCCCACGCCAGAGCTTCCTGTCGGTCGTCAACACCCCCAGCTCCCCCAGGGAGGAGTCCGTCACCTCTAGAATATCACCCATCCACCTTGCCCTTGGTCGGCCCCTCTTCCTTTTGCCCTCCACTCTCCCCAGCATCAGCATCTTCTCCAGGGTGTCCTGTCTTCTCATTATGTGGCCAAAGTATTTCAGTTTTGCCTTTAATATCATTCCCTCAAGTGAGCAGTCTGGCTTTATTTCCTGGAGGATGGACTGGTTGGATCTTCTTGCAGTCCAAGGCACTCTCAGAATTTTCCTCCAACACCACAGTTCAAAAGCATCAATCTTCCTTCTCTCAGCCTTCCTTATGGTCCAGCTCTCGCAGCCATATGTTACTCCGGGGAGCACCATTGCTTTAACTGAGGATAAACCTAAGTCATGTTTTTTATGTTTTTTATTTTCTATCCCACCTTTATTATTTTGATGATGATTTTAGGAAATGAGCGCTGAGACGGTAACGAGGGGAGCTGAGAGGAGCCTGATCAGAAGCAACGTCTGAGCACCCAGCATGAAGAACTCATGCCAGAATCACAGGGGGGCACGGGGGGCATTTCAGACTTAAAACCTTCCAAGCCACTGGGGACAAAGCAAGGATTCCTTTCCACGCTGCCGCCAGCAGGCTGTGGTTAACCTTCCGACACAACCTCCCAAGCCACGGAGATTGGGAAAGGGCATCAGCTGAAGCAGGCTGCCAGGTGCTAACCCTAACCCTAAGGCGGGGTGAGGGGAAGGAAGAGTCAGTGGAGTGGACGATGCTGTTGGCTGCTTGCTAGGCCGGTCTGCTGTTTTAGCATTCTTGGCTGTGGGGAAATTGGCATTTGTCATGGGATGTGGCTGTCCTTGCATGGTTTGGTGCCTGGCACTTGCTTTGGCAGGCAGGCAGCCCAAAGCATAACTGTGTGCTGTGCGTTACAGTTAGGGATGAATGGATGAGTCAAGAATCTGGGTTTATAAATTTGGCGTGGGCTTTTCCGTAAAACTTCTACAAAAGGAGAATGAACACTCACAACCGGTCTGAGGCTCGTCCCCCTGAACCTACTTTCAAGGTAACCCCACATCCTAAAGCCCATTCCTCCCAGGAGGGGATAGTTCAAACACTGTTGGGTTCCTGGCTTCTCTACTCCCAAATTCAAAACCTGTGTGGCTGCAGAAGCCAGTCGTATTCGGAGTGGCCGAGTGGGCCCCAGGCCAGAAAGGGAGGGGGAGATTAAAATGCTTTGGTGTCAGACTCTCCCTGCAGGAAAGGATGCGAATTCTCAACCTGCGCCCCCTCATTCTGCTACCTGTGTGTGATCCCACGGATACAGACAAGGAGCCCTCCGACCCTTTGCGCCCTAGAGATTCAGGCAGCTTCCCAGCTTGCCGCCATTTTCCCCATTACTCCTTTGATTCCTCTTCTGGTACCCAGACACCAGGGTAATCATGCCTCTTAAGCTCCTGCTTCATGTAGAAAGCCTGGCAGAAGATCTCAACTCTCCCCACTCTGGTGCCGTCATCAGCAACCCCCACGGCCCTCGGGGCCCCACCAAGGGCAAGGAAGGGAAGCGTGCCTGCCCCCCGCCAGAAGAGGGCGTCCACCTGGCGTAGGCAGACGAACCAATTGGTGGCGGCTCTTGAAGGCTGACCGCAGGGCCCTTCCCAGAAGGCTGGGGATTGCCGGGCAAGCAGAGGCCCTCCCCAAGGGGTACAACGGCCAATACGGGGATGACAGGCAGGCGGCAGAGCAGAGCCAACGAGCACTGACCAGTGTCCAGAGGACGTAGATGGTGAAAAGTGCGATGGTCAAGGCAATGAGGCCGATGGCCTCCAGGTGGCTGTTGAACTGCATGTGATCCTGGGCGCCCCGGAGGCACAGCCAGCCCGAGATGGCTGCCAGCGGGGTGATGAAGAGGAAGCATGCCAGGTCGCAGAACAGCGTCCGCTTCTCGTTGCGTGGTCCGGGATGCCTGAGCCACTGCAGCAGGAGGACAGAGAGGAAGGGGGGCATCAGGTGGGGGAAGAGCCGCAGCGGGTGTGCGTTGGTGTGAATAAGTAAGACTCCTCCACCTCCGCTGGCTCCTCTGGCTCATGGCTTCTGCACAGCGCTCTCTCCACAGATCTGAAATCAGTCTGAGAGGTGGAAACGGCACCTGGGGTGTCTCAGGCGATCCAGGAGAACGTTGCGACGGAGAGCCTCAGAAGCCGGTAGAGCCACACTTGCTGCTCCTCACCCCCAGAGGCCGAGAGGCCGTCGCCCTCCCACGGCCGGCTCCCAAGTCGGCCCCAAACAGGTCAAGATTGCCGCCTTGCGGCCGGTCCCCCGACCTCCCCTCTCGGCTGGGAGCCAGGGAGAGCCACCTACCTCCGTCAGGGGCCTGGGCCGCCTTTCCACAACAAACTCCGTGTGGCAAAGTTCGCAGTAGCTGGTGTTGGATGAAGACAGCCACTTTTCCAGACAGCTTTTGTGGACGGTCCCCAACGTGCCCGTGCAGTCGCAGGGTGAAAGCAGGCCCTCCCCGCTTCCACCTTCATGGCAGATTCGACAGATTGGACCATCGCTACAGGAAAGGGGCATACAGGGACCAAAATGACCACCAGACTTTCCAGGCATGGGGGGAGGGGGGGACTCCCGTCCGTTTTGGGAAGAGGGGAACAACCTGGCTGAAGAAACCCTCGCCCCTGCACTGTGGCCCCCAAAGCCTCCACTCGAGCTCACCCGGAGAAAAACAAACCAAAGTCCAGGTGGGGCAGAATGTCAAAGTAACAATGGGCTGAGCTGCTTGGGACATTTAACCACGCTTGTTGGCAGCAAGGGGCAAGTCCAGGCATTCAAGCAGTTCACACCAACAGCTTCCTCTGGGGTTATGATAGGGCTCTTCGCAGCACTGGCTGATCCTAACATCCTGAAGTGGCCAGCGACTGGGCCACACGACTGAACACAGCGGGGCAGAAGGAATGCCGTGTCTACAGCTGATGGGCCACTCAGTCCTTCATTTTCTAAAAGGAGAGTCAGTGCAATCTCTCTCTCACTAAGGAAAATAATTCTGAGAAGGGAACAGAAACCATCTCCTGTCCATGGCACTTCAGAAAGGGGGGGGGGTAGGTTTGGCTGAAAAGGGAAATGGGCAACGCTTCGCTCAAAGTGGTGTTTCTCAACCTTGGCAACTTTAAGATTTGTGGACCAACTCCCAGAATTCCCCAGCCAGCACGCTCCCTGGTACGGCCGCTGCCCTCACATCTCTTCCTCGGGCTTTTCCTCCCAAGCAGCCACCCACACCCTCCCTACACTGGGGGCTGCCACAGCACCTCCTCAGACCTTTCTCAGGCAAGCTGACTGGAATTCATCAGCACAGGACGCTCACCTCCTTCTTGCACAGTGTCATTTTAAGCAAGGTGTGGCTTGACTTTCTCACCCAGCCATCTCTGCCCTACAACTTGGACCTTTGGAAGGCCTCTCTGCAGCATTCTGACCATGCGGGGCTTGGCCTCATCTGCCTGAACTTTCCCCTTGCAATTCAACCCTTCCTTGCTCCCATGGGGGCATTTCTTGACATTAAACACATGGGGGGCTGAGAGACGTGACTCATAATGGGTGCAACGCAACCTAAAATTAGCCATAACGTTAGCTTTGTACAGGAGCCATTGCCCCTGTCCTCCCAGTTCTTCACAGTCAAATGGGGTGCGTTCACGGTCACACCGCCAGAGGTGCCGATCCAACTCCTGCCCATTGCCCTGCTCCCTGGCCGGCACCCTCACCTTTAGTCAAGGATTAAATCTGCCTCACCTCTGCGTGCCCAGGGCTTTGATCACTGTAGAGAGCAGTCGCCCATCCTTGGCGGTGACCTGGGTGACATACTGTGGGCGTCCGAGATCAGAATCTTCCACTGACTTGGACAATGTGGCACTGCCTGGGCAGTCACACAGTGAGCCAGGGAGGTGGCAGCAATCACCTGTTGTCATGGCAACGGGGACGCTGGGTTCAGCAGCCAGACAGCAGGTTCATGATAAGCTGCAAACGAGAGAGAGGATATGAGTCCAAGCGCGCCTTTTCTTCAGCAGACAGTCAAAACTCAGGGCCCTGCCCGCTGTTCCTAATGGCTTGGCTGCAGAGAGGGAGCTTTCTCCTGCTAATTCATTTTAATCTGACTGAAACACATCCCCTGAATAGGCTATGGATCTTTTAAACAGAATGACTGTGCAATTTCTATCATGCAACGCTGGCAGCTAGCAAAGATGCACATAGAGGACAGTTGTAAATACTAAAGAGACAAGTGCATGCGGAAAATCCTCTTCAGCACACCATTTTAAGTTGCAGTGAAAGAAAAAAACAAAAAGAATTATCTTGAGCTTTCAAGCGTTCTAGAAATAGATGCCATGTACGCTGATTACTAAATATCCAGGAAACAATGTCTGATTGTTCCTGGAAACAAACAAAAAGTTTTATAACTTTACAAGTAAGTCTCTTGGAGAGCAACAAGGGGAACTTTGCTCTGCCCCCCCAAAGTAAGATACTGAGTCAAAGTAACAGTAAAAGCTTGAACAAAATGACTTAATCCACCCGTTTATTTTTGTTGAAATGAACACGTGGGCGGTTGCTTGAAAGAACAGAGACATTTTCTTTGGGGAAATAACCTTCCGAGTCCGGTGGAAGCCCCAAAGAACACTCTGCTTTAGGGCCCTGCAGCGCAGTGGGGGGTGGGTGCTCCGGCCCTGTAACTCTCCCTGCCCCGTGGAAGCAAACTCCCATCAGCACTGACCTTTGGCCGTGCTGGCTGCAGTGCCTGGTGGACACTGAAGGCACCTGCAACGCCCTGGAATTGTCACGGAAGCCCTTTCCCCTAAGAATGGTCCCCTTTGTGACTCCGCAATGTTTGAGGCCTCCTGTCACAGCCACCTCACTCAGATTTAACAGATCGGCACCAGCCCCTGGCACGGAACCCAAAGCAGCCTGCTCTGAGTTCCACGAAAGCCCAAAGGCAGAACGGCTGAAGTGACGGAATAAACCAACCATTCTGATACGTTTCCCAGAACCAGATGGCGCAAAATTGCTTCTGGACGTTAGTCAAAAAGAGCAGTTACTGAACTCGAGTTGCCTTTGATTTTCTTCACAAAATAAACACGATAACAAAATAGGACATCCTGAGAAACTTGAAGGAAACTGCCTGTGGAGTACAGGTATGCCTGAAAAAAGCACCTCCCTGCTTAAGGGTCAAGAAACCAGAGCAAACGCTGGTAAAAGAGCAGTTCACCACGTGAACCAAGCAGCAGCTAATTGGAATCACCTTTGAACCTTCTCCCCATCCTTCCTCTTCTACCCCAGTCAAGCACCACCTTCTTCTTCTCTTAACACACCCACTCCCATTTTAATACTCTTGCGCCTCCTCCTTTTCAATCTTCACATAACACAACATCAATATGAGGGGATTCACTGCCACAAGCCCTGACAGCCACCGGCTTAGCCAACACATGAAAAAGAGCCTCTATTCTAGCCATTAAGCCTCTAAGAACCAGATTTTGGATAACAAAAGGAGGCTCTGAGAAGCACCCCACAGACCCTTGCAGGCTACAGCTGGAACGAAGATGCAATGATCCCCCAAACCAAGTCCTAGAACCTTAGCTATAAGAAAAGGGAGAGGAATCAGAAATCTGTAAATCCAGAGGTTGTTCATTATGTCCTCAAATTGTAAGACACCCCAGAAGAGATGGGGGGGGGTGATATTGCTTTAGATAATATTAACAGAGGAAAAGGAAGACAAAAAGTACATGCTTTGCCCATACCAGAGAAGCAAACTTAGACAGCTAGAGTGCGTGCACGCCTTTGAGTCAGTGCTGACTCCTGGCGACTGCCTGGACAAGTCCCTGCAGTTTTCTTGGCAGGATTTCAGAAGGGGTTTGCCACTGCCTCCTTCTCGGGGTTGAGAGAGAGGGACTGGCCCAGGGTCACCCAGCTGGCTTTGTGCCTAAGGCAGGACTAGAACTCACGGTTTCCAGCCTGATGCTTTAACCGCTATACCAAACTGGCTCTCAAAAGCTAGAGAAGGCAGCATACAAATGCCGGAAATGAACACATAATGCCAGAGTTTTCCACACTGAAAAACTAGAAACACCAACTCTCTCTTGTAAGAGGTGGCAGGTGTAGAAGGGGACATGGCTGCCTTTGGGGGTCATGGACTTCCCGGAAGCACCTGGGCAGCTCTTCTTGGAGAATGGGCAAGGTCAGTGTTTCTCAACCACAACAACTTTAAGATGAGTGGACCACTCCCAGAATTCCCCAGTCAACATGCTGGCTGGGAAATTCTGGGAGCTGAAGTCCACCCATCGTAAAGTTGCCAAGGTTGAAAAACACTGGGCTAAGTGAACACTCAGGTTGGGCTACCAAACCTCTCCTTATAAGCTCACAAAGATGCCCTTACGAAGCACGACAGACTAACGGTGTGCCAGGAAATGAGTCCTGCGTAGCTTCCTGAAGTGCAGATAGACAAGATGTTCTTTTGTCTTAACGCCGTCCACTGCTGGAAACAGGATACTAGGCTGGGTGGACCATTCAAATATAGCTTCCCTTTTTCATTTATTTTTCTAACTAAGCACATTTATATAGTGCCCATCTACCAGAAGGAACTCTGGGTGGCGAAGAGAAGGAACACAGAATGCGCTTAAAAACAGTCTAAGCCCAGCAACGACACCCCATCCACCTGCCAACCAGCCCGTGCCACCCCATCAACGGGGGTGGGTGGGGGCAGGTCTTCCGGCAGGGTCCGGCCATCCGTCTCTCCGGGGGGAGGCGGCTCCGTAAGGCAGGCACCGTGAAGGAGAAGGCACGCGACCCAGGCCACGCCGAGCGGACCCGGGCGTGCCCGCCCCGCCGGTCTAGCGCGATGGAAGAAACCACCGGGGAGAAGCAACTCGGCCGCCGGTCAGTCCGGCTCTCGAGGCGACAGCCCCGGAGCCCATCGCAGGAGTCCAGCCGGGAGGGCACCAAGGCGCGCGCGTCCCCCGACCTAGGAAGGGGCCCAGCCGGCGCACAGCGTTTACCCCCTCCGCACCCCGCGATACTCGCCCGGAACCGGCCTTCCTACTCCCGAAACCCGGCCCGGAAGGGGGCGGGCCGGCTGGTCCCCGGGAAGCTCACCCGTCCAGCGGCTTGGTTCCGGGAGAGGAGACCACCAGGAAACTCCGGGGCCAGAGGGCGGGCCGGGAAGACGGAGACCCCTCCCTCGCTGCTGCTGAGGCGCGGCAGGACGGAGACGGCAGCCCCGCTCGGCTACCCCACCACCGCCTGTGGCCTCCCGAGCTCCGGGCGGCTAGCTCACCCCAGGCCGGCGGCAGAGACCGCGGCCCTCGGGGCTCCCCTGAGCAGGGCCCGCGCCTTCCGAGGGCCCGCCGCCCTGTCCCCTGGGGGGGGCCCGCCGCCACCACCCCGCCGGGCCGCCATCCGCCTGCCCGCCCCAACACTCCGGGCCCGCCTCCCTTGCTGCCGCTCCTGTCACTCAACCAAGCCCCGCCCCGCCCCTCCTCACCTGCGCCCCGCCCCTTCCGCCGCCTCCCGGGTTGCCCTCAGCGCCGGGGCCTGGCCCGCCCCATCTTCTCCGGCCGGCGGTGGAGCGCGGGAGGGAGGCGTCTCGCGGGCCGCCGCCGCCGCCTGCCTCTGTCAACCGCGTCCCCGAGCCGCGCACCTGACTGGGAGCCGGGGCCCCGCCTCTTCCCCCCCGCGCGAAACCAATCCGCTCCTAGAACCGTCCCGACGGGGAGGGAGAGACATAGCGAAGAGCGAATCCGCGGCCCCCTCCCCTCCGGCCTCCGCCCACCTCTGTCGCCGGAGGGGAGGGGAGGGGAGAGGATGCTCGCGCATGCGCGCCTCGCACCGCTGGGGCCGCGCGAGCTGTAACGGCCGCTTCCCCGCTCGGCCTATCCGAGGGACGACCGAAGCCACGCCCCTTCCTTGCCGCTCGTTCCGCCGGGGCTTTGGGGCGAGAGGCGCCGTTTTCCTCACGGCGGTCCTGCGCGAGGAGGGGAGGTGTGCGGACCAAGAAGTCCGCACATCTTAAAGTTGCTGAGGCGGAGAAACACAGCCCTGCCCCACAGAGCTGCAACCAGGTGCAATAGTTATGTGCACCACTGCTATTGGCTGTCTTAAAGCATCTCCCTCTACTTTGGTGTGCCGTGCAACCTTGGAGAAGGGCTCGTGGACTCCGCTCTGGTTCTGTCAACCGAGCCTCAGCACAGCGTGTGAACGCCGTGCGTGTGCGTGTGCGTGTCTAAACGGTTCTGTAGGGTCCCAACGTCTGAAGTACCTTTACTTCCCAATATAGACACTTCAGACAACACGTATCTAACATCAACAACAGTTTATTTGATCAAAAAACCGGCTGGGTGTCCAATACAGGCTTCACGTGGGAAGCTGCATGGGTGGGTGGGAGGGAGGGAGGGAGGGAGGGAGGGAGGGAGGGAGGGACACACACACACACACACACACACACACACACACACACACACACACACACACACACACACACACACACACACACACACACACACACGGGGTGAAGGTGTTGGGAGCTTTTATGCGTGCCTGAGACATGCCGTATATCCCGAGGGGTGGCATGGTCCAATCACAATGCTATCCTCAGGTTTTTGCCCTGACTCAATAGTCGTTTGCTTGTCTCCTTCGTCCCTAGCGCAAGCGTATTGCAGAAGCGAGAGAGCGATCGTTAGACCAGCTCTTCAGTTCGGCCCATGTTGTGTAGAGAAACCAACCCTTTTGTTCTGGACATGGCCTGCGTTCACACACAACTGCGGCCCACTGAGGGCAGATTTGACATCAATGTTTTTCTAGGTCAAACGGTGCTGCCTCGGGGGCAATGGCTCCCCCTGCCCTCTCCGTGGGGCGGGCCTCCTCGTAAACCTGTTCCAGCAGCTCATTAAGAACTATGAACATAATTCAGAGTTGGCACCAATCTGCGCTAAATCTCCACGAAAAGTGTAGTAGTACAGTGCATAAATGGTTACCTTTGTAGATTGTGTCGGCAGAGGTGCACCCCAGCGGGTACATATCACCATCTTTGGTGGCAGCCCCCAGTCAACCCATTCTTCGTTTTAAGAAATAAGGAAAATCACCCAAGAAGCATCCCTAGTGACTCCTACTGCGTCTCCATAGTCTGGGTTACCTGAGGCATACACGCTGAAGCAACCTGAGAAATTCCTTCAGTTCTTGCTAGCTGCCAAGTTTGTCATTGCAAAACTGAGGAAAACAAGGCAACAAAAACCTTTCACTGCATCAGCAATTCCTAAAAATACAGGGAATTGGGTGAAAAACACACAGAACAAAGGCTTTGAAAATGCTGTTAACAAAGGACGTAACACCTCAGTTCTGGCCAGCATTTCTCAGCTATTTTGAGATTTTCCCTACACAACTACATCTGTACAAACGTCATTCTGAGCAGAAATACTGTTTAAAATGGTCAGAGATGCTCCTGCCTAAGTAAGCACCAAAAAAACAGCTCAATTCCTGTAATTGTCTTGGCAATAGCCCAGACGTGGCTTTCCACTGCCTTCCTGATTGTTTCTCTATTTGTCAGAGTCCTGTGATTCTTTTGTGCCCCCCCCCCATTCAAAGACTAGCTGACTCTTAGCTGAGGCGCTGTGTGTGTGTGTGTGTGCGCGCACGGGCATGTGTGTGTACACAAGCAACATGCTGAATTTTGTAAATAGTAAAATGATCTATATTTCTCTGTGGAACTTGCTTGATTTTTGAAAATACGATTACAGGAGATAAGCTAGTTTGGTTCCAGTCAAAACTATTTCATAAGTACATAATTTTTTATAAATCACTGCAATGCTTACCTTGGCATACGTCTTTCTAAAAATAAAATCCGGCTAGGAAGGGAATTTAGGGTGGAGAAAGCTTTGTCTCACCTGCCTGAGACAGCCTCCCACAACTGCACTGCTCAGAATTTGGAGTGTATGTCCAATGGCCAAGGGACAAAATAAAACAAAGGATATTTATTAATTAGAACCCATACCTCTTTACATGAAACATGAAGTTACCAGGTATATGAATGATGGTTACAGATTTTCTTTGAGCTAAGCTTGTAAGTAGCAAAACTCACAGGCTGGAGGCCCCAAACCAAGGTCCTTCCAAAACTCTGAAGTGCTACCCAAGGCCCCTGCAGTGAAGTTTTTTTTTTTCCTTTTAAACCTAGCAGCCCCTCTTCCCAGGATATGTCATTTCATCATGCATCAATCAAGAATGAAGCAATCCAAATGTCAGGTTGCTGTTTGTCTTCTTTCCTATTATTATTCACTGAACTGTGTTAATGTTTTACTGAGCATGTAAAACTCCTGAGCATCCTGCTGCTGAAGAAATACCTAATATTGTTTTCTTACTTTAGACTGTCCCAAGTCAGTTGTCTTAACCTTTATGCTGTTGGTCTCAGCATGTGTATATTCTAATAATGATGATAATCAGTTCTGAACCCTGATTGCTTAGCAGCTTTCCTATTTTCCCATCTCTTTGCATTTCTTACATCAGCCAGGCACGACAATTGGCTACAAGAAATTATTGAGTCCTTGAGCTGTCCTTCACTTATAAAAGCAGCATATTAGACGTCAGTCAGTTATGACGCCCCCACCACCAGACCGACCAGTGTATTAAATTCTTAAATATAAGTAATGTTGTAAGAATGCTAGTATCTTAGTCCTGCTACATCTAAGATCCCATTCCATACAGAAACTTATCCCTCCAGGTCAACCCACAGCCACTGACAAGAACAGGCTGGTTATGTTCAGATGTGCTAACTCCTAGTTTGCTTAATCAAATTTAATGAATAACTACAGTTGGCTGGGTTCATATGAAGCTCTCAGTTTTAAACTATCATTTATAAACAATGGCAAGGTTCAGGCCACAAACAAGACCACCACAGTTTGGCTTAATGTGTGATAGGAAGCCAGCTGCTTAAGGAGCCAGAGATTCACTCCATGTGGAAAGACCTGGTCACTTTGCTGACATCAAGATACAGTGGATGACCATGCTGTTCCCGAGAAATAATAGGCAGCCATAACAAATCTATGCCTGCTTATGTTTTAACCACAGTTTGAACAAGCCACAGGAGTCCAATTAACACAGTCTAAGCCACCACAGCTGGGTGCATGTAACGAGACATGTCACAGCAACAGCAAAACTGCCACACAGTGCTAAGCCAGAACCAAGCAAAACCACTTGAATCGAAGAGCAGGATCCAGAGATCCTTTCCTTTGCGTGTGCTCCTGCAGTGGCTAGGCAGCGCTCTGTCAGGGATGCGATCCTAACTGGGAATCCTGCCCACAGAAGACAGTTGGACTGGATGGCCTCAAGGGATCTTTCCATATGCTAATTCAGATTCCAAGAGAACCTTTGTCACAAACAGTTCACACAACACTTTTAACCATGAACGAACCCTACCTTCTAGCTTTGCATGACACACTGAACCATAAACTGACCACAAAGGCCGAGTTTGCATCCTAGGCTCAAATATGGAAAGCTAGTGCTCGGGTCAGAGTGTGATGTGAATCCAGCCAGCCTGGCTGCTATCCAGGAACTCCCAGTACTGGATCTCTAGCCAGGAACAGCCTCAATGGCTGGCTTAACTCTGTGTGCTAAATCAAGTACTGGGGTGGTGGTGGTGGTGAGGGGTTATTTATGACCTCTTACGATGTGAACCAGAACATTATGGCTTGTTCAACAAGCTATGGTAAAAGCAAATGGTGGCCAAAACCATGCAAACCATAGTACTTACTGACTCCCTGCCACGTACCCACCAGCTCAACTGGGTGTCAGCAGCATCCAAACTGAAGCCCTACTGATTGATACTCATGGAGGTAACAGACTGAGCCTACAGAGCATGTTGAACCCTAAACCACGGTTAACTACTATGCTCACATAGTATGCTAGTTGAAAACAAACTATGCAGTGCTGTGCTGTGCTGTGACAGTCCAGTTCGTATAACATGCTGAGGCATAATGTGGTTTGGTTTCGGTTTATCCATTAATGTTAACCATAGTTTAGTCTTTTGCAAGCTGTGCCAACAGAACTTTCCCTCATGCTCACAGAAACCCCTCTCCCCCCAAAAAGGAGGGGGTGTTGGATGAGATTTTCAGGAGTCTATTCTGGTCTTCCTCTCCCAGCTGAAAGTTTGTGCAAAACACACACAGCCCCAAGTACTTATTTCTCAGAATAAAAAATTGCACACACAGACACTGTTTGGTTTGGCAATCTTTATATATCCACAGTACAGAATAGCCATGCACAAAATCCAAGGGACTATTTACAGGGGGAATTGCACTTAACAAGGAATCTGCAGGAAGCAAACGAGAGAAAAAACCTTGACTCCTCCGTCACAGCATGACCTCCAGAGATTTTACTGGCCCCAGGAGCATTCAACCAAGCAAGGGAAAAGGGTTCACAGCCTTTCCAGAGTTTTACCAGCGCCCTGTGGCTGATTCCAAGCCCCAGCATTTTGGCGGGGGAGCCCTTGCTGCATCCCCCAAGTCAGAACTGCCACATTGCCCTCCTTAGGGCCCTCCCAACGGTGGCTGTTTTCATCAGAGAGACCTCACTTTTGAGCTCATGTTCTCGAGGCAGAGAGACCTCAAGGGGTTTACTTCCCCTGTTGCTCAGGGCCAGAGATCCTTCTGGCAACCCTCCTTGCTCACAAAGCAGCAAAGGGCTGGGGGAGCGCGCCCTCTACACCCCGGAGGGAAAGGGGCCTCAGCAGCATTTCCCCCAAAGCAGGGGCCAGGCAGAAGCAGCCCAGGAATTCCTTCTCCTCGTCCTTAGCCCTGGGGTCTTCAGCACCAGGGGTTCCAGCAGCAGAAGGGGCAACAGAGAGTTAGCAGCAGCAAGTCTAAGGAATGAGAATAACCAACTCAGGCAAAGGAGCACAAAAGAGAGTAGGGGGCATCCACATTTCTCCTATTTAGTTTAGTCAGACTGCTATCCAGAGCAGGGCGATATTACCATGGAACAGTTATTTAAAAATACAAACATGTAGTGTGTGAACTAATAACCCGCCCTCCTTGGAAGGGTGGTTGAGGTCTTCCATGGGGATTTCTTCCTCCAATTCTTCTTCCCTCCCTCCATCCTTTTAGGGGCTGTTTTTGGTCTTCTTGGAATTACTTCTCAGCTCCCTTGAGCCAAGCCTCCAGAACCAAAGTCAAAGAACGGAGGGGAGTCATTTGAGACGGACTCCTTGCTTTGGGAAGAAGAACCCAGTGGCTATTCCAAAGCTAGATTTGGATGCAAGGTGAGGTGGAGCACAGGGCCCAAGGAAGAGGATAGCCTTTAACCCCACAGTGAAACCTCCCCCATAAGCCTGGAAGCGAAAAACGATCCCTTCTACCAGGATGTCTAGGTATTTGGATCCAGGGTGGAAAAGGGGCTCCAGGACTGGTGTGGACGCACTAACTGGGCCGGTCAGCAGCGCTCAAGGAAGGGACCAGCTGCTGACTTATTGCACAGGGAGCCACGTTCCCTAGGCACTCTGGACTGCCTTGGTCAGAGGAAGAAACAAATCCCCCATAACGTGCAGATGCGACTGAAAAAAGCACTGAGATGACAGCAACCGGCACCACCTCCCTGCCGACCGGAAGCGCCCTGGGCAGCACTTCCCAAAGACGGAATGGCTCCAAGAAAAGCTCTGGGATAAGCAAGGAGGCCTGAGCAGCTGGCCTGCCTCTGGAACTTGCCTCAAACCAAGCCACCCTCCCCGCTTCTCTGAGCCATGTTGACAAAGTCTTTGTGGCTTGGGCCAGACTGCAGTATCATTCAACAACCAAAGAGGGATAAATGGCCAGGCTCCAAAATAAATTATCTTGTTTTCTTGCATGCATTATGACTCAACAACCCCACTTGAAAAGCAGGCTGCCAATCTCAGGGAAAGGCCATCTCCGTTCCAGAGATCAGCTGGCAGAGTACCACAGACTCCTTCCCTCCTTCCTTCCCAGGCCATCCTTAAAGAGGTTTTCTCAATAGATCAGAGGTTAAAAGACTTCAACAGCAAAATGGGATTTTTTTTCATTTTGTCAACTGGCTGAAAAACATGTCTGATTAAGAATCTAGGCAAGAGCTTAGAGGAATGTAGGAGTTATCTTCTAAAGTATTTTTGGCCAACCAGGAAAACAGAAGCTATGGCAGCTGTCCTGCTCGCATGAACATGCCCCAAGTGAACGGGGCAAGACCAAAATTCTGCTTGCAAAACACACACATGCTGCTGCCAGCCGCCCAGCAGTAACTGCCTCCTGGCCGGAGACCGTTGTGACTACTTGGAAATCCACACCCCACCAGCTATTTCATCCTTGCTTCAAAAACTGAACAGCACAAGAACTAGAGGAAGACAGGAAGTTCACTGGAACCAAGATCCTTTCTTGCAAATGATGGCTTCCTAGCAAATATTCTTATTTGGGATACATGGTATTTTAACCCTGCCACTGTTAGATTTCCACTACACTGAGTACGGTAAGAATTTAGGGAGAAAAAGCCTGAAACCCTCAGGGGAGCAAGATGAGAGAGAAACAAGCCAGGGAGGGTGGGCTTCAAAAGGGTGGCTACAGACGCTTGAGCAAATGACCTGCAAGGGGATAATACAAATTCCAAGATGCTCAAATGTTACAAAAAAGGAGCTATCGAGTATCTAATTCTCTACATCTATTCATCCAAGTAACCTTACCAGTGCAAGTTATGTACATGGCATGAAAAATATTGCTTCACACTCAATCCAAAGGGGTTTGAAGGGCAGAGAAAGGCTGAGGAGGAAAGCAACATGCAATGACAGAATCCTGGAGATACTTGAGGAAGCATTCCTACGGTGAAGAGGGATCGCAAGGCAGCTCCCAGAAAGCCGTCAGCTGGCACTTCATACATTAAATTCATTAGCATAATGCCAGAAAGTGACCTCTCGGAGCCAGTTCCCAGGGCCTGCACCCAGCCTTGGTGGCGGCTCGGGAGAAGGCTGAAATCACTGCGCACAGACATACTCCACTGTCCCAGACTGAAGGGGGGAAACCAAGAGAAAGAAGTGGGCTGGTCTGAGGGAAAACAAGGAAGGCTACACAACCCAACTCACTTGCATTAGAACAGGAAAGGAGACCAGAGAGAGGGAGGTGAACAAGTCGGAGAACCATGTTCTCATCAATGAAGTTCAGGTGTGAGTGTGCAGGTGTTTGTATACACAAACAGGACATAAGACCACTACCAAAGTGGTTCTGGATTCTTCCTTGATTTAAAAGTTCTTTGTGCCTGCAAAACAGCCTCAATGGAAACAAAGGACAGCACTCCCTGTATTTTCCTCAAGCACAGTGGTTTCTTCTGTTGGAACAAAAAGCCCACATCCTTCCCATTCTTAGAAACAACACACACACACACACACACACACACACACGAAAACATTTCCTGGCTCAATGCGGAATTTCAAACTGCTCCCATCCCCATCGTTACATTCATAACTAGTCACAGGCAAGGGAATGTTAGCCCTCTTGATAATGCTCTAAAATGGAAGGGAGGAAAGAGGAGTCAGCAAAGGACAGGAGAGATGCCAGGGAAGTGCGCACGTGTCTCCAAGTGAAGAACAGACCAAGGAAAGGACAGGCAGCAGCTGAGGGATGTCACAGGTTCTGGCAGCACTGGAGTTTATTGGATTTCTGTCCGTCGGTGGTGGGGGGCACACTGATGTCCACCACATTGTTTCCAGGAGACTCGTCATGGGCGGACCGGTCTGCAATCTGCTTCTGCGACACGATGCGGTAAATCTCTGCAAAGGAGACCAGGATGGCTCTGATGAGGATATATTTCTTGTGCAAAGAAGAATCCGGCCCCCATAAGCAACTGGTTAACAGCGAGCGTGATCCATCCCGTAACATGCAGGCTGGGACCACACAATCCCAGATTAGGGATGGACGCAGCACGTCGCAGGTTTAGTCATTCACTTAGCATGTGATGTGACCCGGGATATAGCATTCTTTATTGGTTTGGGCACTGTTATGAAAAGACAGCAATTATTTGTTTTACTTATTTATTGCGTTTATATCCTACTGCGATCCAATGGCTCTTGGTGGCTTACGTAATAATATAATATAGCAAAAAGTTAAAACAGCAACAGTATGATTAAAAATACTAATAAAATAACAGTCATAAAACTCCAACCTGAAAGGCACAATATAACCAAAATAAAATACCAAAAAGGTAAGAGAGGATATAAAGGAGTAAAAGGTGGCACAGTGCAAGAACTTAGTTAAAACGCTTTCTGAAATAGTTCCTTTTTAACGTATTTCTGAACATCAACAGGCCTCATCTCCACTGGGAGACCATTCCAGGGAGATGGCTTCAGCTCCCTTTGCCTCTCAGAAGTGTGGAACAAGATGTTCCTCCCCAGATGATCTAGTAGGTAGTCCTGCAGGTAGCCAGGTGCCAAGCTATACAGGGCTCTATGGGTAAAAAACAGCACGTGAAACTGCACACAGAAACCAGCCAGTAAGCAGTGTAGCACACACAGTATTGCTGTTCTGTGTTCCCAGCAGGACTGGCTGCAGCTTCCAAGGGGCCTTCAAAGGCAGCCTCATGCAGAGTATGTTGTCGTTACCTCACCAAGTAGTAACGGGGTCCGAGTCACCAGAGCCAAGTCCCTGAGCCAGGTAAGGCTGCAACAGGTGCACCAACTAAAGGTGGGCAAAGGTACTTCTAGCCACAGCTCTCACCTGCTGCTGGAGAAGGAGCCTGAGTCCAAAAGCTGCTCTGGTCTCAGTGGCCAGGTGGGCAATCTCTATGTTGACTGATCTCCAGCAGGAAATTACAAGGCCACTGGACGATGGCCCATTGAAGCAATGAAGGGTGAGAAGTGAGCCCACTTCCTTATCACCACAGTGTAACCCCAAACATGGGCATGTACCCATATTCAGATTCACTTCTCATCTTCCTCCTTTGGTGCTCCAAGCATCCACCCAGAGTCATTGAGAGTCAGGCGGCATATAAGTTTAATAAATCATCATCATCATCATCATCATCATCATCATCATCATCATCGGCACTTGTATGTCGCAGAGGACCTCAGTAAAACAAGATACAAAGCAGGACTGGGCCCTAGAAAGAGACTTCTCGGGAACAATGGTATCCACTGCTCTGCTGGCCTCCTGTTGCCAGCTGCTCGACAGGTGCTGCACCAAGCTGTCTGCTGGAAAGCTAGGGAATTCCCCAAGCATCCTTTGGAAACCATTTGCCCATTACTGCTTGTGCCACTGCATTCTGAACCAGCTGTAGCTTCCAGGTGGTCTCCAAGGGCAGCCCCATGTACAGCACATTGCAACAATCCACATGCAAGGCAACTAAGGTATGAGTGATTGTGAGAAGAGACTCTAAGCAGGAAGACCCCAAAACTGCATGGCAGTTTTGTCTGAGGAAGCGACAACCTATTTAGAACAAAGATGGGAAAACCCCGAGCACCAGATGAATCAGGAACCCATAGCCACTTGGTCCTGCCAAGGGTGAGCTTATATACCTGTTCATATACCGACAGCCTCCAGGCATTGGGACAAGACCTTGAGAGCACTGCTTAGCCAGCCAGGGCTCGAGAGATGCAACTGAGTATCACCAGCACACTGATGATACCTGAGCCTGTATCAATGACTGACCGCACCCAATGGCTTCACGCGCATGTTAAACAGAAGTAGGGAGAGAATCAGGCCCTCAGGCACCTCACGAAGCAGGGGCCAAGGGCTGGACCTCTCCCCCCATCAACAACTATAGAACTAATCCTGGAGGAAGAAGAACCACTGCAACACTGTGCCTCCCACTCCCAGGCCCCACAGTTGGTCCAGAAGGATACTGAAAGCCGCTGAGAAATCAAGGAGAACCAGGATGGTGGCACCACCCCCATCCTGGCCCTACCAGAGCTCATCAACAAGGGTGATCATCAATATTGTCCTCATACTGTGCCACAGCCTGAAACCCAACTGAAACAGATTCATATAATCCACTTCTTCCACGGCAACATGAACTACCTTCTCAACCATTTTCCTCAGAAAAGAAAGCTTGGAGACTAGGTGAAAATTGTTCAAAACTGTTGGGTCCAGTAATGACTTCTTGAGGAGGAGGAGACATGTTACCACCTCCTTCCAAGTTGGCAGGACCACTCTCTCTCAAGGATGAATTCACCATCACATCAACCCAATCACATTTCACCTCCCAGAGGGTCCTCAAAAACCACAAGGGGCGTGAATCTAACAAACAGCTGGCCAGGTTAACGTTCCCAAGGACCCTACTGATTTCCTCAGGAGGTACAGGATCAAGCCAAGTGAGACCATGCCTCCACCATCACAAGTAGACCTTCCCAGCTGGAGTTCAACAAGCAAATCCAAGCAACTGGATGGTTAGAATAATCTTCACAGCAGCCCAACAGATGGTCCTGAGGGAGCAGGTCATGTAAAAAAAGGGTGCCAGTTGGCTATCAGCAGACACAATAAGAGTGGTGAAATAATTCACCACTCTTATTGCCACAGTGTAATCCCTAATGGGGGCTCTTATACAGGTTCTGTTGGATTCACTCTTTGTCCCTCCAAAGGTGCTCCAGGTGCCTCTTCTGACATTTCATCTCTGGGTGTCCTCAGAGAACCAAAGAGTCAGCTGGGATTGGTGTACAAAGAGAGGCCTCCTAGGCGCAATCCCATCGAAGGCCTTCGTCACCTGCGCATTCCAGGCAGAAACCAAGGACTCAAATGAATAGCCCACCAGATCCTCAGGGGAAAAATCCGCCGGGTCCTTTAAGTGCCTGGGGCAGACCAATCAAACAGATCCTACCTTCATGGGGGAGGGCAGTATTGCTAAGCCAAAAAATAATCAGAGAACCATCTGGTTATGACGAAAGACCGATGATAACATCGCAACTGCCCCAAGACAAAAAAACGGATTTAGCGTGTGACCGCCTTTGTGCATCAGGCCCTCAAGGACCTGGGTCAGGTCCATAGCTGCCAGGGCGGCCACCAACCCCCAAGCTGCTCCAGACACGATGCCACGGGAGGGCACGTCACAGTCTCCACGGATTATCAGCCTCAGGGACTCTGCCGCCAACGCAGCCATGGAATCAAGCACCAGAAGCAGGGATGCTGCCACGTATCCAGGAGACCAGCACGCCACAACGCGGTTCTTTGCTCCCTCGAGCCCAGCTTCAGCCACGAGATCCTGTGTGTGTTTATCCACAGCACAGAGCCTCTGAAAGCCACAGAGGCTTCCTGGATAACAACCCCTACCCCACCTCCCTGCTCTGGGTTTGCTGCTGGTGCCACACTTGAAACCGCAGGGGGTGCCTTTCTGAGAGGGAAGCACTGCCCTCAGGGCCCACCCAGCAGCCGGCGGAGCCTGGGGCCACCAAGCATGCGGCTGCCTGGAACTGAGGCTGAATCCTGTGGGGCAGGAGGGTAGGACTGGTTTCAGACACTGGCTCTGAAACCCCCCGAGAGTGCCCCCCCCAGTTCCCACCCCATTTATATGCGGCAGCCAGCAATGACCCAGTACCCCTTAAGGCCCCTCCCTCTGTTGCCAAGGAAGGGCCTTGCAACTGCCCTCCGCCTCTCGTGCCTGGCCCGAGGCATCCTTGGTGCAGGGCTCCCAGTCCGGCCGCCACTGCAGCCCCATACCACACGTACCACGCTTGGCCAGCCCTGGCCTGCACTGCCAGTCCTTCCCTTGAGCCTTCCCCCGGGCAGTTTCAGCCCATCCCAGGCACTTCCCCCTCAGCCAGATTGGCCGCTCCCTGCCAACGGCCACAGAGGCAGAGGAAGCTGCAGTCTCTGCTGCTGCCACCTCCCCGTCAGGCCTCTCCTCTGCTGTCCAGCGACAGACCGCCCTGCCTCCCATCCCGACTCTGGCTCTAGGGCTGCCCCTCGTTCTCTCCTCTCCGGCCCCGACCTTCCAGGCACCCGGCAGGGCTTCTCTCCACCTTCTCTCCTCCCTTCTGTCACCCTCCAAAGCAGTCCATCAGCATCGAACGGCTCACTGATCTGGTCCGCTCTGAACCAGCAACGTCCACTCATTCACAACAAGGACCAGCTGAATTCTCTCCCCCACCCCCAGCAGACTTAATGGTGAAGCTGCCTGTCAAGTGCTAGCAGGTGTATGTAAATGTAACATCCAATGTAAAACTTATTCTCCATTTTACACATGCCTGATCTGTAAAATTCCCATTTGGATTTAACACACATTCTCCTTTTCCTCCCATTAGTACAGGTAGTCCTCACTTAGCAACCACAATTAGGACCAGAATTTCAGTCAGTAAGCAACACAGTTGTTACGATTTTATGACCATTTTGTGGTCGTTAAGCAAATCACAGTCGTTAAGGGAGCCACATGGTCATTAAGCAAATCACACAGTTCTCCACCAATTTTGCTTGCGGGAAGCCACCTGGGAAGGTAAAAAATAATGATCACGTGACTGTGGAAGCCTGAAACGGTCGTAAGTGCAAGGACCGGTCGTAAGTCAGATTTTAGAGCTGCTGTAAGTCCAGATTGACACTAAATGAATGGTTGTTAAGTGAGGACTGCCTGCATATTAAATTGTGGATTAATTTGTTTTTGGAAATTTAGTATAGCAAAGAATTTCTATCCTTCAGCGTATAGTTTTCTCCCTGCAATCTGAAAGGGTATACTCAAAATAATTAGACCAGAGCTGTTCCTAAACATTTGCATGAATGCAGAATCATATTTTATCTGATGGGAGAGAAAACACACACAGAGTGCTGTAAACAAGACGTGATAAGGCCAAACCTGGCAAGAACTACACTGCAGGTTTTCCAGCTGGAGCACCTGGAGATGCAATTCAATTTCCGTCAGGCGGACAAGCTTCCCTTCTTGATAAGATCTGACTCCAACAAGTCCATCCTACAAACCTATCACGATTCCTTCCCTGTCAATCCGTCAGGTGTTTGCCAGATGGAGGCAAGTGGCAGGAATCACCACATAACACCCCAAAGCTTTTGCCATAATTCGTGCAGGACAGCAGCCACACCTGACGTCCAGACAAGAGTTTCGGCTCCCTTACCTGTAAGGATGTTCTTGAAGGCTTCTTCGACATTTGTTGAGTCAAGTGCTGAAGTTTCGATGAATGACAGATGGTTTTTTTCTGCAAGGGGCAAAGGGGAGAAGTCATTTCAGTGTCACCAGCTGCTCTGCCCACAGAGAAGGAGGCACTCAAACTGGGGAAGGCGGATTTAATGTTTGGCAGGATTTTACCCCCCGTCTTAAGATCAGCTAACTGGAGGGAAAATTAATACTGGTTTGGTTTACACATAACCAACATGACCAGCTGGAGTCAGCCTCTAGCCTGATGCTTCTCTCCCAATCCAGAAGGAGATCAGACACTTCTATTTCTTCAGTTTCAAATGAAAACCAGTTTGCTGTTACATCCAAGACTGAGGTTGTGGCTAGCCCTAACTATGAACAGCAAAACAAAGAAAGTTTCGTTCGCTAAGCTTTCAAATTGGCTTAGTTTTGCTAACTATACTGAAGAGGAATCAAAGTCTGTCCAAGTCAAACTGGAAGAGGAGAAGCGTTTAGCCCGCTGTCATGCTAAATCGGCGTTCCACGCTCTGCCCCATGACTGATGCTCTGAACTACAATTCCAATGAGTCTCAGCCACCGTACCATAAAGATAAAGGCCGAACCTGAAGCGACGGTGACTAGCCCAGCCTGTCACACGTTTGCCGTTTTCGCTTTGAGGGACCGCAGAATAGCTGCTGTCTCCTGAGAAGGGCCAACACACAAATGTAGTAACTCTAAGAAACATTAAGGGCTGGCAAGTTCAAAGCAGCATTTTGTTTATGCTCAAGAGCACAGGTGCCTTTAGCTTCTCCAGCTTCTGGGCCTGTTGTTCACCAACTTTCTTCTCTAGCGGAAGGTGGTGGGCCATTTCAGGCAGGGACCTATTCTAGATTTTACTAGAGCAAATGCACTTTGGATGCTTCAAAATCGCTGCAATCCTTCAGCGATTTGAACAAAGCTTTTGTGCGACATGCAAGGTTTCTTTTTTCTTCCACCAGGCAGCCAGTTCACCAAAGTCTCTGAGCACGTTTCAGAACGCAACAAGTGCTGCTCTGTGTAGTATATGCTAAAAGAAGTCAATTGCCCAAACCTGCGAAAGCACGGGCCTCATCCGTTGGCACAGCCCTCAGGTGGCGCAGGTCGCTCTTGTTCCCCACCAGCATAATGACAATATTGTTGTCTGCGTGATCCCGGAGCTCCTTCAGCCAACGCTCCACGTTCTCGTACGTCAGATGCTTGGCAATGTCATAAACCAGAAGTGCCCCAACAGCACCACGGTAATAGCTGAAATTATTTTAAGAGCATTAAGCAAACTGAAAGTCAAACACTACATAACCTCTTGACAACAGAACACACTATGAGCGGCCCATTTACAACCTTGGAGCCACGCGTATTCCTCAGACAGTAGGCTCCTAAGGCTGGTAAGAGCGTGTCACGTTCTTAACTCCCCCACAGCCCCTCCGGCAGAGATAGCTGGTCAACCACACACTCGCCCTCCCAAGCCGCCCGTCCAGCCTTACGCAGAGGTGATGGCTCGGTAGCGCTCCTGGCCCGCCGTGTCCCAGATCTGGGCCTTGATCGTCTTCCCGTCCACCTGGATGCTTCTAGTGGCAAACTCCACCCCGATGGTGCTTTTGCTCTCCAGGTTGAACTCGTTCCGCGTGAAACGGGAGAGTAGATTGCTCTTCCCCACGCCGGAGTCGCCAATCAGCACCACTGTGAGGGCAGGAAAAGACAACAATGCATCCACATCCGTCCATCCATCATCTTGAAATGGGAGGGAGGGGAAGCTAGGCAGTGCAGAGTGTGCGACTGGCAAAAGACACACCGAAGGACGGTGTGGCAAGAGAAGGCCTCTACGCTGCAGTTGAACGTCCCGCTCTTCTGCTCCCTCACGTCCCTCTCAATGGTTGCATGCTACCTTTTCCGTTCCACTTCTCCTCCTTGCCATCCAAAATGCACCTCTTTGAAAACAACACAGCTTCTGCTTTAGCTTCTTCCGCCGACTCCCGAGGTAGCAGGGTGTCCATTCTGTTCTTCCAACCACAGCTAGGCCAGATCTCCAGAACGTTTTACTCTTTACTTCATTATCAAGATACCTCAGTTTCTGGCTTTGGCTTTCCTCAGCAGCCCGGGGTAGGTTACACAGCACACCCTCTCCCCGCCCCCTCTTTCCCCCCACAGGAGACCCTCTCCGGCCCACTGAGAAACAAGGGGGCCACCCAGTGAGTTCCCATGGCTGACAGGAGACTGGTCCTCGGTCCTCCGGCTGAGACCGCTGGCCCATACGCTCTCGACTTCCTGGACTCGGTTGCTACTTTTCCGTTCAAAATGCAAACTTGAGTTTGCTGCTGAGCAGGCAAATGCTATTTTGGATGCATTAACAAGAGCATAAAAGACCAGATCATGGGAAGTAACTGTGGCAAGAGATACAGGCACACACTAGGCAGTACCATCTGTGGGTGAAGGTCGATGAAAACCACGCATTCATCTACCAGAGCTACGTGGAAGGAATGCTTCCGTGTGATCTACAGTAGGCTGCCAAGCATTTCAGACTCCCAGGGATTCTGACCCCTCCTAAACCCGAAACCAAAAACAGTTTGTCTATGGATCCCAACCCTAGCAAAGGTTTCAGTCAAGCTCAACTCCTAGGGGCTTCCAGGAGAAACCCATCTCAAGTTCTTGGCACCAGTGAAGAAGGGTTTTGCCATTGCCTTTTTCCAGGATGCTTTTTTTTAACTTTCCAGTACAGTGTATAGCCCTGCATTTCCTGGTGGTCTCCCATCCAAATAGTAACCAGGTCCAACCTTGTTTAGCTTTTTTTTGAAGATCTCCTGAAGTGACTAGGTGCTTCCACTTACTTAGACTAGTTCTGCTAATGAAAAGAACAACAAACTAATTTCTGATCTAATAATGTTCTTGGAGCTACCTTGTTGTACTTTTATGCATTTGCCTCCTGATTCATCTTTTCTGCTGCTTGGTGTGTTTTAGAGATCTAGTAAAACCAGAAGAGACTGTTCAAGTCTAAAGGCTACAGACCACAATTTGTGGTATTTGTAAACACTTTAAACAGTAACATTATCTGGACTATGGAGACAACAGAAACTCTTAGAATGAAACAGAATGGTCTAACCACAGTGCAAACTTCAGTAATGCCATCAACCAAAAAACAAAGAGATAGAATTAAAAATACTAAAGATATTTAAACAAAAATAAACACCTGGGAGTAGAAAACTCCCTCAAGCTCCTGCTATGAGCATAAGCTGCCTGTGTCCAATACAAATGTAACTGCATCACACCGGCAAAAGTCAGTCTGTACAGAAATTCCAGCCTATCATACAATCACCCACCCTGCATCCACCAAAAACTTACAAACTTTTTACTTAGTTTGTAAAAAGATTTATCTCCTCTACTACAGCTCTGAATTTCCTTTAGTTTCCAATAGTTATTTTCTGTGCCCATTCTCATATTCTACTTGCTTTCTGCGGTGACTTTCCACAGCTTACGCACATACGCAGCTCTAAAAAAAAGTGAGCAGGAACAGACAATACACGTGGGGCTGGGCTGCTCCTCAGTTATGGGCACTTTCACGGGAATCAGCAAACATTCCTAAAACAATGGACTCCAAGGTCACCAGTGTCGGGCTGTAGGAGTTCTCTGCGCTTTTCTTTTTTGTTTGCTGAATGTCACTCCTTGCCTGAGCAACATCTTCATGCTACCCAAGGTCAGAGAATTCCTACAACCTAGCTTTCCCCGCCTGAGATCCACACATTCTCTAGGTCAGCGTCGGTTGCCGACCAGCTGTAGGGTGCGAAAGGCAACTCGGCTGCGAGCGGACTGTTCCTGCAGCCCAGCGCCGGCGGCCTCTGCATTTACAGGGCCCCCAGTCGGCCCACGGCAAGCAGCCACCCTTCCCCCTCCTCCTCCGGGACGCCTGGCGGCCGCCCTCCCACCCCTTCCCCAGCGCTATCGGGGGCATAACGCAAGCGCATCGCGGGCAGGCTCCGGCACTCGCCGCTGGGCAGCCCAGAGCAGCCGGGGCCACGCAGCGCTGCTGACGGAGCGGCCACCCCGGAGGAAGCGGGACCTCCCCGTGCGGCGGAAGAGCCACGGCCGCCCCGCTTCCTCAGGAGGCCTCGAGCCGGAGCCGGAGCCGGCCGTCGGCTGGAAGCGGCGCCCGCTCCTTTCCCCCGCTTTTCTGCTCGCTGAAAGGCGGGGGGCGGGGCTCGGAAAGGGCCGGGGCGGGAGGCCCCTCGTCGCCACAGGCAGGCCGGGGGCGGCGGCGCCGGCGCCGGGCCAGCCGGGCCCGAGCCCGGGAGCCGCGGAGGGGACGCAGCCGGGCCGCACGGCGCAGCGGCCGGAAGAGCTGGGCAGGGCAGGGCAGGGCAGGGCGAGGCGGGGGGCTGGGGGCGCCACGCACCGGCCGAGCCTCCGCTTCCGCGCCCGCGGGGAGAGACGGTCGCCGGGGGGGCCCTCCGTCGCGCCCCGCGGAGCGGAGGCGGGAGCGGGGCCGGCCGGCGCCCTCACGCCCCGTCCTCCCAGGAGGGCCGCGACGCTCCGGGGCGGCGCGGCGGCTCCCTTCGTACTTCCCGCCCCCGCGGAGCCCCGCCCGGCCCGGCCCGGCCCGCACCTTTGAAGAGATAGTCGTACTCGTCGTCGCGGGTCCCCATGGCGGCGCTGGCTCCGTCCCGCTCAGCGGAAGGCAGGCGGCGGCGGCGGCCGAGCCGGGCGGGCCGATCACAGCGATCCGCGCCAGCCCTGACAGGCTCCCCGGGGCAGGCGAAGGGCGGGACCCGCGCGCGGTGACGCGGCACCGGGAAGGGCGGCCCGCTCCGCCTATCAGCGGCGGCCCTCGCGCTTGGGGAGGCGGGGCTCCGAGGCGGGCCGCCAGTGCGCGGCGAGCGCGAGCGACAGCGGGAGCCAATCGGCAGCCGGCAGAGGCGGGGACGACGGAACCGTTCGGGGGCGGGGCCTCTGACTGGCCGGAGGTTCAAAAGGAGGCGGCCCTCCCCTTCCCCGCGTGACGTTCCTGTTTAACATTTCAAAGGAGAAAGTCTCTGCCGCGGAGGGGGCGGGGGCGCGCGCGCATCCGACTCCGCCCTGCGTGCGCGGATGCGCGGATGCGGGGTCGGTGCGGCTGCCTGGGCTGCGAAGCGGGTCGGTTTCTGACGACGGTTTTCTGTCCCCTTTGCGGTTGTTCTTGCCGTGCTTCTTAAATGGGGGAGTTGCTCCTTTTTGTCGTTTCTTTATCTGTGCAGAAACGACAGCATCTTATGTGTGTGTATAATATATATATATATATTAAATACGTTACATGAACTTGTTCTGGAGGGATGAATGACGATGCTCCATATTGTGCTGAAAGTACTGGGACATCTATTTCTGTCACTTGCAGGTTCTTTAACTGTACGCCGAAGAGCGACACCCCCCATCAGGAGCCGGAAGGCTGTCAGGGTGGAAGGGGGTGTCATTTCGGGAAACGAGGGACTGCTCCGAGCGCGCCCGCCTGGCAGCTCCGGTACCGCCTGGAGGGCAGAAAGGGGGGGGGCGCCCAGGAGCACCCCGGTGGCACCCGGAGCCGCGGCGTGAAGCGCAGCGGCAGCTGGGGCCGTCAGAACGGGGTCCTAGACCCGCTTCTGCCCGCGCGTCCCGGCGAGGAACGTTTCGTCCGTAGAGAAGTTTTTCACTTTTAGAGTGACGTCGTCAGTCTCGGACTCCGACCACAACTGCAACAGCAGCAGCAACAGTGGGGATAAGAGCCGCCTCGTCGCCATCATAGACGCATCTCTGCGTTGCGTAGAGACTGGAGTCACAAGGATATGGCGTTGGCGTCATTATATATATATATATATATATATATATATATATATATATATATATACATACATACATACATATATATACACACACACACACACACACACACACATACATACATACATACATGTAACAAGGCCTGGAGCTGACTGTAGTTCAGATCACGAACTTCTTCTTGCACAATTTAGGATCAGACTAAAGAGATTAGGGAAGACCCACAGATCAGCTAGATATGAGCTCACTAATATCCCAAAGGAATATGCAGTGGAGGTGAAGAATAGAATAAGGGACTGGACTTAGTAGATAGGGTCCCAGAAGAACTCTGGACAGAAGTTGGCAGTATTGTTCAAGAGGCGGCAACAAAATACATCCCAAAGAAAGAGAAAACCAAGAAGGCAAAATGGCTGTCTGCTGAGACACTAGAAGTAGCCCAAGAAAGAAGGAAAGCAAAAGGCAACAGTGATAGGGGGAGATATGCCCAATTAAAGGCAAAATTCCAGAGGTTAGCCAGGAGAGATAAGGAATTATTTTTAAACAAGCAATGCGCGGAAGTGGAAGAAGACAATAGAATAGGAAGGACAAGAGACCTCTTCCAGAAAATTAGAAACATTGGAGGTAAATTCCAGGCCAAAATGGGTATGATCAAAAACAAAGATGGCAAGGACCTAACAGAAGAAGAAGAGATCAAGAAAAGGTGGCAAGAATATACAGAAGACCTGTATAGGAAGGATAACAATATCGGGGATAGCTTTGACAGTGTGGTCGGTGAGCTAGAGCCAGACATCCTGAAGAGTGAGGTTGAGTGGGCCTTAAGAAGCATTGCTAATAACAAGGAAGCAGGGGATGACGGCATCCCAGCTGAACTGTTCAAAATCTTGCAAGATGATGCTGTCAAGGTAATGCATGCTATATGCCAGCAAATTTGGAAAACACAGGAATGGCCATCAGATTGGAAAAAATCAACTTATATCCCCATACCAAAAAAGGGAAACACTAAAGAATGTTCAAACTATCGAACAGTGGCACTCATTTCACATGCCAGTAAGGTAATGCTCAAGATCCTGCAAGGTAGACTTCAGCAACTCATGGAGCGAGAATTGCCAGATGTACAAGCTGGGTTTAGAAAAGGCAGAGGAACTAGAGACCAAATTGCCAATATCCGCTGGATAATGGAAAAAGCCAGGGAGTTTCAGAAAAAACATCTATTTCTGTTTTATTGACTATTCTAAAGCCTTTGACTGTGTGGACCATAACAAATTGTGGCAAGTTCTTAGTGGTATGGGGATACCAAGTCATCTTGTCTGCCTCCTGAAGAATCTGTATAACGACCAAGTAGCAACAGTAAGAACAGGCCACGGAACAACGGACTGGTTTAAGATTGGGAAAGGAGTACGGCAGGGCTGTATCCTCTCACCCTACCTATTCAACTTGTATGCAGAACACATCATGTGACATGCTGGGCTTGAGGAATCCAAGGCTAGAGTTAAAATCACTGGAAGAAACATTAACAATCTCAGATATGCAGATGATACCACTTTGATGGCTGAAAGCGAAGAGGAACTGAGGAGCCTCATGACGAAGGTGAAAGAAGAAAGTACAAAAGCTGGCTTGCAGCTAAACCTCAAAAAAACCAAGATTATGGCAACCAGCTTGATTGATAACTGGCAAATAGAGGGAGAAAATGTAGAAGCAGTGAAAGACTTTGTATTTCTAGGTGCGAAGATTACTGCAGATGCTGACTGCAGTCAGGAAATCAGAAGATGCTTAATCCTTGGGAGAAGAGCAATGACAAATCTCGATAAAGTAGTTAAGAGCAGAGACATCACACTGACAACAAAGGTCCGCATAGTTAAAGCAATGGTGTTCCCCGTAGTAACATATGGCTGCGAGAGCTGGACCATAAGGAAGGCTGAGTGAAGGAAGATCGATGCTTTTGTTGGAGGAAAATTCTGAGAGTGCCTTGGACTGCAAGAAGATCAAACCAGTCCATCCTCCAGGAAATCAAGCCAGACTGCTCACTTGAGGGAATGATATTAAAGGCCAAACTGAAATACTTTGGCCACATAATGAGAAGACAGGACACCCGGGAGAAGATGCTGATGCTGGGGAGAGTGGAGGGCAAAAGGAAGAGGGGCCAACCAAGGGCAAGATGGATGGATGATATTCTAGAGGTGACGGACTCGTCCCTGGGGGAGCTGGGGGTGTTGACGACCGACAGGAAGCTCTGGCGTGGGCTGGTCCATGAAGTCACGAAGAGTCGGAAGCGACTAAACGAATCAACAACAACAAATATATATACGTATAGTTTGTGAGCTACCCATAGTCATATATATTTGCGATGGGCAGCTCTATAAATTTGGATAATGAATAAGTAATACACACACACACACAAACATCTATAGGCATCTCTGTCTGTCTGGATGTCATTAACCCCAACCTACAATGGACTCCATCCCACTCTGGCAGAGAATACACATGGCTCGGGGTGGGGCGGGGCATTCGAGTTCCTGGCGCTGGTTTTGGGCTTGCAAACGTTTCATTATCATACTAAGGAGCAGATGCACCCACTCTGGCCATGGGCAGCTGCAAGCCAACATTGTAGGTTTTCTGGAGCCCCTAGTTGCCCCCCTCCCAGGGTAACCCGGATCCAGCATCCACTCTTGCTCCACCACTCAGCTGGAGGACCTCCTAACTTCCTGCACGTTGGGCTTTCCTTGGAAACAGTTTTGGCTACTGCAGGTGCCGGATCCCCATGAGCCCATCTCCCCCAGAGTCCCTCCTTGTTGGGGAGATGGACGGTGATAAATTTGATAAATAAAATAAATCTTACGTCCTCTGTTACTTTGCTGCAGTGATCTAAAACCACAAGAATCACTGGCAGGACAGCCTCTGGCTGCACCGCTGGCAGATTCTCCAGCCCCCGAGATCCTTCCGAGTTAACAAAAGGGTGACCATCTCCTTTCATTACTTGGACTTAACCATTTCTGGCCTGCCTTAGCTCTAGGAGGATACCTGACCTTGCTCTAAGCCTGGGTTTGCGCAGTTTGATCAGCCAAAAAGCCTAGTCAGCGAGGGTGTACCCACTGCTCTGTGTGGGAGCCTTCAGCTGATTTTTCCACCTGTCAGACCCTTCTCGCTCAAGGATTCAGGCAAAGGCAACGGAGGGAATCAAGGGCCAGGAACAACACCCTGTGAAGAAAAAGTGAAGGAGCTTGAAACGTTTAACTCTGAGAAGACTGAAGGGTTAGGATGGCCCTGTTCAAAGACCCCGAAAGCTCTGGTTTGGCAGGAGGCAGCTAGAGCCCGTCTTCTCCCACCCCAGAGAGCAGGAGACCAAATAATGAAGCCACCGTCCCATTAAATGGTAGGAAGAAAACTGAAGGGTTGACATGAGTCGGTCTTTCGGACGGAGGGGGCTCCCCTCACTTGAATAGGCTGAAGCAGAGGCTGGGCAGCCCTCCTCCCTGGAATGGTGCCCTGGACTGGAAGTTGGACACCAGGGCCTCCCTCAAGGGCCCCTTCCAACTCCACACTGAACTTCGGCTGCTTCTGCTCGCGTCGCCTCGTGGCTGGATGGCTGCAATTTAGTCTGCCTGGGGACTGCCCTTAAGGGCCACGGGGAAGCTTCCGCTGCCTGTGAAACTATGGGCCCCTCAATATCGGCCCATGCAACGCTGCTACTCCTGGGGCTAAATTGGAGGCTGGTTAGTTTCTGGGGTGTGACGGAAGGTGCCAGGTGTTACCTTTAAAGCCCTTTATGGGTGTAATCTCCAAGACCACCACCTCGGGATTGAACTTGCCTGCCCAGTGAGATGGGGAATGCAGGGCTGGCAAGGATGACCAGGGGACCAGGAATGAAGCTTTCTGGAGAGATGTTGAAAGCGTTGGGAGTGTTTAGCCTTGAGAAAAGATTTAGGGAATGGACTCCGTGCCATTGTCCCATCCAGCTTGGATGATCTGGGGCAGCGTTTCTCAACCCTGGAAACTAAGCTTTGTGGATTTCAACTCCCAGAAGTTCACACAACTTAAAGTTGCCGAGGTTGAGAAACACTGATCTGGAGACCTTACACTGGGAAAGGCTACTAGGGGCTGCCAAGCATGGCAAGCTGCAGAAGGAAGAAAGAGGCCTACGAGCATTGATAACATGGTGGCGCCAGGGAGGGCATCTGAGAAGCCAAACAGGAAGAAGCTAAGGGGTGGCAAAGGCCTTGGGCTCTCCTGTTCCACCAGAGGGAGCGATGGCGTACTTCATTCCAAGAAGCCCTCTCCCCCCCCTTTCCAGTTTTCAAGACGGTTCTTAAGAATTTTTTGGAGCCCATATAATCAGATTTGGAAGATGCTTTTCTGTGTTTTTTATTTGTGAATTGCTCAGCGTTGCTGGGAGTCAGGTGGTGTGCAAATAGTAGTAATAATTAATAGAAGAGTATCTCTGCAGCTCAGGGTTCAACTGTGGAGCCTCAGTGCTCTGTGCTGGGTGGTTGGCTTGCAGATGCTTCCTTGCCCAAGTAGGCAAGGGCTTTCTGGAAGGCCATAAGGGTTGGGGCCAACCTCACCGCAGGGAGGATGGTGTTGCAGAGGGTGGGGACCCCAGCAGAAAAGGCTCGCCTCCTGGGTACCGTCAGGTGGAGCCCCTTAGCAGACGGGACCCACAACACGCCTCTCCTGCTGGACCTGCTGGGGCCGGTAGAAGCGATCGGGGAGAGGCAGTCCCTTGGATAAATTGGCCCCATACCATATGGGGCTCTAAAGGCCAAGCCAGCACCTTGAATTGCGCCCAGAAACAAACCAGCAGCCAGTGCAGCTTGTAGGTTCTGCCGCCTCGCCTGGGGTGGGAGGGGCAATAGTTCCTCCTGGCGGTGGCTGGCACCGCAGACCCCTCCCCAGTGAATGAGATCTTCGCTTCTTGGAGTTTGTATCTATTTTATTATTCTTATTTGTTGGTTGTTTATATTGTAACTTACATTTTTATGGTTTTAATTGCTGATTTTATTGTAAACCGCCCAGAGTCCCCCTTTTTGGGGGAGATGGGCGGTGATGGAAATCCGATAAATAAACAAACAAACAAACAAACAAACACCCATAACCGCCCACGCCGCTGCAGTCTGCACCAGCTGAAGCTTCCAGATACTCTTCAAGGGCAGCCTCATGTGGAGCAAGTTACGGTAGTCCATTTGGGAGGTGACCGGGGCATGAGTAACTGTGAGTAGATCCTCACGATCCAGGAACGGGTGCAATGGGCTGAGAACGTGAAGAATCTGATATCTAATCTGATTCCTCTTTCCCTTAAAAGCGCTGTCAGAAATTGTATATACCAGTGTTTCTCAACCTTGGCTGCTTGAAGATGCGTGGACTTCAACTCCCAGAATTCCCCAGCCTGGCTGGGGAATTCTGGGAGTTGAAGTCCACGCATCTTCAAGCAGCCAAGGTTGAGAAACACTGGTATATACAATCCACCTTTCTTTAGGGCAGAGATACAGATATATCATGCCCCCATGTACGGGCTTCTACATTACTTCCACCCCACCCTCTTTGAGCACTGGGGAGGGGGGAGTTTTTCTACTTTTAGTGTTTCTGCTGCATGGTGTGCGAAGGTCTGTGAGTTCAATTCCTGGTAGGGGGTTTGAACCCCTAGAAAACGTTGCTCAACCTTGTGAACTTCAACTCCCAGAATTGGCTAGCTACCTGCATCTGAAGATTCCCAGTAAGGATGAAACTGGTGATGGAGTGCCTCCTGGCAGTCATGGCCACTCTTTCCCTTAAGCATCAGGTTTGCAGCCTGGGGTCTCCCCAGATAAGCACAGTCAATAATAATAATAATAATAATAATAATAATAATAATAATAATAGAATGCTTATGGAAAAGAAGCTAATAATAGTAAGTTGAATGCTTATGGAAAAAGAAATACGCTGTTATATCAATTGTGATTGGACCCCTTGGAGCAATACCTAAAGGACTCTTCTGATACTTGGAAATTTTGACTTTATTGGATGTGAACACCTTAATTCTACAAAAAAAATACCCTGCTTGGAACTGCCTACGTTCTCAAACGCTACCTTAATAATTCTTAGGTCCTTCGTTAGGACTTGAAGTATCAAGTGTTCACCAGTCTTAAGGCTGTGAATTTAATTGTAGATTACCCATAGAATAATCATAGTAATCGTTTATTAAATTTATATTGCTGCCTGACTCCCAGTGACTCTGGGACATCAGTGCCGAGCCCTTTAATCCGTTTGGTTTGGCTGATAAACCATTTGAGCCCTTCCTGGGGGAGATGTTGGGGGGTCTCTCCAACTCCAGGTTGAAGCAACAGAGACTTGGGACGGATTCAGAGAACTCGTTTATAGTGTCCGTGGCTTTTACACAGCTTAGTCCCAAATGATTTGCAGAATCATCTACACCTTTGCAGTCCACCTCATGCCCTTAGATCTTCAGGTCAGTCTAAAGTCCCATCATAGGAGGTTTAATAATGATTAACTGCATTTTCCATGGCAGGGCCTATGCTTCACTCGTTAAATTTAAGAAGGCCTTAAAAGATATATATTTCCTCCAGGCCTGTTAAGATTTTTTTACGCTGCCAGCTTTTACACATTAAGTGGTAAATTGAATGTTACTGTGATGTTGGGAAACTGCAGTTGCAGAAGTCTTTACAGTTGAGCGGTGCCTATATTTTGTTAAATAAATAAAGTCTACTTTTTAGGAAAAACAAGATTGCAGTGCTTGCATTCACGCAACATATTAAGATGCTAACAAGCAAACCACATTTTAGCTTAGCATATTCTGCAGACTTGGTCATTATGGTTTGGTAAATCAAAGTTAACAGCTTAGTAACATAATTGGCTGGTTCGCTTCAATAGGATTGGAACAGCCTTTGGCCTGATCCTGTAACACAGCTCTTGCAGTCTTTAATCCTCTCCAATTAAGAGCTCAACATAAACAGATTTACCCATTCCGTTTTTATCCCCCCCAAAAATGACTCAGAGAGGTGCATTCAGCTGAGTGAGCAACTGGCCCAAAGTTGCTTTGGGTAGAATTGAATCTGACGCTTCCTCATTCAAGCCCAGCTGGGGAATTCTGGGAGTTGAAGTCCATAGGTCTTAAAGTTGCTGAGACTGAGAAACACTGACCTAGACGATTTCTTTCCCAGGATCACACCCTTTTGTTCTAGCAGCTGAGCAGAGTAGGATGACGTTCCGGCCATTGGATGCCAGGATCCTGAATTTCAGAGACCTCAAGTATGCTGCCCATGCTGTGCAGCGTCTCCAACCTCCTGCAAGGTGGCTGCTTTGACCTATGGCTGCCCAGAAAAAGCTTCAACTTCCCCTGACTATTTAGAATTGCCCCGAATTATGGCCTAGAGAATAATCAGAACCGAAAAAAAGTCCAGTTTCCTTTTTTAATTCATAAAAGGCAAAAAGACAAGTCACTGACCACAGAGTCTCAGAACTAAGTATAAAAAGATTTTAAAAAAACTAAGAGGAAAAAAAAATCTCCCGTCTCTTATTGCAAGTCTCCAAAGCACTGTTTTTTTTAAAGTCACACAACAATAACACTCAGCGATGGTCCATTTTAAAAAACCACAGGATAATTTTAAAAGATGGGATGAAATACACTTAACCTGTCCCCACCCCGGGAAACTCCCGTGCACGACAAACAGCCAAACATAGGAGCGTATTAAGTCAATGTGACCTAAGGAGAATCCGAGAAGGAAGGCGGGGGCAGCGTTATATCCCAAGCGGTCAGCTTGGCTCATGGCTGCTGCCAGAGGATCCGTGCCAGAGTCACTTCCGGTGAGGGGTACCCATGCTGCCCACCCACCCGCCAGCCAGTCCAGCCCCATAGCTTTCTCAGGGGCTCCGTCTCTTGAGCACAATTATGGGGGGGGGGGGAGGAAGAGGACGATCTTTCTCATTTGGAGGCGGCATAAAGTCAGAGGGTACCGACTCGCTGTGCCCAGAAAGAACTCCTGACAATCCCAGGAGGCTGAGCAGTGGCACTCCCCAAATTCTTCCCCAGATGGCATCACAACACAGCAGCCGTCCCCTGTGCCACCTACGCCCTTCCACTGGCCCCTCTTGCCAGGCTTACCCACCCCCCACAAAGAAAGGCTCCCTCCTCAGACCGAAAGCCAGCGAAGAGGCCTCGGGGCACCGCTGCCCAGGCTCCAGGAGCCGGAGACCAGCTGCGCCTCGCAGGAGCGGATGGAAAGGGCCGTGCCCAGTCTCTTGGGGGCCCTTAGGACGCCCGGCCCAGCTCCACGGGCCGGATCTTCATGGTAGCGGATTGCAGGGGGTAGTACCGCCCTCGCCAAGTCTTCCAGAAAATGCCTTGCTTCCTCTCATGCCGCTGCCGTGGGATGGAGCGGAAGTATTTCCCGTTGAGGTTGACGTGGCCACAGTAGCTAAACCACCAGCCTCCTGCAAGAAGCAGACAGTGCAGAAGACGGGGGTCAACCAGACGCATGAGCCACCCTGCAGGCTGCCCTTCTGAGGACCCAGTTGGGAACTGCGCCCGCAGAAGGGCAAGATGGGAAGACTATATTCCAATCTGGAACGGAAGCCGAAGTGTTCTTTGCGTTAATTATTTACCTGCACAGGTAGTCCTCGCTTAACGAGCACAATTGGGACCAGAATTTTGGTTCCTAAGCAAGGCCTCATGTGACCGGACCCGATTTTACAATCATTTTTATCGGGGTCGTTAAGCGAATCAGTGGTTCGGTATTGATTTGGCTTGTCGGAAGCCGGCTGGGAAGGTCGCAAATCGCAATCACGTGACCTCAGGACACTGCAACCCGTCATAAATGTGAGCAGGTTGCCAAGTGCTGAAATTGCGATCACATGACCGCGGGGTGGTGCGACGGTCATAATTTCGAGGACAGGCTGTAAATAACCTTTTTAGCCCATTAAGCAAGGACTTAAGCCATTTAGCCCATTTAACCTTTTTAGCTCGTTAAGCAAGGACTTCCTGTAATCTTAACAAATGCCCTTCCAGGCAGCCCTTCCCCCTGCTGCACGCTGTACTTTTTGTGTAACAGCCCCCATCATCCTAGCCACTGCCAAATGGGAAGGCCAGTGTTCATTGACCTCAGACCTAACGGGCCTTTCCCCCGCCCTACCTGGAAGGGTTTCCAGAAATGGAAGCCATATGCATGCAAGTACTGTGGATATTTGGCAAAGCTCAAATTACGCCCCCCCCCATTGGCAATCTGCTTTTATCCCCGCAACAGCCCAAAGTCACTCTGGGTCTTCCTGGTGGGGTCTCCCCTGAAGGCTTCACCCTCCACCGGGCTTCTGCTCTGTGCCCACCCTTTGCCTGCAAGCAGGGTGTGGTCAGAAAGGCCAAGGTGGCAGCAGCAACTCTGATCGAAGCTCTGCCTGCTCTCTCCATGCATCGGAGCTTCGGTGGTGCTCTCTGTAAGCATCCTGGGCCTTCCCAACCCTCTATTGTCACGGGCAGCGCCTGGGCATTGGCGGGGTGCTCTGTGTCCCCCCACTGACCTGAGAGGTGCTTGGCACAGTTGGTGTCTCCCTTCAGGTCGTGGTCCTGATCCCTCGTGGAAAAGGGCAGCTGGGGGAAGTCCCCCATGGCGCTCTCCAGCTCCCCCAGGATGGGTCCCAGGAGGCTGAGTGTGTACGCCGTGTCCTCTCCGCCCAGCCTGAAGAGAAACTGGGCTCTCTGGGCATTCCCTTCCCAGTCCTGCAGCTCGACTAAGAGGTGGAACCGCCCCTTTTTCACGATCTGGTGCATCTTCTCCAGGCCCAGCCAGAAATCACCTAAAGGGAATGGAGCAAGGGAAAGAAGGCCATGAGAACGCTGTGCAATTAAAAGGCAACCCCAGAGCAAGAATTGCCAAATCTCAGGGCGGCAGCCAGCTGCCTTCCCCAACCCGGTGCCCCCTCCATGTGCCAGGACAGCGTCCTGGCCGGGATGCCAGGAGCTGCCACATTCACCCACCTGTCAGATTTCCGAAGCCATCCTTATAGGCTTCCCACAGCCGGTCAAAATCTACAGAACCATCCAAGCGCCTCTGGATCACGGTCCAGCCTCCGTTCTCTGCCAACGAACAGAGCAGGAATAAGGGCACCAAAGGGCCGAGACGCCGGCTTGGCTGTGGTGCACTTTCTCTCCCCACCCCCAAAACATTGACTGATTCTCTAAAAACACTCTAAGCTGACAGGGAGCTATGTTGAATAGGTAGTCCTCACTTAATGACCATTTGTTTAGTGATGGTTTGGACTTACAATGGTGCTGAAAAAAATGATTTACAACTGGTGCTCACACTTATGACTGTTGCAGCATCCCAGTGGTCATGTGATCACAATTTGGGCGCTTGGCAACCGGTTCGCATTTATGACTGTTGCAGCATCACATGATTGCCATTTTTGACCTTCCCAGCTGGTTCCTGACAAGCAAAATTAATGGGGAACCACATGATTCACTTAACAACCATGTGGCTCGCTTAACAATGCACTGATTCACTTAATGACCACTGCAAAAAGGTTGTAAAATCAGGTCAGATTCGCTTAATGACTGCTTCGCTTAGCAACCAACATTCCAGTCCCAATTGTGGTCGTTAAGTGAGGATTACCTGTATCCGGCACAGCATTAACAGCTTCTTTTAAATTTCTTTACTGTGGTAGCTGTGTTTGTCTACGGTGGTGAAAAATAAGGAGTCTGGTTGCACCTTTTCCGACTCACAAATATTATTCAAAGGTAGAAGCTTTTGTGAGCCGGAAAAGGTGCAACCAGGCTCCTCATTTTTTTACAGTGGAAACAACACACACGCATGCTCCTTCTGATCAGCCATCTCCCAGCTGTCTGGAAATTTGACTCCATCCCACCAACAGCCCCACCCCAGCAAACGTTACCCATGTCACAGAAGACTTTGAACGCCTGGGCTCCGGGGGGCTGGATCTCGAAGACCCCGCTGTTCTGCTGCCCCTCCAGGAAGAGATCGTGACAGCCGGCTGGAAGCTCTGCAAGCCAAAAGAGAAGCAAGGCTGTCAGGATGGGTTAACACGTGTGTTAAGGAGGCCGGTCCGTTGGCTGAAGACATTCAGCCTTTCCCAAGCCCTGTCCAGCTGCAGCTCACAAGCTCTCAGTTCCACGGAAGAAGGATTTGGGCAAGCCGTGCTCTGACGCTTCCAGAGGTGTGCAGTTTGACAGGGTCTTTTACATTTAAATAATCCTGGGGTGGGTCACTTTGCTCATATGTCTTCATCTTCAGGCTAATTACAAAGCATGTTGGCCTGGTTTGCTTGCAGCTTTGCAACCACAGATACTAGAACACAAAAGCCCAGCGTCTTAAAAAGCAGAATCTGGAATTCCACTCAACGCAATAATCCAAACTAAAGCATTTTCAAGGTGACAATAGTCACAAACATATGTAGAAATGGAAGACCACGTACTGTACACTACTGTTGTTTTTTTTAATGAAGACTTTCGACTGCATAATAATTTGCTTGTTTTGAAAAAAAAGAGAGAGCTGGTTATTTGGAATAGCAATCTGTTAGTAACCCTAAGCCCACACTTTAATTCTGACCACTTATATAGTTTTACAAACACGTGTACAGGAGGCACAATAAAAAAAAATAAAACCCAGGTACCTGCTTGTCTGGAATTAAGTCTTGTGGAGCGGAGAGGAATCTGAGTAAACAAGGACAGGATTCAGTGGCATCCTGGAGGTGGGGAGGCTCGAAATGCAAGATGGTTGGCATGGTGCCCCAACTCAAGCCTGCCCGATTTGTACATGTGTGTAAACACTCCTGACAGGACAGCACCTTTTGGCTGCACAACCCTTCTGCACTTGCTTAGATTGATTTCCTGGATCAACCCTCTTGCTGAAGCTTAAAGCTTAGCACCATTATTGTGCATAATTAGTTGGGGCTGCCGGCTACTTAGCGCAGTCCCCGCTGAATTAGCCATGCTGCCTGAACATACCTGGCACTGTGGTGCCAAACACATCTAGATAAGAAGATAGGCAGCATCTCCCCACTTTCCTTCAAGGGCCTCCAATTCAGAGGGACTAAGCTGCCCACTTTTGCATCAGCAGAACCATTTCCTAGAGGGTTAATGCATGTGCTGACAAAACAATCTGATTTCCAGTCTAACAGGGTTTGCATTTAGACACAGCAGAGAGGGAGGAGAGGGACCATGCCCAAAGGCGGCTGCAGCATTTGGTCCGGCATTAACAGCCAACCATAAAATCAGGGAAATGCAGGGCAGGCAATGAAGGAGAAGCATCTCTCTCTCTTTCTCTTTCTCTTTCTCTCTCTCTCTCAAGACCAAGACCAGAGCAGGCCTGCTTGAAATCCCTTTCCATGACGAGAAACCCTGACGTAGCGTGGCCTGTCGCAACCGCTTCCTTGCAAGAAAAAGGAGGAACGTCCTGTGTGCGTTCCAAAGACTCGACTCCTCTTATCATGGCTGTGAACCACAACAGCTGAAAGTGAACATCCAGCTGCGTGCAAGGACGCCATACCTCTGGGCTTCCCAGTGAGAAATATGGCTGCCCGCTCTAGGAACTGGAGGGGACCCCGAGCAGCCCATTCTCGGCTCGGCTCTGACGAAACAGCAAAATCAAGGAGGGCCGTAGGAAAAGAGAACGAGAGACGCCCTGCCCTTAGCTTTGCCCCCCTCGCCCTGATGCTATCCAGGCATGTGCACGGGAAAAGGCTGGCCTACTTTTTTCTGGAAACTGTGGTGCTGAAGTTGCCACACCAAGCCAAAATTCTGACCTGTTATAAAAAACTGAACTTCAACCTCAGAGATGGCCACCTTTGCTGGGGTCATTGCCTGTGCCCAGAAGCCTTTGGCGGATCACTCTGGAAGCCGACAGCAGCTGCCTGAAAGAATCCTCCCCAGCCCAGAAACCGCAACCTCGGTCTGCGCCCAAGCCCTCTGCACGTGCTCAGAGAGGGCCGGTTCATTTGTACCGTGTGCGTTCAAGGCCCGCAGATGGCCGGCATTTGCAAAGCCCGACAGATGGGGCCTGGTCGAGGTTTCTCACGGGCCGCCTGGAGACCCCCCGTTGAGGCACCCCGAGTGGCTGCAGCTTAGTTCAATTCTCAGGGAACTGGGAACTCCCAGCAGCCGCCCGTAGAACGTCCACTTGCAAGCTCAGCGCAGGAGAGGAGGCCGACCAGCGGCAGGGACGTGGCAGGGCAGAAGGGGACTTTGCCCGGAGCTCTGGGCAGATGGAGGGGGGGCCGCCCCAGACAAAGGGAGACCCTGTTCTGGCTCCTCACAGGAGGGGCAGCATCCTTGGAGTTGCAGGCATGGGGAGAGGCCTCCTTCCTTCTGGCCTTGGATAAATTTAGCTGAGATTCTCAAAACAGCTGCCCGGGGCAGGATGCCAAAGAGCAGGGCGGGCTGCTGGAGGGGGGACCCTCGAGTGTAAACATGAACTTTACTCCAATTCCTTCTTCCCCTCCGAAGGGCGGGGGAGCTTGCATCACTCTGCCGGCAAGGGACGTGACTTGTGCTGCGCAAGGCAGAGCAGGAGGCCACAAACAGCCCCCGCCCCCCCTGCCCCCACCACCACCCCGGCATTCAGGAGGAGAACTTGTCTGGTTGGATGAAGGGCAGGCCTGGGAAAGTTTGAGCCTGCCAACCTTGCACATGCTTCTTGAGGACTAGCACCGCAAGCCAGCCCATATTTACCCCGTGCCCTTCTCCATCCCCTGGCTTTCAGCTGAAACACACACAGTCCCAGGCGGATAATGGAAGCAAGGCACAGGAAGGACGAGGCAGCATTGCCTCCCACACTGAGCACCTCCCCCGCTTGCTGACAACATGGCCCAGTCCCCTTGGCAGTGCCAGCCCTGGGCGAGACAGGCATAACCTGCCCTGCTGCCAAAGGGCCTTTTCCCCCTTGTTCAAGGCCATCCAAGGGCAGCACTGAGGGACTGGGATGGAGGCAGGCAGGGTTGCAACTGGGGGGGGGGGCAAGCAGGGCATGCACCCTGGGTGACACGCTGGGGGGGCGCCAAAATGAGCGCTGGGGAGGCACCAAAATGGGCACGGAATCCATGTTTGCCCTGGGTGACACAGACCCTAGTTGCAGGCCTGGGGGCAGGAGAGGGACAGGTGATGGGACATCGGATCTCCTGCCAGCAGAGTTTGCTCCCGAGTCAGAGAAGGGGTATGGGTCCTGATAGTCTCCCTCAGGTAAAAAGAGGATTAAACCCTTTCCTCCTGCCAATCAAATGCTGTTAGCCAGAACAGTTCAAAGGAGTCTCTCTGTCTAGAAGCAGTCTACCATCTCTGCACACCCAGCGCTAGAAAGCAAAGGCAGAGGACCGCTCTGCCCACCCCCACTTGCTGGAACTAAAAACTGGGTCAGGGACTCAGCCCTTCCTCTGCCTCACTTTCTCCCACGTACCAAGGGGCACAGGGCCAACTCATCTCAGGCCTTTGTTCTGAAATGGCCAACCGAGTGTCGGTTTCAGCCACGGGGAATAACTGGGCGACGAGGATGCGCAAGGCCGTCAGGAGTCTTGAACGGCTCAAAATACCCCTTTTGCCCACTTCCGGGCTTTGAATAAGGATCCTGAGATCATCCAGCTAGTTCTTTTCAGAGATAAGATCTTTTTCAGGAGAAAAAGAAGAGGCCAAAAACAGCCTACAAAATCTAACCCTGGGATTTATACTGATGTTAGTACCCACTATAAAAAGGCCACTTTTAACAGCGTTAGGGATCATCGTGTGGCACGATGCGTTTTGCTTCCAGTCAGCATCCCCTACTCCAGCACTCCCTTCAAGGTCTTTGAACTCGACTCCCATAATCCACAGCAGACTTTAAGAGCCAGGGAAGGCAGCCACCCTCGACATGACCTAACAGATGTGCTCCTTTGCGTCTGGAAAAGAAGCAATGGAGCTCGGCCAAAAAATAATTGAAAAAAGAGCTTAATGCCGTTTCCCAGAGCACTTCACGACCGTGCTTGGTGTGCAGCCCTCCGCGGCCTGCCTGGGTGTGTGAGAAGGGCAATGTGCTCAGCCACCCCCCACCCCCAGCATCCCGGGCCTTTGGGTCGGCCTGGAGCCAAGGGGATGTCACAGCCTCACGGGGAGCAGAGCGCCATTCCAGGCTGACCGCAGCCCGTTCTGGGAAGACTCTTGTGTTGCTGCGGCTTTCTCTTACAGTGCGCTCACCGTCTGGGGATCTGGCACAGACACAAAGTGGGGCCACGGGCACCTCTGCTGGGGAGAAGGCCAGGACCCCAAGACAGGCTTGCCGTTTCATCCAGTTTACTTGCAAGCCCCAGTCTCCTCCCCTCCCCTCCCTGCTAGGGCTGGACCAAGAACATTTGGCAGCGAAGCCTGAACCACCCCAGCCTCCCTGTGTCCAACGGTGTCCCCTGCCAACTGCCACTGGCAGCACTTGCCACTTCCAGGTAGACTGCCGTGGCTGCTCTACCACAGTCACAGCTAACCGATTGGCCCTTCCCAAAAATGGATCTGTGCTTGGTTTCTAAGCCTTTTTAGGTCTGGGACTGATAAACTTCTGGTGGCAGTGAGGAGCACGCATTGGAAGCCTTTGTTTGCCCCTCTTCAAACTCTCTGCCCCAGAGAGGTGTCCCCAAGTGGGGACACATGTTAGCCAGGAAAAACAGGCTTCCCTGCAGCTTAGAATCTCTCTTCAGGATGCAACGCCAAAAATTCAGGCTGGTTGGGGGGCGGGGGGGGCATTTTCCTGATGGTTGGAGGGGGGCAGAGGCAGGCCAGCTGCTGCTCAGGATCCCTCCCTTTCCTGGGTAAAGTTTGTGGGTCCTGGCCCTCCCTCTGCCCTCCCTGGCCCACGTAATTGGAATCCCAGGGCAGGAATGGGGTGTGCTTGTGGCCTTTCCTCTACTTGGAGAGGGGCCAGCGCAAGTGTGCTCCTCCGCTTCCCACCCCCCCAAGCCCCCCTTCCCACTGGCACACCAGCCATTAACCCCACAGCTCCCGGCATGCCTTCCGGCCCCACCTCTGACACACTTGGCGGAGGGCCACCCCGCAGCGGCCAAGAGCCGCATGCCTTTCCCCAACCAGCACCCTCCAGATGTTTGGACTAGGAAATCCGGGAGGGGTCCTCGCACATCTGGAGAGCGCCCACTTGCAGAAGGCTGAACCAGCCCGAAAGAGAGAGGCCCAGGGTCCATTCCTTGGCGTGCGGAGGGGAAGCTGTCTTCGGTAGAGGTATAATTTTGTGTAGGGTATGAAGCAAGCGAGGGAAGGAAGGCTCCTGAGCATGTACAGAAGGTTCTCTCTTCCCACGGAAGACCCTGGAGGAGAGCCGTGTCATTGCAGCAGAGAATCAGGAGGGGTCTGGAAGCACTTTTTCCAATGCACATTTTACTAAAAGGCAGACACTTTCGACACGTCCGCCTTTTCATAAAATGTCCGTGCGTGTCGGAAAAAGTGCTTCCAGGCCCCTCCTGACTTCCTGCTCGGTGAATTGCCCTAGTTTTCACCTATCCACCTGAGTTCCCCACGAGGACCCATTGCACAATTTTCTTTTGGTGTCATGGCCCTGGAAGCCGCTGTCTCCGGTCTGACCCTGCCTCCACCAGTGTTTTTCAAACTTGGCAGCTTTAAGACGTGTGGACTTTAACTCCCAGAAGCCCCTGGAATCCTGCAGTGGCTGGGGAATTCTGGGAGTTGAAGTCCACACATCTTAAAGTTGCCAAGTTTGAAAAACACTGGGCTAGCCCTAATGCCCCATATTGGTTTTTTAGTTGAGATCGTAAGCACCGTGGGGAGACGCCTGTCACCACCTTCCCCTCCGTCAAATATGGCACAGGGTACAGGAAAACTTTTTTGCCAACACCGAGTCCCCTTTTTCCACTACGCCATGAACCTGGCCCAGTGAGCCACTGCCTTCTGTCTGACCAAAACTGCTACGAACTTCCCAATGACTGAAAGAACGCTAGTCCTCATGACTCTGCTAGGGCATCTTCCTGGGGAGACCTGGCCTGAGCTCGGGGATGGATCTTTAGGCTTCCCAAGCCCGTTTTGAATTCCTTTGCCCACACAGTGCACCCCCTGGTGACTTCTCTGCAAAGGATCCGCATTCCCGGATCCGAGCGCTGCTTCCAGCCCGACATTCAGCTTCTAAAGCCAGCTAATGGCCGAGCAACAGGTCCTCCACATTGGCCATCCTCGACCGAGGAAATTCCATGCTGCTGTTACAGCAAAGAAGAGTCACTGTCCTCTTGGCCAACAGATCCGCCCCTTTCTGATATTTCAACCTAAGGGCACAGCACACGCCAGCAGGGAACTGCACCGGCATGATTAATCAAGGGTAACTCGACTTCTGAATTTCCCAGGCTGTTTCCCAGCCAATGTGGAAAACATTGTAATACCAACAGGTTGTTGCTGAACTTCCTGGCTTTGTGCCTCTAGAAAGTCCAGACTTGTTCCCGAAAGATTCCACCCTTGCACAGAGGGAAAGTTTTTCTTCCAGACCCCAGTAAAAAAGCAGAGGAGGGGGCTGCCTCGCACTCAAACCTGGCAGCGCTCCAGGCTTGGCCATCTGGCTCTGATTGGCAGCTCGATCAGCACTCCGCTGGACCGTCACCCTCCACCGGGGATTCTGCACCTCCTTTTCGCTGCGGTGCAACGGGACGATCATGTTGACCTGTGAATGAGGGGGGTGGGCGGGTGGGAAGAGGAGGAAGGGCAAGGGGGAAGGGACAGATAGCTCAGTTTCAAAGAGAAGGAAGATGTCAGACAGAATCGGTAGAGCCTCTCCTGGTAGAGCTCAAACAATATTGCTTAGACATCATTATATTGCCTTTGTCTCCCCTCCAAGGACTATAGGAAGTGGATCACCCACAAAAGCACACCTACACCCCAGCTCTGAATTACACCCCTGAAATACAGGTAGTCCTCGCTTAACAACCACAGCTGGGACCAGAATTTTTGATGGTCATCAATGTCAACTGGTTGCCAAGGACCAAAAACGTGATCACGTGGAGATGCTGTGGCAGTTGTGAGCGTGAGGATCTGTTGTAAGTCGGTTTCTTCAGCACCATCATATGAACTGTCACTAAATGAACGGTTGTTAAGTGAGGACTACCTGCAAAGAAAACTGGGAGCAACTAATAGCAGCAGATTCTGCGTGGGAGAAATGCGAGAACAATTCAGTGCTGACTCGTGAAACAATTCAGACCGCGGGCATCTTGCGTGAGCCACAATGACACTACTCAGCCCCCCCACTGATCCCTAATGATTCAAACTCAAACGAGCATCTTTTACTCCCCAACACAGCGCTCTCCAGACACACGGCCATGCCCATTCCCAGAGCGTTGGCTGGGTGGGGAATTCTGGAAGTTCTCACACTCTTGAGGGCACCAAGTGGGGAGGGCTTGCTGCACCAGGCTCCATTTGGTGAATCACTGGAGCGGGGGGCGGATGGAGGAGAGAAAGAGAGTAACAAGCAGACCTCAAGAGCCTGAAACCCACCCAGCCAATCTAGGTGGGTGATCGTCAAATCGAGCCTCAAAGGAAACCACTGATCCTTTCCGTCACAAGCTTTGAGCTTGCCTTGCAGCAGGGTTCCTCAACCTTGGCAGCTCTAAGCTGTGCGGACTTCAACTCCCAGAATTCCCCAGCCAGCAAAGCTTGTCAAGGTTGAGGAACCCTGCCTTGCAGAGAACAACAGGCCCCCATCCATCACAAGGCTGCACTTACATGGGGGCGGGGGAGCAGGGGGGCAGAAGAAGGACCTTACTCATCAGGTTCGGAGGCTTTGCAAGGCTGGCCAGTGCACCAGAATTAGCCTTAATGGGCTTTCCTTGCACCAAGATCTCTCTCCACAGAGCAGTTCAGTGCAAAGAATCTGGCCAGTGAGGGAGGCCGTGGTTGCAAGTTGCTGGAAGTCGTAAATGGAAAGAAAAGATCCTCTGTTTCCCCACCCTCACCCCGAAAAGGCTGCATTTCTAGACAGTTTCACAAAACTACAACAGGAAAAAATGACCCAACACAGCCAGCCTGGACAGCCAAGAAAGAGGGAATATCCACAGAATCGAAGGTCAGTGTCCACTCTTCACACCTATTAAAATTAGGAAATTAATTCCCACACTTTTGTTTTAAGGAAGGGCTCTGCCTAAAATTGTCCCAATAAGCTAATCTCCAGATAAAACAATGACAACCGAAGGATCCTTTAAGTCATCATCAAGGCAGCCAACCTGGTGCCATCTGGAATCTGCATATCCAAATATAAAGCAAGATTCTCCAGCCCCCGCCCATCCTCTCAATGCCCCCCACCCCCAGCCAGGCTTCTCTCAGGCTTCTGCACTTCCCCTCCCCAGAGCAAAAGTCTTCACACAGAGCAGGGATGAGACTAGATGACCTCTACAGTCCCTTTCCAAATCTAGGATTCTATGGCCTTTCCTCCCCGGGGGGGGGGCAGGCTGTCATTTTTATAATGTATTTGGACTTAAAAGGGTTGCAAGAAAAACAGGCAGGGGGAAATGAAAGTGTTTGGCCTCCCAGAGGGATCATATACCTCTGTCCACCCTCATTCAGGCTATTTTTTTCACTAAAAGCAGCACTGCCAAAATGCAATCATGTTGCTACAGAATTAGGGGAGGATCTGTGAACAGCCACTCCTTCCCCACTTGAGTCTGGAAAAAAAATAAGGGGGGGGGGCAGAGTGCTTGCTGCCATGCTGTCAGCCTAGCAAAGCCTCCCCATCCATGCTGGACCCCGGAGATGCCCTAGACTGCATCTCCCATCATCCCCAGCTGTCAGCCCCATTGCCTGGGCTGATGGGAGTTTCTGTCCAACACCTCTGGTGGGTTTTGTGTGAGAGAGGCTGACTTTTTCAAGCTGATCTTGGCAGTGCCGCCTCCTCCCTTCTGTTCCCATTTACCATTTCTCCCTCCCCAAAGTGCCCGGAGCCCACGGGCCACTGCCACTCCAGGGAGCAGAGGCCAAGGCATTATTCTGGCTTTCCCTCGGCCCAAGAGAGACTCTCCTCCCAGCCCCCGTCCCCATTCAACCCCCCCCCCCCTTCGGCTCAGCTCACCCGTTCCAACAAGTCGGGCGCCTGCCTCTGCCGGAGCGCCTCGACTGCTACCAGAACAGGGGGCGGCTCGGCCGGCGCGGAGCACCCAAATACCTTGCTCTGAAGACTTTTAATTGTGCAGATTCTGCTTGTCCATCCGGAACTGCTGCTGCTTGATCTTCTGCAAAAGCTCTTCGATTCTCAGGCTCTGGCGCCTCACCAGGTTCTGAAACATACAAAGGGACGCACCCGCTGGATTAATTTCACCGCAACGTCCTGGGGTGCGGGATGAAAGCGAGGCCCTGAAAAAAGGGAACCCATCTAGCAACCGAAAACGACCTACGCCGGTGCGCCACCAAATCGGCCCACTCTGGGAAAGGTCGTGCGGTCAATCACCAAAAGGGCAGCTCACCGGGGCTGTTGGAAAGAACCCACTCAGGCGGAGCTTGCGGTTTCACTTTTCGATTGTTTGCAGAACTCCGATTGTTTGGAAAGGGCTTGGTAAAGGAAGGGGAGGAGGGCGCCTCGCGACGGAAAATGACAAAGTAAACACCTTGTTTTCAGCAAGCGAGCCCAGACACCCGGTTCTTCTCTTTGCACGTCTCGGTGTGAATCACTTACTGATTCAAAGCAGTTTTACGCACAATTTTGCCCGGCATACAACTTTCCAGAGCAGTTGGGTGTTGTTTTTTTTTAATCCACTGTGGAATCTGAGCCAGTACGGCTGTGTTTTCAGTACGTGACAAAGGGGAAGTAAGGCGGGCGGCTGGCACAGCCCAGGGACCTGATTGCTGGCAGAACTATATTCCCGCGAAGATGCTCGAGCCCACCCGGCGACGGGAAACAAGCCCCGGGGATAACAAGGCAGTCTCCTCGCCTCCCCTGCCTGCAAATCGTTCGGGCCACGGAGGGCTCCGGTCCCGATTTCACAAGGCGGGGTCGGCTCCGCTTAAGCAGGGGAAGCTGGAGCAACTCCCCGTAAACAAAGGGTACCTCTGCCCCGGTGCAGAGCGCGTTAGGTAGCGCGCTCAGCCGCCCAGCAGCCCCCGGCGCGCAGAAAGCGCCGTCCCAGCCCCGCCGCCGCTCCCGAGCAACAGCCTCCGGGACGCACCTGCAGCGCGCCCAGCTCCGCCGCTTGGCTGCTCCCGCGGGGGCTGCCGCTGCTGTTCTCAGCGCCCGCGGGGCGCAGCGCTTGGCCGTCGACCCTCCCCAAGCGCGTCGCGCCAGGCTTCCTCGCGCGCCGCCAGCGCGCCCGCCAGCGTTTGCAGCCGGCCGTCCAACTCGGCGAAGCGGCTGTCGAGGGAGGCGCTGGGTGCGGGCCAGCTGCTCCCGCTGCTCGGCGGCCCGAGCGCTCCAGCCCGGCGAGCGAGGCGTTTGTGCGTGCTGAGCCTGCTGCCCAGCTCCGCAGCTGCCCGCCGGTGCGCTCGACGTGCCTCCCGGAGGCCGTGACCCAGCTGCAGCAGCCCGTGCGCCAGGATGTTGACCTCCTCCCAGGAGGCCACCTTAGGGGCGCGCTCCTTCCTGGAGGCAGAGGCGGCGGCGGCCAGGGCCGCCAGCAGCCACGCCAGCCCCCAAGCCGGCGCCCGGGAACGCATCGTCGCCCTTCGCCCGAGAAGACAATGAACAGGCGCAGCGCTCAGCCACCTCTCCAGGAGCGCACGGCTTAGAGAGAACGAGCCGGACGCGCCCCCTTTTTATAGACGCCGCCCCACCGGCGCGCACATGGCTTGAGCAGCCTCTGGCTCCGCTCGGCGCCTCCTCTCCGGCCCCCCAGCCCCGCTTCTTCTTTTCTTTCGCATAAATGAAGACTCCTCCGGAGGGAGGGGGAGCGAAGAGGCAGCGCCCGGAAGTGTTGCTGCAGCCCGCGGTCGGAGTGACTCTTCGCCTCTGCCCACATCGACGACGTTCCTGCTTTTTCGGGATCGAGCCAAGGTCGCCAAAGTGCGCGCGTGCTTCCCTCTTCTCCGGAGCCCTCCGGCGGGCGCGGCCCTCCAGGGGTCTGGACGTGGCCTCCTCCTTAGCTCTTCCTGCCCTAAGAGGCCAAGAGGCGTGACCCCCCCGCGCCCCTTTAAGGAGGGCGTCGTGCGAGCGTACAGCGCGAGCCTCACCAATTGCGGGGGGTCCCCCCCGCCCGCTGTCTTGACCTTGCCCGAACTGTGTTCTGTCCATCGAAGCCTCCAAGAGGGACACCACTTCTTACGCGACAGGCTTGGTGGCATCCCCGCCCGGACTCTCGTGTTTGTGGGGCGGGCTTCAGGGACTGTAAATACAGACGTCCGCGCCCATCCCACCGGCTCCCCGATCTGGGCTCCAGACACCCCGGAGGGGCGCTAGAGGATGGCGAAGGGGGGAGAAATCCTCTTTGGCACTCTCTGGCCGCCGGCTGGGGGCTTTGCACCTGAGATCTGATAGCCCTGCAGGGGATCCTGGTTAGGAAGGGAAGGCAGATTTCCTGTTTGAGGTAAGAGGAAACAGCTAAATCTTTGTTAAACCAGATCACCCACTATCCTCCCCCAACCCTTTCCCGCCTTGCAAACAAGGCTGTCTTCCGGAATCTCCAACCACTGCTTCATAGGTGGCCTTTCATCCCTTAATATTCTCACCCTGGAGCACCTTTTCCGACCACCAGAGTTTCATTCAAGGGCAAAACTTCCGTGAGCAGCGTTTCTGCCTTTGAATCCAAGTTGAAAAGCTGGAAAAGGAGCTCCAGACTCCTCCTGATTTTGGGGCTGCCATGCACTAATACGTCTCGTCCTCCAACACAGAGTGTCTCAATCAGCCTTGCAACTTTAAGATGGGTGGACTTCCGCTCCGAGAATTCCCCCAGCCAGAGCTGGTCACAAGTCTCAAAGTAGCCAAGGTTGAGGAACCCTGCTCTAACACTTCTGCTGGAGCATCTCAACCATGACCATCTTCATCTTCCTCCTCTCTCCACCCTCTTCCTTCTTTCATACCCAGCCTGGTAATGACCCTTCCAAGGGACTGAATGTCGGGCAGGCCCTGCCATGTACAGCCCAAGCCAGAAACCAGGGAGGTGGGGGCTGCTGGCCTGAGGAAGCTTGACCTGATTGGCAGCTCTGGGATGTCTTCCTTGGGTTGACCTGCGTGCGTCCCCTTGGTGGAGTTCAGTGTTTGCTGGAGTGTTTAGGGGAGCTAATGCCCTTAATAGCATGCACATCCCGGGGTCTCCAGCCACACCAGCCAACAGTATTTGTTCCTGTGTAGTGATTGAACCACAGCCCAGATCAAGCCTTGAAAGAAAGGGGACTTTTACAAGAGCCACATTTGCCCAACAAGCCTACCTTCATTAGTGAAGAAACCCATTTTCTGGGTCACCATCCTGGCACCATAAACTAAAGAGGCCAGGTGGGCAGATGTTAAGCTGCAAATAAGAAACCCTAAGAAAACTGTAGGGACCTGTCCAGGCAGTCACCAGGAATCCGTGCTGACTTGAAGGAACCAACCCCACCAACTCTGGTTGACAATACTTGAGCTTAGCATGTTGTACAAATTCATCTGCTAGGTCTTTAACTGTGGTAACCATGAACTTTATCACCACACAGAGTCCCTCCTTGTGGGGGGGAGATGGGCGATGATAAAATTTGATTGATTGATTGATTGATTGATTGATAAATAAATGATTTACCTCACATGGTTCAGGCCAGGGTGAGAATCCAGCCAGTGTCAACAGCATGTGATATAAATAGGGCTGGGTGTTAAGCCATCATATGCTTGATTAGTGGTGGCACAGGGGTAGAGTTATGTCTCGTGGTCCTGGGCTGTGGTGAGTCCTCAGCCATTGGTTCAATGAAGTTCAACTGGGGTGGGGGATCTATGAGTGTTGTGGAAACCCAGCCACTGTCTTTGCATGTCATGTGAATCAGACAAACAAGGCCAGGGTGTGGTTTCTTCGTCTGGGCCTAATAAGTTGTGGGAATTGTGTTTTGCACACCCAGGTTCAGGGTCTACCATCGATTCAGGGATGATCTCAGTCAGCTAAAGCATGAACTGCAGTGCTAATGCACTGAACATCTGAGCTAAGAGGTTGTGTGACCCAGGCTGTTGTCAGTCTATATAAATAGGCCTATAGCCTGTGTCCCTGGCTATATTCCCATGGTATGCCAAACCAGGAAGCTTGGTTCATGGGGCCACCCACGCATGCACACTGCCCATCACCTGGTTTACCCCAATTTGAGTCTTCCTGTCCTGGCTAAATCCAAAGGAATACTATTTGGTGTTTCCAGAAACCAGAATTTGTCACCAAGGCTTGCCCCCAGACGGCAATCATTCTACCTACAATTGAATCAGTGTGGCTCAGCATCCGGCTTACTGTCAGAATGGTGGCTTATATACCAGGATTTTTGGCTTAGGGCATGGTGCTAACACCTCTCAGGAAGACCAGAAGCCGCTTTCACAAATCCCCAGGCCCCATCCAGCGCTTCCTTCACAAGCCTTCCCACCAGCCCCGCAAAGTAGGTCATGCTAGTTTCACCGAGGTCCTTCTGCTCTGAGCTCTGCTCCATAAAGCTTGGAGGATTCCCGGATCAAGACTGGATGGCGTCTTTTGCAGAATGAAAGGACACCTCAAAAAATCCAGAAGCTCCAATTTTAGCTGTGGAATTTTAGTAAACACACCAACCGTTAAGAGGCCTTTTGAAGCCTGCACGCTTTTTCCAACTTTGGACATCAGCACTCTAAGATAGATGCTTTCTGGGGGTGGAGAAGAACAGAGTGAGCTCTTCAGATTATTTCTCTTGTTCCGTCCTTGGTCCTGCCATTCCTTCCCACGTTTGACCCTGAAGGTCACTATGCAAAAGTTCAGGACAGAACAAGCCTGAACAGACTGCGGTTGCCACACGTGGCAGGCTGGGCTCACGTCATCCAGTTACCACAGCTTGGGGGCAGTGTTCCTTGTGATCTATATAGGGCTGGCAAGTCTGGGCTGCAATACTCCAGTCCACCACTAGAGGGCAGCAAAGAGACTTTGCAGCCCTCTAATGGGCATCCAGAGGCTTGCAACCCCAGTCTGTGGGCCAACTGAACGGAAAGGTGGGGATTTGGGGAAGAGGGGTACCTCAAGGGCTGGATTCAGAACATGCTCTGCTTCAACAGATTTTACTGAATGAACCACAATGGGCTTGCACTACAAGGGATACTCAAAACCTGCAGCTGTGTTAACACAACACTAAGCCGTGGTTTATGGAATAAACCTCAATTGGCTGAATTCACAGAAAAGAGACCCATAAACCATGGCTTCCAAACCAGGGTGGCTGAGTTAGCCCTATCTGCTAAGCCACAAAAAATTAACCTGGGTTAAAACTAAGTAAGCCTCACGCATGGTACAAATGCACTGCTATGTCCTGAACTGATCTAGTTAAGGGTCTTGTGTGAACATCACCAGAGCTATCAACTCAGACAGCTGAAGAGTCTCCGGCAGTCCTCTGGTCAGTCCCCGCCCCATGGGGCAACCCCGTTTGCCAGCCTCTGCACAAAGGCCTTCAGAAGAAGGTGGCCTACATCTGGGGTGAAGATGGTTTTGGAGAACCCCCACAATCTGGGCTGAGGTTCTAGGTCCAGATGTGAGCCCTCTTTGGCAGGCAGTGTCCTATACACACATACCAGCATAAGGCAAGCATCCTGGGATATTGTTGAGCCTTGTAATAGATGCCCCCGCCCCCCGCAGCAAGCAGGCACAGGCCACATCTGTCCTTTTCAACTACGCTGCCTCCCCCTGCCCCTCTGGGACATTGGATGTGGAACTCAAAGGACCATCAGCGGGAAGCTGGCTTATGTTTCCTCCACGCCTGGAGTGGAGCATTTGAGCAGCTCAAAGCTTCTACGAGTAGTCCTTGCTTAACAACCATTCATTCAGTGACTGTTCAAAGTTACAACAGCACTGAATGAATGGTAGCTACAACCAGTCCTCGAAGTTACAGCCATTGTAGCGCCCCCACAGTCACTTGATGAAAATTTGGGCACTTGGCAGCCCACCTGCATTTACAACTGCAGGGTGCACTTCTACTCCCCCACCCCCCGCCTATCTCCCCCCCATCGCTGCCCTTTTGGCTGCCCTGCACTCCCCCACTGCCTACCCCCGTTGCCCCCCAGCGGCCCCAGCTGACCTTCCGAGGCATCGCGGAGGCAGGGTGGACAAAGTGGGGGGAGGTAGGTGGGGGAAGGAGTGGAAGCGGAGGCAAATGCGGCAGGCAGGAGAAGCGTCAGGTCCTGGCCTAATGAGCACAACTGGGACTACCCTCGCTATGCGGGTGGTCACGTGATGTTTTGCCTAACGGCTGCTTCAATCAGCAACAGAAATTCCTGTCCCAACTAGGGTCATTAAGTGAGGACTACCTGTATACACTACAGTCCCATCCTGCCAAGCCCGAGCAGCTTCCCAAGGGGAAATCAGGGACACTTGAAAGTTGGGGTCTTGCAGGGAGCAGGAGCTTCATTTCTTTCAGCTTCATCCGGTCAGCTGAATGGAGCCTCCATGTACAGTTGCAGAACGCCAGATACTGCCAACAACCAGAAGGCAACCCCCAGGGTCACAACAGCTGGGGGCACACCACAAGCTCTGCTGCAGGCTGTGTTCACACAACATCCTTTGCCTCACTACGGCGTACTAAATAAGCCACAGGTTTTCACCATGTGCGAAATCATAAACTGTGGCCAAACCCTTATACCGGTGGAGGTCAGGCGAAAACCACCAGCCATGCCACCGCAGGTTTGCTTCCCGGGATACGCACACACAGAGCGATTCAGTGGCTGAGCGGGGATTTGAACCCGTCTCCTGGTCCTACCCCGGCGCCTTCCCCCGGAACCACGCTGGTTCAGCGCGGTGACATACAATACCTCGAGCCGGGAACTACTGTAGCTCAGGGAGCAGCTGAGGTCAGACACGCGCGCCCCCCGCCCGCCCCCAGTCGCAGGAAAGGGTTAGGGCCCGTAGGGAGCCTGGCGGGGCGAAGGCAGCCTGAAACGGAGAGACCACCGACCTCGGGGCGCGCGGCTCCCCGCTAATTCTCCGCGCTCCGCCGCCCCGCCTTCCTCTCCGCGCGCAGCTGGAAGCAGGGCGCGGGGGAAGCGGCGGGGGGCTTCCAGGTGTCCATCCAGTTGCAGGAGCTGGTGCGTCCCGGTCGGGGAAAGGGGAGAGGCGCGGCGCCGGGGGAGGAACGGAAGGGAAGAAGCTGTGCGGCGCAGCCGAGCCCCGCGGCGGTCCTGGGGGTGCTCCCACGGGGGGCGGTCAAAGAAGCGGACTTTGTACCGACTGGGGGGCGGGTGGGGGGTGCCTAAAGGGGGAACGGAGCGTCTTTCCGCGCTGACATCCCCGCTCCGATTCCCGCACTTCCAAACACCCGCAACTTCCCGAACCTTAGAACTGCCTCCCCAGCTGAGCAAAAATTGCACCCCTGAAAATTTGCTTTCCCCCAGTGTTCCTGGCAGATTGCTCCAGAGGCTGCATGTGGTGCGTTCTGGGGCAGCTAGTGGTCCAGGGAGCCCTGCTTTGGGGAGTTAGGAGAACCAGGTGACCGCCCCCCCCCACTAAATTGGGCCTGGGCTTCACACCGGACCCCCCCGTGCAATTGCATCCAGGGGAAGAAGATTCAGAGTAGGGGACGTTTTACAGGGGGAAACAAGGAGTGGGTTTTCCCCCCCTTTTTTGTGGGGAGAGTGGGGGATCGGTAGTGATTGCCAGGGAAGTGTCAGTCCCTGGATTTGAGTTTGCTTGGAGATCAGGAAGAACTTCCTAATGGAACAAGTTGCCTCCAGAGGTGGTGGGGGGGGATTCTCCTTCACTGGAGGGGTTTAAGCAGAGGTTGTGTGACCATCTGTTGGGGGAATTCCTGCCCTGGGCAGGGGGTTGGACTAGATGATCTCCGAGACTCCTTTCCATCCCTTCCACTCCATGATTCTTGGCGGTTGAGTGAGGTTTCTGTTTCTTCTTTGCTTTCCAGGACTGGCTCGACTCCATTGAAAACTTTGCCTCCGGCATGAAGCCCACATTTTGAGTTGCTTGGCCAGAACACTATTCAGCTGACTGGTCATAGCATGATTTGACCTTGGCAAATAATGCCAGGAAACTCAGGATGGGTCATGTGACCTCCTCCCCTGGCAAGTGCCCCTGGAGCAGACTCAGTCCCTGGGGTTTGACGGGTTGTGCAAATCCAGGTTGTGGGAATGGGGAATTCTGGGAATGGGGAATTCTGGGAGTTGAAGTCCACACGACTTAAAGCTGCCAAGGTTGAGAAACACTGGTTTAGGCACTGTGCAGATCAGATGAACTCAGTAACTTGAGTTATGTGTTTTGTAAACAAAGCCCTTGCTGGCTGGGGAATTCTGGGAGTTGAAGTCCACCCATCTTCAAGTGGCCCAGGTTGAGAAACACTGCATTAGAGCATCCCTGAGAGATGACTATCCAGCCTCTGTTTGAAGATCTCTAGCGAAGGAAGGCTCACGTGGCAGCTGGTTCCCCTGGCTGGCAGCTAGTATAGTTAGGAGATTCCTCCTGATGTCCAGCCTGGACCTCCTTCCTTGCATGTTCAACCCTGGGATCCTGGTCCTGCCCTCTTCTTCGGGCCTCTGCAGGCTGCTATCCACCCCCCTCTGTCCCCTCATCTGTAGGCTAAACATACCCAGATTTTGTCCCGTTCTTTGCAGGGCTCAGTTCCCTGATTCCCTCCATCCTGATAGCCCTTCTCCAAACTTGCTCTACCTTATAAATCGGGGGTGCCCAGGGCAAAGTAGAGGGGAACAATTGCTTCCGTGATCTGGGCTCTACACAGCACGTAGAGTCTGTGTCCTCCAGCCAGGGATCTTTGAAAATGTCTCCATAACTGATGTCCTGATCAAGAGCCCAGTGGCAGAAGCAGGTCTGCTTGGGGAGGGGAGATCCACTGGATTCCATCAGATTTATTCTTGGCCTCTACAATTCCAGCTCTCCACCCTTCTATATTTACTCCAAAGAAACATTTTTAGCTGCTTTCTTGCCCCTATTTGCAACGGCTGCTTTTAGAAGCTTTTTTTTAAGTGTACTTATTTTAAATCTACTTTTATCTATTTAAAGTAGACCTCTTATTCTTTCGGCAGCTCCCAGCAGTACCAAAATAAAGTGAAACGAGACAAATGACAAAGTAGGGAAAACAGGCAGAGTCCGCCTTCTGCGTTTCCTGGCAGCGGCCGAAGGAAGTGTCCGTGTTTTCTTCGGTGGAGCCAAGTACCCAGTTGCACCTGTGTCTGCACGTGAGTGTCTTAGCTGGGTGGGCATCCCTGTGTGCGTGTGTGCATGCTGTAGGCATCTTTCTGCTCTCCCCACAGGTATGCAAGTCTCACTGGGAAGGAGGGGTGAACCCACTACACAATCAAAGCCCCCACCCCCTTTTTGCTATGTCACCTGTGGCTGCCATCCTGACTGTTCTGAGCCCCTCCTGTGGGCATCAGGCTGGCAAATCATCACCCTGCCCTAACTTCCCCCCCATGGAGTTACAGGCACAGAAGCTGCCCTGTGGCTCAGCAGACAGCAGCATGGGGCTGGAGCTCTGCCCTGGAATCCGAGAACCAGGGCTTTTTGATGCAAAAGCTCATCCTTTGGAAACCCTGAGATCTGGGTCAGGTCAACCCGGCCTCTGGAAAATGCTACCAGGGGCAAAACTGTTTTCCTAGGCTTGGTCCCAACCCGTTGGCAGGCCCTTCATACAGCCGAAGGCAAGCTAGACGTTTAAGCCTTGTGCCTATCTGTTTGTTTTCTCCGAGCAAGATGGACTAGAGGGCCCTCTGTCTGGAAAACAAGCATGCCCGTTTTTCAAATGAATTAAAAGAAAAAACAACAACTTACTGATTTATTGCTGCTAATTCCCTTTTGCATTTAGCGTCTGCCAAAGATTTGGTATTCGGTGTGGCCAGGAAGGAAGCCTTGGCATGGCCCGTGATCACTGTGCATAGGCTCGGATTGGTTAGAACCAGTGCTGGCTGTCAAGAAATAAATACCCTGGTTTTGCAAGGACTTGAAAACGGCTTATGCTAAATGCTGAAATAAGCCACTGAAAACCCAGGCACAAGGCTGATGGCTTGTTTGATGGGGTGGATAATTTTCTGGAGAATGAGGAAGGGGGCTCAGTGCTTCTAACCCTAAACCAGGGTTTCTCAACCAAGGTTCCGTGGAACCTGCAGGTTCCACAAAAGGTCACTAGGGGTTCCCTGGGAGATCACAATTTATTTAAAAAATTATTTGAAATTCGGGCCACTTCACATGAAAGAGGTAAGTTTCATTCTTCATTTTCAGTTTAAGAACACCGTTAATGCACCTATACAGGCCTACCCACGAAACGAACTTAATCATTTTGTAGCTTCTGGCCTATACTTGAGCAGGGGTTCCCCGAGGCCTGGAAAATATCCCAAGGGTTCCTCCAGGGTCAGAAGGTTGAGAAAGGCTGCCCTAGAGGTTCAAACCCCTTCCAAAAAGCAGAATCCGTAAGATGTGCCTTAAACATTTCCAGGTATAGCCTGGTTTGCTTAACGGCATATTTCAACATCATGGCATCAGCTAAGTCAGAAAGGTCACCGTGGAGCCGCAGCCGATGCAGCCTGCAGAGAGTTACTGGAGGGGGCCTGGAAAGTAGGTCACCGCGCATTCCCCATCCATCAGCTGATGGCTGACAAGAGGAAACGCAACACAACACATTCTCATTCTTCCTACGTTCCTGCCCTTGCTGGTGGCCACACATGCACATCCTTCTCTCGGCTGGACAAAACGAGTCCTTTTGAATTGCAACAGCCTTTCCCCAAATCGGACACCCTCCAGATGTTGGACTCGGACTCCTCTGGGCCCTGGCCGAGCCCCCGGGGACATTCCTGGCCGAGGGCACCAAGTTGGGGAAAGCTGCTTCAGGGCAGGGAGGGAGGATCTACCGTTCTCAGGAGCAATTCCCTTTTTCTGAGTGGGGGGAGACCTTGGTGGTTTCATCAGCACAACCCTCTCCTCCCTGGCCCTTGAGGACTGCTATGCAGAGAAGCTGATTTTCAGGAGTCCTGTGGAGAAGGGTGCGGCGTAGGGGTGAGTGTGTGTGTTTGTTTGGCTAGTCGTTCACTGTTCCCTTCTTCTGGGATGCTTTGACCCAGGATAAGCAACATCCTCAGTTGCCCCCATCTGAGCCCAAACCAGGCCCGACCCTGCTTAGCAACTTCAAGGCTAACCAGGCGCCCACCCCCCAGCCGTGTGCAGGTCTTCCAATTTCTCAGTTCTGTGATTCTCTACAACTCCATTTCCACTCTGTATCTGTCTGTTTTGTTCAGCCGGGTTTGGCTTCAGTAAGTGTCCTTTGGTCAACCGCCCTCTCTCATTTTTTGGTGACCCGTTTTTGGCTTCAATCCTGTTGGCTGACACCATTTTGGTTCATCGCTAGAAAGGGCGATTAATGATTGATGATGCTTTAAAAGGTTGAAGAAAACTCAACCTTTTCCAAATTGGGTGTTGGTGGGGGGTGGGAATTGCAAGCAGCTCATTGGTTGTTGCCTCCTCACTGGCCCTCAAAGGTGCCCAAAAAAGAAGTTTTTGCTTTCTCAGGACATTGGAAGAGGCCCAATCTGACCCTGGCCTGCCTTGGTCAAAGGCAATCATTCTTCCTGAATGTGTGTAATGTTATTTATTTGCTCAATTTATATCCTGCCTTTCCTCTAGGACAGTGTTTCTCAACCTTGGCAACTTTTAAGAGTGTGGACTTCAACTCCCAGAATTCCCCAGCCAGCCACGTAAGCGTAGGAGGTGGTGTGCCTGGCCGCCCAGCCCAGGCCTTGCATTTTGCTCATTCTGCCTTAAACCAATTGGCAAAGGGAGCTGGGAACCCATGGAGATGCCAGGGGCACCGCGCTCGCATAGCTGTTGTGGCACCTGGGATCCACTCAGCCCAGTCCCTTGGTTCTGTTTCTGCATTGCTTCTCCTGGAATCAGACCTGCTTTGCCGGCTGAATAAGCTACCATTGGCCCAATTCACACACGCCAAGCCCCAAGGCCGGGGTCCCCAAATGGGTCCCATCCAGCAGACTCAAACCACTGTGCTCAAACCCTTCATTATGGCTTCACCCGACGGCACACCGAAGCAAACATCCCAATGCTGTTTCAGCCTCGTCTTGAGAGTTGCGCAAACCCGGCCGCCAACCGCAAAGCAGACAATGGCCCAGCGCAAGGTGTGAGCCCAGCCAGTCCAGCTGGGACACCGCGAGATCAAGGCCTGTGGCTGGGGGCTCTTTGGAAAGAGGGGGAGGAGGTGGCGGTGAGAGGAGGCCAAGACACAAAAGAACAACAACAACAACAAAACAGCCTTTTCCATCGGTGGCCTTGGCGGCTGAGCCACCTCCCTGTGCACCCAGGAGACCCACCTGAGCCCCCCTTTCTCTCCCTTTCCCTCCTTACGCCACACTGTTTCCAGGCAGCCGGAAAACAAGAGTGCTTGGAGGCTTAACCCAGCCGTCCCCAAGGTCCCTGTTGCTCAGCGAGGCTGGCGGATGCCTCCCCCTTCCTCAAGCACCTCCCTTGTTTTGCCAGCAAGCTGGGGTGCTCGGACTGGCCCCCTTCCACCTGGAGGCACCCTGCAAGCCAGGTGGAAGATGCTGGGGTGCTGTCTGTAGAAGGAGCACAACACTGAGGAGGACCAAGCTTTGTGGCAGGGCTCGGGCGGGACCCCAAACCACGGGGAAGCAAAGGTTTTTATAGAAGTTGAGGGCCACAAGGTGGGAAATCCTTGGGATCTGATTGGTCTGTGTCCCTGCAGATTATTGCTATTGTTGGGCAAAAGGGCCTCTTCAGGAGGGCAGCATAGCTGGGGAAGCCCCTTGGGAATGTGGAGATAATGGGGGGGGGCATGTCCCTGAGGGAGGATGGACCCTCAGGGTTTCCCACCGGGTTACTATGTTGCAACTCCTGATTACATCAGCCCGTCCCATTAGATCAAGCAGGGGAGGCACGTTACGGGTTCCACTCCCCAGGGACTGGCATTTAGTGGGTCCCAGGAGGTGGGCCTTCTCTGCCGTGGCTCCCCCCTTGTGGAACATTCTCCGCTCCTTCCCTGGATCGCTTAGGGAGTCCCTCAAGACCCAGCTGTGTTGTCAGGCCTGGGAGTTTTGGGGAAGGAGGGGCATTCTTAAATGGCTCCAGGATGATTGACATTCTGGCTCTCTCTGTGGGGTTGGAATGCTTTACATTTTTTGGATAATATCCTTCTTTTAATAATCATTTAATTTTTTAATAATGTTTGTTTTTATTTATTCATTGTTTTTATCTTGTACACTGCCCAGAGTCACCTTGCGTGAGATGAGATGGGCAGCCATATAAAAGTGAGCGATGATAGATAGATAGATAGATAGATAGATAGATAGATAGATAGATAGATAGATAGATAAATCTCCATTATTAGGGCTGCCCTTGGTCTGTTTTGTGTTGTGATGCAGAATAGAATGGAGCAGGGTGCAAAAGGGACTATTCTATGCTCCGGTTTTAGCGTGATTGTGGGCTGGGAGGGGCTGTCTTGGCTAGAGAACAGCAGGGGTTACACACACACAGGCTCCCAGGTTCGGCTTATGGTCAGTCACGCACAGACTCACAGCCTGTTGAGGCACACACGGATCTTGTCAGACCCCCTGGGTTTTCCCCTGGGTTTTCCAGAGAGGTGCGGCTTGAGCAGACAAGACCCACAGCCCTGGTCAGCAGCCGGGAAGTAATTAGGGACACACACAAATAACTTTCAACCGAACACTGAGGCACAACAGGCTTTTTGGAATACACGGAGACCCAGTGAATTTAAAGGAACAGCAAAACTTTACTGGTTGCAAGATACATTTGCTCTTTCTCACCTGTGCGCGTGCACACACACACACACTCATCCACACTTACCCACGTCCAAGTAGGCTGCCACTAAGCTGCCAGGCACTCACTAGAGGGATGGAAGCCGCCAAGTCTGGGTCCAAAGACGACTCAAGGTGTGCGTGGGCTTCAGGACCCCTTTTATCCCCAGAAGTCCTTTCTTTGTTGGTTCACAAGTTTGGTAGCTGTTGATGGGATTGGGGGCTGGTTTTCCATGTGCTCAGGCCCAGCTTCCTTTTTCTGGTTCAGGTGACATTCTTCCTTTGTTTCCTTGACGACTTGCTTCCTTCTTATCTACCTCCCTGAAGGGATCTTTTAGACAAGATTATTCCTGGCTTTTTGGCAGCTTCAGTCTAGTCCCACACAGGGAGGTCCCTGTTTGTAGACAGGGTCACAAAATTAGTACAGCAGATAGGACTGTCGGGTCCCCCTGCCCTCAAGCTTCCCTGTGGGAAATGCTTCACACGGTTCTGGCAACCGATCCGATTCCCCACCCAGGTCTGCTCATCCATTTCTATCCACTGTCCCACTTGGCACAATGTCGAGTTGCGCTCGAGGTGGGTTCTGAAAGCGCCTGCTGGGTGAGGCTTCGAGGAGTGGGTCCTTCACCTGCAAAGGCTTCCCCCGCCCACGTTTCAGCTCAAAGGGTGTTAGACAGATCGAGTCCCAGCATTGCCCCAGATGATTCCAGTGACCAGCACAATTTCTTATATGAGGCAAAGGATCTGGTTCATGCCTTTTTGCAGCTTATGGGGTCTTGTTGGTGCAGAATGGATTTCTGCTTGGGCTCACAGGCACAAAGGTGCAGTGTTCTCTCCTGGTCACTGCACAAACACCACATTTTGTTGCAAGGATCTGGTCTAAAACTAACCTATTCTGGACATTATTCACCCAGTGCTAGCATTTCTGGTTGTAGGGGGCCAATTGCCTTGTAGCTGCACCACGTGCAACTGGTTCTAAAATAAATATTGGACACAAAGTTAGGATAGGAATACAGGCAGTCCTTGCTTACCGACCACTCGTTCAGCGACTGAAGGTGCGACGGCACCGAACGAGTGGTACTTATGGCCAGTCCTTTAAATTCCGGCTGTCGCACCATACTTGCAGTCACATGATCGTGATTTGGGCGCTTGCCAACCAGTTCGCACTTACAACGGTTGCAGCGCCCCACGGTCATGTGATCGCCATTTGCAACCTTCCCAGCCAGCTTCCCACAAGCAAAGTCAATGGGGATACCGGCTGGGAAGGTTGCAAGCCACTCCAGTAAGTCCACCCTGGCCTCCCTGCACTCGCACGGCACCCTGCTTCTCACGGTCTCTCTGTGCTCACACACATCCTGTGCCAGGCCTCCCAGGGCCTCCCGCAATCTCCTGCAGCAACCCCCCATGGCTCCCGCACACTCCTTACCTGGGACTCCCACTGCTTCCTGCTTAACGACCCATGTGTCCTGAGGTCACGACAGCAACCGGGATGGTCGGGATTGTCATCACTAAGCAATGCAGTCATGTGATGTCATGCTTTACAATTGCATCGCTTAGCAACAGCAATCCCGGTCCCAACTGCCATCATAACCTGAGGACTACCTTGCATGCTGAGCTCCTCATACAAAAGTCCCTGTGATCTTGTTGGAGGCAACCTGCAGCATGGGGCAGTGGGGGTGGCATGGGGTCTCTCCTCTGGTGCTGATGGACATAGAGCCCAGTCATGTGCATTCATGTTGTCTGCTGGAAAGTGTTACCACATGCCTGTGCTAGAGCACCAGGTTGGGGGGGGGGGCAAAGGGAGAACCGACACTAGTCTTTTCCTCCTAGAGTAAGTTCCCTCTAGGCTTGTGTGCCAACCCAGTGAATGAGCAGCAAGCACTCGGCCAGTCTTACAACCTGCCTGAGGAAACAGGAGTAATGTCTCCATGTGTTGTAATTGTCCAATTAAGGCAGCTGGGGACACTGATTAGGACCCTTCTCAAATTCCATCCAAACAGGGTTAGAAGAGAGGAGAGAATTAGGGGGAAAGCATGGGGTCCTTTTAAACAGTAGTGAGTGGCTTGGAGACAAGATGCAGAGCAAATGGGAAGACAGAAAAACATTTGGGAAGCCTGAAGCTCCAACAGATACTGGTATTTAGGAGGCAAAATTAGGTTTTGTTTTCCTTTGGTCTCTTCTTTACACTTCACAACAGGTTCAGAGGTAGAAAATGGATACAAGAGCTGGGATGCTATTATTTTCATCAGCGCTACCATGTTAAAGCACATCCTCATTTGCAAGTTGAAATATAGTGACCACGATCCTGTGGCTGCAGCAGAAAGCATTTGTTTTGGGAAACATTTAGTTAAACACTGGTTTCAGATTTTGCTATTGCTATACCTGGTGGTGCCCTTTCCTTTTTACTAGTCTCGTTGATTTTGAAACGGGTCCTGCAGCTGGCTATCTGAGAGCCATGAGCAGCGTTCCCAGCTCCCCAACCCCAATTTTTTAAAATTTATTTTGAAACTTGGGTTTGAGTGGCCATTGTAAAAGTTTCGTGAGGGTTCTTCCATGTTTCGTCTAGCAAGATAGGTTTTAAATGCTGCAGGATTTGTTTTGCCTGCAGGCCTTTCACAAAATGGGTTACAGACAACTCAGATTTTTCTTCTTCTTAGTATTATTCAGCCTTGCCATCCATGCTTGGACCTTTACTTGGTGATTTTGCCTTACTAAATAGCTGGTTTCTGATGGCATGCAGTTTTGCCGTACAAATTTCTGTCAGGTTCACCTGAAACCTGATAGCCACACCTGGCTCCATGGTATTTTTTTAGTGTATTGAGGTATTGCTCCTGGGTAGCTTCATTTCAACTAGAGCATCAGCTACACAAGAGCCCGTTTGGTGTAGCAGTGAAGGTGGTGGCTGGGAAACCAGGAGGCTGTGAGTTCTAGTCCTCCCAGTCGCTCTCTCTCGCAGCCCAACCCACCTCATAGGGTTGTTGTGGTGGGGAAAATGGGAGACAGGAGTATTAGGCATGATCACTGCCTTGAGTTGACCAAAGTATATTTTAAAAAGGTGGGATAAAAATCTAATAATAATAAAAGTGATGAGACTGAGACAGGGAAATCCAGGGCATGGGGGAGGGGGGTTCTTAGAGTCTAAAAACAGCCTCTGGAATCTCATTTCTGGAGGGCTCAAAATCCTAATAATACACACACAAACATGTGGATTAGGTATCAGGAGGTGTGTGCGTACACACACAAACAGACTTAAATGTTAACACACATGTTAAAGGTTCCCTGAAATCACTGTTTCTCAACCTCAGCGACTTTAAGCCGCGTGGACTTCAACTCCCAGAATTCCCCAACCAGCCAGGGAGCCGCAGCGGAGACCTACCCAAAGAAGAGGTCCGCGGTGTGACGTCACGGAGCTTACTTCCAGCAGCCGCGGGCCGTCATTGGCTGAGGAAAGAGTCCATCGCGTAGCGGTGGGCGGGTGTGAGGGCCGAGGGAAGAGAGGGGTTTCTTTGCACAGGGAAAACCCTGGCTGCTGCTGCTGCTGCTTCTTCTTCTGGGACTAATTAGATATCAGTTAAAAGGATTCCTGGGAGTAACTTAAGAAGCCCGGCCAAAATGATTCCCTGCGCGGCGGGGAGCGAGGCGCGGAAGGCTCGGAGGCGCCTTCCTTCCCGCCCTTTTCGCACCGCCTTTCGCAGCTTCGGAATCCCCGCCCTCGGCCTCTGTTGCCCGTGGAGCGTAGTTCCTAGAGAGGCGGCCCGAAGCGTCTGTGAACATCCGGGCCGCTCTAGGCTCCTCTCTGTGTCTGCCAGGAGCAGCAGCGCTTCCGGGCAGGCTGCTTAGCCCAATGAGTCTCAGCCGCTTCACTGATAGGTTCCATAGTAGTCTCTCAACCTTGGCCAGTTTAAGATGTGTGGACTTCAACTCCCAGAATTCCTCAGCCAGCGTTCCCTCAGCATCATGCTGGTTGAGGAATTCTGGAAGTTGGAGTCCACACGTCTTAAACTGGCCAAGGTTGAGAAACACTGCATGAAAATAAGATACTAGCCTGCATTGTATGAGGGAAAGAGCTTGCAAAAATGGTGTGGATTAGGAAAAAATTGCTAACAAAACTTACAGGTAGTCCTCGTTTAGCAACTGCCCTGTTTCACGACTGTTTGCAGTTACTGTTTGCAGAGATTAAAAAGTAACTTTACAATCAATACTTGAACTGACAACCTTTGCAGATCTGTAAAGCAAAGGAAAGCTGAAGTTAGATCATAAGCAAGGCATGGTTTCACTTAGCGACTGCTTTGCTTAGCAGCCAAGTTGGGGTCGCTAAGTGAGAACATCCTGTATATGTTTGGAAAAAAGCGGGGTGTGTGCATTGTATGTATGTTCTCCAGTTCAAACCCAATTTGGCAGCTTTGCAAAAAGGGGCAACCAATACAAAATGGACTTGACCCCAAAATGGTGAGATTTGGCCATTCCTTGCCAAGCCCCTCTCTCCCTCTGAGCTCTGGCCATTCCCAGAACCCCTGGCAAGGGATGAGCCCCCTCCCCTCGTAGAGAACTGGCAGCAGCTTGGCTGATTTGATGTTCAGGACTCGGGCAAAAGCAGGGGCAGCGGCTGCAACAACCTCTTCTGCCCTGTTGGAGCTCTGTGGGCAGTCTTGCCTGCGGTCTTGGGCTGCTTTGTGATTGACGGCTGCAGCATTTCTCTCACCCCTGAGGAGACAGGCAGGCTGGTCAGCCGCGTGCTTGTGCCATGGCTGCTGATGGACCTTCCCAGGGTTATGAATATTGCAGGGGGGTGACGGCTCCTTTAACCTCCTCCTGGCCCCGCAGAGGGCTTCCATCCAGCTTGGCGGTTCCCAGGACCCTCTTTTGAGCCGTCTCTGAATTATTTACACTCTCTTCCTGCAAAGAGTCTGGTTCCCCATTCCCATTATAGTGCCCCGCGTCCATTAGTGCTGCTCAAGCCCGCTCCCTTGAACCCCCAGCTCAGAGGCGCTCTCTCCCCGCCCCCGGGTCCAATGATGGCAGGGAGTTGTAGAGGCTTTTTAATGGCATCTCCCTTAGGAAGGTATTTCCCCAGTGAGTGGATGTTTGCAGTTGCACAGGTCCTGGATTTTAAACTTCCTGAACTCTCCCAAGCATTAGAAAAACCGGACTAAGAAATGGGAGGAATTGGGGGGTGGGGGAGTAATTTGATTTGCTTTAATGTAAATTCACTGAGGCTTTGGGTAATCTTGAAAGGCTAGAGAAGGTCAGACCTGGTTAGTCCTTGGATGGGAGACCACCAGGAAATGCTCAGGCTGAAGCTACCCAGAGAAGCTGAATGACCATCCTGGAAAAAGGCAAGACAGCCACTTTGGAATCCTTGCCAGGAAAACAAGATGGGCATGTCCATGAAGTTGCCAAGAGTCAGGCTTGACTCCAGAGAGGCTTTACCTTTTTAATCTCCAATTAGTTCCTTATGGTAGATGGGTGGTTAAATAAGTTTGTTAAATCAATCAGTCAGTCCAATCATTCAATCATTCATTCATTCAATCAATCCATCCATCCCTTGGATGGTATACCACCAGGACACCCCACAGCTGTAGGCTAGTCTAGGAAGCCCAGAAGTTACCTTATTGATTAGAATAGATTGGATTAGATTAGATAACGTAGAAGGAAGAGGGAACGGCCTTGAGGGACAGGAGGAATTGTCAGATAAAAGGGGCTTGAGCCCGGGTTAAGAATCTAACATGAGTAAATGTCTCAGACAAGCCTCTCCGTAGTTCCCATGAAGATAAAGGGGTAGGGAGCGCATTCAGACTTGTAAGATTCTGTTACTATAACTTTCCAATCAAAGTAGTACCAACCTGCATGGCATTGGTTTCCTAGTCTGGTCTACCTTCAAGGGCTGACAGATTAAGATGCTGCCCAACTCCAAAGAAACTCCTCAGTGTCGTGATAAAACTTCCCTATTGAAACCTCCACCTTCAGAGGAATTCTATCTAAACAGACTTTTAAAAAGTCTATTAAAAAAACTGGGAATATCTCTGTGTTTCTAGCAGCCTCGGAAGCATGATGTGCAATGGAAGAGTGCCTTTGAACTGTGCCTGATCCAATCTGTTGATTTTATTTTGGTGTGCAATTCTATGTACGGTGTCTGCAGTTCATCATCCACTTGCTGTAACTTGGGGTTGGGATTCCCACACCTGGATTTGCACAAGGGTAAAAGACTCCCTGGCACGCTGGAGAATCAAAACTGAAAGGAAGGCAGATGCTGCCAGCACCCTTTCCCCCCCAGTACACCTGAAGGAGGTGGAATCAGGTTTTAGCTCAGCAGGAAAAACAGAGAAATGGAGATTTTCCTGGGAACAGACTTCTAGGCAGGATTCCTACCTCAAACCTGTTTCTACTTCCCATCCACCATAAATTTGTCTCTCCTTTTGGACTTCCTGTCTGTCCTCTGCTTGGATTCATACAACCCACGATCCACAAAACTCTGCATTTGAGCCTCATGTGTTAGACCAGTGTTCCTCAAGCTTGGGTACTTGAAGGTGTGTGGACTGCAACTCCCAGAATTCCCCAGCCAGCTTTGCTGGCTGGGGAATTCTGGGAGTTGCAGTCCACACACCTTCAAGTACCCAAGCTTGAGGAACACTGTTAGACAGACCCATCCACTGGTGACTAGTTTAGGCTTTGTGCAACGCACAAATCCAGCCTGGTTACCAAGTGGTAATCCTTGGTTCCATTAACCACGGGAGGGTGCGTTGTACGAACAGAGCCTCAGATTCTGGCGTGGCATTCCTGGGCCAGATCAGAACATTGTCAGCCATGAACACGCACTGAAAGACCCCCACTGTGGGCTTCTTCACACTTCCCCCCAGCTGTGCCCCAAACAACAAAGCTTCAAGTCGTTTAAATTAATAATCAGCAGCTCTCTTACTAATGCCACAATTTGGTCCTCAAGAGGCAGCCTCTGCATGAAAAATTGATCATGCTCAATGAGAGTTGAGTAGCTCATTAGAGAACAGAAGGTTTCAGTGCTGGGGGGGGGGGCATGGCAGGTCTCAGCTTGGCATGGAGTGAGGAGGGCAATACTTTTAGAGGCCCATAAAGATGTAAAAGTCTTATGGGGATCCCACTTGTAAGCATGCTTTGGAAACCTGTCGCCGATCTCCCAAGACAAAGACAAGGCCATTTAGCTCCTGCTAAAGTGCACCCCTTCCAGGACTTTGTTCCCTGGCCAGCCAAGCCCCCTCCCCTGCATTCCTGAAGTTGGGAGTGTTTGAAGGAGACGGCTTCCACCTGCATGGCTCCCTTTTGCCAGCCAGCCACCCTGACACATCCTGAAAGGTCAGAAACTCAAGGTGAGCATGCAGACATCAGTGGAGCTCCCTTGGTGAAGAGATAGATGGTCTGGGGGCATCCCAGCCCAGCCTACAGCTGGAGGAGTTCTTGGTGGTCTTCCATCCAAAGGTGAACCGGGACCCCAAATAGATTTCCAAGGTCAGCTGCCAGCAGCCACATCCCTGCCAATGGGCTTCAAACACATCTGGGCAGTGACACCCCAGGGATGTGATGAGAGGCACTTGAGGGCCCACAAAGACAACCATCCCAATAGGGCTTGGCCCTATTCACATCCCCACCCCGCTTACTCCCACTCACAATGGAGGGAAAGATGGGGCAGGGGCTCCTGGCATTGGGGGTGGAAATGAGGTGGTGCTTTGGTTCCCCCAAAAGCTTATGCTTTATGTGCACCGCAACAGGGAGGCTGGAAGCAGAGGCTGGTCCTGCTGCTCTTTCGCTGTCCCCAACCCCCAGGCCCCATCAGAATGAGACACTCCACTTTAAATCCTCCATAAAACCTCCTGCCATTATTTAAAAAAAAATCCATTTTGTAAAGGAAATGTTCCCTGAAGGAGCATGAGTGCTGATTGCTCACCTTGCTACCATGCTGCCCAGGCTGGCAACTCCCTGCCATCTTTGCACCCTCTTTGCCCTGATGCCCAGATATGGTGCCGGTCCCTCTTGTGCCTTTTCCTGCAGCAACCCATCGCCCCTTTCCCTCCAGGAGCGGCCCAGCGCGCTGCCAGGCACACCTCAGCACTGCCACCGTGTGACCTGAGCCCAGAACTGATGCTCCCTCTGCGGCCTTGACGGTTCGCAACCACGTGGCTTTCAGCGATGTGGAAGCAGCTGGTTGCCATTGGGGGTCTGCAACCCTGGGTTGGCTGAACTGTGGTTACTCAGCTCAGCAGGTGTTCTGGGTTTCACTGAACTTACTCGGCCTTCAACAGGGTGGGGTTCGACAACGTGCCGAGCTAAACAGAGACGGAACCCCAAGTTAGCCAGCGTGTCGCCCTGCAAACCCCCCAGGGTGGGCAGCGAGGTTGTAGCTGCTTTCAAATGAGCTAAGCTTGGATAACCCCCCCCCCCATGTGTTGGGACTGTCTTGGTGCTGGGGGTATGGCACAGTTTTTCATTTATTTTCATTTATTTTATTTTTTTATTACATTTATATTACCACCCATCTCCCCCATTGGGGGACTCTGGGCGGTTTACAGTAAAAGCCAATACAATTTAGGGTATTGGTATTTGTTTGGCCCCGGTATTTTATACCTATACACATCTTTTTAATGAATAAAGGTTAATCTTGATTAGCGCGTAGTGTGAACCCAGACTGTCCATCCATTTATTCATTTCCTAGGTTTCTCATGCAATGTGGATTGAAACTGACTTTGGGCAGTTCATGGACCGTTTTCATCCATCGGGTTAGTTCAGTGTATAGTGGGATCCCAGAAAACGGGTTAATTCATTGATAAAGTCACACTGGGCAGGGTCAACAGAGCCACGACCAGCTGAATTAGAAGAATTCTGTAGTTTAAACCAGCATTTCCCAACCTCAGCAATTTTAAGATTCGTGGGCTTCAACTCCCAGAATTCCTCAGCCAGTACTGAGAAACGCTGGTTTAGGTTCTCTCACTCCATTGCCCAACCTGGCTCCACGAAGTCTTGTTTCAACCATGGTTGTGTTCCCAAACCACAATGGTCGGGCTCACAAGGCTTAGCAAACAGAACCGAAGCCAAGGTGGCTGAAAGCATGATGCCCGAACCAAGGCAGAGGCCCCCACAGATGGAACAAACGGGGGCCGTGAGCAGAAAAAAACTTTCCAGGGCCAGACTAGGAGGTGGCAGTTGGCTGGGGAAGGTGGAAACAGCCACTGGGCAGAGAGGAGGTGGAAAATGGGACCTAGTGGCTCAACCAAGCAATAGGGAAGGGAGATCCCAGAGTGAAGGCATGGAACCAGGCTGAAAGGGGGGTGATTGCCAAGTCAGACTGAAGCACACAATGGCTCAGCAGGACATGCAAAGCCAACCAACCGTGCCTTAGTCAGCACACCAGTTAAGCTCGCTGTGGCTTCATGGGCTCAGCCACCCTGGCAGTGCCCAATATACTGCACCCACAAGCCAGCCAACCTTGTTCCAGCTTAGTGCACTACGCACACCAGGTGGCCAGGGTTTATAGGCTCTGTTTATATGACACTTAACCTGGTTATGAATAACTCTTTTCCTGGTTTGCACAATGATGATGTGCCATCAAGTGACCACCTAGAGTCCTGCATGACAATCTCCCCCTAACAAGGGTGCCCCCATCGCCCCTGTAACTGAGTCCACCCCCCCGGCTGCCGGTCGTCTTCCTCTTCTTTCCTTCCACTCTTCCCAGCATCCGAGCCTCTTCCAGAGAGCTGGGTCTGCGCATCATGTGCCCGAAGAGGGATCATTTGAGCCTGGCCATTGGTGCCTCCAGGGAGAATGCTGGGCTGATTTGTTCGATGACCTGTCGGTTAGCACAAAACACTGAACCACAAGCTAAGCTGGGTTTGCAGGACGCGCTAACCACCAAACCAAGCAAGGTTAAAACCAAGCGAGTTGTACAAAGGCAGCTCTCAGTCTCTTTACCACCCTCCGTTACAACCCTTTCGTGCAAGGTGCACAGCTGAAATGTTCAGTCCTTGCCCCGCCCATCAAGATCCAGCCCTGCATTTCAGCACGTGCACCTTGTTCTCCAAACTCCTTTCAGAGCTCCAGAAAATGGAAATGTGCCCAGAGCTGTTCACGTTCCAAAATGCTCTGAAAACCAAAAATGGTGGGCACCAGGTTCGAAGGGCAAGCATATCACATGGTGTGGGTCAAATCCTGCCTGTGTCCTATGGGGCACATAAAATGGGCATGCATGTTCATTAACTGAGCAAACTATCAGGCACCCACTGGCTCACACCTCCCTCCTTATAGGTGTATTACCACATCCCATTATAGCAAAACAAGCCCATGTTCGGGGCACTGTACCCCAAGTACCAGCAGCTGGGAGGGACAGGGCAAAGCCCCGCCGTGCGAACTTCCTGGTTGACTTTAATCCGGTTCAACTTCATCTGGTGTCCCCTGGCAGCCTAGAACAGCCTCAGAGTCATCTGGCAGAACAGGGTTGCCATTCCTGTTCTCACCCTGCCACACCACCAAAATTGGGGTTGGAAGATCTTCCCACCCCAAGAGCCAGCTTTAAGGGCTCACAAGTTATCCAGGGAATTACCTGCCCTGCCCCCTTCCCATCTTAGGCCACGTTGACACCCCAGTCCGCTTTCAGCTGAGAGCAATGGGGTTGGCAAAGTGTGGCATAGGGCTCCGCTGCTTTTGTGAATGCAGCTGTTTTATTTCATACACCATGATTAAGCAAACCATGGCTTAAGGCAGACTTTGATAGTTAGAAACTCCCTAACTGGGAGGGCAGTTCAACAGCGGAACCAACGATCTAAAGAGGCTGGATGGTCCTCTCCTTGGGCTGCTTTAATCCGGACTCCTGCACCGAGCAGGGGTTGGACTGGATGGCCTTAAGGGAGCCTTCCACAATGCATGTGCTTCAGTCACTGCAAGGCGCTTCCAAATTCCGATGCAGTTCCCATACAAGCACTGCACTCAGAAGCCTCAGGTGCAGATATGAGAGCACCCACAGTGCTATTCTTTAGGACCCTTTCAAATTTCTCCCACCTTCTGAAAGTGGGTGCAACCCCCCCCCCATCAAACTTAACACATTGTCTTATGCATAGTTACTTTTTAAAAACCAAAGTCTTTTATTAAAAGTCTTATTCAAATTTCTTAACAAAAAGGAGATATATAAAAGAGGACCAAAAATTCCAAAGAGGGGATGATATTATTTATGGGACTAGTTTTGACCAATCTGGGCTGACTTTGCAAACTAGGGCTAAGACGTAATCTTAAACCACCATCGGCCAGGAGTAGGGAAGGAGCGGAAACATTAACCACAGCCCCCAACGTTGAGCTGTGAGATTTGTGTTGTTTGTGCAGTGTTCTCTAGCCAGGTTTGTACGGAACTGTACAAAAAGAAAAAGACAAAATAGGGCTCGCAACTGCAAAATTCTAATTTTTTTAACTGCAGTTCTTTTTGGGGGGGAGAGACGCAACCTCCCCATCCTGCTTTTGCTATCCTGATAAGCAAACAGCGCGAAACTCTCCCTGCGGTGTGGCTTGCCATGGGAACTGCTGCCCCACACATCTGGACGGAGCACGCCCATTTGGGGACAGCTGAACTGCTAAAGGGAACAGCAAAAGCCATCTTGGCTGTTGATGGCTGCAGACCCAACAAATGGCGGAAGAAAAGCAAACAAGAAAAAAAAATTGCAGCAAACAACTGACAATCCAGCCACAACACCTTGATCAGCATCACCACAAACTGTGCTGCAGGGAGGGAGGGCCCAGCATCTGGAATTCATCCTGGTGGCCACGTCTGCACCGTGCACCGGCTCTGCCTTATTTCCAGAAAGTTGCATCTTCAGCCTCCCTGGCAGAGTGGGGCACCCGCAGCCCACTTGGGGCCCGAGGCTGCTTTTCTCAGAAACCAGGAGTAGCCGTGTCCAAATGCATCCTGGATCAGACTCCAGGGCAGTCATGGAGGGGGGCCAAAGTGGGGGAGGGGGGAGAAGAGAGAAACTGAAATCACTGCAGGTTCACTGAACCTGCCCTGGAATTAATAAGCCTTTGGTCGCCAAATACTCCAAGTAAGGGAGTGGTGGAAAAAAGGGGAAAGGATGCACTGCAGGAGCATTGGGGGGGGGGGGGGGAGAGAAAGCTAACAAAAATCCAACTTCTCCTGAAACACCTATTGTTCTCTACATCTTAAAAAAATATATACTGTGGGTGTTGCAGCCGTACAAAAGAGCGGGTGGCCGGGAGGCAGAGGGGGGACTTGTCACAGTCTCACAAAGGGGGACAGCGAGGCCAGGAAAGTCACAGTCCGCAAAAAACGGATTGGCCTGCAAAGGAGCCAAGGAGGCGGCGGCGGCAGCCTCAGTCATCTTTGTCTTCATCCTCCTCTTCATAGGCTTCTTCCTCCAATTCTCGTTTCCGCTTCTTGCCCTGCTGGACCTCTGCAAGGAAAGGAGACCACGGAGGGTGGGTGGATGGGATTGGCTGAGGCAGGAAACGTGCAGCCGGTCCCTGCCTCCCCGCAAAGGAAAGGCCAGGAGGGATGTTCCGAGGGCAGCAGAGACGTCCTCAACCGCTTCTCAGATCGCCCCAGGGGATGAGAGCTGCGCTCTGCTACCAAAATAGCCTATCGGGGATCCTCGAGGAACAACGGTCCTTGCTTAATGACCACAACTGGGACCAGAATTTTGGCTGCTAAGTGAAGCAGTCATTAAGCAAACCCAACCTCATTTTACCATCTTTTCCGTAGTGGCTGTTAAGCAAACATGGTTATTAAATGAATCACACCGTTCCCCACTGATTTTGCTTGCCAGAAGCTAGGCTACACCTTCCCATCAAGCCACACTTTGTTCAACCAAAGGCTGCTGAGTCATGGTACATGCTAGGCCAGAGCCAAACCAATCCTCTGACGGCTCACCGCAACATGTGAACCCCACCATCATGGCTTGTTTGACACAGGTTATGTATACTGGCAGAATCCAGCCAATGTAATTTTTAAGCCATTGCTTAGTGTGTTGGCTGAACCGGGGTGTAATTTATCCATCAAATCATGGTTAAAATAACAGCTTGGCACTAGCCAGGGTCCCAGCCACCGTGGATTGCTTAGGTGGATCTAATAACGAAGCACTAAAGTTAAGACTTGGATCCACTGCTCTGCTGGGGGAGGGGTTGGACTAGATGATCTCCAAGGCACATCACTTCCCAACCCTCACACAATCCACCCTTCAGCCTCAGGGAAGCCGGAACAAGATACCCACCAGCTTCTTCTTCGTCATCCTCGTCTCCGTCATCCTCATCCTCTTCATCCTGAAGGAGGGAGGAACACACCCGCAGATCAGCCAAACCCAATTTTGGGGGGTGTATTTTGGAACCTAAAATTCTTGGCTCACGTACGGCACGCAAACACTTGAGTGGGGCTTTAAACTGAACACGCCTGACTTCCTAGCAGCAGAGCGTTCCCCAAGAAGAGAGCAGGGAGCCATTTCTGCAGTCATGCTCCACCGAATCAAAGAGGCACCTTCTTTATTTTACAGAAGAAATACAGCCTCTGGGCGCAGGGCCCTGTTTGGGCCCAGTCGCCTTTTCTTCGGGCCTGTAGAAAATTGGTTTGAGATCATCACAGCAGGGCCAGCAAACCTAAAATGAGCAACAGGCCAATTCAAAAAAGTCCGCTTCAAAGGGTTCTACAGATAGTCTTCGACTTATGACCACAACTGGGACTGGAACTTCTGTTGCTAAACAAGGTTGCTGTTAAGTGAGTCACATCTGATTTTACGACCTTTTGCCATGGTCATTAAGCAAACCACCGCAGTCATTAAGCAAATCTGGCTTCCCCCATCAACTTTGTTTTTGGAAGCTGGCTGGGAAGGTTGCAAATGGCAATCACCTGACCCCAGAACACTGCAACTGCCGTAAGTGCGAACTGGTTGCCAAGTGCCTGAATTCTGATCACGTGACTGCAGGGACGCTGCGACGGTCCTAAGTGCAAGGGCCAACTGCAAGTCATTTTTTCTCAGCGCCATGGTAACTTTGAACAAGCCATTAAATGAACGGTCGTTAAGTCGAGGACTACCTGTACTTAAGACGAGTCCCTTACGGAAACAGCTCTTCCGTTCCCCAAGCAGAAGGAGGCGACTTAACAACAAGGAGCCCATTTCCAGACTCAGGGGACTTTGACGTAGACAGCCAAGTGCAGACGTGACCAGTAAACAAATCTGCCTTTCTTCTAGCGCACCAGTCAGGAAGTCACTGCCGTAATGCACGCCAGACACATTAGCTCCAAATTCAAAATTAGCTCACTTGCACCACAGACTCTCATCTTAACAAATCTCATTAAAAAGAACTCCGTGAATCTCTGCTTTGGGAAAAAATCATTTTTAGTTCAGGCAGCTGCAAAGGCCTGGCCTTTAACCACTCTCTAGTTGAAGCACAAACCAACCAACACGATGCAGCTGAGGGACTGGCCCCCCCGGACCCCCTCACCTCATCATCGCCCCCATTCTCCTCCTCTTCCCCATCCAAGTCATCTTCGTCTTCATCATCCACAGCATCGTCATCTAACTCTTCGTCTTCCTCCTCCTCCTCCTCCTCCTCCTCATCTTCTACAAGGAAGAGACCCCGGAAAAGAGGTGGCATCAGAGACTGGCTCACAACTACATCTCCATGAACTGAGAGCAGAGCTGATTCCTGGAATCTGTTAAGTGAAATGCTGGGGGATCCCACGAATATTTAATATTTAATTAATCTGGAGGGCAAAGGTCACACAGGGCCCCTGGAAATCCCAGGCATTCTCCACGCAGGGTGCAAGGGGTATGACTAAATTACTCCCTTTCCTCTATACACAAAGGATTCCAGACCTCAAGGTTGCAGAAAAGGGACAATTTAAGTCAACGCAGGAAACCACCCTATCAAAAAGCACTGGACATCTTTGCTTGTGCCAGAGACCCCAAGGCCAGGCATGACTCCACTGCCTTTTCCATGGTCCCAGAGTCTGCCCTCCCCCAAATAACCGTCCTCGAAAAGCCGGGGTAGGTATGAAAAGTCAAGCGCACAGCCGCCACTGTGCGATCGAAGCCCCACCCCTTTCCAGGCCGGACTCACCATCTCCATTCTCGTCGAACTCATCGTCCAGCCCGTCAGCTTCTGGGTCCGAGTCCGGGGCCTCTTTGTCGTTGGTGTCGAACCCGTCAAGATAGATCAGCTGGGGCAGGAGGACAAAGATGCTCTCCCGGTAGTTGATCAGCGTCGTCACCTCGCAGTTGAAGAGGTCGAGGTTCCGCAGGTGGGGCAGCTTTTTCTGCAGTGAGACGGGAGGGAAGGCTGCTGCCCGGTTCGAGAGATCTGGTGCCCTTCCCCACCTGGCGCGTAGAGAGGCCGGGCTGCACTTGGGCCGTCTCTGCCCTCCCCAACGCCCTTGGCCAGTGGCCTGCCTCTGAAGATACCGCTGTGATCGATTTCCCTCCTACGAGTCCCTTGGGGCATGAGGCCCACTCTTTCTCTGTGAGCCTGAAATCCATAACACTCCACAGCAGTGTTTCTCAACCGTGGTGACTTCAAGATGGGTGGACTTCCACTCCCAGAATTCCGATCCATCTTAAAGTCGCCACGGTCGAGAAACACCACTCTACAGACACAGGATTAAAAAACACACCAACGGTTGTTAAGCATCTTCCCTTAGTGCAGACAATTCATTGTGCAAGGCATCCACACAACCAGAGACAACTCTAACAGCCCCCCATCACCTTCGAAGTTTGAAATTTCAGCCATCCCCCCACCCCGGCTTTCCCGGTCCTCCTACAAGATGCATTTGGTAGGATTTTTTAAATGCATGGGCCACAAGACCCAAGCAGACACAAAGGGCCCACCTCCCACTTTGGGGGGTCTCACGGCTGGGGAGGGGGCCGCGTTACTGGTGCGCCAAGCAAACCCTTCCTAGCTCCTCTTCCAACTGAGACCCGAAGACCCTATTCTGGAACAGCTGGGACTGCTCTGCGGGTCCCTCACCCTGAGGCGAAGCCATTTGCTGACCACCCGGTCTGCCCGGAAGTGGCAACTCACCAGAGGTTCCAACGTGTTGATCTCTTTGATTTTATTCCCACTGAGGTTCAAGTGCGTCAAATTAGGTGTTTTCTCTGCAAGGACTTCCAGGCCGCCAGAAATACGATTGTCGCTCAGCTCCAGCTGCCGAAAGAGACACGCCAAACCGCTCCAGATATCGCAGAAGAAAAGCGGAGGGGCCCCTCCGTGTGGAGGGCCGTTTTCCCTAAGCACGCGACGCCCCCCCACTGCTTCTGACAGTTCTTGACAGGGACCCGGTAAGGCTCCCTGGTATTGTGGCCTCTCAGATTAGAGAACAAGAAAAAAGCAAACGGGGAAACTGAGGCAGCAATTCTTTTCTTCAACCCCCTGGTTTGATTTATTGTGCAACGTTGCCAAGGCTTCCACCCTCCCAGATTCTAGGCAGTTTGCAGATGTTAAGATAGCAATAAAATTATACTTTAAAACTGGAACCATGTGACTGAAGCTACACCCTGTTTTCCCCTGCATCTTAGAAAGGGAATGATTTATAGTGAGCAGCCCACTTGACAGTCCTTCCACCCCAGCCTCTGACAAGCCAGGCGCTCACCTTCCGGAGTTTGTTAAGCTTAGGGAGGTTGGAGACGGAGAGAAGGTTGACATTGATCATGCTGAGGAATTCCAGGTTTTCAAAATCAGAGGAGAGCCCGCTGATCTTGCCATCGTCCGAACGACAGTTGTCCAGCACCAGCTCCTTCACCTAGGAAAGGCAGAAAGAAGCATCCACGTTGCCATCCCAATCTGGCCTCCTCCGGCCCTTGGCACGGCAGCCCCCAGAATCCCACCTGGCACAGCTTAGGAATTCCGGGGGACGTGGTCCAATCCCTTGGAGGGGCTCTGAGTTGGGCCCCCTCAACCTCCCAGAAGCCAAGCCAAGGGCCCACTGGGGACAGGGTGGCTTGATAGCCCCATGGCTACTTTAATAGCAAGGACCAGGCAACACGAAAACCAAGCATTGCGTCGTCGCTGGTGTCCCAAAGGTTACGTAGGCAGAGAAACAGACTCGTCTCTCCCACCAGCTGCACTACGGGGATTATCTAGCCACGGCCCAGCCCCACCTTCTCCTACCGCAGCCCAGAGCCAAGCCAATTCTTTTCCTTCACTGCGGCATGCTGCACTTTACACCAACCTGGGGCTCTGAGCATTTCCAGCCGGAAAGGCCAGAGAGGAACTGGGCAGCTGCCTCGGTGGGGCCAGGAATAAAGCAGATCTCTTTGGCCCCCCCTCCCCCAATTGTTTAAGACCCGGCCGTGAAAAGCCAGAATCGACAGTGCGCACTTGCTACGGCCCCATCACTGAGTAGCCCCGGATAAGCCCCTTTTCCCTCTCTTGCAGGAGGAGCTAAGAGCAGCCCACCCTGCAAGCCCGTTGCGGGACCTGTGCCGAGACACGCAAGCAGCCCCATGGTTTGAAGGAGCTGCCTCCGCAAAGCAAGCAGATTTCCATCACCTGTCCCAAACTGCGCCCTCCTGCAAAGGAAGCTGCCAGACCCCCGTCTCAACCAGCCGCAACATGGACCAGAGCCCTTCCAAAAACAGCCCCCCCCCCCACTGCTGGGCAGCAAATATTTTGGAACGCAGAGACCACGGTCCAAGCCTGAGCAGTCTGGACCATGGTTAAATGTCCTTGCAGCTGACTGGGCCCAACAAACCCACCGGGCTAGCTTCTGGATCCGTGGCTCTGGCAAAGAAAGAAACAGGAGTAACTCCGTAGCCGTGTTAAGGGAAGGAAGACCAGAACTGCATGACTCCAGAGTCAGGGTGGCAAGGCTTCAGGTCAAGCCCCCGATTCTTCTTTGTTCAGAACCACAAGGACTAGAGCCTTGCTTTTTTGGCAATCAGCTGCCACGCACCAGTTTAAGACCCCAGATAACAAGCAGAGCTGGGAAAGGCTTACTTACACACACACACACACCCCACCTGCAACCGGCTTTTCAAGCTGCCTAACCTGGAGGGCCTTTGGGGCTGGCTCCATTCGGGCCGCCTTCCCCGAAAGCGCCCGAGCACGGTGCTGCTTTGAGCAGCTGCGTGGCACAAGCCCGGCATGATCTAATGCGTCTGGCAGCACAGCAGCAATGCAGCTGAACCGGCCGTGCCAGCAACCGCATTCTTTCGCTGCTCCTGACCCTGCGTTTTCTCCTCTCTGGGGAGACCAAGGCAGGCGAAGGTCATCGTGGCTGGGGCATGAGACCGTGCTCGGATGGCAACGGCCCTGGCTCAGGAGCCCTTGAGCCGGATGGCGGGCAAGGCGAGAAGGCTAGGCCACGTGCCCGGGCAGGCCTGAATGGGACTCCGCAGGAGCTGGGCAACATTGCAAAGACAGATGGGAAGGGCTCATGAACAGGAACCAAGTGGATTTAATTCCCCAATAATCACCGACATTTCTATCCATTTGGGGACAACAGGAGGCACGAAAACAATGAAATGTAACAGCAAAATCATAGCAAACCGAATACACATATAGATAAGAAAGTCATCTCCCCACTTGCCAGGACAGGCTATGGGATGCATCGGTACTCCAGGTGAAAACAACAACAGCTTCCGCAATCTAACTTGGTCGTGTTTTATTGCTCTCTTATTACTGATTTACACCTGTGTGCCATTACTTAAGTTGGTTGTCACCAAGCTAAACTCGTAAACAGAACAATAAGCAGCACCAAAACATTTAGAAAGGATAATCACAAGTAACCCCAAGCCACCTTGCAAGGACCATGGTCTGGATTATTGCAGGCCACGTTCTTTGGAACAGATCAGGTAACAAACACCCCACCCATTTTAAACACATTTTCTATTGGTGAAAAGTTTGCAGGTTTTTTGAGAAAAGGCAGCTGTGGCCTGCAGACTTTCTGTTCTGTCAAATTCTATGCCATCAAGAGGGACAGAAGCAGGAGTCCCAGTGGTGTTAGGGGCAAATATTCTCAAGGAGAGAGTGCATGCCTATAAGGGATACTGGGTTATCCCGAAAAATCTGAAATTTTACAGGGATTTGGTAGAGCGTATAGTACTAGGTTTCTGCAACAAAAAGAATATTTGTTTTACTTCAGTTCTACTGAAATCAACTTTCAAGCCCCAAACAATTATATTTTAGAGGCAAGATCCAAAGTGCAAAGACTTAATCCCTGATCAACTGCACAGCCCTGCAGGGAAGGATCAACCCTTTCTTGCAGCCTCTAAGGCTCCTCTCAGCTATGCCTGTTTCCCTGAACATACACCTTCCCCTAAAGCTGCCCCAACAAGTATTTTGCAAGCAACCAAATTTACAACTGAATCCAAAAAATCTAGAAACTTGCATGTTAATGGAAGTATACCATTTCAAAGTGCTGGGATTCCCAAAGCAGACAAAATCCTATTTTCTGCAAAAAGATACAGAACTGCAAACTGAACATTATGCTGACTTTGAAATGGGCAAGAGTGCCATCCTGCATTAAAAAGGAAGTTGGTGTGCAACGTAGGCCAGCTAAAGATTGTGGCTACTGATTGGCCAAAACATCTGGAGGAGACCAATTTGGAGAAGGGGGGTATCTCAGCCTACCAGGGAAACTGCAAATCTGGGCACGTCGTTCCCCCCCCCCCCAGTAACAAATGGAAGGACGGGGATTGGACGACCCCAAAATGCAATCAAGAATATTGACTTTCATTGTGTATTCAAGTAGTACCACCCATTCCCTCTTTACCAGTAAAAGTGGAGTATATGATCTGAGGGGCACAGGGCCAATGGTTTAATTTGGTGCTCAACGTTTTCTGCCAGGCCCCCCTCTTCGTGACAGTGGGGCACTGGCATCACCCTGAAAGCACAAAATGAACACAGCACAAAATGAAAAAGACACTGAGTAGCTTGCTCACTTTCCTCTACAGCAGTGTTTCTCGACCTTGGCCACTTGAAGATGGCTGGAGAATTCTGGGAGTTGAAGTCCACCCATCTTCAAGTGGCCAAGGTTGAGAAACACTGCTGTAGAGAAAGGGGGAAAACACTTTGCAACACACACACACACTCTCTCTCTCTCTCTCTTCTACAGCCAGTTTGCAAAGGGATGCTCCCTTGCTTTAGGTGTGGGGAGGACCAACGCTTGTACACAAAACCTCCAATTTATACTTTTTCCTGTCTTGCCAGCCACACAGACCACAACATGTCATTACTGGCTTTAACCTCTTTTATGAGAGTTGGACTCTGTTTTGGCTCCAAGAGACGTCCTGGGAGAAAGCAGCTGGGGGTCTCACTCTGTGCTTTTAAAGAGGGAACACCCCTCCTTCTAAGGAGTCAGGGCTGGGCCAACTTCTGGCACATCTGCACAGAGAGTCCAGCCAGGATTTTGGGCTAACCACCCATGCCAAGCATCTCGGAGTACAAGCACTCCAGCACAAGGTGCAAATTTCAGAGCAGGCACGGTGCGCTGCGTTATGCTCTAAATAAGTCTAAAGTTGATTGAGTACATCACACGGGGCTGGGTTTACACCACACAGTAAGTCAGAAACTCTGGTTTGCTGACTGCAACGGCCCCATCCTGAGAAAGATGTTTCTTAGTGTCTGTCTAAGGAAAACACAGCACAGAGGACTTTTTTCACTTTGTCAGCATTTCGCTTCCCCTCTCCCATGCCCTCGGCTGGCTGGCATTTAACGTGCGTGTTTTCTGAGGCCGGGTGCTTGATGGTGCCTTTTGCTCAGCAAAGCAGACACCCTCCTCCAACTGAAGTGGGCTACTGATCATTCCCCAACTATCTGCAGAACAGCAGGTTGGGGAGACCACTATAAATAAAGCCTATTTCTACCCCAAACTGCACTATAAAGACACACGAGACCGCCCCCGTCCCCCACCGCCTATTTTTAGGCTGCAAGCTCCTTGGGGACGGGGACCCCCGCCACCGCCTCTGGACAACTTCTTTGATTTCGGATATCCACATTTCTACCAAGCAGAGCTTGCCACAAAATGGGGCAGCAGAAACGGAGAATCGGCCCTTAGCCAATTTTTCTGGAGGGACCAACCCCCCATTATTACTAAAACACGGCCAAGCCAGAAAGAGCTTGGCCAAGAATCACCCTGAAGGCCAAGGGGGCAATTCCCGCCAGCCTGAACGGGGAGGCCTGCAGCGGATTTGCCATGGGGTTGCTTGTGGGGGCTCCTGAGCTAAATTGAGGCAGTCCCCAGCCACACAACCACCACAGGCCTCTGCAAGAAGGACAATGAATCCAGAAGCAGAAAGAGGCTTGGCGCCCAATGTGAGCAATCTGAAGAAACCCAGCCGCCTCCACTGCGCTGAGACCCATCAGTAACCTCCGGATCTAAGCACCAGAGGGCCTTTTCGCTTCGAGAAAAGAAGAAAATCACCCTTCTAGCATGGCTGGCCATGCCCTGATCTACAAGCCCCAGAGTTCCTTGCTGGGGCAGCCATGATCATTCCCAGCTCAGCTGCTTGGGGGGGGGCAGGGAGGCAGCACCCCCCCCCCCGCCTGAGGCTCCTTGCAAGCCCTTTTCAGGTTGCACTGGGGCTTAAGCCCCACAGCCACACCCCATGCACCCCCCAGGCTGCCAGGGAAAGAGGCTGGTTGTAAGGATGTGTGGGGGAGGGGGGCTGGCTCATGAGGAGGATCCTATGCCTGGCAGAAGCAGCCCTGAGTGGGTGGAGGGATTCCCCTGCCAACCATCCAACTGTGTGGGATCCCCACAGTGCACCCCCACCCCAAAGGGTGGCCCCCTTCCCAAGGCAGAGAAGCAGGCCTCATCCAAAGTGCCCCCCCCAGCGCCAGGCATCACCACAGGCCACATCTTGCCCGCTGCAGGGCCACCAAGCAGGAAGCATCACCCTCTCCTCGCCAAAAGCACATCTGGCAAGGGAGAAGAGCTGCCTGAATTTCGGGGGTGGGGTGAGGATTTTGCTGCAAAAGGTCTGGCCAACCTGCAAAGAGCCCCCGCGTGGCACCAGGTCTGCTCCTTCCAGTCCCGTTTATGCCGACTGCTTCTGCCTGCCCCCGCCAGGCCTCAGGGGCCCCCAAGCTGCCCCCCCCCCCCACGCCGGCTGCCAGACCATCTTGGATGCATCTTCCCAGCAGCATAAAAGGCCGCCTCCAGCCCGGGCCCCAGCCTCCATTTTCCGCCCCCCCCCCCCGAAAAGACCCACGTGGACACGACGCGGTTGCAGCGGCCTCTCCAAACACCCGCCCTCTCCCCGCGATCTCGCCGACTTTCCCCCACTCAGGAAAATAACTCCGGCCTTCTTCATAACTCCCCCCTCCGGCCGAGCGTGGCTGCCTTCCCGCGGCGGGCGGCCATCAAGGCGCCCTTTCTTCCCCCTCTCAAAAGCGCCACTGTGCTCACCGTCGCGCCCCCTCCGCGCTCGGCCGGGGGGGCTTGGGCAGAAGCGGAGGGCGCCCCCTCCCGCCTCCCCGCCGAACCCGGTGTCCGGTTTCCACGTGCGCAACTCATCCCGCCCGCCGGAAGCAGCGGGGGAGTCGCTCGGCCGGGGCGAAACAATTGGCCGAGCGGAGGGGGACCCTCGCCGGCGCCCCCTCCCGGGCCGGGGCGGCCCCCCCGCCCATGTGCGCGTCCCTCCGCCCGCGGCGCGCGAGGCAGCAGCGCGGGGCAGCCCGGCCCCTTTCGCGGCTTCTGGGGCGAAGGGCCCGCTCACCTCCGCGGCGGGGCCGCAGCGCCGTTTCGGGCCACCCTCCCGCCGAGGCGGCTTCCCGGGCCGGCGGGCGGGCCCGGCGCTCTCCCACAGCGGGGCGGGCCGCGGCCTCGGCTGCGGCGCCCCCGGGCCGGCGAGGGGCTCCGCGAGCGGAAGGCGAGGACCCGCCGCGCCGCCGAAGGGAAGGGAAGGGCCCGGCCGGCGGAGGGCGCCGCGATGCCCGTGCGTAAAAACGCGCCCCGGGAACGGCGCGAGGGCGCACGGCGCCGGGAGGAAGGGCGGCCTCGCCGGGCCTCCTCGCGGGGAGGGTCGGGGCAGCCGCCGCGCGGGGCAGCCGGGAGCGCCCCCGGCCCGCGCCTCGCCTCCCGCTTGCCCGCCGCGCGCGTCTCCAACATGTCGGCCGGCACACGTGTGCGCCTGGCGGAGAGGACGAGGCCGCGCGGGCGGGCCGGGCCGCGGGCTCACCTCGCCGGGCTTCATGTTGCGCAGCTCCAGCGTCAGCCGCTTCTTCATCTCCATGGCGCAGCGCAGCTCTCCAACCGGGCCCCGGGAGCCCGCGCCGCCGCCGCCGCCGCCACCAGCGATCAAGCCGCGGCCCTGCTCGGGAGCGAAGTCGAGCCCGGCGCTGCTGCCGCCGCCCCTTATATAGCGCCCAGCAACAAAGGGCGGGGCGGCGCTGCGCCGCGCCGGGCGTTGGAGCGCGGGGTGCTGGCTCGGTGGCTGCTGGGCTTTGCCGCGGAGGCTGGGTGCCGCGGACCTCGCGCCCCTTCCCCCCGAGCTCGGCTCGGTTGCTCGGCTCGGGGGTCGGAAGGAAGGGCTCGGTCGCAGCCGGGCCTGAACGAGCGAGCCGACGGCGAGCGAGGGCCCGCCTGCTCCGGGCTGCGGAACGTTCGAGGAACCCGTCCCCAGGGCGGTCCGGGCGACAGTCCTCCCCGGCCCGGGCCATTGTCTCGCGCCGCCGTTCCAAACGGAGCGTCCCGCTCCTGCGCCCCACCCCGAACGCTTCGGTTGTCGGGCGAGGTGGTTAACCTGGTCAAAACTCGAAGTGTTCCTTTTTTAAAACAAAAATGGGGTTGTGTTGTTGCCCTTGATTTGGTGCGCAATGAGGCTTTATGGTGTTTGAGTTGCGATTTTATTACGGTTCGGTAGATTTCCAGTTTTGTGGTTTTATGTTTTCCGGATTGCTGTTAACAATGCAGGATGGAGTGTAAGTTCTCTGTAGCCCTGTCGAGTCAGCGTTGTGCCTTGGGGTTGATTTTGTGGCAAACAGAATAGAAATGCTCATTTAAAATAATAATATAAGCAATAATTCAGCAAGACTTTGAAAAGATATTTCAAACCGAGAGAGGCACCCCCCCCCCCATAATGCCTGAGACCAGACATCTCCAACTGGATGCCCTCCAGGAGTTTTGGCACTGAACATGAAGCCGGGATGATGGATACAGATGTTCAGCACATCTGGCAGGCATCCGATTCTCTTTCAGAGGAACTGTCCATTTAGCCTAGAAGCGCCTCTCCAACGTCTGCAGAGGGATTGAGGCCTACATTTGGGGGGAGTGCCATCTGTGGGTGCAAGATGCCTGCAGTGTGCAAAATTGTTCAACATGCACAACCCTTTTTTATCCACACCAGCCCAAAGAAAGCCGGTAGCACATTCTTCTGCTTCACTGGGATCCTACCGGACCAGCCTTGGCCCAGGAAGGCTGGCTGAGCTTTCCGTGTGAGCTCTGGGGTTGCAGCAGAATCAAGCAGGGGGTGGGAAGGCTGCTAAAAGTGTTCCAGATGCCCGAGGGCCCCACCCTGGCAGACATTTACTTATTGTCTTCTGTTGAAGAGGCTGAGCAGCTGTTAGGATTGAGACAAGAGTCAGAGGGGTTAGTATTTTGCGGGCAGGGAGAGCAAGGCCCTTTGAAGATTGCACTCCGACTTTGTAGCTATGAGGATGATGTTTATTTAGTTTAATGTCCTGCCTTTTCTCTAGGATGGGGTTTCTCAACCTTGGCAGCTTTAAGATGTGTAGACTTCAACTCCCAGGATTCCCTTGCCAGCATGGCTGGCTGGGGAATTCTGGGAGTTGAAGTCCACACATCTTAAAGTTGCCGAGGTTGAGAAACACTGCTGTGGTAGGTCAAGGTGCTGTAACTGGGGATCTCTATTTAATCCCCCCCCGCAACAACCCTGGGGGCTAGGTAGTTTGGGAGACTGGTCTACAGAGTTTCATGGCTGAGGAGGATCCCAAACCCAGGTCTCCCCGGTCCTCTCCTACTACCCCACTCTCTCACCCATAACAGCCCTGCCAGTTGCTGCTGTCCCAATGGACTGCAGTTCTCCACATTCCCAGCCGTGGGGGCCACTGGTTAGTCTGTTAACGATCACCTCAGTATAGCAGGGGGCACCATGTTGGGGAAGGCTGAAGTAGAGCCTTACAAGGCAGAGCGTGTTTGCCGCCCGCAGTCCCCTGATGCATTCCACGTGCAGTTTTGTGCTGCGTGCTTTTCCTGAACCAGCTGTTCTTGGGGTCTGCTGTTCATGCCTTGAGATACCATGGTCCATCGGACCTGGGGTAGGTGTTGGGGAAGTGTGGCTTTATTCTCCATAGTGTCCAAAAGTAGGGCAAAACCCAACAGATGGAAGCTTTACAGCAGCCTTTTTCAACCTTTGGCCCTGGAGGAACCCCTGAAATGTTTTCCAGGCCTTGGGGAACCCCTGCACACTCAGGCTCAAATCTGGGCCTCAAGTTACAAAGTTATTATATTCGTTTCATGGGTAGGCCTGGATATATGCATTAAGTGTTCTTAAACTAAAAAGGAAGAATGAAACTTACCTCTTTCGTGTGAAGTGGCCCAAATTTGAAATAATTTTTTAAACAAATCGTGATCTCCCAGGGAACCCCTAGGGACCTCTCGTGGAACCCGAGGCTTCCACAGAACCTGGTTGAGAAACCCTGGTTTACAGAGCATGATTAAAATGAGGAGGAATGTCATGACTGTGAGAGGCATTAAGCAGTGGACCAGCCTCCCTCCTGGAAGCTCAGGTGCTCCATCACTGGGGGGTTTCAAGCCAAGGTTGGACAGCCATTTGTCTGAAATGATCTGAGGATTGCTGTCCTGGGCAGGGGGTTGGACTAGATGGCCTCCAAGGTCCCTTCTGACCTATGACCTCCTATGTGTCTATGATTCTATGACCTCCAAGGTCCTTTCCCAATCTAGGATTTTAGGAAAGTTGCCTCAGGCAGCAGAAGGTACTTTGGCCGTCTCACCAGCCTTGCAGGACTATTGCGAAGACAAAAATGGGTAGCGGTGGAGTTCTCTTGCCACACCGTGCAGCCCAGAGGATGGAGGGAATGCTGGCATCCCTGTGGACCAGAGCAGGATTCCTCCATTCCCAAATGGTTGATGGATGTTACTTCAGGACACACAAAAACCCAACCACGCACGGAGCACAATGGGGGATGGTTTTCAGAAAGGCTTCTGCGGTTAGAAAATGCAAAGTGCTAGGGAAGAACAAGTTTTTGTTCTTCATCCTGATGCATCTCGTCCTGTCCCTGAACTCAGAGGTGGGGTGTGTTGGAGAGGAAAATTGGTGGGTGGGAGAGAATGCATCCAGCAGCAGAGAGCACTGAAGCCACCTGGAAACAAAGCCGGGGGTCCGTGGGCCAAGCCTGACTCTGGTCCCGATGTCATTCACGTCCAGTGAGATGAAAGCAGATGATGTCAGTCGCATTCCTTTCCTGGTTTCAAAATTGCAATAATTTTGGTCTTGAATATAGGAGGCAACCGTCCTGAGCGTAGTATGGAGCTAAAAAAGGAGGCAAGCCAACGTTTGGTAGCTGGTCCGCAGTTCTTCAGCAGCTCTGGGTACGTGCCATCAAACCCTGCAGCGTTACCATTTGTAGTGAATCCAAGTCCTTCTGCACTTCTTCCAGGGTGAATGGGCGTGAGTATGAGGCATGTGGTAGAGCGTCATGTTTCAGCAGTCTAAGCTCAGATCTAATTGGTCTGGTGAATTTCTTGTGTCTTGTCCTCGAGGTGGAGACAAGGTGGTTAGCTATGGATCCAAATCTCCCCCGAAGCTACAGACCAATTGGTATCCTTTGTGTCACCTACAAACTCTTAGACTCAAGCTAAACAGAATGACTCCAGCAGTGGAATCTGTAGTTTCAGGAGAACAAGTTGGTTTCTGCCCCAGATGTGACTGCAGTGATGAAGTCCTCGCACTAACCGCCTACCTGGAGAATGGATTCCAAAGGAAAATGAAAAATGTCTGTCTGTCTTGACCTCTTGGCCTACAACACTGCCTGGAGAGACCGACTTCTCAAACTAATCAAGGTTGTATCTTGCCATTGGGATACGGTGGTGCTGCGGGTTAAACCGCTGAGCTTGCCGATCAGAAGGTCGGCGGCTCGAATCCGTGTGACGGGTGAGCTCCTGTTGCTAGTCCCAGCTCCTGCCAACCTAGCAGTTCGAAAACATGCAAATGTGAGTAGATTAATAGGTACCGCTTCGGCGGGCAGGTAACGGTGTTCTGTTTAGTCATGCCGGCCACATGACCACGGAGGAAGTGTCTACAGACAAACGCCGGCTCTTCGGCTTTGAAACGGAGACGAGCACCGCCCCCTAGAGTCGGACATGACTGGACTTCATGTCAAGGGAAACCTTTACCTTTACTATCTTGCCATAGCACCACTGCCTTAATTGACAACATGCTGAGCAATAGGTTATTCCAAGTCTCCACAGAATTTGACCGGAGTAGATTTCACAAGCTGAATAATGGCTTACCACAGGGATCAGTGTTATCCCCTATGCTTTTAATTTGTACATACATGACCTGCCTGAAACGGTGTCTCAGAAATTTATTTGTGCTGACGACATCAATCTTACAGCCCAAAGAACCAACTTCAGCAAAGCAGAGGATATCCTTTCTCAAGACCTTCAGAAGATGGACGACTGCTTCAAAAAATGGCGCCTCTGGCCAAGCCCATCAAAAACAGAAGTAGCCACATTCCACCTCAGCAGCAGGCACGCAAACTACCAGCCTTCAGTGAAGTTCCGGAACCATATTTTACAGTGTAACAACTCCCCAAAGTGCCTGGGGGTAACATTGGACAGATCACTGACCTTCTGACAACATCTGGAAAAAACAGCTGCAAAACTGAAAAATCGCAACAGCCTGTTGAACAGACTGGCTGGAACATCCTGGGGCGCTGACACTAACACCCTACGAACAACAGCCTTGGCCCTGGTTTATTCCACAGCCGAGTATTGTGCTGGCGTGTGGCTTAACAGCTCCCACACCCGACTGGTCGATGTTCAACTCTGCCAGGCAAGGCGCATCATCTCTGGCACGCTGCATTCTGCCCCTGTATACTGGCTACCAGGACTCAATATTATTCCACCCCACATCAGAAGACAACAAGCCCTCGCCTGGTTATGGTCAAGGATGTCGAACAACACGGCCCTCCCTATTCACCGGGATATTGAACAGACCACCACAAGATTGAAACCTCATAGGCCAGCTTGGAAAACAGCCGTACATCTAACATCTATCCAGTTCAACCCCAAGAAGGCCTGGAGAGAGGAATGGTCCAAGCTGTCACGTCGCGGCTTGGCCATTAGTGATCCCTCTTCCAAACCTCCTGGCTTTAACCTGCCTCGCGCTGTCTGGACGAAATTGAACAGAATCAGATGTGATGCCGGAAGGAGTGCCTCTGCTCTGTATCAGGGGGGCTGAAAAGATTCTCCTTGTTGCAGCTGAGGTGCCAGTGGGCAGACTATCGAACACATTGTGCCAGACTGCCCACGATGTGTGTTCCCCGGCCCCGCAGAAGATCTGCACGAAGCAACACCAGCAGCCATCGCCTGGAGAGCTGAACTGGACAGCCAGTTGTGAGGCTACTGCTGTCTCCCTGCAGAAGTTTTGTGTATAATCGTGTGGACTGTGTGTATACGTTTGCCTTTCTCTTGTCATGTACTCATCATATGCTGTATATATGTTTGCTTTTATGAGATTTTAACATTTAGGATTATAGTTGGATTTTATTGTAAACTGCCCAGAGTCCCTCTTTTGGGGGAGATGGGCGGTAATTAAATTTGAATAATAATTGATTTATATATATATATATATAGAGAGAGAGAGAGAGTTGCATCCCTTGCACAACGACATCACTGTGCGTGAGATGCCACCATGGCTGCTAACCGATGCTTCTGTGGTCAAGCATCTGCCGTTTCTCTCTGTCCTTCTGTCCGCTCTTCCCTTTCTCAGCCGTCCTCAGATCTCCTCTCTCGGCACTGTTACAGGCCCTGAAATGGCCATTGCTTCCTGACCATGTCTGCTTCCTGCTGGACAAATTGGCCGGGCTCTATCTGTGCGAAGGAATAACTGGACGTCTGGAGGGGCAAGCTCCCACAAGTATGTCCGTGGGGTGGGGGGACTTTACCGCCCCGCAGGAACCTCTGTCATGGTCTTCAAAATAGTCCACCTTGAACGAGGAAATGGCAAAGCCTGATCTCACTGCAAAACAGCTGAGATGGAGCTGCATGGATTCCACACCTGATTAGCCCTTTCCTTTCGCTAGGTTCTCACCCACCCACCCACCACTTTGCTTCTGTCAGCCTGGACAAGCACATGTCTCTGAAACCCCCTTTCTCCCAGCCATGCTCAGTGCATCTTGTGAAGCAGCCTGGGATGTGTTAAGGCTTACAGGAAAATGCGTGTCTTTCTGGGGCTTCTGTGCTCCTTCAACCCATTGATTCTAAATGGGTTATAAAACAGCCAACACAGGCTAACCTCCATGTAAGAAAAACTAATTTTAAAAAATTAGAAGTACAGAAATAAAATCAATAACAATGCAATATATTATGTGCCATCAAGTTGTTTTGAACTCCTGGCAACCAAATACCCTGAACTGCACCCAGAAGGGATCTGGCGACTGATGCCCCTCACGAGACAGAGGTGTTACATGGGCATACCGAGATCTGTCCATCGTTGCCTGCGCTGCTCCCTTCTCAACCAGCTGAAGCTTTCCAGTGGTCTTCAAGGGCAGCCCCATGTAGAACGCATTGCAGGAGTCAAGCTGTGAGGTGACAAGAGCATGAGTGACTCTCTGGAGAGCCTCCCAATCCAGAAAGAGGCGCAATGGGCACACCAGATGGAGCTGTGCCAAGACCCCCTTGGCCACAACGGTCAGCTGCTCTTCACACAGGAGCTGTGAGTCCAGGAAGATGCCCAGATTGCTCACCTCCGGCCAAAAGGGAAGTGGCACCCCATGCATGGCCAGAGGATCCCCAAATCTGGGTGCCCCCAAACATCAGGTGGAGGGGGCATCCATTTAACTGAATGGTCCCTGCAGTTTCTGAATGTTTATGTGGTGGTCCGCAGCTGCGCAAAGCTTGAGAAACACTGCCCTAAACAGCTTAGAGCAGTGCTCCTCAACCATGGGAACTTTAAGATGGGTGGACTTCAACTCCCAGAATTCCATGGCCAGCATCTTAAAGTTCCCATGGTTGAGAAACTCTGGTTTAGAGCCTGATGTCCCATGGACCCCCCACCCCTGTTAGGGCAGGCAGGGCAAGGAGGTTTCCTGCACTGCTCCCAGGTCACAGCATGAACTCCCTTGGGAACTGCATTTTGCACACACACCCTTAAGCATCTAGAACGTCTGCAGGGGTGCATCTCTTGCTTGGCTTTTAATTCTAGATTAATACTCATTTTCTGAGAATCGTATTATAGGAAAGGGCTCTTGAGGTCATCCAGTCCAACGCTTGGTCAGTACAGAGATCCAGATGGAAGCACCCTGAGAAGTGGCTGTCCATCCTTTACTTGAACCCATCACTTGTCTTGGGAAGGGGGAAGGGGAGCCCATCACCTGTCTTTGTCTTGCTTCCACTCTTGTTCTTACTATAACTTAAATCCATTATTCTATTTAGTGGGTTTGGGGGCCTAAGAGAACAGGGCGTATCCTCTCATTTCCCTTCCCTTCCCTGTTGTCATTTTCAATCCGTTTGAGTAGTGGACTAGAACTGAATCTTGTGATATGCCCCTTTATACCACTCCCCAGTTTGATGAGGACTCCCTGAGTACAACTTTTGAGCCTCCACTGAATCACCATGCCATCTAGCTCACATTTAACTAGCTGTGCTGAAGTCAAGATATATTACATCTACAGCATTCCAGCAATCTATTAAGAAAATTACCCAGTCAAATAAAAAGATCAGGTTAGTCTGACAAGATTTATTCTGGACAAATCCATGCTGGTTTCTGGTAATAAAATAAATGTAAAACTGCATTGTTTTGTCTTTTTCATTCAACAGCTGGTGTATTGTTTTCCTTTTATTTTGCCTGTATCTAAAGAAATTATCTTAGCATCCTTTGCTAACCTCAGCTCATTTCAAGCTTTCATTTCCTGACTTTGCTTCTACAGTTCCTGGCTACTGGTCTGTATTCCTCCTTGGTGACTTGGCTCTTTCCATTTCCTTTCTGTATCCCTTTTTGGTTTTGGATCTTCACTCAGCCTTCTGCACAGCCACACTGGTTTCTTTGCTGTTGTTCATTTTCCTCCTTTTATTTGTCTGCCGTGGTGCTTTTCCGGTCTCCTTTTTGAGGATCCTCCCCCCCTTCCCGGAGTCCTTGGGCTTCTCCTGCCAGGGGGTCCTGCGTGGAGCGTTCCGAGTTTCAGGAAATCCGCTTTTCTGAAATCCAAGGCGTGTATCTCACTCAGTCAGTTCTCGTCTCCCTTCAAGTCGAGAATTCCAGGACTCCGGGGCGACTTTCCCCCAACGGTCCCGCTGCCGCCACTCCTCAGCCCCGCCGTCCCCACCGCCGAGTGTCAAGGGAGGAGAGCCGACCCCTCGCGCCCCCTCCCCACCCCTGGGAGAAAGTGGGCGGTGCGAGAGGCCAGCCGCGAACTCCCGGCAGGGCCCGCCTCCCCAGCGCCGTCGGGCGAGGTCCCGCCCCCGCTCGCTTCCCTTCCCTTCCCTTCGGGAGATGCGCCGCTTGCCCTGAAGGCGCCGCCCGCCTCTTCTCCTGGGTGGGGCGGGCACGAGGAGGCATCGGCGGGACTCCTGCGCTGGTTTGTTTCCCTGCTGAACTTCAGCCCAGGTGCCTTCGGGGGACGGCCGAGGACCTCCGCTCGGGTCTCTGAGCAGGATGGGGATTTCCGGCACACCCGCCCTGCGCCGCCTCACCCGCTCCTGTCGCCTCTGTTTGTTTTGAAGAAATGCTCTCCTTCCGTTGCTACGTTTCACCCGTGGGCATCTTCCCACCAAGCCTCCATTACAGCTATTAAAGGATGGCACATGTGACACCTTTGCTGCAGGAGCTGCATTGGGTGCCAGTCTGCTTCCGGGTCCAATTGAAGGTGTTGGTCATCACCTTTAAAGCCCTACATGGCATGGGTCCAGGCTACCTGCGGGACTGTCTCACCCCCATTCCATCGACCCGTCCCACCTGGTCAGACAGGGCATGTTGAGAGCCCTGTCCATCAGACAATGTCGATTGGCAGGACTCAGGAAGAGAGCCTTCTCTGCCGTGGCCCCTGCCCTCTGGAACACTCTTCCCCCAGAGGTGAGGCAGGCCCCTACTCTCCCAGCCTTCCGGAAAGGAGTGAGGACCTGGCTGTGCCATCTCGCTTGGGGCATTAGGATGGGTAATCAATCTTGAGGGTGGTTAGCACCTTGAAGAGGCCCCCATGAATTAAATGAATTTAACCTAAGAACTTTTTAACATCTCTATCCTGGATTTTATATTTCTATTTCTATTTAAAATATTGTTTTTATTGTATCTTAATCTTGATTTATTCCAGTTTTATTGTAAACTGCCCAGAGTCACTCTTTGAGTGAGATGGGTGGTGATGAAATCTGAAATACAAATACATATAAATATAAATAAATCATATTTGCCCTCCTCTACTAAGAGTTCAAGCTCATCTTATTTATTTCCCCCACTTGAGTATTAGCAAATAAGGCAGGAAGACAAGGAATTTTGTTCTGATTTTTCTCTGAGTGATTTAAGAGGTCCCACTGCAGCATCATTCCCACTTTCTGCAGTGCCCAAGTCTTCAACTGGGACTGTTCCTTCAGGCTTGCTGTTTCCAGCCCCACAACGTTCACAATCCCCTATTCATTTAAGAGTTACGTGAAACTGCTAGCAGGGGTCATCTGGTGGCTTGGGGTGTGGTCGCATCAAGATGCTCCCTGTATCCCCAACTTTGGTTGAACAAGAGATTCTGTGGAAGTCCAGGCTAGGTGGGTGGGGGCTGCTGAGGTCTAGATGGCACAAAACACTGATTGAATTAAATCTGTGTGAGAGAGAGAGGGTTGGCTTTCTGTAAAGCACCTGGATTCAGTGTAATACTATCTTTGGTTCTTGATGGGGTTGCGCTCGCTCAGAAGAGCTGGTCTAGGGGCTTCTCCTGGACTCACAGCTCCTGCTGGACCCCAGGGTGAAAGCTGTGAACAGAAAAAGCTTCACATACCTGTGGCTGGTGCATCAGATAGAGCCATTTATCTATATGCTACTAAGACTCTTGCATCTGTTTGTAACCTTTAACTGGGCAAAATGGTGCATCATAGGCCAACAGTTTTTGAACCAAGGTACCCCAAATAGGCTAACTTAAAGAATGCACTCAAAATTCAGGACCCATGATTCCCATGGAATAGAAATTTGGCAAATTTTATAAAACATTTTATGACATAATACAAAATGTCATAAAACATTTCCTGTGGTCAGCTCCTGATATTTGACTGTGCTATACAGTTCAACATTGGCTACTTTCAAGGCAGAGACATCTCTGAATATCTCCCTGAATTTTTAAGAATTTTTCCAGTACATTAGAAGTTCTGCCATTGTTGAAGGCACTGAGGAATTTGGCAAGGAAATATGTCTGATACGATGACTCAGCGGGTCACAGCTTGTCTAGTTACCTACAAAGCCCAAATGCTCATGTTCTCAGTTCTTCTTCAGGGCCACCTTCTCCAAGCAGAATTCCCCACCTTGCACATGTGAGCCAGCAAGGATTCTCGGTGATTCCACTCCCTGGAAGATGTGGCAGATGGCACCAGTGAAGCCATTTAGTGGCCTGCTAGAACCACCTCATGGAACAGAGCTTAACAAAGCTGACAAGCTGCACACAGAAAAAGAATATTATCTTAAATAGCTTCAATGAGCATGATAGAGAAACACAGGTTATTGATCTTACACACTCAGCCCTCCCAAGCATAAAGAATCACACGCTTAGACATAGTAGGTTTAAAAGTAAAAAGAATCTTACTGACTTTTTATTCTTGGTTCTGTTACATCCTGTTTGGGGGAAAAGATGAAATCTTTGTTCTTCTTTTGTCTCTAAGCACAATTCACCCTTAGCCCTACAGCTGCTAAGAGCTGCATGGAAGATAGGAGCAGAATTCTTCATCAAGGCCTGAGCCCATGGCCCTGATGAAGAGAGCAGCATCCATGCTGCCTGTTCAGTCGGTGGAAGAAAGAGGAAGAAGAGGGAGAGGGAGGAAGTGGGAGTGGGAGTGGCAACAAACAGCTTCCTCTCACATAGAGAATTGCATCATGGGATCAACTCATCTATATGCTAATTGAGGCATGCTGATTTGTCAGCACTTCCAACAAAAAGGAGGAGGAGGAGGAGGGAGAAGGAAGAGGAGGAAGAGGGTTGGGGTAGTTTTGACCCAAAAAAGACACCAATTCAACCTTGCTCATGTAATGTTTATTGTCTTAATGATGAGGCTTAATTCCATGCACACATAGCTAGGATCATTGTAATCATGGATTGGGAAGTAAATGTCAAGTGTTCTTAGTTTGCTGCAGAGATTAGGCAATTTATCCACTTTTTCATCTTTGAGAGACTCCCTAAAACTCTTACTTTCCTGTAAAAGATGCTGATGCAATTGTGAATCTTAACAAAGAGGAGAAGAGGTGAAGACTTTTCTGTCTCTCTGCCTCTTTTAATACAATGCAGTGCACCAAAAATATTCCAGCTGACCAGCTTGTGTGGCCTAAGAGGAGTGAAGGGGGGAGGAAATGAGAGGGAGGGACCAGAGTCCCCAACCCCAGTCCTCTCAAGTGTTCAGAAGAGCAGCTGGTGGTTTTTCTCACTGGCAGGTAACATTTGGGGGAGGGAAAGGAAGCCAGAAATTCTCCCAATTGCTGCCTTGCCCATGGGGCAGTGTAATCCATGTGGCCACACTTTTCTGCTGACTCAAGGACAGCAATGAGGAAGTGACCTCGATGGGAAATTTTGTTAAGGACTCCTTAAACTCTCCCACTGAACTCCCCAGGCCAATTCTGCTTGCTCCTCCTGTTCCATTCCTTAGTGAGTTTGCTCCCTGCCTTAGATAAGCTGCCTTATATTCTTCTTTACAACCTCTGTTTACTCAGCAGGAAGCAGTCACCCAATCACCCATCATGGGCCCTCAGCAGTCCTCGAGATACACCCCTTGCAATCTGTTCCTATGGAAGACATGACCTTTTCACCCCCACAGCTCAACACACAATCCCTCAGAACACACAGCTTTTATTGTTGATGTTATTGTTTCATTGCTATTGTTCATCCCCTGTATTTTAGATTGTTATACCTGTTTTTGTTTTGATTTTTTTTTTACCATCTCAAGGGCTCACCACAGTAGAAAGGTAGGGAATTAAACAAACAAATCGATCAAACAAACTTCTTACATTTTTTCCTTGAATCTCCTGCCAGACTGTTAATGGCCACCCTCTGTATGTTCTCTGAGAGAGGAAGAAAGGGGAAATGCCAGGGTTATTCTGTCCTGCAGATTGTGATAGTCCTCCTTGTGGGTGGTAACAGGCAGAATTCCCCAGGCAATTGTGACAAGAGGACAACTGCATTATAGGTCTGCAAACACAATGCCGCCCCCCCCCCGCCCCCCGGCAGATGAGCGTTAGCCATAGATCAGTGCTTGGAATGGCACCTTTTAAAACCCGTCAGTGGTCTGCAATCTCCATAACTGATTCCCTTCACAAGTGTCAGATGTGGCAGGGTTGGGGCAGGCAGTCAGATCTGGACTCTCTTGTTTTATTTTTATGAACAGGTCAGGAATTTCTTTGAAGTCCGAGCCTCACCAACAGAGAACCAGAGGAACTGTGCAATGAGCTTAAAGCAGTTGTCAAGGATGAGCATGAAAAGAGGCTGCCAGGGATGGAGAAATAGAAGAAAGCTGGATGTCAGAACAAGCTGTGGAAATTGCCAAGAAGAGAAGAGAAGCCAAAACCAAGAAAGCCCAAAATCACAGGAAGGGACTTAATGAAGAGTTTTAGAGAGCCATCGGAAGAGACGTGAGGCAGTTCTACAACTACATCTCTAAAGCCACTGAAGATGGAAAGAGCCGTGGAAGACCAGGAAAGTCTTTCAACAGGTCTCCGAACTCAGAAGAAGGTTCCTACCTTAAATTGGGGTGCTAAAGGATGCCAATAGGCAGACAGTGACCGATTCAAAGGAGAGCAAAGGACGATGGAAGCGGTGCACTGAAACACCGTACGGTAGAGATGTTGGACTTCCGAGGAAGAAATGGCAAAATGGGGATGGCTCCATTGAGAGTGGAGCCGATGACTGCGGTGGAATGGAAAGCTGGCAAGTAGACTGGGTCTTTGGGATTCCACTCCGGACAAGGAGAGGACTTGAGGTTGCCCACAAGTGCTCCAGACAGCTGCTCCTTGTGAGGAGACTGCAAGACAGCGGTGTCCGGTGGGTTTAGAGTTCTGGGAGACAAGGGAATAGCCATCTTGCTGAAACCATGGTCAGTACCTTCAAAAGGACACTGGGTTCGCCTGCTTCCTTTTCTAATCACTTTGGGAAATTGCTTGTTAACTGTTTTTCAGCTTTTAGGAACCTTCGGATCGACAAGTTTTACAGCACTAGGTGAGTTTCCATCAATCCTTTGAGAAAGAAATTCTAAATACAAGTTTTAAAAAATTCTAAAAATCTTTTTTTGGAATAAACAGCAAAAGGGTGGCTAGAACGTTGATTCTGAAAATATAGAAACAGACTAAGGGCCCAGATGGATTTGAAATAAGATTTTGAAATTAATTCTTCTCGTGGGAAAATGCTGCTGTTTTGAATTCTTAAAAAAAATGGTGGGGTGGAACTTAGAAGGTTGGACACTAGAGGGAACCAGAAGGAAATAAAGGTTACAATTAAAGGAGAAGAACAGTTACATTTGACTCACTAATACAGAATGGAGCAAAATACTTTAACATTGGATGTATTGAGGGATATTTGTGAACAATGGATCCAGAAATTAATTTTAAGAATGTCTGCCTCTATAGACAGACTGTGTTTAAAAGATGTTATGGAAGAGGAACAAGTTTTACCGGACAAGATTGTGACTGAGTTGAAAGTGGATTTAAAAATGACAGGCCACAAGAATGATATGGAAAAAGATGTTACACTGGATATACAAATGAAACCAACGGATGTCTTAGTAATTAAAAGGGATATACAAATAACAAACCAAAAGAGTGACCTGGATAATTTTCCTATATTGGGTTTGCAAAAGAGACTTGTTAAACTTTTGAAGAATTTTGTGAGAAGGGGCAAAGAAAAAATGAAAAGAACTTCTAGGACATTGCTTGAAAAAATTAAAGATCAGGATTGTTAAAAGTAAAAAGAAGGAATATAAAATTGGTTTATTTGATCAAGATTAAAATAAATATGTTGTTATCCCTGGTAACCCTTAATGCACTTTTGCTAATCAGGACTGAAATGATGAGGTTTTAAGGTTTTGTTTATAGATAAGAGATGAGATATGGGAAGAAGGGATCATTTGTTGTATTTTAAGAGAAGATGATAAATTACTAAAATTGTTCATTGTTGTGATGAAGGGGGAAGTCATTTCTTTATATATTTCTTTTCTTTGTCTTTACTATATATTTTTTTTTTCTTTTCTATTTTTCTTTCTATTTTTTATTTTCTGCACTTTCTATTTTTCTTTTAATTCTTTTATTTTTCTTAGTTTGTATTAGTTTTTATCTTTTTAATTGTAATGTTTAATAAAATTACTTCTTTAAAAAAAGTACAGTAGAGATGTCAATATCCAAGATACCTGTCATGAGTGCCGTTGAGCTAAAGTCATCAGCGCAATGGCACACATGACAATGGCAAGGAAATAGGTGAAAAGGTACAAGATAAGTAGCCATCAACCCACAACGACTAACGGCCAACAAACAATAACTAAACGGATCACGGAGCACACCCAAGCCATCAGCGCCAATACAACGGGGATCGCCCAGCTGAAAGCAATCAGCAGAGGAATGGAAAACCTGATGATGGGCGATCCCGGAAACCCTCACCCACCGGCAGGGCAACGTATTGGACAAAGGGGGGTGACGTGACCGCGAGCGAGGGGGCGCTGACCGGCGCGGGGTATTTAAACCCCGCACCGGCGCGCTCCTGTCACTCTCAGCTTTTTTCTACCAACGCTGTACCTGCCCTGCAAATAAATCAGAGCCTGATCCACGAACCAGTGTCTGAGTGTTATTCAGAGGCAGGCAGCGCATGACATAAAGCTGAGAGTCATAAACTCAGCCTCGCCGAGCCCCACCGGACGACAACGAGCCGCGGGAGGAGTAGACGGCGAGAAGACCAGCAAGATGAGGCCGGAGCGGCGCGGGCAAGGAGGGCGAGCCGCGCGGCAAGAGACAGAGGAGGACCGACCAAGGCCAGAGGCACCGCGGACTCCCGGAGCCATGGACGCCCACCCCACCCGACCCGAGCCTCAGCTCCAACCCCAAGAGGAGATGGCGACGGAGGCAACCCGACCGCGGGAGGGAGCAGCACGACTTCCGAAACCAGCGGAGGACCCCGCGCCCCACATCGCACCCCAGCAACGGGCGTGGAGCGACAGCCCAACGGCGGTCAACACGGAGGAGGACGACGGAGACACCCAGCAGATGGCGGAGGAAGCGGACCCGCGGCAGAGGGACGATGAACCCCGCCGGCAACCCACCCCCGAGGACGCGCCAACGGAACCGGCCCCAGCGGCGGCACGGGCTGTGGACGAGGAGGCACGAGCTGAACTCGCGGCCATGCGGGCTCAACTGACGGAACTCCGGACCATGCTCCAGTCGCTTATGCCCCCCGCGCCACCCAACGACGTCCCCGCACAGGCCCACACCCCGAGCGAAGCACCGAACCCACACGGGCCAGCGGAGGGTCAGCAGACGGCACAGGCGGCCGACACCACACCCCGGGAAGCGAGAGGCGGGGCCGCACAAAACGCCCGGGCCCCAAAGGACTTCCCCATCTTCTTCGATGGGACCCCCACAAAACTCTCGTTTTTCGTGACGAACGCTAGGGAGTTCATGGGGAGGCACGGACACTCCTATGACTCCGAGGCCGACAAGATCGCCGCCGTGGCGATCAAACTCCAAGACAGGGCGGCGGACTGGTACGTCCAACTGTACGAGTCCAGCTCCCCCGCCCTCGCCACCTTCCCTGCTTTCATCAATGAGATGAAAAACTACTTCGAAGACCCCCTAGCCAAAGTAAGGGCGAAAAGCGCACTCCAAAGACTTAAACAGGGCACACGCACGGTCCCTGACTACGCCCTGGAGTTCAAAGCCCTCGCGGGGAAGGTCAGCGACTGGTCCGAGACCACCCTGCTGGAAATGTTCAAAAGGGGGCTCAACCGCGACGTTCTCCAATGGGCCCTCTACCGCAACGACCCAGAAACGCTACACGGGTGGATCCACCTTGCGGGGAAAGCCGAACACGCGCACCGCACCTTCCTCATGACAACCACGGAAGACACAAACTATGCCGGGAAAAAGGTACCCGCACCACACGGGGGGATGGCCGGCCCCATATACCCAAAAAAGAAGTTCAACCGGGAGCCCTGCGGGAGGTGTGGCAAATTAGGGCACAAGACGGTGGATTGCTTCGCCAACTGACCGCCGACCAGCGCGCCCAAACCCACCCCGAAAATTAGCCCCAAACCACCCAACCTGGGGCCGCCCCCTCACCGCCGAATGACCGTGGCCACAGCGACACCAGAGGAGGGCTGGGACGCTTACTGGGGGGAAGAGGACAACGCAGACCCCGACCAGCCGGCGGGAAATGCTCCCCGCTTGCCCTGAAACGCGTGGCGAGGCAGGCGGTGGGACAGCAGCGCGGACCACCTCAACGAAACGACGAAAGCCCCGTAATAATGGCAGCAATTAAACTCACTGCCGGCAACGGAGCCACCACGGCCGCGGCACTAGTGGACTCTGGGTGCTCAAAAAACCTCATCCACCCCGACCTAGTCGCCAAACTCGACCTCCACTGCTTCCCCCTCCCCACGCCGCTGGCATTCCACCAGCTGGACGGCTCTACAGCGGGAGGGAAACCAGCCACGCTACAAACCGAGCTGGTCACCCTGCAAATGGGCACTCACACCGAGCGCACATCGTTCGTAGTCACGCACATCGGACGGCCCATTGCAGTCCTGGGGATGCCATGGCTCGCGACAAACAACCCGCGGATCAACTGGGAGACCCGCACCTTCACATTCGGCAACGGCGAGTATCGAGCACCAGTTCCAGCGGGCAGAACCAACCCCACGGTAGGACGAGCGGAGGCGACCACACAAGACAACGCCGCTACCACAGCAGACCTACCAGAACAATACGCCGACTTCTCCGAGGTCTTCGGAGAGGCAGAAGCTGACCAACTACCCCCCCACCGCAAGACGGATTGCCGGATCGACCTACTGCCCGACGTCCCCTTACCTAGACCAAAGATCTATTCGATGACCCCGAAGGAGATGGCAACCCTCCGGGAGTTCATCGATAAAAACCTAGACAGGGGATTCATAGAGCCAGCATGCTCACCGGTCGGAGCCCCCGTCTTATTCCGGGAGAAGAAAGACGGGACCCTACGGCTCTGCACCGACTACCGGGGCCTAAACGTGGCTTCCCTGTCCAACAAATACCCCTTACCCCTGGTGAAGGACATGCTCGCCCACCTGTCCACGGGCAAAGTCTTTTCCAAACTGGACCTTCGCGAGGCGTACTATCGCATCCGAATCAGGGAGGGGGACGAATGGAAGACGGCATTCAACTGCCCCCTAGGCGCCTTCCAGTACAAAGTACTGCCCTTCGGACTCGCGGGGGCCCCTGGGGTGTTCATGCAGCTCATCAATGAGGTACTGCATGAACATCTGTTCAAAGGGGTCCTGGTCTACATCGACGACGTCCTTATTTACACAAAAACGCACAAGGAACATGTGACCCTAGTCAGGCAAGTCCTCGACAAGCTCAGAAGGGCGCAGCTCTATGCCAAGCCTACAAAGTGCGAGTTTCACAAGGAGCGCCTAGACTATCTGGGGTACCGAATCTCCGGGGACGGCATCGAAATGGACCCCGCAAAAGTCGAAGCGGTGCTAAACTGGGAGCGGCCCCGCAACAGACGCCAACTACAGAGCTTCCTCGGATTCGCGAATTTTTACAGGTCATTCGCCCGGGGGTTCGCTGAGATAGCCCTCCCCTTAACGGACCTCCTCAAAACCAAAGGGGTGGGGGACACCCGACGCGCCAAGAACCCAGGCACAGTGCTGAATTGGACTCCCGCGTGCCAGACCGCATTCAACAAGCTGAAAGCGCTGTTCACTACGGAGCCAATCCTCGCGCACCCGGACCCAGAACGGCCGTTCGTGGTCCAAGCCGACGCCTCAGACTTCTCCCTGGGAGCCATCCTGCTACAGAAAGACCCCACGGGACTCCTGAAACCATGCGCCTACCTGTCAAGGAAGTTCTCCGAGACAGAGAGGCGATGGCACGTCTGGGAGAAAGAAGCCTTCGCGGTGAAATCGGCACTAGAGACATGGCGACACCTACTCGAGGGAGCCACCCAACCATTCGAGGTCTGGACTGACCACCGGAACCTCAAGGCCCTACGAACGCCTAGACGCCTTAGCCCAAAACAGGTCCGATGGGCCCAATTCTTCAGCCGCTTTAATTTCCAGCTGAAGTTCATGCCGGGCAAAAAGAACTTCCTGGCCGACGCCCTCTCCCGACTGCCCCAAGACGAAGAGCCCGCCCCAGACACCATTGGGACGGTCCTATCCGCCTCGCAACTGGGGATGGCCGTGACCACCCGAAGCGGCGCGCGGAGGCAGCTCGACTCTACGGCACAGCCGACGGCGGGACAACCGGCGACTGGAAGAAGCCAACCGCAACTACCAGGGGGAATGCGCACGGACCTCGCCGCCGCCCTCAAAACCGACCCCTGGTTCCTGGCAAACCCCGACAAGGTAACGATGGCACAAGACCTGGCATGGGGGGAAGGCAGAATCTACGTCCCGGACTCGCAACGCCAGGCGATCTTGCATAGGTCACACGACGCCAAGCAAGCGGGACACTTTGGGTTCCTCAAGACCCTACACCTAACACGGCGTCAATTCTGGTGGCCCGCGCTCAGGCGAGACATAAAAACCTACGTGGCGTCCTGCCCAACGTGCGCTAGGGCCAAACGGGCACCAGGCAAACCCGCGGGGCTATTGCAACGGGTGGCAGAACCCTCCCGCCCATGGGAGGAAATCTCTATGGATTTTATAGTGGACCTCCCACCCAGCCAGAAGAAAACGGCCATTTGGGTGGTGAAGGACTACTTCTCAAAGCAGGCCCACTTCATCCCCTGCACGTCGGTCCCATCCTCACAACAGCTAGCCAAACTCTTCCTCATCCACGTGTACAGGCTACACGGATGTCCCGCACGTGTGGTGACCGACAGGGGCACACAGTTCACCTCCAAATTCTGGCGGGCCTTCCTGAAGCTGACGGGGACCCAACAGGCCCTATCTACGGCTTGGCACCCCCAGACGGACGGAGCCACAGAGGTTCTTAATGCCACCTTAGAGCAATTCATACGATCATATACTAACTACCACCAAGACGACTGGGCTGAACTGCTCCCGTTCGCCGAAGTCGCATACAACAACGCCGTCCACATGAGCACAGGGAAAACTCCGTTCGAAGTAGTCTCGGGGCGCGACTTCATCCCCATACCGGAGCTACCTCAACCCCCGGAACCCCAGGTGGACGCTAGCGACTGGGGACGGAAGATCGCGGAAGCATGGCCAGTAATCACGGCGGCGCTGAAGGATGCACAGGCAGCCTACAAAGAGCAGGCCGACAAGCACCGGCGCCAACAACCGACGTTCCAGGCGGGGGATATGGCCTATCTATCCACCAAGTTCCTAAAGTCAACCCAACCCTCGAAAAAACTGGGGCCTAAGTACATCGGGCCGTTCCGAGTCACGCAAATAGTGAACCCGGTAGCAATACGCTTGGACCTGCCACACAACCTCCGGAGACTCCACCCGGTGTTCCACACCAGCCTCCTGAAACCGGCAACCACCTCCCGATGGCACCCAAGCACGCCACAGCCCGCACCGATGATGATCGACGGGCAACACCACTTCGAGATAAGGGACATTCTCGACTCCCGCAAGCAACGAGGAACCCTACACTATCTGGTCAGGTGGAAACACTTCCCCCACCCGGAATGGGTGGCGGCGCACAACGTTAACGCGCCTGACCTGACCAGAGCATTTCACCGGGCATACCCCGACAAACCACAACCAAGGTCAGCAAACAAACCCCCCCCCCGCAGGCCCCCCCCGCCTCCCGTGCCCCAAGGGAAAGGGCCCCCCCAAGCCCGCGACTTGGGTGGACCTCCCCCCCCCCGGGACTCACTCCCCCCGCCCCGGGCCCACGGGGTGGTGACAAACGTTCGCCAGCACCCTCCCCCCGCCCCCCCGGCCGCGGGGGAGTGGCAAGCAAGTCAACAGGGCAACCTGGGGGCAACGCCCAGGAGACACAACAAAGGCGACGCACTTTAAATAAGAAAAAAGAAGGGCCCTACCTGGAGCTGAGAAGCACCCGACCAGCCACGCCTCTCTCCTCGCCGAACTGAGCCAAACAAACAGGGTGTGGCTGGAGCATGCGCACGCCAGGTCAGGACCCGAGCATGCGCACCATGGACACACCCTGGGAAGGCACATGGTAGAGGGAGGAGCAAAGGGAGGGGCGACAACTACTCCGGCGGGAACTTTGAAAAAAAAAAAAAAATGTGGCGTTTTGACAGCTCCACGGAAAAAACCGGGGGGGAACACTATTCGGAAAGGGGGCGGTATGTCATGAGTGCCGTTGAGCTAAAGTCATCAGCGCAATGGCACACATGACAATGGCAAGGAAATAGGTGAAAAGGTACAAGATAAGTAGCCATCAACCCACAACGACTAACGGCCAACAAACAATAACTAAACGGATCACGGAGCACACCCAAGCCATCAGCGCCAATACAACGGGGATCGCCCAGCTGAAAGCAATCAGCAGAGGAATGGAAAACCTGATGATGGGCGATCCCGGAAACCCTCACCCACCGGCAGGGCAACGTATTGGACAAAGGGGGGTGACGTGACCGCGAGCGAGGGGGCGCTGACCAGCGCAGGGTATTTAAACCCCGCACCGGCGCGCTCCTGTCACTCTCAGCTTTTTTCTACCAACGCTGTACCTGCCCTGCAAATAAATCAGAGCCTGATCCACGAACCAGTGTCTGAGTGTTATTCAGAGGCAGGCAGCGCATGACAATACCTTAGAAGATGGTTCCCCACTCACAAGAACCTCTAGTCCTAGAAGATGAAGTTAGATAACCGTTCCAGTTATTACGAAGTCAGAAGGCTACAATAACAGATGGAATATCCACTGAAATATGCCAAGCAACAGAAGAAGAATCGGTCAAGGTTCTTACCAAGCTATGCCAGCAAATCTGGAGAAGGACACAGTAGCCAACCGACTGGAAGAGGTCAATCTACATTCCAATACTAAAAAAAAAGGTTAAGGTTAGGGTTAGGGTTAATTTCACATGCTAGCAAAATAACACAGATTAGAGCCCTACATGCCAGATGTTCAAGCTGTCTTTAGAAAAGGCTGAGAAATGTTGGAATTATCAGGGGTCAACTCAGCATTGTCTCATAAGCATAAGGGGTTCTCTCTAGCAAATGCATCTCTATTGTGCTTGTGGGATGTCACATGGGTTACCTGATTTCCACTTCCTCCTTCTTCTTGGGCTTGGGGATTAACAATCTCCATTACCCTTCTGGCACACATGCAAGCAGGAGCTGCTGCAGAAATGCAGCTCTCACCTTTTAGAAAGTGTCTACAAAGAACCAGTGATGATTAAGTGCTTTCTACTATGAACCTACCTTTATCCAGATCTACTGAATAAAAGTAAGCTATCTCTATTTTTCTTCATCTAACTGCAGTGTGAAGACTGAATTTATTTCTGAACATAATTAAGCTTAATGTGCAAGTTCCTTTTTTTGGTTCATGCTTTTACTCTGCAAGATTGCTGTTTGCTGCTTGGAGTTCTTTTATTAGCCTTTAAAAACTCCATCAAGGAATACAAGATGTTAGAGCTGATGCCCACTGGATAATTGAAAAACCCCATTAAAAAGAAGCTAAAATGTGCCTCATTTATTATAGAAAGGCCTTTGATCATGTCGATCATGTCAGATTGTGGAATGTGCTTAGAAAAATGGGAATCCCAGAGCATCTCGTTGTCTTCACGCAAAACCTATTTACAGGTCAGGAAGCCACAGTACATACAGACCTTGGTGAAACAGACTGGTTCCAGGCTGGCAAAGGAGTGGATCAAGACTGTATAGTCTTCCCTTTTTTATTCAGCCTACTGTCTATATGGATAATATATATTGTGGAAACCTGGATTGGAAGAAGATGAGTGTGGTTTTAAAATTGGAGAAAGAAAACTCAGTGACCTGCGCTATGCTGATGACATGCTGGGAAAGGTGGAAGGAAAGAGCAGAAGAGGAGGACCAGCAGTTAGGAGGGGGGACTCAGTTACAGGGCGATGGGGGCACCCTTGGGAGACCTGAAGGACCAGGGTGGGGACTGGTCCTCCTGGAGGCATCTACCTACAGTATGGGGTTGCTAAGCGTCAACAATGACTTGATGGCACATAATCAATCAATCATGGGATCAGAAAGGCAGGCTAAGCTACTTTCTCCTCCACTTGTATACATCGCACAAAGGTCTGGTGGAGCTCATGGCCGTCCTGGCCAGGGATGATGGTTGCTGTAGTTGGAGAGCACTTAGGTAAATGTGAACAAAGCCTCTGGGATACACCTCGCCTCTGTTCCTCTCCTCTTCCTCTTTTTTCCCATTTTCTAAAATTTTGCACCATTTGGCTTATCAGTAACATTCAATCCACTATCAATAGTATTTTTTTATTTTACATTTTTAACATACACATTTAGCAAAGCGATCTTTAAACTTAGAAAAGAAATAAAAGAAACCAAAACAAAAGGAAAGGAAAAAAGGGGAAAAAATATCTAATATATTAATAACTATTACTACTTCATCAGTAATGATTCATAAGTTGAAAAGCAATGCACGAATATGGTAGGTATATTTGTTTAGTTTATATAGCTTCAGGTAATCATGTAAATAATAACAACAGCAACAACAACAATATATTTAACAGCCACTTGTACTGTGGAGGGATGACATTCTAGAGGTGACGGACTCGTCCCTGGGGGAGCTGGGGGTGTTGACGACCGACCAGGAAGCTCTGGCGTGGGCTGGTCCATGAAGTCACGAAGAGTCGGAAGCGACTGAACGAATAAAGAAAAACTTGTACTGTACCATATCTTTGCAAGCTGCAGATAAAAAAAGGAGTAGGTCTTCCGTTTTGGGATTACAGCCACCATCCTGATTTTTTACTCCCCCCCACCCCCCACAGATATCCCTGGTCTGGTGGGAGCGTTTAAGCCAGCCTCTCGCAACATTCTGACCCTGGAGGAACCCTTGAAATATTTTCCAGGCCTTGGGGAACCCCTGCATATTCAGGCTCCAGTGTAGGCCAGAAGCTACAACGTTATGTATTTTTTTATTATTCAAATTTTTATTACTGCCCATCTCCTCCCAAACAGGGGGACTCTGGGCAGTTTACAATAAAATTATCCCTTTAAAATCTCAACATATAAAATTACAAAGTCAGCATCTAAAATACTAAAATAATAAATAAATATAAAATCCAAGTGGGATAAATTATTATATACTCTTAGTTGTAGGGCCAGTAGGAGACTTTTGAGGACCCCCGGCCCCTCTTGTTTGAAGGGTCGGTGTCAGAGGGAGCCTCCTGGATGGAGCAGTGGGGGACAGCGGACCTGGGTGAGCCTGGGTGAGCCCCAGCGACGCGACGAGCCCGGAAGGGGGTGGCATGCCAGCAGCACAGTGGCTCCCCGGGGAACCTAATGGTGTGGGGAGCCCGAACAGTGAGACCTGGAGGGGACCTGGAGCGATTCGGTAGTTCGGACGCATGGTGGGGCGGTTTGGTGATGCAGCGGACCAGCGGCGTGGTCAACCAGCCGACTGGCCTCAGAGGACCAGCCTGGGAGAGTTCAGTGGCACGACAGACCAGCAGCCCGATAGTGGGGCAGACCAGCCTCAGAGGGCTAGCCTGGTGAGGCAACTTGGCAGCGTGGTAGACTGGGAGTGGGATGGATTGGTAGACTGGTTGTGGAAGACCAGCCAGGCTGGGAGAGACTGGGAGAACCAACCAGCCGATGTGACTGACCCAAGGGTGCAGACATCAGCGCGACAAGCCTTGGTGACCTGGAGTGGGGGACTTGGCATTGAAAACATAGCCATACCTGCCCAGCAATGGTGGAGAGCTGTAAGGGCCCCCCAGTGTGAGTGAGGACTCCCTCCTGGGGGTGAGAGACGGGGAGAGTTGGGAAATGTGTATAGGTGTGGTGTGGGAGAGTACTCACCTCCAGAGTGACAGGCAGGAGGTGGGTAGGAGTGCATGAGAGAGTGCATGGCTGACCAGTGAGAGAGGCCGAGCAGGTGGGGGTATTGGAGTGAATGGCAAATGGGTTGGTGATGGCTGAGGCCTGACGGCGCCGAGAGTGGGAGCTGGTGCGCTGGAGGGCCTGCCACCACCTTGTGGGTAACTGAGCATGCATGAGAGGGTATGAGTGATGGAGGGTCCCCTACTTCAGATTGGGAATTCTGGAGGTGCAGGAGCAAGGCTGGAGGGAGTCTCTGGGGGTTGTAGGGCAGGTTATACGATTGAGGTGGTGACGGGTAGGGGATGTTACGGCGGGAGCCAGAGGGTGGGCCATCTTCGGGGAAGACACTGCTCCGACAAGAAAACCAAGTCCGGGGTGAGGCCACTGTCTCGAGTCAGGTCCCGAATGATCTGGGACAGGCCCAGTGTTTGTTACCAGTGGCATGTTCCGGCCCTCTGTGCTCAGACCCAGGCCCTGGTCAGCAGACCCACAGGGGCCCTGGTCTCCGGCTGCTGCTACTCAGTGCCAGGTCTGTTAACAACAAAGCCCCCCTCATACGTGATTTGATCACTGAGAGGGGGTAGACCTGGCGTGTATTACCAAAAGCTGGCTGGGCCCTGAAGGGGGGGGTGCCCCTTTTGGAAATGTGCCCGGCCGGGTTTACGGTATGGCACCAGCCGAGATCCCAGGGCAGGGGGGGAGGGGTGGTGTTGTCATCCAAGAGTCTCTTGTGGCCTTCAGGGGCCCTGCTCCACAAGTGGCTGGCTGTGAGACTGTTTTTCAAGTTGGGTTCCCGAGAACAGCTGGGAGTATTGCTACTGTACCAGCCCCCCTGCTGCGTAGCAACCTCCCTGCCTGAGCTGCTGGAGGCCGTCTCGGGTTTGGCGGTGGAGCTCCCCAAACTTATGGTTCTGGGGGACTTCAACCTGCCGTCCCTGGGGCAGGCCTCGGAGGCAGCTCGGGAGTTCATGGCTACCATAGCAGCCATGGGCTTGTCCCAGATCATTCGGGACCTGACTCGAGACAGTGGCCTCACCCCGGACTTGGTTTTCTTGTCGGAGCAGTGGCAATGTGATCTGAGGGGAGAGCTAGGTCTGTCCCCATTGTCATGGTCAGATCACGCCCTGGAGATTCTCTTGTGCCGCCCCCCTCCGCAGGGAGGCAGGACCCATTCGATTGATCTGCCCCCGGCGACTGATGGACCCAGCTGGGTTTCAGAGGGAGCTGGGGGTTATACCCGGGGATCTGCTGCACGGCCCAGCGGAGGCCTTGGCTGCTGCCTGGAAGAGGGAGGCAGCCGGAGCCTTGGACAGGATCGCGCCTGTGCGGCCTCTCTTATCCTATCGAACCTGACACTCCCTGTGGTTCATGGAGGAGCCGAGGGTTCTGAAGAGGGTTAAGAGACGCCTAGAGCGCCGCTGGAGGAAGACAAAAGCCGAACCTGACCGAACACGAGCTAGAGCTGCGATTAAGGCCTACCTTGTGGCAGTAAGAGCGGCGAAGCGCCAGTACTTTCTCTGCTCTTATTGCATCTGCAGATTGCCACCCGGCGGCCCTGTTCAAGATTACCTGATCCCTTTTAGGGAAAGGGGAGTCAGACTTCCATCTACAGGGCCATGTGGAGGAATTTTCGTGGCACCTGCAGGATAAAATCGCTCGGATCCGGACTGAGTTAGACTCCAAGCGTGAGGCAGGGTCTGTGGAGATGCCTGGGGAACATACTTACTCAGTTATCTGGGAACAGTTTGATCCTGTTGGACCTGAGGAAGTGGGCAGGATCCTCCAGACAGTAAACGCCACCATGTGCCAGCTAGACCCATGTCCCTCCTGGCTGGTGAAAGCAGCTTGGGAGGTGACACATGGATGGGTCCAAGCGGTGGTGAATTCATCCTTGAGAGAGTGGGTGTTTCCATCTGTCTCTAAGGAGGCGCTGGTACAACCCCTCCTCAAGAAACCATCGCTGGACCCTACTGTACTGGATAATTTTCTTCCAGTCTCCCACCTCCCCTTTTTGGGGAAGGTGGTTGAGAAAGTGGTGGCATTACAGTTCTAGAGGGTCCTGGAGGAAAGGGATTATATAGACCCCTTTCAGTCAGGATTCAGGCCCGGGTATGGGACAGAAATGGCATTGGTCACACTTATGGATGATCTCTGGCGGGAGCGGGATGGGGGTAGCGCATCCATCCTGGCTCTCCTTGACCCTCAGCGGCTTTCGATACCATCGACCGTAGTATCCTTTTGGGTCGGCTCAGGGAGTTGGGGGTGGGCGGCGTATTTCTGAGCTGGTTCACCTCCTTCCTCCAGGGCCGGTCCCAATCGGTGGTGATGGGGGGGAGAGATCCAACCCTCAACCCCTCCATTGCGGGGTGCCGCAGGGTTCGGTTCTCTCCCCTCTCCTTTTTAACATCTACATGAAACCGCTGGGTGAGATCATCCGTCACCACGGGATGAGGTATCATCAGTATGCTGATGGTACTCAATTGTGTATCTCCATCCCGGGGGAAGTAAGTGATGCCGTGACCACCCTCTCCGAGTGTCTGGGGGCTGTGGGGGCCTGGATGGGGAACAACAGGCTTCAACTGAACCCTGGTAAGACCGAGCAGCTGTGGGTTAATGGTTCTTCTGTATCCAGGACATTAACATCTCTGGTTCTGGATGGGGTTGCACTGCCCCAGACAGACCCGGTGCATAACTTGGGGGTCCTCCTGGACTCATGGCTCCTGCTCAAAGAGCAGGTGGCAGCCGTGGCCAGGAGAGCCTTTGTGCAGCTACGTGCTGTGCACCAGTTACGCCCCTTCCTGGACCAGGAGGCCCTTCAAAGAGTCACTCATGCCCTTGTTATCTCTCAGATAGACTGTTGCAATGCGCTCTACATGGGGCTACCCTTGAAAAGTATCTGGAAGCTTCAGCTGGTCCAGAATGCAGCTGTGCGAGCTGTTTTTGGTGCCCCCAGAAGGGCACGTGTGACACTACTGCTGCGTGAGCTGCGCTGGGTACCAGTTTACTTCCAGGTCCAGTTCAAGGTGTTGGTTATCACCTTTAAAGCCCTACATGGCATGGGACCAGGCTACCTGAGGCACCGCCTCTTACCCCTAACATCTACCCGCCCCACCCGATCTTGCAGAGAGGGCATGCTGCGGACCCCGCCGATAAGAGAATTCCGTCTGGCGGGGTCCAGGAGGCGGGCCTTCTAGGCAGTAGCGCCCGCCCTTTGGAACATCCTGCCCCCGGAGGTGAGGCTGGCCCCATCGTTCCTGGCCTTTCAGAGAAACTTGAAGATCTGGCTCTGCCAGCTGGCCTGGGGCGGGGAGGAGAGGAGTCATGCCTGGGGTTGGCTAGTGCCTTGAAGCACCCCTTCCACATGAAGACTGAATGAGATGCAGCCATCTGGACTTCATTTTTATCTATATTATTAATAATTTGTAATTTTATGATGTATTTTCTATATTTATTGTTTTAGTGAGGATTTTGTTGTAAACTGCCCAGAGTCCCTCCAGTGGGAGGAGATGGGTGGTGACAAATTTGATAAATAAATAAATAAATAAATAAATATTCATTTCATGTGCAGGCCTGTATATATGCATCAACAGTGTTCTTAAACTGAAAATAAAGAATGAAACTTGCTTCTTTTATGTGAAATTGCCCAAATTTGAAATAATTTTTTAAATAAATCATGATCTCCCAGGGAGCTCCTAGGGACCTCTCGTGGAACCTGAGGGTGCCACCGAACCCTGGTTGAGAAACCCTGGATTAAGATGAACCCTGGATTAAGCTGATCTCTCTCTCTCTTTAAATAATTCTTATTAAAGGAGTTTCCAACAGAACAAAAACCATACAAACTTTGTACTGAAGATAAGAAGGGCAGGGAAAAGGAGTAAGAAGGTGAAAAAGGAAGAAAGAAAAAAGAAACAGAAAAGAAGGAAAAAGAAAGTAAAGAAAAAGTTATAAAGAAGTGGTGTCCCATGATCTTAACCCCAGTTGTGTACATTTCTATTTTACCCTCTCTCTAACGTTGCATCCTAATTTCCTTCTTTCCCTAATCTCCTGAATTTGGTGGATTTCAAAAGGGTTAAGGGGGGGTGGATGGGAGACCCCTGGGGCAGCTGGCTCGGCGGTGAGGCGGAAAGGGCGCGGGGACCCCCCTCCAAGAAGAGGGGATGGATGAATCCCTAAAGTCTTCCCCCCCTTTGAGCAGCAGGGGGCGCCAGCCGTCCGAGGATGACGGAGGAGAATCTTTTTCTCCCTCCGCCCACGTTAGCCTAACCTTAAGCCTAGCCCTAAGTCGCTGCGGGGAGATTTCTGGCCTCTGAGCCCCAGGACCTTCCCCGCTCTGCTTTCCCCCTTTCTCTCCACACCGCAGCCGTTGGGCTTCTGGCTGCAAGGGCCTTCAGCCCAGAGTTCCCCCTCGAGGCGCCAATGGCCAGACTCAAATTGCCTGGCCTTAAAATGGTTTGGGGTGGAGATGCCTTGGTGCCTGGCAACTGCCTGGATCAGTCCCTGCAGTTTTCGTGGCCAGAGTTTTGGAAGTAGTTGGCCCTGGCCTCCTCCTTCCTGGGGCTGAGCGAGAGGGACTGGCCCAGGGACACCCAGCTGGCTTCAGGGTCAAGGCAGCACTCGAACTCACGTCTCCTGGTTTCTAGCCTGGTGCCTTAAACCACGATTCCAACCCAGCTCTCTCACGGCCAGGCAGAAAGTCAGTGTTTTTCTATTCCACGGACTCAGATCTCAGAGTCCTTGCTGTGGTGTCTACCGAGCCCTCGCTGTGGCTTATACAGACCATAATACAGCTTTCATGGTGCCTTTGGGGTAGGGAGGAGGATGGGCAAGTGCTCTCCTAGGTCACCATATGCCTGAATGCTAACAGCTGTGGCCCCGGCTGAGGGCAATGGGGGAATGCAATCACTGTGAGGTGGGCATGCGGCATGCTTTTGGGTCCCTGCTCGTCCACACTTTTTTCCTTATTTCCCAATTTAATTTTAACCTGCAACCCAGGCTGGGCCGGATCTTCCTTAAGTCCCTCCCACCAGACACCAGGCTGATTTTGGGCCAACGCTCAGGCCAGGCCTTCTCGTTTTTCCTGGGCAAAAAAAACAGTGACCAATCTTCCCCCACCCTGTCCCTTTAGGGCAGGGTTCCTCAACCTTGGCAACTCTAAGCTGTGCGGACTTCAACTCCCAGAATTCCCCTGGGGAATTCTGGGAGTTGAAGTCTGCACAGCTTAGAGTTGCCAAGGTTGAGGAACCCTCCTTTAGGGCATTTACGCTACTTTGGATCATAGGATCATGGAATTATAGGTTTGCAAGGGGCCTTGGGGGTCTCCTAGTCCAGCCCCCTGCCCAGGGCAGGAATCCTCAGACCATCCCAGACAAACAGCTGTCTGGCCTTGCTTGCAACCCTCCAGGGACGGAGCCCCCCTGCCCCTCGGCTCCAGGAGGCGGCTGGTCCACCCCTTCACGGCTCTCCCGGGCAGGACACTCCTCCTGATTTCGAGGTTGGACCCCCAAAGCAGAGTCCCCCGCAGCTCTTGCTTCCCTTTGGGTGCTCCGGAGAAGAAACCCACCTCCCCTTCCCTGGGACGTCCCTCCACGTATCGGAAGGCCGTTTTCATGTCTCCTCTGTGGCCGCCTCTTTCGGGCTAAACACAGCAAATGGCTCTTCCAGCATCGAGCCTCCCCGCCCCGCCCCCGTCCTTGTCCCTCTGCTCTGCCCGCTTTCCAGCACCTCCCCCTCCTCTTCGTACCATGGCGACCAGATGTGGACACCGTCTCCCAGGTGTGGGCTGGACTAGAAGACACTATACCTCTTTTGAGACAGCCCTCAACCAAAGGATCTTGTGACATCGTTTCTCCTGGGTGGTGGAAGCTGCTGTCTGTCCCATTCTGCTCCTCTGAGCTGGGGGTTTCTTGTGGGCAACCCCATTTTCCCTGTCTCTTGGCTTCTGGGCTCAGACCGGGCATTAATTCTACCGGCACAGATGCACAGAGGCAGCAGAGTTTCGCTGTCCAGTTCCTGGCACTTGCTTCTCCCCGTCTGGCAACATGCAACTCTGGCCCTAGTTATTGGGGAAAGCATCTGGTTGCAAGATGGCAAAGGGGCATCTTCATCGTTGAAAGGCGAAAGGTCCCCTGTGCCAGCACCGTCATGTCTGACCCTCTGGGGGGGTGCTGCTTTCGCGACATTTTCTTGGCAGACTATAGAGCAGGGTGGTTTGCCATTGGATGGGGGCGGGGGGGGGCAAGGAAGCAATAGTTGGATGTTTGGGGTTACATTTTTTACAATCAGTGTTCTCTTGCCTTGCCAAACCACCTGATTTTCTACTTTTGTTTTGTTTGCAAAGCAACAGACAAATGTGCACAGGTACAGGCACTTCAACATGAATGGAATGTGCTTTCTTAAATCAAAGAATCATGGAATTACAGAGTTGGAAGGGACCCCAAGTATCATCTCGTCCGACCCTCTGCAATGGGCAGGAAAACCCATTCAACCACCCTGGAGGGGTGGCTCTCCAGCCTCTTCTTAAAAGCCTCCAGAGATGGGGAATGTTGAGGTTTTCCTACTAACGATTAAGACTGCTATTGTACCTAATCATTTTGGCCGGGTGAAGGGGTTGTATTAGATTGTCTCCTCTCACGTGCTTCATGCAAATTGCCTGGGGGGAGGAAACCTGCCCGGACTTGTTCTTACTCTCTTTTTTTTCCTCTCTGCTGATATGTAGCAACCCAGGCTTGCTCTCAATGAGAGCTAAGTCCTTTAAATATGTTTTGCTTTTGTTTTGCTTTCTGTAAATAAATTATTTTTATAGATATGCCTGGTGTGTGACTTTTTTGACCTCTCCTGGGCTAAAGGCTTTCCCAGCATCTGCCAACAGGTTATGTGCCCAGAAAACAGCCCAGTAAAACCCAGAGAGAAAAGAGAGATCAGCTCCACACCTCATGCACAATTTAAAGGCAGGTAGCAAAGACCTGTGAAGATTTTCTTTGGAGCCACCTGGAGATTTTCCAGCAACTGCCGGTCTACAGGACAAAGAAGCTAGCTGAGGTGACTTGCAAAAGAAGGAAGAAGCCATGGCTACCTCCCAGCCCTCAGCGATGCCTCTGGAGCGCCTGTCAGAGACCAACTATTTGAATTGGGCCCTGAAGATGGAGATGTATCTTCGCAGAGAGAATCTTTGGCTGCCAATTGGTGAGCAAAACCCCCAAAATCCCAGTGCTGAATGGCTGAGACAGGATGAGCGGGCTAGAGCCACCATTATCTTGGGAGTTGAGGACAATCAGCTAGTCCACGTGCGAGGCATGCAGTCTGCAAAGCAACTTTGGGACGCTTTGAGAGACTTATATGTAAAGGCAACAGCAGGGAGTAAAGTTACTCTGACGAAAAAGCTGTATAGAGCCTACCTTGCAGAAGGAGCTAGCTTTCCTGAGCACCTGCATTATATTCAGCAGCTGTTTGTTGAGTTGCAGGAGAGAGGAATGGAATTTACACCTCTCACAAAATCCTATATCCTCCTGTCCTCACTAAATGAAACGTGGGACACGCTGATTTGTACCCTGGAGGCTATGCCTGAAGCAGACCTCACCCCATCGTATGTTACACAGCGCTTACTCGCTGAATGGGAGAAGACAGAGGAAAGATTCCCCCCCCCCATCTCTTCTGGAAAGCTGCAACACCAGAAAACGAGGGAAAAGAAGGGAAAGGAACCTGAGGCCACAGCGCTAGCCAGCCAGCGATGCTTCACTTGTGGTTCAGCTGGACATTTGCAAAGAGACTGCCTTGAGACCCAAGAGTAGAAAGACAGAGAAGAAGAACACAAGGGCAACACAGAAGAAGGCTCTTCAGACAACCCAGATTGCAGAGGTTGCTGAGAAGGGTAATTCTGATGTATGGGTGTTAGATTCTGGGGCCAGTTGTCATTTATGTAATTGTAAAAGCTCTTTTGTGTCACTGTCTAAAACTGAAAGACAAAGTGTATCTTTGGCTGATGGGTCTGTGACCAAAATTATGGGACAAGGTGACTTGTACTTATCCTGCTTAGGAGAAACTGTAAAAGGTGTGTTGTATGTGCCAAATTTACAATCAAACCTTTTATCTGTGGCACAGTTGGCTGCAACAGGGTATATCATAACATTTAAGAAAAATGGTTGTGAGATACGTAAAAATGGGAAATTGTGTGCTACTGGTATGTTAAAAGACTCCTTGTACATGGTGCAAAATGCAAGGAAGCCAAGCTGCAAGGCTGCAGTTGGCAACACTCCATATCATGACCAATGTGTACACCTGATGCACAGGAGATTTGGCCATGCTAATTTCAAGTATATAGCACAAATGCCACAGCCGTGTGCTGACCTAAAGATAAAACCCTGTGACAAATACTTAGATTGTGTAGTTTGCAAAGAATGCAAAACACTAAAAGCTCCTGTGAGTAAGCACAGTGACAGTTACAACTAGACCTTTGGAAATTGTACACTCTGACATTATTGGTCCTTTTGCTCCAAGTCTTGGACAAGCAAGGTATGCAATGACCATCATTGATGATTTCTCAAGATACACATTTATCTACATCTTAAAACATAAAGATGAGGCATTTGAGAAATTTAAAAGTTTTGTGAGATGGGCAAATGGAAAATTCCCTAGGCCTGTATCTGCACTCCAATGTGATAGGGGAGGAGAGTACCTTTCTCACAAATTCAGAAGGTTCCTAGTGGAAAAGGGGATAGAACAAATTCTTTCTAACCCTTACACCCCTCAGCAAAATGGTGTTGCTGAAAGAAAGGGCAGAACCTTGCAAAATGCGATGGAATGCATGTTAAAAGATTCACGATTATGTTTTAAGTACTGGGGAGGGGCCATATCTACCTCCACTTATGTACAGAACAGGTTGTATAACTCTGTGATTCAGGACACTCCATTCCATTTGTTTTATGGTGTGAAACCAAAGGTAAACCATCTTAGAGTGTTTGGTAGCACTGCTTGGGTTCACATTCCAAAACAGCAGAGAAGGAAAGGAGGCCCCACAACAAAGAAAGCCATCTTTGTTGGCTATGAACAAAGCCAGAGGAGCTACAGGTTCATAATGGGAGAGAAATTAATAATTAGCAAAAGCGCTTCTTTTGCTGAACAAAACTGGGGGAGATTAAATTCTAGCTCTCCAGTTGAACTGACCACAAGAGAACAGCAAGGACTTGCTGATGGTGATCTTTTGCCTGATGAGGACATTAAACCAGAAAAGCAAACTGAAGATCTGTCTGATAAGACAGATGCTTCTCAGGAAAGTGACAGGAGTCAAAATTTAAGCCCTGTATTACCTCGCAGATCTCAGAGGAGTAATAAAGGCGTTCCTCCATCACGTTTTCAGGCTGAAACAGTAAAGGCTTTTCACATATTCACAGAACCTGAGTCTTTAGAACAAGTGAATGCTTTACCACCTGAGATTGCCAAAATTGGCATTCTGCCATGCAACAGGAATTAGCATCCTTGAAAGAAAATAAAACATGGAAACTGGTAAATCTACCTCCCAATGAATGCTGTCTGGGTTGTAGGTAGGTTTTCATACTGAAAAGGGATGCTGATGGCAAAATCCAAAAATATAAAGCAAGGTTGGTTGCAAAAGGGTTCACTCAAAGGAAAGATTTAGACTTTGACAAGACTTTTGCACCAGTTACTAAAGGTGAATCAATTAGATTACTGTTAAAAGTTGCTGCACTAAAAGGAATGTCAGTTAACCACTATGACATTCAGACTGCATTTCTCTATGGTGATTTAGACCACAGATTATACATGCAGCAACCCCCTGGCTATGAAAAAGGGGAGAATCTAGTCTGTGAACTGCAGAAGTCAATCTATGGGTTAAAACAAGCTGCTAGATCCTGGAACCAAAAAGTAGATGAAAAACTGCAGAGTTTTGGTTTTGAAAAAGGAAAAGCAGATCCCTGTGTATATATGAAGAAGGACAAACAAGGCTGTATGTATCTGTGCATTTATGTTGATGATTTGCTGCTGTTCACATCAACAGAAAAACAAAGGCTTGATTTTGAAGCCTGCATGAAAAGCCATTTCACATTAAAAAGCCTTGGAATTATAACAACCTAGGTTTGGAAAAACACAGGAAGAAGAATGGTAGCTTTCTGTTAAACCAAAGGGGAGATAATGGTAAAGTAATGGGAATGGAAAGACATATAAAGTTGTCAGAGAAGATTGGTTTGCATCTTAATCTGTAGTATAAAAAGGGGAGTGTTGAGGTTTTCCTACTAACGATTAAGACTGCTATTGTACCTAATCATTTAGGCCCGGTGAAGAGGTTGTATTTGATTGTCTCCTCGCACGTGCTTCATGCAAATTCCCTGGGGGGAGGAAACCTGCCCGGACTTGTTTCTTACTTCCTCTTTTTTTTTTCTCTCTGCCGATATGTAGCAAGCCAGGCTTGCTCTCAAGGAGAGCTAAGTCCTTTAAATATGTTTTGCTTTTGTTTTGCTTTCTGTAAATAAATTATTTTTATAGAAATGCCTGGTGTGTGACTTTTCTGATCTCTCCTGAACCCACCACCTTCACAGGGAGGCTGTTCCACTGTGGGGCAGGTCTTGCCTTCAGGAAGTTCTTCCTTAGGGATAAGCGAAATCTAGGTAGCTGCTACTCATCCTCATGGTTTCTGGTCCTGGTTTCCATGTCCACGGAAGAGAGCTCCTGACTGTCTTCTCCGTGGCTTCCCTTGATGGACCTGGACCTCCCCTCCATCTTCTCTTCTCCAGCCTGAACCACCCCAGGTCCCGAAATGGTGCTCGTTTCCCCACCAGCGCAGCCTTAGGAAGAACAGCCGCTCATCTCAGGAGCTCCAGTCAGCCTAGAACGGATCAGCAGAGCCCTGACATTTGGCAGACCTGTCCTTGATGGCGTTTTTGTTGTTTAGTCGCTTCTGACTCTTCGTGACTTCATGGACCAGCCCACGCCAGAGCTTCCAGTCGGTCGTCAACACCCCCAGCTCCCCCAGGGACGAGTCCGTCACCTCTAGAATGTCATCCATCCACCTTACCCTTGGTCGGCGCCTCTTCCTTTTGCCCTCCACTCTCCCTAGCATCAGCATCTTCTCCAGGGTGTCCTGTCTTCTCATTATCTGGCCAAAGTATTTCAGTTTTGCCTTTAATATCGTTCCCTCAAGTGAGCAGTCTGGCTTTATTTCCTGGAGGATGGACTGGTTTGATCTTCTTGCAGTCCAAGGCACTCTCAGGATTTTCCTCCAACACCACAGTTCAAAAGCATCGATCTTCCTTCTCTCAGCCTTCCTTATGGTCCAGCTCTCGCAGCCATATGTTACTACGGGGAACACCATTGCTTTAACTATGAGGACCTTTGTTGTCAGTGTGATATCTCTGCTCTTAACTACTTTATCGAGATTTGTCATTGCTCTTCTCCCAAGGATTAAGCGTCTTCTGATTTCCTGACTGCAGTCAGCATCTGCAGTAATCTTCGCACCTAGAAATACAAAGTCTTTCACTGCTTCTACATTTTCTCCCTCTATTTGCCAGTTATCAATCAAGCTGGTTGCCATAATCTTGGTTTTTTTGAGGTTTAGCTGCAAGCCAGCTTTTGCACTTTCTTCTTTCACCTTCATCATAAGGCTCCTCAGTTCCTCTTTGCTTTCAGCCATCAAAGTGGTATCATCTGCATATCTGAGATTGTTAATGTTTCTTCCAGCGATTTTAACTCCAGCCTTGGATTGCTCAAGCCCAGCATGTCGCATGATGTGTTCTGCGTACAAGCTGAATAGGTAGGGTGAGAGGATACAGCCCTGCCGTACTCCTTTCCCAATCTTAAACCAGTCCGTTGTTCCGTGGTCTGTTCTTACTGTTGCTACTTGGTCGTTATACAGATTCTTCAGGAGGCAGACAAGATGACTTGATATCCCCATACCACTAAGAACTTGCCACAATTTGTTATGGTCCACACAGTCAAAGGCTTTAGAATAGTCAATAAAACAGAAATAGATGTTTTTCGAAACTCCCTGGCTTTTTCCATTATCCAGCGGATATTGGCAATTTGGTCCCTAGTTCCTCTGCCTTTTCTAAACCCAGCTTGTACATCTGGCAATTCTCGCTCCATGAACTGCTGAAGTCTACCTTGCAGGATCTTGAGCATTACCTTACTGGCATGTGAAATGAGTGCCACTGTTCAATAGTTTGAGCATTCTTTAGTGTTTCCCTTTTTTGGTATGGGGATATAAGTTGATTTTTTCCAATCTGATGGCCATTCTTGTGTTTTCCAAATTTGCTGGCATATGGCATGCATTACCTTGACAGCATCATCTTGCAAGATTTTGAACAGTTCAGCTGGGATGCTGTCGTCTCCTGCTGCCTTGTTATTAGCAATGCTTCTTAAGGCCCACTCAACCTCACTCTTCAGGATGTCTGGCTCTAGCTCACTGACCACACCGTCAAAGCTAGCCCCGATATTGTTATCCTTCCTATACAGATCTTCTGTATATTCTTGCCACCTTTTCTTGATCTCTTCTTCTTCTGTTAGGTCCTTGCCATCTTTGTTTTTGATCATACCCATTTTGGCCTGGAATTTACCTCCAATGTTTCTAATTTTCTGGAAGAGGTCTCTTGTCCTTCCTATTCTATTGTCTTCTTCCACTTCCGCGCATTGCTTGTTTAAAAATAATTCCTTATCTCTCCTGGCTAACCTCTGGAATTTTGCATTTAATTAGGCATATCTCCCCCTGTCACTGTTGCCTTTTGCTTTCCTTCTTTCTTGGGCTACTTCTAGTGTCTCAGTAGACAGCCATTTTGCCTTCTTGGTTCTCTCTTTCTTTGGGATGTATTTTGTTGCCGCCTCCTGAACAATGCTGCCAACTTCGGTCCAGAGTTGTTCCGGGACCCTATCTACTAAGTCCAGTCCCTTAAATCGATTCTTCACCTCCACTGCATATTCCTTAGGAATATTAGTGAGCTCATATCTAGCTGATCTGTGGGTCTTCCCTAATCTCTTTAGTCTGATCCTAAATTGTGCAAGACGAAGTTCGTGATCAGAACTATAGTCAGCTCCAGGCCTTGTTTTTACCGACTGTACAGATGTCCGCCACCTTTGGCTGCAAAGGATGTAGTCAATCTGACTTCGGTGTTGTCCATCTGGGGAAGTCCATGTATAAAGCCATCTCTTAGGTTGTTGGACTTGATGGCGTAATATTTAATTAATATTTAATTATATTTAATTAATATTTAATTAATAATGAATCCTCATTGTTGTAAATGGGAAAGTTGTTTCTGTTAATAGGAATGCTGGACAGGTGAGGCCTTGTCAGATTAGTCTGTTAGTTTATTTTATTTCTATAGCCGCCCATCTCAACAAGTGACTCTTTGGCTGAAAACCCTAAGCTCAGCATCCTGCCTACCAGCCTTCTCCGCATGGAGAGGTTCTGACACCCCCCCCCCATTAGAAACGGATAATTTATTTATTCACTTGTCTGGCTGTTGTCCCACTGAGTACTCCCGTCTTGTGGCAGGAACCCGGTGGAAAAGGGCGTCTTGGTGTCCTCTCGTAGCAGGCTCCGCGTCACTGAGGCTTTTTGCTGTCAGGGCAATTGAGGACCACACGCACACGAAAAGAAGGCGCTGGATGGGCACCAGGGAGACCCGGGTTTTAATCCAGCTCCAGCCATGTTTCCTGAGTGGCTTTGGGCCAGTCACTCTGTCTCAGCCCAACCTGCCTTGCAAGGTTATTGTTCTGGGGAAACTAAGTAGGTGGCCTTAAGCTTCCTGAAAGAAAGATGGGGTAGAAATGAATGAATGAATGAATGAATGAAGGAAGGAAGGAAGGAAGGAAGGAAGGAAGGAAGGAAGGACTACCATAGTGAAAGGAAGAATCGATAGAAAAAGAATTGCAAACACAAAGAAAAATCCTGTGCAAAAAATCCTTCCTCACTTGCCATCTCTAGCAAAAAGCGATGGTAGACATTTTCCCTGTCCTAGTAAGCATATACACAGAACGTGCTTCCCTAAGTAGATGCATATATATATTTATACATCAGAAGTGCCATCAAGGAAGTGTAGAGTCAGGGGAAAGAGATTAACAATTACTGCTTAAAATTAATTGCCTGTACATATAAGATCACGTTTGCAAAATTACTGCTCCCTCGCTGTGGTGCCACCACACAGGGACACTGTGTGCGGTTCTGGTGCAAGAGGGGAGAGGGGCTAGAGGAGGTCCAGAGGAGGGCCGCTTGGGGGTCCGGGGCCTGGAGCAGCTTCCCTCTCAGGAAAGGTTGCAACCCGCACAGTCTCTGGGTGCTGGGCCAGCCCTGCAACAGCATCGCCTGCCTGGTGGGGGGGGGGGGAGAGAGGGAGCTGGGTGTCACACCCATGTGCCGAATGGCCTTGCCCAGCAGTTGAGAGCTGTGAGCCCTGAGCCCTGAGCCACCCCACATTGCAGGGAGCTCGGCTGGGCCACTCCCCCCATCAACACCAGGGTGGAAGGAGGAGAACGAGTGCAAAACAATGCCCCCCAAAGCCCCCTAAGCTGGTCCAGAAGGACACCACGACTGATCATGTCGAACACTGCTGAGAGACCCTGCAGGGCCAGGATGGACACACCACCCCCAGCCGACCCCCCAGAGGTCAACCCCAGGTGCAGCCAAGGCGCCTTGGTCCTGTACCCCGGCCTGAACCCGGCCTGAACCGGCTTCATCCGGAGCCCTCTCCTGCACCCCACCAGGTGTCAATGATGTGCGCCAGGTCAGCCCTCTCAACCACGATTAAATCGTGATCACATCATGGATGAAAGAGGTTTTATTACAGGCTTTACCTGGCATTCGGCAGCAGCAGCCGGGAACCATAGTAAAGGTTATCCACAAGATGGGGTAAAAAAAGTCAAGATGGCGGCCACAATAGTGCAATTGAAGCTCCAGGCTTATGCACTGCACATAAATCCAGGCGGCGCCTCAGTCACACCATTGTAGCAGCCATCTTGACTTTTTTGACCCCACCCCGCAGACACCCCTGCTCTTCCTATGGCTTGTGTTTTCTCAGCCAGCCAAAAGCATCTCCCATCCCTTGTGCGACAGTCGTTCAAACCCGCCACCGTTGCCTCTCTGCTCTGCCAACGCAAGTAAGAACTGTGCAAAACAGCCCTTTTTAGCCTTTCCAAAGGAAGGGCCAGTTCTGCATTTCGTAGTTACAGGATGAAAGGCCTGTCAAGGCAGGCCTGTCCTCAGGCCACGGTCATAAGAGTCAATGGCAGCCATGACAGGGTGATCAAAGTTCCACCTGTTAAGAAAAGCATCTTGACCTTTTTTGACTTGAGCACATCTTGGGAGGAAGGTGGGCATATGCAAGACAAATTGCATCCGTGGGGAGTGCCTTGGCCCTGGCGCAGGGGGACCAAAGGCCTCTGAGCACATCGGGTTGTGCATGCTCAAACAGACCGAGCCCCGTTAAGCCAGAGGGGCAGCTGGCCCTCCAGTGGCAGGGAGTTCCACGGTCTGGGCCCGAAATGGTTCAAGGCAATAACCCATTGTTGCAAGACTTCATAGAGCCCTCGCCAGGAAAATGTGGGCTCTGCGGAGTTTCCTGTCAGCTGAGCATTTGAAAACCCAGCCCTTGACATTCTAGGAGCCATGGGGAGGGCACCAGCCTCTGGAAGGCTGAAGACAGGCCTCTGGAGCCAGGGTGCATGGGCGTGTGAGTAGAGCCACTTCCCAATCATGGGAGCCTCTGATCTCCCTAATTCCCCTTTCTGCCTGCAAGCAATTCTCGCTTTGCATGTGGGCTGATGCCATTAACTGGCAAACTGCTGCCTGTGCAGACCGGTGGGAACCTTCTCCCAGACACGGTTAGCTTCCAGCCAGCGGCTAATCTGGGTGCACCAGAGATGCAGCATCTCTCCTCCGCCCCAGTCTTAATTTTGCCTACCGGTTTTTCTTGCGAGTGGCTGACAATTCTGCCTGCTGTCTCTTAATGCAGGTTTTTTTCAACCTTGGCAGCTTTATGATGTGTGGACTTCAGTTCCCAGCATTCCCCAGCCAGCATGGCTGGCTGTAAAATTGGTAATAAAATTCAACAAATAAATAAATCTTAAAGCTGCCAAGGTTGAGAAACACTGTCTTAATGCCGCAGGTGAGACTTTGCCCTGGAGCACTACAGCAGAACTCTCGGGAAAGACCCCAAGTCCTCCAAGGGCTTGCCTGGGGCAAATCTGCAGCATCTTCTTCCTGGGGCTTTGCATACACCTCCTCTGGGCCTTGGCTTCTAAGGTTTGCCTTGTGGGTCAGCGGTCCCTGTCCCCTTGAGTCACTGGGGCTTGGAGGAGAGTTCCCAGCTGGACACGGGAGGAACATAAGGTCCATCAGCCTCTGCCCAACACAATGCCCTCCAATTGGGTCGGACTGGGGAATCTGGGGAGTGCCCGTCCCCAGCATGTTGCAGAGACCGTTTGGTTTGGGGGTTTAAGGCTAGAAACCAGGAGGCTGTGAGTTCGAGTGCTGCCTTAGGCACGCAAAGCAACCGAGTGACATTGGGCCAGTTGCCTTCTCAGCCCCCTTCTGAAAACGTTGCCAAGAAAACTGCAGCGACTTGTCCCAGAGGTCACCGCTGGCTCGAAGGCACCCACTGAAATGTCCCCAGCAGCAGTGGAGAAAGTCCAAGCTAAGCACTATCTTGAGGCCAACCAGCCAGCAAAGTCAGAGCTGAAAGCAGATTCCAGCAAGCTGCAAAAGCAGCGATTCTCCAACTTGGCCACTTTAAGACACGTGGATTTCAATTCCCAGAATTCATCAGCTAGCATCCTGGCTGGGGAATTCTGGGAGTGGAAGTTGCGCATCTGAAAAGTTGCCAAGTTGGAGAAATGCTGTGCTAAAGCACCTGGCCTCTCTCTCTGCCTGGGAGAGAAGGTCTAGGCAGTGCCAGATCCAGAGGTGGAGCAGTTTTGCAGCTGGGCACCCCCAATTCCCACCCCTGGCCTCTGAGGATTGAGGGGCAAGGCAGTAAGGCTGGGCCGAACCCCTGAAATGGGAAAGGCGTCAGCTGTAATTGTTGTGGGAAAAGGTATGCGCGCTGGACGCCTGCAGACCCAGCCAAGCCGTCTGTGGCTCCAGGAGGGCCGCCGGTCTCCCGGGCTGGGCTTGCCTGTTCAAAGTTCACTCTGTGCACAGCCAAAGGCCCCTCCCAATCTCTAAACACAGTGAATTCGGCCAATTCGCGATTGACAGCCAAAGAGGGCACGGTGAAAAGGCGAGCCATCCAGCCTCCGCTTTTGGAGAGGGGAGGGAGCCCCTTCTCCACAGCAAAGGGGGTCAGCAGCCCAGTCCTGGGGGGCCAGACAGACAGAGGGCCTTGCCCACCTCTTGCCCTGCGTGCCAGCCTCCAGTCGGTGCCCGATGGCAAGGAGGGGCAAAACTCCGGGCTGGGTCGGAGTTCAGGGACCTTCCTTCTCCTCTTTTTTTTCTATGTAAATGTTATTAAAAGTTTTAAAGACAGCATAAAAACCAACACTTACACAGACTAAGGGAAATAAGGGGATAAAGGAGAAAGAGAAGAAAAAAAGACAAAAGTGCTGAAAGAAAAGATACAAAGAAATAGAAAGAAGCTTCCGATTTCCTTTGCAGCCAATGCAAGTAAGTTACAAAGTTACCTCTTACTCTATGGTTACAAAAAAAAAAATCTCCTTTTTCTATCTGATTTGTTTCTAATCATCAAAACCACAAGTCATAAGTGCATTTTTTTCTGTTTTGTGCAAAAAGTCCATAAGGGGTTTGCAGTCAGCTATAAATGGAGATGCTTTTTTTCCCCTTTCAGAACAGAAGTGTCAGCACCTGATCATTCGAGCATTCACACAATCACAGTCAGGAGGCTGGGATTCCTTTAACTGTTTTAATGAAACGTAATGAACGGTACAGAAGGCAAGCTGCAAATAAAGATTTCCTTCTTACCTAACCTAACTTTAAAACTTCATTCCCTTAGTTAGTCCCCTTTCCCATGAAACCATGTCACCCCCCCTCCCATCCAGATGGTATTCCTGGCATATCTCCACCCCGTGTCCTTGATGTCCTCCATAGCCATAATAAACCACTTCACGCTCCAACTTCACACCCCCTCCCATCTGGCGACACGGAGTCCGTTCCTTGGAGAAGGAAACGATGGGAGATGCTCTGATAAGGGTTTCTGTGAAACCTTTGATCGGGGGCGGGGGGATCTGACAGAAGTCAATTTATGATAGCAATCTGATAGACAGACAGACAGACAAATTTAGCCATCTGGGCAAGTTCCGTCATCTTCACCAGCCATTCCTCCATTCTGGGTGATATTGAACTTTTCCACTTTTGAGCAAAAATAATCAGACTTTTCTCCTCTTGCCCAGTTCAAACCCAATGCAGCCCAGTCAAGGGGCTGCCTGTGAAAGGGGCCTCTGTCTTTGGCTTAAATATTACTGGGGAAGGCAGGCCCCCCCACTGATGGATGTTTGATGTCGGTGGGAGGTTTTGAGGTGCCTGCCTGGTTCCCATCTTGTGCTTCTTACTTTGGTTTTGTTTTACTTGGGATTTGTTGTTTCCTGTTATATTGTTTTTATATTTTATATTGAGAGCTGCCCAGAGTTGTTTGGAGTCCAGCGGCATCAAATCAAATCAAATCAAATCAAATCACCCTGATTGACCAGACTGTAGCTGGACAGAGTCCTGCTGGTCACAACTCACTTTCCATTATCTTGAGTCCTGGCTTTTCTTCTCCAGGCTCAGCCAAAGTCCTTGACTATTAGATCTCCCCACCTCTTCGGAGGTCAGCTGGTAGGTCTTTTTACTTCTCTTGGACACCATTCGGTCAACTGCTGTTGTCCAACGGCCACCCAACACGCGTGCAACGTGTCCTGCCCAGCGTAGCTTCCGTTTTCGATATTCGACGATGGCATCATTTATTCCACTAATCAAATCAAATAATTACCTTCTAGGAAAGTTTATTTCACTGACAAAAGCATTTGCCTTTCAGAAAATCTCTCATTCGGCCCCCCCTTAATATATGGGCACTGTACTCTCCATTAATTAATTAATTGATTAATGCCGAATTGAGCAAAACCTCTGGTTGAGACAGGGAGCTCACTTCAAGGCTGCTGACGACCGTGCCTGCTCCTTCAGCGGCTGCATCACGTCGCTGGCACATGGTGCCCTAATGCAGATTTCCTCAGCAGTGAATTTCATTGCGTTCAGCAATAACCATAATACTGCAGCCTCCAGAAAGACACCATTTTAAGCAATTAACTGAGGTTTCTGATTAAGTCCCATCCCCGCAATGAGCAACTACATCTTAAATCTGGCTGCTTTGGTAAACAGTGTCTATGAACAACATTGGTAAACAATATTCCTTGGGGGAAAATCGCCCCACATAAGCTAGAAAAGGAAGCTGTGGCTGGCACGCAGCCCTCCACAGCTTTGGGGCAAGTGAGAGTATTCACCCGGGATGACGAAATAAAACTCCCTGAGCAGGTTGGGGTGCCAGGAGCCCGGTGGAAGAAATCGCTATCTCAGCATGCGGAAAGATGTCTTGGGTGTGCAGCTGTTTCAGAGCCCAGACAACCTTCTTGCCACCCCTGTGCTGAGGGCCACCTGCCCCCTTGCACCCAGATGCAGATTTATTTAAATGCTTTATGCACAGGGGAGGGCCCTGCTGGGAGAGGGATTATTCCAGAGGCTGTCTTCCCTGCCTTCTCAGCTTCCCCTTTGACCTCCTCTAGGCTGACTCCTTCCATCCGCAGGTGGCAAAACAGGTTGGAAGAGAGCAGTGGCTGCAGAGCCTGCCGGTGCTTGAAACATCTGGACTGTCGGCCCTGCAGAGGAAGGAAGCAGAGGCAGGTAGGAAAAGGATCCAAGACAGGTGTGCAGAGTCCTGTTGGGGCTGGAAGTTTCCTCCTGCTGGAAACCTTGCCACTTTTCCTTTCCAGGTCTCTGAGAACAGAGCTGGGCTCGCACCGCAGAACCTAAAATCAGGACTTGCCCGGTGGCACCTTTTCAGACGCACGCTTTTTATTCATTGACACAGACTTTCGAGCACCGCCACTCACTTCATCTGAGGCAAGAAAGGGTTAAACTGATGTAGGGTTTAAATTGGGGGTGAGGGGCAGCCAGGGATGGGTGAGGAAAGGAGGTGAAGCAGGGGGGCTCTGCAGGTACTGGTTCAAGCACCTTATCAGACACCCTCTGTGATGGGTTAAAAGCCCATCTGCTTTGGGGCAAAAGCCTGAAACTTTTTGATGTCTGTGAATTCAGCAGCCTCTCGATCAGCGGCACTGGCAAAGTTTCTTCCTTCCCAAATGGCTAATCTGAGATATGGAATGGATTTTCCTGGGGGGTGCTCATTGCAGACCACTTTTTGTTCTTGCTTGGGCCCTGATGTCAAACTTGTGTCCACCACCTTGTGTCCCATTGGCCCTACACGGAATCCAGAGGGTCATGGCTGGCAGATGATGGCACGTGTCGCATTCCAACAGAAGAGATTGTGTGCAGCTTGGGTCGAACTGTGGGGTCTGTGCCAGGCTTCCAGGAAATCCCTGGCGTTTTTGGATTTGGCTTGGTCTAGGATGCCCACAGTCTCCCAGTTGAAAGCGTGGCTGAGTCTGTCCATGTGCCGTGAGATTAAGGGGCTCTCATCACGTCTCCTGACCGCCAGCTGGCATTCGTGGATGTGCTCTGCCAGTCTTCTGCCTACAAAGTGGCCGCGACAGTCTTTGCACTATAGATAACTCCTGTTTTTTTCTTCTTGGGCTGCTGGGTCTTTTGGGGTTACTTAAAGGATGTTTTGAAGGGTTTTAGCTGGTTTATGTGCTACGGTGATGCCATGTGGTTGTAACGGTCTGTTGGTGGTTTCTGAGATGTTTCTGATGTATGGCAGCGTCATCTTTTTCATAGTTCGTACTGGTTGTGCTGTAGCGGGTTGGGTGGTCAGGCCCTCTTTGATAAAGTTGCATGGGTATCTGTTTGGTTGGAAGATGCTGTATGGGCGGCCTGTTTCCTTTGTGTGGTGTTCTGGGCTGCTGCAGTGCGGAAGTGCTCGTCTGAATAATGTTCTGACCCAGCTCCTCTTGTGGGAGGTTGGATTGTTACGTTGGTAATGGAGCACTCATTTAGTGTGGGTAGCCTTCCGATAGACCTGCATTTCTACTTTGCTGTCATTTCCTCTGCTGATGAGGTTATCCCGGAAGGTGTTGTTGTTTCCTTCCTCCCTCGTGAATTTTACCTCTTTGACGGTGTTATTGATTGTTTCATGTGTCTTCTCTAATTGTTCCTTTATCATTCCTTTATGGCAAAGGTGTCATTGACATACCAGACACATACTTTGGGTTACATGCGTGGGATGCTCTAGTTTCTAGACGCTGCTTCATGGTCAGATTTGTTGAGAGACACACACGGGATCGCCACGCTCAGGCCTCATAGCAGAGACTGTTCTTAACAAATCAGATCTCAGCAAACTGACAAGGGAACATCTGCAAGCAAACAACCAAGCTCAGAGAGGACTCCGCAGGAAGGATGTGTGGAGGCGCCTTTCATCTTGTTGATGTGCAATTGTTGGGGCCTGTGATGGTGCCGCTGGCATAGATGTGGGGCAGAATAGACATCTGGGTCTGGTGCAGGGATGGGTTCCCATGTTCGCATCATTGTCCTGTTGTTTCTTGTTGCTTGTGAGAATGTCCCCTAGACTATCACAGCTCTCCTCCCACAGTGATAGCAGAACCCAGCAACTGAATTAACCTAGTTGGGGGCTCAGCACATTAACTGACAAATTAGCCAAGTAGTTTGGATTTGCACAACCCCTTCAGGCTCTCAAAGCTAACCATACTTAGCCTGTGTCTGGAATGCAGCTGCTGCATCTTCCACTGACTGGGCTAAGCATGTTGTGTGAATGCGCTTGATGTGGGAGACCATCCTTCCCACTCTTGAATTGCTTGGGAACATGATAAGAGTTGGGAGCAACTGTGCCTTGGGTGGGTGGGGGGGCATCTTCTGGGGCCATGGCTGCAAATCCTAATTAGCAACTCTACCCGTCTTAGGCTTCTACACTTTCCCTCTGAGTATGAAGATAATGATGGAGCCAATGGCGATTTCAATTCCTGTTCCAGAAACTCTGAGCTTTCAAACTTCTGTTGATTGTGTCGTATCAGCCACCTGCATTTTACTTTACAAAGCACAAGAGAACAGGATTCTGCCCTCCCCCCCAATTATGATATTCTATTCACGTGGCAAAAATGGAAGCTGGAGCAAACGGAGGAAAGGCTAAATGCTTACTTTCATGTTTTTAAGGATTGCAAGCACTGAAGCATTAGGGAAGGCCAGGTGGAAATCTTTTAAATGTAAAACAAGTCGATCAATTCTGCTAAAAGCTATGGTTGCAAATAAATGTATATCCGCACTCAAATAAGTAGATTAAAAAAATGCTCTATGTATGGTTAGTGGGACACAAGTTGGGGTTCGCCTGCGCCCCTCAAGGGATCCCTTGCTCGAAAACCGGAGTGTCTCCTGCTGGGATGCTGCATCCTCTGCAGCTCCTGTAGAGAGGAAGGATGTGAGTTTGGAATTTTAAATCAAGGGGTCGTATTTTCATGACAAACCACATTAAATGCCTGGAGGGGTTACAAGAACAATACCCATGCAGCTCTGCATTCTCCCACAAGGGGCTATTTTGCACACTAAGGAATTCACGAAGGCCCACCCAACTGACCCCCATCTCCCAGGTTTCCAGGAGGGGTTGGCTGGGGAATTCTGGGAGTTGAAGTCCACACATCTTCAAGCTGCCAAGGTTGAGAAACACTGCTCTAGGGCTGTATAGATATTCATTTGAAGGGCTCAATTGGAAGGGGCAATTCAGCCGAGTCACCCCTTTGAATGGAAGGTACCGACCCAACCAGGAAAGCGATTGGCTGCACGAAATCAAACAGAACGCCTTTGCCTGGGCTCTGAAGAACCTGCCCCCCATTTGAAACTTGGTGCAATTTTATTTTACTCTAAGCAACCTGGGAAAAGCATCCACAATCCTTGACGCATCCTTATTTTATGAAGTACTCTGTGCCGCTTCTCCCTGCCCGCCCATGTTTTGTGCAAAGAAAATGTTTTTCCCCCCCCTTCTGCTCTCAGTAGGCGATGTGGTTGATGATAGTGAATTTGCTTCTCAGAAAGAAAAATTCAGGTGAGTTCTCAGAGGCTGCCACTGTCTTGCTGCAGAGTTCTTGGAAAAGAGCTGGGGAGAAGCCTTGTGCAACGTTGCGCTGGTGCTGGGTCTCTCCGAGACTTACCAGGCACTGTGACCAGTTTCAAGCCAGCCTGTCCTAAGCAGGAGTCCCAGAAGCCAGTCCAAGCTTCTGGAAGTGGCCCAACTTTGCAGGTTGGCAAAGCCACCTTGTAAGCACCAAGGGGGGCTGTTTACAGTGCCACCTTTCCTGGCCGTCAGCCTCCATTGAAAGCCACAGTGACACCATGCCTGTCAGGATGCGATTGTGCTAATGATGTGGATTAGCTATGGAGGAGGCACTCTGGGTTATTACATGAACCCTGGCTTGTAATCTGCGGGTTCTTAATTTGTTTGCTTGACAGAAGCTGCACGCTGCCCCCAAGCTGCACGTCTTAAAAACCTCACAAAGCCCAAAATCACCTCCTGAATGATGAAACCAGAATGGTAAAACGCCGACCCAGAGACGGCACCTGTCAGCCATCCTCAGCTGCCATCCGATCGGCCAAAGACCCTGGGGTTTCCAGCTCTTTCCTGAAGGGAAGCAGAAATTAGGGGTGGGGGAGAGAACACAGGGCTTCCTGGAGGATGTGGCCTCCCACCACAGCGCCACTCATCCCACTGAACCTACGCTTAAAGTTCCTGAGCAGTGGCACCCAGCGCTCGGAGAAGACGAGGTCTTCGCAGCCCCCCCTAAGGCAGAGGGGCTGGGGGTCTGCTGGATCTCAGTGTGGAGGGGGTGCCAGAGGGTCGGGGCGGCCACAGAAAAGGTGCCTCTCTGGGGTCCCGCCAGATGACAACTCTTGAGGGAAGTGACCTGGAGTGTGCCCGCCTGCCCAACCTGGCAGAACGGACAGATGCCTGCCAGGAGAGGCGGTCCCGCAAAGAGCCTGGCCCCATGCCATGCGGGCCTTTAAGGGGGACCACCAGCACCTTGAAAGAAAGTGGGGGCTGGGGCAGCTGTTCCGCAGCCGCATAAACCGGGTGAAACATGAAGTACCCAGAGCAGTTGTGGCTGTGTTACTCATCACGGTCAACAGCCCAGCAAACAAGGGGCAGCGTGGAGCCGGCTAGGCGTTGCAAGAAAACAAGCCGTGGGAGTGAGCCGGTTCCAACTTGTGGCCTGGACAGCCGTTCTGCCTGACGTCAGCCGCCCTGCAGCAAGGAAGTTTGGGCACGGAAAGCCCAACCCACCTTCCCTTGGCCTCAATAGCTGCTCGAACTGCCTGGGAACAGGCCCTCAGTGACAAGGCGCTGAGCACCCCTATTTTTCCGGGTTAATATAAGCCCCTTCGCAAATCTTCTCAAGGATTCAGAAGCCCCAGGGCTCCACTAAGAAACCAGGGCACATCAACAATTTTACGTGCATTATTTATACTGTATAACATCTCTCCTTCAAGGGGGCTTGTGGGGCTGCCCCCCCCAGCACAATGAAAAGCAATGCTTCAGAGATAAATGCATCTACTGTTCACAGTTGCAACGGGGATGAAAAACCAGTCCTCACATGTATGACCTTCACAGGTCTGTAAAGCAAACTCATAAAATTGTGGTGTTTCACTTAGCAACCGCTTCACTTAACAACCAAGTTGTCCATCCCAATTGTGGGCGCTAAATAAGGACTACCTGTACCAGCCACGAGTCTAGTTTCAAAATCCCAATAATCTGATCGGGTATTTTACGGACTACATTCTTGCGGCAAAGTTTCCTTTTTTGCCAAACTTGGTAAATTTCTGAGACTTCCCTTATTTGTTCCCCAAAGAAGATGAAAGTGATTGCTTGTCCCTCCATCTAATGCAGAGTAACACCGTTTCAGTCTTAACTTGTTCGGCCACTTACATAGTTGTCTGGCAAAAGGGACGTGGAGCTCCAGCCCAGGGGCTGAGTTGGCTGCAAGGTGCCCACGGAGGGCTCAGAAAAGTCAAGATGGTGCCCTGACCCTGCCATTGAAGCCCTGCACCTTTTTAAGGGTTTCCCTTGTGTGATGGCGGCTGCCATTCTGACTTTTTTGACCCCCCTCCCTGCTGATGCTCCTCTCTCCAGCCAAACGTCTTGGTCCCCATGTGGGTCATCTACGTTCTGGACTGTTTTTGATTGTTGAAAGTCTCCTTGAGTCTTGGTCAAAACGGAGAGGCAAGCTATAAATTCCATCGCTGGCGTGAACCCTCAGTAAAATTAAACCAGCTCGTTAAGTAAATCATTTTGTTTTAATTATTTCAGGTTTTAACCCTTCCTTTCTGCCACAGGGGCGCTCAAGGCCGCTGACAATAAATTATAAAACATAGGCTGTTAAAATCTCATTAAAAAAACCCACCAACCGTTCAATCTGAATGAAAACTAATTTGGTCTGCAAAGGGCTACACGCAAGAGGAAGGTCTCAACTCCTTCTCCAGAAATGAAAAGGATCAGGACCACATACAGTGGGACGCCCCTTCTAGTGTCTGGTGTGGACGTTCCGGAAAGGAGGGAAGGGCCTCCTCCATATGGGCTCCTTTCCCGACAGGCAAAGGAACGTCTTCCACACCCAAGGGAGGGCTGACCTGCGGAACTCATGGCCACCAGGCCTGGTGATGCTTTTAAAGGGGGGTTGAATCAATGGTTAGAAGAGGCGTCTAAAGTTACTCCATAATCTGTCTGGCAGAGCGGGCAATACCTTGGGCTTCACGCTCGCTCAGCAGGCCGCTTGGTAAGAGGCGCGCAGGCAGGCGGGGAGGACGTGTGCCAGGCACGGTGAAAGGTGGCACAGGGATGCGGAGAAGCTTGGCCAGCAGGTTTGCCTCATGTCTGTCCTCTTTCCTCCCCAGCCTCTCTTTCTGTCTTTGGACGGCGCTGTCAGGATGTTGCGCGTATTCACTTATCTCAGCTCCGAGGTTGACTGGTGTGAGGCGAACTTTGAGCGCTCGGTGTACGTCGCCGAGTATTACAACACGGTAACCCTCTGGCCGGCGCGCGGGACCCTCCTTGGTTAGGGCGACACCCCAGCGCTCTCTCTGGGTCGCAGCGGAGCCCGTGGCACCTCGGCGTCTTGCTGCCTGCATCAGGAGGTCATCAAGCAGCGGTGCGAAAAGCCGTCGCCTTGCGCCACGATGTCCTGGAGTGCATGGCCCACTCTTGCCCCCCCGCCAACACCCCCACAAGCAGGGCAAAAGGGGCAGGCAGGACGAGGACTTGCTGCCCCAGTGCCCCGGACCACCCCTCTCTGTGGAGGCCCAGCTACTGGAAAAGTTGCCAGTGCCCTCGGCCACCTCTCCACCACATGCCTGCGTGATTCTTTGCCCACATCAGAAACGCATCTCACGGCACAGGCACTTCCAAGCCCGTCCTGAGGTCTAGGATCTTGAATTTTTATGGTGTCAGGCCTGCTGACATTGCAGAGAGGGGCACTGGGCGCAGTGGGTTTTCCTTCTGTGAAGACTGGCAACGCAGTAGCTCCCTGGAGCAGGGTTTCCCAGCCTCAGGAACTTTAAGACGGGTGGACAAGGCTGGCTGGGGAATTCTGGGAGTCGAAGTCCACCCGTCTTAAAGTTCCTGAGGCTGGGAAACACTGGTCTAGATCCACTGCAATTGCCTACCATTACACTGCCCCCCTTCACAGTTCTCCCCAGTTCTTCCAAGTGTGGGTCCAGGAATTTTAAGACGCCCCTTCTGATGTCAGCATAATTCGTTTCCTGTGGGGCACAATGCCATGCCCTGTCCCCAGTGTCTCCTCACCCTCACGCCAGCAGAAAGGGTTCGCTTGGGCTTCTGCAAACAGCCTGCAAGAAACCGCAGCTGGACGCAGGCTGTCGCCCCCCTCCTTCTTTAAGGAAGGTCTTCCTTTCCTGGGCTTTCCCCGGGGCCACTGGTACCAGGCTAGGGCAGGGCCTGATTCCAGTGTCCCCCAAGTCTACACCCAAAGGAATCAGCAAAGCAGACTGGAAATGTCGGGCTTGATCGGTGAGCAGGCCATGGAATTATTTCGAAAGATCGGAAAATGTAAGCCTGAGCAATTAAAGCATGAGATAAGAAAGGAAAATGCAATTAATAATTCGTTTACGTCATTCACTGTAATTCTACGCAGCTTCATATCTTCGCAAACCAACCTTGCTTCCGTCCAGCGAAGGGTCAGAAATGTCTAACGCTGGACCCTGGCCTAGTGCAGGTTTCTAATTAGTACATCCACTTCTCCTCACCAGCGTAACATGGTTTCAGGAGGAGGGTTCCCTGAGGATCTGATGATATCCCCAAGATCAAAAGCAAGATTTGATGCCTCTCTAATTAAAGAGTAGGGAGGTTTCAAAATCTCTGAAGTAGGCCGGCTGGTGCAATGCTGTAGGACAGAATAACAGCCCGCCTGTGTGTGAATCATGGAAGGGACCTTGAGGGCTTCTAGTCTAACGCCCTGCCCAGCATAGCGATCCTCAGACCATCCCAGCCAAATGGCCGTCCCGTCTTTTCTTGAGAACCTCCAGTCACGGAGCACCCCGACTTCAGGAGGCAGGCTAGTCTACGGCTTAACGCTTCTCACGGCCAGGAAATTCCTCCTGATTCTGCGGTTGGCCATTCCTGCAGTGTGTGTCAGACTCTGAACGCAAGCGTGCCACAATGCAGCAACCACAGCAGATTCCTCTGGGGTTCCCTAAGAGCAAATTCAGCATCGGAAGGAGTCTTGTTGTGTCCCTAAAACCACGTAACTCACATTCGATAGAGAGAAGTATCGGCCGGCACGACATAGTTGTTTTCATCCATCAATTCCTACCGAAGTTTTAGAAGTATCAGGTAAGAACAGATGGATGAAAACAGCTTAGAAACGTCCAAGATGCAGTCCCAGCTTGGCCCTGAGGTCCACCCCTTCCCGGCTTGAAAGTGGACTGCTGGCATCAAGTTATGGCTGGCGTTGGCTCAAGGGGGAAGAGTTTGGGGTCTGCGTGCGAATGTTGCTGAGAGCAGGGATGCAACCGGAGCGATTAGAGTGCACGGAAAGGAGATTCGCTTGCAGCAGTGTTTCTCAACCTTGGCCGCTTGAAGATGCGTGGACTTCAACTCCCAGAATTCCCCAGCCAGCATTCAACCAGTGGCCAACGTTGAAAAACACAGTCTTACGGGAACTGCATTAGAGACACAGGCAAAGCTCAGCACCAAGCTGGCCGCATCCTACCAGGAGGAGCCTCAAACAGGAAGTCCTCGGTGCCTGGGAATCTGGGAGAGAAGGCCTGAGAAGGGGCTGATCGATTCCCTCCTAAAAAGTAGGAAGGTTACAGATAAGGGGGGAATACAGGATCAGCCCTAGCCCTCTCTATGGCCCCACAGACTCCCCTCTGCCACGGCAGGTCAGTAGGTCACAAGGCGCCAAAGAGTCGGCTCTGCGCCTCCAACGGTTTTGCGCTGTCTGGATTTCTAGAAATCAAACCGTTTTTTCTCCCTTTCTCTTCCCCTTCCTTCTTTTCCAGCTCAGCAGCATTGCTTTTTTCCTCCTGGCACCCCTAACGTTGTGGCTGAACAGCGATTATGTCTCCTACCGCCCCACGCCGATTCGGAGTTTCATTATCTTGCAAATCCTTGTTGGTATGTGGCCACGAAGCCAGGGCATTGCTTGCTCCCCTGAGCAGAAGGTCAGGCCCAAGTCCCCAGCCTGCCTGTCAGCCCTGCGAGGTAGTCCAGACAAGAAGCCCAGCCAGAAATACTAACTCCGTCTTTGTTGTGAGGTTACATTGAGAGAATCTTGCAAGACTCAAGGAAAAGTCAGGGGGTCCCTTCTGAGATGCTTCCCACGCCCTCCCTCCTTCTGAGGGCTGAGAGAGGATGGTTGTCCCATCTGCGGCCTCCCTCCCATCTCCCAGGGTCATTCCCACAGGCCACTACTTGCGCTGCCCTTCTCCACCTGTTTGAAAGACGCCCCCTTCTTTCCTCCTGAGAGGAACGAGGCCCCCTTGCACTGAATGGAATTCAACTTGATTCCATTTGACTAAATATTTTAAGGGTACTTCGGAAGCACCTACAGCAATTGTGCATTCAGAGGCATCTGGGGGGGTGACCTTTTTGACCCCCTCCCCCTTGCAGATGCAGCGCCTGCCTTTATGTGGCTTTTGCAAGGGGACTCTGGGTAGTACCTGGCAATGATGCCAGGTATCAAAGTGCTCTCCGAAGAGTTTGAGACATACGAGGTGGTCAGCCCCAGACAAAGCATCTATAAATCTGGCTGTCTTGGAAGGGGGCAACTTGTGGGGGGAGGGGAGGGGTAACAGCTTGTCCTCCTGAGGTTCAGTCCCAGAAGGGGCCACACCAAATATTGGTGGCCTTGTGGGGGATGAGGGAGGGAGGCAGGTTCTGGTTTTAGTATATCCAAAGGAGCAACCCATCTCACCTTCTCCTTAAACTTCTCCAAGCCCGCCCCCCCGCAACAACCCCACATTACCCCACATTACCTACCTGAAACGTGGCCATTTTGCAGCCAAATGCTGGCCTTCTGATCTGAGAGCATCTGCAGAGTGACTTGCCCTCGGCAGAAACCACAGCGGGCTCCCCACTGGAGATGAGATGAATTGATGGGGTGTTAGTTTAATTTAGGGGCACCCCCAGAACTTGCCCCTTTCAGCCATTAAGATCCTGAGTCCGAGGGGATTCAACTGCCCAGAACCTCTGGCCCAGCACCCCACCAACTGTGCTTGCCAGGAGGCTGGAGCAGCACTCTGAGGATGCTTAGGAGCCATCCCTTCGGGTGCCGCTGCACGAACCGGGTGGGCGCCGTTTGCACGGGGGTGTTCTGAGGGGCGGGAGGCCGTGGGGCCCTGGCGGGAGGACGCCGCAACGCACACGCCTCACCCCGCCCCCCCCACCCCCCCGTCCCCAGGCATCTTCTCTTTCTACTTCCACATGACCCTGAGTTACACCGGGCAGCTGCTGGACGAGCTCTCCATCCTCTGGACCTTGTGCATCTCTTACGCCTTCTGGTTCCCCATCCGCTACTTCCCCAGATGCATCAAAAACAGGTGGGGAGGGCTCATCGAGGGCCGCCGCCCCCCTGCGGTTGGACGGCCAGAGGCGGGGGGGCAGCTGCTCTGGCACCGAGAATGAGCCTGGTGGCAGGGCGGGGGTGGGGGTGGTCTGAAACCAGCTGGCAATCGCGGGGAGCAGGCAGTGGTCACCTCTGCATGGGCGAAGCAACTGGGGCCAGAAGGGGCGTTCTTTGGCAGAGCTCTCTCGTGGCGGCTGCATTCAGCTGATTACCCAGGGGTTGAACTGACCCCAGACCCAACAAAAAGGGTGGATTTGCAGAGCCAGCATAGCCCACCCCTCACCCCCCACAAAGCCATTTTGTCAGCCCAGAGTTGGCTAACCTTTACAGAGCAAAATTGGTTCAACAGGTCAGTTCCTGCCACTTCCCGCCTGGCACCAGGCTGGTGGGCACAAGCCAAGCCTCAGGGTGACCCAGCAGTCCAGGGGGCTCTGTAGCATGTGGTCCCAAAAGTCAAGATGGCAGCCACGATGGGGCGATGAAAGCGCTGCCTGTGCTGTATGTACATCGCACGCTTTTTTGACGGTGCCCTACAGCCGTCTTTGCTGGCGAGGGGGGGGGGAGGAGGCATCTCCAGGGAAAATGGCATAAACGTGGCCTTGGCTTCCTCAGGGACCAGTTCATCACCTTTGTGGCCATGGTGACGGTGACCACCACCCTCATGTCTTTTGTGAAACCGGCCCTCAACGCGTACGTCCTCAACTGCATCGCGTTCCACCTGCTTTATCTGGCGTTCCAGGAAGTGAAAAGGTAACGGAGGGGCTGAGCCCCACTTTCTTGCACCCTTGCCCAGGGGCCGCTGACCTCTGCCAAGTGGATGGGGCAGACAGCTCTGGATCTGGCCTCGCATGCGACAGCCCTGGCGGAGGGACTTCCTGATCCCCACCAGCAGCTGGAATTCTGGGCAGCCCAGCAAAGGGAGGGCTGAGCAGGACAAGGTGGCATCTGTGTTGCTTCTCTAATAGGATGCCCGGCTGGCACCTGCCCACACAGAAAGTGGCATCTCCGCCTCTGCATCTGGCAGAACAGTGCAAGGGCTCAGCCGTCGGGCCCCCTCTGGCCGCCTGCTCGGGACGAGGCTTTGGGGTTGTTCGCTGGCCTCCTCAGAGACGGGGCTCCCCTGCCCAGCACAGAGGGGGCTCCTGACAGAGTCCAGCCCAGTGCAATTAGTCCCGCAGGGGGGCCACAGGCTGTTGGCAGATGCTGGGAAAGCCTTTAGCCCAGGAGAGGTCAAAAAAGTCACACACCAAGCATTTCTATAAAAATAATTTATTTACAGAAAGCAAAACAAAAGCAAAACATATTTAAAGGACTTAGCTCCCCTTTGGAGCAAGCCTTGCTTGGCTACATTGCCGGCAGAGAAAAAAAAGAGGAAGTAAGAAACAAGTCTGGGCAGGTTTCCTCCCCCCAGGGAATTTGCATGAAGCACGTGCGAGGAGACAATCAAATACAACCTCTTCACCCGGCCAAAATGATTAGGTACAATAGCAGTCTTAATCGTTAGTAGGAAAACCTCAACACTCCCCTTTTTATACTACAGATTAAGATGCAAACCAATCTTCTCTGACAACTTTATATGTCTTTCCATTCCCATTACTTTACCATTATCTCCCCTTTGGTTTAACAGAAAGCTACCATTCTTCTTCCTGTGTTTTTCCAAACCTAGGTTGTTATAATTCCAAGGCTTTTTAATGTGAAATGGCTTTTCATGCAGGCTTCAAAATCAAGCCTTTGTTTTTCTGTTGATGTGAACAGCAGCAAATCATCAACATAAATGCACAGATACATACAGCCTTGTTTGTCCTTCTTCATATATACACAGGGATCTGCTTTTCCTTTTTCAAAACCAAAACTCTGCAGTTTTTCATCTACTTTTTTGGTTCCAGGATCTAGCAGCTTGTTTTAACCCATAGATTGACTTCTGCAGTTCACAGACTAGATTCTCCCCTTTTTCATAGCCAGGGGGTTGCTGCATGTATAATCTGTGGTCTAAATCACCATAGAGAAATGCAGTCTGAATGTCATAGTGGTTAACTGACATTCCCTTGAGTGCAGCAACTTTTAACAGTAATCTAATTGATTCACCTTTAGTAACTGGTGCAAAAGTCTTGTCAAAGTCTAAATCTTTCCTTTGAGTGAACCCTTTTGCAACCAACCTTGCTTTATATTTTTGGATTTTGCCATCAGCATCACCCTAACCCTAACCCTAACCCTAACACTTTTCAGTTTGAAAACCTACCTACAACCCAGACAGCGTTCATTGGGAAGTAGATTTACCAGTTTCGATGTTTTATTTTCTTTCAAGGATGCTAATTCCTGTTGCATGGCAGAATGCCAATTTTGTGCAATCTCTGGTGGTAAAGCATTCACTTGTTCTAAAGACTCAGGTTCTGTGAATATGTGAAAAGCCTTTACTGTTTCGCCTGAAAACGTGATGGAGGAACGCCTTTATTACTCCTCTGAGATCTGCGAGGTAATACGGGGCTTAAATTTTGACTCCTATCACTTTCCTGAGAAGCATCTGTCTCATCAGACAGATCTTCAGTTTGCTTTTCTGGTTTAATGTCCTCATCAGGCAAAAGATCACCATCAGCAAGTCCTTGCTGTTCTCTTGTGGTGGTCAGATCAACTGGAGAGCTAGAGTTTAATCTCCCCCAGTTTTGTTCAGCAAAAGAAGCCCTTTTGCTAATTATTAATTTCTCTCCCATTATGAACCTGTAGCTCCTCTGGCTTTGTTCATAGCCAACAAAGATGGCTTTCTTTGTTGTGGGGCCTCCTTTCCTTCTCTGCTGTTTTGGAATGTGAACCCAAGCAGTGCTACCAAACACTCTAAGATGGCTTACCTTTGGTTTCACACCATAAAACAAATGGAATGGAGTGTCCTGAATCACAGAGTTATACAACCTGTTCTGTACATAAGTGGCAGTAGATATGGCCTCTCCCCAGTACTTAAAACATAATCATGAATCTTTTAACATGCATTCCATCGCATTTTGCAAGATTCTGCCCTTTCTTTCAGCAACACCATTTTGCTGAGGGGTGTACGGGTTAGAAAGAATTTGTTCTATCCCCTTTTCCACTAGGAACCTTCTGAATTTGTGAGAAAGGTATTCTCCTCCTCTATCACATTGGAGTGCAGATACAGGCCTAGGGAATTTTCCATTTGCCCATCTCACAAAACTTTTAAATTTCTCAAATGCCTCATCTTTATGTTTTAAGATGTAGATAAATGTGTATCTTGAGAAATCATCAATGATGGTCATTGCATACCTTGCTTGTCCAAGACTTGGAGCAAAAGGACCAATAATGTCAGAGTGTACAATTTCCAAAGGTCTAGTTGTAACTCTGTCACTGTGCTTACTCACAGGAGCTTTTAGTGTTTTGCATTCTTTGCAAACTACACAATCTAAGTATTTGTCACAGGGTTTTATCTTTAGGTCAGCACACGGCTGTGGCATTTGTGCTATATACTTGAAATTAGCATGGCCAAATCTCCTGTGCATCAGGTGTACACATTGGTCATGATATGGCGTGTTGCCAACTGCAGCCTTGCAGCTTGGCTTCCTTGCATTTTGCACAATGTACAAGGAGTCTTTTAACATACCAGTAGCACACAATTTTCCATTTTTACGTATCTCACAACCATTTTTCTTAAATGTTATGATATACCCTGTTGCAGCTAATTGTGCCACAGATAAAAGGTTTGATTGTAAATTTGGCACATACAACACACCTTTCACAGTTTCTCCCAAGCAGGATAAATACAAGTCACCTTGTCCCATAATTTTGGTCACAGACCCATCAGCCAAAGATACACTTTGTCTTTCAGTTTTAGACAGTGACACAAAAGAGCTTGTACAATTACATAAATGACAACTGGCCCCAGAATCTAATACCCATACATCAGAATTACCCTTCTCAGCAACCTCTGCAATCTGGGTTGTCTGAAGAGCCTTCTTCTGTGTTGCCCTTGTGTTCTTCTTATCTGTCTTTCTACTCTTGGGTCTCAAGGCACAGTCTCTTTGCAAATGTCCAGCTGAACCACAAGTGAAGCATTGCTGGCTGGCTAGCGCTGTGGCCTCAGGTTCCTTTCCCTTCTTTTCCCTCGTTTTCTGGTGTTGCAGCTTTCCAGAAGAGAGGGGATCTTTCCTCTCTCTTCTCCCATTCAGCGAGTAAGCGCTGTGTAACATACGATGGGGTGAGGTCTGCTTCAGGCATAGCCTCCAGGGTACAAATCAGCGTGTCCCACGTTGCATTTAGTGAGGACAGGAGGATATAGGATTTTGTGAGAGGTGTAAATTCCATTCCTCTCTCCTGCAACTCAACAAACAGCTGCTGAATATGATGCAGGTGCTCAGGAAAGCTAGCTCCTTCTGCAAGGTAGGCTCTGTACAGCTTTTTCGTCAGAGTAACTTTACTCCCTGCTGTTGCCTTTACATATAAGTCTCTCAAAGCGTCCCAAAGTTGCTTTGCAGACTGCATGCCTCGCACGTGGACTAGCTGATTGTCCTCAACTCCCAAGATAATGGTGGCTCTAGCCCGCTCATCCTGTCTCAGCCATTCAGCACTGGGATGTTGGGGGGTTTGCTCACCAATTGGCAGCCAAAGATTCTCTCTGCGAAGATACATCTCCATCTTCAGGGCCCAATTCAAATAGTTGGTCTCTGACAGGCGCTCCAGAGGCATCGCTGAGGGCTGGGAGGTAGCCATGGCTTCTTCCTTCTTTTGCAAGTCACCTCAGCTAGCTTCTTTGTCCTGTAGACCGGCAGTTGCTGGAAAATCTCCAGGCGGCTCCAAAGAAAATCTTTGCTACCTGCTTTTAAATTGTGCATGAGGTGTGGAGCTGATCTCTCTTTTCTCTCTGGGTTTTACTGGGCTGTTTTCTGGGCACATAACCTGTTGGCAGATGCTGGGAAAGCCTTTAGCCCAGGAGAGGTCAAAAAAGTCACACACCAGGCATATCTATAAAAATAATTTATTTACAGAAAGCAAAACAAAAGCAAAACATATTTAAAGGACTTAGCTCTCATTGAGAGCAAGCCTGGGTTGCTACATATCAGCAGAGAGGAAAAAAAAGAGAGTAAGAACAAGTCCGGGCAGGTTTCCTCCCCCCAGGCAATTTGCATGAAGCACGTGAGAGGAGACAATCTAATACAACCTCTTCACCAGGCCTAAATGATTAGGTACAATAGCAGTCTTAATCGTTAGTAGGAAAACCTCAACACAGGCCACTCAGCCAACTTCTCGTGTGAAGTCACCTGGCTTGGCTGGTCATCTCTGAAATGCAGTAAAAATATTCACTCGTCCTGAGTGGCCACAGGCCACTCAGCCAATAATCACAGTAATTCTGCCGCCGATCCACTGCAGGAAGCAATTCCCTCACCCAGGCTAATGCGAGACTCACCCGCTCGCACCCCCCAAGGAGGCCGTGAAGCCATCTCTGTTTGGCTCCTTGGCCTGAGTCTGGCCTTTCCTTCTAGGAGTTTGAGAGAACGCCTGGGACTCGCCCGTTCTGCGATCCCGCGGCATGAGGTCCACCAGGGGCTCCCTGCGCAGAATGGGGTCACTCCCACAACAGATTGAGCCTGGCTAGCGCTGACCTGGGTTCGGTAGCCAGGAGGAGCTGGTGTGGGAACTCAGGCATGGCCGGGGGGGTCTGAGCCCAGGCTGGTGCTTAGCGGAACGGTTGGGGTGAGAGCCGGGGAGCGCCCCCATTTGCAGGGCGGCCCAGGACAGGGACTTGTGCCAGGGGGAGGCAGGGATCCCCCCACCCTGGGATCTGACTGTTTCGGAAGCCCCCAGTAACAGCTTTGGATCTGCTGGGCGAGGGAGGCACACCCCTAACTCTCCGGGGCCTCGGCCTCTCCCCCAGGTGCAGCAGCCCTGCAGTCAAGCGTGTGGCGATCACCATGACCCTCTGGTGGGTCCTCGCCGTCAGCTGCTGGCTCGTGGACAAGTTCTGCTGCGGCCTCTGTCAAAAGCTCAACTTTTGCTACCTTCACAGTTTCTGGTAAGAGGGAGGGAGGGAGCAGGCAAAGGCACCTGCTGGGTCCGTCTTGCTGGGAAGGGCTGCGGCACTCGAGGGGCGCGGGAAGCAGCCCGGCACTTCCGGAGGAAAGGGGCTGGGCTGGGTGGCCTCTCAGGACTCCTCAGGACTCAGTGTGCAGAAGCCTGAAAGAGATGGGATCTGTTGGAGTGGGGCAGCTATAATAAATCTATGCTGCTGCTGCTGCTGCTGCTGCTGCTATTATTATTATTATTATTATTATTATTATTATTATTATTATTATTATTATTATATACACAACCACATGTAATCACAGCTGCCAGTTCTTTCACTGGTGTTGACCTTTGTTCGCATCAAGTTCTTCTCAAGAACCTGGGAGGTCGTAATGCATAATTTTTTGCTATTTGGCAGTACAGATCAGATTGTACTGCATGGGGTGCCCGTCTGCTTCCGGGTCCAATTCAAGGTGTTGGTTATTACCTTTAAAGCCCTGCATGGCATGGGGCCAGGCTACCTGAGGGACCGTCTCATCCCCATCACATCGACCCGCCCCACCCGGTTGGGCAGAGAGGGCATGCTACGGACCCCATCAGTAAAGGAATTCCATCTAGCAGGGTCCAGGAGGTGGGCCTTCTCTGCAGCGGTGCCCGCCCTTTGGAACATCTTGCCCCCGGAGTTGAGACGGGTTTCCTCGCTCCCGGCCTTCCGGAAGAAATTGAAGACCCGGTTCTGCCGCCTTGCTTGGGAGGGGGCGAGTGATAGCTCCCCCTGGGGGTGGCTGGCGCCATAGCACCCCCTACTGATTGGGATTCCAGCTCCTCTTGGGTTTTACATCTATTTATTCTATTTATATTCTTAGACTGTAATTTTAGGTTTATATGTTTTTATTATCTTTTATTGTAAACCGCCCAGAGTCCCCCGTCGGGACCACCACGGCCGGTTTATGCCATAATTGTTCAACTTCAATTTTCAGATCTTGATACTTTGTGATCTTCTCCAATTCTCTGTCTTCTATTCTACCATCCCCTGGTACTGCCACGTCAATTATCCCCACTTTCTTCTTTTCAACCACAGTTAATTCTGGTGCATTATGCGCCAAGACTTTACCGCTTTGCATTTGAAAATCCCACATTATTTCAACCTGCTCATCTTCGGCTACTTTTTCAACTCTTTGTTCCCACCAATTTTTCATTATTGGCAAATGATAATTTTTTCAGATGTGCCAGTGAATCGTTTTGGCAACTGTGTTCTGTGGTTGTGTACAGTCAGTTTGTGCGATCTTCTTGCACGAGCCGAGGATATGATCTCGTGTTTCTTCTGCTTCTTTGCACAGTCTGAACTTTGAATCATTGGAGGATATTTCAATCCTGGCCTTGATTGCATTATTTCGAATAGCTTGCTCTTGAGCAGCCAAAATCAAGCCTTCAGGTTTCTTTTTTTAATGTTCTGGTTGTAAGCCATTGCCCGGTTTTATCTTTCTTCCCTTTCCCCTGGTCTTTTGTAGAAATTGATCATATAATGCTTAACTGACCATGTAATAATAATGATGATAATAATACAGTTATTATTATTATATTGGGATCCTATTTAAAGCATTCCTGTCCAGACTCTGGCTCCATAGGCAGGTCCCTGTGTTGCCTGGGGAAAATCCCAGATTCAGCCACCTCCATCCTACTGAGCCAGGGGGACCATCCAGCATTCGGCCGTCTCTCCACTGGGCAGCCAAGCAACCTTTCCAAGGGGAAAAAGGATGCCCGCAGCTTGGTCCACTGCCCCGGCCATCCCGTGGTGGACTTGCCAGAGAAACCAGTGTTGACCTCGTTCCTGAGAGCAGGGCCTGGGCCTCCAGGGGCCCCTGGTCCGCACCAGCAGAGGCGCAAAGGTCCTTGACTTCTTTGCCCGTTCTGAATGGGGCAGCCCCATCGGTCTCCCAGCCTGTCCAGGCAGAAAGGCCACCTCCACACAACACTGAACCTGGCCAGAGAAAGTCCTGGCTCGGTTTTAACCATGGCTAGGTGTCGCCGAGTCTTGTGCGAATGCAGCCTGTGGGGTCATTTTAAGATTCCATGTCTTGCAGCAACCCAGAAAGTGAGTGAACTCAGCGGAGTGGTTGTGTTGCACCAGCACGGCCAGCGTGCCAAGAACGGGCTCCTGGGATTGTGCAGAGACTGACTCCTCGCCCCCTTGCCCTCTCCCCCCCTCCCCACAACCCTGCCAAGTAGGGATTTCGGCAGTCTCAGGATCTGCCCCCAAACCTTTGGGGCCAAGCCTACATTGGAGGCAGCCAGTCAGAGTGGGCCCTCTCTTTCCGTCATCCCAACGGGACCATTTTCACTGTTTGCTGCTAAGCCCTGGCAAGGCTCACATTCTTGCGGGGGGGCGGGGGGGTGGGGGGGCAGAGGGAGGAATTGGCTGGGGTCGTTTCTGAGGCTCTGCTGGCTTGATCCGCAGGCACGTCTTCATCAACGTCGCCATCCTCTATTGCATCACCATGATCTTGTTCTTCGACATCTACCACAACCTGCCAAGCAGCGAGCCAACGATGGAGTACTGGCCCAGCAACACCTGCCCCATCGCGCTGCCCTACATCATGATCCAGAAGCCCCTGAAGTGGTGCTAGCGGGGCAGCAAGGCGGAAGGCGGCTGTGGGCAGGCGATGGGACTGCCCGACTCGGCACTCCTGTATGGAGACCTGCAGCTATGTATAGGGGCCTCCGGGGTTGTGCTGTGCGCACCCCAAGTCACCCCAGCACTTTGCGCTTGTCTCTAAATCTGCAGCTACTCCTGCAAATGGAAGAGACCAACCAGAGCCCAGAAATTCACCCCAAGCCCATTTTTTCCCTCCAGAAATGTATTTTTCTCTTCAAAAACACATTTAAAAGCATTTTGATACCTTCAGATAGTAGCAAAGCCCTAAGCTTCTACGATGGGCTGGAGAGGGCAGGATCAGCTGAAAGGAGAATTGGAAGGGCCCAGTCCCTCAAGCATCCTTGCCTTGCCTCTGCTGGGACCCATCTAGCACCTCTCTGGGGCGCTGGGTCTCAGGCAGTCAAAAAAGTCAAGATGGTGGCCACAATGGTACGATCAAAACTCTGCCTGTTTTTTATGAGTACCGCAAGCATAATCTTGACTTTTTTGACTCTATCCTGCGGACACCCCTATTGGGTGCACTGTCTCAGTCAGGCCAGACTGAGAACGCTTTTTCCAAGATTTCATCAGAATCTGCCTTCCTGTAATTTAAATCCACGATTCCAAGTCCTTCCCTCTGGAATGAGACAAAAAAAAAGGACCGGATCTTCTCAGCATGATTCAGTGCATGAATTCTGTGGGATGTCCTTTCAGGGATCTGCAGAGTGCTGTGCCCTCTTCCCTCAGCTAAGCACACCCAGCCCCTTCAGCCCCTCTTTTTGTACGACTCTGTTGCTAATTGCCCGGTGCCCTCCTTGTCCTTCCCTGAGTGTGCTCCAATTTCTTTGAATCCTTCTTAACTGGACTGAGAATGTATGTAGCGCTTTGGGGTGGGGTGGGGTGAATCTGACCAATGCACCATAAAATAGAACTATTATTTCCTCTGATTTAGAAATTACAGTTCTGTTGAAGCTGCCCAGAATCACATTTGCTTTCTTTGCAGCCAGATGACACTGCTGGCTCATACTCTGTTTGCAGTCAACTGTTTTTCCAAGATCTTTTCATGCATGCTGTTAGCAATCTGGGTGTCCTAACAGTCAGGAACCACACTGAGACAAGGAATAGGTCTCTAGTGTTTTATTACTGCTACATTAGACAGAAAATCCTAACAAACTGAAGAAGCGTGGGAAAAACCCAGACAGATAAACCCCCAAAGCTAAGGTGGATCTGATCTGTGTCTCTTTGAATGGCTGCTCAATTCCTCAGTACTACGCATGCGTTTTCCCCCCTGGACAGGGGCCCCCTCCTGCTCACCATCAGTGCTCATGACACTGGGTATCTCCTCTACCTCATATGCGATTGATTTGATTTCTCTTTTGCAGGAGGGAGGGAAGGAGGGAGGAAGAGTAAAATCTTGCTGTTTTTGCTTAGTTCCCCATCCTGCAAGTGACAGTAAAGCAAGTAGAGCTTCCCTGGTTAGGAAGAGATGTAGGTTTACTTGTTCTATCCAGCAACATGAATTGTGTTGGTCTTCTGTGCCTTTTGTCACTTAGAAAAGGGATACTATTAATTTTAGGCCAGGGAATAGTGCAGATGCCAGGGGTAGGTAAAGCTGGCATATTCCCAAGTTGCCAGTTTGAACCAGCCATTCAAATCCCAACAGTCTTGCTGAGACAGAAAAGGTCTTTTCTGGCAGGTAGGAGTGGTGCCATCAGTTATAGAGGCATTATCTATTATCACATTTATTATATTAATGTTACTATTGCAACAATTTTCTTAATTATGCTATTCCTACCTCAAGGAAGTCCATGTGGCTCCCCCTGTGAGATAGGTTTGGCTGAAAGGGGGTGGTGGTGAAGGACCAAAGGCCACCCCCCAATTGTACACGCCAGGGAAATTTGAACCCAGAGCTCCCCTTCACTCCAAGGCAGATGCTTAAAGGCTTGGGGAAAAGAACAGTTTATGGCAGCGGCTGGCTCCAGTTTTTTTGGGGGGTGGGTTGAAAGCATTGGCTGGGAGGTTCTCTTAGCTCCCAGAGGACACCCACCAAGGGGGGGAAAGGGGGCTGTCCTGCAAAGCGTGAGCCACCTCCTGGAGGAGGCCTGCCTCTTCCTGGGCACATCGGGCAGGTTGGTTGTAGGGGTGAAATGTAGCAAAAGATGCCCACGTGCTGGGGGCATGAGCCATCAGTGTCACAGGGCTCAACTTCCCCCGCTCAACATCCAGTGGGGGTGGACTAGCGGGCACGCTGGCTAAATGATGGGAGCTGTAGCCGGCCACGGGAAAGTGAACGGCTGGCTGTGGGCAAGTCTACAGGCGTGGATCTCCAATCCTCACTTTTCCACATTAACGCAGGTGCGGTCATTTCCGTCTGGAGAGAAGACCGAGAAGGTGTTGCAGGAACGTGAATGGGTTAGGGCTGATCTGCACAGCCGGCTTGCTCCCCGCGCCCCTCACTGCTTCTCGAGGGCAGGGGTGCGCAGTGTTCTCCTCTGCTGCCTCCAGCATGCCAGGGTGGAGGTTCCCCCCTGCCCTCACCAGGACCAATGTTTCCTGACTTGTGTTTACTGGCCATGCTCAATTTAATGGCGGGCAACCCCTCCCTCCCTCCCAACAGGCTCCTGTGCCCTGTGCCAGGGGTGCTCCTTCCCCTCCCCACCAGGCATTGCTCACTGCCCTCTGGGGCCAACTTATTTACCAGTTGACCCGTGGAACTGAGGCAGGTTGGACTTTGGGAGAGAAGGGCTTGGGTGGCGGAGTTTCTGGCAAGTTCAGCAATGGAACAAGGCACAGACAGGCTTTCCTAAACAAACAGATGAATGGGACAAGCCTTCTCCCGCTCTCTCTTCTAGTCCACATGAAGGGAAAATGGTACAATCGTGGTTTTTCCCTTCTTTTCTTCCCGCAATCCAAGAGGGGTGGAGAAGCAGGGCAATCCGCCAATGGGGTCCAGAGAAAACACTGGGCCATCACCCAAGCTGAGGAAGGGGCTGAAATCTGGGAAGGGGTAGCGACTTCTTAAGTGGCTTGGCTTCCAGTTGGTGACCCAGGAAAGGGAGGAAGCGCAAGGCTGTGGCACAGGGAGAACCTTCCTTCCTCTTCTGAGACAGCCGGAAGAATTGCATCCAAGCAATTTGGTGCGGCACTGGGGGTTGAGGGGGCGGGCAGGGAAGAGACTGTCTCTGCGGAGTATTTCAGCCTCCTGGACGGACACCCGGAGCAGACTTCAAAGTGGCTGTTCTACAAAAGCGGGACTTGAACCGCCCCATCGAGTGAGAAACTGAACGTGCGTCAAAGGATATCAGGCTGTCTCAGAAAGTCTCAACAAACACTGTGGGGTTTGAACACATCAGGTACTGGTACCCTGTCTCCTGAGTTACCTGCACCTGCATAACCAACCTGTCCCTGCCTCACCCCTACTTAAATCCTGCATCAGTCCAGCTGCCCTGCGCCTCGGATAAAGCAAACCGCAGCTCACGAAAGCTGCTGCTGCTGCTGAATAAAATGGGCTTGTTGGAAAAAGTGCTCCCAGACCCCTCGTTTCCTGCATTGGGAGTTGCCTGTTCAGCTGCAGCCTCACAGATTCCAGGTGCCCAGTTTCTCCAGCTGGGCCAGGCCCAAATGTGCTGGGCACCGATTCTGCGGTGCTCAAAGCTGATTGAGGAGGGGTGGGCTACTTTGGTGGGCACGGAGGGGGTACCCTCTCCTTGAATATTCAGACTTGGGGGGGCAACTGTGGGTGTCCTAGGCTGTTAGATATTTTGACCCTTTCAGGCTTTGAGGACATCTGAAGCTTCATAGCCCTGCTTTCGTTTGCTTGTTGTCCAAAACTGGACAGAAAATCCCACTCCCACAACATTCAGTTGCAGCATCTCAGCCACAGCCCACAGTCAGAAGAGAGCAGGGGTCCCATGCACCCTCCCAGATGTGGGTTGCTTTGCCCCTGAAGCAAAGCCACTTCTGGTGCAATCCAGGACAAACTGACACCAATTTAGTGCCACCCAGAAGCCTTGCACTATGATGCCCATCCCAGCCAAGTTGTTTTATATATAACTGGGGCGGGGTGCGTGTATATTTATTTAAAATACCAGAGGAAAAAATAAAATAGCAAAAAGTGAAAAGTGAAAAGGAAAAAAAATAAAGGAAGACAGCAGAATTGTATATTAGTGCTCTTCTTGAGCTGCTATGATCAACTGGACAGGATCCGAGGTACAGACTGTGCAGGGAGGCCTCAGAGACAGTCCAGCACACAACCGGACATCGTGGTGGTAGACAAGGACCAGAAGACGGTGGTGGTGATCGATGTGGCGGTGCCAAGAGACAGAAGCTTCAGGAAGGAGAAGTTGAGAAGCTGGAGAGGTCCCAGGGCCTGGAGGAGGAACTGGAGCGGATTTGGAAAGGGAAGGCCAAAGGGGTCCCGGTGGTGGGAGGGCCACTTGGGGCTGTGACCCCCAAGCGGGGAGAGGGGCTCCAACAGATCCCAGGAACAACATCAGAGCTCTCTGTCCAGAAGGGTGCAGTGCCAGGAATGGCTGAGATCCTGTGCAGAACCCTCAAACCCCCAGGCCTTGGTAGAGGATCCGAGGCTGAGGAAGACACACGCCACCTCCACAGACATCCTGTCCCCCAGATAGCTGGGCCCTAGTTGGAGCTGGAGTTGAAGACATTGGGGGGGGGGACCAGGGACACCCAGAAGGGGACAAACAAGTGCAGATCATAGCTGCCACACATGTAAAAACAGAGGGGGGGCTTCCATTATGCAGCCATGGCTGCCATCTTGCCTTGTTTGACTGCCCCTGCAGACATCGGGGGGAGGGGGACATCAGATTTGGGGGAAGGTCCATCTCGGTGCCTAGGTGCCCATATTACTGTTTATTTCTTCTCTAACAAGAGGCTCAGCTCTTCGAATGCCCAAAGGAAGTTCTAAGAGGAGGAACAGGAGGTCAACTTGTGCTGAAGACCTTCCACCCCGCAACACCCTTTGCTCCATCTCAATTGTTTCAACTACTTTTCTCCCGCCGCGCCCCCCCCCCCGGCTCCTTTCCCTCCCTGCTGTCTGTCTGTCCATCTGTCCCACATCTGCAAGGGCTCCAGAACCTTAAAGGACCAACCTGGAACCCGTTCCTGAGTAACCATGAAAACAGAAGAGGGTGACCACGGCAACTGACTCCAGGAAGCTACGCCCCTCAGAGGGGGTCCAGATGGGAAGGCTGTCCTGCAGCCCCCAGAAGGAGCATGCAGCAGCCGAAACTCTTCTACCCACCACACGAGACCTACGCCTCCCGGCCTTTAGAGCGACCCGACGGCCAGCCCAGCCGCGCCTTTCCGGCTTTTGTCCTCCCAGAAAGTCTTGCCTCTGTAGGTAGGCGACGTCGAAGCTGCTGCATTTCCCCTCTTGCCCTACCCGTGTCCAGACAGGCACCACCAGTGGAGCCCTACGGAGGGAGGGCTCCCCCACACAGCCCTGGGCTCGGCCCCTCTTCGAGGAGGGCAGAGGTCCCTGCTGCAACGTCCTTGACCCGCGAGAGACCCAGCGGGCTTCCCCCAGTAGCTCTTGGCCACTGCTAGAGTGAAGGAATCAATCCGGCCTTTTCGGTTACCTCCCTCCTTGGTCCGTTCTTGACAGGGCATCTCTGTTTTCCTGCCCTCTGAGGGGAACGGGGTGCAATCCCACCCTTTCGCCAGCTGGACCGCAAGGGGACAAATAAATGGACAGGTGAAATTCCCCAGTGGGCCCGAGCTAGTGGAAGTGCACTATTTCTGCAGAGGAAGATTGGATTCTGGTGCAATTCTCTAAAAAAAGTGTCAAGTGTTGAAATTCCCTATTGGGATGAGGGTGGGAAATGCCATTTCACACAGGATGTAGCTGGTTTTCTACCCCTCCCCCTCCCCGGCAATTCAGTCTTGTAAGTAGACTCAAAACTTCTTGTAAACTTCTGCAGCGGTTGGAAGCCGTTAGATGCTGCTGCCTTTTCTTCTATTTTTCAATCTATTCATGAAGGATACTGGGATGAGAAATTTGGAATAGCAATTGCAACCTTCACCTTAAACTAAAAACTAAACCAAACTAAACTAAACTCTAAACTAAAACTCCATCCAGCACATATATCCAAGGGGGCAAAATGAAGAAACTGGTTAAAAATTAACTTAACAAGGCAAGGTCAGGCTAAACGAGGGCTCAAGGCCCCGTAAAGCTTGCTGCAGCCCCTCACGCAAAACCTACAGTGCTGAAAACAGGAGCCATTGTGCAATCTGGGGTTTCAGAGCTTAGCCAGAAGCAGTAAAAGAGGAGAACCAAGCCAACCTGGCCTAATTTGAGAGCCACAGAAAGTGCCTGAATTTTCTTGTGTTACTGTTACAGGGGCACCCAGTTTGTACCACCCGCCCAGTCAAGATCTTTGCGCAACGCCCCCCGCAGGTAAATCTTCTGTGGTGTGTAGAAAGTACCCATCAGGGCAGAGTGGCATTCACTGGGCACAATTATTGTGGCTTGTTCCTTTTCTGCCTGCCACTGCTGTTAACATCTCATCTCCGAAAAGTTTCGATCCACCGTGGACGCAATCCATTTGTTGAGATTATGGAGTGGGTACATAAATTCACAGAGCTCACTGTCAACCATTAATCGACAATCCTCACCCTTTGGCGGCAGGAGAGGAGGGAAGAGCCCAAAGTGGCAGATGTAATTGATTGGTGCGCAAAACTCCCTGGCGGGCAAAAAGGGAACAAGAGCCATTATTTTAAATCCTGATTTGGAACTGGGCAGGGGGGAAGTTGGACCCTTTATTTTAAAGGCTCTTGAGAGGAAAATGTTGGTAGCTGGACAGGGATCTTGCAGTGGTCCTGGACGTGGGTTGGGAGGGCGGGGAAACAGGCTGCTCCCCCTCAAGGGGAAAAGACCAGCAACAGCTTCATGGACACCACAGCGCTCCTGTGCTCAATGCACAATCCCTGGACTGGATAATGGATTGCTCCTGCAATTACATGGTCTATCTTTCTATCTGTCCATCCATCCTACGCCAACCTCTCCTCCTTGTCAACCCAGCGCACAATATGTTGGGAATGGCTTCTTGCATGTAAAGCGTTTGCTCATCCCGCATGCGGCACCTGTGGCTTGCTTTGGACGTGCAGGGACGGGCCTCCCCCAGATCTCAGGGCATTTGGCCACACAACCCGTCCCTGCCCTAAGGAGAGCCCCCCTGTGCTCGGCCACTGCTCCGAGCGAATGGCACCGGGCACCTCCTGGTGGGGCTCAGACCCAGTTCTGATCCTGAACCCTCCTTGGACAGGGCACCTCCAGCCATTCACAGCGTGTTTTCTCTCTTGACAGGCTTCCACATGGCGCCCTGCGGCTGCTTCTTTGACCCCAGAATCTACCGCATCGAGTGGGCCACGGCCAATTTTGTCCAGCCCTCGGTGTATAAACTCTCCAGCGGGCCCGGCCAGCAAAGCTCGTACCTTCTGGACAACCAGAAGTACCTCAAGGGGCCGGTCCAGCCGCTCCCCTACCCCCCCTACCAGCCCGTGGCCAGCAACCCCCCCTTTGCCATGCCCTTCTTCAAGCCTGAGGGGTCCCCTGCCAAGCTTACGGACCACGTCGGCTTTGTCGCCAACCTGGCCCACGGCCCTCCGTTCGTGGAGGTGCCCCGTCTCCCGGGTGAGAGCCTGGTGCACGTGGAAGACCACAAACTGCTTGCGGCGGTCCCAGGTTCGAGTCTGAAGGAGCAGCAGCGTGGCCAAGCGGGCCCTTACCAGCCTCTTGACCCCGGCCCTGGCCCTGGCCTGGCCTTCCGGGCCTTGGCGAGCTTCCCGGCAGAAGAGGCAGACTTTAAGGGCGGTGAGGCGCCGGTGGAGATCGGGGAGCCCGCTCTGGCCCCTGGCGCCCACCCCGAAGACCCGGCAGCGGCCTGCGAGGGGGCGGGGGCGCTGGGGCCTTGCCTGAGCCTGGAGGGCATCGTCCCCCGGGAGCCCCCCTTGCTGGAGGAGCCGGAGGAGGCCTTCCACCTGCTGGACCAGGTCCCCCTGGAGGATGCCATGAAGCTCTTCGACTGCTCGCCCGCCAACTCCGACACCGAGGCCTCCCTCGAGGAGCTGGGCCAGGGCGGCCTGGGCGCCCCTCCGGGGGCGGAGAGCGGGCGGGAGGGCTGCTTATCGGGCGAGGACTCGTCCAGCGACATCCGCTCCCTCAACCTCCCGGACGAGCTGCTCTCCTTCGACTACAGCGTCCCGGAGATCCTCAGCGCCGTGACCAGCCTGGATTACCTCTACGACGTGAACGCCTTCGGGGAGGAAGCCTCGTGGGACAGCCGGCCGCCCTCCCAGCCGCTCCCCAGGCGCGGCTCCCCTCCGGACGCGGAGGAGAGGAGGAAGGACGCCGCCGCCCCGGCCGCCAAGAGGGGCAAGGCCGGGGCCGGGAAGCCCGAGCCCGCAGCCGGGCAGCGGGGCGGCGGGGAAACTCCCGAGGCGGACCCTGCCCTGCCGGCCGTCTGACGGGCGCGCGGGCGGCGCGGACGTGACTCGACCCACGGCGGGGAATGGGTGGACCCGGCCGTTTTGTCTATTAAAAAAACGTACCCTGAAACTAGGCAGCCTCCTCCGGTGTGTGACTCGCCCTTTCTCTCTCGGGATTCAGCTCTGGAATCCGTACGGCAGCGTTTCTCCACCTTGGCAACTTTGAGATGTCTGGACTTCAACTCCCATCTCAAAGTTGCCAAAGGTGGAGAAACGCTGCCGTACCGACGGGAACCAGCGCTCACTCAGAGCATCCCTGCCCCCCACCCCCGCCCCTCCTCTGAGAACCGTGGGAACTGCAGTTGTCCTCGAATCCTGGAGTCGGAAGGACCCCTTGAGGCTCTCCAGTCCAACCCCGTGGCCAGCACCGGGACGCCGATGGAAGCCTCTGTGAGAGATGGCTGCCCAGCCCCTGACTGAGCACGTCTGGGGAAGGGCGTCGGCCACTTCTTTGGGTCGGGAAGGGGGTATTTAACATTCAGAGGCAGCTTCGAAGAACGTTGGGGGGGGGGGATGAGCAGGGGGGCCTTTCTCCAGCTGCTTGAAGTGATGTCGCTGGAGGCTACTCACAAGTCGACTCGTTTCCACGTGTTGTGAGTCAGCCCTGCCTGCCTGTGCAGGGGCAAAGCCTGCCAGCGCCTTCATTTGCTGCCAAACTGGCACTGAGCAAGCTGCGGCTTAGAGGCGGGCATCCTCCCGAGCAGCGACTCGTGCGGAGAGCTAACGGAAGCCTCCGACCAGAACCGGTCGTCCTGCGGTGCCTCCGGCGGGAGCAATGCAAGGAGCTACTCGGGGGGGTGGGGGCAGAGCCTGGGCTGGTGCGGTCTGCAGAGGCCTGGGCTGGGGGTTGCGGGACTACAGCGCCCATCCTCCTGGGCGGCCCACGGGTCCCTCTCAGCCTCGAGAGCAGTTTGGCCCGGTCTGGCCTGCTGTAGGTCGCCGAGGCCTTGGGTGGGCGGACGGGTGCTTTTGCTCTTGCCGGCCCCAAGCCTTCCAATTGCCCAGAACAGTGTTCCTCAACCTTGGCCACATTAAGATGAAGTCCACCCTTCTTAAAGTGGCCAAGGTTGAGGAACACTGCCCCGAAGAACCAGGCTTCCGTTTTTCCACCACAGTTTCAGGGCGCTCGCGGTTCCCTTCACAGCTCTCCGGGAGACTGTTCGTTGCTTCCTGCATTGCTGGAGCGGAGGCTGCGGGGCGTATTTTCTGACCAAGGTCTTTCCATCATTCTCTTGAGATGATAGGACAGAAGCTGGGAAGCCGGAGAGGCCGCTGGAGGAGGGCTGGACGTCCGCGCGCACACGCGCTGAAGCGTGCACAGCCACCTCCCATTTCGCCGAGGCGTTCTTCTCCCTGGAGAGGCACATCCACCCGTCAATGCCGCGTCGGGTGCGGGGTGACCGAGGGCATTTCCCTCCCTTCTCCAGTCAAACTCGGCCGGTCAAGCAACATCCCTTCGGGCTGCCCGGGAGCTTGCAGTCCGTAGTTTGTAGATTCAGGGACAAAGGGGGAAGGAGGAAAAAGGTCCCCCAGGAGGTTCAGCTCTGGAGCCTGGAACGGGCGGCATCTCCGGGGCCGATTCAGAGGCGTCCCTTGCCGGCGATTTTGCTAAAGCACCGCATCGCGGGGCGAGGAGTGCGATTCCGTCAGAAATCGCCTCTTAAAAGATGGGGAAGTAACTGTGCCAGGTGGGAATGGCCTGTGCAACTGGTGCTGATGGCCAGGTAATCTGAGACGCGGGTTTGACGGCAGACGCGGAACGCGCCTTTCCACCCGCTTCACGCTGCCTGCGCGGCTCCAGAAACAGCAGCCGCCCCGCCTGGGGTGGGCGGCCGCCGCCTTCCTCTTCGGCGTCGCTTCAGGCGCAAGGAGGGAGCGAGTCCCTCTCTTGGAGGGAGGTGCGCGGCGGCCGCCCCGGCCCGGCGCGAGAGTTCTGCTACTTCGCGGAGCGGAACGGCACGCCCCTGACGGGCCCGGAGCAGCGCGCTTCACACCGGGGGGAGGCGCGCGTTTTGACCGCAGACTCGTTGCAAGCCGAACGCCTGGCTCCGACCGGCTGCTCCCCCAGGCGCCGGGACCGGATGGGAGTTGCGCCCAACGCGTCTGCCTTCGGCACGGGAGAGCTCTGGCGCCTTGGGGGCGCGTGGTGGTTTTAATTCTCTGGGCTCGTTTCGTTTTCTGTGTCGCTGATGGGAGCCGCCCAGGGTTGCGCTGTATAAGATTTATTAAATCGAACGAACGAACGAACGTTTTGCGCGCCGCTTTCTCCTCGCATTTATAGCCCAGCTCATAACTTCAGTGCCCCCATTTTGGTTAAATAAAGTCTGCAGAACAGGTATCCAAACTCAAAACAGCCCGTCAATACACACACACACACACACACACACACACAGACGTGCACATATACCCACATTAATCTTTGCACACGAGGTTGGTGTTTCCAGCTTGACCAGCAAGGATGGCGGAAGTCTGGGGGAGCTCCCTGGCGCCCCCTGGATGTGCTTCAATTACAACCTGGGGGATTCTGGGAACTGCCTGCTGGGAGACAACTTGCCATTCTGCCAATTGATGGGCTAGAGCACCCAGAGGCATCCATCCTCCAGAGGGCCTGGCCTGTCCCCAGCCTGGCAGCGAGGCTAGCCTGGGGGTTATCAGAGGAAGGGCAGGGGGCTCAGCCTAATGCCCTCACAGAGCCCGGGGCTCATCTGCAGTGTGGTGCTACTGGCTTTCTCTGCTCCAACCAGCCCCACTTGCCCCAAATCCCTACTGAACTCTGGCGGCCCCCAAGGGCCCGGAGGAGGCGGCATTTAGCTGCGTGAGACGGCCGGTAAAGAGAAATTGAGAAATTATGACGGAGCCCCACTATTGGCCACAGTGTAAATTTATTTAGCAAGTTGGAGCAGGGGAGGAAACCGGATACCCCCCACCAGGCGCAGAATCCACCAGCAGACCCGGGTCACAGGGGCGCCTTGAGGCCCACCTCGGCATGCTTTTCCCTCGGTTGATTGAGTCAGTTAAGGCAGAGCGAAAGAGCAGGAGGGTGGACAGGAGGGGGCCGGGGGCCCTGCAAAGAGGGACTGGCTGACGGCTGAGATGGGGGCCTTCTCTCTTTCCAGTCAACCGCCTGGCTGGACGCCGGCCCGTCTTCGGCGACGACACGTACACGTGAGGAGGAACTAAGAGGCACGATGCCATCGTGGGGGACCTGCGTGTCCCCGCGGGCATTCTGGAAAGCTTTGGCACTCTCAGCAGCGTAAGGAGCAAAGTGCGCACGGCCTGCCTGCTCCGAGGCTAGATCTGCTGCAAGGACGGGCCGGGGTCGCTGTGTTCGCGCTTCACCCGGGGCTTGCCGGCACACCGGGCCTCTGCCTCTGCCTCGTCCCCCAGGTGGCTGAAGCCGTCTGCAGGAAGGAGAGACACGGACCCAGCCTTAGCCTGGGGGGAAGGCCACCGAAGCTGGGCTTGGAGATGCCTCCCGTGGGGGCAGGAGGGATGAACCGTACCTTTCTCAAGCACAGCCGGAGACATGGACGTGAGGTCGCTGAGCTGGGGAAGAGAAGAGGGGTTGTTCCGTGTGGCTCCAGAGACAAGGCGGGGCCCGCCCCTCACCCCCCCTCTCCCTGCCATCGGGGGCATGCGGTGAATGCAGGAGCATCGGAACCTACAGCCCAGTCGGCTTGGCTGGCGCCGAGGTCCCATACAGTCTAACGCTCAGCATGGGACTCTGCTGCGGCCCTTCTGCCCCCGAAACTTCCAGGCTGCAGTCCAAATGCAAAGCCAACACGCTGAACAGGAGGGTGACCTGGGGGCCTCTGGAGGGAGCCAAGTGGGTCTGCCTGGACTAACCAGGACTCTCTGAGGCCTTGGGCTTTTCCAGTCCCTCTGCCTGGGTACTTTTCAGCAGGGAGACTCATCTGGCTGGCTGTCCATGTGAGTTTTGTCCACCTGCACTGGCGACCTTTCTCTGGGTTTCCAGCAGCCCAGGCTCTGGGACTTCCCCCTGCGCAAATGGGCATGCCACCAAAGGGGGCCACCTGCCCACCGGGTTTAGTGTTTTGCAAGACACTCCGCAAACCCACCCAGTGGCAGCCCCACGAGAGCAGGAAAGAGAAGGTGGCCTCCCTGCACCAAGCCACGGGCGGGTGTTGGGTGGCTTCCTGCAGGGCTGAAGGCAGGCCACAACTGGCCCTTACCTCTCCCATCACGGCGATGGGCGTCTCCCCTGTGGCTTCAGCCACCCGATGCTCCACCAGGTAGAACATGTATTCGTCGTAGAGAAGGCGGATCAGGTGGAAGGAGCCAAAACTGACGGCGCTGCGCAAGGTGAGGTCCCGAATCACCATGGAGCTGGGGAAGAAAGACGTGGCTGCTCAGCAGCTCAGCCCGAGACCCTGGGAAGCCTGCCTGGCCTCAGGAGGAAATCTAGTGGTTCGTGGTCTCGGAAAGGTTCTTAGCAAGCAAAGACACAAGCCTGTGTGTGTGTGTGTGTGTGTTTATACGCGTGCATCCGTGCGTGTGGGCAGACATTCCAACTGGATTGTATAACTGCGCACTCCTCCAGGTAAGAGAAGTCTCTCCAAGTAGAAAGCTAGCACATCAGACCGCAGCGCCAATCAGCTTCCCCAATGCCTGTGCCCGGTTCCCCTGCAGTGGCACATGGGCCTCTGGGCCTGTCCAGTTTTCGCCAGTTCTTGGCCTGCAGGGAGGGGCGGGGCAGAGGCCTTACCTGTAGAAGGACCACTTCAGCAGGAACTGCCGGGCTGCCTTGGGGAAGCCGGCCCCGCCCTCGTGCGGCTTCAGGACCTGGGTGACCACGTCGTCCAGCCAGCTGGCCCACTGGTCCAAAGAGCTCTGCTGCTGCAGGGTCAGCTTGAAATCCTGCTCCAGCTTTTGCACCAGGCCCTCTTCGCACTGGCAGACCCACGAGGCTTGCTCCTGGCCAGGGGGAGAGAAAGAGACACACCTGCCAACGGATGCTTCAGGATTTGGGGCCCTGCACAGGTCTCTCCACCCCTACGACGAAGGGAGAGGGGAGAAGGCTCCCGGTGGCTAATGATCACAATGGCTAGGTGGAACCTTTCGGTCCAGAGGCAGTCTGTCTGTGGACAACAGAGGATGCTGGGGACAGAAGAGATACTGGTGTGCTCTGGCTTCAGGGACCTTTCTGAAACCTTAAGCATCCACTTCAGTTTGCTGCTGGCAGGTCAGCAGGGCAAAGGGGGAGAACTGGAAGAAGTGGGAGGTGCTCCCTCCCCATCATTCCAGCTCAAGAAATGGGAGAGTGGTGTGGGGGGGCGTGGGGGGGGCGTGGGGGGGGGGAGATACCATTCTGCTTTTCCTCCCTCTGAAGGGAGAGTGGAATTTAGAAGAACTTTGTAATTTCAGGATTGGGACAGAGTTTTCCTCTTCCCTTTGCATTTGCTTTTCCTCTTGTGACATTTTTTTTATTCATGTCAGAAGCATCACAATTAAATAAGGCACACTGCAAAACACAGAATTTAGCTTTTATACTTCATATAAAATATATAAAAGTTAAGCAGATCTTGCCCAGAAACTGGCAACATTAATCGCGTTCTGTCGCGCTGTCATGAGGTCCTCAAACGTGCACTGATCAGGGCGCAGAGGACCAGTGTACAAGTGTGTGGTTGTCTGTGTGTCTCCACAGTCACCAAGGGCAGAGGCCCTGGACAGCCCCATTTGCTCAGAGTATCTCTGGATCTTGTTAGGCCCGTGAGCAGTCTGTTCAGCGATTTCCATACTTCCCAACTTTCGCCAGGCCCGGGTGCCAGCTCCTCTGCTGGTTCCACCCAGCGCTGGTTCTTTGTAGCTTCCATAGGTCCGCTCTGCTTTTAAATTCATCGAAATCTTCCGTCGACCTAAGGAAACCTTTCCTGGATTTTAGTCTCTGAGGAGCCGGTTGTAGGCCATACAGAGGGTGTCGCTTGGATATTCACGATTTAAGCCTCTCAAGTGGAGTTTAAGTGGAGTTCCAGGGAAGAGAAACTAGGAATGGCTTACCACAGGGTAGTGTATCGGCCCCAACCCTTTTCAATATTTACACCAATGATCAGCCGCTTCCTGCAGGCACTAACAACTATATATACGCTGATGATCGAGCAATGGCTGTACGGGAAAAAACATTTGAGGAGGTAGAACAGCGCCTCACTGAAGCTGTGGAAGAGCTGGATTGGTGCTATCGCGATAACCAGCCAAGGCCAAACCCAGCAAAGGCTCAGGTATGTGCCTTCCATCTTCGCAATAGGCAGGCCGCTAGGAAGCTGAAAATTACGTGGAAAGGAGTGATACTGGAGCATTGCCGTAACCCTAAATGCTTAGGGGTTACTTCAGACAGGGCCCTCACGTACAAACAACATGGTGTCAATACTAAACCCAAGGTCCGTGGAAGGAACAACGTTCTCAGGAAACTAACGAGCTCTACTTGGGGTGCCAAAGCAAGGGCCCTTAAAGCGACAGCAGTAGCCCTTTGCTACTTGGCAGGCGAATACACCTGCCCAGGTTGGTATAAACCAGCACATGATGGGAAAGTAGAGGTTGCTCTGAATGAAACTAGCAGAAGTATTACCGGATGTCTGAAACCTGCCTCTTGTGACGTGTCTTCCAGGTTGTAAGTATATCTATGGAAATTTAAATTAATAGTATGGAGGAGGAGGAGGATCGCTCGCTACGTTCCTTTCAGAGCCATGATGCATGTAAGGAAAGCCCCACGCACACCTGCCCTTTGAAATCCTATCCAGAACCTCGGTCTCCAAGGTTTTCCGATCCCCCTGAGTACAAGAAGGGTTCAGCCTGGGCTATTAGCTTTTGATGCCCCTCTTAAGGCAGAGCTGGTTCAAACTGCACTAATTTCAAAATTCTAGATATTCATGCCAAACATTAATTTCACTGGACAACTCAGAGATGCGGGGCTGGAATCCTCCACCTGCCCAAAAGGGTCAGATGGCACCCTGTGGAAGTGCTGGGCTACAGGTCCCATCAACCAGCGTGCCCGTGGCCACGAGGCACCCCCAGCTCCCCCCGCCGCAAGAGACTTGGACCTGAACTGACCTGGACGTTGGCGAAGTCCACACGGTTGAGGTCGCTGAGCATTTGGTTGATCTGGGACGTGTTCTGGAGGACGGCCCGCGCAGCCTGGGCCAAGTGGTTCAGCGACGTGTACCTGCGCAGGGTCTGGGCAAAGGCGCTCACCACGCCCACCTGGGGGGAGAGAGAGAGTGAGGCTCCCCAGATAGGAGCCTGGGGGCACAGATGGGCACCGGGGCCTCTTTCCAGCAAGCAATGGGGTCCCCATAAAACCACCCCCAGATACTTACAGGATAAAAGCCAGGGTGCATGGGAGCTATTCCTGACCCTAAGGAGCTTTCTGTCTGAGTGTAAATAAACCGAGGTAAGAAAAACCCTGCAGAGGGACCAGATCCCATGCACATGGAGCCCCCAGGAGAGCAAAGAGGTGCCCAAGAGGCCCACGCGAGCCCTTAGCAAGGTGGTCCAAGGGGCTGACTAAGAGCTGGCAGAGCATAAGGAAGAGAAAGGAAATGGGGGAGGCAGAGAGAGGCATTCGTTAGAGGCCAGAGTGATCTCCCAAGGATGCCACAGGTGGCGTGACATCAGCGTGCAAATGACAGGACTCTGCCATGGAGTTCCACGACGGATGCAGATGGCACCATCCTGTCATTTGCACAATGATGTCAGGACTGGGCACGATGCCACGGTCCACCCCAAGGGAGACTAGGGTAATAAGGATGGCCTTTTTCAGGTTGGCAGGAGCCAAACCCATGCCATCCTTGCACTGAGCAGGGGGCTGAACTAGATGACCTCTGAGATCCCTTCCAACTCCATGATTCCAAATTACTAACAACATTAATGCATGCAGGGCTGAGGACCGATCAGTTCAGACTGGAGTGGCATACAAGCTTAGCAAAGCGAAACAATAAATATAAATTTGTGGTCAAAAAACTTGCACCATTGCAAGACTGCAGGCAGAGCTTCTATTGCATCACCACTGCCACCATCTTGACTTTTTTGACCCCACCCTACAGACACCCCTGCAAAGAGCAGAGAAAGGAGCAAAGCAGAAGCTGGGGACAGACAGAAATGAGGTCCAACTCCAGAACTGGAACAATTAGTGAAACCACCCAGGACCAGCCAAACTGCACCTGAGGGGGCCAAGGTGAGGGGTCTGGCCCACCTTTAGGGGTAGCCTTTGAGAAAAACCCAGAGGACGGCAGAAGTGCCAGAGGCCCAGAGAAGAAAGGGCCTCCCCCTCCCAAAAGGGGGAAGAGAAAGGTCCAGCAGACTGCGGACTTGTCCGTCTGGCTTGATTCCGGGGAGACGCAGCCCCCTGCGGGGGGGAGGGCTCTGCCTTTGTCCCCGCCCCATAAGTGGTTTGCTCTCCAGATTTGAACCTGTCCTCCACCCTGACCCGTGAGGGATCCACCAGCTCACCTTGCTTTGGACCACAGGCTGGGGGAACTCGCTCATGGCGCTGATCAGCCAGCCCTCCAAACTCTTGGCAAAATTGCGGATGGCTTGGGTCAAAGTGCCTGCAGGGGAAGAGGACAGAGTGGCCTCAGCAGCATCTGGGAGCTGGGCAGAGCCACTCGGCTTTCTCCCTCCTGCAGATTTTTTTAATGGGAAATGAACGGTCCCCCCCCCCCCCGCACCTCCCAATTCTTTTAAACTGCAGAAGGTCAACAGACAACAAAAAAGCAAGCTAGCAGGACACTAAGAGGGACAGCATCAGCAAGACTCACTCTGAATCGCTGTGTAGGCACCGGAAGACCCCCGGTATCTCTCAGCCTACCCTCACAGGGCTGTCATGAAGATCACGTGGGACCAGCCTGCCTCCCGGAGCCGTGAAGGCTCCATCGCTGGAGGTTTTCAAACAAAGGTTGGAGGGCCGCCTGTCTGGAATGGTCTGAGGATTCCTGCCTGGGGAATGGGGTTGGACTAGGAGACCTCCTTCCAACCTTGACTTAAGCTTCAAGTCTACCATCTTGGACGTTGAAGAGTAAACTGGCAAGCAGCAGGTGCTGCGGAAAGAGGAAGTTCTGAACTGGACTCCTACACTCATGATCCAGCCAGCACCCAAATCCTGGTTTGTTGCAACGCCAGCCAGATTCAAGGTGGGCCTCCAGACACAGGCCCTGACCTGGGCACAAGGCAGAGGGAGAGAAGAAGTCCTGGCAGATCGGAAGCCAACTGCCTAAGAGAGGTATCTGACCCTGGCTCCCTGTCCTGACGTGCTACCTTTCTATGGCCAGAGCACAGGAGCGTACTGATCCTCCCTAACCTGGTGCTCACCAGATGGGGAATTCCCGTAGGGTCAACAGGTGCCTCTGGGGCCAAAACGGCTGGAGAGCAATGAACGGTCGCATCTTGTGTGGACAGAAAAGGCAGGATGGAAGTCAATGGATGACGGGAATCAAACAAAGCCGCCAAACTCTCCCAAGACGGAGAGGCCCTGGTTCTTGAAGCAGCTGAGGGGCGGGTGGCTTGCGATGGAAAGGCAGGAGATTAAGAAAGAGGCTGCTGTGGCCGGGGAGGGAAGGCACCCCGTCCCCAGCACATTTTAGCAGTGTTTCTCTGGATGATTCTGAGCACGACAGAGGGCGGGGACTCCTCCTGACATGGCTCGCTTCCCGGGGAAGGCTGGCTGCTTGGCAGACTGGGGGAACCAAGAGGGGTCGCTTGGCGAGCTTGAACTCGCTTTTGGCTACCAGCGACCCTTTCAGCTGGAGATGTGGAAGAGAAACCTGGGACCTTCTGAGGGCACACTGCCTGCTCTGCCACTGGGCAAGGGCCTAAACTGGTGCTTCCCACCCTCAGGCGCTTTAAGATGTGTGGACTTCAGCTCCCAGAATTCCCCAGCCACAAAATTAAGACGGTAGCCCTTGTGGTGGATTTATATTAGGACAGAGGAACCTGCCGCATATGTAGCCCAACTATGGGGCCCTCCTTCTCGGTGAGAATCGCAACCCTTCAGACCATGGAATCCCAGAATGGAAGACTTGGAAGGGACTAGACTTGGTCTCCATCGAGTCCAACCCCTGCCAGGGCAGGAATCTGCATTTCAGCATCCCTGATAGGTGGCCACCCAGCCTTTGTTGAAACCCCTCCAGCAAAGGAGAGCCCACCACCTCCCAAGGCAGTTCCTTCCACTGATGAACTGCTTTTTTCTTTCTCCTTCCCTGCTTCCTTGTCATTTAAACCCACTGTTTCTTGTCCTGCCCTCTGGAACAACCCTGAGGTTTTTCAGGCTGGAAATCCCATGGACAGAAACTTGAACTTTATTTTTAAAAAGTTCTCTGCCAATGGCCTGTGGCCCATTCCCTCAGGAACGGGAGGCTTAAAAACCACCGTGGCCTTGCAGAGCGCGAATAGAATAGGAAACTACATCATTTACTAAAGAGTTTGACATGGGTATGGAAAAGCAAGAGGGAGGCTGTGCAGAGTCTTCCTTTCGAAAGGGCTCCTTCCCTTTCACACACCGGGAACAGGCCGGAGAACATCCGGGATGAGAATCTCCACGAGGGCTTGGTATAGGAGGTGGTCGCAGCCCCGCATCCACGTCACGACGGGCTCGCATTTGCACAGGGCGATCAGCTTGTGTTGCGGAATGACGGCTTCGTATGGCTCTTCGCTGCATGGGGAAGGCACAACAGCAGGCTCTTGAGCAAGGCGTGCTGCTCAGGTGAAAGGCCCCCAAGCTTGCCCAGAGAGCAAACCGCTCCTAAAAGCCTATTCGGGGTCCCCACTCTGCATTCAGGGCCAACAGCTAGAGGATAGCTTAGAAATATTTTAACAAACAGGTAGACATCCGAACTGAGTACCTCCAGAGGACTGGGAAGGGGGCGAACAGCTTTCGACACGGCTCCTGCTTGCCCAGCAATCTGCAAAAGAGCTGAGGTTCACCTTGTTTCCACCCTTGAATCTTGCTCTCCTGATCAGGGTTTGCCTTGCAGCCAGTGATGTATTCCTTTGAAGCAGCTTCTCAGCCTCGGCCACTTCAAGACGTGTGGACTTCAGTGCCCAGGATTGCCCAGCCAGCCTTCTGGGAGCTGAAGCCTTCTTGAAGTGGCCGAGGCTGAGAAGCTGCTTTAATGGGAGGTGGAAACCTCCAAGCACTAGCCTGGGGCTCTCTAGCTGTCTTGGGAAGGCAACCTGCCAAATCTCCTAAGCCCAGGACAGACCAGGGAAGCCTGTTTATGCAGATCCATGTGTGTGAAGCAAGACTTTCCTGTGCTGCTTTGATTACTCTGATCAGCGTGTTACTTATCCGCAGATAATCCAATCTCAGAGGCGGGTTGAGGAGCAAAGGGCAAATAAATAAAACCGAAAGGGATCAACAGTTAATGCTCCTCTGAGCATAGCAATGGAGCATCTTCAACCCCGTATAGATTCTCCCTTAAAAAAATGGTATTTTAAAGAAAATTGGGGCATAACTGGTTAAAAATACACAGGCCACTCAGTCAGAACTGTTCTGGCTATTCACCGTTCTCTACTCAAATAAACTGCCCAGAGAAGGGAGTCCACGCTAGGCAAAACTCCAGTGAGCTGGCAGTCCTCTCATTCAAACCTGGATGCCATTTGCTCCAAGTTCTGCAGGGACAGGCAGAAGCAAGGGGACAGGGAGGTCCGGCAGCAGGTAACAGTGGAGGTCAGCAGTGGCATTTAGCAGAGCGCGGGCCAAAAGAGAAGCCTCCAGCAAACTTTCCCTGCAGGTGGACAGGGTAAGGAGCAAAAGAGGAAGAAGAAGAAAACGGATGGAAGTGACGCTTCTGTCATGACGTGCAGTGCTCGTAGCCGGTTTATATTTCTCTCCCAAAGCCACCTGGCACTGTTTGCAACAAGCACAAGCTGACAGCAGGGCTTGAAGAAAGGAAATGAGCTGCTTGGAGCTGTGAGCGAACAAAGGTCTGTCTATGTTGTGTGAGAAGCTGACAGAGGAAATACGGCTCCCCAAAGACACGGGACAAAAGCGTGCTTGGTGGAAGAGCAGCATAACGAGGCTTTCACTGATGAGGAAGGCCTGAGATGTCACCTGTGGAGCTGTAAGGCGGGACGCTTAAAACAAGCCCTTCGGGGAAAGACTTGGCGTGCTGCCAAAGGAAGAGGACATGTCGCTTTCACGATGCCTCCGAAACCACTCAATGAAAGATTAGCAGTGCCTGGTCTTCATGCCGCATTTGCAGAGGCAACAGGAGCGGGTGAGGCGGCGCAGGGCGGGTGTGCCGGAAATCCCCACCCTGCTCAGAGACCCGAGCGGAGGTCCTCGGCCGTCCCCCGAAGGCACCTGGGCTGAAGTTCAGCAGGGAAACAAACCAGCGCAGGAGTCCCGCCGATGCCTCCTCGTGCCCGCCCCACCCAGGAGAAGAGGCGGGCGGCGCCTTCAGGGCAAGCGGCGCATCTCTCGAAGGGAAGGGAAGCGAGCGGGGGCGGGACCTCGCCCGACGGCGCTGGGGAGGCGGGCCCTGCCGGGAGTTCGCGGCTGGCCTCTCGCACCGCCCACTTTCTCCCAGGGGTGGGGAGGGGGCGCGAGGGGTCGGCTCTCCTCCCTTGACACTCGGCGGTGGGGACGGCGGGGCTGAGGAGTGGCGGCAGCGGGACCGTTGGGGGAAAGTCGCCCCGGAGTCCTGGAATTCTCGACTTGAAGGGAGACGAGAACTGACTGAGTGAGATACACGCCTTGGATTTCAGAAAAGCGGATTTCCTGAAACTCGGAACGCTCCACGCAGGACCCCCTGGCAGGAGAAGCCCAAGGACTCCGGGAAGGGGGGGAGGATCCTCAAAAAGGAGACCGGAAAAGCACCACGGCAGACAATTCTAAGCAGGGAAGAAATGGAGGGCGGCAGAAGAAGAATCGTGCGGCCACCCGCAACTTAGTGACCCGCCGAACATCCGATTGTCCAGGGACCGGAGAGGGGATCGGGTCATGGGTCACCGAGAAGCCGACAGCCTGGGCCGGGAGGGGGAGACGCTGTTGGGGGGCAAAGGTTCAAGGAGGATGTCAGAAGGGCCAAAAGGGCTTCTCCAGAGAGGCTGAGCATCAGAGGAAAAGCAGCAGCAGATCGGCCGCCCAGCGAAGGCGGCCGGAGGGTGGTGGCAGGAAACGAGGAAATGGCAGAACAATTGAACAACTGCGGTTGAATCTCCTCTGGGGCCAAGACAGGCATTTCACCAGGCAGCTGTGAACAGCTGGCTGAAGGAGCAGGATTCCAGCTCGGCTCAGGCGTACCAACTGATCCTGAGGAACTTACTTCCCAAGGTGAGAATGGCTGCACTCTGGGCTACTGAAGGAGCCTGCTGATGGTCTGGCCAACCTTCTGTCATTATTTCTGAGAAGTCCTGAGGACTGGGTGAGTACCACAGTGATGGAGGGCTGATGCTGCCCAGAAGAGCAGGGGAGAGAGGACCTCTGGAACTGCAGGCCAGTCGGTCCCACATCAATCCCCAGGAAGATCCTAAGGCAGACAGAGAGCTAACTGAGGAGAGGCAGGCCTATCTGCTCCCATCTGGGCTCAGTCTCCCCCAAGAGGAGGACGTGTCTTCCACCAGGCAGTGGTGAAGCGCAGAAGGAAGGGCAGAAAGGAATGGATCTGATGACCAACGGGAACACTGATGCTGGGTCAGATGGCCCTTCCCAGCTGCCTGATAAGCTGACTCCGAGGCTGGCTGGACTCTACAGGAGCCTGGCAGGATTCTGGAGAAGTGGTGGGGCGCCCGTTGGCTGAGGGTGCAAAGGCTGGGACAGGCCTGGAGGAGGCGGTTCCCTGGACCAGACACCAAGGAAGAGGGTGGGAAGGAGCCAGAAGGTGCCTGGGGAGGAAGTCAGCCAGCGAAGAGCAAGCCCTCTTCCCAAGAATGGAGTTGCCTTGCCCAGAAGCCGGTTCCGATTCAGCTAAATACTTGACCAGCGAGAAGAGTTCACCGTGGAACCAGCTGCTGCAGGAAACCGCAGCCTCTCCCTCCCAGACGTTTCCTGGCAGGGGCAGATGTTTCTGAGAGGAACTCTTTCAGGGACGTTCTAAGGTTTGGGTGCCACTGGGGAACAGACAAGCCGGAGGCCTTTGCGCCGTCCGTTCTGAGGTCGACTGTCCCGGTTGCGGAGAGGCTGCCTGCTGACAGCTTTACCTGGAGGCCCCGGTGGGGCCGGCGCCCGTTCGGCCGGGAAGGGACTCGGAATTCCAGAAGGACTGCCAGAGCTTCTCGAGGAACGGCAGCTGGAGGCTCATGACGACCTCGACGTTGGCCTGCGGGGACAGACGCCCATGAGGCCTCCCCTCGGTGGGGACAGCGGGCTTTCCAGGGAGACGCGCCCCTGAGGTCGCCCCACAGGTGCCCCCAACGATGCAAATGCTGGCGGGGCTCCCAGGCAGGCCCCCTTAATTACAGCCCCCGGTGTGGGAATCACCTCACAGTGCTGTCGGTAGAAGAGCTGAAGGGTCTGGAGGTCGTCCGCCTCGATTCCCTCCTGCAGGAGGACATTTTCCAGGTTCAGGACTGGGAATTCGGGAAGGACGTGGGTGACATCTACGGGGCAGGAAGGAAAGCGTGTGTGAGCAGGAGAAGCTGCCGCTGCCTGGGGGGAACGGGGTTAGTCAGTCGAGGGGGCAGAACACCCGGGGGCGGGGGCGGGCAGCACCTCTTCCGACTCCCAAATTTCATTCAAAGGTGGCTGCTTTGCTTTCTAAGAGATGTCAGCGACCCCCCTCCCCGCCAGTGAATACCCCCTCTTCCTCAAGATGTGGCTTGCTGATGGGGGCAGAATGTTGACTACGGCGTGTGGGGGACCTTGGCCAAAAGGGAAGAAATGGGAGGCCAATCTCGGAGTACAGTCTGGAGGCAACGTGGTCAGAAGCCGTTCCTGCTGCCGTGACTTCCACGGGTCTAGCTGGTTCTTGTGCACGTGCACCTGACCCGCCCAGTCCGGTTAACCCGGGTCAGAGACAGACCCGCTTCGTTTGCTTTAACCGTGCTTCGTTTGCTTTAATCCTGCTGGGCCTTATTTTTATTTCCGTGACTTAGCCCGTTGCAGGAAGTCAGTCTGTTTTTTGTTAGTTTATACTTCAAAGCACTGCGTGAATCCAGAAAAATGGAGTAACTGGGTTTGAGCAAGTTGTGTGAATTTACCTCCCATGTCTGCACTTTCCACACCCTCCCCACCACCGGACGCTGCTCCCAAAGCTACAGGGTTTCTCCTCAGATCTTGGTGTTCTGGCTCTTGGGGACTTCGCATTATGAAAGATCAGGTTGCAAAGGCCGCTGAGCTCCAGAAGCACCAACACCGACATGCGCGGACTATTATCTGGAACATTCGCTCACTGATGTACTGCTGGTGGTGCTGACACTGGGCAGCCACGGACTCTTCGGGGCTGGTGTGTGGGGTGCTGATGGGCCCCCCTTCAGCTGCACCCTCTGACTTCTGGGAAGGTCTGTACCTGCAGAACAGGAGGGGGAGAGACTGCAGCTGCTCAGACAGGCTTCCTTTACGCTTAGGAGAAGCCGCCAAGCCTTTCAGGGAAGAGTTGGGTGGGGGGAGCAGGTGAGGTGGGCTTCTGTGAGCTCCCAGCCTCCTTGAGGGAAGCAGGGCGTTCAGCCCCTGAGGCTTTCTGGCTGGAGTGATGGGGGCTGTAGTTCCACACTGGCTTAGTATTAAATTTTGAGGAAGCCAGACCACACTAAATCAATTAAATTACTTTTCTTCAAGGTTTCTTCTTTAAAATGCTTTCCATCTCTCTGAACTTCCACCAGGCAGTTCCATGAGGACAAGTAAAGTGCCTTTTATTTTAAAAAAAAAAGTCCCTGCCCAAGATGTTGCAAATGTCGCTAAGGGCTGGGGTCCTACCTTTGCTTCTGGTGGGCTGGCTGCTGCCGCATGGCCATGTACTGAGCATCTTCCTGCAGGCGATTCAGGGGGGACTCTGGCTTGAGGCGGATCCCGTAGTAATGGTACTTGGAGTTCCCCCTGCAAAGGGAAACAGGCTGCTGCTCATTCCCAAGATGGGTGGGCAGCCATCCCATTTGCAGCCCCTCCCCGAGAAAGGACCTTTGGGGCTTTACAGGAGTGGAAGGGGCTCTGCAAATCCCCCAACGAAAATGCTTCCCGAAATTTGGCTAGACCTACTGGGCAACAGGCTGGCATCCCTGACGAGACCCTCTGCAGCCGATTAGGAGGATTTACCCTTCGTGCCCCATATTGTCTAAGTAAGTGGTGGGGAGCTGATGTACGCACACACACACGGTTGAACCCAGGGTGTCAGGGGTGAGCCTTTGTCATGCCAAGATGGGACCCCCCCCCCCGTGGAGAGAGAATCCTTTTGCCAAAGCAGCAATTCTAATCCTCGCAGATGTTGGGAGTGAATGAGTAGTAGTGACATTTCGAGGCCACCTTTGAGGGTGGTCATCAAGGACGGATTGCAAATTCATACCGAGCCAGACCAGAAGCCACTTGGAAAGGTTCCAAGATAAATTCCAGTTTCCAGGAAGAAAAAGCAGGAAATTCAGGGGGGCTGCCAGGAACCTTCCCCTTCCGAGCCAGGCAGACGCTCGTAGCTCCCACTTCCGTGCCATTTGGGGAGGGCGTGTTCAAAGCAGCTCCAAACGTGGGAGGCGGGGTGGGGAAGCAGTTCTCTTATGCACCAGCTTTCCCCAGCCCACAAAGTCTGGGAATTGCAACCCCAGCCCCATGGAGGTCGCCGGCTTGGGGAAAGCTGTGATGCAACTTTGACTAAGCATAGGATCCTCGAAGGATGGAAACTGGGGTCGCAGGGGGGTCAAGAGGTAGGGGAGACCTCATGAACCCCACAACATTATTGTGTGGATGGAGCAAATGCTCACTCGTAAGCCCATTGTGTGGTTCACCCTGTTCGCATGATGTGTGCAATGGCACTATGGCCTCCCCCAGATGCCTATGACTCGGGTTCAGGAGAAAGGCACCACCAGGGCTCAGGGGCCTCCTCCATGGACCTCTCCCTTCTACTTAATCCCCCCCCCCCCCGCAGTTCCCTGGAGGATCAGCACCAAAGGGAGAGAAATCCTTGAAAAACAGCTCAGATTCCATAGAAAAAGGCTAAAATAGGTGCTGGATATAGTGGAGGAAGGGCTTTGGGGCAAGAATGCATCCTTAATGCTGTGCAAAGGGGATCCCAAGCCCAGTGGACCTCCTGCATCCAAAGACAGCCTTTCTTGGCTCTGAGCTGCTAGATATCCAATGCCCTGCCAGGGCTGTGTGTGTGTGTCAAAGAAAAGGGTGAGATGACAGCTGCGACTGATGCGTGTAGAAAAGGGGCAGGGTTTCAGTTGAACAGAGAGGAAGGGGATCCAAAATATTCCAGCTCTCCCCCACCCCTTGCAGACCTGGTGCCTAGCCGACGTGTCCTCAGGCCCATGAAGACCGAACGGATCAGCTTCCCAAAAGAGGCTGCGTTGACTGGATCCAGCTTGTGCTCCTGGCAGTGACGCAGGTAGTGGCTGTAGAGGGAACTGCGGGGCAGGCTGACCCCTTCAGCTGTTTCATAGTTGTCCAGCAGCCACTGCAGCTGCTTGGAGGAAGCGGGGAGGGATGGGGGGGAAGAGAAGAGAAGAGAAGACAAGGTGGAGTCAGAGTCTGGACCACCCCAAGGAGGATTTGCCCAGGTCTCTTGGGGGCCCTGGATGCACCAAGAAAGGGAGAACAGGGCGTGGATGGAGAAGGCTGCTCAGCCTTCTGGGGAGGGGGGTCACTTTCTGGGCTCCCCCTGGAGACAACAACTTTTGCCCTCTCCCCTTGCACTCTGGAGGGCACGTAGAGCCGGTTTGGACAACGCTGGGAAAGTCCATCCTGATGCAAGAGAGCTGACAGAAAGCTCAGGGTGGACATTGGTCCTCCTGCATGCTGCAGAGGGTGGGACCAGGTGATCCTTCCACCCCACAGTTCCAGGATTCTAGGGCTCCTACACGGAGGAAAACCCCGACTCGTATCTTGCATCTGTCCCCCAATGAATCACCCCCACCCTGCCCCAGGAGCTAGGAGCACGGCCCCAGAGGAGAAGGGGAGGGAGCAGAGAGGCGAGTGCAACACAGAGAATGAGGCAGAAGGCCAGAGAGAGAGAAAAGGCCAGAAGCGGGAGGCTCTCCAGGAGGGTGTTTGGTGGCAGAAGAGAAGAGACAAGGGCTTGGACGCACATCATCCTGCTGCTCCTGGTCCCAGGATCTGAGGCACAGCATATCCTTGGGCCAGGCTCAGGAGAGAGGCTGGGTTCTTCAGCGGACGTGGAAAGGACGGCCCAGAGAAGGCTGCCCGTCAGCACAGTGGGAGAGCCCAAGCCCTGGGTTGGCCCAGCCTCCTGTCTGCCCTTTGTTCAGGTGCCCCAAGAAAGGAATCTCTTTCTTGCAAGAGGCCCCAATGTGGAAGCTGGCAGCTCGGGAAGGGTGGGGAAGGACTGGGGACCCGCGCCCAGCAGTGTGGACCCAGCAGACCCAGGGACTGGCTTGGCCGAAGGTGGCTTCCTCTTCTGGGTCTCTCGGGGGCCTGCAACCTTCCGCTGCAAGGCCCGTTTGGCCTGGCCCCGCAGGTGGGTTCGCCTTTGACCCTGCCTGGATGAGTCTGCCCGACAGAGCCTGGGCACCCAAACAGGAACGTTTTGTGGACATCCGCCTGAGCCAAGGGTGGCCGTGGCCCCCGGCCCATGCCAGCCCCCCGGGGGACGCTTCTCCTCCCCAGGATCCCGCTGGAAGAAGGCAGCGCCCAAAGCCAGGGGGAGGGAGGAGGGGGGAAATCAAAACTTACATGGCTGTTCAGCAGGGTGCTTTTGTGCGATGTTATGCCTTCATTTTTTTGGAGGTTTTCAATGGCCATTTCGAGCTACAGAAAGAAGCCAGCCGGAAAGGAAGAGAAAAGGAAGAGAAGGCAAATCAGACACGGCGCTCCAGCTGAGGCTCCGCTGATGCCGCTGGCACCCGAACCGCCATCCAGGTCTTTCCCCAAACAGGCTGAGCGAAACTTTGGAAGGCAGGAGAGTGTTAGCGTGGCAGGGGTGCAAGGGAACTGCGTCGGATGGCATGCAAAGGGAGCCACGCAGCACAGCAGCAGACGCGGGGGGAGGGGGATTGGAACAGGAAGGGTGGCACCCACTTACAACTTGCCCAGAGCACCAAGTTTCTAGCCCTCAGTGATGTCAAAGGTAACATTTCCCATGAGTCAAGCCTGACTCCTGGGGATGGCGTCCTGTACATACACGTCTGTGGTTCTCTTGGCCGCTGAACAGAAATGGTCCTCCACCACTTCCTCACCATCCCAGTTTAGCCAACAGACCTGGGATTCCTTACGGTCGCTTATGCAAGGACTAGCTGGGCCTGATGGTCATCAGCTTTTTTGAGACCAGCCGCATCCTGCCACTTGGGGCAGGCGATCGACGAACCAGCTGGTTTATTTCTTTTTATGGTACCAGTTTCTAATAGGAGCTTGTGGAAACTTCAAGCACTGCCAGCAAAGGGGAACTGAACCTGAATCAGGCCAAGAGACCTCCCTGTCGTCTTCCAAGAAGGCAGGATTGCTTCTGCCTTGCAGGATTTTTTTAGTCCCATCCGCAGATGCAGGTGATTTAAATCCATCAGATCGAATCATGTGCAAGAGGAATTCACCCGAACAGACCCACGCACTGGTGATTTGTTAAGCACGTCTTGATGTTTTTTCCATCAAGGGATTTCAGAGTTTAACAGGCACAACATCCCGCCGTGCAACTTCTTTTAAACGCCCGTGTCTTCCTTTAGCTGCCAGCCCTGACTCAACGCATTGGTGAGTTGCAGTATCTCCTGGCAGCGTACCATCCTTAGTCTGGCAGGGCTACAAAATTAGTTTAGGAGTCTTGCGCTCCTGAAGACGACGTTTTTATGAGACGGTGGCTTAGTCACACTTCTGCCGGCGTTGCCCTTCCATCCTGAAACCTCTGGCCCTTGCTAATTGGACTGTGGGGAGAGCCTCTCTGCACTGCTCAACCAGCCCCTTCGGTGAGCGGCAATTTGCCGCTAGTGAGCCACGCGCACGATGGCCCTGGATGGCTTAACTGCTGTTCTAATAAAGTGAATCCTAACCGCAGCCACAGACTTGGCTGAGCTGCTTTTATCCCTGACCAATCTGTCCTGATGTTCAGATAAGTCCTGCCCCCGCCTCTCTCCCTGCCCACCCCTGCAAGATCTAGTCTGCTCTCCAGCTCAACCGAGGACAAACCTTTGCCTCCTCTTAGGAAGCCTGGAGCCCTGGTTCTCTGGGGAGAGGGGCAGAGCTGGCTCTCACTGGGGCCAAGCAGCTCAAGGAGGGTGGAGGGTGCAACCAGGGGAGGCCAGACCAACGTTCCAGCCCCCTGTCCCACCCGCCCCTTCTTCTCCTTCCGTATCTGTGCCTGGGCCCAATTTGAGGAGCCCCCTCCACAATGGGCTTCTCTCTTAGCTGCTAGGAAGAGCTTCAGGGCCCCACAAAGAAGCAAAGCAAAACACACAGCCCTGGCTCAGGCGGCTGGGAGAGGAGACGGGGGGCTCCCGGAAGCGAAGCTTCAAGCCTCAGGTCAGGGTGCCCTTAACTGCGCTGCCCACGACGCAACCTCAGCTGGGAGCCAATCTGAACCGCATGGCCACGTCTCTGCCTCGTCCTCTTCCCTGAGCTCACGAAAGCTTCTGCCTTTTCGTAAAATTTGGGAGTCGGAAAAGGAGCTTCCAGGCTCCTCCTGAAATGTTGCCACCACAGACTAACACAACTCTCCTCCTACAGATTTGGGAAAAGGAGCTTCCGGGCTTTTTGAGGCTTGGTGAGTGACCTCCCCAGTTTAACTCCCCTGCAAGGCTGAAGTGAAGATAAAATGCAAGAGGTGGGAGCACGCTTGCTGTCCTGAACTCTCCGGAGCAGGGTTTCTCAACCTCAGCAACTTTAAGCTGTGTGGACTTCAACTGGCTGGCTGGGGAATTCTGGGAGCTGAAGTCCACACGGCTTAAAGTTGCTGAGGTTGAGCAACCCTGCTCCGGAGGAAGAGCAAAACAGAAAACCATGCTGAGAAAGGACATCCCCCAGTGGGACATGCAAGCGAGAATATATGCCCTGTCCACTCCCCAACGCCCAATGGGAGACCTGGCCCCTCTGCCCCCACCCCGGGCTTGGCCCTGACCTACCGTGGCAGGAGAGGACCGGGAGGTGTGCGCCAAGGTGTGCCGGGTGTTCTCCATCCCGCCATGGATGAGATAGGCCCCCGAGCTGGAGATGATCTGGCTGCTGCCCCCGCTGTCCAGGGCGAGGCCCACCATGCTGTGGGAGGGGAGGGCGGTGGGAGAGGATGCCCCCGGGCTCACCTGGGAGCTGCCCCCCTGTGGCTCAAAGTAGGCAGAGGCGCTGCTGGGGGCGTAGATCTGGGCCTCGGGGTTGTAGGCGTAGGCGGCGCGCCTGCCAAGGAGGGAAGCGGCTGGGTTAGCGTGGAGTGGGGGGGCAGACCCCCAAGAGGTCTCCGCAGGTCCAAGGGCAATGCCCTTTCTTGTCCAGGATCAGAAGAGGTCCAAAGGCCCCCCCACAATTCTCCAGGAGGGAACACTTCTCCTAGTCCCACCAGATGGGCAGGACCCCCCTTCCCTCTTGCTCTGAACGAGCCCTCAAAGCCTTCCATTCCTCGTTCTCCATCTCTCTCGCCGACATGGGCCCCCCTTGGAAGAAGCAGTGAGGGGCCCTGGAAGCCCTCTTGCAGCCCCCCCCCCCATGCCAGCTGCACGAGGACCAGACCCGGAAGCAGGCTCCACTGGAAAAACCGAACTCTGCTTTATTGAGACTCTTGCCAGTGCAGCCCTCCCCTGCCCTCCCTCTCATGCCTGGGGAGTGGGGAGTGGGGAGTGGGGAGTGGGCCCCCCCAGCCTCCTCTGAACACAGCCTCCCTGCCCAGGACTTAAGGGATGGCTCAGCCCCCCGCCTCCCCGCCTTTACTCATCTAATGGTTCCTGGATCTTGGCTTCAGTCTCTGAACTTCTACTGGGAACAAAATTGGAGGTGGGGAGGGAGAGAGAGAGAGAGAGAGAGAGAGAGAGAGAGAGAGAGAGAGAGAGAAGGGCACCTACAGAGTCCCGTTGGTGTAGACGGCCTCTCCTCCCTCGATATACTGGACTTCAGCTGGGTAGATGTGCTGCACTGTTTGCACCTGGAGGAAACACAGCATTTTCAAATGGGGGAGGGAGGGGGGGGTAAAAGACGCTGGACAGGCTCTAGATCTTGCTCTGGAAAGGAATCTGGATTTTTATCCAGTGCAAAAAAAGAAAAAAAATCACTGTAAAAGATACAGCTGCACAAACGGAGCAGGCGACCAGCTTCTACAGCCAAAGCCTGGGACATCTGTGGCAGATCTGGACTTCCCCCACATCCGTGGGCGAGGCTGCTTGCCGCTTGGTCCGTGCCTGCTTTTCCTTGTCTTAAAATGTGGCGATGCCCCCTCGGGTTGCAGAGGAGGGGATCTCCTCCTGTTCCTGTGGGTGGCTGGACGTGGGCATGGGTGTCCACAGAACGCGGCCCAAAAAGTCAGGATGGCTGCCACAACGGTGCGATGGAAGCCCTGGGTCGCACATGAAAAACAGGCGGAGCTTCGACTGCGTCATCGTGGCTGCCATCTTGACTTTTTGGACCGCACCCTGCAGACACTCCCGCATAGTTGCAAGCCACAGAGTGCATCACCCTGCACCAGTCCCTACCGCATTCTCTTCTTGCAGGTGAAACTGGGCAGCCTCAGGAAGCCACCCTGGAACTGACGTGGCCCTGCTAGGAAAACGAGGTGGGCCGGCGAGAAGCTGGGAACCAGGCTTAGCTTTCTGTGGGGTGTTTTCTGTGGACGGAAATGGAAGGAGATACGACGGGCACGCGCGGGAGCCAGACTGCACAGGGAAGCTGTAGCTGCGGGGCAAGGGAGAAAATGGATCCTTCCCCATCCCAGGATGCCTGAAGCGGGGACTTGGGTGCTCCGCTCAGCTTCAAGAGGCTGTCGTGAATTTCGGGGCACCCGCTTGGGGATATCTCAGGAAAAGGGAAGCCTGCCTGAAAAGCCGGGTATCCCTGCAAAAACTGTAAAGATTGGATGGTTTAATCACAGATGGGACTGAAGCAGCTGACAGAGAGCTGAGGACTCCCCAGCGCTTGGCCCACCACCCAAACCCAGCCTCAAATGCACAAAGCCCACTTAAAATCATCTGCAAACATCCTCAGAGCAATCTACTGAAAAGAGGGATGTAAGATATAAGACTATGATTATCTGGACCCGTTTCAGGCTGGGATGTAGCACAGAGACAGCCTGAAACAAGCAAAAATATTCCCAGCTGTGGCAGGCGTAGGCAGACATCAGCTTGGCAGGATCCATCCCATGAAACCAAGCACAAATGCCATAAAAATGAAAACATTTTGATCCCTCCAGACCTCAGTCCACTCCTGGGGACTCCAAGCTCCCTCCCTCCCCTCCTCCCTCCAGTATTCTTCTGATAGGTCTTTAGCATATATTACTTAACTCATTAGTAGTGAAATGTTAGCACCGGCCAGCTTAAACCTGTTCCCGCAAGAGTCCAAACAATGGACTTGTCTTTAAAATAATGTTGGGACTTTGACAGATGTCTGAGCAGCAGCCAAACCTTAAAACTCTGGAATTTAAAACTCTGGTCCTTTCCCCATAATTCTAGCTGGGAAAGCAATCGTGGTCATGGAAAGCTACGCGCATCTATCTCTGCGGAAAGGGACAAGGCAGATTTGGGGATACCTTTGGCAATCCGCACATTTGAAGGAATAGTGTCTGGAAATGTGTTCACCACCGAAGGCACAGACTGTTTAATGGGGATGCTTGATCCCCCACCTTGCCCTCAGCTTGCTTTGTTCCAAGGGGAGGAGACAGAACCATAAAGTTATCTGAATGCGCCTGCAAACGTTCAAAATTAAAGTTAGAAGCCAGGATCTCGCAGCCAAGATAGGGCCAATGGGTGTTTTGTAGTTCCAGCTTTGCAATAATTGTTTTTTTTTCCCTTAAATCCTCCCCTGGAGAAGAGCCAACAGGCTTTCTAAAAGCTTGCAACCTAAAGCTTATATTTGAAGACAGAATTGTCTCATTTGCTTTTTGACATAAAGCAAACACAACATGCGCATGTTTAGAGGTGCCTGGTGTGTGCACGCGCGCATGTGTGTGTGTGTTTAGAAAACAATTACAAACAGCCTTTCCTGGCCACAGGGTGGCATTAGAAACCAGGCTGTATAATGGAATCAAGAGTCTGTGTTCAGAGTCCGTAACGTTAAACCAGTTTGTTTAATGGTGGATCTCAAGCTCTGGAAACAGATTCTAATCAATCATGATGTAACAGATCCAGAACTGGATCCCTCTTAGAGCAGGAGCAGATGTGGTCCATCCCAGACTGGCTTTTGTGTGAGCTGGTGTTCTTTAATAATTGAAATGGCCTCTCCTGGGCTCTGGCCCTCCCACCCCTTGAAGTTGCATGTGGTCAGCAGTGGACTGAAAGGGTAAAAGGAGAATGAATAATGTGAAAAGGCATGCCTGTATTTACAGTATTTGTTGTTGTTGTTTATTCGTTCAGTCGCTTCCGACTCTTCGTGACTTCATGGACCAGCCCACGCCAGAGCTTCCTGTCGGTCGTCAACACCCCCAGCAACCCCAGGGACGAGTCCGTCACCTCTAGAATGTCATCCATCCACCTTGCCCTTGGTCGGCCCCTCTTCCTTTTGCCTTCCACTCTCCCTAGCATCAGCATCTTCTCCAGGGTGTCCTGTCTCATGATGTGGCCAAAGTATTTCAGTTTTGCCTTTCATATCATTCCCTCAAGTGAGCAGTCTGGCTTGATTTCCTGGAGGATGGACTGGTTTGATCTTCTTGCAGTCCAAGGCACTCTCAGGATTTTCCTCCAACACCACAGTTCAAAAGCATCGATCTTCCTTCTCTCAGCCTTCCCTGTGGTCCAGCTCTCGCAGCCATATGTTACTACGGGGAACACCATTGCTTTAACTATGCGGACCTTTGTTGTCAGTGTGATGTCTCTGCTCTTAACTATTTTATTGAGATTTGTCATTGCTCTTCTCCCAAGGATTAAGCGTCTTCTGATTTCCTGACTGCAGTCAGCATCTGCAGTAATCTTCGCACCTAGAAATACAAAGTCTTTCACTGCCTCTACATTTTCTCCCTCTATTTGCCAGTTATCAATCAAGCTGGTTGTCATAATCTTGGTTTTTTTGAGGTTTAGCTGCAAGCCAGCTTTTGCACTTCCTTCTTTCACCTTCGTTATGAGGCCCCTCAGTTCCTCTTCGCTTTCAGCCATCAAAGTGGTATCATCTGCATATCTGAGATTGTTAATGTTTCTTCCAGAGATTTTAACTCCAGCCTTGGATTCCTCAAGTCCAGCATGTTGCATGATGTGTTCTGCGTACAAGCTGAATAGGTAGGGTGAGAGGATACAGCCCTGCCGTACTCCTTCCCCAATCTTAAACCAGTTCATTGTTCCATGGTCTGTTCTTACTGTTGCTACTTGGTCGTTATACAGATTCTTCAGGAGGCAGACAAGATGACTTGGTATCCCCATACCGCTAAGAACTTGCCACAATTTGTTATGGTCCACACAGTCAAAGGCTTTAGAATAGTCAATAAAACAGAAATAGATGTTTTTCTGAAACTCCCTGGCTTTTTCCATTATCCAGCAGATCTTGGCAATTTGGTCCCTGGTTCCTCTGCCTTTTCTAAACCCAGCTTGTACATCTGGCAATTCTCACTCCATGAATTGCTGAAGTCCACCTTGCAGGATCTTGAGCATTACCTTACTGGCATGTGAGATGAGTGCCACTGTTCGATAGTTTGAACATTCTTTCGTGTTTCCCTTTTTTGGTATGGGGATATAAGTTGATTGTTTCCAATCTGATGGCCATTCCTGTGTTTTCCAAATTTGCTGGCATATAGCTTGCATTACCTTGACAGCATCATCTTGCAAGATTTTGAACAGTTCAGCTGGGATGCCGTCATCTCCTGCTGCCTTGTTATTAGCAATGCTTCTTAAGGCCCACTCAACCTCACTCTTCAGGATGTCTGGCTCTAGCTCACTGACCACACCGTCAAAGCTATCCCCGATAATGTTATCCTTCCTATACAGGTCTTCCGTATATTCTTGCCACCTTTTCTTGATCTCTTCTTCTTCTGTTAGGTCCTTGCCATCTTTGTTTTTGATCATACCCATTTTTGCCTGGAATTTACCTCCGATGTTCCTAATTTTATGGAAGAGATCTCTTGTCCTTCCTATTCTATTGTCTTCTTCCACTTCCGCGCATTGCTTGTTTAAAAATAATTCCTTATCTCTCCTGGCTAACCTCTGGAATTTTGCCTTTAATTGGGCATATCTCCCCCTATCACTGTTGCCTTTTGCTTTCCTTCTTTCTTGAGCTACTTCTAGTGTCTCAGCAGACAGCCACTTTGCCTTCTTGGTTTTCTCTTTCTTTGGGATGTATTTTGTTGCCACCTCCTGAACAGCGTTGCGAACTTCTGTCCAGAGTTCTTCCGGGACCCTATCTACTAAGTCCAGTCCCTTAAATCTATTCTTCACCTCCACTGCATATTCCTTAGGGATATTAGTGAGCTCATATCTAGCTGATCTGTGGGTGTTCCCTAATCTCTTTAGCCTGATCCTAAATTGTGCAAGAAGAAGTTCATGATCTGAACTACAGTCAGCTCCAGGTCTTGTTTTTACCGACTGTACAGATGTCCGCCACCTTTGGCTGCAAAGGATGTAGTCAATCTGATTTCGATGTTGTCCATCTGGGGAAGTCCATGTATGAAGCCGTCTCTTAGGTTGCAGTATTTACAGTATTTAAGGTTGGAACATCCTGTCAAGGTGAAACTGGGCTGTACAAAGGGGACATTCTACTATTTGCTAAATGATCAAAGGCAGAGGAAGTTCTCTGCAGAGGTACGCTGTCCTGGCTGGACATTCTGGGAATTGTAGTCTGACACATCTGGAGGTCCTCACTTGGAGAAACCAACCATTTCTAGAACAGAACCCCAGACGCTGACTCAGAAGAAACTGTCCCTATTTTCCATGTAGTTGATTTGCAGGTAAGTAGGTATAGGATAGGAGACCTATTTAAAATTTGGGGAATAATAGAAACATAGAGTTGGGAGGGGTCTTAGAGGTCATCTAGCCCAACCCCCTGCTCAGTGCAGGATTCACTGCTGCATTTCAGACAAATGACCACCCAGCCTGTTTGAAGACCTCTCCTGAAGAGCACACACGACTCCAAGTGGCAGCAAGTTCTGCTGGCTTACAGCTCACACAGCCAGGACTTCCTTGTAGTTTTAACCCACCTGTCCGACTCCTGCCCCCAGGCCAACAGAGAATACGTCCGTCCCTCTTCTCTGCGGCTGGGTGGTCCTCCTGTCTCCCCTCCGCCTTCTCTTTCTGGGCTCAGCCTGCCCAGGTCCTTCAACGGTTTCTCACGGGGTGTTCCAGACCCTTCACCCCCTGGGTAGTCCTCCTAGGAGCTCTCCAATTTGTCACTGGGCTTTCTGCCCTGCGGCACCCAGAACCGGACTCCAAATGGGGGCTGACCAGGGCAGAGTAGAGGGGCACCATTCGTTCACGTGATTTGGACTCTGTGCTCCTGTTGAGGCACCCCAAGAGTGCACTGGCCTGTTTAGCAGCTGTGTCACACTACTGGCTTATCTTCCACTTACAACCTTTAGAACACTTGTTTGCGTCTGCGGCTGCCAAGCCAGGTCTCCCCTCCTAGTCACGGGCCTTTCATTTTCTCAGCCCAATGTACAACTTGCCATTTCTCCCTGATTACTGTAATTCCACCCTGTTCATTTCAGTCCTCTGCTCAAATCTGCCTAGACCAGTGTTCTTCAACCTTGGCAACTTTAAGATGGGTGGACTTCAACTCCCAGAATTCCAGGAGTTGAAGTCACACATCTTAAAGCTGCCACGGTTGAAGAACACTGATACAGCAGTGTTTCTCAGCCTTGGCAACTTTGAGATGTCTCGTCTTCTCATGCTGGCTGGGGAATTCTGGGAGCTGAAGTCCACCCATCTTAAAGTTGCCGAGGTTGAAGAACACTGGTCTAGATCATTTTGAATCTTCCCTCTTGTTCATCTGAAGTATCATCCTCATCCTATTAGTCACCCATCCCCACCCACTCTTTTAGAGGTTGGCCCCAGAATACGCCCAGTGGCACAAAAAAAGCTGGAAAAAGGTTGCCCCCCCCATTTGAGCTGAGAGACATTGACCAGTGGACGATGGGGCAGTTCCACCTCCTGTGTGCAGGTGCCACATTCACTCTGCAGAGGATGCTAGTTTGGAAAGCATGTACCTGGTAAGAGATCTGCACATCGGACTCAAAATCTTTTGCTGGAATCGCTTCTGTAGGTTTTGTGGGCTTGTTCTTAAAGAATAATCGCTTCAGCCGGCCTGCCACCTTAAAGGGTGGGGGACAATGGAAGGCCTGCCTGGTTTACAAATCAGCCACAGATTGGCTCCCCTGAGAATTTCACTCATTTGATATGTACAAATTTCGTTTGCTGCCAGAAGGCAGTGTAGTCACTTACCCATCTAAATCAGGTCGATTTAGACGCGATCATTAGGGTTAGGTTTACAGCTACACGTTTTTCCCCACATTTTGAAAGCAAACCCTGCCAGGGTGCAAGTGCTCCAGTGTTCCTCCCTGTTCCCAGTTCCTGGGCTGAGCCCCTGTTCCAGGGAAGGTGGGAGTAGCTCAGCCTTTGTGCCACGCCAAGACTTTACCTGCTGGGCCCTGGGGAGAGTCAGCTGAGGCATCTGTACCCCTTTGGGCATGGAGCTCGTGGCTTGGACCAAAACTCGCTGGGAAAAGGAACAAAGAAAGGAAAAGAAAAGAGGGTCAGCTGGGGGAGGTCTGGGGAACGACACGTTTGCCTCTTGACTAGCAGCGTTTCAGCCAGCATCCAGTAGGCATCAAACAGCCTTCTAAGAAATGCCCAGTGGCAAGCATGATGTGTGAAACAGATCGTAGTTCCTAAACCTGACTTCCCGGGTGATTGCTAAATCCAGTTTATCAGTTTGGACTACCAGGGCTTGGCCTTAATTCTTAATTCACCTGTCCCTTTGGCCTAAATTAACCAGCCATGCGTCTAATGCTTTCGGAGTGCCTGATGGGCGCATACCAGGTGTTACCCTTATGCCAACCCTGCGAGGGAAGCCGATCTCCCTGTCTTCAGGAATGAGGAACAACAACTGAAGCAGAGAGAGCAGCTCCCTGCTCAAAGTGCCCCCCCAGTCCTCCCACCCTGTTTCTGACGCGGCCACTCAAACCCGCCATGGCCCTACCGCAGGGCTGCCGTGAGCAGAGTCCTCAGTGCTATCACCCCCCGGCCTCCTCCAGCTCTTGAAGAAAGGCAGCGACATCAAGCCAGCCAGCCAGCCAGCAAACACCACAAAAGACATGGAAGAGCGCTTCCCTGCTCAGTAACACTCTGTCTTGACTTGATTGTTTCTCTTTCCCTGTGAGTACATTTACTGATTGACTGATTGATTAAACTTATTCAGACTCCTGGTGGTTCACAAGGAAGAGTTTACCCACCCTCGTTCTACTAAGAGGTGCCAGGGTGGGTCCCACCCGGGTGGGTCCCACCCAAAAGGGATCTGTCTGGTAGTTCAGGGCTGCCTCTCCAAGCGGGCACTCCAATGGGAAGCCCCTCACTGAGCAGTGCCACGCAACCACTTGGCTGAAAGCTGGCCAACCTTTCTCCAAGTCTCCCTTAAAGCCACCCCAGCATCACCGTATCTGGTGGCTTTGACTTCCAGAAGGAAACTACGTCAAGCTGCGTGAAACAGACCGTTTTTGATCTTGCCCCGATTACATTTGCTTGGCCCCATTTCTACCATTCTCTGTGCTTTCCTTTGCTCCCTTTGCAAATATTGTTTGTAGGTTCCCCATTCCTACACTTCCCATTTTGGTGACCTCTCCCTGCACTTTCTCAGTTCTATGATTTATATGTGAGATGCTTTTTTTAACATGGGGCAACTCAAACTCCATGTAAGTGGAAGTCATGTGCCACCAGCGAGAAGCCCTCCATCATTTTCATCTCAGAGGGAAAGAAAACGAAGAAATCCAGAAACACCTTTCTGACTCATGCATTTTATTCAAAGGCAGAAGCTTTTGTGAGCACTGCCTCTGAATAAAATTTGTGAATTGGAAAAGATGCTCCCAGGTGCCTTCTGGCTTTTTGCTGCCATAGACTAGCATGGCTCTCCTCTGACAATTGCTGCAGAGGGTTGACCTTGATGAACCTGGTTGCCCCTTCCAACTCAGCAGTTTGGCGATTTTACGCCTGATTTGGGGGGAACTGAAAACCCAGGAGCCCAAGCCGCCACCTTGAAAAGGACACGAGAAGACAAGCGCTGGGCACACAATTTCTCACAAAGGAGGAAGTTCAGGGAAGCAGGTGGATTTTCTCTGGCCATAGGAGTGGAGGCCTTACCTGCTGGGATGCTGGCACAGGCTGAACCACCGGGGCTTGGACTGAGGCCGATGTGCGCAGTGCCACAGGGGTGGCAGGATTGGAGCCCTCCTCTGAAGCCTGCATGCTTGGCTCTGGGAGAGGAAAATGGGGATTGCGGGGGGAGGGGGGGAGAGAGAGAACTCCTCATTCACTGCCAAAGCTAATTTCACCATCTTCCAGAACAGCAGCCTCCAAAGACGGTGCTTGGCCTGGAGCTGCGGGTGGGTGGGCATCACAGGCAAGCCAGGTTCAAAAGTCTGAAATTAGTTTTTTGGGAAACTCACCAGCCAACCATTTGAAGCAATCATTAGTTCAATTGTTACATATACATATACAACTACAGTATGTGAAAACTAAAACCTTTAAAAATGCAAAGAAACGCAATAATGCAGAGTGTTCCTTGGCAAATGTGAACTATTAATCCACAATTCTTTTTAAAAAAGAACCAGTGACACAACTAAGAATGCTGTGAGAATTATTTTTGTGAAAATGAAAGGAAATAATAATGCCCCTCCCTGGTCCAATACTCAGCCACCCAGGGAGAAAAGCTCAAAACCCTCCCTCCTTTTCAGTGGGTCTCCCCAACGGATCCCGGATGTTGTCAGACTGGCACAAACCCAGAAGCAGCCTTTCCTTCCTGCCCGGGCCCTGCAGAAGGACTCCCATCAACTCAGACCGCCCTGCCGAGGAAGGCCCTGGCTGAGGCAGCAGCGGCTCCTCGCATTTCCCCCAGACCTCCCTGGAGGGGCTGCAGGGGTCCCGCCTGGCCCTGCTGCCAGCAAAGCATGGGTGCCCCCTCCAAATTGCATTTCCTTGCATCCAAAAGGACATTTGATCTGGAAGAAGTTAAAGGCAGGGAAGGGGAAGGCGTTTTACTTTGTTAACCAGTTAGCTGGATGTGCTAACTGAAATGACTCCCTGTTTTTTTTTTCCTTTATGTCAGCTGTGCTGTGAATGCTGTGTACTGTTCTATTAAAAATTTAGACTGCAATCCCCCAAAAGTTGTTTGATTGCAGTGGATTAGAAACACAATACAGACAGATGATGGATGGATGGATGGATGGATGGATGATAGAGAGTGAGTGTTGGCCAGGCACCACCTTTGGACTTGGGTTGGCTACTGGCCCAGTTGCAGAGAGCCAAGTGGGCATGGGCCTGGCTGGCAGGGCAACCTCTCTCTTCAGGGGTGTTTGCCTCCAGCCTCTTGAGGGCTCTTCCCTGCCCCTCTGTCCTGTGGGTGGACATCTGGGGAACCAGGAGGTTGGGCAGGTCCAGCTGCAGGGCCCCTGGGCTCTTTACCCTTGCCAAACTGCCCAGAATGATCAATGCCCTGTGGTATCCGGTGACCAAGGAGGTGCAGGTTCAAGGGGAGGGATTTTTTCCCCAGGACCAAGTATTTGTGTTTTAAAATACGATAGGTAAATCAATAACTGAGAGCCAGTCTGGTGTCACGGTTAAGGTACCAGGCTAGAAACCGGGAGACCATGAGATCGTCCCACCTTAGGCACAAAGCCAGCTGGGTGACCTTGGGCCAGTCATCCTCTCTCAGCCCTAGGAAGGAGGCAATGGCAAGCCACTTCCGAAATCCCGCCATGAATGCTACAGGGGTTTGTCCAGGCAGTTGCCAGGATCCAGGACTGACTCAAGGAACCCCCCAAAAATAAAAAAATTGAAGGTGAAAAGGGGGTGAGTTTTGCCCTTCACTGTGGTGGCAGTGACAACAGAGAGTGGCGGGGCCAAAGTGGACTTGGCAGACCCCTCGAGCAGGACCATTCATGGGGACCACAGAACGCAGGCTGAGGGGGAAGGGAGGCTTTTCAAAACTGAAATGGAAATTTGAAAAGCTGCTTATGCACTTTTATTTATCCACCCAGAACCTTCCCATTGGCAAAGGCTGGGACAATCTTCTCTATACTTTACCTTTACAGCTTGGACCCCTCTCCCGTTTCACAGGTGAGGCCTGGAGGTCCGCGTGGGGCTTGGCTTGCACCACCCGAGCTGTGGGAAACAGCCCAGCTGATGGGCTTTCTGCATAGGCCAAGCCGGGTTACCTTTGTGGCCAGAAACACCACCCCTGCCCCTGCCCCTTTTCAAAAGCCCCCTTTCCTGCCCTTCTGGGCAGGTCCAGGGGTGACGTGCACAGTGGGGCTTCGTAAGCTGGAGAGCTGGCTGAAAGAAGAGCCGTGAGCCACCCCTGCCGCTCGCCTCACGACGCCAGGCAAACCCTGACAAGCCGAGGCGCGTGGGACAGATGGAGTCCCTGGAAACGGTCTCTGTTTACCATGAACTGGCTCGGTTTCCAAGCAGAGAGCGTGCAACAGGAAAATGAAGCCCTTCCTTAAAAAAGAGACAAAAAGACAAGACAGGAAAGGAAATGGCTTCTCTTCTCCCCTTTCCACGCTGCGTTTGGGATCTCTAATGCCTCTGAACCAAGAGGATCCCACGGCAAAGTCGCAAACGGCAGTGGGTCTAAGGTCTGTTCCTGCGGGGGTGATGGCACTGCGGCGTTATTTATTATTAAAGGGGAGAAAAGCAGAGCAGACTGGAGATTAGGATCAAAGCCTAAACCTTTATTTTGAGTGGTGGACAGGAAGGAGAGTCTGGCCACAAGCGTTCCAGCAAGCAGGGACTGGCTTCCCACAACATGTCAGCAATTAGCCCAACGAGCTGAGTCCATACAAGAACCACAAGCCAGCCTTGCTGCTGGGCCCGTCCAAACAGCCAATGAGAAACTGGCAAAGTTCCTTAGAAGAGGAGCCCCCTCTCTCCCTCCCTCCCTCCCTGCCTGCAGTTTGGACCTTTATTTATCACACCAACTTCCCACCTTTCCTCCATGCACTCCAGATGGGGTGCTTGGCTCTCCCTCCTCATTTTATCCTCACAACAACCCTGCAAGGTAGGCTGGGCTGAGAGATGGGCCCATAATCAGCCAGCCAGCATCGGGGGGGGGGGGGGGCTGCTTTGAATCTGCAACTCTTCGGTCTTGATTCAACACTCCTACCACTAACCCATCCATGATGCTGGATATCTTTATATGGGCTTATATTAAAAATAGACCACCTTTTAAAAATGTGAACGAAAGGCAAAGCCGTGGCACCTTTCTGTCCAATAAAAATAGTTTTTAAATTGCTGCAGTCCTTAGCTGTGGTAGGAAGTGGCTCTTTTGAGACTAAACTTTTCTTTTTGGAAAGTCGGCCTACCCGTGTTTAAAATAAAACCAAATAAAATGACTGCAGCTGTTACACTCAGGAGCGGGTTTTCCCTTTGCACTTAGAGATCCTCAGGAAAGGGGAGGAAAATGCAGGCAGTTTAAGAGAGCAGCAGGTTGGAAGTAGAGCTCCACCCTTTCTCTAAAAATGACGCCTTATTTTAGCCCTCCTGGTTCTGATTTAGATAGAAACGTTGGGAGTTGCTTTGTGTCAGGCCAAACACAGCCTTGGATGTTCACAGCAGGCAACAGGTTTCAGGCAAGAAAATGTATGTGGAGATGCAGATGGAAGTGGGGATGGTCTGTCCTTAGAAGGAATCTTAGAATCAGGAGCTGGAAGGGGCCTTGGAGGTCTTCTAGTCCACCCCACCCCCCACCCAGAGGAGGAATCCTCAGACCACCCAGACAAATGGCTGTCCCACCTTGGCTTGAAAACGGCCCGTGATGGAGCCCCCACGATGCCCAGGAGGCAGCCGTTCCTCTACTTCATTCCTCTCCCTGCCTGGAAATTCCTCCTTTTTCTGAGATTGGATCTCTGCTTCATTTCCTCAAACACTGCAGTAAACTAAACCCACATCAGGGACCAACTGGGGGCAGACCAGCCCTACCGGCCACTCCACAGAGGTGGGGCTGACCCTTCAGAGCAGCTGCTGTTTTTTCCACAAAGCGCTTCTAAAGCCAGCAACGGTTTGGTTTGCAGAGCTGGTGGCAGCAGGGAACCGCAGGAAGTCCAAGCCGCTTGCCGGAGTTGTCTCGGCCCACCCCGGGGCACCTCTGACTCGAGAAGTCCCAGGGGGCCAAAGCAGGAGTTGCTCTCACCTCACTGGAAATGAACACAGCCAACTTTCTGAAGAACTCTGCAAGCCGAGGGAGAGGAATAAATTCCTCCCTGTTTGTTCGGTCAAGCTAAAGGAAACCTGGTTTCCCCAAAAGCCTTAAAGCTGGCAAGGAGCCTGTGGTCCAAGGGCAAGGGAGGCCTTGGTCGGCTAATTTCACAAAGCCCTCAGCCCAAGCTTTCCAGCCACGGTCCTTCGGCTCTGGCCGCTGGGGTGCGTGCTTGTGCTTGGGCCTGTGCCTGTGCCAGGAAGGATGTGGGATGACCAGGCAGAGAGAAAGCGCCACATCAGGCAGCGGTGCTAAAAACTCCCCTCCCCTGCCCGCCATTGCTGGGTGGCCGCGACAGAGATTTCGGTGAGTCACCATCCCTCCCTCCCTGCAAGGCGAAATGAGAAAAAAACCAGTTGGCCTGGCTGCCTCAAGCCAGCGAGGGGGGGCCATGGGCGGCCAAGCAGAGTTAAGTCAGGCCAGTGTTTCTCGGCCTTGGTGACTTTAAGAGAAGTGGCCTTCCAGAATCCCCCAGCCAGCCTGTGGGGGAGTTGACTGAGGCTCATTTGGTTCGGTTGTGTGAACCCAGCCAATGGGGCTAATTGAGGCAACTGCACTTTTAGTTCACAAGCACCTGGCAACCAGTGGCTCAAAGAGAGCAAATAAAAATTAATTATAGTTTAAATTCGTCAAGAACCCAGGTAGAGGAATCCTGAAAACTGGGTTGTTTTTTTCACTGTTTGAATCCTATTTCTGCCTGGAGGAAGCCTCAACTTCTCCATCTGTGATTTGGAGATTCAGTACCAGGTCACCTGACAAGCCTGTAGCAAAGATTACAACCAGTTCAAATTTCCCAAGCATCTGGAACATCTGTTGCTGTTATTATATAATTTCCTCCGGCTGAGCACATTTTCGGACTTTTTCACAGCTTGGGTTATGTGGAAAACGATGTACAGCTTTTACAAAACCAGACGCGCTAAAAAAAACAGCCAGGCCTTCCGCTATTATGAAAGACATTTCATTTCAAACCACTCTGAAAGCCTCGCACCCCATTCCAGAAGGCCGTTTTGGCGTGCGGAACACGCCCCCCCCTCTGCGAAGACAGCAGCCTCTGCGAAGAAATGTCACTTAGCGCGGTGCAAAGGCAAAGGGGGGGGGGGTGCAGTCCCTTGCAGAGCAGCTGTTCTTGGCTCCAAAAAGTGCAAATCATTTCGTCCTTAGTTTGGAGAGAACAGAAACATCGCCCTCCCGCTTTCGTTTCCAGCAAGACGGGCTGGACAGGGGCGGGTACTGCAAGGTGCCCGGCGCTTCTCGATAAGCAGACCGAAGGAGCGCCCGGCTTCCGCGCCCCCCGCCCGCCTCCCTGCCTCTCCACCGCCCGGGAAGGCCTGGCAGAACAGCCCGGCTTCCACCCCGCTTCAGGGGAGCCGCCGGGAGGGGGGCGAAGGGAGGGGAACGGAACGGCATTGTTTAGTTTGGGAAGCTTTCTCCCCGTCGCCGGGGCAACCAGCGCCTGGAACCAACCGGGAGCTGACCGCGTCGCCCGGGGCAACCGTTGTTGCCCCATCAACAACGCGGGCCGGCGCACAGGCAGCCGCCGAAGCCGGCGGGCTCCCGGGATTAATTGCACATCTGCAGGCCTCGCTCCTGCCGCCCCCTTCCTCCCAGCCCCCCCGCAGGCCACGACGGCACCGGAGGGAGACCGAGCCGGCCCCGAGCGGGTCGGAGGTGGTGCTTTTCGCCGCTGCGCAAACCGAGGGCAGCCCGGTCCCGTCCTGGAGCGCAAAAGTTGCGCCGGGTGGGGGCGCGGGGAGGTTCCAGGAGGGCCCGGTAATCCCCGGCAAGATCGAGCAGGGGAGCAGGGCAGGGCAGGGCAGGGCAGCTCGCGTGCAACTGCTCCGCTCATCGGCCCCCAAAAGTTTCCCGCTGCCCGGATCGCCCCCGAGCGGGGCCGCCGAAGGAGAGGGAATCCCAGCCCCGCCTCGCCCTCTTGCGCCCCCGCCCCACCAAGCGAGACCCGCGGACCTCGGCGACCTCGACGGGGATGAGCTCCTTGGAAGAAGGGCCCTGCTGTGCCGGGCGATCTCTCGAGGAGGGAAGGGCGTGCAGGGGGTCGCAGAAGTCCTCCGGAGTCTTCCAGAGGCATTTCTGGGAATATTATAATGCACAAGACGTCACCTTCAGTGCTACGCCTTAAGGGATAAGTAACGCTAATTAAAACGATGCCTCTGTGCCACAGCTTCCCAACCTTGGCCACGTTCAAGATGCGAGGACTTCAACTCCCAGAATTTCCCAGCCAGCCCTGTGGACTTCAACAGCCAGAGCAGGCAGGCTGGCTGGGGAATTCTGGGAGTTGAAGTCCTCGCATCTTGAACGTGGCCAAGGTTGGGAAACACTCCTCTGAGCATATGCAGAGTGGCAACACCCGTAGCAGTAAAGGGCAGGGAGTTGATAGCCAACTGTTCTTCAGCACCCCGGAGGGCTACTTCCTTGCAGACTCCCCTCTGCTTGTGCTGTGGGGTGGGGTGGGGGATTCTTGCTCACATGAGCCTTGAATCCTGCCCCATTAGGGATGCTTGAATGAGAGGCTGCCCTTGGGGAAGATACTCATTTTGCAGATGCACTGCAATCCAGCTTCAGTCCCACTTTCAAGACATAACCTCCCTCAGTCAGCCTTTGGGGCAATCTTGGCCAAGAGAGAGAAACGGGGCACACAAGCAACCCCAATGATGCCCTTGGATACTCAGTGGCTTTCAGGAGCGTTGATTGAGGTGTCCTTCTGAAGTGGAAGTTGCAGGAACAATATTTATAGTGGCTCCACGCTTACTCAAGTGGCAAATTTCCAGAAAGTAGTCTTGAGGATTATGGTTCTGCTCCGGGCCAGTTCCTGAGGACTGAGTTTTACCCTCGTTACCACTTAAGATCCGAAGAGCATCACCACAGGAGGGGATTATCCACAAATATAAACCGAGATGCCACCAATATTCAGATGACATCCCACCTTTCTTCCCCTTTTCATCTTTCAGGTGAGAAAGTGGCAGTCTTGCATAGGGCCTGGACAATAGTCATTTGATCAAAACTCCGTCCAGCTAAGATGGAGGAAGATGGGTGGGTTGTCCACTGCACAGGTGCTTGACAGGTTATGCAAAGTCGCAGTCTCCTGGAGAGAAGGGTGCCCTGTCTGGGGCGCCTCAAGAGCTGGGCTTTGGGGACTAAGGGGAACTTTGCAACTTGGATGGACAGACATGGCCTGGCAGACATGGCCTGGCATCAGAAATCCATGTTCTGAGAGACTTTGGGCTGGATGATAGGAATGAGCAGTACACAGGGTTCACTGTTTTTAAGCTGCTTTAGAAAGTTCAAGGAGTCTGAATCAGAACTGCAAAGTTTTGAACCAGGGTGAGCAGTGATGATCCTACAGCTGCTGGGCCGTTTGCGGCCCCAGTCAAAATCTTGGTGCTGATGCTTGAACTGATGAATGGCTGAACAGCCCTTCTTCCAAGGATCCTTCAGTCGTATTCCCTCTAGGCCAGTGTTTTTCATCCTTGGCAGCTTTAAGGCATGTGGACTTCAACTCCCAGAATTCCCCAGCCAGCATGCTCTAGGTGGTCCGACCAATGAAATAACCCAAGGGGCTACAGCAGGAGGGCCTTCTTGGAAGGGAGCCTGTTGTGGAGCTTCAATTGTACTGTTGTGGCTGCCACTTTGACTTTTTTTACCACACTCTCTGGACACCCCAGTGAAGGACCCAGCACTGGACTAAGATATCCCTCCTCACCCTCACTTAGAGTGTCCCCACTGTACACACAGATGGTAGCTTTGAAATATCTTCTATTTATTGATTGCTTATTGATTTTTTCATTGCTTTACTGTTTCTTCCAGAATAACATTTTTAATAACTCTGTAATGCAGCCAGACATTTTTAGTTATTGGGCAGATTTGGAATATACAGTTGTGATCGAAATTATTCAACCCCCATTGCGAATCAGGTTGATTGCAAAAATGTACAGACTTTCAGCTGCTTGCAGTGAACAAATCAAACAAAAGCAATTGAAATAGCTCAACACAACCAATGCTTCAAGTGGTGTCCCCAAAGTCAATTGAAAATGCAACTTACAATGACTTCGCCAGTCTCAAAGTTTTTCAACCCCTTCATGGCAAGCATCTTCAGTACTTAGCAGAGCACCCTTTTGCTGTTGTGACCTGCTTCAAACGAGATGCATAGCCGGACACCAGCTTCTGGCAGCGTTCCTGAGGAATCTTAGCCCATTCCTCATGAGCAATGGCCTCCAGTTCAGTAATATTCTTGGGTTTGCGTGCTGCAACCGCCTTCTTCAAATCTGTGGGATTTTCTGTGGGGTTCAAGTCAGGTGACTGTGATGGCCACAGGAGGCCAGGACTTCTTCTGCATCCAAGCCTTATTGGAATTTGAGGTATGCTTGGGATCATTGTCCTGTTGGAAGGTCCAATGACGCCCAAGCTTCAGCTTCCTTACAAACGGCATGACGTTTTCTCCTAGGATTTCCTGATACTTCAATGAATCTATCTCGCCGTCCACATGCTGCAGGTTTCCACTGCCAGAGGATGCAAAGCAGCCCCAGAGCATCACCAAGCCACCACACTTTAACTGTAGCAGAGTGTTCTTTTCAGCGTATGCTTCATTCTTCTTCCTCCAGACGTACCGCTGATACACCGGGCGGAAAAGTTCCAGTTTTGTTTCATCGCTCCACAGAACAGAATCCCAAAACTTCTGTGGCTTGCTTATATGATTTTGAGCATATTGGAGCCGACTTTTCTTGTGCTTTTGGTTCAGTTGTGGTGTACGTCTTGGAGTCCTGGCATGGGAACCTTCTGTGTTCAGTACATGCCTTACTGTGCTCACTGAAACCTCAGTGCCTGCTGCCTCCAAGTCTTGCTGCAGGTCTTCTGCAGTCACTTGAGGGTTCCTCTCCACCAGCCTTCTCAGAAATCTGCTTGCAGCCATTGACAGCTTCCTTTTTCTGCCCCGTCCAGGTAGTGTAACCATGTTCCTTTAACTCTGAACTTGCGAACTATGCTTCCAACAGTGTGTCTAGAAACACTCAGTGCCTTCGCTATCTCTTTGTATCCTGCTCCTTGTTTGTGAAGGGCGATGATCTCTTCTCTTACCTTTTTGGGCCATTCTTTTGACTTAGCCAGACTGTTATTTCTAACATGCAGTCAAACGTGACACTCACCCAACCCCTAGCCACTTTAGGTATTTCGAGTGTTCCAGCTCAAGCACACCTGGTGCAGCTAATGAAGCCCTAGATTAGTTGTCTCAAGGTGTGCTTGAGACAACACCGGTTTTGCATCCTGTATGTGTGCTGTTGTGACGGATTCTACTCAGGGGGTTGAATAAATTTGAGACTGGAGAAGTCATTATAAGTTGCATTTTCAGTTGAATTTGGGGACACCACTTGAAGCATTGGTTGTGCTGAGCTATTTCAATTGCTTTTGTTTGATTTGTTCACTGCAAGCAGCTGAAAGTCTGTACATTTTGACGATCAACCTGATTTGCAATGGGGGTTGAATAATTTCGATTACAACTATAGCAATTAAAATAATATATTTCAAGAAAGGAGAGAAAGCTAGTTTGTTCAAGCAGGCCTTTCACGGAGCATCATTAAGAGGAGTGTGTGTGTGTGTGAGCCCCTGCTGGCCAGGCTTCACTGTCAAGCACAATGGTTGGTTTTGTCTGGTGCAGGCCTTGAAAAGACAGGAGAAGCATAAAGCATGTACATAAATTGAACTTAGATCCTGCTGACATCAGGGACATGGCCATCTAGGGTTTTGTTTTGTTTTGGCAAGAGTGCAAAAGTGGGTATTCCTTGCTTTCTTGTAGGACACTTTTCGATTTCTCAGTCTAGCCAGCAGCCTTGGATTTCCTGGTGGTCTCCCTTCCAAGGACTTAACAGATCTGACCTGCTAAGCTTTTCCATAATGAACCAAGGTAAGCTAGGCTACTGCTACTTTCTTTTGACAAAACACTTTCAAAAAGATGTTAAAATGTGGGCAGGATGCACAGTATTTGAGAAGCTGCTGGGGCTTGAATCAGAATGGTAGAATCACAGAATTAACTTAGAAGGGACCTTGGAGACCATCTAGTCCTACCCCACTGCCCAGGGCCAGAATCCAAGACTACAGCATCCCCGAAAGATGACCATTCAGTCTCTGTTTGAACACCTCCAGTGAAGTGATTTATGATCTTCCAAGACAATCTGATTGCTCTCACAGATAGAAATTTTTTTTTGATGTCCAACTGAAACCTACTTCCTTGGAATTTAAACCCCTGGTTTCTAGCCCTGCCTTCTGGAACCATTCTGCCCCATCAGATCCTTGGAGACAGGTGTCAGATCTTCCCACAAGCTTCTCTTCTCCAGTCAAGCCTCATAAGCTTTTTCTTCCAAACCCATTAGTATATTGGTCGCTCTACTCTGGACATGCTCCAATTTGTCAATGTCCTTCCCAAAATTTGGGCCACCTGTGCTGTGGTCCAAACAGCACTGAATGGAGAGGAACGATGACTTCATCTTGACTTTCTGTTGATGGCGCCTATGGTTGCCTTTCGTTTTTTGCATCACACTGCGAAGCTGTGACTTTTGCACATTTCCCCCTATAAATCCATGCTCTGCCATTGTTTTGTTACTATCCTACAACATTTCACTTTTTGATATGTCTTTACATTTCCCCACTAAGATCATGTATTTTACTGAGAAACGTGCCATATTCAAACTGCTGAGAACTAGGTCACCAAGTCTGGTGACCTACACATTCCAGCAAACTGGGATGCTCCAATCCACACATTGCCTGGAAAAATGATTACTGGATAAACTGGCCATAAAATTCCCAAAGGCTGACTTTTTCAAGCATTCCAATTCAGGGCTCAAAGTGCCGTTGGACTGGGTTCAATGTCTTCCTCAGTGAAAAGGCTTCCGGGTGGGGATTTGGCTTCAAAAAACCTACATTAGAGTCTTGGCTTCTCCTGCTAAGGCTAAATATCACAATTTAAAGCTTCTTCCTCCTCAAGAGTTTTCGTGCCCAGGAGGCGAAAGATATAACCGCCCCCCACGCCACTTTGTCACCAGGCCAAAAGGGTGTTTGAGCACCTTACCTGGAAAGAACAAGGCAATTCTCAACACCAACACTCAAAACTCTCATTTAGGCACACTGCCACCGTTTGCCCCCCCCCACACACACACAGATAAAGGGGCTGCAAAGTAAAGACAATTAAACAAGCAGGCCCTAGTCACTTATTTATCGCCATGGATAAGTTTTTCACCCTGCAGACAATCACAATGGGGTTCAGGATGTCATTTCTCCAGTTCTTAAGAATGGCTTCAGGTGGGACTAATTTTAAAACGGCACAGAGTTTTCACATCTGACAGAAGCCTCTCCTGGGGAGGGGAAGTGCTTTCTGCATGAAATATTTGGCACAAACCCTTCATCCCAAGAATTCCCTGTAATTAAATGGAAATAATATCAACTCTGGTGTTACCTGCATCAGAAATACTAGTTTTTTAGCTTCTAGGCTAGAGAGCTAAAGTTCCATGTACCACCTAAACTAATGTTTTCAAATCACCGCACATGATTATTCCAGCTAATTCTCACTCCTGCTGACAAACAGTGAAATGAGCAGGCGTCGGGGTCTCACACACTCGAAGAAGCATGCCAAGTTTCCTCTCTAGAAATAACTTTCACTGGCCTTGCCTGCAGCTCCGCTGAAGTGATCCAAACACTGCTTTTATTCCATTGAGTGTCGCAGTCTGACTAAGCAGGATTGTGGTGGTGATGACAACACCCACAAAACCAGCAAGCAAGAAAGTAAGCATTGGTTTCTGTTTATAGGGTGGAGATCTTGGAGACAAGACACGGGACACTGACCTCTGTGGCTAGAATTCAGGGAGGCACTTCTGTCTCCTGTTTGTAAACTTTCCAACATTGCCAGGAGGCAGTGAATCTCTAAACAGCAACTGCAGCTGCTGTGCTAGCTGGTCTGCAAGCTGAACCCTGGAGAGGAACAACACCCCACCCCCAGGGGCTCGCAGATGGGTCTGAGCGCACCCCTGAGGCCAGATCAGTATAGTATATCTTTGAGCCCTGCTAAGGTTTTGTCCTCTGGGGGTGGAGAAATGCAATGAGATTGTTGGGGAAATTTTAATGGCAGCCTTTGTGATGCATTTTAACATTACAGACCCTTCTGGTTTTAACTTAGAAAAAGGTGGGCTACTTGTTAAATAATTAATAAGGATCTTGATAAATTGGAAAGGTGAAGGAAAGGTTTAACCACAGATGTTCTATAAACAATTTGAGCTAAGTCTCCAAAAACAGGATGCCATGCTTATCTCCTGCTTTCCACATCAGCTAGGTTTTATGGGGTTCCAGACCAGGGATGAGCAACCACCTGTCCCTTCAAAACCTCCAGACTACTTCCAAAAGTTACCCCCAAACTGTACATTTTATTGTGACAAAAGAGGAAAGAAATATTTGGGGAACAATCCCATCAACTGCCTTTAAATAGATTCCAATCAATTACACTGAAATTAAATCAAATGTAGTCTTCAGTCCAGGCTTGCTTCTGTTTAGAGTCCAGACCTTGGCCAGAAAGAAACCACACTCATTCAGAGCAGGGCACAAAGTTATTACAGAGAAGGTTACAGTGAGACATTGTGCTAAGTGCATCCCCAGGAAGCCATGTCCAAGTGAGCTTAGAGGAATGCAACTGCTTGGGCACACCCACATTTTAGGCTTTATGGCCCGAGACTGAAGAACCTATTAAGAGTTGCTTTCAGGCCAGAAAGATTTCATCGGCATAAAAGCAAACAGTAAGGGTATGTTGTTTTTCCCATTTTAATTTTTCCATATCCTTTTCAGAGAGAGGCAGAGAGAGAAAGCAATCAAAACTTCACGCAATTGAGAGAGAATCCAGATCTTTCCAAAACTGTTTCCAAGCAGATGCTGGGGCTGGAAACTTTCCCCAGAAGAGATTGGCTGTATCTAACCAAGAGCCCACCTGCTGCCTCCTTCCCAGCAGCCATTAGCCCCAGACTTAATTGTTAATTATTGGCAATCAAAGCACTGGAACAGCAGGACAGGGAAGGATAGGAAGGCCCCTTCTGAGATGCTTCAGCCTTCGCCCAGAAGCGCCTTATCTAAAAACAAAGAAACAAAGCTTTTCCTCCTTGCTTATCAAGAGAGGGTTCTTTCAAGGAGCAACTGTTGCATCTTCACCTGTGCAACTAATTCAAGACACCACTGGGTTGTTGCTTTTTAAAAACGTATCACCTTTTACAGCCAAAAGAGGCCAAGGCAACGCCCCCCACCAAGGGCCTTGGTCTTTCAGGTAGAGACTGCCTCTGGACCTGGAGGGTCAATTGGGCAGCATTTCTCTCAGAACATCACTCAAAGGGACTGATCGTGATAAAAATAAAGAATATAACTCAAAGGATACTGGGTATCTACAACCATCTTGGCCACACACTATGTGTTACATAACAGCTTCTCCTCCCACAGATTGTGTTATGACTTTCTCTTTCCTCCCAGTTAATCAGAACGGGTTTGCTTAAGATGCCCCGGGCTGCCTGAGTCTGTGCTGGAGGAATGCCATCCGGGAGATTTGAGGGCCCCGATCTCTTTGCTCTTTTAAGTATTTGCAATACTTGGGGTTTAACTTAACCTCCTTTGGGCATTTGGTTTGCATTTTTGTTGAAGTGCTGAGACTCTTCAGAAGTTGATGGTGGAACAAGTTGAATCCTGTTCCTCCTCACCTGGCAAGTTTCTTTTCAGGGGAGAAGAACTGATCCAAGCAAATGTTTGTTTGCCATTTATACGACTGTGTTCAGGCCTTCTTCACAGGGTATGAGTCTGGATGTACATCGGCAGGTTTGGCTCAAAAGAAATTAATATGGAGGAAAAATCTATCTGTCTGTCTGTCTGTCTATCATCTACCTACCTACCTACCTACCTACCTACTGGGAAGCGAGATAAGCACAGAGTCAGCTCTTGTATAAGCAGGGAACCTCAAGTACTCAACTTTTTTGAACGCAGAGAGGCAGAACCCAAGGCCTGCTTCCTAAAATGCTGCCATCAGATTGTAATGTTTGCTATGACAGACAAGAAAAAGTTAGTACATGGCACGAGAAGTGATCCTATTAAACTATAATTATTGAAGTATAATTAAATAATTATAATTTAATATGATCACTCCTTGTGCCATGTACTAACTTGCTTAGTTAGTTAATTTAGCTGTAATAAAATTCAAGCTCAAAGGTCTATTGGCCTAAAACAAAGTGCACTCCTCTTTTGATGGAACTAGGCTGCGGCAGGTGTGTGCCTGGGTTTCTTAATCATTCTTAGCGATAAACATTATTAACCCTTAAGGCTGCAAAATGCGCAGTGCAAACCTGATGCCTATCAGTGAAGGAATAAACCCTGTCAGAGTGACCCTTGGAATCCAGCGTTGGCAAGACGGGGATCACTCCCAATCTCGCTTAACAGCAACTGGTTGATGTTTCCAAAGGCTGTTACGGGAAACGGAAAACCGAAACACAGAAACCGGAAAGAATGAGTGCCTTGGTTGTAGGGATGGAGAGCCTTTCACCTCTATGTATGCAAGCAGAGGGGGGGAAAAACAGCAGAAAAAAGGGATTTTGACTCAGCAGCCTTTCTGAGGCAGCCTTTGAGATGCTTCATCATTGGCACCACGCCAGGTGAGCGGTTGAGCTTGCTTTTATAGCACAGCATCTCCAGGGGAGAGCAGGACGGGCTTTTGCAGGACCTCCTGGACAGCCAGTGCTGATCAAGAACCAATGTGCTGAAGGAACATTTTGCGCTCCTCGGAAATCATCCCACTGTTCAGAAGTGTGAGGACTGGACCCCTGCCCTGGGTTGCTGACGTGGCAATAAGGATTTGGTCTCTGACAGCCCCAGAGCCATGCTGGGGAGAGCAGAGACAAAGATTTGGGTTCTCTTGGAAGCGTACGGTATCTATTTTACTTCTTATATCGGTAAACAACAACAGAAATTCGATAGCTTGCTCTGGGTAGATGCCCTGGAGTGAAAAGAAGAGAACCGTCCCAGTTTAGAAGAAAAGCCCCGCCTCGAGGGCTGACGCCACTGGCTGCAGGTGCCAAAAGACCCCACCTGGCTCACCCCTGCAGCGCTGCGGCAAAGGGCCTGGGGACGCTCACGCTGAGCGGGTGAGAGGGACTTGCAACAAAGCCCACCCAAAGCGGCACTTTATCAGTGCCTCCTGTGCCCCCTGCTGTGGACACGTTTCCAGGTGGGGCTCAGCAAAGTTAATGGGAAAAAGGGAGGATTGATGTAAAACCTGCAGAAGGTTGACTGAGCTCTTGCCAAACTCCCCTTTCCCCCGGCATCCAAAGGCCTGGGAAGAGCTGAGGTCAGAAACGCGCTCTTCATCTATTTGCCCAGCTCTGTAGTTCACCCTGCCTCCATTCCCTGAGCTCCAGAAATCCACCCTCCCGAGTATACTTAGATCTTCTCCTAGCATGTTTTTCTTCACAGGCAGCCTCAAGGCAGTGCAGCCGGGTGCCCCTTTTATCGCCCCAAGAAGCCTGCAAGGTAGCTTGACCAAGAGGGAATGGGGTGAATAGCCAAAGTCCAGCCAGGGACCTTCCTGGCTGAGTGGGGTCTGAACTTGCAGCCCTCGAGGTCTGGCCTGGCGCTCCAATCCCGACGCAGTTCAGGCAGAGCTTTCCAAAGTGAAAGTAAATGCAGCACCTCCACCCGCCAGGAAGCATAAAGATAACCGTTCGAGGAGGGCTAGAAGAGGCTAGCCCTCCAGGCCGTCTAGGGAAGTGAACACACTTCCTGACGCCCTGGAAAGAAACTTTACTATAGAAAGCAAGGGAGGGAGAAGAGGACTCCTGTTGCAACCCCACGGCACTTCCTCATTTTGCACAGAAGAGGCTTGCCACGGACAGCCAGCCGAAGGAGGAAGGGAAGAGCTGAGCTGGCACTGCTATGAAATGAGGGCACTGGACATTTAAGGGAAGGGAGAGCTGCCAGGAAGTGAGCAGCGGTCCGGATAAGGCGGGGCCAGGCAAAGAAGAGTGATAGCGAGGGGGCTGACTTTTCAGTGGGGCATCAAGAAGTTTCCGTGCTTTTCTCCTGTCCTCTTTAGACTTAATCGACTTATCCAACACTTCCCTTACTGGTTTTGAAGTGGGTGCTAACTTGCTGCCATTTTTAGGACGTCTGTTCTTAACTCTCGTCCATTGGCCTCCTTATTGCATGCTGAGAATGGTACCCCTAATCAGTTGTGTCTGGCCAATTGTATCTTGGCTCAAAAAGCTGAGATAGGAGCGAGCCTTATGCCCACACAGGAAAACTGCCTGTTTAGGCTTCAACTTTGTCTGTCCTTCAGATTGCTCCCAATGTGTGAGAGTTTCCCCGTCCAGATGAAAAAGAACTACAATTTACTACTTTCTAGGGAAGTGAAGATTCAGCAAAAAGGACTGTTATCTAAGCTTCAGTTTGACCATCTGCTGTAGGGACTGTGGAAATGTCTTGTAAACAGATAAACAAGCTCCACTTTCATAAACACTCTATTTTTCACACAACTGAGAGTGGCATTATCAGTAAATGCACACTAAAACCATCAGGCTTTATTCTCATTCTTCTCCTTGCATGACTTAGATCTGCACCGTGTCACTAAGTTCATGTCCAAACATTTCCAAAGTGGCCTGAAACTCATCTATAGCTCATCCCTTACCCAAAACCTGATGCCAACCAGGCCCACCCTTTTGCAGAGAGCAGTCCTGCTTCTCTAGGGTTAATTTTGCCCGAAGCTTTAGAGAGCTGCAGACAGTCTCAAGCAGCCCAGCATGAAATTGAAAAGGAAGGCCCGGTTTTGCTTATCGGAAACCTAATCTCTAAAACACTGAATCAAGGGAGGAGGCTCTGCTCCCCCGCAGCAAGTCCTGGCACGCCAACCAGACAGAAGTCAGCTCCAGCAGGAATGTCAGCCAGACTTTAACAGTGCTGGCATTTGAGTCTCGAAAGGGGAGGGGATGTTTTAAATAGATCTCGGCAGCTCTGGCCAAGACCCCTTGGCTGCCCAGGAAGGAATCACGCCAGGCTCTGCACAGCACCCAACTTCAGTCCTGTTTCTCCACACTCCCTTCAAGAGCTCCAAGATGATAAATCCAAGTGAGGAAAGAGCCCCCAGCCCCCAACAAACAGCAATGCAAAGATGCCAGAGGATTTACTTTCTCTGTCACTCACACATATACAGACAAAACAGATGGAGGTTTGGGCTTCCACGCAATGCACCCAGAGTTCAGCCCTAGCACAAAAGTAGGGAAATCCTTCAACATGGCATAATTTTACTTTTACAGCTTGCAAATTTAACCAGGATTTGCCATTTCCCTGCCAACAGCAACAGGACTCAAGCAGCAGCTGCTCACATTGCAAGGATGCCACCTAGGCTGCCAACCCCTTTGCCACCCGTCCCAAGGTGTGGAGGCCGGAAGGGGGCAGGGAAGAGGAGAAGCCCAACCACTGAAGCCAACAGGCTCACGGAGCCCAAGGGGGTGTTTTGGCCACAGCACCAGCGAGTTTGGAAAAACAGGTTTCCTGTCGGTCCCAGACGGAGAACCACAATTACACCTTTTAGAGTTTCTCAACCTCAGCAACTTTAAGATGGTGGACTTCAACTCCCAGAATTCCTCAGCCAGCCTTGCAAATTTTGCTGGCTGGGGAATTCTGGGAGTTGGAGTCCACCGACTTAAAGTTGCTGAGGTTGAGAAACACTGTTTTAGGTGACCACCGATCTCAGTCTCATTGCCATGGAAACCACCCGGCCCTTGCCCCACCGTGGCTGCGATCCAAACCCCAAACTCGGCCCCAGATGGGCTTCCTCTGACCTCTCCTCGCACTGAGGTCACAGGGAGGGGGAGGGGGCAATAACAGCTCGAAGGGGGAGCAGGTAAACAAGGGGGGGCGGGCGAGGGGGTCACCGCGGGCCGCCTCCCGCCCCGCCGGGCCTGACTCGCGAGCAGCGCTCTTACTCCGGCGAAGCGCCCCGCCACCTGTTGCGCCTCGCCTCGCCTCGCCTCGCCTCCCGGGGCTCCTCCTGGGGAACTTACCCCGGTCTCACTCCGGATCGACGCGGCGCGCCTCCCGCCACCCCCGGAACTCCTGTCTGGACAGCGGCCCGCACCCCGCAGGCGTCCCGACCACGGCGGCCCGGAGTGACTCCGGTTCCGGACGCGGAGTGACTCCGGAGGGAGCCCGCCCGTCCCCCGGCTTACCTGGCCTCCCCGGAGCTCCCGGGCTCCCCGCGGGGCTGCGCTGCGCTCCGGCGGCCGGGGGTGCGTGAGGCGCCGGCGGCGGCTCCCGTTGGCAAGTAACCGTCTCCAGGGCTACGGTCACTATGGCGCCTCCTCGCGCGGGGTTTCGAGGCAACTGTTGCTAGCCTGCCGCGTGACGTGCGCGGCCACGCCCTCCAGGCGGGCCCTTTGGCTCGCTCCGATTGGGCGGCCGCGGACGGCATCGAGAGGCGGGGGGGAGGAGGGCGGCGCGGGGCGGAGCCGGCGGTTGGCGCGCATTTTGGCGCGAGGAGTCGGAGGAAGTGGAGGGGCGGGCGGGGCTGCGCGGGCGGCGCGCTGAAGGGACTCTGGGCACGTGCAGAGCGCCTTCGCTTAGAGACAGTGGGGGCGATGAGCCCCCACCTGCTGCTCTGTCCCCCATGTAGCATGCAGCTGCTTTAAGTGCCCACTTGCGCCCTTCCCTCGGGGAGCACAGCAGCCCCCATGCTGTCCAGGCAGCTGGGGATGATGGGCACTCCCTGGGTAGGCTCTCACACACCAACCCTCTTTGGACATGGCTGGCCTGGGTCAAGGCACCTGCGACCCCTTCTGCCTATCCCATTTCTGGAATGTGATTTTAGGGTTAATTTGAATCAAATTGTGTTCATTTATGATGTAATGATTTTTCTGGTTGTAGCTGTTTAAATTCCAGTGCTTTAGATCAGCATTTTTCAACAGTGGCAACTTTAAGATGTGTGGACTTTAGCTCCCAGAATTCCCTAGCCAGCCATGCTGGCTGGGGAATTCTGGGAGCTGAAGTCCACACATCTTAAAGTTGCCAAGGTTGAGAAATGCTGCTTTAGATGGAGCACTTGCGCTTTGAAAGCCAAGTTCCAAGTGCCTTTCAATCTCCAGAATACAGCTACTAAAAAGAGATTTCAGCCTTGTGTGTCAATTGGTGTGCACGCCAGGTTCAACAAACCCGAGTTTCCTGGGACAACACCATTAACCATGGCTTGGCCTGATCATGTGCTTGCAGTGTTCCCATATGCAAGGCCACAGTTGGCACAAGCTTCCATGGGGACCAGCAACTTAAAGGGCAGACGGGGCCCCCTTTGGGCATTCAGGCCCAGCTCAGCCTGCTGCGACTCCCCTGCAGAGTAGGATGGCATCTTACTCTCTGCTGCCAGCCAGAAGGAAAGAGCATTCTCCGTCAGCTGCAGGCAGGAGTTCACCCGGGACGCATCTGAGAGAGGCTACAAAAACAAGACCGATTTGGAGTTGCATCTTTTTTATTTGGAAATATTGTCCTGACATGATTCAAAAAGGCCTTATACAAACCTGGGATCACAAAAACAACAGCTTACCCTTAAACGGAGGTGCGGAAAAAAGCCGAAATGGCCTCAGCCAATACCCAGAATTTCAACTTAAAATTGCTTCCTCTACCTTCTGCATCCTGATTTGCTGGGATTCCCCTTGCAGAAGCTGTGAGTTCAGGAAGCCAGTCCCCAAAATATGTGCCGGCGCCAGGTTGGGGAAGGCTGGCTTAAAAGCTCACCATAACGTAACCACATTTGCAAGGAAAAGGTGAGCACAAAGGGTCCCAGGCTCTGAGCCAAAATCTGAACATTTTACAAAACCCTAAAATCCTTAACTTAAAGATCTTCTTGTTACAATATGTGGTGACCATCGCAGCTTTTGACAGCCTTGAAAACACCAAGAAAAATCACTCCTAATAAAAACTGACAAATCAGCCCATTTGATTCCTTAAGACACAGTCACGGTGAACCTGTTTACTTTGCAGCCCAAATCATAAATTACAGGGAACTTCTATACTACATTTATAGGAAGAAGAGATGACCCTTCATTGCAATATTTACTTAACAGCCTTCCCAAAAAAACAGAGCAGGCTCATTGACCTTTCCCATATCGAATGTGGCCCCCAGCGGTTACACTTTAAGCTAAAAGGGATTTATTTTAGCTTATTACTGTCCATGATTCCATCCCACACTTTCTTTAGACATCCCTCCCCACTGGTCCAGTGCCTCCTCACCTACTCTGTAATTCTACCGAACACCCAGTTAAACAAGCCTCTTTGCACAAAAGTGGCTCAATTCACAAGGGCACACTTTTGCCTCCTCCGGATAAGCTGAGCAGTTTTTGCATCAGGAGCATTACTTGCAGTTTTATATAGACTTGGGGGGGGGGGCACAGCTGACTAGCCTAACCTCCCCCAACAATTCAGCTGGAGGCTAAGTCTCACGTTCACACAGAACAGCAAGTGCAGGCTAAGCTTTGACTGAGTCGTAAGAACCAGATTCGGGACTGAGGCTCGCCTAAGTTTCCAATCGTGTTCCCAAGATGCTTGTAGCACAGAGGGCAAAGTGGAGAGAATAGTCTTCTGCCCCTTCCTTCTTCCTCGAAACCCCAGGAAATTAGCCCCATGAGCCCCTTAACGGACTACCTTCGTGGCCCAGGAGGGGCGAAGTGATGCCCAAGGTCAATGCTGAAAAAGGTCCTGCTCTTCGAAGGGAGCTGTGCGCACCCCAAGTGGAACCTCACTACGTAAACATACACCCCAGGGAAAAACAAGTAGAAGACTAAGTGGGACAGTTTTCCTTGCATGAACAAGCGTTCTACCACATGTGCAACACAGACACCAGATATCTGTGGAAGGAGGAAGAGTGCTCCATGCAGAGGCTCACCCAATGAACTATCGTATTGCACCACAAGAACACACAGTGTTCACTCAGTCTGTGGCTTTGCTGCAACGTTTTCCTTTGGTTCGCTAGAGACCCCCCACCCTGCCCCTGGAGAAACCGAGGAGAGACCCTGAGGTCGGTACATTCATGTCGGGAAGATGCACATTTGGGTCCAAACAGCCGGTGAGGGTCTTCTAGACGCTCCCCACCAGCAGACCAAGAGTCCGAAGCGCCTTGGGGGAACGCGAGAGAAAAAGACGGCTGAGGACAGGAAGCCGCCTTTATTGAAAACCTCATTTATCAAGGGGGAGATGATGCACCTCGTCTGAAAACAGGATCCCGTAAAGATGCTGGACTTCGGATAGAGGCAGGCTGAAATAAGGGCTCCCTCGCTCAGAAGTTACTGGTGTTTGGTGCTTCTAAGTAGAGTTGCTGTATCTGCTCCTGATACATCTTGGCTACGACTGGCCTCTTCAGCTTCATCGTGGGGCCTAGGAGGCAGACAGAGATGGTCACGCTGGGGCCTAAGCCCCCCCCCCCAGTTTAGTTCCCTTGCCCTATATGCCCCCTCCCAAGGGACGCAAGTAACAGGAAGACACCACTCTTTCTGAAAATGTGGAAAGCTGAGATCCAGAGAAATTTCCCATGATGTTTTGACGGAGGGCGGGTGCTACTGGCCCCCTTCTCAGTGCAACGGGGAACCGGCATCAGCCCCGATCCCCAGGCAGAGGCAGCCTGCACAGCTGACAATCCTGAGCTGGGAGCCCTGCTGGGTTGTCACAACGGATGGCAACTTCCAGCCATTCCTGAGGCTGCATTGCAATCTTTGAACAAGCCACCGAAGGTAAGGTTCTGCCCCGGAGTGATGCAAGGACCGCTCTTGGGAAAGTGGGCAGGCTGGCCCTCTTTGCATCCAGCATCTCAGAGGACAGAGGGCATTCAAACCACCCCACGGTCTCAGGGATCTCCACGCCTTCCTCTCCGTGGGACTTCACAAACCTCTTTGTGAGAGCCCTGGCTGGGAACTTGTCTCTCTGCAGGAAACGGCTGAGGCTCTTGGCTAAGCTGGAGGCTGTGCTGAACTCCACAGAGCCTGCACACCGGCCCTCCCCGCCCCTCCCCTGCAACTCTCCTCGTGTCATTTGACGCCCCCCCATTAGTCTTTGGCCACCGACCCATGGAAGTGGGCAGCCCCACCAGCATCTCACCTAGCTCTCCAGTCTGGATGGAGAAGTCCTTGTCAAGGAGGACCCACTTCTGGATTTTCTGCGCGTTGGAGGTGGCATGCTCATTGACTTTCAAGACCCCCTTCTGGATGGCGGTATACACAGCCAGGTCTTTGTTCCCCACAATTTCGGAGACTTTTGTGGATTTGCTGCCCAGCTTCTGGCAGAACATGATGGCTTCTGGCGTCAGCTCGTCCTCGGACAGCCCCGTTTCTAAGTTCACTTTGCTCTAGAGAAAGAGAGGAGCCACGAAAATGGTTGCAGTGCCACCCTTTGGTGGCAGTGGTGGCCAGCACGGTCTTGGAGTTTGCCCAGAGAGGGGTAGCCAAGAGGGCGCGCAGGCACCCACCCGCTCTGACATCGTGGAGAGCGGGATCAACTTTGCAGCTCAAGGCAGAGGCCGGAAACGTTGGCCCCTTGGAGACCGTTTCTGAGCCACTTCTGAGTCCTTTGCAAGCCTCTGGTTTAGACCCTCGGCAGGAGCAATTTGGTCCTCTCCTGACAGCTCACTGGTGGTGCACAGAAGAGGGCAGAAGGGGGAGGGCTTTCCCCCTCCCCCCCAGCATGGGACCAGTCCTATCCTAAGCTAAGCAACTCCTCTGGAGCATTTCTGAAAGAACAGCCGAGCCCTGGGAGACCGGTTATTCTGCAGGACAGGATTCCGCACAGCAGCTGAAGACGAGAGTAGTCGTCCCCCCTGCAGCCTTCCATTAAAGATCCTAGTCCACAAGCTTTCATCTGTAATTACAGTATACTTGAAGATTTTTGAAAGGGGAACTTGTTTTGCCTGGACTGACTCCCTCGACAACGCCTTCCCCGAAGGGGTGACTTCCAGATGCACCAGGTCAACCCCGAGAATCCGGAAAACACATCTGGGAAGCCCAGTTTGGATCATTAAGGAAGTGGCGGGGGTGGGAAGGGCAGCGGAACTGTGCCTTGGGTTTGGCTCCCTGCCCCCTGGGCCCCGGTGCCTGGGAAAGCGGGCAGGAGAAATCCAGCACCCACCTTTAGGGTCATCAGCATGACGAGGTACTTGGCTTTGTCCCCCACCAACATGACATTGCTGAGAATGGGGACGGCCTCCTTGACAGCATCTTCAATCGGGATGGGAGGAATGTTCTCTCCCCCCGCAGTGATGATGAGCTCTGGAACAGAAGTGGGGAAGCCCATGCCATCAGACCCCCAGAAATCTGACTTGGTTCACGCTGCAGTCTAACGCCATGGTTGGCGGGATAAACAACAGCCCGTCTGCAGCACAAACCAATATTCCCCGGGTTACCAACCTTAAGCTCTGGGGGTTACAGAGAGCTCAGGGAAGACAAGGCATTGAGTGGACCGAGTTATGATTTGGATGTCTCCCCACCCCCTGTGGAGCCTCACAATAAATTAGACCCAACGATGGGGTGGGGAGAGTATTATGCTGAACGAAGCACTTTGTAAGGTTGCCATTTGTGGCATTTTGGGTATGGGGGGGCAAGTCACTTCCTTCCCCTTGGCCCACTTTGCCCCCAGATCATTGGGCTGGCCAGACATACATCAGCAGCAGACGTGGCTTCCCCAGTGCAGGAAAGCTGAATTTTTAGAAGGAAAGCGAACACGTTTTCAAAAAGTTATGGGCTAAAAAGCAGAACCGGATGCCTGCCCGGGGAAACACAAGGATGTCCAGGAGCAGATTTCCAATTGGTGAAGCTGATTCCAAGTTTACTACCGGCAGGGAGGGAAGGCAATCTTCCCTCTAGGTCAGCCATCCTGGCTAGGAATTTTAAGCAAATCACCATGGGTCACTAAGTGCGACATCACATGACCACAACTTGAGACTTCCTGCCGGCTTCCCCATTAACTTTGCTTGTCAGAAGCCGGCAGCGAAGGTCACGAATTGCGATCATGTGACTGGGGACGCTGCAACAGCCACAGGTTCAAGGACAGGTCATAAACCTACTTTTTCAGCACCGTCGTAATTCCAAATCGTCACCTGACTTCTGTTAGTATAGGATTGCATTTACTTTTTCTGCAGCTGCATCACACAGTTAGCTTAGTTCACCCTGACCCTTTTCACTCCCAGCACCGTCTCTCCCATCCCGTGCCCTACACCTGTCCCGTTCAAATTGCTCCTCCTGGTTTGTGCCCGGTGTTCCAGCTTATCAAGATCCTCCTGAATCTTAATTCTCAGGCATTTGCTATCCCTGCCGTCTTTCTTCCATCTGCAGATTTGACCACCAAACGTTCTCGCCCCTCATCTATTTTTAAGTCTGCTGAGCAGCACAGGGCCATTTAACGCCGCCCTCCGGCTTGACCGGATGAGACTGATCTGATAGTAAAAGGATGAGATCAACATTCCCCATCTGACTGTGAGCAATGAGAAGGGGAAACTCGACTAACTGCTTCGGTTTCCACCACTTCACGTGGGCGTTTCACCCAGGGTGATGCAATGCTTTGGATTCTGGGGCTTTCCTCTTGGAAATGCATGTGGCTGCAGGCAGCTGCTGAGGTTCCACTCTCATGCGCTCTGAAGCGCCTGCTCTGACTCGAACCTAGAGCTTCACACACTTGCTCCCTCTTAGTGGACTACGGATGTGGCCAGAGGTCTTCCTGGGATTGTCCTCTCGTATCCTGAAGTCCGCTCCAGCCCGGAAGGATCAACACCTGTCATGAGCACTGAGAGTGAGCAGGAGGGGGCCTCGATCCAGGGTGGAAAACGCATGCGTAGCACTGAGGAATTGAGCAGCCATTCAAAGAGACGCAGATCAGACCCGCCTTAACCTTTGGGGTTCATCTGTCTGGGTTTTTCCCACGCTTCTTCAGTTTGTTAGGATTCTGTTAATGTAGCAGTAATAAACACTAGAGACCTACTCCTTGTCTCAGTGTGATTTCTGACTGTTAGGACAACACCAATCAATTTCCTGTGAGCGTCCTGCCCAGGGAGCGGCCCCACCTGGCCAAAGCTTTGCACCACAACCCAGGGGTCTGGATTACCTTTGATCCTCCCCGTGATGTACAGGAAGCCATCCTCGTCGTGCCGGCCCAGGTCCCCAGAATGGAGCCAGCCCTCAGCGTCAATGGCTTCTTTTGTTTTGTCCTCCATGTTCAGGTAGCCCATGAAGATATGGCGCCCGCTAAAGCAGACCTCGCCGACTCCTTCCTGGTCCGGCTTGCAAAGCATCGTCCTGCAGCCTGTGATCTCCTGGCCACAGCTGGGGGGAAGGGGGCAAGCAGGGGGTCAAGGGCTGGTGAGTGTCCCCCACACCTGGATCACCCACTGCAGGGAAGCACAGCAGGGTCTCCATGCCCACAACGTGGGGCCTTATAAAACAAAACCTAAGAGTAATTTCAATTAAAGCTGGAGACCATCACGTTTAACAAAATAAAGCACAATACACTAAATCCTGATTTAACAGTCTTCCATTTAGCAAGTTTGGATGCAACAGACAATCTGTCCATGCACCGTCTGCTTTAACAGGCATTCCTTCCCCATTAGTCCATTAAATCAAGAGCTTACCGTATGGAATTTCTGACATAGCTGCCAACGTATTTACAACCTTTTCCCCCCACTAGGAAATACTCAGCACTTGCTGTTTGGTTTTTTATTTCAGGGGGGTTTCCCCCTCCTTGCAGCTTGTTCACTCTCTCAAACAGTAAAATGTAAGTTTCTCCTTTTAACAGCACGCCAGCACCATGTTGAAAATCTAGACTTTCTGAGCGTTTGTGTGGAAATCTGCTTGCTCCCTGTGATGTTCACACCTACGACACTTGGTGGAGAACTTCCAAATTTCACCCAGAAATTTAGACACAGCAAATCATGCCTGGGAGAAGGAACTCTGCCCCAAATGGGCTGGAATTCTCTCTTGGCTGTGGGAAATTCTGTGACTCGTCGGTCTGAGCACGCAGGACTCTGCTCCATCCTGGGAAATTTAGGTTTTCCACTGGGTACACTGAAGGCCAATTCATCAAGGCATTGAGAGGTCTCCTAAATAAAAGCTTGCAAGTTCCTTTTCTTTTCAGGCATAAGACAAACAAATCCAGGCCTGTCTTGTGTTATTGCACTTCACTTTATTGCACTTCGTAGATAGTGCATTTTTTTTACAAACTGAAAGTTTGTGGCAACCTTGCATTGAGCAAGTCTACCGCTACCATTTTTCTAACAGATTAGCATTTTTTAGCAATAAAGTATTTTTTAAAATTAAGGTATGTACTGTACATCGTTTTTTTAGACATACAGTTAGTTCTCGCTTAACAACCACAATTGGGACCGGAATTTAGGTCACTAAGCAATGAGGTTGTTAAGTGAATCCGGACCCAATTTTACAACTATTTTTGCAGCGGCCGTTCAGCAAATCAAACAGTTCCCTACTGATTTTGCTTATCGGAAGCCAGATGGGAAGATGAAAAATGGCAATCCCAAGACCGCAGGACACTGCAACCGTCATAAATGCGAGCTGGTTGCCAAGCGCCCGAATCACGATCACGTGGCCGTGGGGACACTGCGACGGTCCTAAGTGCAAGGAATGGTTGTAAGTCGGTTTTTTCAGTGCTGTCGAAACTCCGGGCGGTCCCTAAACAAATGGTCATTTAGCGAGGACTGCCTGTGAGGCTATAGCACACTTAACGGACTACTGCATAGTACAAACATAACTGCGCTGGGAACAAAAACATTCCTGAGACTCGCTTTATTGCGATATTCACTTTATTGCAGCGGTCTGGAACCGAACCTGCCGCCTCTCTGAGGCACGCCCGCATGCCTTGCACATCACGTTCAACCCCCGTGCCCCTACCTTGTCATCTTGTACGACTTTGGATGGGAAACGGTGTGAGGGCCGGAAGTCTCGCTCATGCCGTAGAGCTCGTACAGCACGATGTCCAGGCTGAGGAAGTATTCCAGAGTCTCCCTCATGATCGGGGCTGCCCCCGTGTAGCACTTGTCGCAGCGGTCCAGGCCCAGCGCTTTCCGGACTTTTTTATAAATCAGCGCCTTGGCCAGCCGGTAATTCATGGGGAGTTCGGCGGACCTGCAGGGAAAGCAGCATGAGGCTGGGAATGAAACGTGCCTCTTGGGCAGGGCCCGCCGCCTGCGAGGGCTGGAGCCATCCTGGGGCCCGGGAAGACATCCGGCCGCTTGGCGAGGGGATGGTCAAGTCACGGCAAAAGGCCAGCCGGACTCCAGAAAGCCAGAGGTTCGAGCTTGAGCGGGCACAGGAATTGGGGGAAGGGGCGAGAGGATCCTGCCAGTCTGCCCAGGCAAGCCACGGCAGAGCTAGGCACCCCAGACCCCGGTCTATAAGCACTTTTTGTTATTATTTAGAAGGATTTATACACAATAAAAGGTATTCCAGTCTGAGTCAGGTTTATACCCCACTGCCACAATTATAAACGGGATCTTGGTGGCTCACAGTAACAAAGAACATAAAAATATCGAAAATACTGTATATACGGAAATACACCGATGAGCCAAAAACGTACTATCTGGTATCGTATTGAAAGCTCTCCATAGTTTAGAATAAAAAGGTAAAACCAAGTGAAAGCAGCTCAAAAGCGGTTCACCGAGGGCACGGTTTGTCAACCTCGGCCACCTGTGGACTTCAACTCCCAGAATTCCCCAGCCCGGGCGGGACCTAAAACAGGGGCTCCAACTCAGCCGCCGGCAGCGTCCAGCAGGCACCGGGCACCGGCCTGCGGAGCCGCGTCGGCACCCACCCTGCCTTGCACCCACCCGTTCAGGCGCTTCAGGTTTGTCTCCAGCCCGACCGCCTTGGCCCAGACGGCGATCTTCCTCTTCAGCGCCGAGGACTTGGCCCCGGCCGATTTCATCCGCTCCTGCATCTTCTCCCACACGCGGGGGACGCCCATGAACGCCGTGGGTCTCACTTCCCGGAGGGTGTCCACCAGGCTGCCCTGCGAGGCCAAGACGGGGCGGCCGTTGGGGGTGGCTGGACCTGTGACCAGGGGGCCCTCCAAGGAATCCCACCCCGCCTGGAAAAGTGCGGTTCTGCCCCCCCCCTTGGAACGAACATTGCTCACAGCGCTGGACAAGGTGCAAAATGAACAGCCCAGAGGATCGGGCGCCAGAACAGCTGCCCTAGAAAGAGAGCCGGGAGCATCCGGGGCTTATGCTCAGAGCAAAGGCAGGCACACCTTTGTTTATTTATTTAGGCCTCCCCTTTGCTCTGACAGCACTTTGGAAAATAATTTGCTTTCAAATGTAGATTTTGCAGCACCGGCACCTGACTGACGTCTGGAGACTAGAAAAAGCTAAACAAATGTATTTTGTTTGGATGGGAGACCACCAGGAAATACCACAGCCACAGTCTCAGCTGGGAAGCTGAAAGCATACCCTGGAAGAACCACTTCTGTATCATTGCCAGAAAAAGTACAGGTAGTCCTCACTTAGCAACCACAACTGGGACTGGCAACCCAGTCACTAAGTGACGTGGTTGCTAAGCAAAACATCACGTAACTGCGACAGACTTACATTTACTTTCATTCTGCCTCACCCACTGTCCGGCCTACCTCGCAGGACTGCTGTTGTGGGGATCCCAAAAGAGGATGACCTCCCAAAAGCCACCTTGGCCTCCTGGAGGAAAATCAGGGCACATAAACTTACCTTGAGGGCATCTGGCTGGGCAAAGAACGTTTGCGCCCCAAAGGCGATCGGCAGCCAAATGTCGACCATCTGGGCAGCAATGTGGCTGAGTGGCAGGTAGCTGACCACGCTCTCCTGGCTCTCCAAGGCCATCTTCAGCCCCACGTACGTCCCAGCGGCCTTGGCCGTCCACGTGATCTGGAAGACAAAGATGGCTTTGCTGCCGCGGAGGGATGCCCGGCCCCTGCAGCATCGCGGGGCACCAAAGCTCACAGGGGAGAGATGGGCCACTTCCGGCCATCACGACGCCAACAGGGGAAAGACGTCCAGAGACGCTGTCGGCCTAGGGGTCAACAAGGGTCTCACGTCTGAAAACGGAAGGGCAGAGGACAAACCTAGAAAGGAGGAGATTCCTCGTTCGTTGGTTCAGTAAAAATCAGAAGCTGCTCTTTAAAGAGAAGGAACCGGGGGATCCTAACATGCTTAAAAGTTTATTGCAGGCTTCATGTTTCAGGCTCGCGCAGGCACTACTTGAAATACTGAATGCACCATGCAGAAGCGGTCTGCAGAAGGCAGGAAACGCATTGAGATGCTCCATCCCGCTCGTTCGCCCCTGCAGACCTCCGGGCCTTAGAGCTTCTCTGGGGAAAAACAGATGCAGGGGGGCTCTGCCTGTCCAGGGCCAAACGTTTTTGAGTTACTACTCCTAGTAAGTTGTAATTCTGACCCTCTGTTAACTCTTCTCCTTTGCCGTAACTCTCTGCCACATGTCTGGTCACCTGTGCGTGCCACGTTCTCCGGCAACGCCGCTGTTCCCATGACGTGTGCCAAGGTGGAGAGTTGCAACCTGGCCTAACACAGCTGTTTATTCTGTAAAAGGTGGGGGAGGGTCTCTTGGCAGCCACCCACCCTTCTTCGTCACCTCCTTAATCTTGGTAACTTGCTAAATGTGGTTTTTGCTACAAAATGGAAAAGCCAGCTAAGTTAAGTGGGCCCCTCCCACCCCAGTTCAAACTTGGAGGGGAAGCCACCAGGAAGCACCCGGCCCCAAGCCTGGGAGGAAGCAACGGCAGGTCACTTTGGTACCGTTTGCCAAGGAAACCACCTGAGCATCCTAGTGGAAGGCCAGGTGCTGAGCTTGATTTGCACACCTTTTACTAAAATAAAGGAAGGAACACATGCAAGTAAATCACAAATCATCCCCCAAGGATGGAAGTTCCAGTGCAGCCCTCTTGATGACACCCCCATCGCTCTCCCACAGAACGTCTGCCTGGCTCTTGCTACTGGACGTCTCCTTCTCCCAATCATTTGGGGCAGCGCACGGCAGGAAAATGACCGTCTGGCTGCAGCTGGCTCGGGGGGGGGGGCGCCTCTAGCTGTCACCTCGGCAGCCTTGTGCCAGGCAGGGCCTTCCTTCCCTCCAGGAGTGGGGTGCACCCCCCCCCCCCCAGGACAGAGAAGGCCACCTCCTGCACAGTCCCTGCCTGGCTGCTCCTCGTCTGACGGACGAGGCTGGCCAGAGCCCTTGGAGGGGCCACCCCTGGCAGAGTGGCCTCCGGGCCCTCGGAGAGGTCTTGCAGGGTCTGGGCAAGCAGGCACTTACGTTGTCGTGGCTGAGCATCACTCCCTTGGGGTTCCCCGTCGTCCCCGAAGTGTAGATGATGGTGCAGCACTGGTTGGGCTTCAGGCTAGTGAGGATGTTATCCAGCTGCTCGTCCGGGACAGAGCCGCCCAGGGCCATGAACTCGTCCCACTGCCCAGAAGGAAAGGCCGCACGGCCCCAGGTGAGAAGAGGCGGCCACGCCTACGCTCGTGCGCCAGCGGCACCGTGACCGGGAGGCATATGGCGCAAGGCCTGTGGCTCCCGCCTCCTCTTTGGCCTCCTCGTTGGTGCCCAATCAAGAGGCGTTATGCTACCCCTCCCACACATGTAACGCCGCTTCCCCGCAGAGGGAAAATGGAGGAAGCCGGGCCAGAGAGCCGGCCCTTGGAACGCATCTGGCCCTGGCAGACGGGACTCACGCTGTAGAGATTTGGCCTCTTCTCTTTGATCTCCTCGCTGTACTGGACGATCGCTTTCAAGAGAGGCAGTTTCTTCTGTACCTGGAGGGGAAAGAACAGAGGCCTCAGCCAATGCCTGTGCACGGGGATCCCCAGCAACGCCTGAAAAGTCACCAGCGTCCTCCGGGGAATTGCTTTGGGGACTCAAAAGCCCCACCGCATCTTGTGGAAACAGAAATGCAAACTCAGAGCTCACTCCTGCAGGGAGTTTGGGGCGCAGGATCTAGGCCGCTGCCCCGAACAGCCCCATACCAATTCCTTTGCTGGTCTTTTGGGGCTGTTTCTGAGAGCCTTCCCTGACCCGACTGGATGTTCCCATCTTTTTTTACAGGTTGTCCTCATTTAGCGACCACAACTGGGACCAGCATCTTGGTCATTAATGAAAACCGCACCTGTGATCACATCTGACTTTGGCTTTCCTCTGCTTTACAGATCTTCAAAGATCATCAACGCGAAGATGGGTTGTAAAGTTACTTTTCATCACCGTTGTAACTGTGAATGGTCGCTAAATGAGGACTACCCATATTCTCTTTGTATGGTTGGAGTGTTGTTGGGCTTTTATTTTGCATTGGATGTCTTTTGTATTGAATTTTTTTCTATAAGCTAAGCTGCTGGGTGTTGTCCTATTGTGGTGGCAACATAGGAATACGTTTAACAAAAGCAATACATTCCACAGCAAGCCCCTTGCCACATGATAGAAACAATCCAATATAAAGGACCAGCTGCCTCCTGGAGCCGGGGGGGGCAGGGGGGCTCCGTCCCTGGAGGGTAGCAAGCAAGGCCGGACAGCCGTTTGCCCAGGATGGTCTGAGGATTCCTGCCCTGGGCAGGGGCTGGACTAGGAGACCCGCAAGGCCCCTTCCCACCCCAGGGTTCTACGTCTCACCTCCAGGATTTTCTGGAGCTGCTTGTCGTTCTCCACCACAACGATGTTGGCCCCGCAGTTCTCCGCGACGTAGAGGCAGGCCTCGGGGGAGTTGGTGGTGTAGATGCCGACCGCAAACCCCCTGCAGAGAAGCCCTGCCTTTTAAAGCTCACCTCTTCAGAAACACACCGGTGGGAAATCAGGCCACCCATCATCTCCTTCCTGAAGGCCTTGGGGAAGGGCCACGGCATTTCGGGGGGGGGGGGCTGCTCTCTCTTGCACAGCATCGCTTCCCACCCATCCCTTGGAGAGTGCTCCTTCCACAGAGTCCCCAACGGGGCGGGGAGGGAACTGTTAAACATTTTGCAGCAAAAGCACCAAGGAGACCCCCACGTGCTATGCACTGCCACTGAAAGCCCCCCTTGGGCAGTTTCACACTGCGCTGAGGGTCACTCGACAGCCTGGCCCCGCTGCTTTGCCCAGGGCACCTTCTCCACCTCGGGAAGGGGGTCTTCCAGCGCAGGAAGTGGCTTGTGGTCCCAAGCCGGCCCGTAGAATGCCACTACAAGCCGCTTCCTGTTCAAAAGAGCCACACCCGGAAATGGGCCCCCCGCCCCCAAGGCTTGGGGCAGCCCCATCTGGCAGAAAAAGGGAACCTTCCAAGAAGGGGTAGTGGTGGTGGCAAAAAGTCAGGAGTCTGGGAGCACCTTTCCCAACTCAGAAATTGTGTTAAAAGGCAGCCCATGAAAGTGCCCGTCTTTTAACAAAATGCGTTAATCGCAAGCGGGGCTACCAGGCTCCTGCACTTTGGGTCACCCCAAGGAGCAGCAGAAGTTTGGAGAAAGGAAGGGGCGCTGCAGAGCCCCAGGGGGTTCATCCCGTCTGCTCCTCACACTGGGAGCCCCAAAAAGCCAGCTCCCCCTACACTCTGCCTGCATTCACAGAGCCCCTGACCTGACCTCCTGCGATGAAGACAAAGGTGAAGACGACAGCCTAATTCACGCTGCAGGCTGGGGGTCCCAGCGCAGAGTGCTGTGTGGACGCCGACTGAATCCCAACCCACACAGACTTAGGACAGAATTTCAGCCCAGAAAGTGGTCCAGGAGAAACCAGGATCTCCCAGGAGATCACTGGGCGATTTGCTCAACTGGCAAAGATTCTTAACTCTCTCTCAGGTAGCCACAAAGACGCCTCTTCAGTTTAGCTGCTAAAGCTCCCAGGAAGGGGAACACTGAGGCAGGGGCTCCCATCCTGATGCCGGGGCCCAGCCAAGGGGTCTCCATAGCCGCCATTCCAGAGACCCCCCTTGCACTGACCCTAAGCGTAAAGGAGAAAAGGGGGGGGTCCCTTGGACCCTTGGTGAGTAATGAATCTGCCCATGTCGGGGACGCACCCCCCTTTCTCTCCCAAGCGATTCCCCAGGAGGTCGGGGGGGGGGGTCCTGCCCTTACCCAGCAAAAATGGCTCCGATGTCGGCGAGGAACCACTCCAGTGAGTTGAAGCCCAGGATGCAGACGCTGTGGAAACGCGCCAGGCCCAGCTGCCAGGGAGAGCGGAGACGTGAGCAGGCCCCCTCGCCTGACGCCCCCTGCCCCGTCTCAGTGCGCCGGCTGCCCACAGCCCAAAAGCAGTGGGCTGTGGCCAGATCCCTGCTGCGCCAGGCGACCTGGTGCCACCCTCAGTGCCTCTCCTCCTGCCCTACCTCGCAGGGCTGTGGTGAGCTGGAGGTGGCAAGCTGCGGGGAGCGAGCTCCTTCCCCCTCCCCTCCCCAATACACCCCCCCCCACCTTGAGGAAGCTTTTGGCCGCCTTGCGGCACTCCCCGTAGTACTGCCGGAAGGTCAGCTTGGTCCACTGCCCCTGCTGCTTCGAAGCCAGCGCCGGGAAGTCGCCGTACTTGTCTGCGGAGGCCAGGAAGAATTCGTGGATGGTGACGGGCGGCTCGCTGCCCATGCCGCTCTCGTCCATCCGCAGGTTGACTTCTCCGTTGCGCTTGGTGGTCCACAGCCCCCCAGGGGCCGCCCCTGGAGGAGGAAGAGGCAGAAAACCGTCCTGCTCACTGATGGCCAGAAGAGGGAGATTCCAACTGCCAGGCCGGGTTGGCGGATGCCTCTGAGAGACCTTCCTGGGAACACGGCTGTTTTTCCAAGGGCCCCCCCCAGTGCTGAAAGTGGGGAGCCTCCAACTTCCCTCCCAGGCACATCTTCCCTGACTCCAGAGCGGCTCCCGAGAGCCTCCCGCCTCCTGCTGGGTGGGACCTTCCGGCTGGAAAGCCCGCCTGCCGTGCCAAGCAACGGCCCGTTCCCTCAGAACGGATCAAGGCTCCAGTCCTCATGGTTCTGAAGGAAGGAGCCATCAAAACAGGAACTCAGAATGCAGCTTTGTTCCAGGTCAGGCCTAAACTAGTCTTGGCATGACTGACAGCAGCTCGGCAGGGATCCCGGTAGCCCCCGGCTGGCAGTGCTGTTGGGGACCCTTGGTCTACCAAATTAAGTAGGGGGGCTCAATCACAGCCCTACAGCTTTTCTCCCTTCTTTCCAAGGGTTACGTCACATTCCTTCTCAGAGATGTGAAAAAGTAGACTCCAGAACTTGCATCTAAGAAGTGCCTCTGAGCACACGTCGAGTTCTTTCCTCTCCGACCCGCCACAAAACTAGCTGGCTTGTGCGTAGGATTGAGCTAGATTTCAACTGCGCCCCCACCCCGTCTTGTTCCAGAAGCCAGAAAACCGCTTTCTCATGGCCAGCGGGCTTCTGAAGAAATCCAGTTCTTGCCAAGGTGCTGCTTCCCGGCCAAACGGGATGGGGGCTATTTTATGGGAAACACCCTCCCCCAATGGGACCACTCGAAAAGTGAGCTGCAAACAGGCACATTTAAAGAGGAAGGGATCATGCTTGGGGTGGAACCACAGGAACTTGGGGGGGGGGAATCACATCTCTCGAGGAACGGCAAGGAAGCAGATCTGGTGCCTTAGGACAGGGTTGCTCAACCTTGGCGACTCTAAGCTGTGCGGACTTCAACTCCCAGAATTCCCCAGCCAGCCATGCCAGGAACTGAAGTCCACACATCTTAAAATTGCTGAGGGCGAGAAACACTGTGCTAAACCACCCCTGACAGGTAGGTCTTGGGCCTCCCAGCAGCCTCCCTTCAGCTGAGTCAGCTACCTTTGGCTTTCGACATCTCTGCGTCTGGCTCTTCCGGCTCCTCGGCAGGCTGGCTGGGCCGGTGCTCAGCGCTGCAGGAAGACCAACAGAAAAAGTCAGGCCGCCCCTCCCCAGGCGCAAAGGAAGTCTGAGGGTCCTCCTCACATTCCCGGGGGTATTCAGGGCAGCGTCCCACCCATGTTTGCATGTCCCCGGCTTAATCTTCCCCCAGCGAGGAGGCCCCCGCTGTCAAGGACCCCGCCTCAAAAAGAGCAAGGGGGCCTTTGGAGGCAGGCAAGGGGCCCTTTGGAGGCAAGGGGCCCTTTGAAGGCAGGCAGAGCGCCAGGCCGCAGCCTTGCCTGCTGACTCAACCCCGGGGCTGGGGCAGCATCCCGGGACAGTGCAACTGTGAGCAGGCTAGTTTGGGGGTGCAGAGAGCCACCCCCAGAAGTGCCCCCCGACCCGGTCACTGGATTGAAGCTCACACAGGAATGATGGACAGGAGAGGGAGATTCGGCAGGCAGGCACTGAACTGCAAATGCCAGGGTGGTTCCCCTGTGCCACGCCAACCCTTCTGCCCACGGGGGAGAGGGATGAGAAACCCAGCCACAAACCAGGGAGCGGAAAGGAAGGGAATCCGCTCAGGCCTTCCACGGCTTCCAGGGAGCTGCAGCCGAGCCGTGGATTCTGGAGATCTGCCAACAGGGTCGCTAACAGGAGAACCCCCGTTTTATTTCCTGCCCTGGGCCGAGCAGGTGGAAAATGCCTCCGTCCCCCTCTAGGGCCATCTCAGTCTTCGTGATCAGGGCGGAGATGCTGGAGCAGTCATCTGGGCCTGGGACCCTCACCCAGTTATGGGGGAAGAATTCTGCCCCAAGGAAAATCATCCTCCCTCCCCCCTGTCCAGCAGAGGAAAGGCCCCACCCCTGCAACCAGGTCTCTCCCAAGCCCCACTTGCTGTCCTCTTTGGAATCAGTAGCTGCCGCCGCAGGTCGAGGCAGCTGGTAAGAAGCGCCAGGCTTCTTCGTCTGCACACTCACACGCAGACACACCTGGAATCTGTTTACACAACGGTCTCCCATTTGCTGCACGGCATCTTTTGACTTTGGGCTCGGGAGGATGATGGGCTGCGACGAGTTCCCCTCTGGTCTCAAAAAGGGTGCCCCCCTCCCTGCCCCCAGGCAGCAGGAGGGTGCCCCACGGCAATGGTCTGCCGCTTCTGCCAGCCCAGGAGTTCTAGAAGGCCTGCTTGTGAGGTCACCCGCAGGGCCAGGCCTCCGGGGTTCTGCCCTCGTGAGGAAGCGGGCTGGCTCGAGCGGCCCTCGGCAACAGGGGACAAAGTGGCCCCGTTGCTCCATGCAGGGGAGCAGGCAGGCCTGATTCTGCCCTGGCTGCAGACCCCGATTCCAGAGGGCTTGCTCGGGAGCCCTCACGCCGTCAACGCTGCAGAGATGCCACTGCAGAAACAGCATTAGCTGCTCCTTTGGGGCTCACATAGGTCACCCCAAGGATTGCCAGACCCTGCAAGGGGCTGCCAAGAATTTATACAGCCCTCTGAAATTATGTCACTTAGGAGACCATTCAGACCCTCCCTCCCTCCCTCCCTCCCTCCCATCAAATTGCAAAGAGGCGCTCAATCCATACTGAATCTGCTCTAAACACATCTTTCCGTTCTGTTATTTCCGCTTGTGATTCTCATTCATCTACATTTAGCTAGCTAACCAGAGTTTGGAGTTCTGCAAAGGGGCCATCACATCACCTTGGGGTTTTCTGATTCTACGGAAAGGAAGAACGGAGCACAGGCCCGCCTGATTTTGGGAGAGTTCATTTCAACAAGCTAGAGAAATTTTTGCAAGGGTCCCACGGAGAGAAGTCAAAGGGAGATTGGAAAGTTCCCAAAAATAAAACACTGGGGGGGAAAAAACACCAACCCCCCGCTTTTTTGGTTAAAAGAGGGGGCAGTTTCAACCGAGCTGAGGATGAAAAGCAGCAGCAGCAAATGGGGGATAACAACGATGGAAGCATGCCAGCAAGCATTTCATTTTTGTCCAAAGAATTTCCAAAGGCCCAAGTACAAAAGTAACTTAGGTGCCCACAGGACGAGTTGGAAAAAGGGGGCTTTTCTCTGGACCTGCTGCAGAGAGAAGCTAAGGAAGCCTTTGGCGGGGTGGGGGGATCTCTGTCCCTTCTTTGCTTCCGGCTCCTTGAGGATTGAGTTTAAATCTCCAGGACCAGCTCAACTGCAGCTGAGAGTCCTGAAGGAGCTTGGGGGTGCCATCTCGGGACCCCTTTTCACAACCCCTGAGAAACCATGGAGGACAGGCGTAGCCCCAAAGGCTGGGTGAAGGGCAAATGTCCCCTCAAGCATCCTCCCTGTCTTCAAAAACGGGGAACCGGGAAGGAGCACTCCAGACCAGTCAGCTCGACATCCAAACCGGGCAAAACTCTGGAGCAGGTTATTCTGCCACTGGTTGGGGAGCGTTTAGAACAGGATGCCTCGCTTGGCCGGAGCCATCTGGGAGTTGTCAAGATTAAATCATGATATGATTTACATTCTACATTCCTGATAAAACAGCCAGTTTAGGTGATGACAGAAATGCACCCCGCTGGCTGCAAAGCATCCAACAAAATCTGGGAATCTGGCAGAGAAAATGCAAAATGTGGGCAGGACACGTGACTGTTAGACCAAAAGAAAGCTGTTTCTCTGCCCTGGTTCTGTGTCAAGCTGGAAGGGGACGTCGAGCAGCTCGTTGTGAGCCTCCGTTCCAGGCCTTGTGCTCTTCAACTGATTTTAAATGATTCAGAGGAGAGTTTAGGAAATACAAGAGTCAAGCCTGCAGACAACACCAAGATACCAGGGATAAGAAAGTCCCTAGAGAACAAAATCAAGATCCAGGAGGATCTTGACAAGTGGGAACATCCGAAAGACAAATTTCAACGGGGACAAATGTAACGCCGTACCTCTGAGTAGGAAAAATTAAAGGCACAAACTCAGGATGGGAGAGACAAAACCGGGCAGCAGGACACGCAGAAAGGAACCAGAGGACAAGATCGCAATCGTTTTGAGGAGGACACGGACACCCCGGAGCCTGCGCAGCCAAGAGGACAGACTGGAGGGGCTCATGTAGCTTGGAGGAAAACAGCTTGCGTGGTGGCTGCCCTCTAGGATCAGAAGGGCTCCCAGGTAGAAGATGAGGCAGAACCACTTAGTGTCATTCCAGGGGGTAGGACAAAAAATATGGGCTTCCCATTTTGAAGCAGCAGATTTCAAGTGAACTTTGGGGAAAATGCTCTGCTGTACTTTACCTGGACCACTTCTGGCCCAGAGGATTAACTCCTTCCTCCCTCCAAAGCAGCCTCAGCTGTGCGTAGTACCCCTAACGCAGAAGAGCTTTGTTCACCCAACGCTTTCCCACTTGCCAGCACAATCCTGAAAGGCAAGTAAGCCTGAAAAATGGCTTTTGCCAGGGGCTGCCCTATGGCCACTTCGCTCCTTGCCCATCTGGTTTCCCAAAAGAGGCCAGAGTTTCAGCACCTCCAGCTCAGAACGAGATTTCTGGGTTGTCTTTCCAAAGGCGAATGTCAAGGAAGGCCTTAAGGGAGGCACTTCCCAGAGGGTTTGGCTTCCGCCTGGAACACTGAAGGGAAACCGAGTCAGAGTGGAAGGCCTGATATCCCAGGGAAAGGGGCAGGTGGGCCTTCTCTAGCGAAGAACCGTGGCCTCACCAGCCAGCTTGGGAGGCTGTCTCAACCCTGGCTTGGAGCATCCCCGTGCTCGGGCATGGTTTGGGAAGTAAGCTACAACCGGCAGGGTTAGACACCACAGCAAGGCCCTGGTTGTGCAAGGTCTCCCCAACGGTCTCCAAGCCCCCTTCCCTGCCTGACTTTTGGAGATGGGCCGGCCCCACTGAGGCCACCATAGGTGGCTGTGTCCATCGTGGGCTCCCAGCCTTTTGCTGGTGCCTCCCCTTCTCTCCAAGCCACACCCTGTAATTCACAAGCCACAAATGCTGGGTTGGCACAGGACACTAACCTCAAAGCAACCCCCTGCCCCCAAATTACCAGGCTGGCCACCTGGGTTGCTGCACCCAAGCCTTCATTAGAAAACCGGTCACAGTCTTCTTCTTAGGAGCTGAAACCAGAGGACTTTCCTTGAGAGAGTGAAACTGAGCCTTCCCAGAGCCTGTGGGAGCTTGGTGAGCTGCGGGGCAGCCGTGCCCCAATTCCTGTGCCAGCTTTCCCATGGCATCAGGTCCCATCTGCCACATGGGCCCATGTCCTTGGCAAAGCACCCTTCCAGGGCTGTAACAGGGAAGGATGGAGAAACAGCTGGCACCCCAGAGGGCTCTGGGGAAGGGCAGAATTGCCCCCCTCGCTAGCAGGGGACAGCCTGCAAGGCCAGCACCATAATCTGTGAGACCCTTTGATAGGAGCAGATAGAGCAAAGGCAGAGACTCACACACACACACACACGCCTGTCCCTCATGCTGGAGTCTGGTTCCTCTGATGCCCAGCATTTCTGCAAAGGCAGTTTAGTCCGTGGAAACACGCCCAAGGGAGAATTGCAGCTGCGGGGCAGAGATAGCAGTTGGCAAATCACTAATCTTTAGATGTAATGGACATTTGGGAACGACAGACACATTCCCTCCCACAGAAGTCCATTAAATTAAGGTCTTTCTGTACTTTGTGCTAAGTCAAACCTAATCAGGCTACACAATGGCTTGATGTGGTGGGTCAATCCAGCTTCTAAGAACACCCTTTTATTTTAAGGTGGTGTATTTTCTGAGGGACGCGGTGGCGCTGCGGGTTAAACCGCTGAGCTGCCGATCGGAAGGTCGGCGGTTCGAAACCGCGCGGCGGGGTGAGCTCCCGTTGCTAGTCCCAGCTCCTGCTCACCTAGCAGTTCGAAAACATGCAAATGTGAGTAGATGAATTGGTACCGCTTCGGCGGGAAGGTAACGGCGTTCCGAGTCGTCATGCTGGCCACATGACCCGGAAGTGTCTATGACAACGCCGGCTCCAAGGCTTAGAAACGGAGATGAGCACCGCCCCCTAGAGTCGGATTCGACTGGACTTTACGTCAAGGGAAACCTTTACCTTTACCTTATTTTCTGCCCATGCCATAGCATGGTCCATATTTATTCATTCCCCACATTTACACAGCTGCCCATCTCACAGAACGTGACTCTGGCTGCTGGCATACAATAAAAACAAATATCAAGCACTCCGTAATAAAAATGTGTGTCCACTGGGGGCAGTGGGGGGGGGCAGAGAAGGTCCTGCGCTGCCCCCCAGCCCAAAGAAGAGAACAAGCACCCACCCACCTTGGTGAAGAGGTGGCCACCAAAACGTCGCTGAGCGAGATGTCCGTCGGTTCCGAAAAGGGAGGCGTCTCTGGCCCCACAGGGAAAGATCCTGCCACCGTGGCTGGAGATGCCATCTTGCACAAGCCTGGCATGAAAGGAAAACAAATCCCTGTATGATTCTTGCCACCCTCCAAAGGTTTTTATTCCACCATAAGACACAATTTGCATCCATAAGGCACCACCTAACCCACAATAGCAAACCTCCCTCCTTTCACACGGTAAGGAAGAACCGCTGCCAGGTGTCTGTTATGGGTCTCCACTCCAGGGTGACAGATCCGGCTGATTCAGTGCGTAATTCTACCACTTTTGCTTTAAATCATGAATGAGCTATTTCTAAAATAATAAAGAGCATGAATGAAGAATAAAAATGACCGCCCAGAGTGGTGGGAGGAGATGGGCGGTGACAAATTTGACAAATAAATAAACAAAATAAAAGCAGGTGGAGAACGAAGCAGTGACCCAGAAAGTGCATCTGCCCGGAGCAGGAGCCTCAGCTGGATGGCCTCAAGGGACTCTTCCAATTCAGGGAAATAAAGTGGCAATACTTCCTGAGACGGTTTTGGTCAAGGGGCACCGGGCATGTAAAAGCTCCACGACAAAAGCAAATTACCTGCGCAGGAGTGAGGGCTTTTTTTGGGGGGGATGGGGGGGACAAAAATACTTAGAAATGCTGTGGGAGGAGGAATTCCGCCCAAAAGCCAGACTCCAGGGTCTTGGAATATTGGCTGCTTCTAGCCCTTCAGCTGAATTCTTGGTTTTCCCGATATCTGCTCTGCATATTTTCATTTAGAAACAGCTGGTTACGGGCATCGTTTTCCCTGCCAGTTCACCCAGAAACAGGAGAGTTTGCCCCCCCCCCCCAAAATCCTGCCTTGCTGCCCAACTAGGGGGGAGGAGGTGTTCCTGCGAGGGACAAGCACAGGCACTGGGAGTGTGTGCCAAGAAGACATATTCCCAACAGGGCCACCCAAGGCGTGACGATCAGCCAGCTGCCCAGCTAAAGCCAGCAGGCGCCTCTCTTGGGCTGCAGTGATACAGGAAGGTGCCGGAGGCAAAGGATCACTTTGGTGACAGCCGCAAAGACATTCATTCATACTGCGCGGGAGCAGGCCATGGCAAACCATCCTGTATTTTCATCAAGGAAACCACCCGGATAAAAACAAACGAGTGGGTCATCAGGCGCATCAACAGAGTTCTCCCTGGAGGCACCCATGGCCAGGCTCAAATTATCCCCTTCGGACATGTTATGCGCAGACCCCGCTCTCTGGAGGAGGCTCGGATGCTGGGACGGGTGGAAGGAAAGAGAAGAGGACGACAACCGGCAGCCGGGGGCGGACTCAGTTGCAGGGCGATGGGGGCACCCTTGGGAGACCTGAAGGACCAGGATGGGGACTGATCCTCCTGGAGACATCTACCCATGCGGTTGCTAAGAGCCAACAATGACTTGATGATAATCAAATCAATCACGAGTTAAAAACCTGAAGTCGGAAAGGCAGGCTAAGCTAATTTCTCCTCCGCTCGTATACATCGCACACAGGCCTGGTGGAGCTCATGGCTGTCCTGGCCAGGGATGATGGTTGCTGTAGCTGGAGAGCACTTAGGTAAATGTGAACAAAGCCTCTGGGATACACCTCGCCTCTGTCCCTCTCCTCTTTCTCCTTCCTCCGGCTTCTAAAGAGGAAGATGCTGGAGGTGGATGGTCACTTTAGGGACAAGGGCAACTGAGGGCATTACAATTATTACCAGCCGCAAGGGGGGTGCTTAGCTGCAGGGGCGAGGGGGGCACTGTTGGGAGACCTGAAAGACCTGGTTGGGGACTGAGCCTTCTGGGAAAATCTCTCTCTGTGGTCCCAGGAGTCGAAAACCACTCAAGGGCATATAATCAAGCAGGCATAAACTGTTTCAGAGGAACTCCAGAAATTCCAGTAAATATTCAAAATCAATTTTTCTGTGTGTGCATGTATATGTGGGTGCCGGAGAAAAAAAAACCCTAACTCCCCAGACCAGTGATAGTGAACCCATGACATGCGTGTCAGAGATGACACACGCCACAATGTTTTGGGTGACACTCCAGCGTTCACCAACACCCTGTGTGAGCTACCAAAGAAACTGAATGAACAAAAGGCCCTGCAACACCCCCCACCCACCTGCCTCCCCCGCATCTCTGCCCTTTTGGCCACCCAAAATTGGATTGTATTTTTAAAAAATAAATGAATATGTAAAGAATTATTTCTCTTTTGTTCGGGTGTGTGTGTGTGTGTGTGTGTGACACGCCGGCAGAGTCAAGTTAGGCATTTTCCCAATTTCTGACACGTGCTCCAGACTGAAAGAGCTCTGTTTTTGCTTGTGACTTTGACATCTGGATTTCCCCACTGTTGAAATGTCCGGGGCAGGGGGCATAGAAAAAGGAAAGGCACTTCCGTTTCCTCTTAGGAGACAGGAAATGTCCCCAGAGGCAGAGCCTGGTCATCTCTGGACACAGCTGGGCTTCTAAAGGCACCCGCCCCGTGTGCCAAGCCGGTGGCCCCCAGTTGAGGTCATGCGCCAGTGGTGACGCACCATCAGCCCATCCGCCTCTTCCCTTTTATGGACCCAACCTGTCTCATCCAATCCCCCCCCGCCCCCCAACCGATTTCAATCAGCTTCCGGCCTGCTGCGACATGCAAATGAGTTCTGCTGGCTTGATCAGAAATAACTTCCATTTCGGCTAAGACAGTTACCAGGGCAGGCAAATGAGCCGCAACGAATTTGCTTCCTGTGAGACTCCCTCTGAGCAAGCGTCAGGTTTTTATCTGAGAAAAAGAGGGGTGGAATTTCCAGCCTCTTAGGACCACAGACCTCCTTATGCATGTTTTTGGCAGGGCGAGCCCCATGGAGCAGACTTCTGAGCAACTTTTCAGAGATGCATTCCTAATTTAAAAGTTGTTCCCTGTAGACCAACATCTAACCAGTATTTCTCAACCGTGGCAACCTTAAGATGCACATACTGGCTGGGGAATTCTGGGAGTTGAAGTCCACATGTCTTAAAGTTGCCATGGTTGAGACACATTGATCTAACCAATCAAAAAATGGTTCCTCAGGTCCACAGAACCAAGCAATTAGAATTTTCAGCTAGATTGCCTCGGATCATGGAATCTCCACTAAGGTTTCAGGGCCCACGATCAGTGATAAATCTGGTTTTCCCTGAAGCCAGATCAGGCAAAGTCCACCTGGTCCAGCATCATCCTTCCTGTATTGGCCAGAGAGGAGATGCTACTAATGAGGCATGCCCTGGTGTGTCCCTGGTTATTCACTGGTAGACTGTCCTCAGACAGGGGGTTCAGTTTTCAAAGCTATCTCATCCTGATCTCAAGATATTTCAAGCAATGAGCTGTACAATTCACTTCTTCACTGCCTCCTGTTCCGAGTCCCATTTTGACCAAGCGAAAGCGTTCCATGCACAAAGAGCCACATCAATTTCCCTGACACTGCAGGGAGTGCCCTGGGTCGAAAGGCTTCCTGTCCTCCCCTTACGATTTGAACACAATCCTTGTTTATTTACTCCCTGTATGCTGGTTAAACTAAAGTGGTCTCTTGTTGAGTCACCTCCTGCCAGGAAAGAAGTCTCCCCAGGCAATCAACAGGACTTCTTTTCAAAGGAAGAGCACGTGGGCTGAGCAACTCACGAGGCTAACCAATTCCACTAAGCAATTCCACGTTAGTCACTAGCCTGCTTTGCCTATGGCAACATGCACCATCAAGAAGGCAAAACCACAGGGGAAGGAGGCCGGCCTTTCGGAGTGTCCGAGCCCGGCCGCCTCCAGAAAGACACCCAGGCCAGTCAAAGGGTCTGTTTTTACAGGGCAATTTGAGAAACAGGTGAACGCTTCCCGCCAGCAAATGTGCCAACATTAATGCAAGAATCCAACTATTTTAGCAATTCTCCAGCCAGAAAAGCTACCTTGTCCTTGGATCAAACGTTTGAATTGCACACCGAAAAAACCCCCAGACTTTGGACAAACAAGAGTGAGTGCCAGCAGAAAGGAATCTGTCCAAGACTTTAGGCCACAATCGAAAGAAAAAACATATTCTATACCAGCAATCCTCAAGTTAAATTAAACTAAGCAGCAGCAGCAGCTGGTCTCACACATTATGGCTCGAATTGACGGTATTTATTTATTTAATGTCAACCTGGCAATGTGGCTTATAAGCTCACATATTATGTGAGTGAACTAGAGCAAATTCAACAATCCCAGTTTAAAGGAGCAAAATCATGGCGCCAGATCTGACCCAGAGCTGAGGAAGGATTTTCCACTGGGGCCTCCAAAGATCAGGGCCAACCATCAAGACAAGCTGCAAAACAAGACCCAGGAGCATTTCAGGACTCTCAGCCCATGTGCAGGAGCACCCTTGCCTCTTGCAAAACTAAAGCTGGCAAAGAGAATTCTTATAAATCTAATTGCTCACTCTTAAGAGGCCAGGTTCAGACAACCTTCCAGAGCCCCTCTTCCATCCCTTATAGCAGGGGGAACCTGTAAGGTGGGGGCTTAAAGCAATGCACCCGCCTTCCTGCAAACACAAACACAGAGGACGCTTTCTCCCTTTGGCTCCTCCAGAATCTTGCTCTACTTACGCAAAACATGCATTCTCAATTGCATATGCCTTGGGGAAGGGAGGGGGGGTCTGAAAAAATGCCAGTTTGCAGAAACACTAAAAATCCTAAACTCAGCAGCATGAGACCACGGGGGGGGGGCACACTCAGGGGACAAACCCTGCCTGGGGGTGGGAGAGGCCCAGCTGAACTGCTGAGCGGAAGAGATTCTTTTTACCACCCTGTCCCACTTCTGTCCGGCCAATGGCAGAGTCAGCAGCCGGCTGTTTCAGGCATCCGCGCAATGCTGGGGCAGGGAAGGATGGGGCAGCACCCCCCACCCCCTGCCAAGCCGAGGCGCTCCTCCCCCAGGCCTGCCCAAATCCCAGGGACCTGCTCGGCCGGCTCCTCGCGCTTCCCGGCAGGCTGGCTGTCTCCTGCCCACGGAGGGTTGCGGGCTGACATCCCACCCCGCCCCCCAGACCCGCCTGTTGCTCAACGCGGCTCCTGCTGCACCTGCTGCCGCATCACCCAACGCTTTCCAGCCAATGGGAGAGCCGAGCGGCTGCATCGTCCCAGCACCGTCACGTGCAGCCCGTCCCCAGACGCGGCCCGGGGTTACTGGAGCACAGCGGCGGGAGGGGCGCTGGCGGGCAGACGCCCCGAGGACGACGTGGCGCCCTCGCCCTCTCACTCACAGAGCGGGGACGCGTGCCAGGTGGCCACCCGGCCCCGGGGCAAAGAGTGGCCCCGTCACCCCGCCAACGTCCCGAGCAGAAGGGTGACGTGGCGCCCAAGCCGGCGGACGCAGAGCTGGGTCGCGCTGAGGAGGGGCAGCCCCCGAGGGCGGGAAGCCGGCGGGGCACCCCCACGCGGCGCTCGTCAGCGACACAGACCCTCGCGCGGGCCCCTTTCAAGGCAACCCGGGTGGGGGGGTCGGAGACGGGAACCGAGGACACTCCGAGGAGCAGCAACCAAGGGCTGCCGAAAGAGATGGAGGGCGCTGGGTTTAGCCCGGGAAGCAGAAGACTGGGGAGGGGGGTTGGATGGCCTCCTTCAAACACCTAAGCAGATGACAGGTCAGGACGCCCGTCCCAGAGGGAAGGACACCGGCCGGCGGATTTCAGTCACAGGAAGGCAGAGTCCAGCTGAAGGCCAGGGGGGGAGACTTTCCAGAGGAAATCTGCTGACGCCGGCCTGACCTGACGGCACACCAACCCATCCCGAGCGATCCCGCTTTCCCAGGGAGCTGGTGAGCTCCTCTTTGAGCAGAGAGGCCGGGCAGCCATGCTGTAATTGGGATCCCTGCCCTGAGCAGGGAGGGCGTGGATTGCATGGCCTCAAGGGCCCCTCCAGCTCTAGCATTCTACAACGACGCAAGGAGATCACTCCCTTCTGGTTTCAAGGGAAGCAGGAACTACATCCCCGAGAAATTCAGAATTAAAGAAACAAGCCAAGAACGCCAGAGATAATTTCATTAAAGGCATGGAAGTCTGGGGGCAAGAGAAGCTGGCTCCTCAACCTTGGCCCCTTGAAGATGTGTGCACTTCAGCTCCCAGAATTCCCCAGCCAGCCATGCTGAAGATGAAGTCTACACATCTTCACAAGGTTGAGGAACACTGCTCCAGAACCTGCAGACCCGGGGGTGGGGGGGCTCTCAAGGGGTCTTCCTAGAAACAATCCCCCCTCGGAGAGTTCTAGCATTCCTGGTCTTGGCCGTCCTCGTCCTGGGAGCAGAGGCCGTGTGCCCTCTCCAGCAGCCCAGCTGTCTCAGAAATAGGACAGAGCAACCAGGAGCCACATTCACAAGAAACAGAATTCACAAGCAACCACATTCACGTCTTTTGCCTCCCCGTTCAACCAGAGGCACCCGATTTCCTTTCCCTCCTGGACCTCCCCTCCCATATCGGTTGGGACATCATCCCCCATGGTCCACAGCCCTCCAGGGCTGGGAAGGGTCCCCAGCGGCAAGTCTCCTTCTCTGCCTTTTGCACAAGGGCTTCCCTGTTGCTGCTAAACACAACATTTGTGATTCTATAAGCTGTTGTCACTGACAAATTGGAGCATTGTTTGAATAAGGAAGTGGCTGAAGAGAGAGCAGAGTCCTTGTCTGCCTGCAACAAGGAAATGCATAATCTCATGCCAGGTGAACACAAACCTGTTGCGTTGGAGGTCACACGTCTGGGAAATAACATAAATAAACAGCAAGTGTTTTGTGACTGGTTTTTTTTAAATTTATATAAATCCAATTTATTCACCACCCATCTCTCTCAGAGAGTGACTCTTTTGCATGTGTATAAGCTGAACAAGTCCAAAAATTATTCCTAAGAAGAGATCTGCCAGTGAAGGCTCCCAGAATTTTTGGTTTGCTTCTTTTGCCTCCTTGCAAAAGCTTCTGTCTTTTAATTAAATGTATTGGTGAAGGCACCAGGGTAGAAACCAGGAGACCGTGAGTTCTAGTCCTGCCTTGGGCACAAAGCCAGATGGGTGACCTTGGCCAGTCACTCTCTCTCAGCCCTGCGAAGGAGGCAATGGCAAACCACTTCTGAAAAACCTGCCAAGAAAACTGCAGGGACTTGTCCAGCCAGTCTCCGAGAATCTGACATGACTGAACGGATTAAAAATAATACGGTGTGTGGGAAAAGGTGCCACTGGCCTCCTCCTGATTTTGGGGTCCCGTAGGCTAATGCGGCTCTCCCACAGCAGCCCTCCGCAGACCCTCTCATCTCGAGGAAAAGGGGCAAGACCCCTGAGATAAGGAAAGGGGGCTGAACCATCCCTGAAGTCCTGGGCAGGGAGACTGTGATGAGAAGAGACCCAGGTGGGCCCCTCCCCGCTCCCCGGGCATAAGAGGGAGGGCAGGGCAACCAAGTTGGCAAGGCTCCCTCATCATAGCCCATCTCAAAGCAGAGCTCAGCTCTTCTGGGCTGATCTGGTCTACCCTGAAGGGCTGGCAAGTCTTCCAGGTGCAATGGACCCCGACTCCCATAATTCCCAGCCAAAATCGTCCTTTGGCCCCTCGTTTGTGGAGGGTTGTTTGAAGGAGGGGCTAGATAATGACATGCAGAGGACTCTCGGGCCCCTGCCCCACACCTCTGTCCTCCGCCACCCAGAACGCGGAGAGGAACAGGGGACGCCCCTTCAAAGGGACCCGACTGGGCAGGGGACAAGCCAGGGCTCACCCGAATCCGGGCCACCTGGTCCATCCAGGTCAGGAGGCAGCAGGTGCGGGGGAGAAAGGGCCCGTTCCTCAGTTAATGCACCAGGAGACTATCTGCCTTTCCCGTCCGCCCGGGAAGGCTTCGGCGGCCCTCAAAGGCTTGCACGCTCGGGCTGGCCTTACAGCACGCGCGCAGTTCAGGCACTCGGGACTTTTTTCCCCTCTCGCCGCCCGCAGGAGCGATGTCTACTTTCCCTTTCCTTCTTTCGAAGAGGCGGGAAAGGCTGCCGCTCGGCCACTCAAGGAGCCAGCGCCGGGCTGCCAGCCGCACTCCACCGCCCAGAAGCCGGGTCGGGCGGCCGGCGAAGCGCCACCCCCGGGCCACGCGCCGAGCCTCCGGCCCCGCCGGCAGCCCGGGGGCAAAGCGCCGGGTCGGCAAGACTCCGACCGGCCGGTCACGGCAACCCGGCCCGCAGGGGGGCCGGGCCGACGGGCGCCCGCAGGGCAGGCAGCCCCTCCCGGAGACGCCGGCGGGGAGCGCGGCGTCGGCGACTTGCTCCCGACGGGGCACCCCGCCGCTTCGCGAGCGGGAAGGGAAGGGAAGGGAAGGCGAGCCCGGCAGCCGCGGCGCCGGGGAGGCAGCGGCGGGCGCCCGTTTCCGCTCCTCGCCGCCGGGTGCTTTCGCGGGGAGACACAGGGACCCTCCGACACCGTGCCCGCCTCCTCCCGTCCGCAACGGCCGGCCACCCGCCCCGCCCCGCCCCGCCGCGCCGCCCGGCCGCGGAGGGGAGCCGGAGACCTCGTGCGCCGCGGCCGGGCGCCCCGGTCCCCGCTCCCGCGCGCCCCGCTCGGCTCACCTGCCGCTGCCGCTGCCGGTGGCGGTGCCGGTGCCGGTCGCCGATCGCGTCTGGCTGAGCGCCGGGCCCCCGCCCCCGGCCTCTTCTACGGGCGGGGCGGGCGGGGCGGGGCCTGCGCGGGAGGGGCCGGGGGCGGGCGCGCCGGGTAACCCGCGGTCATTGAGCTCCGCGGGGCGGCCGGGCGAGCGGAAGCGCGGGCCACGTGGCCGGGCGGCGGCGGCGGCGGCGGCGCGCGCGCGTGCTGGCCGATTGCACCGGAGAAGCGTTCGGGCGGCCCGCCAGCCCGCCCTGTCTGGGGAGGGAGCGCCTTTCCCGAACTGCGAGAGCGGCGCAACCCGAAGCAGCGCCCGGGGCTGGGTCCTCGGCGCTCCCGTGTGATCCCGCCTGGTGAAGGTACCGCCTCGGGCGGCGGCGCGCTCAGCGGGCGGAGGGTGGCGGCGGCGGCGCGAAGACCGGCCGGGCGCCTCCCGCCTCGGCCCCGTTTCGGAAGAACGGCGAGAGAATCACTCCGGTTCTAAGTAATAATTTGTTACATCTATAAGTATAGGCCGCCCCGTTCCCAGCGACTCTGGGCGGTTGCAGTTGTGACCCCACGCGCCCTTGGGGTGAGTTGCAAAGTCCCAACCTCGGGGTAGGACTTTATTTTATTTTATTTCTTTAAATTTTTATCCCGCCTTTGTTATTTTTATAAATAGCCCAAGGCGACGAACATGCCTAATACTCCTTGCTCCTCCTATTTTCCCCGCAACCACCATCCTGTGAGGTGGGTTGGGCTAAGAGAGGGGGACTGGCCCAAAGTATAATTGTGTGCCATCCAATATCCAGGACTTCTTGACCCTTCTAACACATACAGACCCTGGGAGGTCTGATCATTGTTTGTGCTAGTGATGTCAGCAGTTGCTTCCAGTTGTCAGCTGGTGCAGCTGCATGTCAGGTATCAAAAAAGGTGAAAGTTAGGAAAGACACCGGGGCCGCTTGCAGTTAACCAAGATTTATTAAAACGGTCCCTATACTTGCAGCATCAGGGGCCCACAGCCTCAGGTCACTGCAGTGAGTCTGGGTTGCAGTGAGACAGGTAGTCCATGGATGTGATGTGGGTGGCCCAGAATCGGGCGCCTCTGCCTCCCATTGATGGAATTTAAGTTAAAACTCAACTTGTAAGTGAACCTTTAATCCTACAGGATGCAGTAATGGTATGTGGGAAAGACCTTGGGAGACAGGTGAAGAGATGCTGCCTAGAGAACGGTCAGATAAGAGAGGGCAGAGCCTGCAGCCGCAAAATGGGTGGAGCAAGAGGCTCAGGAGGGACCCACCCTAACTTCTCAGGCTGTAGAGGAGACAGCAGGAGAGATGTACTTTCCAGCTTGCAAGATTCTGTCAATGTAGCCTTACAACAGAGTAGAATTAGCTCCTCTGGTCGTGTTTCCTCTCTGGCCTGCCTGGGAAGGCTGACACAGCAGCAGCTACAAGATTGAGAATGTTGCCAAAAGAGTTGGGGCAGCTAAGGAGTAAGACAGAAGTTGGCTCACCATTCCAGGAGAATCAAGAGGGGACGTCTACCGTGTACAATGCTGTAACGGTATGGGAGAAAGACCCTGAGAGATGGGGCAGAGACGCTGCCAAGGGAAATGTCCGATAAGAGACAGCTGAGCCCGCAGCTGCATAATGGGAGGAGAAAGAGGCTCAAAAGGGACCCTCCCCAGTTTCTAAGGCTGTAAAGGGGATGGTGGGAGAATTGTACTTTCAGACTTGCAAGATTCTGTTAATGTAGCCTTACAATAAAGTAGAATTAGCTCCTCTGGTCGTGATTCCTTTTTGGTTTACCCCGCAAGGCTGACAGATGCATACACAGTCACTAACTCACACGATATCCTCCAGGCAATTCCCTCACACTACACCTGGTTTGTGATTCAGTGCGCCCAAGAAACCAGACTGTCTCCTGTGCAAACCAGGCAGTTGCCCGGACTTTGTGCGCCCTGTGAATAGAGCCAGAACTTCTGACTACATATTTATTCTTACCGCTTTTGAGGTCCTCCAGACGATGCCACGAGAACCTAGCCATGCTCAGACAGGGTGTGTATCCAGCATCAATTTTTCTGTGGTTTCTGAAATAGCTGATATTTTTTGAGTCCACTCAATGCACCTGAAACCCAAACTGACCATCAGAGTGACTGGAGGGGTAAAGCCTCATCATCTGGACCTGGCTTAAAGAACAATTTAAGTTTTTAAATCTTCTAAAGAGCGTCCTATAGGTTCTTTGACCCCATCCATTTGAGTCCCTCAACCTTGCCAGATACAGCTGATTTTCATCAGCTGTTCCCATCACAAGCTCAAAATATTTGAGGTTCTGCTTGCAGACCAGGTAGGTCTTATTTCTTCCAGAAGTGATTGATAGGCCTATCTACCATACTTCTAATCTCCAGATCTGAGATTTTGAGGTGTTGGCCTTCTCTGCGGTGCTGTTTCTCAATCCCGGCTTTTGCAGCTTTGCCCTGGAAAGGCCTTGCTCTTATGGATTCTGATCTCTGTGGTCACTGACGAGACATACAGCTCTGTTCTGCTTTGGAAGACCTTAACCAATGCTTTGCTTCTCCAAGACATTAGCATAGGAGTGTAGTGACCTGCATATTTTGCTGCATTTCCTTTCTTGGGTATGGATACATACACCCACCTTTTCCAAGCCCTGGGCTACACATTCACGTTCTATATTTGTTGAGCTACCGCCGTTAGCACTCTAACTGCCTCTTCTCCTGCAGTTTTAGTCAATTCAGGGGATATTGAATGTGTGCCAGGTACTTTCCTGCTCAGTAGCCAGCCATACCTCACTTTGTAGTGGAGTCAGTTCCTAAGTATGTTTTGTCTGGATAAATTTTTGTTATTCTATAATCTGATTTGTAAATCTTCCCATCTTTTACTCTCATTTGCCTCGTCCATGTCTGCTCTTGAGAATTCCTCCCATAGCTGCAAATTTTCCTGTGATTTATCTGATTGTCCTAAAAACATCTCTCATTCCCTTTTTCTTGCTATTTTCCTCTATTGGTTCTTCATTATGAGATCTCTCCTTTTCCTTGCTTGATATTGTTTGCATTCAGCCATTTGAACAGTCTTGTCTTCAATGTTTGCATTTTCCATTTTTCTTGTTTGATTTTCTTGACCAACAGCTTGTTCAAAAAGCCACTTGGATCATTTTCACTGGGAAATTTGGGGATATACTGTAGCTCCCGCCCTCTGGAACATTCTTCTCCCAGAGGTGAGACAGGCCCCCTCACTCCTGGACTTCTGTAAAAAACTAAAAACCTGGTTCTGCCAGCATGCCTGGAGCAGGAAGGGGAATAGTCATTCTTGGGGATGGCTAGCGCCCTAGAATGGCCCTTTATACTCATGGTCTGAGATTTTATCACATTTTATATTTTTATTGTTTATTTATATTTATATTTATTGTATTTATAATGGCATTGATTTTAAACTTTGTTTTTGTTGTAAACCGCCCAGAGTCTCTCCTCTGGGGGGAGATGGGTGGTGATAAAATTTGGTAAATAGATTTTTTTCTGCTGTAGTTTTCACTCTAATTCTTTCCATGGTTCCTCAAATTCTCTTTCACGTCAATTGAGCAACCGAGTCTGTTATTTATAGCAGTCTTACATGCTGACAGAATGTTCTCCAGATCAGAACTTCCTGGCACATCAACTTTTAAATTTTTTTTCCTAAGATTAACACACATATTTGACACCAAATACTTAAGTGCCATTCCACCATCTGCACCTGGAAAGGTCTTGACTTGGTGGACTGTAGCCTGCCTGGTCAGCAGTCCATCCAGTAACATCTGGGTGCAGCAGTTGTGTTTATGCTGAAGCAGCTGTTCGCCAACCCCTATTAAACTTCTTCCTGCATTACTGATTCACCCAATCGACATTCCTGCAATTCTAAGTTCTCCCCATTTCTGCTTGTAGCCACCACGTCCTCCCTGTGCTCTCCAGGTCTCCCTCCGTATTTGTCATGAGCACTGAGGGTGAGCAGGAGGGGGCCCCTATCCAGGGGGGAAAACGCATGCGTAGTACTGAGGAGTTGAGCAGCCATTCGAAGAGACACAGAACGGACCCACCTTAACCTTTGGGGTTTATCTGTCTGGGTTTTTCCCACGCTTCTTCAGTTTGTTAGGATTTTCTGTCTAATGTAGCAGTAATAAACACTAGAGACCTATTCCTTGTCTCAGTGTGGTTCCTGGCTGTTAGGACAGTATTAGGTCTGTATCCTGGAGGGTCTCTGGGGATCGTCTAGTCCAGCGTTTCTCAACCTTGGCAGCTTGAAGATGTGTGGACTTCGACACCCAGAATTCCGCAGCCAGCATGCTCATTCCTAAAACACCCTATTTGATACACATCCTTTCTTCTTTGGCAGTTTCTGGTTGTCCTCGGTCCACACCTCTTGTGTTCCATTTCCACCTCCTTGTAAATCTCTTCCAGTGCCCAGCTTCCTTCTAGTCTTGGCCAGGCCCTGTCGTCTGCCGTGCTCCACGTGAGGAGGTCTGATGTTCTTCCCCAGAATGGAAGGGATGCCATCTGCACTGTAGAATGTTTGATGCTGGAACTCCTTCTCTTGGGGGGGGGGGGTGGCTTCTCTCATGCCTGCAGAGCCCTCCGTCCCCACCGTGGATTTTCCTTAGCTTCAACCTTCATGCAAAGACCCTCCAGGAACTCAGCATCACTGAATCTGCTCAGCCTTCCCAGCACGTCAAAGCGGTGGTCTCCTGGAGAGAATCGTGGTTTGCTCAGTCCAGTTTTCCAGCTTCGCATAACACACCGAACCACAAACCCTGTTTTAGCATAAGCCAGCGTACCAGCTAACCATAGGAACTAGTTATCTAATGTGCAGAGTTAGAGCGTGGCTGAGCTGTTTTTGCACTGGCTGTGTGTGGGTCTTGCCTCAAACCTGGAGCTCTTTTCAGCTGTGGGCTCCCTTGTGCCTCAGACTGGGCTCCAGCAATGCCCCCCCTCCAGAGTTTGGGGGCTCAGGTTACCCCACGCCTGCCTACGCAAGGGTGCCTAAACAGCGGTTGCTGGAGGCTTGCACATTTCACAGCTGCACAGGAGAATTTCCAGCTGGTGTTAAAATACAGCCTCAACCCTTCCTCTCTCAAACCCCCCATTCTCTCTCTTATTCATCAAGCCTTTTATGGTTATCTCCCTGGGGGGGAAACCCCCCCCCCGCAAAAGTGATTGTATTTATACACCTGTTCCTATTTAAAGCTACAACAGGAAATAACTATTTTTAGCTACTCCCCATTATGCAACTTGTTAACAATTCTATCGTTTGAAGTAACCAGAACAAGATTCTTTGGTTACTGTAATTCTTGGTTATTGTAATCAGCTATTTACTCTTCAGAGGAACAGCAAAACACACCAAGCTCCCAGTGGCTTTATTTTCTTTTGCTCAGCCACCGGGAATCTTGTGATAGCCACCAGGACACATGGCTGGAGTCCTCATCGCTGCGATTTGTGTTTGTCTTACAAAATGCCGTCCCACTTTTCCATTAGGATGGGCCTTTTCTCACCGCATGCTGGGGTGGGGGGCAAGGCCACGTGTGAGAATGTCCCCTATCCATCCTGCAGAAGACACACGGATTTGGCCCCACAGCGAGGAGGGCTGAAGCCCAGCACTCTCTCCAGCCTGCTTGATTCCCACCTGCGTGGTGCCACACCTACAGCTTTCTCTCTCTGGAATGTCTTTATTCCTGTTTTATTGTAAACCACCCAGAGTAGCTCTTTGAGATGGGAGGTGACTAAATTTGAAATATAAACAATAAATAAATAAGTCACGTTTCCCCACATGCACCCAAGAGGGAAGCCCTGATGGGTTAGGGAAGCGGAAAGTTGCCAAAGCAGAGAAAGTGATCGGGTTTCCATCCTGGACTAAACCAAATTTACTTGACCATAATTTGTTTAATAAACTGCAGCTGCTGGGTTTACCTAAGATGCCACACCGAAATCAAGGTGCCTGTTACAGCTTCGGGCACTGTGTGGACCGAGTCATAAAAAGGTGGGTTTTGAACATTCAGGAACGTGCTAATTGTGGGTTTATGTGGCTAGCTCCCACTTCACAGCTACTTTCGCACAATCTGCTTAGCTTGATGAGTGTTAAATGGCTAGGTTTCTTTTTTTCCAAGCCCAGCTAACTTGGTTAATGGATGGTCCAATGTCTTGTGTGAAACTACAGACTGGGTCAGCTCAGGAACCAGGATCAGGGTTGCTGGCTGAACGCAGCTTTGTTGTAGCTGCAAATCTCTCCTGGTGGGTGGGCAGGGATGGCATTTGGAATAATGGATATAGTTCTGAGCAGGACACCCCAGAAAGAGGAGTGACGGGAAAGAGGCAGGGGAGTATAATTAATAGATGGAGCATTCCCTTCTCCCCCCACCCCAAGGAAAAGGCAGCAGCATCTCGAGCTTTGTAGTTTAGGAACGAATAGCCAAGGGGGCGAGGAGGGGAAGGATTATAAAAGCATATAAAATCATGCATGGTGTGGAAAATACAGGGGGAGATAAGCTTAGCGAGAGAGGATAAAATAACAGAGGGGATAAAATATAAATGCATTTATAGCTGCTGGAAAGATCAGAAGCCCTTTCCTTCCTTCCTTCCGTCCCATTCCCTTCTCTTTCATTTACCTATCACTTTTCTCTTTTCCTTAAATTTGTATTGTTTTTACTTTGTAAAAAAAACTCCTTCAATAATAATTAAAAAAGAAAATGCAGGGGGAGGATTCCTCCCTTCCTCAATATTCTCCTCCAGGTGTTAATAATGGAAGGTAAATACGGGGAAATTCAAGAGAACAGCCAGATAAACTTCGAAATATCAGCCATTGTTTAAATGGCAAATCTGTCGACAAGATCAATATTATACCTGCGTGGGAGAAATGGGAAATGATCTTTCATTTCTTTTCTAGTCTCTTCTTTCTTCTTTAGCCATCTTTTCTTGCTTTTCTATATTTTTTATATTGTATTGTAACTATGTATGTTGAAATTGAATAAAGTTTTTAATAATAATAATAATAAAGGTGAGAACAGCCGCAGGAAACACCATTTTGGGCCCAGAAGGAGCCGACTGGAAAGGGCTTAATTCATCTCTTCTGGTCAGACTTGGGCTCCTCCCCTCCCCATGCATGTAGCGAAGCAGTTTTATTTATCAACTGGTTTTCCTGTAAATACACAGGGACTGGCCACCATAGCAAGAGAACAAACAGAGAAACATGTCAGTAGAAAAAACAGTATTTACAGGAGCCACATGATAGTTTACAAAAGCCTTAAAAACTTGGCTGTTTTCCTAGGAGTCGGGGCCAAGATGAGTTAAATTAAATTCGACTTTATTAATTTTGGTTAATGAGTAATTCCCATCAGGAAAGGGCATAAATGTGAGCCAGGTCACCTATTATTATGGTAGTTTGTTGATTATCTTGGCTGTTTCTGGTTGTGAGCTGCCAACAGTCACATTGTTTGAGTTGGGCGACCGTATCAATCCTTTAAATACATCTATTTAGTTAAAGGATTTATATGGTTGCCCAACTTGATCAACGTGTTGTGGGTTGACCCTTGGTCTTCTTTCAGGCTTGGATTCTGCCCCTTCCTGCTGAGTGGCACTTTTGGCTCGATCTTTGGCGAGCAAAGAGATTCTTCGTGGTAAGTCCAATACGTGAAAACTTCCCCCCTTAATAAAACGTGTTATGGTAGTTTGAAAAGGTGCTCCCAGACTTGTCTGCATTTGCTACTGTTGACCAACACAACCCTCCTCCTACATTACCTCTTTGCTCCCCTTGCACGTGCTTGAGGTATTATTAAATTTATATGCTGCCCAGCTCTCAGTGACTCTGCGGGGTTACAAGAAAAAAATAGTAAGACAAAAATAAAGGAGTAAAAGAAGACAAGAACCAGAAAGGAAAAAGAAACAGACCCACCCACTTGAAAGGGCCTTTGCTCCCTTGTGCCCAAGGCCTACAGAGACCGGTCTTAGGGCCCTCTTGAAACACCAGCTGAGTGGGGGCTGTTCAGATCATGGGGGAACCTCCTTCCAGAGGCAGGCGCTGCGACAGAGAGGGTGCGTTTCCAGGGTCACTACAGATGGCCATTGTTGATCGATGGAACCCAGAGCCCGGCAACCCTGCCAGATCAGAACCACCAGGCATCCTCACTGCAACCAGGCCGTGAGGTCCCAGCCATCCAGGAGGATGGACAGCAGCTAAAGCCACAGCCTGGCTCTCCAAGATGTTTACTGCCAGCCCTCGTAGAAACCCCTGGGCTGTCTCCTTGGTACCTCCATTCAAAGGCCTGCCAGGTCACTGGGAAGATCTCGGGGGCACCTGGGTGCCAAGATGGCCTCCACTTGGAAGGCTGAAGCTCAGGAGATGCTTCTTCAATTTCCAGGCCTCATGCGATAACCAGTCTGGACCTGGGCATAGGATCAGGCTTGATGGAGAACTTCTGGAGATCTTGTTAGGTGCCATGGAGGTTCCTCAGTAGTTTCCACCGGGGCAGAGAGAACAAGGGCTCCTGGGCCAGACAGGGGTGATTAATACTTCCTTCAGCATCTCCACCACAAGACAATGTTGGTGAAAAAGTTGGCTTCCTTTGCTCTGTTGGCTTTTAGTCGGGTGAATAAGCGCCTCACTTCTCCTCCAGCTGCTGTCATTTGGTGCCATTTCTCCTTGTTCTTGGAAATAGGAGATGGCTTCCTTAGGCTTTGAAACCTCACCAGTGTCTCTGCATTTGCTCTCAGGGGTGCCAAAGCCTCTGTGGTTGTCCGCTCAGCTCACTCCGCGGAGCACTGTTTGCTCGCCGGATGCAGCAGCACTTCCTCCCTATGCGACGCATTGGAGGCTGGAGGTGGCACGCTTTCGCCGGCCTTACTTCTGACGCCAACCTAACAGCGGGGATTCTCTTCCCTTCGGCATCTCTTTCTGCAATATGGCTCCCTCTCCTCTTCTGCTCTCATGTGTGCTGAGTGAGGAAGGGGGCCTGAAGAATTTCCAGAAGAGTGGTGAAACCATGTTTGAAGGTAGCGCCCCCGACCCCCATTCGACAGGCACAGAGGGAGCCCTATGATGAGGGGCAGCCTCCCATTTCTCCACGCCATCCCAACAGCACCCAAGTTGGAACGGCACCGGACTTTCCCCTGCTGCCAGCAGGAGGGCCCCAGAACAGGGACCTGGCATGGCCAGGGAGGGAGGGAGGGAGGGGGTGCTCTCGGCCTGAAGCGGCCAAGAGGAGCTGGGTGGATCCTGCCATCCACGACCCCATTTAGGCAGCATGTCGTTCCAGGGCCCCTGGAAGAGCAACTAAATGTGGCTCTGAGTGGCCTCTGTAGTGGGCTGAGGCCGGGCCTGTCCTGCAGAACCCTCTTCCCCCTTAGAGGACCAGCCGCGTGGAGCCAGCCTTCGCCAAGGCCCTGGCGCTGGACGAGCCCAGGAAGCCAGAGGGCAGGAAGGGCTCCACTCCCCCTTGCTGCCCTGCTCTGGCGGAGACCTCCCTTCCCTGCCGTGCCGTTCCGGGCGTGGGAAGTGAGGCTCACCTGGGCTTGCGAGGCCTCGCCCTTGGGGCTCCGGCCTCGTTCAGGCTGCAGGGGGGCAGGAGGGAATGGACTGGGCCAGGCCCAAAGAGTGCCTACCGTTCAGAGGCAAGCGGGGCGGTCTGTGAAGCAAAAACGTACAGACACGGGGTGGGGGGAGTCGAGGGCCTGTAAGAGAAAAACTATGCCCCTCCTCATTGTGACTTTCAACTTTATTTCAGGTTCTCTTTTTCCTATAAAACTCCTCCATAAATTTCACAAATGTAACAAAAAGCTTAAAAGTCAGGACAAAAAAACAACCCCATAACTTATTACAAACATTTCCCCCCCGCCCCCACACCTTCCAATGCTTGTTTGGGACTCGCAGGACGCGGCTGTTTCTGACACCCATGAGGAATCGTGAGACACGCCCGGTCGACACACCAGGTGTTTAATACCTTCCCCTGACAGAATGCGGCCGTAAAATACTTGCCAGAGAGAGAATTAAGTACTTGTTCTTCAAGGGTGCAAACTCCCTTTGTTCTCAAGGCCCAGAGCATTCACCCCCCCCCCCGTCAACGTGCGCTGGGAGCATCTCAGGTCAGACAGTCAGGGCTGGACGTCCTTGGCAGCAAGAAGGGGAAAGAGAAGGGTGCAACCCGTTTATCTTAGCTGCCATTGGGATGCGGCTGGGCAGGGGCAAGGGGACAGGCAGGTCCCTCCCTGCAGGAAGGCACCAGCCACGGTGGACGCGGATCTCACCGGGCGCCCCCTACCACTTGCACAGGCTGGAGGAGGAGACGCCTCCTCACTCTCTCCGAAAAGGGCTTTTTTCCCCCCGAGTATCTCTCCAAGATACTTTGACTTCAAAATACCAAAGAACGGACGCAAGTGAAGAAATCTCTGAGATGGCACACTTTACCAGAATTTTAAAACCCCGTTTGGGAGGATTAATTAATTAATTGATTAATTAATTCCACCAGTAACATCCTGCTCCGCTAAAATACGTGGGTGCTGCGAAAGGTTTCAAAGTGGGAACGGACTGGGGAGGACATCAAGTTTGGGGAGAGAGTCAGTGGGTCAAATTCTGCGGTGAACGTAGCGGGCTTGCAAGACTAGTCCCTTCCTTTGGGCGATGGCCTCCGAGTCCGAAACCCCGCAAGAGCTGCTTCCCAGAGGGAAGGGTCCAGGGAGCAGGATTGGGCCTGCAGCCCTTCCAGGCTGAAGCTGCTCCCAACTGGGGGAGCATTCACTTTTAGTGCAAAGGGCAGCCATCAACATTTCTGACTGCCACTGGAGATAGGGGGGGGCACCTGCAGAAAAACCCAGTCTACAAATCCTCCCGGCTGCCAAAACCGGAGTGGGGGGAAGGCGAGAAATTGAGGGAAAAAACCCAGAACCCACCTACTTGTGAAATGCTTTCTTTTAGCAAATGGGCAAAATTATAAACTGCATCGTAGGGATGTTTGTTTATGAGCTATTCTGCTGCAAATACGCCTTTTTTTTCCTAGCCCGGTTGTTCCGTGGAAATAATCTGTTCTGCCAGTTATTTATTTCACCAACCGGCAAAGGGGGATGTTTTGGCGAGCCACGTTTAGAGACCGACTGCCAAGGTCAGCTGACCCAAAGCGCAAAGTCCACCGGTCCTTCGAGAGAGTGTCAGGGTAGCACCTGATTATCACGAGCAGCCCGTAAACGCCATGTGCTTTTGAATGGCGCTTCCCGCACACCTCGTATCAAATTCTCAGACGCACCCAGATGGCTTCACGGTTCCCAGAATTCATAGTGCTGCTCCACCTGGCGGCCTGCAGGCAAAGCTCACTGGCCAGAACCAATGGGGAACGGCCTAGCCAGAGGCTTGCCTTGGCCTCAGGAAGCTACTACCCCACCCATAACGCTTAGCAAGGTCTGGAATTAGTATCTGCAATACCTTATACTTGCATCAAGTTGTATTATTCCATGTAAAAAGAGGCAGGACCACGTACACTTCCATACCCCACAAATTTCCTTCCAAAGCCAAGCAAAGCAAAACAGGATCCAGGGAAAAAAAACAGCGCTGGAATTTCCACTTGAAAGCTGCCTCCCTGCCAGAAACTTTAGGATTTTCCAAAATGTCACAATAACGTAAAATCCAGAAGACTGGACAACTCGGGATACAGTTCAAGTTTACAGGAAAATCTGCCCAGCTCAAGTACCATCCGTTTCGGCATTTCCCCACCAGCCTGCGAAAGTTCAAGGGGAAAGTCAGGCCACAGACTTGCCAGCAAGAACGCTCGAGGGGGGCAGGGCACACTGTTTGGAAATGGCAGCCCCATTCCATTCATACCTTTCCAGCTCTCCAGAGCGAGTTTCCAGAGGCTAAGCCAACCTTCTCCAACCTGATGCCTTCAGCTTCGGTGGACAACGCAGCTCCCTTAGCTCCCCACCAGCAAGGGCTTCAGCCCCCTGAAATGGAATTACGAGCGCTGTAATCTGAGGCATCGGATGGGAGAAGCTTGTACGAGGAGGAGGAGGAGGCCCAACGCAGTCTCCCTTGCTCGAGAGAAGACACACGACAATCACATCACACCCACAGACACAGCAGAGCCTAAGGGAGAACCTACCATGGAAGGGAGGAGAAGTCCCGGTCCCCAGCAGGCCCAAGGTTGGCCAACCAGCGCTTGGGCTGTGGATCGGTCACAAAGCATCGCAGGCTTTGGGCTAACGAGCTGGGGTGGGGAATCTAAGTATCAGGAAGGGGTCTGGTGACCCGAATGACGCCCCCCACACCAATGCTGCCCTGAGGCACCATCTTTGGGGAGATGGGACGCGGGGATCTCTCTCAAAAGCCGAAGCCACGTCTCCAAAGGCTTCATTATAGCAGGGGAGACCCCGCCCTCCCCTCAACAAGAGTATTGTGGCAGGGAGGTCAGAGCCTTAATCAAAGAACACCCTTGCCGCACCCCACCCCAAGTCCTTTTTGCCTCCCCGAGAACGCAGCCAAGTGCCAGGGCCACGGCCATCTGGAAGCACATGGAAAGTCCTTTTCCCTTAAAGCAGCTTTAAGTGCCGAGGCAACTCCGCCATGGAGGGATGGTGACAAAAGGTAGCTCTGAAGCTGGGGGAGGTTGGAAAATGTCAGCCCTTGCTCTGGGAGGCCTCGACCAGCAGTGCTGTCATTACAGGGGATTTGCTTGCTGCTGAACACTGGGCACCCCAGGCTGGAAGCAGACAGCACTGGGAGGCCACCCCAGCTGTAGTGTTGCTCGCCAAGCTTGACGCAGCGCAGAGCAGAGAGTGGCAGCCCCGTGGCATGCCGCTGAGAAACGGGGCTGTGCCTCTGCAGGGGCAGGAAAGTCCGGCGCGACCTGGCTTCTTCCCCGCTTGGCACTGCCCAGCCTCCCCCGGCCCCTCTCCATGGGCAAGGCTTGGAATCCTCCACCGGAGAACTCTGTGCCTCGGCTAAGGTCTTGCAAGGGGTCAGAGCAGCACTCGCACGTGACGTTCCGTACATCGCAAACAATCATCGGTACACAGAGGGACAGAATAAAAGGGTAACTTCAAACGGATTGGGGTCAACATGACCTAACTCAGATCAGCTTATTGCCACGTCAGTCCTTTTGTGTTTTAGGTAATCAATTGAAAAGGGAAGGATCCAGAACCAGGGACGACTTCCTGTTAAAGGAAACAGCCATGTGGAAAGGACGATTCCCGTGCAGAAACTTTAGGAATCTTTAGAGAGCTCCAAGCAAAACACCTTTTGTCTGCCCTGATGCACAACCACGTAATGCTTGGCAGAAGGTGGGGGTGGAGATCCTGCACCCGCGTTCCTGACAGAAGACCCCCCCTACACTCAGGGGGGCTTCCTTTTTAGTAGGCATATACAGAATCACACAAATTTTTTTTGTATACACGTAGCATCTCTAAACGTTAAAAGGGGGAGGGAGAGAACTCCTGTATATATTCATTATTTAGGGTCTTCCCCCTGCCTGAAACACTTCGTATGTCGAGACTAGCCAAGCAAGGAATATTTACAAATATTCCAATTAGTTGTCCAAGAATATCAAAGTCTGTTTGCAAACCCTTGGGAATTCGCAGGTACTCCATAAGAAGAAAGAAAAAAACGTTTCCATGATTTATCTCCTCTTCCCCTCCAAATTGCTAGTGTGGAGGCCAAAGGAGAAAATGTTTCTTTGAACAAACACAGGATGGCAATTTTGGCAAAAGGTTACTTGAACACTGATGGCAAATTGAAAAAACAAAAAACAAAAAACCAACGCGGCACAGATGGGTCCATTCCAGAGCTCGGCACAAAGACATCGACGGCCTTTGGCTTCTCTGCTTCTAAATGCTAAAAATTGCCAAGAGACATTTTGGACAAACGAACAAAAGAATAGCACAAGCCCAACTTCACCACTCCTTGCCCACCTTTTTCCTTTTTAAATCTTAAAAAGCCTTAACGTGCCCTCCCTAACCCTCTCAGACCTTAAGACCCACTTAGGTCTTTCCACACCGTACATATATATATATAATATATATATATATGTATATATATAAAATAGACAGCATACAATAATGTAGTCCTTACAGTCAAAGCAGACCGAGAAGGGGAAAGAGGAAGGCTTTCTTCCAAGAGACAGGATCCCGCGCAGCGTCTAAAGCCTGGAGGGCCAGGGCGCAGGCGGCGTCTTCAGCAGCGCTAGTCTGGAAACCCCTCCAGAGCTCCCTGGCATTCCAGCCTGCCCGTCCGAGAGCATGGCACCTGCATCCAGAAGGCTGCAAGCCCAGCACCAAGCCAAGTCCCCTGGACCCACGGCAGCCGGCAGGGCAGAGGTCTTTGGCCTCCGACACGGTTAGACTGTGGCAAGCCCAAGGGGGCCTGATCGTTGCCCGAGGCGGCTGGGGGGGGCGGGTGGCGTGGGGAGAAGCCTCGGAGACCGCAGGCAAGTGGCCGCAGGTCCAACGGAAATAAGCGCTGCGTTTATCCCAGGCTCAAGAGGACGCCTCCCGAGCGCATTCCTTGAAACACCCATGGGCTCTCTCGCCCTACGTGGAAGGCCTGGGAGTAGGAAACGAAGACGAGCGCAGTTTGTGCACCAGGACCAACCCTGCTCTCGCTCCGGCTGGTCCCAGGCAAGCTTCGGGACGAGGCGGGAGGATGGCCAGAGACGAGCGCTCAGCTGAAGCCCGAAAGGAGAAACGGAGTCGGTGGCGGCAGCGGCGTGTTCCTAGAGCGTGGCTGATCCCTAAGGCAGTGCTTCAGGTGAAACAAGAGAATAAGGCAGCGGCCAAAATTCACGGGTTCCTTTCCTAATCCCAAAGAGACGGGGATGCCGGTTCCAAGAGAGAAGCTTGCGGGCCAAAGGTCACGTAGCCACAGCCTCCAGGTAGCTCTGCAGCTTGCGGACGGTGGTTTCATCCAAGGAGAACAGGTCAAAATCAAAGGTGGTGTTGGTGACGTTGAAATGTCCTGTCTCTTCAATGAGGTTTACAATCTAGACCAGGAGGACAGCATTAAAGTTAGATCCAAATCTACACGCTGTGAGGCCCTCAGAAGACATGCCGAAATTTAGACCAGCAGGCAGCTAGCTCCTTTCCTCTCACCTCTGGATCTCCGCCTGAACCAACTTTGAATTTAGAAAGCTGCTGCTCTTTTGCGTCCACTTTACTCTGGAACGTGCCCCTAACACCCTGAATTGCACTGGGAGACAGATTCTCAACCTGCTTCCTACGTCTACCCTGACCGGCAGGCCAGGAGCTCTCCTTTGCCCGCCTCTAAGTTTCCTGGAATTCCCTAGGTCTGCTGGGCCAGGGCACAGGGGATTCTGGGGGCTGCAGAGGCCAGGCTGGTCATGTGTCAGAGGATCCTGCAGCGCGCAGGGGGCTGGATTGGATGACCTTAAGGGTGGACTTCCCACTCGAGGATTCTAAATACGGTGCCTTCAAATGTGTCTTGCCCGTGTTTTGCCTCCCAACGCATAAGGATGGCAGCACCCGGTAATTAGGCCGCAAGATATCACAGGAGTTCATGCTCTGCCTGATGAGGGAGCCCTTTCCTGCTCTTTGTGGCATTCTCCTTCACTGGCATTTTTAAGATAATCTTCTCTCAGGTAAGATCTTAGGAGATTTATATGGTTACCTGTAAAGGAGAAACCAGGTATTTCAAATTGTGCAGCAATTTAATGCTGCTTTTGGGAACTTGAGTTTACACAGGTTACTGCTGGATGCAACAACTGCGCAAGGCAATAGGAGGCGCTTCTGAAAATGTATCTTTTTCCCTCCAACTGACAGGACTGTGTCACTGCAAGACTGTCTGACTCGGGGAGCTGAGAAACCGTCCTTCCCTCCCTCACCGGGCAAAGCCACCCAGCGGCACCTCTCACCTGCTGCAGCACGTTCCGTTCTCGCAAAGCCATCAGCCGCCGGTGAAGCTCCACCAGCTCGTCTGTGTAGGCCTTTGGGGGGGAAACACAGGTCAGGGACTCTGCGCCTGCCCCAGTTCAGTGGCATTTGTGGTAATGGAGGCCAGGCATGGATGCAACAGGGAGCTCTGACAGACAGACTCTGGTGGGCAGATTTGTCACTGGGATGGAGCCTGCTTGGGACCCTCCAGGGACTGGCCAGGGCTCTTCCCAAGATGCACCAAGGAGCAGGAAAGGGCTGCTGCTAATCCAGGCAGGCCACAGAGAATTCCACTTTCTTCTGACTCGGCCGATGGACATGGTGAAGAAAGACCAGCGTCCAGGCCGTGGCTAAGTTGGAATTCTCCATGTCTATTGTCCCGAGCCTCCAGCAAAGGATCGTTACCTTATTTACTTGTTTATTCAATTTATATACGCAGTTACCTTGCTGTGGTGCTGGGGCTTGAGCACCTCAATGACGCCATGAGCTAAACCATGAAGGGCCACCCAAGACGGGAAGGTCATGACAGAGAGGTCAGACTAAATGCGATCCCTGGGGAAGGTAGTGGCAACCCACCCCAGTATTCTTGCGGTGAAAACTCAATGGATCAGTACAACCAGAGATATGTCGATATACCATCGGAAGATGAGACTCCCGGGTTGGAAGATGGTCAAAATGCTACTGGGGAGGAACAGAGGATGAGTTCAACTAGCCCCAGACGTGATGACGCAGCTAGCTCAAAGCCGAAAGGACGGCTAGCGGCCGATGGTGCTGGTGGTGAACGGCAAATCCGATGTTCTAAGGATCAACACACCATTGGAACCTGGAATGTAAGATCTATGAGCCAGGGCAAGTTGGATGTGGTTATTGGTGAGATGTCAAGATTAAAGATAGACATTTTGGGCCTCAGTGAACTGAAATGGGCCACTTCACATCAAATGACCACCAGATCTACTACTGTGGACAAGAGGACCACAGAAGAAATGGAGTAGCCTTCATAATTAATAGTAAAGTGGCTAAAGCAGTGCTTGGATACAATCCAAAAAACGATAGAATGATCTCAATTCAAATTCAGGGCAAGCCATCTAACATCACAGTGATCCAAATATACGCCCCAACCACAGATGCTGAAGAAGCTGAAGTAGAGCAGTTCTATGAGGATCTGCAGCACCTACTGGACGACACGCCTAAAAGAGATGTTATTTTCATCACAGGAGACTGGAATGCTAAGGTGGGCAGTCAAATGACACCTGGAATTACAGGTAAGCATGGCCTGGGAGAACCAAACGAAGTAGGACATAGGCTGATAGAATTTTGCCAAGACAACTCACTCTGCATAACAAACACTCTCTTCCAACAATCTAAGAGACAGCTTTATACATGGACTTCACCAGATGGACAACACCGAAATCAGATTGACTACATCCTTTGCAGCCAAAAGTGGCGGACATCTATACAGTCGGTAAAAACAAGACCCGGAGCTGACTGTAGTTCCGATCACGAACTTCTTGCACAATTTAGGATCAGACTAAAGAGATTAGGGAAGACCCACAGATCAGCTAGATATGAGCTCACTAATATTCCTAAGGAGGTGAAGAATAGATTTAAGGGACTTGACTTAGTAGATAGGGTCCCAGAAGAACTATGGACAGAAGTCCGCAACATTGTTCAGGAGGCGGCAACAAAATACATCCCAAAGAAAGAGAGAACCAAGAAGGCAAAATGGCTGTCTGCTGAGACACTAGAAGTAGCCCAAGAAAGAAGGAAAGCAAAAGGCAACAGTGATAGGGGGAGATATGCCCAATTAAAGGCAAAATTCCAGAGGTTAGCCAGAAGAGATAAGGAATTATTTTTAAACAAGCAATGCGCGGAAGTGGAAGAAGACAATAGAATAAGAAGGACAAGAGACCTCTTCCAGAAAATTAGAAACATCGGAGGTAAATTCCAGGCCAAAATGGGTATGATCAAAAACAAAGATGGCAAGGACCTAACAGAAGAAGAAGAGATCAAGAAAAGGTGGCAAGAATATACAGAAGACCTGTATAGGAAGGATAGCAATATCGGGGATAGCTTTGACGGTGTGGTCAGGGAGCTAGAGCCAGACATCGTGAAGAGTGAGGTTGAATGGGCCTTAAGAAGCATTGCTAATAACAAGGAAGCAGGGGATGACGGCATCCCAGCTGAACTTTTCAAAATCTTGCAAGATGATGCTGTCAAGGTAATGCATGCTATATGCCAGCAAATTTGGAAAAAACAAGAATGGCTATCCGATTGGAAAAAATCAACTTATATCCCCATACCAAAGAGGGGAAACACTAAAGAAGTTTCAAACTATCGAACAGTGGCACTCATTTCACATGCCAGTAAGGTAATGATCAAGATCCTGCAAGGTAGACTTCAGCAATTCATGGAGCGAGAATTGCCAGATGTACAAGCTGGGTTTAGAAAAGGCAGAGGAACTAGGGACAAATTGCCAATATCCGCTGGATCATGGAAAAAGCCAGGGAGTTTCAGAAAAACATCTATTTCTGTTTTCTTGACTATTCTCAAGCCTTTGACTGTGTGGACCATAACAAATTGTGGCAAGTTCTTAGCGGTATGGGGATACCAAGTCATCTTGTCTGCCTCCTGAAGAATCTGTATAACGACCAAGTAGCAACAGTAAGAACAGGAGTACGGCAGGGCTGTATACTCTCCCCCTACTTATTCAACTTGTATGCAGAACACATCATGCGACATGCTGGGCTTGAGGAATCCAAGGGTGGAGTTAAAATCGCTGGAAGAAACATTAACAATCTCAGATATGCAGATGATACCACTTTGATGGCAGAAAGCGAAGAGGAACTGAGGAGCCTTATGATGAAGGTGAAAGAAGAAAGTGCAAAAGCTGGCTTGCAGCTCAACCTCAAAAAAACCAAGATTATGGCAACCAGCTTGATTGATAACTGGCAAATAGAGGGAGAAAACACAGAGGCAGTGAAAGACTTTGTATTTCTAGGTGCGAAGATTACTGCAGATGCTGACTGCAGTCAGGAAATCAGAAGACGCTTAATCCTTGGGAGAAGAGCAATGACCAATCTCAATAAAATAGTTAAGAGCAGAGACATCACACTGACAACAAAGGTCCGCATAGTTAAAGCAATGGTGTTCCCCGTAGTAACATATGGCTGTGAGAGCTGGACCATGAGGACGGCTGAGAGAAGGAAGATCGATGCTTTGGAGCTGTGGTGTTGGAGGAAAATTCTGAGAGTGCCTTGGACTGCCAGAAGATCAAACCAGTCCATCCTCCAGGAAATAAAGCCAGACTGCTCACTGGAGGGAGTGATATTAAAGGCAAAACTGAAATACTTTGGCCACATAATGAGAAGACAGGACACCCTGGAGAAGATGCTGATGCTAGGGAGAGTGGAGGGCAAAAGGAAGAGGGGCCGACCAAGGGCAAGGTGGACGGATGATATTCTAGAGGTGACGGACTCGTCCCTGGGGGAGCTGGGGGTGTTGAAGACCAACAGGAAGCTCTGGCGTGGGCTGGTCCATGAAGTCACTAAGAGTCGGAAGCGACTGAACGAATAAACAACAATTGTCCTGAGCAGCTGCCAGGAGGACAAGACACTGCACAAGCCTCCCAGCTGGTGGAACAAGGGCAAAGGGATGCCGCCTTGCAAAGCAGTGTCTGGCCTGGAGATCTCAGCTGGCAGAGAAGGGCATCAGCTGTGGGTAAAACTGGAGACAGGCTGGGCATTCCGAAGATGTGCCAAACCTGACCAGGGCTGCCCTCACCCACTGCAGGAAATGCAGCCTGTGGCACAGCTGATCCCCTGGCCGACTCTTTGCTGATCTTGCAAAAGGCCTCAATGGACTGAAGGCAGGTGGATGGGCGGAATCTAAATTGTGAGGCTCACGGCACATGGAAGATCGTGGCTTGCAACGTAAGGGAAACAAAGACTCAACTTTTTAGCTCTTTCATTTTGTTAATGAAAGAAAGAAAATGATGGAGGAGTTAAAACGCTATGTCAGAAAAAATGAACTGGCTGTTCTGGAATTCATAGATTGGAGATGGCAGCAGGTTATGCTCTGGTGAATGGTGACAGCAGCAGAATCAGGGCTGAGTTTGGGAAAAAAATAATTCATCCTTTGGAATGCGTGCACTCCATGGGAAAAATCATCCCGAGCTGGAGAGAGAGAGACAGATCCGGGAAGTGAACTGCCAGCTATGTAGGTGCTGCCACCAAGGAAAATTTGGGGCCTGTGCTACCCACATGGAAGAGCCCTGGGAAGAGAGCGCCACATCTCAGAAAGACGGAAGGGGCCTTGCCAACCACAGCCGGGGAGGGGGGGGTTATACTACAGCAAAAGGAGACAGGGCCAGAAGCCCCAAACCAAATATGCTGCCCAGAATGATTTATGACCATTTGTTTAGTGACCGTTCAAAGTTCACTTGATCAGAATTTGGGCGCTTGGGCACATGTATTTGTGACAGCTGCAGCGTCCCGGGGTTGCAAGATCGCTGTTTGCGATCTTCCCGGCTGGCTTCCAACGAGCAAAGTCAATGGGGAACTGTGTGATTCACTTAATGACTGTGGCAAAAAAGGTTGTAAAATTGGGTGTGGCCACACGATGCCTCATTTAACAATGAATTTTTCGATCCCTATTGTGGTCATAAGTCCAAGACTACCTGTGTTTCCTTCTTAATAGTTCATGGGCGTGCCATAAACATAATGTGTCTGGGCCTAAACAAAGCCTTCAGCAAAGCCTCTTATGATACTCTCCCTCATAAAATGATAAAATGGGGCTGATGAAACCAACGTTAGAGGGCCTCACAGTTGGCTGAAGGACCAGCCCCAACAAGGGCTTGATAAGGCTCTACTTCAGCCTGCAGGGAAGTACTGAGTGGAGGGCCATGGGGCACTTTGGTGTAGTGGTGAAGGCACCAGGCTAGAAACCAGGAGACTGTGAGTTCTAGTCCCGCCTTAGGCACAAAGCCAGCTGGGTGACCTTGGGCCCGTCACTCTCTCTCGGTCCGAGGAAGGAGAAAGCAAGGGCAAGCCACTTCTGATAAATGTTGCCAAGAAAACTGCAGGGACTTGTCCAGACAGTTGCCAGGAGTCAAGAGTGACTTGAAAGCACCAAAAACAAAAGATTTAACTGTATTTCTTTTTCTTATCTCCCTATAGCATCCGTTCAACACCCTGCTCTGGGGACTGACTGGAACGATCACCGAACCGGAAGGCTATCAGCCAATCAGCATTGTGCCCAGCGTTGTGTGAACTCAGGAAAGGCTCCAGGGAGGGGCTGCTGGGCCAAACAGACTTCCATCTTCACCCAGGGTGGAGGACCTGACTTTTCCAGAGCGCCATCCAAGACAGCTGGAGCCGCAAAGGACTCCGCCTCCTTCTGGCTACCCCAACCGCTCAAAAGCCCCCGTCTGACAGAAATACCTTGTCGTAGGTCCCTTTCTTTAAGATCTTTTCTGGTTTACTGCAGGACTCCGGACTCTTTCTCCCAGACACCTGAAAGGGTTTGGAAGGGAAGCCAGAAAGAGGGTGGAAAAAGGACAGGAAAATGCCAGTGGAGGAAAAGCAGCCTGTTTCCCAACTGCCGGGCACCAAATACCCCTCCCTAGCCCTGAAAGTGAGCACGTTCCTGCTGTTCTGCTCTCCTTGAATTGGGGAATGAAAAAGCCAGTCAGGAATGAGCACCCACCATCACTTGCCCCCCCCCCAAAAAGTGGCACGGAACATTCCTGGCGCTGAACCAAGGCAGAGTGCTGTCCTGGAAGAGGCCCAGACCCCCACTGACCACTCCCTGAATTCCTCCCCAGCCAGTCCTTCGGCTCCTCTGTTTCAGCACAGCCGTCCCTGCCTTGACACCCCCGTGGGGACTGCCAAGCTGACCCATTTGGGGGGGCCCAGCTGGGGAAGGCACCCCAATCTTCGTGCTGGAGGGCTTTTCCTCTGACCCAGCTGAGAGGAGGAGCAGAATGGACCCCTCCCCTCCCCCAAATTAAGGTAATTCAGCTTGTAAAAGCCGTGCTGGGTCTTCCGATCCAGGCTGTTTTTCACGCGCTCCAGTTCCAACAAAGCCCGGTTCCCTATCTGGGCCACGGGGTGCTCCTGGCTTCCTCGCTATGGCTGCCCCGGAGGACCGAGCAGAGGGCACGGGTGACAGCTAAGCTGGTTCACGGGCCGGAGGCTGCCGGCTTCCTAAAGCGCCCAGGAAGGGTGCTGACCTTGTTGTTAGAGGAGGGCGGTTTCTGCCGGGGAGGAGTCTCTCGACTCGGCAGGCAAGAGTCTGCGCTGTTGTCGGTGTCGCTGTCGCTGTGGCTGAGTCTGGAGAAGCAAGTGCCGAGAATTAGGGGGAAACCAGGCAGCTCGGGGGGAGATACAGCCCCACACGAAGGGGGAAAGGAAGGCAGGCAGAGGTTATGCTTTACAGAAGGGGTCCGTGCACCGAATCACAAGGCTCCTCGTCCCTCACTTCGCTCCTCTTTCTGACCACAAAGATGGGGGCAACCAAGAAGACCCCAGTGGGGGGCTGCTGCTGCTCTGCTGCTCTCACCTGGCCTCTCTGCTGATGGGGGTAGACTTGACCGCCACCTCCTCTCCAGAAGAACTGTCATCATCGTCCGACTCCTCCGACTGCAGGTCCTCCACCATGGAGCGTAGCGGCCCTGGAGGCGGAAAGCCAAGCCATCAAAAGGGGGACCGGGCAAGGGACGCAAGTTCAGGGCTACGAGAAACCGTGGCACGAGGCGGCTGGAGTTCGGCCGTTCTAAAGGCTCGGGTGCAGGTGACCTGAATGCCTCGGCGCACTCGCTTCTCCTGGCGAGGTGGCCTGGTGCAATCAACCAGGAGCGGCACCAGCTCCCAGGATTCCAGGCCCCTGAGCCGGCTCCCTACAGGCCCGTCAGTTGAATGAGCTGGAGACAGAGAATTTTATGAGATGCCACGATAAGTAAGAGAGCGACTTAGTTTAAATGTGAACTGGATGCTACTATTACAGATCTTCGCTCACGTTCTTTTTTGTATTGTTTTCAATTCACCGCCATATCAAGATGCATCTTAAAAGGCACATCAATGTATTTAAGGGATGCGTAGGAAAAAATCATCCCCGTACCTCGCGGTATGGGGGCAAGGCTGGCGTGCAACTTAGAGCTGTTGTAGGAAATCACAGAAGGCATTAAGAAGCATCGACTTTTTGGTATAACTGAATTCAAACTGGGGAAGATTTATGAAGATCAGCCAGCACCACCACCTACCACGGGCCAGAGGCTTAGGGTTGATTATTGCTGCCGCTGCTGGTCCAAAATGGCAGAAATCTTCTCCCCAGAAAAGATCCACAGAGTCCATGAGCAACTACTGTTGGATGGGCCCGCTGGGGTAGAAGTGGGGAGATTTTGCCAAACTCCTGCTGCGCCCAGCCAGATATCTGGGGGACCAGTAAATGTGGCTAAGTGGGGGCAAGATAAAAGACCTGACCTGGACATCTGCCCGGCAGGGTTTCTGGCAGGAACCTCTTCCCCAGCAATCTCTAGAGATGCCAGGGATTAAACGCAGGACTCTTTTGCCGGCAAAATGGGAACCTGGGCCAAAGCTACTTGTCTATCCCTTTTTTCCCATCTGAGTCCACCTGGCTGCTATTGCCAAGTGATGTTTTATTATGCAGGCTGGCTGGTGATGAAGAATTAGACTTGAGAAGCAGCTCACAAATCTGCGCAGGGCAACAAGCAGTTGCACCCGAGAGCAGCCGGCTGAGAACGCCTTGACCATCGGCTCCACTGGGAATCAAAAGGGCCAGCAGGAATCGCCTCTGCACCTAGCCAAACCCCACACTTTCTCAGGGGGCACCAGTTAAAAAAAAAAAAGCACGGGGGAGTTTGAAAACAGGCTGGGGGAGACGGAGCGTCACACCTTCCTCCTGCCCAGATCCCTCCCCAGCTGGTGCCAAGCAGCTCACGGCCTCCGGTGAAGGAGACGATCCGCGGCCCCTGTGGCGAGTTGCCCCCAGGCGGCCTGCTGAGAGGCTGAAGCCCGGAGGGCCACCAGGAGGACCAGGGTCTCAGCGGCAGGACAGCGGCAGCACTGCCCGCCCACCCGAGAGGGTGGCTGCGGGGTGGGGGCGGGGTGCATTTCGGCGACTGAACCACGGCCCTTTCGGCGTTCAGAGATAGCGGGCCGGGGCAGGGAAGGCCGATCTGATTAACAAGCGTCTGAGACTGAGGCTCAATCCACACCTAGCCTTGGCGGGGGGGGGGGGGGGCTGCTGCGAGCGACGCACCTTGGCTGTGGTTCTGAGATGGCTCAAAATCGGAGTCGGAGCTGGAGTCGGAGTCGGAGTCAGAGCCGGAAGGACTGGACACGGCAGACTTTGCGCCCCCAGAGAGGGGAGGAGGAGAGAGAGAAGAACGTCAGCCGACGGAGACGATCGCGGACGCGACTGAGAGGACGGATTCAAGGCAAGTCTCCCTCCGCGGTTACTTCCAGACGTTCTGGACGCTACTCCCCACTACCAGCAACCAGGCCAGCCGGGGCTGATGGACGCTGGGGTTCCCCTTCTTCATTAGTCAGGCTTCACAGGACAGAAGGATATTCCACAGAGCTGGAAGTTTTGTTCACCGACTGCCCTCGGGGACTCAGGTCTCTGCTGTCGGTCTCAGTATTAGCACGAAAGGAGAAGCCTCCATGGAAAGCAGGAGAGAAAGCCACACCCCGGGGCTGGCCCAGCACCCCTGCTCTTCTGTGCTTTCCCTTCCCTTCCCTCACTTTACCCTCCTTTTATCTTTGGTTTATTTATGAACGTATACTTTGCTTAAAAGTGGAGTGGAGTGAGCAAATGCACCCCCCCCCAACTGAGGCAGGACCGAAACTGGCCCACAGCTGGGTGTTCCTACTTTCCACCCCGCTGCTAGAAAAGAGGATGGACATTTTAAGGAGTTAAATCCTAGGAAGGGCAGGATCTAGAGAAGAAAGGGGTGATTAGCGGGGCAGCAGCAAAAATATCGGCCCCCAATCTGCTTCTGGGGTTCTGATCCCCGCAAAGCCAAGACCTCACTGGGCCGGCCTGGGCTGGTACACAGCCTCCGCCCGAGGGATTCCAGAGTTTTTATGAGGATGGGAATTGAATGACCATGGCCGAAGAACAGCTCTGACAGAGGGTGCCATGAAGGTGATTCTTCCTTTTAATGAATGATGTGAGTGAAGAGTTACTCGGCTGCCTCTTAAGGCGGACTCCAGCTTTTCAGGGGAGGAAAGTGCGTGTGCGTGTGTGCATGCACGGGGTTTCTAAGAGGGGGGCTTGCAGCAGGTTGCCTGTCCTGTTCTGAACTGGCTGGCACATCCCAGGAGCTCCTTAGATCTGCCCGGGGGGGGGGGGCATTCACAGGAAGGGGCAGACCAAGGTTGCCTTGAACAGTCCCCCCTTGGAGGATGCCACTCAAGACAGCCACGACACCACGCCCACCCCCCAGCTCAGCAGGGGAGAGCGTGCGCAAGCAAGGGCAGGCCCTCACCTCCGACTTGAGCGAGGCTTCATCCTCCGAGTTGGACTCCTCGGCCACGGCCACCTCCACAGGCTTCTTGACCGCCTTGGTGTCGTTCTCCGGTTTGGCCTTCTCGGCTTTGGTGCCGGGCTTCTCCTTCGCCGGCTTCTTCTCGGTGTACGAGGATGCCCGGTGGGGGTTGGCGGGGACGGTCTTGGCTCCTTTTGAGCTGTTCTTCTTCAGCTTTTTGGCACTGGGTTTCGGCGACTCCACCGCCAAGGGCCGCTTGGCCAAGGGCTTCCCCTCGGGTGGGGGGGGTCCACCCTTGGGAGAGGCATTCTCCAGCTTGTGCTCCTTCAGGGCCAGCTTGGGCTCCTTGAAAGCAGCCTTGGGGACCGGCTTCTCCTCCTTGGGCACTTTGTTCTCAGCGTGCTTCTTGGAGGGGTCCTTCGCAGGCTTGCCGGCCTCCCTTTCCGGGTCCCGAGAGGAGTTTTTGCTCTCAGAATCTTTCCTGGGCCTCTCCCGATGCTCTCGGGTGACCTTGTGCGGCTTGGAGGCTTTGCTGCCGTCTTTGTTCCCCTCCTGAACATCAGCAGAGAAGCAGCAAAAAAAGTCAGGGGTGCTAGGCCAGATCAAAATCCCTCCTAGGATTAAGTTTCTAGATAGTATGATAAACAGTCAATTGGCAACCCACTCTCCATTTCCCAAACTTTTCCAAAGTGACTCACCTTTGATCCATGAGATGGTTTGGACTTCTTTGGATCAGAGAAGGCAGAGAGGGGGATTGTAGGAAGCATAGGGTAGTCAGGACTTGGCCTAGACACAGTTTCGGCACCTTCTGGCATTACCATCACCTGGGAAGAAACCAACTGATCACCAATGTTGGAAGCTGCAGGTCTGCTTTGCATAAAGCAAGATCCAGAGTATGAGTGGGGAACCCTGGACAGTCGAAGTAGCCACCAGTGGGCTAGGGGAGAATCAGATTTACTTTCTGTGCACTCTGGAGGAGTTTCGGGTGCTCACTCTTAATCTGCTGCTCATCCGTTTCACAGTGTGAGTCTCAGCTCTAGTACTGTTATAAAGAACAAAGGGAACTATCTGTTTTTCCACACCTTTGCTAATGTTCTTCTTAAGCATAAGCCTGAAATAATCAGAATAAAAGTAAACAACAGTGCACCACAATACCACTGTTTCATTAATTTCTGAGTATGCTTATTGATTTACTGATTTATATATTGCTTTTTTATCACCCAGACTAAGCCAGGACAGTGTATGTACTTTATGAAAAGTAAAACCAAACAGAAGTATCAAACACCATAAAAACAGCAATTACAAAACAGCTAATCTACTTAGACTGAGTTAAATTCAGAAGTTCACATTTAAAAGGTTCATGATTTCTTTAAGCTGTCTGGAGGAGCAGTAATTTAATCTGCTGTAGAAAAACGACAGAGCGAGGGTCAAATGTATCTCCAAGGGCACATGCCAAGGAAAAAAGACCCTCCTTTGAAGACGGAGAGCACGTTTTCCCAGTGATGGAAAATAGGAAAGAACCCCAAAATGTTTTTCTTTCTTCCAGTCTCGACAAAGACGGCACCTCTTAACCACTCACCCCTCCAGCTTTGATGAGTTTGTGACGGAATTCCTTGGTAGGGTTATTAAAGGTGAGCTTCTCACATCGCAAATGGTTGACCGGGGGGTTTCCTTCCAGGTTTAGGAAAAGGTCATAGGTAAAGCAAACTTTCTTCGGTTCCTCCTGAAAGCAGAGGCAAAAGTCTCAAGAGGGGGTCTTGCAGCTATTATGCGAGTCCCTACTCTGCAATTTGATAGCAAATTGAGTCCCTGTGTTCACATTACTAAAACTGCAAAATTAGAGCGTAACAGAGAAATTCAGTCCACACTCCAACCAGACGCCACTCCACACAACAACGTAGTTGGCAAATCCTTCTGTGAAGGTTGTCGGGCAATCCAAGGGCTGCTGTTGAGGAGGCCTTGTGAAGAATAGACAGACACCCACTCCTCTGCTCAAAGCAGGGCCCACCTACATCATAGGAACATTCAGACATCAACCAAGTCTTGGCCAGACCATGCCGAAAGCCCTGCATTGCTGTGCTCAGGCTGATTTGCGGGAGAGCAGACATGTGTGCACAAGAGCACACCTGGTAACAACTTAGCTAGGCTGTCACCGTGCCACGGGCGGTGGCAGGAATGGTCTTCAAAATGCCACAGGAGTTTCTTACAGTGCTTAGTTTGCCAAATGCATTTTGGACATGAAGTTCTGTCTGAAGGGCTCAACTCTTTTCCAAGACTTGAAAGGCATGGTAATTAATTTGGGGTGAGAAAGCACAAAGGACCCTGTAAGTTTCCAGAAACGTTTGCTCAGGAGGAAGATCAGTGTTGGAATGCCTAAAAGTACATGGAGACTCGTGACCGTCTTAGGGAGAGAGCAAGTTCTCTGTTCATCCATGTCCTGATTTGGATTTGGGAGAAGAAGTTCCGGGGGCTGGCCAGAGCAAATCCCACCTTAAGGAAATGAAAGGCAGGGAGAAAACAGGAGATGCAGAGAATAAAATTATACCTTATTTTTGAAGTAGACCTCAATGGGCATAATGAAGCCAGCATAGCCAGACTCCTCCACTTTATAAGGGGGTTCTTTGCAAACTGAAGGGGGGAAAAGTAGCATTAGTACACCTCCACAGCAGCATTTGTAAACCAGGCAAACAGAAGAGACAGAAGTCAAAACTACGTGACCAAAGCAAGATGTTCTCCTACCCCCATGAACTACTTGTAACATCTTTCTTTGTCAGGATTAGAAGAAGGCCCTGTATCTGGAAGCACCAAGTGAATGCCTGTTACGATATCTAAAGCTCACGCTCTACAGTGGTGACAACTGCATGGAGGGACAGCTGATGGCTGAGGCAAGCCTTCACAATAAAGGCCTGCCAATGTAAGCTGTGCCCCACTGCTCTTCCCACCCAGGCAGCTGAAACACCAGCTTCTCAGCCCAGGCACATTCCTCCCAGGACGTGGGAGCTACTAAACTTCAATCACGTGCAGGAATAGCTTACAGGCAGTCCCCAACCTACGACCATTTGCTCAGTGACTGTTTGAAGTTACAACGGCACCAAACAAATGGTGGTTATGACTGGCCCTCATATTGACCCCTGCAGTCACATGATCGCGACCTGGGCGCTGGGGAACCGGTTTGTACTTACAACCGGTTGTAGTGCCCCACAATCGCCCTTTGCAACCTCCCCTGCCGGCTTCCCCAGAAACTCAGTGGGGAAGCCGGCTGGGAAGGCTGCAAGTTGCTGCGGTAGGTCTCCCCCACTCATGCACCCTCCCCTCACGCCGTGCTGGCCACTTGCGCACTCTCGCTGACCCACGCGTCTCACATGCCCTCCCAACCCGCGCTGCTCGCACACTCCTTCACATCCTCCCGGACAGCCCCATGTACCCCCTCGCTCCCTCCCCACATCAGCAGCGGCCACTTACCTGCCTGCCGACCTGGGACCTGCAACTTCCTGCCAGCTTCCCCACTGACTTTGGTTGTGGGAAACTGGCAGAAAGTTGCCTCGCCTAATCACCATGGGATTTGGTTAACAACAGCAGCTGGGACCTCAGGGATTGCTGTCGCTAAGTGATGTGGTCGTGCTTTATGACCGCAGCGACAGATATTCCAGTCCAACTGCCATTGTAAGTCAAGGCCTACCTGTACTATTAAATTTCAAAGTTTCAAGACCCTAGGCTTTTATATTTCCTGACTTTTGTTGGTGGGGGTGGGTGGGAGAAAAAGAGAAACGCCCCAGGGACACAAAATAGGATGGTAAGATCCAACAGCGTGCTGCTTCCCACGAAGAGCCAGGGAGGCCTCACAAGCAGTCCACCTCTGTCCACAGAGGTCCGTGTCTGCGGACCCCTTGACAGAACACTCTGGCTCAAATCTTTGGGGGTCCATTTGGGTCATAAAGTTGGGTCCATTTAACACCGAACTGTACTTCCCAACCTGGCCAACCACAGGTTTCCAGGAAGCCTACAAGAACCCCCGTCTGCCAAGAGAGGAAGCCGTAAGCTTGTCTGTTGGAACGAGATACACACAGGCTCAAACATGCACGGCAAGCGCACCGACTCACCACGTTTCGGTTTAGGGAAGCTCTGATGGAGTCGAAAGACTACCCTCTCCACAAAGTGCTGGATCTCAAATTGCTCCGGACCCCGTACGAACACCATCCAGTCGTGGGTGAACCCCTCAGTGGTGGGCTTCTTGCGTAGCTGGGCACGGTGTCCAAGCTCCAACTTCACCTGGACTGTACACTAGGAAAGGGGAAGGTGGTGTGCAGTGGGAAAGGCGAGGGCAAAAGAAGGGAGGGAGAAAAACCAAGGCAAAGGTATGCTTTTAGTAAACCAGATCTAGCTGGCAAACTACAATTGTCACTTCCTAAAAAAAAAAGTTCCAGCAGTTGTTTACAGTTCAGGAAAGACAATCACGCAAGAAGGGATTTCATCCACTTTTTCAAAGCAGCTTTTCTCAACCGGATGGGAACTCCGGGATTCATGAACCAGCTTATCTGGAGGACATCAGTTTGGAAAGGCTGACCTAGAACCTAATCTTTCAGGAACTATGCCCTGCTTGGATCGGCTCACAATTAGCTGAGACATAAAACTGTACTGCGCATTGACTTCTCTCCCCCACACACCCCACGTGCAGATCAGCTTAATGCAAACAGCTCCATGCAGGTTACAGATAGATATTTATGTGCCATGCTCTTCCAACTGTGGGTTGGGACTTACCCTATAAATGTATGGCGATGCCCCCACTGCTGTTTGGGGGCAAAGGTGAGTCTTGAATTCTTCTAGCATCTACCTGTTCTAGCACTGAGGGGAAGAAAGGTCTTCCCAGCTCAAGCAGGTTCAAGGGCACAACAAAGCTGCTCAACAGCAACAGACAGGACCCACATGCTTCCTGTCACTTCTGGGATCCATCTATCATGAGCCTGCTGGAACGAAGGGACTAACCCAGGGCAGAGAGCACAAGGATGGCCCTTTTCAGCCTTACAGGCCCCAGCAGCTGAATCTACTCTTGACCTGAAAACTCCACTGACGCCCTGAGAAAATAAATGCCTAAAGGCGTATAGACAGAAAAGCTTGGCTGCAGGTTCTGGGAGCTGCCGGTCTGTTCAGGAATAATCCCTACTCCTGAATAGGACCTCTGATGGGGTAATACCTGATGGACAGCAGCTGGAGTTAACTGGAGCATCAATTAGAGTTAAGCCAATCCTCAAACAGCTGTCAGGAGGTAGGTACTAACCCAACTAAAAAGCAGCCTGAGCATCAACTATCTAGCAGGGTGAGTTACTTGAACAGAAGTGGTACAACTGCTGGAGCTGTGTGCATTGTGGGGATTGCATCATGTGCATTGTGGGGATTTAACTATGTGGCCCCCGTCTTGACTTCTTTGCTTTCCCGTAGACACCCTGTGTTCTAGCTTTGAATTTCCAGCAAAGAGTTGGACCAGGTGCTCCAGCGTTTATGAACATCTACCTCATGTATCCAAGGATGTTCAATGTTTGAATGTTAATACAATTTTTCCCTTGTTTTTCAGTTCAGATGCCTTGAGTGCTTTTAAAAGTAGAAAGGAATAGTATGAATCCAATAAATGCCTAAACAGCTTCCCTTCTGCATTAACCAGAAGGCTCAGCTCTCCCAATTACCAACATTACTTGTCTTGGGCTACAATATGTTAAGCTAATCTGTGATTTACTATGATGGATAAACTCCATGCTGTTTATAAGCTATTATTTACACTTTACTACGTCCCACAAATTTAAATTATTTATATAGTTTATGTCTACTAGAGTCCTCTGCTCCCAATCTTGCTGTACAGGTAGTCCTTGTTGAATGACCACTCGTTTAGCAACCATTCAAAGTTACGACAGCGCTGAACAAGGAGGACTTACATGGGTCCTCATAGTCGCAGCATCTCCACGGTCATGTGATCGCAATTTGGGCACTTGGCAACCGGCTTGTAATTATGACATCGCAGCACCCCACAATCACCATTTGTGACCTTCGCTGCTGGCTTCCAACAAGCAAAGGCAATGGGGAAGCCAGCAGGAGGTCACAAATGGTGATCCTGTGACTGCAGGACACTGCAGTTATATGGGATTTGCCTAACAGCAGCAACTGGGATTGCCGTAACTGCCATAGTAAGTTGGCGTGGTCATGTGACATCGTGCTTTACCACTGCGTCGCTTAGCCACGGAGTTGCTGGCCCCAATTTCCATTGTTAAGTGAGGACTACCTGTAAATGGATAAATGAGGTCCAAAAAGCCAATTTGGCTTCAACAGACATCTGTGCCTCCCACTGCCCCAACATCAGTCTGTTAAATTAAGGGTCTATTATATTTTGAGACAAGGAGAGGTCTGCTGGTTTCCAAAGGACCTTCAGATTGCAGCAGCAGGAAGACCCCCAGCTTTTGTGTAGCAATCAAGGCATCACAGAGAGACGTCACTGTTCTTCAAGTTCAGGAAAAGGATAGACTCTCCTAGAGAGACCTCCAGAAGTCACTGTGTGCCTGGCACTGTGCTATAAATGCAAACAAGAGAGGGAGGAAAAGAAAAAAAACGGAGAGCAGGGATGCTGTGTGTCTGTGTGTGTGTATACATGTGTGTGTGTGTGTGTGTTTGTGTTTGTGTATAAAGCGAGAGAGAGACACACACACAGAGAAGCAGTAAAGTCTTTGATATGTCCGAGTACAGTGAATAAGCCAGACCCTATCACTCCTGCCTAACGGCGGCACAAGTCTGGGCTGGCAGCTGCAACATTCACTGATGCCTTGCACTAACAACTGAATCACATGGCAGGGGCACTTGTTACACCTCCTGTTATCACCACAAAAAAGGGCTTTTCAGTCCTTCCACCACCTGCTAAGACTACATATACAAACTGCACCCTGACAGGACACCAGGGGTGGGAAACCTGTGCTCCTCCCTATGTGGCTGAACTACAAGTCTTACCACCCAAACACCTACCACGACTGGTGGGCAAATCGAGCCAAGCGCGGGCCACACCACGCTTTCCTCCCACCATCCTTCAGAAAGCCTTACCTGACACATCAGACATCCCCACGCTACAGTTACACACAGTTACAAAGTGTGCACGTGATGAGCATGGGCGTACGCATACCTATGTCTGCACACACAGGCCTACAGAGGCAAGCAGGGGGCGGGGGCTCCAAATGCCAGCTGAACCGTTTTCCCTTATGCAGAGCAATGCAGGGAGGGACGAAGGGGAGGGGGAGCCACTGCCCCTGCTCCCCCACGAGCCTTGCCCTGCCAAGGGCCAAGCGCCCAGCCCTGAGGAGGCCACGCCCCTTGAGGTGGGCAAGGGCAGGCTCCTCCCCCCGGCTCACCATCTTCACGGCTGGGGCAGAAGGGCCCCCCCCGGTCCAACGGGGAGGGCATCCCAGAAATCGCCCCCCGCAGACAGACGCGAACGCCGCCCCCGCTCCACGCGGGCGGGCGGGGGGCACCGCGCGGGAGGGCCTGGGGGGCGTGGCCAGCCCTGCTGCCGAGGCTGCCGCCAAGCCCCGCCCCGACGGTGGTGGGCGGGGCCGCCCGCCGCCCAATGAAGGCTGGCCCCGCCCTTTTCTGGGAGCGGGGGAGGCGAGAAAGCGAGAGCAGCAGCGGCGGCCCTCCTCCTCCTCCTCCTCACCTGGTTGTCCATGGCTTGGCCGAGCTGGGCCGGGCCGGCCGGCTCCCCTCGCCGCCTTCCTCGCGGGCTCGGGCCTAGGGGACTCGGCCTGGCTCGGCTCCCCTCAGGGCTCGGGGCGCGGCTGCTGCGGCTGCTGCTCCTCCCGCCGCCGCCTCCTCATGGCTCGGCGCCGGCCTGCCTGCCTGCGTGCCTGCCGAGCGGGAGTCGGCCTGGCGTGTCCGCGCCGCGCTGGGCCCGGCCCCCTCCGAGCCTCTCTTTCGCTTCGCCGCCAGCGCTGCTGCCGCCGCCGCCGCCTCCACACCGGAACCGGAACCCCCTCCCCTCGAGACGGGCAGCCGTCCCCGCCAATGGGAGCGCGCGCTCCGGCGCCTCTCCGTCCCGCCAATAGGAGCGCGGCGGAGAGGGCGGGAATAACGGCTGCCGCCGGCGGGCCAATGGGCGCGGGAGGGGGCGCGTTGCCACGGCGACGGCGGAGCCCTGAGAGAACGAGGGAGGGAGCCGGCGGAGAGCGGCTAGTCCTCATCGAGGTGCCTCCGGTCGCGGCTCTGTGGGCGGCCCAGGAGCTTGTCGCAGGCTCGCACCCTCCAAGGGGGGCCCAACCTGGGCTGCAGGGAGAAGCCGCGCCGACGGGCAGAGATGGGGCGAAGCCCGCTCGCCCGAGAGCGGGACCCCCATTGGGGGGATGGGCTCCCCGCCCCCCCGTCGGGGAATTTCCTGGGCAACAGGAAAGGGGCACCTCGGGGGTGGCCCTGGTTCTGGGCTCTGCTGACGGGACGGGGGGCTCCCCAGCAACGGGCCAGGCATGGCAGCAGGGCTTGGGGGGGCGGGCAGGGCAGCGAGCGAACCTACACACACGCACACACACACAGGCACGCACCCAGGGGCAAAGTGGGGGAAGCAATGACCATAACCAGCAGCCAAGTGGAAAACGGGATTTTTTTTTAATGATTCAACAGAAAGGCAGCAGGAGACGTATGCCGGCGCTTCCTCTGGCCTCCGGGACCCTACTTGTAAGAATTCGCCTTGTGTTTTGGCAGGAAGGAGAACTCGGCAGGGACGCGGCCCAGCAGCATCTCGCTGGAGAAAGAAGAGGAGAGGAGAGAAGGGCAGGCTGTTGAGGGTGCAGGGCTTCGAAGGCCTGCCAGGCGGGACGCGGCCGAGCCCTTTTACCTGATCTTAATCCAGTCGTCCACATTTTGGCTCGCCATTAAGGTCTCCAAGTAGTCTCGGCCCACGTAGTACGGGGGCCTTTCGTTGATTCGCTGCGGCAGACGCTCCAGTAAGCCAACGGGAATGTACCTGAGCGAGGCCAAAAAAGAGAAGAGGAAACAGCCGTAGCGCAGATTAGTTTGGTCATGCATGACGACAATGACGCTGTGATGGTAAACACAGACACAGTGGTTTAGTCTGCTCTCTCTGCAAATCTCATGTGTCATCAAAAAGAAGGTCTGAGGTCCCCAGTTTGACAAAACAGGCTTTTACAATGCACAGGTCCGTATCTCAAAAAGCAATCGAAGCGGCAACAGAACAGAGATTCTATGGCATGCCCCATCTAGCAGAAACAGAATACAAAGCTCTATGAACTTACGTAACCCAGGATTTCTGGGCAGAGAGCTACACTGTCCGCTGTCAGCAGCTCTCTTGCTGCTGTTCCCACCAGCCAGCGCCTAGAAAGCTGACATCCCTACTAGCTAATTCCAGTCATGCCCCAGTTTTCTCACGCGAAGGGCTGTCCTGCACAACTTCTCCAGGCCTGCCAGGATCATGCGGCAGAACATGACGGACTCAGAGGGAGCCACAGGGGAACAGTTGCTACCTGCACAGAAAGGACAGCCACTCCAGCAAGAACTTCCTGGTTTTCTCCACCCCCTGCGTGTCCGAGCCCCAGTGTTCCAGACCGTAGTTTGTGTAGTCCTTGAGGATGTTGAGCCTCTCGGTGGAAGAGATGTCCCAGTGCCGCTGTTCTTTGATTTCGGTGAAGATCCAAGGTTTGATGAGCGCTCCCCTGTGACCGAGAAGAACCGCTGTGACAATGTACAAAAGTTGTGGAGTGCTTCGAAAATGTGCCGTCTCGAAGTTTTAAGTATGATGGAGAACCAGGGTAGGGAGCTCCTTTCTATGGAATCGAGCCTTGGTTCATTAACTCAGTACCACCACAGCAGAACAGCAGCCACTTGCCAGGCTTCCCAACGGGGGGTGGTGGGTGGGGGCTGTACAAAGACTCTGGTTCTTACAATTTTGAACGAAGAGATTCATTATTCAGAGGAACTCCTTTGGGGGGCGGGATGGGAGGTGATAAAATTTGATAAATAAACTCCATGTGGGCCAGTAGCATTCCTTCAGGGGCTGCAGACAAGTGTCTTTCCCAGCCCCATGTGATGCATGCCTAGGAGTGGAGAGAGGGACCTGTTACCTTCTGGATGGAAACAAGGGAATCTTTCTCCAGCTCCGTTAGGAATGGCAGGTTTTGTCCTATCTTAGAGTGAAGAACCATGCTGAGATGGTAGCTTGAGTCTCTAGTGATTTATTGTTCTACTCTACTAGACAGAAAATCCTGCCAAACTGAAAGGCCATGGGAAACCCAGACAGATATACCCCAAAACTCAAGGCGGGTCTGCTCTGGGTTTCTTCGAAGGGAGGTTCAAAGCCTCTAAACCGCGCATGAGCTTTTCCCCCTGGATGGGCCCCCCCTCCTGCTCACCGTCAGTACTCATGACAGCTCCTTTTTTGTTATGGAAGAAGAAAAAAGAAGCTACCTACCGGGCAATCATGATCCCTGAAACGCCACTCTGCATGGCCCGGTTAGCATCTTCGAAAGAAAAAATATCACCGTTTCCTGTGCCAAAAGCAAAAACATACACAGAAGGTTGAAGGGAAAAAAGTGAAGGCACTTCCGTTTCCACAAACAAAGAGAATGGGAAACGTGACCAGTTGCCCCTCTAAATGTCATCAGCAGCGATGGCTTCGTCTGTCTCAAGTCCAAGTTATACTTTGATTTGGAAAAAAGAAAACAGAATGAACTGAAACGAAGGCCGGCACAAAATCCTGCCCTTTATGCACGCCCGTCCCCTGCAATCTCTTAGTGCAGGCAGCTGGCTGGATGCAAGGCGGACTCTGCCCAGAGGCCTGCCGTCACAGAGGCCAGTGCTGGCTCGGGCTGTCGGGGGGTCTGTGGGGGAAACAGCCTCAGGAAGAAGGGCAACTGCCACTGTGAACGCCAAGCAGCGTGCACCGCTGAGTTCTCTGCCCTCGATCCCTTGCCCCCCGATCTCGCTCTGAGCAGCGCGGAATCCGTTCAGTGTTATTTTTCCTTCTGGATTCTTCCTGCCTCTTTATCTGGCAAAAGCTCTAATCAATTCTGTTGACTGCCTCTTCAGCATCCTACCGTTAGTTCACATCCTTAGCCTGCCAGTTTGTTCTATTGTTTGCCCACGCATTTTCTGGTTAGCTTGAATTAATCCTGATTCACCCACTGTAGTCTATTCCTTGTCATTTACATGGAGGTCCTGAGCCATCCTACCAGAACGATCCCTTCCACGCCCTAAAGCAGCACTCTGTCTCGCCTCCCCCTCTCGACTCCCACAGCCGGTTCCTTCTGGGATTTGGGGAGCCATCAGCTCTGGTGCTCCACATCCTTATCCAGTGCCGCCCTGGCCTCCGGCTGTTAGCCTAATTGGAAAGCTGCCAGAGAGGAGGCGAGGACCCTTTTCTTCTGCTGCCCCCTTCTCCCAGCTTCATCCCCTCTTGGGATAGAGCTGTAGCCACTGAGCATCTTGTTCTCCGTGGCCCCCCAGATCTGCTTCCTTGACTCAGTGTCTGGGATGCTCACAAACTCAGTCTGTGCTACAAACATCTTTGGTCCTCCTACCTGCTACAGGTTGCTCACTGCTTGCTTCTCCTTTTTCTGACTGCCACTGTCCCCATGCCATACTTTGAATCTTGAATGTTGGCGCCTCCCCTCTCTAAAATAGTCTAGTCCTTCCCCTTGCCTGCACCTACAGGTAGTCCTTGCTTAACAACCACAATTGGGAGCTGGAATTTCAGTTGCTAAGCAAAGCAGTCATTAAGTGAATCTGACCTGATTTTACAACCTTTTTTGCAGTGGCCGTTAAATGAATCACCACAGGGTTAAGTGAACCATGTGGTCGTTAAGCAAATCACATGGTTCCCCATTGATTTTGCTTGCCAGAAGCTGGCTGGGAAGGTTGAAAATAGCGATCTTGTGACCACAGGATGCTGCAATGGTCATAAATGCGAACTGGTTGTGACGGTTGTAAGCATGAGTACTGGTTGTAAGTCATTTTTCCCAGCACAGTCATAAGTCTGAACTGCCACTAAACAAATGGTTGTTAAATGAGGACTACCTATACTTGCGCACAACTTATGAGAGAGAGGGCAGAGTGTTACTGCCTTGGCCAGCCTCCCATAGGATGGTGGCTCTGACCTATAGAGTCCCTGGATGGGTTGCCAGCGATCAACAGACATAAAAGCAAACTGTAACTCTCAAACCCAAAGAGCATTCATTCATTCTAGTCAACAAGGAAAATCTCCAACGGACTCTCAAAAGCAAGCAGTAATAGGCAAACAAGCAGCAAGGAAGAAAGGACTTGGCCTCCGGTCACTCTTTCATCCATCTACAGATAGTCCTCAACTTACCACCACAATTGGGACTGGAACTTCTGTCACTGAGTGAGGCATCCATTAAGTGAGTCACAGCTGATTTTATGACCTTTTGCGCCACAGCCATTAAGTGAATCACTTGGTCATTAAGCGAATCCAGCTTCCCCCATTGACTTTGCTTGTTGGAAGCTGGCTGGGAAGGTCTTAAATGGTGATTGTGCGACCCCAGGACACTGCAACTGTTGGAAACACATGCCCGTTGCCAAGCGCCTGAATTTTGATTATGTGACCACAGGCACGCAGCAATGTTAACTTCAAATGGTCACTAAATGAATGGTCATACTCCAGGGACTACTTGTACAAGCTAACTTAATTGCTCACCGCTGATGGGCTTGAATACACCGAGTCTTGTCGCACAGAAAGGAGGATTCAATGCAAGTATCGCTGCTAGGTTTTCCCTCCTCTGCTGTCACTTCCACTCGGACTGGGCTTCATCCCTCCGTAAAGCCATCTAACCCTCTGGCAATGGGAAAACCCTGGGACTGAGAATGTGCCACGCTCTGCTTGATGGACCCTGAAGTGGCAAGGGAGAGGCAACAGACAGGCAGAACTATGGCACCCCTCTGGAAGAGGCACGTTCTGAGGTGGGAACAAAAGCAGGGGGAAAAGGGGTCTTGACGGGGAGGGAAAGAAATGCAGGAGGCGCAACCAAAGCCACGCTCAAAACCGGGCACGTTTTGCCAGCCTGTGATGGCTGAAGGCGCGTAAAAGCTCAGAGGCCACAAGAGATGGAAATCAGCACAGCGATGGGGAAGAGCCGAACAGAGGCCACCTACCGAAAAGAGGCATCGGGCTGGCAACTTTGGCACACTCTGCTACGTACTCCCAGTCTGCCACCTTTGTGTACCTCTGCTCTCTCGACCGGCCATGAAGCTAGTGAGGTCAAAAACAGGCACAGCTGGCGTTTATGAAATAAGCACGGTCACGCCCAGGTCCGCTCCCACTCTAAACGAAAGCAGCAACGCCGGAGGGAGCTCTTCCCCCCTCTCTCTGAATCTTGTGCTGGAGAAACCCCGGGAAGAGGCCTGCTCTGAGGGTGTTTTCCCAAGTGCAGAAAACACTTGGAAAAAATTTGTTTTCCCAAATGCAGCTGCTCCGTTTCTCTTTCGCCTCCCCCTGACCGGGAACAGCCGAGGAAGAATCAACGCTCGGGCCTGCCAGCCGAAGTGACCGGGCCTCCCTCCCAACCGGACCCGGAAAAGCAGAGCTTCCCGTACCGTGACCAAAGAGGCTCCCCACTCCCGGAGGCTGGGGATTATTTTGTGAGCCAGGTTTGTTTTCTCTTGCACGCCCGTCCTGATCTTCACCGTCAGGGGAACGTCCAAGACCTGGGACAGAGAACGAGAGAGAGAAATGAGCCAGGCGCTTGGTTTGGGAATTCCATGCTTGATAGAATTTGCTTTCCTGAATTTGCTGTTATTGATTTATTTGTCAAATTTGTCACCACCCATCTCCTCCGACCGGAGGACTTTTAACAAGGCAGGGAGCCAAGGACCAACTGCCTGCGCTCGAAACAGACAGCAGGATCACGAGGAGATGTGGAGGAGTTGCGCTGGTTCAAGCCAAAGAGCCCGGCTAGTCAAGCCTTCTGGGGAAGCTCAGAGGCTAGACGGGAGACGGCTAGGTCTGCCACGCCACTGACTCTCTCACAAGTTCTGTACGTATTCACTAAAATGTGGCCCAGCAAAAGGGAAAAAGACGCCTTGGGAAGCGAAGAGAATGTGAAATCCAACACGGGTAGGAATCAGCTGGGAGGCGGCCACTCACTCACGGAATTCATGCCTCGGACTATCTGCTCAAACTTATTGGTGCGGGTCATCAGAGCACATCCACCACCCTGGCAAGGGAAAGGAGAAGAGGGTGAAGTATGTGCAAAGGGATTATACGCATCAGGAGCAGGAAACGCAGCCAGGGTTCTGATTTCAGCTCGCGAAACTGGTCCTCGTATTGCGCTTCCCCTTGGGCTTAAAAACAGGGTGCAGGCAGTTTGCACCTTTAGAGCACCGCGGGCCCCCCTCCCCAGGAGAGCCAACGAGGCTTCTAGGGGTGCATCGCTGCATCTGTTCCTGTGCGGAGCCAGGAGTAAGGCTGGTGAAGAGAAGGCTCCGAGTAGGACTTGGGAAAACTCATGCCAAGCATGGCATCGAGAGGGAAGTTGCGGGTCAGCAACAAACTGGCACCTTGGGAGTTGAAAACTCAGCTCATTCTTCTAACTGTTACCTGGAGAAACAGGTGCCTCCCTTTGTTGTTTGCCAACAGCTTACATCCATCCGAGACCTTCCCAGAGCAGAAGGATTTGCAAACCTGAAATTGCCAAGTCCATCCGGCCTTGATCCTGCCACTCGCTCTGTGGCTCTAGCAGCTTTTTAACCAATGTCTCCGGTGACCAACAAATGGCAGATGGCGCCTTGGACTCTCAGGATAAAAGACCCTGCCGCACGAAATTCGCTCCCAAGGGCCCAGAGCCCACGGGATCCCAAGCAAAGCACCAGCCCCCAGCATCACACTGGCCTCCAGGAACACCTCTCCAGCCACGTCAGGCACCGGAGGCACGTCTCAAGAAGGGAAGGCTGGGCTGGCAGAGAGCGTCCTGGGGGACTGGAAGAGGTGTAGAGAAAAACCTACCAGTTTCTCTACCAGTTTGCACAGACTGGCTATGTCTGTGGGGCAGCCATTTTGAAAATGGGTGCGCCCTTTCCCATGGCAGCCATTTTATAAGACTTCTCAGAGCCTGGTTTCAAGCTACAGAGTGTGCCTGTGGCTTAAAAGGATTATCCACTGTGGCAACCCCAACATACAGTACGTGGGACCACAGATGCTTCATTTTTGTGTGGCTCCTCTTTATTGATTTCATTCTACCTATTTTCTGAGCAGGTCAGAGATGGAGAAACATGTTTGAAAACAGACTAATATTCTTTGATGTGTATCCCTGGGCCTTCTTTCCCTGGACTTCTTTCTGAGCTGGAGCAGGGGCTAACCTTTCTCCCTGTCCATCTACCCAATACAATTAAGCTGCGCATCGGCCAGGAGCTGCTGGTTACCTTGTTATAGACGAGGTCAATTGGGCAGCCTACGTTGATATCGACAAAATCCACCTCAATGGTTCGGTTCAGAAGCTCAGCACATTTGGTCATGGTGTCTGGAAATGCTCCTTCCAGCTGCAAGAGGAGGAGATGCCAAAAGTCAGAAAGGCACCAGTGAGCCCCACTCCAGGGGAGGCCACCATTTTTGCTGCTCCCCCTTTGTATGGTTTCAGGATAAGATGTTTGCTGCAGGAAGGAGGTTGAGCTTCACAGTTCAAGCTCAACCTGACCCAACGCGCTCTCAGGCCCCCAGGCCCTGTTCCCATTCTGCCCAGGAAGCTACCTGGACACCAAAGAGATCCTCAGTGTTGTGCCGCTTCAGCAAGGCCCATTCCGAGGACTGTCCCTGAAGGAGGTTGGTGCACACTGCCATCTCTCCACAGGTGACGTCTGCCCCGTAGCCTTTGCATATTCTCCGGAATGGAAGGTTGCCACACTGAAATCCCCACGAGAGGGAGGAAGGAGGTTAAGACTGCCTGTGCAGTTTCTGGCACACGCTTCTCAGCAAGCCAGGCTGGGCTCGCGTTTAGAAACGATGCTTGCAGGAGCGACCGCTCCTGAGCGAGCAGCGGTCCGGCCCCCACCCCTGACATTTTTCTTTCACTTTTGGCAACTTTCTCATGTCCCATTTTGGTCTTCCTTGTCTACCAGCAGATGTTCTGATGCCACTTCCTGGGGGCGGCAGGCAGCCCTCCCCTTGCTTGGTATAGCTCGGAGCCATCGCAGTTAAGGTAATGGCTGGGGCTGGCACCCCAACACCACCGCAGCTGCACCTTGCCATAGCTTTAGGGAGAGAAGGGTGGCACCAGTGGCTGCTTGACCATTGCACTTCTGAGCCTGGAGCTGGGACAGCAGAAGCAGGCCCTGGTCTGCCCTACCTGAGAAGGGCATATCAGGAAATGCCACAGTGCTAATTCTGCATTATCACACGGCTCCCAGGGATGCTTCCGCGGAGCCAGCAGCCTCATGGTCCATGCACTGCCATCCCCCACATGCCCAGCTTCACCATCAATAACCCTGACTGTTCCTGCACAGCCATCAACCCAGCCCAAGTGGCCAAAGGGAAATGGTAGCTGTTTTGCAGGAAAATTTTCTATTTAATACCTTTGTGTTGAATGACATACTACGTTATTCCTCATTTGCTTCATATTTTACTCACTTCAGAACTTTGTATTGGTGCATGAAGTCTTGGCTGGGCAGCTAAGGCACTAGTCCTCATGTAGCCCTCAAGACAATTTGAGTTGGGGGCCCTTGCTCTAAAAGACTCAAAGGGTCATTGTGCTCGTTGGGACAAAACATCTAAGTATGAATTCATTCAAGTTGCTCAGTAGTTTGGCCTGTCTATTTGACCAGCAAAGAAATGACTCTCTTGTTGCTAAGGTGACATAATTTTAAAACACAACAGAAATAAGTGTAAAGTTTAAAAAAATGGTGGGGGGGAGGAACTATCCCTTTTAAGACGTGGTTTGTTTCTCTTTCAGGGTTTGGGTGTTCTTAGAAGGGAGGGAGGATTAAATTATTAGATACCTTCTTAGCATACTCTTGAATTAATAAGAATACCTGATGATGCTAAGAATTTGCACAACAGTGGAGACACCTGGTCTCTTGCCCCCGAGAAGCCCAAGGAAAAGTCCTAAAATTTAGGAACAGGAACACGCTGGCTGGCTGGGGAACTCTTGGGAGTTGAAGTCCACACGTCTTAAAGTTGCCAAGGCTGAGAAACACTGGCCTGGCTGTTCTCTCTCCTCCTCAGTCCTTTCATCTGGCTTCCACACCCCTTTGTCAACCTGAGTTCACATCCTGAGCTTCCTGGCTGCATTAGTAAACTGCACGCTTTGACTAGAAGTACATCTCTTTGTTGCGTGCCACCCAGAGTCGCTTTTGTTGAGATGGGCAGCTATACAGATTTGCTTAATAAATAAAATAAATAAGTCTCCATACCGTTGTCAGAGGGGCCAGATAGAGCTTGCCGCAGAGATCTAGCTGGAAGAGAAACACAGGAAGGGAAGAGAGGAACGTGAGGATCAGGCACCTTATGGGGAGTTTGGTTCCTGCTCAACAAAGCCTAGCAGGCAAGAACTGTGCCATTTGTTACTGGGCGGGGGTGTGTGTGTTTTCGACCCTACAAAAGTCAGCAACCGTGGAGGGTTCTGGTGCTGCCGCTGGTTCCCAGGGGGAGAACGCATCCCAGACTGGTAAGAGGTTTCGCAGCCTGGAGTCTGTTGCTGGGAAGGTTAAGAGGTCTGAGGGAGCTCCGCCCTAAAGCCCTTCTGGGTTACTTCCCTCGGGTTAGTTGAAAAGCCTTAGTCTGGCAAGATTCTGTCTGTAGGGCGAGAACAATAAAGGACTAGAGTTGGAACAGCGGCTCAGCGTGGTTCTTGGCCTGGTTCCTGACAGCAGCCCCTGGACAGCATACCTCAGGAAGGTCTCTCCTCTGCCTGAAAGGAGATGCCAGCCAGAGGAAGGGGTAACAGTTGGAGAGAGTCTGGCTCCGTGCTGGTCCATTTCTTTCATCTCTCAGTGCAAATTCAAGCTTAATTCAGGAACACCTGAGACAACTCTCCTGCTTTCAGCTTAACTCACAGCTTACCTTTGGTTTCTCAGACGGCCTCAGTCTCACGGTGTCTTCATCCGTCACGGCACCTGCTGTCTTCAGAGTGGCTCCTGCTGGGGGACTTGGCCTCTCCAAGGTTTCCAAAGCAGAATCGTCTCTTTCGGATGCACTGGAATTGTGCGGTGCCTCCAGCCTGGCAGTTCCGGGATCCTCTGTTTCTTCAGAGGCAGAACAGCCCGAGACCCCCGCAGCTGCCACGGCAGCTTGGCTCCCAGGCCCTCTTGCATGGGGGGGCTTGCCCAGGGAACGGAGGTACTCGCTGGATTTGGCGAAGGACATTTTCTTCTTGCGCAGCTGCTGCTGGATGTCTTTGCTGAGGCTGTTCCTCACCACCAGCTTCCCTTCCCACTGCTTCAGCAGGCCGGCATTCACCACATTCTTGTAGTCCTCTCCCAAGTGAGCTCCAGCGAATCTGCAGGTAGCCCCGTAAGTGCACCTGCCAAATGTCTCGAAGAGCAGGCAGTGCTCCCCAAGGTCGGGGGGCTTCGTGGCCATGTATTCCTTCAGGTCGTGCAGGAAACGGCACTTGGAGCCATAGAAGCATTTTTCCGTACGTTCCTTTAGCAAGAGAAAGATAGTGCTGTGACGGGGGAAACGGGCAGAAACTAGTTTTCTAACCAAATTTTTTTTTCTTCGTACGGATGACCTTCAATTTGATTCCACGGCAAGTGCTGCTTCCCGTCCACCGCCCGACCTCCTTCTCACCTTTACAGCCCCACTGACTGTCCACCTGTCCTCCCTCCACTCTTCGTTCCCTGATAGCTTTGTGACTTAGCTCCCTTCTCTTTGCTACCTCTCGTGCCTGGAATGGCCTCCTCAACGCCCCCTCCCCCCGCCAAAGTACCAAGCCATCTCTCTAACATCGGGCCTTCTGTTTCAAGATTTTGCTACAACCATCCAGCCTTTGGAACAATCAGATATTTCCTCCCCTGGTTGCCCAAGACGGGGGAAACCAAAATCATTGTGAAGCAGGTTTCAGTGAGCCTTCAGTCGTGATGGTTTTGCTTACGCTAGCCCGGTGCCACTTCAGCTTGACAACAGGGAGGCTGGTTGTGCACAGTGACCCTTCACTCCACCGTAGTACAGCAGACACTCAGGAGTGGGCCAGCTCCCATTTCTGCCTCCCATATTTTTACTGAAGTGCACCTGCCTCCTGGCATTGCCTGCGATTTAGGCTCAAGCTAAAGATGGAGAAATTCAAATAGATTGGGGCAGGGTTTTTCAAACTTGGCCACTTTAAGATGGGTGGGCTTCAACTCCCAGAATTCCCCAGCCAGCATGGGCTAGGGGGAAAGGAGAAGTGAGGAGGGCACTGCCAGCCTCAGAAAGCCGTGCCAGCAAATGCAGCTGGTGTAACAACAGAGGTGGGAAAAGCCTCAGCTTGGTTGTGTTGGATGGAACTCTTGCGTAGAGAGAAATGGCCGTCTCACATTCCTTAGCATTCAACTAACCCCTGCCTTCCTGAGCAATGGTAAGGCTCAAGCCATCTGCGGATGCTTCTTCACGCCATGCAGGGAACAGGAGAGCACCTGCGTCGCATTCTCTGTGCCATCTCCTCTCCAGGAAGTGTCTGAGGGAGGCAGCAACAGAGAGCTAGGAACAGAGTTGCCCGTCTAGATCGGTCTTATCTGGCCCGCTGTCATTATTGCCCAAAGGGGTGCCATCAATGAGAGTGTTCCTCTGCCATTTTTGCTCCCAGAAACTAGTACCAAGAGACATGCCGTGACGATACAGAATGTGGTACACAGCTATTAAAACGAAGAGTTGCTTTGTCTGTCTTAAAGCCATCCAAGGAACACAAGGGCCAACCTGGTAGCAGAAATGCACTTTCAAGCCTGGGCAAGTGGATTCATCTCCATGCCTTTATCACACACAGTTTACCTGAACCACCGAGGGACACAAGCGGTCCTTATCGTAGTGAGTTGGCTTCATGCAGGGACGGTTCTTGTTCTGCCCTCGAAGCCTCTTCCGTCCTTGAGGCTCTTTTGTGCTTCCACGGGCAGCTTCTGGGGGCTTCTCTTCTTCACACCCCTCAATTTCCAACTTCTGTAGCTTGGCAGGGGGCTCATCCAGCTCTGCGCTGAGATGGTTCTCGGCCCCATCTGGGTCACTTCTCGGCTTTTCTTCCTTGTCAAGATAGGTGTGAAATTCCTCTTTCGTAGAGCGGTATCTCAAAGGAGAAAGACTTCAAGTTAAATTTCATCCCAACTCACCTGCAGGTGCTGCTTCAGGGGGTCAAAACAGGAAGGGCATTTCAGTCTAGAGGCAACTACGATTGTCAGGCTGCATTTGTTAACTTGGGATTTTCAGAAACGTCTTTTGCCAAACAATGTGAGTATATTTTCTAGAATTATATCCCATTTCCCCCCCAAATCTATTAACTGAGCAGGGATTTCTCAAGGTTTTTTTTAAGGTTTGCATGTGACCTAAACCATGCAAGTCAGTCATTTCTGTTGGCAGTTACTTGGAACAAAACAGTGTAGAGTCATCGGCTTTCCTTTACACGACTGTGCTTTCTAGAGTGTAAGCTACACAGTGGTCTGAAGTCAGGCAGCCTCTGAACTGTGTTAAATAAACAAACATTTAGTCACAGTAATTTATATTGTACGGCCTCCACTGGCAGATTGTGACTCTGGGCCCTAAAGTGAGATTAAGCCCAGCACACAGCTGAGATAATTGTGTGAACTACTGTCTTTCGCTTGTCGCTCGCGTGTTTCATTTTACCCTGCTTGATAAAACTAGTCTCGTTTATTTTGTATCTGCGTCTCCTGTGACGGGGCAAACAAAACTTCCAGCAAGGTTTCTTCCTCAAGAGATCTACTTCATTTGGAGATTGGGAGGAATCCGGCAAGGAAAGATCCCCGGAAGAGGACCCAGCGGCTCCCGGGGTGTCTGGTTTATCACGTCGCCCCGTCCGGCGTTTCAGGCGGTTCCGGGGGTCCGTCAGCCCCGGCGGGCCTCCCCGGCTCATTCGTGCGGTCCGTGGCGGGGGGGACACACACGGCGGCACCCCTCCCGCACGGATTCGCAGCCGGGAGGCCCACCGCCGGGAAGGGCCCGCCGAGGTCTGGCCGGCGGCAGCTGCCCTGCTCCTGCAGGTCTCGACCCCCGGGAACTCGCGTGGGGCGGGGAAGGGGGGGCTGGAGGGTCCCGGGGCTGAAGGGGGGAACGGGCCTGGGCAGGGGGAGGGCTGAGCCCGGAAGGGCCTCGGCCCGGCCGGAGCGGTAGGCCCAAGCCCCGGGGCTCCCGTACTCACTGGGCTCGGATGGGGGCCACTCCGGCCGCCTCCATGGTTGGCCTCCCCTCCAACCTCCTAGAGCGGCCTGCCCGGAAGCTCTGTTGCTCCTGACAGAAACAGAGAGGAGCCTAGGGCGGCCCGGATGTTCACAGACACGTCGGACTGCCGCTCTAGGCACTGTGCTCCACGGGCAGCAGCGGCCGGGGGCGGGGCAAGGGCGGGAAGGAAGGCGCCTCCGAGCCGAGCCTCCCCTCCCCCCGCGCGGGGAATCACTGTAGTCCGGCGTCTTACGTTATTACCAGGAACCCTTTTAATTAACAGCGTAGGTAATCAGCAACAGAAGAAGAGGCCAGGATTTCCCCGTGCAAAGAAATCCCGCTCTTCGCCCGGCCCCCTCAGCCCCGCCGCCCGCCCTCCCTGCGCGATTGACGTCCTCCTCAGCCAGTGACGGCCCGCGCCTGCCGGAAGTGAGCTCCGTAGCGACGAGGGCGGGACTCCGCCCGGCAGCGGCGCTCGAGGGTGGGCTGCCGCCAGCCGGGCCGCTCGGCCGGGATGCCTGCCGTGGAACCGGATCGGCCACCTCGAGAGACTCCGCTGCCCCAGCGCGGCGGGTCGGCCGGCCGTGTATTCGGGCGCATGAGGACTAGAGCCTTGGCTCACGTTTCAGTGCTGCGGCGGAGCCTGAGCCGGGGGGACCCTCCGCAGGGCAGCCCGGGTCCTGTCAGCCGCGTCGTCGCTTTCGCAGAGCGGGAACCGAGCGAGCAGGGGAATCAGCGGAACCGGCGGGGGCTCCCAAGACAGACCCGCTGGAGCAGCGGCGTTCAACCGCGGCCCCTCAGGGTGGGCGGTGTCCGGCTCCCAGAACTCCGTGGCTGGCTGGGGAATTCTGGGAGTTGGAGCCCTCCCTTTCCAAGGGGCCAGGGTCGCTTGGCCGGGGGGTTCCCGCCCCCTCCTCCCTGGATGTCTCGGGGGAGCGCTGGGGGGGGTCTTCCCGCCAGATGGGGGGGCTTAGCGAGGCTGCTCCTGCAGCCCGGGAGGGGTCGCGTCAGCCCCTCCCTCCGGGGAGAGCGGAGCACGAAATCCGCTGAAACTTCCTTTATCAAGGTGGGCTGCAGTCGCTGGCTCCGGCAAGCCTGGCTGTGCTCCACTCCCCCCCCCCCCGCATACTCCTGTGAATTAGGGAGGTGTCTGCCTGAGCTGCTTTGGGAACCCTTCTGCTGGTTTTGGACGCAGCCACAGTTTCCCCCTTGCCTCTTTGATAACGGACCTGGCCTGTCGCCTTCCTTGCTCCCTTCAGGTTGCAAGAGAAGGGCTCTTCCTGATACCAATGGAAGCAAATATTTGCAGCTCAGGGATGAACTGCGGAGTCCTCGGTGCTCTCTGAGCCTGGTTGTTTCCTTGCAGACGTTTCATTGCCAGGCTAGGCAACGTCTTCAGTGCGAGGAGGGAGGGGGCCTTGCTCTCGGTTTATACACCGTGGCTTGCCCTGCTTGTGTTGGTGGGGGTGTTGTTCTCTCCCTGGGAGTTCCTTGATTGGGCTGTTTGCTGCTTGGTTGATTGCCTGAGTTGATAGTTCCTTGATGAGGGTGTCTTGTGCTGTTTGATGGTTCATCTGGTGTTAATCCTAGTGTTGATTTTTGCATAACTGGGTGTTGATTGCTGGCAAGGCGGTGTCCTGGTCTTTTGGCTTTTCTACTGTCGCTTTTGAATGGTATGTAAATGTTGTTTACCTCTATGTGTCTGCTGATGGCTGCTTGGTCTGAGTGCCAGGCTTCCAGGAATTCTCTGGCGTTTTTGGATTTGGCTTAGTTTAGGACGCCCGCCGTTTCCCAGTTGAAAGTGTGGTCTGTCCATGTGCTGTGAGATTAGGGAGTTCTCATCGTGTCTTCTGATTGCTAATTGGTGTTCGTGGATGCCTCTGCTGGTCTTCTGCCTGTCTGTCCTACATAGCGGCTGTTACGGTCTTTGCACTGTAAATAACTCCTGTTTTTTCCTCTTGGGCTGCTGGGTCGTTTGGGTTGCTTAAAGGATGTTTTGCAGAGTTTTAGCTGGTTTATGTGCTACGGTGATGCCATGTGGTTGTAACGGTCTGTTGGTGGTTTCTGAGATGTTTCTGATGTACGGCCGTGTTATCCTTTTCATAGCTTCCATTGGTTGGGTTGTGGTGGGCTGGGTGGTGGGGCAATGAAACGTCTGCAAGAAAGCAACAAGGCTCAGAGAGCACCAAGGACTCCATGGCTCTTCCTGAGCCAGACTCTGGAGGAAGGGGGTAATGGGTGCAGGGAAACAGAGGGAAACACAAAGGGCTTCAAATACAATCAGCACTGACAGCCTGGCTAAAGTCATTCCTAGTTACCTCCGTGAATGAAAGCTTGGATGTCAGCACGGATTCAGGTTTCTTTGTGGTTGAAGATCACCTGGGCCTCCTGCTTGGATGTGGTTAGGCAGGGCCACTTTTCTGCTCTTGTTCCTTCTTCTTACTATCGTTCCCTGAATGTGTCTTGCCTTTGCCGTCTTTTGGGATGATTTTCACCCCCCATCCAGGAGTCAACAGTCTGAAGAAGATCATCCGGGCCTGCAGTTTGGAAATTGTTAGGCAGGGTCTCCTTGTTCTTTTTCCCTTTTTCTGGAATATTTTCCTCAGCCTTATAGAATGCGGAGGATCAGTGAAAGAATGTGGAGGGAACTGACCACTTCTTTACCCGGTAAAGGATGTCTTGGGTCTAGCCAACAAGTCAGAAAGCCTTTAGAAGCTAAACCCGTCTTCCTAATCACCCTGGTGGGACTGATGGTAAAGGTGGAGCCTTAATGTTTCATCACTTGCACCTTTGTGCAATAGGATTGCACGGAAAAAGGTTTTGGGGAAACAAAAGCTGAATTCCATTTGTCAGGCCTCTCAAGAAGGACTCAGTTTATCAGGTCCTGTAGGAGGCGCTGTTGTGCCATACCAGAAAATGACAGTGGGTCACTTCTGGCTCTGGTAGGTGCATTTTGGGTTGGGATGTCAGTTTATCAGATACTGTAGGAGGCTGTCAGATACTAGTTTATCAGATGCTGTAGAACCCTTTACTTATGTTTAGTGGAAGTTAACAGGGCTCTTCCTTCTGAGGAATGCATGCAGAAAACTAAGGGAACAGGTGGAGAGTTGAGAGAGAGAGACACTGGACAGTTGTACAAAGAGAAAAAAAGGCTTTGGATGTAGAAAAAAGAAAAAGGAAGCTGGTAGCCTTTGAAATAATTATTCTTCAATTAAGCCAAGGTGTTTGTAAAGAGAGACCGCTTTTATGATCTGTTCATACAGTGCTATTGTTAAATAAAGTTGTAATGGTTCATAGCCAACTGGTCCTCTGAATAAATGAAATAAAATGATATAAATTTAATGAATGAATGAATGAATGAATGAAAACAGAACTTAACCCTCCCCATGTCTAGGATGCTCCCCTGCTAGGAAAAGAACCAATAAGACAGGAGGCAACCTTCAAGAGGCATCTGGCTAGAAAGCGTGATTATCCCCAATGCAAACACAGGGCTATCTGGCTGCTTAGCTCGATGCAGCACTGTGATTCCCACTGCTTGCTGGAGCAGCGTCCTCTAAGCCTCCTGTAGACAGAGATTCTAATGGCAAGCAAAAAGGTGATGTTGGAAGAGCTCAGGGTGGAGAGAGAGGGTCAAGGGAGGACCCAATCCTGCCACAACCAGTTCCTCTCCCCCCTAAAAACCCTTAATTAATGAAGGTAAGTTCATGGCTAAACAGTACAATAGGCCTGAACTCTCAATGTTACCGTGCGCTGTGCCCGAACTAATTTTGTGTCTCAGATGTCTGAGGGTCAGCAGATTTGTGCGGGCTGAGGAAGGTTCCAGTCATCTGCACCTCCTCCAGAATCAGCTCCCTCAACTATTTATTTGTTTCCAGCATCATTTAAAGTTCCGGTTTTAACCTTTAAAGCCCCGCAGCTCTGTTGGGATGACAACTTCTAGGAGCCCAGCCAGCGTAAGCTTCAAACCCCACTGGCTGAGAACCCTGAGAAAAACATTTCCAGGGCACCAGGAATCTGGTAGCTCCTTTTCCGACTCACAAATTTCATTAACATTTCGTTAAAAGGAAGAAGCTTTTGCGAGCGGCAGCTTTGCCTGTTCATAAAATTTGTGGGTTGGAAAAGGCACTACCAGCCTCCTGCTGATTTTGTGCCAGCCTAGACTAACACGGCTCTTCTCCCATTTCCCAGGCACCAGGGGTGCACAGATTGCAAAAACCGCCCCCAAGTTTGGGTGCTCCATTCTTCCGACCTTCAGCAACATTGGCTGGTGAGGGGCTGGATCCTGCTGGAAGTCTTCTGGGGAAAAGGAGGCATCATACTGGGGTTTAGTCCCTGAAATATTTCCTTTAATTGAGTCAACGCTGGGATGACCTTAAGCCTTGTTCTGTAACTTCTTTATTTTATGCTATCACACATTTACTGCTGTCAGCATGGATGAATAATTTAAAATTGGGGCTAGTTGCCCTGAATCAACCTTTAGAACGCGGCCAAATTAGCTAAAGAAATCCCCCAATGGCAACAGCAGTTATTTTTCCCATGTAATGTTGTCGAAGGCTGGGGAGGGAGTGGAATGCAAACCTTTCCAAACTTTGCCCAACACTGCAGCCATTTGAGTGTTCGGGTTCAAACCTAAATTGCACTGGGTGCAGGTACGTTTACCCTGAGCGACTCCACCTGCTCCCCCTCTTGTCCTTGCCCCGGGTCCTGCTGCAGACTTTCCTCGGTGACACAGTGTTCAGCGCCCTTGTCTGCTGCACGCAACAGCCATCGCCTTACCGAACACCTGCAAGCATTTAAAATGTGGCTCTCCCTCTCAGCGTCTTCTGGAGTTGATTTGCTGTTTAGATTTCAAATGCCATGGTAATTCTGCTTTAAAGGATAAATGGAATGGAACAGATGCTGGTTCCACAGTTTGGTTCATGTAAAAATTACCTCATTTACTTTTTGCTTTGCTGTTGAAAAATAGTCTGACGCCTTTACTCGGTGTACTCCTCTAATTTATTTTAAAAACATCTTGTTCCTGAGTGTCCCAGAAACCTCATTCAGCAAGGAGTTCAAAAGTAATTATTGTGCTGAATTTGAAAAACGGTGCAATTAGCAAGTTGCGGGCCAGAGCTCTGCCAAGAGCTGAGCTTTCGCTCAGGAAATGGCCGTCGCTGTCTGACCTTGTGTGGACTCGGAAACAAAGCCCGGCTGGGTTTGGAAGTCCCAGGCCTGTAGCCTCAACAGGAATTTGGGAAACCGCATCGTGGAACCAAGCAAAAGCAAAGCACTTCTGGACTCTTTCGGCAAGGACAGGACACAAAGTCACCTGGATTCGAGCTCGGCTTGAAGGAGATTTTATTTCTGCAGCGTCTATTTTCAGCAGATTCATTAAGCAGCTAGATTAGGTGCCCAGAGGGCAGGTCCTGCAGAGCTCAGACAAAGAGACATTCATGGGTCTTGTCAAGCAACAAGGGGTTTCTTAATAGCAGCTGGCTGGCTGTCCCTGCCAATGCGGGTGTCCTCCAGCAAGTGCTGGGTGATGTCTCCTTCAGCTGATTGACAGCACAGGCCCCTGCAGGTTTGCTGAGAAGTAAATTGAAATGGCTTGAGCCCAAGTTAGGAGAGGAGAAACAAAGTAAACTGAGTACATATTCTGGTATGATGTACAGGTCTTTGTTAGAAGTACAGGTAGTCCTCGCTTAACAACCATTCATTTAGTGATGGTTTGGACTTATGATGGTGCTGAAGAAACCGACTTACAACCGGTCCTCACACTTACGACCGCCACAGCACCCCCATGGTCACATGATCACGATTTGGATGCTTGGCAACCGGTTCGCATTTATGACTGTCACAACATCCCGTGATCGCCATTTTCGATCTTCCTGGCTGGCTTCTGGCAAGCAAAATCAATGGGGGACCAGGTGATTCGCTTAACCACTACATGGTTTGCTTAACACCCATGGTGATTCGCTTAATGACTGCCGCAAAAAAGCTCATAAGATCTAGGTTCTCTCCTGCCCTCTTGCATTTTGCTAGTGGGGTGGATGTCTTTATGCCCTGAAGTGGGGAACGGGGTTGCCCATAAGATCTGTGCCAGCAATCAGAAATGAGAGGGAAGGGCCGGCAGGCCAGGAGAGCAGCAGGTTTGGCAACAATGGGAGGAGCAGAGGTCAGTTTGTTGATTGTACAGTCACCAGTTCATTCAAATGCAAAGCATCTGGGTAAGGTCTATATTAACCCTAGTCAGGATAATGATAAAAAAAAAGAGAAAGTGTTGCATAGGGATGCACATTACGAGGAAAGAACCACGGACACAATGGCCAGTTTGAAAGGGGTGGCGATGCTGCCCAGAGTTGTGATGGAGTTGGGCAGCCTAGAAAATGGAAGGAAGGAAGGAAGGAAGGAAGGATCAACGTTTTAAATTTTCAAAAGGCTAAAATTCAAACTCATGGTCTAGCTTTCCGAGCCCTTTCAGTAGAAAAAGGGAAATGCCTCCCCTCAAACAATATCCATCCTGGGCGCACTCGGTGGCTCCAGGATGGTGAAAGGCTCCTGGAATGATGGGAAATGGCACAGTGCCCTTGACATGGGCACGGCTGCCTGGCAGGCGAGGAAGAGGTTATGTTATACTTCAACGTTTTGTTCATGTTTTGCCCCCCACCCCTCTTTGCCTCATACAATATATTTTTAGGACTGGATCCAGATCCACTCCTTTTGAAATCAATGGATTCACATTTGTCATGGCCAACAAAGGACCCATTGTCGCTGCAGCCCTGGCTTAATGCTGGCAAGTCGGGACAAAGGTAACCCTTTGTTGCTCTTGCTGCCCGGCCAGCGGAGGCGGTGGCTGAGTCTTTGGGCTGCCTGTGCCCACCGTGGCCCCCAAGCCAGGAGCCCCTTTCCTTTACCCTCTTTCCTAGAGCTGCTCTGGGCTCCTCCCCCCTCCAATCGGCCTCAAGGTCTGCCATCATTTCCACCCCTTTCAAACGGGTTTTTTCCCCACTTCACTGTTAGGAGTTTACATTCTTGAAGGCCCATTTCTGCTCGTGGCTTTTCTGCCTCTGCAAATTATCTTCTCTCCATCTTTTTGCTCTTCTGACCACTTGACACAAACTGTGTCTGGGGAGAACCCCTGCTGGTTCAGCCATGGCATCCTCCCCCACTGCCCACCGCATAGTTGGATGTTGCCCTTTTGGACCGGCCCAACTTGTGTTCTTTGTCCAGTGGCCGGATGAAGGACGAGTCCTACGATCAGCAGCAGAAAAGTCAAAGGACGCTGCATCGGACATGGAATCCTGGATCTTCACATGCAGGGCAGGCATGCTGTGGACCAGTCATTGGAAGAAGAGAACTGGGTTAGTGTACAGGAACCCAGAATTGTGGGCTACCTCTCATGAAAGTTTCTGCCCTTAAATAAAATTCGTGAGTCAGAAAAGGTGCTACCGGATGCCTTCTGATTTCCTGTTCTAGAGTCAGGATCTTTCTTCTAAAAAGTAAGATCCTAATCTTCATGGTTAGAAAAAGAAGAGTGGATTTTCAGTTAGATCAACGTTTTCCAACCTTGGCAAGTTTAAGATGTGCAGACTTCAACTTCCAGAATTCGCCAGCCAGCATGGCTGGCTGGGGAATTCTGAGAGCTAAAGTCCATATATCTTAAAGTTGCCAAGGCTGAAAAACTCTGAGTTGGATTCTTCCCTTCTTGCATCTGAACTGCTGTGGATTGCACCTTTTGCATACAAAAGCAGAGATGTTTTTGGTCCCCCCTGGATCTGCAGGAAAGCTTGATTTAATACAGGAACCTAGCAAGGCTTTTATGACACTGATCCCCAAGTCACCAAGCATGGGGCTGCTGACACTGACTCACACCAGGGCTTCAGGCAAGAATCTTTCCCATCTCAGCCTGGAGATGTTGGAGGGCGCATTGTTCTCCCTGCAATCTCTCCAGGTCGAGACAGGAAAGATTTTTGCCTGAAGCCCTGGTGTGAGTCAGTGTCGGTGGCCCTGTGCTTTTGTGTGTGGACTGGGGACAACTGTCCCTCCCTGCTATCCTTGTTGCTCAGAAAAATGCAGCTGCAGAGCAACGGATCCTATGGCAAACAGCACTGTGTCGGCAATTTTACTTTTAGCGACAGGAAAGCTTTCAAAATGGTCCAGGAAGGAGCCATGGGTGCCTGTGAAGGGGCCAGGCCACCTAAGGCAAGTGGAGCAGATAGGCACCCAAAGCAATTTTTTGGGGGGAGGGTAGGCGGAAGAGAAGCCAAAAGGCTTGGGTAACTGAATTATCTCCAGCAGGGTCATACCAGAACAGACCGCCAGAAGGCAGCATTCCTCCCTCGCTTTATTTTATTTATTATATGTTTAAAACTGCCCAGTAGCCGAAGCTCTCTGGGCAATTTACAATAAAAGGCCCTTTAAAAAAAAAGACAGTCTGAATAAAAACATATACAATAAAATGCAAAATAAAAACACCATATAAACTGGGCAGTTGCAAAGAGTAAAACAGTATAAATTAAAAGGCAATTAAGAGCCAGTTGAAAAGCCTGGAAAAATAGAAAAGTCTTTGCCTGGCACTAAAATGATGCTAGTGCGGCTGCCAGTCAAGTCTCGCTGGGGAGGGACTTCCATAAATGGGGCACCCCCACAGGAAAAATTCTCCCCTCGCAGAGGCCCAACTGGGGGAGGGCCTCACAAGGCCTGGGGAGGTACATGCAGGACAAAGCCGTACAAGCCACCACCTGGGTTGGGTCCGGAAATGGCATGGCGGCCGGTGTCGGTGGCGAAGGACTGGCACGGCGTGGTTGCACCGGCCTCTGTTCTGAACGAACTGAAGCTTCTGGACTGTCTTCAAAGGCAGCCCCAGGCACAACACATGGCCAGGCGAATGTGCCGAAAATGTTGCAACTGCGGGGTCGATCAGAAGACAACCTTCCTGTTAGTCTTGTCTCTGCTGGTGACTTTGTGCAGTTTTCTTGGCAGCAGAACAGAAGTGCCTTCTGCTTGCCTGCTTCCTGGAGCCAACAACCCTGACATTTCCTGGTGGTCTCCTCTCCAAGCCTTAACCAGACCTAGTCCTGCTTAGTTTCCCAGCCTGGAGAAGACAAAGCATCCGTTAGCCATTTAGCACCTCTGGTGGGCTAGAATGCAGCCGCTGCCACCCCTGGTGGGTGGGATGGACTACAGTTCCCATCATCTACCCACCTGTCTCAACTTCTTCCCTGCAGATGGGCCAGCCGACACCTGGAGTGGGTATGAATGCTTTTGTGTGGCTTCCTTTTTGTACAGGGGTGTGAGATAAACCAGGCTGCCGCCTGTGCAGGGTTATCGCTGGGGTGGCACTAATAGAAGGGTGTGAGCTTCCAGAGCCCATGTGCAGCACCCCGCCTCGCCTCCTGCCAGCCTTTGGGAGATAGCCACGTAACCCTGGGTGAAACCGCGGCCCGCCTCTTTCCGCTGCTCTCCGGACAGGACCCATCAGGCCGCCACCTTGTGTATGTCACGGGCACCCTTGCCCGTCCTCCCCTTGTGCTTGGCCTGCGCGGTGTGCGGCTGGCGTTCCCAAAATAGGCCTTGCGGCTCCAAGGCTGGAAATGCTGATGGGCCCGGTTGGCCTGCGCTGGGAGGGGTGAAAGGAAACTCAGTGGGGCCCTGATGGAGAAGCAGGAGAAAGCAGGGAGGGCGCTCTCTTGGGGTGCAGAACGCCAGCTCCAAGGCCAGGGTGGTTGCACGGGCTCCCTTCTGGCCAGGGGAGGAGTGGGGGACAGAGCTGGGGTCCCCCCAACTCCCAGCAGGTGTCACAACTGGGGAAGGGGAAAATTGGAAGCTCTTGATGGGGGGAATCCATCTATTAAAGGGGACGTGTGGCTCTGGGGGCAGAAGAAAGCAGAGGATGCCAAACCCTCAGCAGCGCGAGTGCGCTGTTGCCTGGGGTGGGGAGGCTCCTGGGAAGGAGCCGTTGCTTGGGGGGCGGGTGGAGAAGGAGCCCGAGGGAGGGGAATCCATGCTTCCCGTTGCACGCTGGCTTTTAAAGCCTGCAGACGCTTTCTGGAGCCGGGTAAATGGTGGACTTCAACGCTCACAATCACTAGCCTGCCCAGACGGGCCGGTGGGGGCGGGGGTAAAAATCAGGAGGCGTCGGGTAGCACCAATTTACGTGCTGCAACTTCTGCCTTTTAATAAAACCTCCGAGTTGGAACTTTTATTAAAGCTGCTCTTGAAGTTTGGCCCCGTGGACTAGGTCCCCTCCTACAAAATCTGTGAGCCCCCAGAGGTGGCGCATCAGGCTGGGAAGGACTCAGGGCATCGCCTAAGGCATCTTGCTCAGCCTGGGCCACTTGAAGCTCTGCTGGCCGGGAATTCTGGGAGTCGAAGTCCACCCATCTCAAAGTTGCCCGGGTGGAGGAACCCTGGCCTAAGGAGAGGATGGAGTGTTGATGGGGCGCAGGCTGGGGGACGCAGATCGACCCACAAAGGAAACCCCAAAGCTGCGGCTGGGCGGAAGGGGGAGGTGGGGTGGGGTGGTATCGTATCGCCCCCTCCCAGCTGCCCAGCCTTTCACCAGTTGCACCCAGGACGGTTGCAAGGCAGGAGCCGCAGGCGGGGCTCCCTTCCTTGGAAGCTGGTCCGGGGTCCTTAGAATCAGCCCCGGGCACAAGAGCCAGACCCCCCACCCCAAAAGTGACAAGCTCCGGACCAGCGGGGGGCCGGGGGAAATTAAGGGACGTAAACGCTTCCTTCAATCGGATGACAAGCCGAGGGCGTGCCCTGAGTGCGGCGGCTCCGGGGTCTTTCCGCCCCTTCTCTCTTTCCTCCGCCTGCCCCACGCCGGACCCCCGGAAGAGCGCCTGGGAGTCCCTCCGGGCCACCCCGGGGGGATTCTGCGCCGGGCTGCCTTCTGGGCGCGGCGCCTCGCCCGGCCGAGCGAGCCCCTCTGGGCAGCCGGGCAAAAGCCGCTCCGGCTGACGGCCCCCGCGCAGCAGCTCTGCGCCCGGCTCGCTTTCCGGGAGCAGCTGCGGGGGGGCTGCCTCGGCCCGGCTGGGCTTGCCCTCGCGTGGCCTCGAGGCTCCCCGGGCGAGGGGCGGCCGGCGGGGGGGCGGCCCATCAAGCCAGCGCCCTGGGTGGGTGGCCTTCCCGGCCCCGACCGCCGCCCCCACCCCGCAACCAGGGACCCCTCAGCCAAAGGAAGGGGACCGGCCGAACCCGCCACCGGGGAGGGGTTGAAGGCTGGGCGGGGCGGCGCACGTGTGGCCGTCTGTGCCATTCGCGGGATGTCCTCAGCATGCCTGCGATGTCCTTAAGGCTTGGACCAGATGCCTGTGGTGGAAGGGGCAGTTGAGAAGGGGTTTGGCGGGGGGGGGGGGGAAGCTACTGACAGAACCAGACCAGAATCCCTGTAGCTTTTCCTTCTGCGAGAAATGCACAGGGAGAAACTCCATTTACCAAAGGATGTGCAGAAATAGAAGCCTGCTCTGCTGCTGCTCGACGTGTGCAACAGCCTTGTCAGGTAGGCCAGGCTGAAAGGTACCAAAAGGCTTCAGGTCTCTGTGAGATGAGAGTCTGACTAGCTCTCCAGACCCTTCTTTCCTTGCATTTCTTCTCTATTTATCCCTCTTCCTTTGTCAGATGTATACATGTATACATATTTTCCCCACAACAACCCTGTGAGGTAGGGTGGACTGAGAGAGCATGGCCGTGTTCATACCACACGCTTGAGCTTGGTTAAAGGTGACCTTGGCTAGGGTCTGTTGGGCCAAGTGGGTCTGGGTCAGCAAACCCAGAAGAGAGTTTAATTCAGTCACCAAGGGGTTTGTGAATGGAGGTAGTGGCTGACCTGGCACTGTGGGGAAACCCTGGGTTCAGGTCCACCCCCCACACAGAAACTCCTTGTGTGGCCCCGTGGCTGGTCCCTCTCTCTCACTCAGCTACCATACATACAGGCTTGGGGGGTGGGGGAATAGACATACCACCTTGGCTCTCGGAGAAAAAGTGGTATATAAATCTGAGAAACAAGCAATATTTTAGGAACCCAGGACCTCCACAACCACTTCTCTGGCTCAGCTCTTTGCATTCCAAAGTTCCTGCAGGCAGAAAGGCAAAAGATGCATTGGCCTGCAGATGTTTTCCCCCAGATCTGGTGAAATTGAACGCCCTGGGAGATTAGCATCTTCAGGAAGACTAGTGTTCAGCTGGCCAGTAAATTGCAGTGAAATCCTCCCATCTGGACCTGTGGAAAGGTTGAGTGAGTTGGATCCATTTAGCCTGGCAGAAAGATCATTAACAGATGGTGTGTTCTGCAAATATTTAAAAGGCTGCCATGCGGAAGAAGGAAGAATGTTTTTCTCTGTTGTCCCTGCAGGAAAGACTAAAACTGATGGCTGGAAATTGTCAAGAAGCAGACTTAACCACGAAGGGCCTGTTTGTACAACACAGATAACCAGGTTCCTGAATTAGACCGTTTTCTGGGTTGCACAATGCACTACTGTGAACCAATGTTTCTCAAACTCAGCCGCTTTAAGATGCGTGGCCTTCAACCCCCAGAATCCCCCACCCAGCACTGCACATATGATGCCAAGCGTTGCTGGTATCCCTAAGCTTCTGCAGGAAATGCTGGTGAGCTGCTAAGACATTCTGGCTACTTCTAGTCCAAAGAGCGTGGGAGAAAGCCAGGGAAAAAAGGGCGGGTTATAGGGTGGGGCTGTCAATAGAGTCCTTTTATCCAAGTGGATCTGAGGATCCTGGGTTCTGTAGTAGTGGATTCCTGCATGGTGCTGGGGGTTGGACTAGATGACCTCCAGGTCCCCTCCAACTCTTCCACTCTAGGATGACGTGCTCAGGCAAAGATGTCCAAGAGTAACAGCTGTTCCTCAGGGGAACCAGCTGTTCTTGGGCTGTGGGACTCCCCTTCCCTGCAGGTGTTTAAACACAAGCCAGAGGGCCACCTGTTGGGGATGCGGCAATGGTGCACTCATGTGCTGGGCAGGGGTTGTTGGAGAGAGGAGTCCCTCCCAACACTTCCTTTTAGGACTGGAAGAGAACATCTACCTGCTGCTCCCCTTGCCTGGAAAATGCGCTGGCAGCTTGGCAGCTTAGAAAGCTGGTCTCCTTTCTTGACCCTCAAGTACTTGGGGCATCTGTTCTGAAGGGAAGCTGGGCATTTTGTATAAGGGGGCGGGACTTGATTACCACTCTGCCTAAACTGAAGGTGCAGCTGTGGGTCGTTCCAGCAGCAGCAGCAGCTTCTTCTCAGGGGCTCTTCTCTGAGCGTGCTTCAAAACTGGGTGGCTGCAGTTGGGCTAGGGAATAAGCTCCCTTGGTGGGGATTGACTTTGTGGACGCCTCCAGACAGGTTTCTGAGCAGTGACACAGATGCGGTTGACCACTGCCTTTTCCAGGGTGTTTTTTCAGCTTCCCGGTGTAGCCTGCAGCTTTTGGGGTTTCCTGGTGGCGTCCCATCCAAGGATTAACCAAGCCTGACTCTATTTACCTTTTTTGAGATTAGCCAAGGTTGGCTAAGGACTCAGGTGGCAGTTGTAGTTGTTTGGGGACAATAACTCTCCAGGTATTCCCTGAGTGGAAACGGTCTTTTAGTAGTGTCCCCCTGAAAGTTTTCTTTTATTATTTATTAAATACCCCTCTCAGAGCATCCCATCTGCATCCCACCTCTTGGGATGGCGTGAAAGCGTGGGAAGAAAGGGAGGCTAATAGCAAGAGAATTTATCTATCTATCTATCTATCTATCTATCTATCTATCTATCTATCTATCTATCTATTTATATTAAAATATATAGCCACACCTCTCACAGCAGTGACTCTGGATGGCATACAGAGAATAAAACCCAGCAATTAAAAACAAGAACCCATGATGCCCAAGATAAACAACACTTTCCAGTCATAAATCACATCCACAATTTCCTGGCCTGAAGGCTTGGAGAAACGATGGACTGATGCAACGGAAGGCAGGATTATACAAGATATTTTGTCTGTTGATGTATTCCATCTGCATCGATTGTCAAGAAAGGTAATTCATATCCAGAAAACTGTTGGAAATGGAACAATCAGACTGGATTTGGTCATTTGGTCATATCTGGTGGCAATGTCTTAAAGCTCAACAATTCTGGAAGATGATTTATCAGAGAATGAAACACATTTTACATATTGACTTTTCTTTCTTGCCAGCTGCCTTTCTGTTAAGCATTACTATGCCTTATATTTCTACGAAGTATATGAACTTGGCTCCGTATAGAAAAACAGCTGCTAAGATACTTTATGCTTTTTAGTGGAAATTACACCTAATTCCTTCTTTAGGAGATTGGCAGTCTAGGCTGTGAGAGTATGCACGAATGTCAAAAATAACTTTAACAAACAACTCTGATACTAAATTTAATTTAACCTAAAAACCATGTATGGGCTATAATTTTGCACATGGACTGAAGTGATCACATCTAAAGTTTAGGTTTCTTTCAACACTGGGCTTTAAAAAATTACATTTTGCTTGACTTGTTATAATAAGGACAGACTCTTTCAGACTGGACAGAAATGCCTAATTAATTTTTTATTGATTATTCTTACCCTACTGGCTAACTTTGCTAATTATTGATTATTGATTTGATTTCAATAATGATTTTAAGGTGCTAATTTAATATAAGATTAACTTTATATATAGGCTGACCATATTTCCTTGAGACAAAAACGGGACACAGGGATGGCAGAACAGGGCATGGCTGGGCGATGGGCTGGATCGGCAGGCAGGAACTTCTCCGGTTTTCTTGGGCTGGGAATCTTTGGATTCCTCTGTTTGCGAGAGGCAAGGCTGGGCTGGAGAGTCTAGTGAACGGTTGTCCCCGACAAGCCATTCCTCCTCTGGCCGTGCTTTTACGTTCTTTTCTTCCCGCCCTTTCAAGGCAGGAGCCAATTGGCTCACCCTTTGATCACCGCCTATCAGCTGATCCTGTTTTTTCCTTTTTAGGTTTCCCACTGGGTTGAGCTCTGCGGCTTTTTTCCCGCTGTTTCTGTTGAGCTCCCCCTCCTTCCACTCAAAGTCAGACTGCCTTCTGACAGGTTCGTGGGAACTTTCAAATTTTTAAGTAAAGTTTTTAAGAAAACAGGACAAAATGGACATTTATGTTAAAATGATGGGACGGTCTGGAAATGTTAAAAAAAACGGGATTGTCCTGTTCAAAATGGGACGTATGGTCAGCCTATTTATATACCATTCTAATCTAATGTTGAGCCTCATGTAGCGTGGAGTGGTAGGCGGCATTACTGCAACCGAAACTCTCCCCACGACCCGAGTTCGGTCCCAGCGGAAGCTGGATTCTCTCTCGGGTAGCCAGCTCAGGTCGACTCGGCCTTCCCTCCTTCCGAGGACGTTAAATGAGCACCCAGCTTGTTGGGGAAGGTGATGACTGGGGAAGGCAGTGGCAAACCACCCCGCTCTACAGTCTGCCAAGAAAACGTCGCAAAAGCGGCGTCCCCCCAAAAGGGTCAGACATGACTCGGTGCTGGCACAGGGGACCTCTCACCACCACCACCAACCTAATGTTACTTTAAAGATTTTGTTCAGTGTTATATACTTTGTAAATCTCTACTGAGAGCCAGTCTGGAGTTGTGGTGAAGGCACCAGCTGGAAACCAGGAGACCATGAGTTCAAGTCCTGCCTTAGGCACAAAGCCAGCTGGGAGACCTTGGGCCAGTCACTTTCTCTCAGCCCCAGGAAGGAGGCAATGGCAAACCACTTCCAAAAAACCTTGCCAAGAAAACTGCAGGGACTTAATCAGGCCGTCTCCGAGAATCAGACCAGGTTGAACGGATTAAAAAAAAATCTCTGTTAGGAAAGAGAAGAAGTGGACAACCAGCAGCAAGGTGGATGGACTCAGCAACAGCAGGTCCTTGTGTCAAGAATGTCCTGGTTTACGGACAACTCCTACTTAAGCACAGACTGCCATAAACACTACTATATTAAAAAGTTAAGTACAATGTTTCGGGTATAATATTACTTTGTCTATTATTATGTTTGAGATGTTTTACTGTATTTGGAAGTGTTTCTTAAGTGTTTTGTATGCATAGAAAGGTAAAATATATACTATATCCTAAGACAAACTTTTGACTGATTGATGCTAAATAACTGTTCCGACTTACATACAGATTTGACTTAAGGACAGACTTAGGGATGGAACTTACTCTTAAGCTGGGGACCTGCCATACCGAGGTGAGGATGCGCCATTGGGAGACACGGAAGACCCACTTAGGGAGAGATCGTCTTGAAGAAAATCTATCTGTGTGGTCACTAGGAGTCAAAAGCAACTTGATGGCACCTAATCAATCAATCAATCAATCAATCAACATTTCTCTTTCTTTCTTGTTCGTTTCTGAAAGGAAAAGGAACGTTGGTAAAGGGAGGAAGAAGGGCAGGGGAAGAAAGAGGAGGCAAGGCGGGACCGTGTCACACCTCCTCAGCCAGCTCATCATGAAGCAATGGCCGGAAGACCACACTTATTGAGAAGGACGTGTCTGACATTCTTTCCTCTTGAGAAAGGAGGATTAGAATCACATTTTCACACATCAGATTGAGAACTGCAAGTGCAGGATAATTTCTGTGCCTGGGGCAGCTGTAATTGCTGGGTTGGGAAAGAACTGAGTCAGCAGGCTGGAGTTGTTCTGGGCATGGAATGTAGTTGGAACCTTCATGTTCCAGAGCAGTCTACCTTTAATACCTCTCCTGAGAGGCTCCTTTGCCCCGCAGTCTTGCTTGTGGGCTTCTCAGAAGCACCCGAGTGGGGGAACAGGACGCCGAGCGAGGTGTGGCCGTGTCTTTTGATCCGGCACGTGGCTTTGTAAGTGCTTTATGTTGCTCGAAAGAAGCCGAACTGATGTGGCAACAGGCCAAGGCGCTCCTGCCCTTGGAGAAGTCCAGCCTCTGCAGCACAGAGGCTCACAGGACTTTGTGCAGCTCCTGGCGCACCAGGGCACTGAGCAGCCGCAGAAGCAGCCGCAGAGAATCCGCCAATTGCCTGCTCCGTGGGAAATGCAGCTGCTAACGGCTGGGCCGAAACAAACTCTTCATTCTTATTTCTGTGGCTGGGCAATTTCCTTTCTCCGGTGCTGATAGGACTAATGCCGCTTTCTGCGCTCTCTCGTAGCCACCGACCGTCAAGAGCCCTCAACGTGCATTTGAGCAAATGGCTTTCTCGCCGGTGGGTCCCCTTGAAGGAAAATGACTGAGTTTGGGGCAGTTTAGAGCAAAGAAACCAAACGCTCCTTTTGCTTTGCATGCTTCTTCCCTCCCTTCGGAGATGAGAGAAGAAGAGGTGCGGTGTGGGACTCTCGGAGACCCCGACTGCCACTGCCAAGGCAACTTTGAGGGGCTGCCTGGCACCCCGTGCTCCATGCAGGAGACCAGCAGGAAGCATCCCGTGCCAGGCATGGCTGGGGGTCAGGCTGGATCTCCTTGCAGGAGGGTGAGTCTCACTGCACTGTGGCTCCCCATCAGCTCCCAAATGGGCTGATCCCCCCTGAAAGCTTTTCCTCGGTTTCCCTGGTGTGTCTCAAGGACCTCCCGTGGAGGCAGTTCCTGATGTTCTACTCGCCCTGCCCAGCTGCCTGGGTGGAAGGGCCAGACCCGCCAATTAGCTGGCTTCTGCCCTTGTCTTCTCCCACCCCTTTCATCATCCGGGTCTGGCTTCTGTTTCTGCAGCCCAAATTTGCCCGACTGCAAGAAAATAAACACTCCTGGTAGCTCCCTCCACACCCACCCCGCCCCGCTCACAGACGGCCATCATCTGTGCAGTCTAAAGAGTGGCGGAACGGTTCAGGGGTTTCTCTGGAGAAGTCACGTCCCGGACCAAGCATCACAGGCACCGGCTCTGAATGCCCCCTCATTGGCACATGCCTTCTGAGAGGGCTGCGGGCCGTGGGAGAGGTTTGGCCCACCACCTCTCTGGTGTTCATTCAGGGGACATGAGTGGGGCCTTCCAAGTCCATTCGAGATCTCCCTGCTACGATTCCAGCCTGCATATCTGCTGAAAGTCCCCAACGTTGCTGGGGCAGCTGTTTCAATGGGTTCCTTTCCTCTGATTGCCATTTTAATCCAGAGCAGCTGGCAGCACCTGGCTAATCTTGGCCGAACCCCCAAAGCCAGGCAGGGTTAGGCTGGGTTGCCCTTGGATGGAACGCCACCCAGAAATCCCTTAGGGAAGCTATCCAAATGTCTAGGAAGAAGACTCTGTTGCCAAGGAACTCACAGGATGTGTCCGTGTAGCAGCTGAGCTGAACTCCAGGGAGACGTTACTTGACTTTCGTGATTGTGATTTGGGTTACAGTAGTAAATACACTGACTATATTTTTATGTGAGATCTTGGCCTTCTTTGAAAATGGAAAGTTCGTAAGCCTGTATCGATGGCATTTTATTTTATTCTAAGATTTGGCTCCATTTCTGCTTTGTGTTTTGTGAGGGTCAGTTCCTTTGTCTTTCGGCATTTAATACATCAATATTATATCTTTGTATTTGCACACAGATGCGCAGGTATACTTGGTGCCTCTCCTGCAAAGAGAAAAGGGGATGAGCCCAATTTGAAGGGGAAAGTTCTTCAGCCCAGTGCTTTGATTCAGGGGCTTTAGGGGAGCTTTCTCTGTTTTGGGGAGACCTCTTGCTTATTGGACCGTCTCTTTCCTTATCCACAAACTTGGCTTGAAGAAAATCTGTAAGCCTCATTCACAGAGTTGGTAGCTTACTATTTTATGTTCCTTGTAAGTACTGTAGGCATAAGTTCTCACAAATAAATATGCTTGGTTTTATTTTAATTGTGTGCCCACCACTTCACACGGGGCAGGGGCCTTCCATACGTCCAACTTCTGGGTGCTGCCACCTGCGTGGTGGTATCTGGGCGGCTGGGGTGTCCCGATCCAGTGACAGGAGATTCTGTGCACCCTTTCCGCCTCGTTCCGGTTCCACAGCCCAGGTGCGTGTTGGGTGAAAGCCGTGCAGGAAAAGGGGGGGGGCGTGTGTGTGTGTATACTTGGATCAAAGAGTCATTGTGTGTGTTAGGTTGTCAGGTGAGCAGAGGATGTGTGCATTAGTAAAGAAAATCACACACACACACACACACACACACAGACATCCTAAATCTAGGCACAATTTCTTTTTATTGAGATGAAGCTTGACCAGGGACTGAGTGCAGAAGTTTAGGAGGTATTGGATGTGCGTGTAATAATTCCAAGGACTGATGAAAGTTTCTGCCTTTTGATAAAACGTGTGTGTCGGAACAGCTGCTACCAGACCCCTTGTGTGTGGTGTGTGTGTGTGAGAGAGAGAGAGAGGGAGAGAGAAAGCAAGCTTATGTGTAAGTGCATGCAGAGGGTCATTTAAAAGGCCCCAGCCAGTCCGACCAGTTCGGCCGAGCAGATCCCTTTTTGGTTGGGCTGTGAGCCCACTGGCGGTCCATCACCCCCTTTGCCCCCAGCCTGGGCAGCGGGCAGCCCCTGGCCTTGGACTGTCCAGCAAGGGGTCTTATCTTTCTGCTGTGGAATGCACTCATTCGATCAGTGTGCAAGTAAAGAGGAGCTTTGCGCTCTCCCCTCCGGGCTGGGAAACAGAGGGTGATTGGCACAGCTCTCTGGAAAGCTGGCCACGGATTCCCTCCCCCTGGATCCGAAGGTCTGGGCCGCTAAACTGCGACTCTCCATTTATGGTCAACCTCCATGCCTGCAAGCCAAATATTTCGCACCACGGCCAACTGCAAATCTCCAGTCACCTGCTTTAAAGGAACCAAACCCAGGGAGCAGAGCCATGCCTGACATTCGGAAGACTCACAAAAGCTTCTGCCTCTTAATAAAATGTGCTGCTTGGAGACGTAGATGTGGGACTGCGGTTGTGAACCTGGTTGGATTCACGACTGCCTGGGCCTGGCGGGGGTGTAGTGTGCTATTTGTGCAAGCGAGTCCACAGAAGGGAGCAAAAAGCCACAGATGAGCTCAGCATTTTGGAAAAGGACAGCAAACGACTCCATCCTGCAACTAACTTTAAAGAGGAATGTGGGAAGAGGGAATCTGTTGAATCTGCGTAGCTTGGAAGTGCAGGTTTCTCGAAAGGAAATGGACATTTACGCAAAAAAGGGAAAGAAGGAGCAGTGTACTGGGTGGCTGCGGAAGGGGAGTGGCCAAGAATGGACACGCAGACTGTACCCCGCGTGCTCCTCTCTAGATGTAGAGTTCGGAGGCACTCTTGAGGTCCGGCAGTCCACCCCCTGGCTCAGCGTCGGTTCCACAAGGCAGGGCATTGCTGCAGCATCCTGGACAGAGGGCCGGGCCCTTTCTCCTTCAAACCCCGTGAACCCAGTTGGATTTCGAAAAAGAAGCAGCATTGTGGAAATGTGTCAAGTACATGCCTGTGCACGCACTTCCAGCAGAGGAGAGTGCATCTCATGTCGCACCGAAGCTGGATGCTGTCCACGGCCGCCTCTGCGTTGCATCATTTCTTCTTGATCTGTTGGACTACAAGTCCCATCGTTGCCAGCCACCGTGGCCATTCCGAGGCTGGCTGCTCTTGCGCTGGCCTGCGCTGTGGATTTACTCGGTGACCTTGTAGCCATTAAAAGCTCATTCCCCGTGTTTATTCCTCAGGCTAAAAATATACCCGGGAAAGAGAATGGCCCTGGGCCCTGCAGTTCAGAGACCCTCCACAAACGGTCTCTGAGAAGAGACGCCAGCTTGGCAGCGGGACAGGCGCTTCCGTGCCAAATTATTTGAGCCCCCAGCAAGCCACCACCCAGCATAAACAAAGGGCAGAGATCCGGCCTCTAATCTGGGCTCCTTCAGAAGCAAAACTCATTGATCGGATCCCACGCCCAGGGCACCCTGCGGGAGGGGCAAGATGGGGTGTTTCTCGGGGTTGCAGAGAGCAAGCGGGGAGAGTCCACCCTGTTCTGTTCCTCCCTGCCATGGCCCGGACTGATGGGAGGGTCCAGAGCCTCAGCCAGGCTGGAGACCCCCTGGCTCCAACCCTACCGAGCGGGGAAGCCGGCTGGCTCATTCCAGTGAGAATCGTGAGGATGAAAAGGAAGCGTGCAAAGGAGGGAACGGGCGTGCAGGAGTGCAGAGACTGGATTGCTTTTGAGTAGTGGGTCACGCAAGTGATGCGGAAGTGATTGATGCTGTTGGATGGCACCTGTGCCCCTAACAGCAGGTGGCTGTGGGTGAGATCGCCGGGTCAGCTGAAGAATGAAGCTTCTCGGCTCTGCCTTTTTCTAATGCTGGCTTGGAAAACAGCTCTAGCACCTTGTGGGTTCAAATGCATGTCACTCGTGCTCCGGATAGATACACGATAAATGAATATTTGCACTAGGAGGAAAGCTCCCCGGGCACCCGATGTTCTTGTGAAGCATTTAACTGGGTTATTGGGGAGGCAGGGTCGTGTATTGTGGGAACCACCAGCCCTGCGAGGTAGGCCAGGTCAGGAAAGAGATTCCACAAATCTTTTGATAGAGGCAACCCCCTGATACTCTCAATGAGGGACTGGGCAATCTGAGCTTCTTTCCCATGCTCCCGGCTTCAAATAAGCTTTTTTGTATGTAACCATTTGCCTCACTTCCCCAAGCTCATCTCTGTGGCTTGCTAAAAAAAGTGAATTAACTCAGTTGAGGAACTCGCAGCCGGCTGGAATTACACTCAGACAGGCTTACAGACATTTAAACTGGCTTCTTCTGGTCCATTGCATCACCCAGACCAAGCCTGGCCCTATGTCGCCTACTTAGCCCTCCCCATGAAAGAGCTGGAGAGAAAGAGCGGCTAACGAAGCAAGCCTCCCCTGTAGAGAACTCGCTGGCAATGCGGAGCACACCTCCCAAGCACTGATTGGCTGCGGCTGAGCCACGCCTCCTGTTTCCTGCTTAGCCAATGGGGAATGGGCTAGTGATACAATGAAGTTCATTGGGGAATACCGCAGTCTTTCTCAACCTTGGCCACTTGAAGATGGGTGAACTTCAACTCCCAGAGTTCCCCAGCTAGTATGCTGGCTGGGGAACTCTGGGAGTTGAAGTCCACCCATCTTCACGTGGCCAAGGTTGAGAAAGACTCTTTTAGAGGGAAGGGGAGACCCTTCCCTTGTTTGCTTGTTTTTTTGGCAAAGCCCCCGTTTTTAGCACCTTCAGCTCTTCTGCCACCCGGAAAGGCGGCTGGTGGAAATGGTGGGTATGCTGAGAGTTATGTGTGAGTCTCTGAGAATGTGCTTGCCTGGAAGAGCCAACCCCCTTTAAAGGGCAGAGAAAACCCGGCCCTCGTTCTCACCTGGGAACCTTGGGCCGTCCCAGGTTGTAGGCTGAGTCTCAGGCAACGGGGCGCGAAGACCTTGGGCCAGAGGTCTAGGGCAGAGCTGGGTGGGCCGGCCTGCTGGCTGAAGAAGCGGATGCCAGAATCCTGCTGTGCCGAGCCAGCTGGAGGCGAGGTGCCCCACCCTGGCATTTTCAAGCGCAGCTGCCATCGTGCTTTGGCCCGACAAGAGGTGGCAAAGCCCTTGGGCGGGGGGGACCGGCCTCCGTCTGGACAGCTTGGAGGATGTGCCGAGCCGGGTGGGCAGCCTGGTTCCGGCTGGACCCTTGGCTTGGGGAGGCTCCAACCGCGACCCCCAGCGCTGATCTGAATCGTTTCCTTCCCTTGCCCACCTGCCCCCAAAGGAGCTGAATGGGCTGGTACGGAGGCCAAGGGAGAAAGCCCACGACTCTTCTCAGGGCCCCTGGTCTGGGGAGACCCCCCCGCCTCTCTTTTTAACACAGCTGGCACACCAGGGTCTGTCAGTGTCTCTAAACTGTTCCTCCTTGAAGTCTTAGACACCCCGGAACATCTGGCTTTGAGGCCTGAACCCCTCAATTCTGGAACAGAGAGCCAAGAGGACAATGCAGTTCCTATGAGCAGGTGCAGAGTGCTTTGTCTCACTCATCCTGGCTATCGGGGGACGGCGGTTCTTCGACTCCCAGGCTCTTTGGTGCAAAACCTGCCTGCAGGATGACCTTCCTGGTGTCCCTGCCCACTGCACGGTCTCAGGGCAGCCGGACAGTTATGTCTGCAGATCAGGACGACAGAGGCAGCCCCTTCTTTGTCACCCAAATACCCCCCCCCCAACAGCAGCCCCCCAGTCTATTTGGCAGGCTCGTTTAACAGCAGGATTAAGATTACGGCTGGCCTGAATTGATCCAAAAATGCTTCCTCTCTGGCCTTGGACCGAAAGCGGTCCTGCCAGGGGGCTGCAGCTGCGGGAGAGTGCCCCCCCCAGCCCTGCACCTGTTTTATGGAGAACAAGGCAGGTTCACCCTTGGCAGGCCCTCAACACGCTCGAAAAAAAGGGAAAAGGCCCTCCGCTTCATTGCCACTTTTGATCAGAGCAAAGTCTCCAGGCCAGATGTGCAAACGCTGCGTCTCATCCCCGCTTTTCTTCGTTTATGTCCCAAAAATAAATACAGAAACGGTTATACGAGCCTCTCTTGGTTTCTCCTGGCAAGAGTGCGTGTGCCTGCAAGTGAATGCCGGAGCCAAACCTAGCATTCCTTGACATGAGTCTATCTTCTTGCTGTGCAAATAAACAGCCGAGATTGCGGTGGGCCCCCAGGATGCATGGGAGTTCCTTGAGGTCTGTGTGTTTGTATGTGCAGGTCTGGGTGTGTGATTTCTGGAAAGCTGTCCGAGAAGAAGATTCAGAGTGGAACAGAAGCTAGTTGTTTCATTCACCACCACTGGAGAAGGTGGTTTTTAAAGGTGGCTTTAAAGGGGAAAGGCAGGGAATTCCTTAATATCTCTCTCCCCAGCACCCGGGTTTGCTAAATGGAAGCCCAGCCTAGAGCTCTGCAGCGGGTTGAGCCCCACAGGCCATCTAGACCGGTTCCTGTTCTCAGTGGCTGAGCAAATGACCAATGGAAACCCACCAAAGAGAAGTGTGCAAGGGCCCTTCTCACTCCTGGTGTAAGTGATAGCCATGGCCCTCCCTCCTTCCATGGCTCCACCGAGCTTCCTTTTCAAGACATCCAATCCCTCCCCGCCCCCAAGCACTACTGTGTGATGTTGCAGCAAGTTCCATAATTAATTTTCCCCTCTGTAAAGACGAGTCAGCCCCTCTGGGTGGACCAGACCAGGAAATCAACCCCCACAGGAAGGCTAAAACTCCTTTGATTGAGGTTGGCTCTAATGACGGAATCTTGCAAGTCTGATTATGCTGGACCTCCCTTCCCACCCCCTTATACCCCTGTGAATCAGGGAGGTGTCTGCCTGAGCCGCTTCTGAATGTTATCTCGCTGTTCTGGACTTAAAAAATGTTTCAGCCCCCTTTGCCTGGGCTGCGTGTCTCCACCAGGGTCATCTTCCTAACTCTGTACCTCAAGCCCTAAAGCCCTTCCTTTCACCTGTCCGGCATCACCCACCTTAAGCTCCCTGGGATGACCTGATCCTGATCCTGGGAAAAATGAATTTCTTTTTATTCTCTGCAGCTGAGATGTTAGGTTTCTCAGTTAGGTCTCTCCTTATCTGGGTTGTGGGGCCCCATTCTTGTACATTTTCCATCTGGGTTTCTTTTTGGGAGGGTAACTAGAACAGCAGGCAAGAATTCCCAACATAGTTGAATGAAGCCTTGATTTTTTTTTTTATTCATGTCAGAAGCATCACAATTAAAATAAGGCACACTGTAAAACAAAGAATTTAACTTTTATACTTCATATAAAATATATAAAAGTTAAGCAGATCTTGCCCAGAAACTGGCAACATTAATCGCGTTCTGTCGCGCTGTCATGAGGTCCTCAAACGTGCACTGATCAGGGCGCAGAGGACCAGTGTACAAGTGTGTGGTTGTCTGCGTGTCTCCACAGTCACCAAGGGCAGAGGCCCCGGACAGCCCCATTTGCTCAGAGTATCTCTGGATCTTGTTAGGCCCGTGCGCAGTCTGTTCAGCGATTTCCATACTTCCCAACTTTCGCCAGACCCAGGTGCCAGCTCCTCTGCTGGTTCCACCCAGTGTTGGTTCTTTGTAGCTTCCATAGGTCCGCTCTACTTTTAAATTCATCGAAATCTTCCGTCGACCTAAGGAAACTTTTCCTGGATTTTAGTCTCTGAGGAGCTGGTTGTAGGCCATACAGAGGGTGTCGCTTGGATATTCACGATTTAAGCCTCTCTCTATATGCTGCTGCTTCTCTACGGACAGCAAGCGGGGCGATGCCGGCTAGGTGGTAGATCTTATCTAGAGAGGCAGGTTTCAGACATCCAGTAATACTTCTGCTAGTTTCATTCAAAGCAACGTTTACTTTCCCAGCATGTGCTGATTACAAGCCTTGATTATGTTGTATCTTGATGATCCCAAACTTGGATTTTTCTTTTGTGCCTTTGTTCCACAGTGCCACTGACTGGACTGAGATTTTTGTGAAAGTATCCCCATAATCTGACAGTCCTTTCTGCTCAGACCCCCTCAATCTTCGTGTTCAGGGGTAGTCTACCTCTTTTGTGTACCTGTTGTAAGGACAAAACTCCGTTTAAAGCTTTCCTGAGCTGCATCTTGTAGCTCAGTGCAGAGCGCAAGATTTATAGATACGAAAAAAGGGGGAAAAAAAGTCAGAGGAATGGGTTGTAAACCCCACTTTTCCCTCACATGCTAGATATCTCCATTTAAGGCATTTTCCTGTCGTAAGGATGCAATTAAAGAACATAAGTGGTCCAATCCAGAAATAGCTTCAGCATCACAAGTTCCATTCCCAACAACGAGGCCTGAGCGGGTCACGTCCTCCAGTGCGTTTAAAACAACGGCACAAGCAGTTTGGGGGAAATAGGATGGGGTTGGGGAACTTGGGTCACCTCGTCTCGGTGTCTGGGCCGGTTGCGACTTGAAAGGGGCCAGGAGCCGCAAAGCCACGGGGAATTTTTGCCTGTCTCCTTCCAAGCCCTTCAGACACCTTCGGGCGTTCCCTGCAAGCCAAAAAGTTTTCAGGAAGCGCTTTTAAACAGCTTAGCAATTAAGATGCTTAATTTCTTCCTGTCATATCTAATCCTATTTGCAAAGTTCCTCTCCCTGGGCCAAAACCTTTAATTTGCAGGGGGAGCAGAGCCAGAGGGAGGAGGAAGAATTTGGTAGGTTGCTGAGGGAGTTTGGGGGTTCAGACCAGGAGACGCAGCTCAGCCCACAAACTGGCGTCAGAGGAATCAGCCCTGCCCCCCCCAATGCATACAGCAAAAAGCTCTCAGTTGTTTATGGGAGGTCTGCAGCGGGGTCATAAAAGTCAACATGGTGGCCGCCATTATGCAACGGAAGCCCTGCCCCTTTTTGGGTGTGGTGGTGGGTGCCATTTTGACTTTTTTGACTGGCTGACCCCCCTGCTACTTTTAAAACAGAAGGGAAAGCCTCTCATTGCTGTTGGGCAGATGCTGCAGAGGAGGAGGAAGGAAAGAACCAGCAAGGCTGAGTGTTGTTTGCTTATTTTTGCAGCCCTGGGAAGGCTGCAGCGTGCTGGCTGGGGAATTCTGGGAGTTGAAATCCACGCGTCTTAAAGTTGCCAAGGCTGAGAAACCCTGGTCTGAGGCTTATGTCAGGCTGGTTGCAGGAAAGACCTAGTTCAGATGAAAGGACATGGCAGCGTGAAGATATGTAGGATGTCAGGACAAAGAACGTTTTAACGTCCCAATCTTGGAGTTTATTTTTATATTATTGTTATTGTTGTTCAAGAATACTGTTTTTATTGTATTTTAACCAGTATTTATTTTAGTTTTATTGCAAACCGCCCGGAGTGACTTGAGTGAGATGGGCAGTGATGAAATTTGAAAAACAAACAAACAAACAAACAAACAGAGGCTAGATCACCCGATAGGCTGGTTCTCCAGTGCTGTCTTTGAAGCTTCTTAACTGAAGTCTGGAGAGGTCTGATTCTGCCCCAGGTGGTCCACCTCAATGAAAACAGGTTAACTTTTCAAACTGGCGCAGAGACCCTCCTGGCAACGGCTGGTTCGCTGGCAGCCTTCCCTCCGGAGGAAGGGGCCCTTGCGTGCTTTTTGCCTGAGATGTGCTGTGGAGGGGGGAGCGGGGAGCAAGAGGGCCAGGGTGGGGCGTGCTGCAAGCCGCCTCGTGGGATGGAGGGAGATGCAAGCCGAGGATTCGGCGCCCAGCAATGAACCGGAGGGGGACGTCCTGCGGTGCAGGCTCTGGAATGATGCTGCTGGGAATGCCACCGCTCAAGGTTCCTTGGCGCCTTTTCTCCTGCAGCAAACAGGGGGAGTTTATTTGATGCTCAACTTATAGGGTGTGGCCTTCCACAACAGCGGGCAGCGAATTTTCAGCCAGGCCGAAAGGCACACCCCACGGCCACTCCTCTTTATCACCTAAACTAGCCCGAAATGGGAAGATAGGAGGCTGCCTCCGAACGTCAGATTCCTGCGTTTAGGGACTGTCCCCCACAGAAAAAGCCCTGGCAGAAGAGGGACCAAGCCCACGCAACCCTGCCCCGCCTTTGGTCTCCGGCTGATGCGTTTCCCATCAAGGAACACGGACAACGCTGTACTGTCGCTACCTCAAGGTCGCCTTGCCTCCAGAGTTCACGATGAAGGTGGATGGGTGAGCACATAGGAGGAGAAACTTCCTCACAGCAAGGGCTGTTGGGCGGTGGAACTGCCTGCCTCAGGAAGAGGTAGGCCGCTGGGGGACTTAAGCAGAGGCCGGGCGGCCCTCTGGGGTGGGCTAGATGCCCTCGAAGGCCCTGCTCACATCTAGGATTCCTTTCGCTGCTCTTGGGCCCAGCAGGCAAGTGCTGGATCAGTTCTGGCCCCCGCAAAGAGTCCTCTTTGCAACCCGAGCAAGGAGGGGATTAGCTCGGAGGCCCCTGCGCCCCCCCCTCCCAGCCACAGGTTCCCCCGTCCAGGAATTTTTATTGCTTTGCTGTGTGTACATAAGCACAATTGTCCTGGAACAGGGAAAGATTAATCACGGACTCTGTTGTTCATTTGAGGACATTTTTTTAATGCCTGCACTTTGATTCATCCGTCCAGTTGGGACGCAGAATCCACCCGGCATTCCAGGGACCTTAACAGCCTCCTGGTGTTTCTGCTCCGTTTGGGGAGAGATTGGGGCTGCTGGCTGTGATTCTGCCAGATGGGCTCAGAGGACAAGGGTCCCCAGCAGTGTTTCTCAACCTTGGGAACTTTAAGATGGGTGGACTTCAACTCCCAGAATTCCCCAGCCAGCATGGCTGGCTGGGGAATTCTGGGAGTTGAAGCCCACCCATCTTAAAGTTCCCAAGGTTGAGAAACATGGTCCAGAGCCTCAGCAGCAGCAGCTCCTTTGGGCACGGAGGCCAAGAACAGCCAGCCCCGGTTAGTCCTCGGATGGGAGACCACCAAGGACTCCCAGGGGAGGAGGGTAGGCTGGGAAGTTGAAACAACATCCCAGAATAAGTGGGTGGCAAGTCCGCATTGTTGCTGAGGAAACAAGACTGTCATTTCCATGATCTCCAAAGGAATTCTGACTCCAGGGAGATTTTACTTTCCAGGACAAAGAGGCAGGGCAGGCTGTGGTTGGGGAGCGGGGGGCAAGACCCCATTGGCAGCAGATTCCCTTTTCAATCCTCAGCAAGGCTTCCGGGAGGGCCAGAATCCGTCAACCTGCTAACCATTCGCGTAGACCACCTTTGTCATGTCTGGGCTGGCTGGGGAGGATAGAAACTGTAGTCCAACACTTCTGGATGGTTGGATTTGACCAAGCCGGGTAGAAGGACCCCTGGTGGGACTCTTTATAAGACCATCTTCACTGTTTGTTTTTAAAATCAGCCCTTCATTCAGCACCATGAGGACTGGAAGCATCGTTTTGTTTTAAAACTTAGCAGAGCCCCTTTGATTTGCAACCAGAGCCAGAATTAAGTTCTGGGAACATTTCTGGAGAGATCTACCAGTCTGATCAGCAGGGCCTTCATAGATGGGGGGTCAGGGGGATGTTGGCGTTCATTCTGTTTGGGGCAGCCTTGCGCCCCCAAGAGCGGGATCGGCCATACAGTAACTCCTGCCCTTATCACCAGCCAGCCAGAAGACTCCAATACCCGCTTCTTGGGTCTGTCCTTAAAAACGATGCAGGAATTACAGGTAGTCCTTGACTTATGATCACAATTGGGACTGGAATGTCCGTTGCTAAGTGAATAATGTTAAGTGAGTCACACCCTATTTTACGACCTTTTTAGCTGCAGTCATTAAGTGAATCCGGCTTCCCCCTTTGACTTTGCTTGTCAAAAAGTCATTTGCAACCTGGCTGGGAAGGTTGCAAATGGCAATCACCTGACCCTTCGTAAGTGCAAGCTGGTTGCCAAGCACCTGAATTTTGATCATGCGACTGCAGGGATGCTGCGATGGTCGTAAGTGTGAGGACCGGTCATAAGTCACTTTTTTCAGTGCTGTTGTAACTTCAAACAGTCGCTAAATGGATGGTCGTAAATAAGAGGACTACCTGTACAGTTGGTCCAAAATGCAGCAGCCCTGCATCCTTTCTGACCCTGCCACGGGGGGCAAATAACCCCCGTTTCACGGAGCATGCATTGGTTGGCAATTGGTTTCCGGGTCTAATCGATGGAGCTGTTTTTAATCCACTTGGCACCCAGATATCTGCAGGAGCACCTGCTCCAACCAGGATGGGCTGATCAATTAAGCCCAAGAGAAGAAAGTTTACTGGTCCCACATTTTCCGGAGGTCTTGGGGGGTGGGGGGCTGGAGTGAGAAGGTGCTGCTTTCACGTGGCAGTGCCAACACTGGAACAGCCTCCAGGTTGAGATCAGGCTACTCCCCCACAACTCCCCCCCCCAGCTGACATTTCAGAAGCTTTCAAAGACATCATTGTTCCAGACAGGCTTCTCCTGATTTTATCAGGCCATCTTCAGTTTCTGTTTTTACTGTTTGCTGCTTCAATAGTGCTGTTTTATTGTTTTCATAGTTGTGAAATTGTGGATGGTTTATTTGGTTTTACACCCCCCGTGAGCTGCCAAGAGTCTCTGGATCTCAGCAGGGCAGAAGGGTGGGACGTAAAAACCCATCGATCGATACAGCCCCCTGGCTTCATTGCTGGATGGCTCGAAGCCTGCAAGATGCCGACAGACCCAGGGAGGGGTGGCGGGAAAGGAGGGCGTGGGGTAGAAGGGTCCCCACTGCAACGTTTTGCTGCAGCGCCCCCATCCCCATCCTGGCCAAGCCAAGACGCTTAGAGAGTCCTGCAGCCCCGGGACACGTGTGAACGTTTAGCTCGAAATGACGCCGAAAGAAAAACGGCCGGAATAATCTCATGGCCGTAAGTTAACTGCCGCAGTTGCAGCGATGCCGTCCGTTGTCCTGGATTCCCTTCCTGTTGCCCTTATATCAGCTAACTGGGGGCGGGGAGCAGGGCATCCAGCGGCCAGTCCCACGAAGATCGGCTTCCACCGCCGGGGCTGTTTCCAGACACGCTGCTGGCCTGGGCGATGGAAAGGGGCAGGTGGCCGCCTTGCCTGGCTCCCCGCTGGGGCTTCCTCTCCGGTCTCCCCAGGAGGCCCCGCAACTTGTGGATCCTGTGCAGCCAGGAGGGCCCCTTGGCTGGGACTGGGGAAGACGCTGCCTCCCTCCCAGCCCTGGGTGGCTTTTCAGGGTGTGCTGGGGTCAAATCTGGCTTGGAAGCAGAGCCCGGGGTCTCTTGGGGGGCTGGACCGCTGCTGAATCTTGGGACCCGCCTTGGCTGGACACCCCAGGCCAGTGTTGAGAAAGCATAGCTGGCTGGGGAATTCTGGGAGTTGAAGTCCACGCGCCTTAAAGTTGCTATGGTTGAGAAACACTGGCCCAGGCTGATCACCAGCATAACCTGGGTTACCAGGGGTCAAAGCATACGCAGGGGCCTCCAGAGTGTCCGTGTGTGTCAAAAAGTCAAGATGGTGCTGAGACTGCACAATTGAAGCCTTGCCCCTTTTTACGTGCATTGTAAAAATCTTTTAACCTAAAGTCTTAACGCTCAAGCTCTAAAGTATCCATTAAATTAGAACAGATCTTCCGTAGCTTGGCTAGAATTGACTGTGACTTTTAATCTTGTTCTATGGTTTATCCTCTTCTGACTACTGCAGCCACTCTGTTGCTCAGATTTTTACGAACAATCTGAAGTTTTCAAGATGATAGCGTATATTCAATTAGTTAAAATCAGTTACTGAAATACTGAAAATTCTAGCTTAATTCTATTCTGTTTATTCACGTGTTTTACCTTTCTGCATTTTTCTCCACTTTTATTTTGTCTCTCTCTTTTTTCCCAAAAATGCTTAATTTTTTTTTTCTTAAAGAGTGATGCTCAGGCCAGATTTGCACTTCATGTCAAGTCATGGTTTATTTGACCATAATTGGCTGGAGCCCCCCAACATGCTGGGGCACACACCACCACCACTGCACTGGCCGGTTCATGCAATGCACTGAAGCCCAATCCTGGAATGGTGGCCTGGCTTTGCTCGCCAGGCAAAGCCTCCCTCCGGGGGTCCAGCAGAAGCCAAACTGCATCCTCCTCTTCTGGAGGCCAAGTCTGCGGTGCTGAGCCCCTACCTGCTGGAGCCCCCATCTTGGCAGTGCATGCCAGTGCAAGGCAGCAAACTAACATTGGGGTATGCAAGAGCTTGGAGCTGAAAAGAGAAACCTGGGTCTTTATCCATTTCCCCTGCCAATAATAAGATGCAATTTTTCTGGCTGAGTTCCTTCTCCAGCCTCTGCTGTTCCCCCCTCCCTGCTTCTTCATTTGGGGTGTCTTTTTGAGACTGCACCCTTGAATGTCAGGTGTCTGCAATGATATTTTTATCGGCATTGTCCCACAGGCTTGCCTGTGACCCCTTTCAGTGGAGGATGGGGTTAAAACGCTGCCCATAAATAAACCGAGGACAGAAGGAAGATTCTGTGGGAAGACACAGAATCCTTCACGCTCGAAGGAGGGTCTGGAAAGCAGCTGCCCTGCACTGTTAAAAGCACTCTGCAGCCTCCGCTGGCCTCCCTGGAAAGGCATAAAACTGAAAGCAATTTAGGCTGAAGTCCAGAAGCAGGGCCAGGAGGAGGGGGAGAGAGGGAAGAAAGTCCATACGTTCAAATATTGTGAGAATTCCACTTTCCAGGGCCTCACCTTTGGCCCGCCCTTGGCTCCCTCTTTGCAAGCCAGGATGGGAACTGGAGGCTGGCAAGGGCAGCTCCAGGCCTTCCAGGCATTTGGGATCGAGCTGATGAAATCCAGATGGATTTGCCTTTCTTTTTGAGGAAAGGTCTTCTCCCTAAGTTTCGTGCAGTTGTGCTGGAGAATGTCCCTAGATGGGGATTGCTCTCATCTCCCCCTCGGCCAGTGAGAGCAGCCGTCTACGATTTCTGAAAAGCATCAGGTTGGGGAAGGCTAATCTAGGGGTGGGGGTGGGGGGCAGAGAGAGAGAGAGAGGGTGACGGGCTCCCACGCTGCATTAAGCCAGAATGGGATAGCTGGCTTGCAAACTTGCACAAGCGCTGCCTCCCAATACCCCAGGGCCTCCCTCCCAAAGCTGCCTGCGATTCTAAGTTTGAATACAGCATTAAGTGCATGAGAACGAATCCTACGAAGTGTACTTAACTCGAATTGTGGGGCGAAGGCTGGGTGGCACTGGGTTGGGGAGGCTTGTGTTCCAGTTGCTGCTTGTCACCCCTAAAGTCCTTTGGGGTTTGGGCCCGGGGTGTCATAGGAATCCGGAGTCTGGCAGCACCGTTTCCGACTCACCGGTTTTATTAAAAGGCAGATGTGTTCGCCACAGTGTCTCCCATCCTCCCTGGCCGGTAACGTGGTTTTTCCTTCAATGGATGGATGATCGATTTACGTATCTCCTGGTGGTCCCCTCCCAGGCTGGCCAAAGGAAGCTGAAGGGGACTGATCAGGGCAGTGCTCATGAGGGCCACGAGATGCATTTTTCAGAAGGTCCTGCTTGGGCCTGGTGGGGGGAGAGAAATGTGACATTTGGGCCCCCCCTCCCCACCAACCTGCCTGCCGCTGCTGCTGGGGAGTTGGCCACGCTGGGCCACGCTGGGGAGATTCTGCCTCCGAGGCGCAGCATGAGATGCCTGAAGCTCATCACCTTGGCTTGCAAAAATCCACCCTGGCTACCAGGAGAGCAACCGAGGAACTTCCTGTCGTGCGAGAGAACAAGAGAGAGCTTTCTGGTGGGGGAGAAAGGCTGCCGCACAGCAATGGTGTGTTCCTTCCCATTGAAATGTTGATCCCTAGGCGGATTCATGAGGACTAGAAACTTGCGCTGGTTTTAGGAGAAGACAGAGAGTCTGACATCTTGGAATAGCCCCATCGGTTAGCAGAATCCTGTCTCCGTATTTCATGCTGTGGATAAGCAAAGAAGCTGTATCCCGGCTTAATGTGAGGGCCTGCTTCATACAACCTGCTAAGACAGAGGGTGGTTCCCGCAGTCTTTGAGCCGAGTCTGGTGCGTTGTGTGAATCCCACCCTTGGGTCCAGAGCTGTGGGATGAGCTGCATCTCGCCTATGGAGGTGATGGCTGGTGGCTGGTGTGCATGTGGTCATAAGCCAAATGTTTGGTTTCGGGGCTTCAGCGTGAAGTCATAGGATCCGAAAACTGGGAGCATCCTTAGAGGTCCTCTAGTCCACCCCCCTTTCAGAGCAGGATCCACTAGAGCTTCTCTGACAGGTGACTGTCCAGCCTGTGTTTGAAGACCACCAGTGAGTGAGAAACTGCTCCAAATGTAAGGGCAATGTGGGGCAAATTGTGGGTGGGGGGGCGGGTCAGGTTTAGCAAGCTTGAGAGATTTCTCCTGGGAAAGGGCCGAGGGGTGGAGGCTGCCGTGATCCACCTCAGGGCAAAGCACCCCCAGCGAGGACTTCTTGCCTGCCAAGGGTGTCTCCTGCCTCTCGGCTAGAGATCCGTGTTCCTAAACTGCAAAGTGCAACGCTAGTCCTCATGCTTCTCAAAACTGGGGCCTTAAAACCAGCCCATCCATAGAACCAGGAGGACTGGAATAACGGTATGGATTAAGTAGGTGTGGATTTCGCCCGCGTGCAAAAGCTCCCGGGTTGAGCACTTTCCGATTTTTATAGCGCAGCGGGAAATTCCGCACCGGCACCAGCTCTTGGGGGCGAGCGCGAAGTCTCTGGTTTGGCCGGGGAAGAGGGCGGAGGGAAGGGCCTCGAAGGGTGGGAGGAAGAGCTGCGACCAGGCAACGGGCAGAAATGTGGGTCTTGAGCCCCGGCCAAGAATGAACGTGAGGAAACTTTTTCAGACAAGCCCCCCCCCAAGTTCGCACAAAGATAAAGCACATTCAGATGTTCTAGCTGTTCCAATAAAAGTAGCCTGATAGCATTGTTTTCTTGGTCTGGGCTGCCTCACAGGGCTGGCAAAGAACTGCCAGGAAGCGGGGGGCGTTTTGGGGGCAGCCTGGCCTCCCCCGGGCCCCAAAGCCACATGGGCAGCGTCTTCTGCAGCCCCGGCCCGTCAGCAAAACACTCAGAAAGCGGGATCCATCCTCTCCCCGGGGAAACTCACGAGCGCCCTTGAGAGGGAGCGTCCCCGCACGCTGCCAAGGGTTCAGTTAGTTTGTGATTATGTTCCATTTAACAAGACAGGCAAAATATTTAAAATAGATTTGTGAGCACCGAGGCCGCAAGATCTGAGCAACAGCACACTTGGCGAGGTCCCGTGGCCGATCAGGTTACGGCGAGCTCCAGATGGAAATGATCACAGCGCCGCGCAGGAGCCGTGTCCCTTCCAGGCGCGGTGTGACAGCGTCAACAACAACACGGGCATCAAGAAGGGCATCAAGCATGAGCATCAAACGCTCAGCTTTCATCCCGATAATTCAATTCCGCCTCCGAAGCAAAAGTAATTGCAAGCAGGTGGCTTGGCTTGGCGGGCACGTCTCCATCAGCAAAGGACAAGCACCGCAGGGTGGCGTTGGGGCCTCTCTAGGCCACAAGCCCAAAATGCACCAGGGGTATCCAGGGAGCCGGGGCCCTTCAGAGGTGGGTGGGCTCCATCAGCCACAGCCTGCGTGGCTAGCTGTCAAGGATGATGGGAACTGTAGTCCAACAAACTGGTGGGACATAGGTTCCCCTGTCTTGCAGTGAATAGATTTCCATTCTGGTGAGCTGACACACCTATGGTTAAGCAAGTGGGTGGTACGAAATCTCACTGAAATGAGTAGGGAAAGGACCATTGGTTATCGGTCATTCTTTATCGTCTTAAGATCTTCTTGGAGACCCATGGCGTTGCTGTGGGGAAGAGGATCCGGGGTACAGGCTGGGCTCGGGAATAATGTCCTGGGAAGAATGGTGGAACTGGCTGCCACATGAAATGGGAAGTTCTCCTTCGCTGGAGGTCCTCAGACAGAGGCTGGGTGGCCATGCGTCCGAGATGCTGTGGTGGGTCCTGCAGTGAGCAGAGGTTGGACTGCGCCACCTCTTCCAAGTCAGGATTCTGGGACTTGGATCAGTCACCTGCAGATGAGTTGGGCCCCCAGCATATCCAGGAGGAGGTGGGTTATAAAATGTTGGCTTTAGGCAGTTTGGGGGGAACATATTGGGGAAGGTTCTGGACTAGGACTGGGGGGCAGATTCAGGTACCTCCTTAGCTAGGGAAGCTTCCTTGGGGATTCAACCCAACCTCCTTCACAGGGTTGTGTGGGCTGCCTTGATCTTCAAGGGCAGTGTTCCTCGCCCTTGGCAACTTTAAGATGTGTGGACTTCAGCGCCCAGAATTCCCCAGCCAGCCAGGGAATTCCTACGGTTCCCCGCAGTCAGATCCTAAGCCTTCCTGGATACATTTGCAGGAGGATGACTAGGCTGGCTGGGGAATTCTGGGCGCTGAAGTCCACACATCTCAAAGTTGCCAAGGGCGAGGAACACTGCTCTGGACCATGAGGGAACTGATATCCAAGGGCTGGCATTAAGTGCAGTGAGCATGAGGGGCCTGGAAGGGCAGTGAGGCCTCGTTCCCCCCCTCCAAAATGCTCCCCAGTTCTTCACTCATTGGCCTTCTAAGCCTGCAAGCCAATGACATAGTTGACGGCAGCTGGGAAGGTGGGCCCTGCCAGGGTTGCTTCGGGTCTCCACCCGCCTGTTTTCTTTCTCTTGCTGTCAACTCCGGGGAAGGAAGCCTTTGAAACGCTCCAGAACTCTGCAGGATCTGTTGCCAGAGGTGAGCAAGGCAGGAGGCTTGCGCGCGCTCAGGGCCTCTAGCGCATCCATCCGACGCCGCGAACGAACTTCTGGCCATGCATCTCCAGCCCTGCCCAGATCCCTGGCGGCAGGAGACGCCGTGCTTTCACACCCGCGCAGGTCCGCACCCCCTCAATTTATTATCCAACCCTCCCCTCCCTCCCTGGGCCAACTTAATCCTCTTCCCCGACTCAGATCAATAACTCAAAGGGAACGCCAAACGCTTTCCAATTGCCGTTGCTACAGAAACTGTTTTTTATTGGTATATCCACATGTTAGACAGATGCATCCAAAGTCATGACGACACTCCGCCAGAGGCCTCCGTCCGGGCCCAAGTCTCTCTTTTCAGCAAAAGACTTGCTCCTTTGAAAGGGACCCTGGAGGTCATTTATTCTCACCCCCTGCCCTGGGCAGGCATCTTCCCTTGTCAGCTTGTTTGTTTCATGCTGGGGCTGAAGGTCTCACAAAGTACAAGGCCCAGGAGATCAATCAGACGAAGAGTCAACCTCAGAAATGACTTGCCGTGAAAAAGAAGAAGAAAAAACAGGGAGCAAAAACAGCAGCCAGAGAGTCTGGAAACAGGAGGGGCCAGATTTGGAATTCTGCGGGGATTTTAAATGAAAACATTTGCAAGAAGCCCAGCTGAATAAAAAGGTCGTGTCTAACTCTAAAAACCCAATGAAGTTATGTTTAGATGCAAACAGTCCTGTTCCAAGGGCTTCAGAGATAAAAACAAACACTTCTTGGTGTTTTGAAATTTGGGCCAGCTCAAATTTTGGGTGGCCTTGATGGAAATAGAGACATTTATTTGTTTGTTTGAAATCAAGCTCAAGGAATCGGAGTTTCAGCATGTTCTTTAGGGTGGGGGCAATGGAGGGGGCCAACGGCCAGGGGTTATTTTTCTCTGACCCCTCCTTCTGTCCGTCTGCAGCTTCCTTGGCTGCTCACCCCTCCCCACCGGAAAAAGCCCCCCCCCTTGCATTGGATGGAAATGTGGAAAGCCAGGGAGGCTGGCCCCAGAAGGGGCGGATGGGGAAGGGAGAGGCTCGGAGGAGAGGGGTTTCCCCTTCCAGCTCCCGGCATCTCTTTAAGAAATGCCTGGGGCCTCTTTCCTGCCCGCTCCCTCCCAAGAATGCCGTCCCTGAAGGGGTGTATCTATATCTGTGTGTGTGCGTGTGAGGGTGAGGGTGAGGACGCCACCAAGTAGGGAATTTCTGCATGCATCAAAGGAGCCACAACAAAGGGTACATGGAAAGGTTTCTGGCCAGTGCCGGTAGCTGCTGAGCAAACAGCCTAATGCAAACCAGGCCGAGAGAGGAAACAGAGACTAGACCACAGACGGAAGGGAAAAGGCCTGGCAAGGTTGGCCTCTGGGGGTAGATTCCTGTTTCTCTAGTTTCTTTAGGAGAAGGGAAGCTTCACCAGTTTGCTCCACTCAGGAACCAGTGTGGTTCTGGATCACATGGGAAATCTTGATGCCCACCTGATGCCGACATCTTAGGTGCCCAATGTGGTGCTTGTGGGCACCAGGGGAAGCTGGGCTGGTGCCCAGTGGACTCCAGGCACCCTGGTTTTACTTTTACTTTTAAAAATAATGACACTTTTGGGAAAAAAAATGCGTACAAAACTAGCCTGGGCAGATCAGAGGGCAGCATTATCTTTATTTTTGTTTTAAATGCACAGGGATCCACGTTGTACTTTTCCCGCTGCCCTAACCTTGTATGGCAGCTTGTTTTAATTGTTTTACCAAACTGTTCTTTCCCCAGATGTTTTCTTGTTCCTACTTTTTGGGCTTCTCAAGGAAGAGCGTTGTAAACAGGGATAATAAACAAATTAATGACAAAACACGTTTCCAAGAAGCTGCAGCGTAGCTGGGCTTGGAAAGGTGCCCCTGCTTGGGAACAAGGCAGAGAGAAACCGGGTGGCCAGAGAGGAGCGCCTCTTTGGCCTTCTGCTCAGGGGGCGTGGTGCCACAGGCCACACCCACCCGCCAGCCATTTTGTGAGAACGCATTCCAAACTGCCGAGCAGGATGGCAGTTCAACCTCCTGTAGGGACCTTTGGATTGAAATGTCTTGTTTGTGGAAGAAATAAATATCTCCCCTACCTGGAAAGTTTAAGGGTCAGAAAGGAGGAGGGAATCCCAGATCAGGTGTGTTTGTTTTGGGATGGGGCAGGATTTGGCCAGGCTTCACTTCGAATGGTTCAGCCAGGTATTTTCCAGGTGAGTCTTGCAATTCCTGCTTAGCATAAAACCAAGTGAGAGAGGAACCATCCAGATGGCTTGAGGGCCAGGTCTTTGTTGCATGAGAAGAGTCCAGCAAGTGCGAGGGAGGCTGGTCTGGTTCTCAAAGCCCTCCTCCTCCTCCTCCTGCTCCTCCTCTTCTCCAAGAGGCACAGACACCCGAGTGTCTGAATGCAGCTTCTGATCAACAGACCAGCGACTCGTGCAGAGAAGCCACAGGCAGCCTCTTTCAGCAGGCGGCTGACCTTCCCCCACCCCTGGGTCAGGATGCGCAAGAGCAATGGTCCCATCTAGACAGAGAGGGTGGCAGAGTTCTTCCCAGCTCTTCATGCCTTGGTCGATGGAGCAGGGCTTTTACTCATGCAGAGAAGCCTCAGGGATCTCTCTGCATGAAAAGAAGATCTCTTACCCCCTGGGGGACACCCCCCCCCCCGCATTGCTGCAGAGAGGCAGGTTTGCCAGCATTTTTAGGCCATTGGTCAGTGGCTCTCCACTGCAGGCTTTGAAAAATCCAGATCCACTAATCCGCTTTAAGCCCCTGCTTTCAGCGAGGCAACTGAGATCCAGCTGAGCCATACGGTTGAGTGGCTGCTGATTCTCTCTTGGAGAAAAAGTCTCCCTAATATCTTTCAGGTGGACAGCAACCACCCCTTCCCCATCTGGAAACCGCCTTTTCAAGGGACAGCTGGAAAGGCTTAAGGTCCAACATCTGCCCGGGGTGATTGGCCGAGAGAGACGGGATGAGGTGGATCCTGTCACCCTTCTGGAATGAGGAGATGAGTCAACACACAGGAGCAATGTGGAAATCCAAGGAGTGATTTGGCTCCGCAGAGCGAAACCGAGCGAAAGAGAGAAAAGGCCGCAGCAGAAAGGCTCGTGTTTGATTTGAAATAATTTCTTAAATAAATCATGACCTCCTGTGGAACCCCGGTGGAGAAACCCTGAAATGGAAACACAGGCAGGCACTAATTGGCACGAACGTCTTTGTCCATCTGGTCACTGTTCTGGCACGGCTGGAGAATCTCGGGGGTCAGGAGCGCCTGCAAGGTGTGGTCAAAAAGGTCAAGATGTCTTTGATTGGGGGGCCCAGCGCCATGAAGCCACCCTTTCTACTTGCCTCTTTCGGAAAAAGAAAGTCCATTTAGTAAAGTGGCCATTTCCGGCCACTTTAACTTGTAACGTTAACCATCTGGCTGAGCCGTCCTTGGGGAAATGGTCATGTTGATTTATATTAAGGTTGCAATCCAGTCCCTGGTTCTTGGGGATAAGCCCTGATGAACTGAGTGGGGTTTACAGCTGAGCAGGGGGCATTGTAAACATTGGAGAGGTGAAGAGTCCTGTCCCCCCCCCCCGCCCAACAGTTGAAACCATCCACATCTTTTCTTCTTCCTAAGAACTCAGGGTGCATTCACACAACCCTCCAGACTCAGCAAACAGGGAGCTGGTTCAGGGGAACCCGCAGCGCGGCTTTGCTCTCTGGGTGGGCCAGACCTGAAGCCATCATGTGGTTGAATGGTTGCCTGGTGTGGTTGCAACATCCCGCTTGCACACGGTTAAGCTGGGTTGAGAGGTGCAGGAGCTGCAGCATTCAGACTTGTGTTTCATACAGTGGGCTGTTAAGGTTATGCAAGAATAAAGGGGTTATTCTGTGATAGGCTGCAAGCAATTGATTTTTGCAGCAAAAGATTAACCCAGCACTTAATTAATGCATAGAAATATTCCTCCTCTGTGATTGCCCCCCCAACCCCCCCACCCCTGGAATTTTCTGGGTTTGAAATTTGAATCCAGTTCTTACAACTCAAACCAGCCTCTCTTTCATATTTAGAAAGCGAAATTCCACAGGACAGCAGGATTTTCCCACCCGATTTTTCTCACTTGCCTTTCCACTAAGTGCTCCTCAAATGTGGATTGGGCAGATTCACAGTGGATCCCTCTATGAGCAGCTATTCACCCTGATGGGTCAGTGGAACCTCCACTTTTGGAAGCAGTCTACCTCTCAGCCCTGTATCCTGAAGTTTGCATGGAGAATTTTGGTTGCCTCCCTTTAAGCCCTGGGCATTAAACTAGAGGGATGCTTTATTAGTAGGAGAAATTCATCTCTTATGGATTTCCCTTACTTCTTAGAGGCCTCTGAGCATGTACAGGGTACTGTCACTAGAGCCAGTCCTTGCAGGTCTGCTGGCAAGAAGTAAGGATCGCCCCCCTTGCCCTTTCCCACCCCTCGGCCCCCGCCTTTCCCTGCAGGGGGAGGCCCCGTCTCTTCTGCAAGCTGGAATTTGTTTCAGGGCTGATGAGTCAAAGGCAGGTGGCAGCTGGGCTGGGTCCCCAGGTGAGGCGGGGGAATTCAAAGGGTCCCAGGAGGATGGCATCCAATCTGCTGCAGGGCGCAGGGCCATCGGTAAACCCGGGGCCCATAAGGCTGGGTGAAAAGTCGTTAGTTAATGCTCCAGTGTGCTTCACTCCCGGCTGAGCCATGGCACCGCCAAAGCAAACCCCTTGGTGCACAACTGGCGTGTGCAAAGTTGAAGGTGCAGTTTTGGAAGTGGTTTCCCTGTTTGGGTGGCCTGTATCTCAAGCTGCGGTTTTCTGATCAGCAAGTTAGTGCCTTGGAGCAGCCATGAAAGAGGTGCCAAGTACAAGAACTGGGGCAGAGCAGGGTGGTGGTGGGCCACCTTGAACTCCTGCATGTTGACACTTACGGCACACCCCTGCCCTGGCTTCTGCCTTTCAATAAAATGTGTTGGATGGAAAAGGTGCTACCAGACTCCTGATTTTTCCAAGGAAAGATGCAGATCCTGTGAGAGACTGCAGCAATTCTGCCCTTCTCAAGCAGAATTTTTGGACTTACCAAAGCTTGGTGCATTGTGGCCTTCCCAGCTTGCAGGCCTATAAGTGCCTATCCCTTTACCAGTGGCATTTCTGGCTTGACCTGACCTGCCATACTCCAGGAGTTGAGCTGCAGTCTCCAGTTTGCTGCCCAATAGACCCTGCTGAGTAAGTGGGCTGCAATCCCCACCCCCGCCCTTAGCTTGCCCACCACCACCTGGTCACTGATTTCTCCCTTTGCCTTCTCAGGGGCTGCAAGTCACTCTGGGGTGAGAAGGAAAATCTGCGTCTGTCCCAAGTGCCCTTGTTACAATGCTCTAGGTAAACTTATTGTGCTTGTATTTTTTAAAGATTTTTTAAATCCTGCCTTTATTATTTTTATAAATAACTCAAGGTGGTGAAAGTACCTAATACTCTTCCTATTTCCCCACAACCACCACCCTGGGAGGTGGGTTGGGCTGAGACATAGTGACTGGCCCAAAGTCACCCTGCCGGGAGGAGAACTCACTGCCTCCCAGTTTCTAGCCCAGAACCTTAACCACTAGACCCAACTGGCTCTAACTGGTTCATCTGCAAAAGGTGTATGAGAAAGCTGGGATACAGGCATGGTAGCTGCAAGAGACCGCTCCTCTCCGCCCCCCGCGCACACCTTGCTAAGCCCCCTCTCTAAAGCAACCAGTTTCCGGGGACCTCCGCTGGCCTCTCTCCTGGCCAGCCTCAACTCCCTTCCGCTGTGCGGCCCCGTCGGTTCCCCTCCCTTCCTTCTTGGCGACTGTGGATCGCTAGACGGCAGCGACTGCAACGGAGCCGACTCGGAGCGTGCCATCCTAGAATCGCCCAGCCGGAAGGGGGCCCGGAGGGCATCCAGTCCAGCCCCTGATCAGCACAGGGATTCCCGCTGAGTCCCGCCCAGCCTTCGCTCCGCGCGCTCCTGGGCTTCTCTCGCCCGCTCCCCCGGCTGTTCCGAGGCTTTTCCTACGGTTCCCCGCAGTCGGATCCTAAGCCATCCTGGATACATTTGCAGGAGGACGACTAGGCGGGGTGGGGGGGCGGCGTCCCGGGGCTTGCCGCGGAGTTGGGGATCTAGGCGGAGGAGGCTCCCCGTCAGCCCTCCGGACCCCACAACCTCCTCGGGCTCCCGGGGCCTCCGCAGCCTCCACTCGGGCGAAACCCGACACCCGCAGCCCAGCGGTGGGGGGCGGAGGAGGGGCCTGCGGCCACCCCACCCGCCGCATCTCGGCTGGCGGCTGACACCTCCCCCGCGCCCCGCCGCCGGCGCCGCCTGGAGGGCGCAGATCCCTGCCCGGCGCAGAGGTCCCGCCTGCTCTCCCGCCCAGCGCCCTGCCGCCTGGAGGGCGCAGATCCCTGCCCGCCGCCGCGCGCTCGCCCCCTGCTCTCCTGCGCCCAGCGCCCTGCTGGGGCCGGGAAGTGCAACGGGGACCCCGCGAGGGCCGATCCGGAGCCGCCTCCCTCGGGCACCCCTCGAGCATTGCTGAGCCCAGCGGGTCGGGTCGGGAAAGCCGGGGCGCCGGCGCGGGAGCGGCCGAGGAAGGAAGGGGCAGAGCGCGCGGCGAAAGAGCTCTGCGCTCCGGCCAGCGCCGGAGTCCCCCAGCGTCCGGCGCCTTTCCGGGCGCAGCCCAAGCGACGCCCGGAGCGCCTGACCGCCTCGCCTCGCCTCGCTTGGCCTCGCGGGCCGGAGGAAGACGCCCGCCTGCTCCCGGCTCGGCCCTGGCGCGCGGGGCGCGCGGGGCCCCAGGATGATTCCTGGGCGCCGAGCCGGCCTGGATTCCGCGCGGCGCAGGCGGCGGCGGCGGCTGGGAGCCGGGATCGGGTCCCCCGGGGGGTCCCTCTGAAGGCGGCCCGCCTGCTCGCGCCATGACGCCCCGCGTCCTCGGGTCCCCGCGCGCCTGGGCGTGAGTCTGGCTGGCGCGCCTCTCGGCAAGCGGCTGTTGCGCGCTCGGGGTCCGCCCGCCGCGCCCTTCTCGCCCGGGTGGAGGGGCGCGCTTCGGAGGAGCCGTGGGAGAAGCGCCGGCGGAGAGGTAAGGGCGCGTCTCTCGCTCCCGGGGCCGGGGCCGGCGGGAGGGGCCGGAGCAGGTGGGAAGAAGGGGCAAATGTGTAGGGGGCCCGCTGGGCCGGGCGGGGGCTCGGCGCCCTTCCTGGCCGGAGCCCTGCTTTCCAAACGGCGCGCAGAACATCTGGAGCTGGAGCGTCGGGCCTGCCGTCTCCCCGGTTGTCCGTCCCAGTTGTGCAGGAAACAGGCCGGTGGCTTTAAAAAAAGTGTTCTGGAGCCTTGAAAACCCCTCCCCAGAAGGCATTTTCAGGACGGGCAAAGAATGTCGTGGCTTCATTCACACAACATACTAATTTCAGGTCCTTTAAAAGTGGGTTAATTATTTTGGGCTGCTGGGCCCTGCCTTTGGACCGATCCAGGTGTTCAGTGGTCTTGCACCAACCCGGGAATGGGGTGAATTTATTTATCAGGAAGATGTCTGCATGCAGCCTACCAGTGCTGCCTGGACATCTAGGCCTCTCCGTGTGGATTGGGTCTTTCCTAGGTACGTGGGAGTGCCTGTTTCACCCGGTTATTCCCTCTGCATGTGAAGTCCCAGCCTAAGAGGTGACAAAATGCTTGGGAATTCTTCCCTGCTTTTATTCCGACAACTTGGGGAAGGGGCTGAACCTCCTCTCCTGGCTGGGCCAGGCACTTCCAGATGAGTCCATCTTACACAACTGCCTCCACTGTGGAATGTCGCAGAAGGTCCAAAAGAAGGTTTTACGGACGGCCCAAATCTCATTTTGTATTTTCCCACTCTGTCTTCAGAGGTTTTTCTTTCCTAGAAAATCATGGGGGGGGGGCGGGGCGGGGGGGGCAGACTAGCACAGCCCCTTTTGATCGGGGTGCTCTTTCTGAGAAAGGGAATGATGGCTGTGCTGGGGAATAGCCCACTTTGATCTCAGATTTCTCTGCTGTCCAGACTTGGCTGGAAAATCTGTTCCAGCAGATCCCTGCCGCAAATTCCTCTGGAATTTAAATTAATTAACTAATGAATTAGAACCCCATAGTTCTGATACCCAGGGTAACTCTGCCAGAGAAGACTTGCAAGAGCAAGAATGACATTGCCCACATATTTTAGCAAGATTAAACACACATGCATACAAAACCCCAGGCATAAAATAGTCAGCGTTAGGCTAATGTTTTTTTGTTAGAGGTCTGGGGTAGAAGGGAGACATTCTGGAGATCTGGATTTACCTCCAGAAACCATTGGTATCCAGCCACTGAGTCCTTTTGGGCTTGTTTTCCCTCTGCTCCCTGGAATGATGCATCTTTCCCTTAAAATCACACTGCTGGCTATTTATTGTGGTTACAAAAAGGAAAAAACAGTTTGGCTGTGGAAATCCACTTTCTTTAAACAGTGGCTGTTATATAATGGTGCGTCTTTGGAACTTGCAGCTCTTGTTCAGTGCTGGACAGGCAGGGGTGGGATTTGGGGGCGTTTATTATCATATATTTCCGTAGCAGCTCCCCCACAGTGCTGCGTAAAGGACGGGGGTGAAGGGAGGTGGGATACAAGGGCTGCAGCAAACTTTGGCCTGTTGCCACGCAGGATCTTCTCACCCTGGATGAGTCCAGCTGAACCTCACCTGCAGGTGGGTCTCTTTTGGCACTCAGGTCCAAATCGGGGCAGGGGGAGGTAATTCTGGTGCACGGGAAACGTATGAGAGTCTGTTGGATGGTATCTGCTGGTAGCCGGCCAACAAAGCCTTTTTATTCTGCTTTGCAGCTCAGCTCAAGTGTTTGAAAAACAAAGTTATTGAATTGTTTAGAGTTTTGTCTCTGGCGGAGGGGGAAAAGCCACCAAAGACGTATTTCAGCTGGTTTTGTGAATCAGAGGATTCTCCCTTTCAAGGCCCTCTTCCTCTCCCTCCATCTGCCTGATGGATGGGTCTTCCGCCGTAAATATATCGCAGGCAGCTGCTCCCTCCCTGGAGTCACTGGCGGGCACTGCGGGTGTGTGTCTCATATAAACTTTTACTGCATTACGGTTTCAAGTGCCTGGCAGGAAGGTGGCGGGCAGGCTCTGGCCAAGCAAAAAGCTTGGCTAGAAGGAGGGGGTCTGTTTTGCGCGCCCCCCTTCCCCTGCTGCCCCACACGGGGCTCGATCCCCCTTTCTCCCAAGCCTTTCCTGCTGGACGGGTCAGTTCTGTGCTGCAGAGGGACCAACGAGCAATGAAGAGAAGGCTTCTGACCGAGGGCTGCTGAGCTGGTCTGGCCCCCTTTGCAGGGGGTCAGTCTCTGCTCCCTGCAGAGACTGACCCCCTGGTAGTCTCTAATATTTGGGTCAACCCATTACCAGTTTGAAGCAGGATTCCTGGAGAGGCCTCCCTCTGCGCTGCAGGGACCAGAGAGGCGGGTGGCTGTTCTGCAGAGGAACAGCTCCGAAATCGAGGATTCCTTGCTCACCGGCTCCAACGCGTGGGGCCAGTGGCAGGGGATTGTGGGAGTTGTAGTCCAAAGCCTACCGTGTCATTAAGGTTTGGAGTAGGGCCCTCTCCTCTTCATTGCCATGAGAAGGTAGGCACGTGTGCACGCCCCCGCGTTGAATAACACCGAGCTGATGGGCCTGGCCGCGGATTAACCATCGAATGACTATGGTGCCAAGAAAAGAGGCCAGAGTCCATTATGCAAATAGGGGGGATGTGCTCAACTCCTGGTTTTACATAATTCTGGCTTTGCTCACTGCGCACCGGAGCCCAGTGTCAGTGCACAGCGGAGCCCTCCTCCCCATTGTGAGAAATCTCAGATTAATTACCCTGGCTTCTTAATGTGCTTCTGGACCTCTTTCTCACTTGGTTGCTGCACATTGTTTGAAAGACAGACAGGAGCTCTGCAAGGCAGCGAAGTTAAATCTCCTCCTGGCTGACCTCGTCTCCCGGGGACCTTGGGCACATCCTGAGGCTTTCTTGGCAACGGGGTAGGAGCGATTTGGTCTCGCCTTCTTCCAGGAGATTTCTTCTTCACCCACCACCCTGGATTCCCTGGTGGTCTCCCATCCAAGGCTGGTCCAAGTTTAACTTAGCCTCCTGGAGGTAGCTGAGTCGGCTGGGCACGACCCCTGTTATGACAAAAGCAGGCGCCTCCGACTGGTTGTGGGTTCGGATCCATACATGGGGGCATGAAATCCATCCTTGGTGTCCAAAGGCCTTGCACTGGAGACTAAGCATCCTGGCCCTCTCCTGTCTGTGGCCGCAGGACTTAATTGATGAGGTGGAAATGTTGACTGGGAGAAGAATGTTTTCCGCAGGAGCAGCGGCTTGGCCCTGCAACAGATCCTGGGGTTTCCTTTAGGCATCTGGATGGCCACTGGGAACAGATGTTAGAGCTGCAAAGTTCCTGTGCTGAGAAGGGTATGGACTAGATGACCTCCTGGGACCCTTTTTCCATTTTGGTGTCATCAGTGAAAGTTGAAATATGGCCTTAGCTCCCAATCTGCCATATTTTTCTCTAAAGTTCTATAAATGTGGGAAATGCTTCTCGCCCCCACCCCCACTTTGTTCAACGGAGCAGGCCTGGCTCCCTCACCAGTCAGGGCCTCCTTCTTTTTCCACCCCCCCCAAAAAAAAAACTGGCAAAAAAGAAACAAAAGTTTTGCCAACGGCAGCATTAACCAGGTCAGAGAAAATCTTGGCAGCCTGGCTAGTTCTAACTTGGATTTTTGTCCGTGCTGGCGGGGTGGGGGCGGGGGCTTGTATGTATGGGCCCATCTGGTTGATTCAGGGTACACTGCATAGCAGAACCCAGAAATGGATTAATTTAGGGATCAAGTTGGGTGGGAGGTGTGAAGCCCAGGAAATTGGTCTGCTAATCCAAAAAGACCATTTGATGATCTGGGGATGCTGCTATATACTCAAAAGCAGTGGTTCTCCCTGAGAACCTTTCGGGTGGTCTATGAACTCAAATAAACAAGTATTTTTAAATTTCTCAGTTTTAACTTCTGGTACAGTACAGCAACTAGCGATAGACATAACCCATTTACTGTAAGCCAAAGCTGTTTCAGTTCCTCAATCATTGTTATTTTTTATTTTTGCTTTTTTATTAATTAGTAATTGTTCAAGATATAATTAAGACACATAATGCAGAATCTAAGACCGACAGAATACAATCATTTTTAAGAATGTAAAGGGGTCCTGAGACCAACATGTTTGAAACCCACTGCCGTAAAGTAGTGTTACCCAACCTTGGCTCGTTTAGGATGTGTGGACTTCAACTCCCAGAATTCCCCAGCCAGTATGCTGGCTGGGGAATTCTGGGAATTGAAGTCCACACATCTTGAAGTCGCCAAGGTTGAGAAACACTGCTTTAGACCAGGACCTTTGCCCTGTAGGGCACATTTGCCCTAGCTTTGGCCTCAGTCTATGGCTACCCCTCCCCCAATAATTGTCATGCAGCTGTCTTTAAATTTCAGTGTGCATATGGTTCTAATATCCACATTTTTTATTCCTTTGTGGATGTTTGCCATCTCTCAGCTAAGGATAGGACTGCAACGTTCTAAGAATGCAGGGCAGATGCAAAGAAGAACGGGCCAGATCGGCCATTTAGCCCAGGACATGCACATTAAGAGCCCTTCTCCCTGAAAACGAACCTTTCTACCAGCCTTAGGGGAGAAAAAGACGCAGAGCGGGTCCCAACCCACAGCAGAAGCTCTTTCCTGCCTCGCTAAGAAAGGTGGGGGGTGATTTCCACTATTCCAGAAAGAAAGTCCTCCCTTTTTGGGGGGGGTCTCCTTAGTGCTTCCCTTCCACTGAGCCCCGCTCCAGACTTCATGATGCTTAGAGATGGTAACATGCTGGGAGGGAATTTGGGAAGGGAAGGGATGCCAGTATGAACGCCTTACTTTGCTTCCTTCCAGGAATACCTTCCATTCCTCCTGTTTGTGCTTGATTCCTCAAACCGTGGCTCGTTCATCTCCCCAGCAGTGCAATTCTCTGCATCGGCCCAGGTAAGAAAATGGCATTAGGACTTTGAGAGCTGTTTGACGAGGACTTAAGAGGGTGATGCAGATCTGAGGTCGCCAGAACCCCCGGCTGATTCCGATGCAGGGGTGAACGAGCCGTTTTGCATCGTTTTGCATTTGGGGGGTTGACCTCCAGGGCCACATGACATGCCCTAGTTGCATAACTTTTGTTTTCAACATGCATTCAGCCTTTCCAATATCTTGCACACTTTTTTGCCTTTTTGGCTTTTCAGTGGTGCCCAGGAGGAAATTGTGTCTCTGAGCGTGGGGCTGGAGAAAGGGGTTGGGGAACCTGCCTGTGGCTTGTGATGCTTCAGTCTGATGTGACAGAGGGCACCACGTTGGGGAAGGCAGCGAGGCTTTATTGCTATCCGCACCCCGTCTTGGCCGCGCTGCAGAGGGTCCTGAAAAGCTAAGACAAGCAACAATGGCCGTTCAAAATTAAAATGAAATCACTGAAGGCAACTAATTCAAACAAGCAGGAACAGAAGAATTTCATTTATTCGTTTAAGGCAGAGGTGCCAGGACATTGTTCGGGGAAACTGAGTGGGGGAGCAGGAGGCAAGTGCGGGGGACTGAAAGCATCTCAGGGGGTGGAGGACGGGGTTGTTTGCAAAGTTACGTGAAGGGAGTGTTCGCGTCTCTTGCAGCCGGACATTTTGAGACAGTCCAAATGGCCCCTCGAATATCTGCCCATCCAAGCAGAACCCGGTAAAAATGCCATTATTCAGCAGGTGGGGCTACCCAGGAGCCTCGGTGTGCCTTGCTGTTAAGAAAGTGTATCCCACCACGAAGTTGCTGCCCCCCAAGGCAGCCCCTCTCAGGAAGACTTCCTTGGGGCTCCCCAACCTCCTGCTGCCCAGTTCAGACTGTACTGGCTTCCTAGCCCATCCCAGTGTCCTTTTTCTAACAGGAGGCCAACCAGAGATTCCTGGGAAAATAAGTGGCATGCTGTTGCCAGAGGTACACTGCTGCTGAACATGCAGGTTCTGGGTGCCGCAGGGTGATGGAAGGGCCTTTGCTTTGCAGCCTGAAAAAAACCCAGCCAGTGTCAGTGTTCATATAATGTGTGCATGCCTTCGAGTCAGCGTGGTGGCTGCCTGGACGAGTCCCTGCAGTTTTCTTGGCAGGATTTCAGACGTGGCTTGCCACGGCTGCCTCCTTCCCGGGGCTGAGAGAGAGGGACTGGCCCAGGGTCACCCAGCTGCTTCGTGCCTCAGGCAGGACTTGAACTCGAGGTCTCTGGGTTTCTAGCCTGCTGTCTTCACCACTACCCCAAATGGGCTCTCTTGTATAATGGGACTTTTCAATAAGAATTGAAATATTCTTATTTATGGGCTTGACACATTCTGCTAAGCCACCAAGAAGCCACAATTGGTGCTAAGCCATCCACCGTGGCTGGGTGGACCAACTCATTAAACCCAAGCCAGCCAATCCTATGATGGTTTAGCAGGTTGTGCAAACCAGCTTTTGCTGCAGCAGAGGGGTTTCGGTGTTCTCTGCGGTATCGGTTTGCCCCCCTTTTGCCTTCCCTGCTGCTCCGGGGCCCCCGGCAAGAGGCTAGCCGGCTGTGGGCAACCCTGTGCCAGCCAATGCGTGCACCGCAGATTGGGTGACGCTCCGCCAGGGCTGGGCTGGGGGGTGCTGCAGAAGAACATCCGGAAGCAGCCTTTCCTCGTTTGTTCGGCAGATGTTTGAAACATTCAAGGGCCCTTTCTTTTTTTAACTGTCTGTTTTGTTTGCCTCTTCATCGCTGTGAAACCAGCCATGTTTATAACAGGCCCATGGTGTGATTGGCGCTCGTGGTACTTGAAGAGTGGCACAGGGCGGAGGGCTGGCAGAAGCAGAGGGAGGCAGGCGAGTGGGCCAGGCAAATCCAGCAACGGGGGTGGGATGTCCTTTCTTGTGGGAGGTGAGAAGCCCTTTGCTGTCTTCACAAAACCATAGAATCCTGGGGTTGGAGGGGACCTTGAGGTCTTCTAGTCCTGCCCCCTGCTTCAGATCTTCAGAATCTTCAGATCTTCACTCAGCTCCTCCTGAATGTATTCCGGGCTATAAATCTGACTTTCCTCATGTGTGTAACCAGTAACTGAAAACTGGCTAAGTAACTGAAAGTCACTTTTAAGCCGTTTCTTACTTATGTGACTGACACACGTGGAGCACAAGTGATAGCTGGAGAGGGGAGAGCGATCTGCAGATCATCTAAAGGGGAATGAATCAGAGATATTCGTAAGTCATAGAACTCCCGGGTGGGAAGGGGCCTTGGGGGTCTCCTAGTCCAGCCCCCTGCCCAGGGCAGGAATCCTCAGACCATCCCGGACAAGGGGCTGTCCGGCCTTGCTTGCAACCCTCCAGGGATGGAGCCCCCCTGCCCCCCGCTCCAGGAGGCGGCTGGTCCACCCCTTCACGGCTCTCCCGGGCAGGACACTCCTCCTGATTTCGAGGTTGGACCCCCCCTCAAAGCAGAGCCCCCTCCTTGGCGCTTGTCTCCCCTTTGGGTGCTCCGGAGAAGAAACCCACCTCCCCTCCCCTGGGACGTCCCTCCGCGTATCGGAAGGCCGTTTTCATGTCTCCTCCGTAGCTGCCTCTTTCGGGCTAAACACAGCAAATGGCTCTTCCAGCATCGAGCCTCCCCCCCTGTCCCCCGCGGTAGGTGTAGTAAGCAAGGAAGCTGACCTCGGGAGGGGTGCAGGTGCGGTTGGCCTCCGCAGCGATGGAGGCCCCCCCCCCCGTCCAGCCCCCCTTCCTCCGCCAAGGCCGCCCTCCTCGCTCGCCACCCCAGAGGGCTGCCGGACAGGGCAGGGACAGGCACCGAGCTTGAGAAGGGCGGATCTATTCGACGACCCCGCAAATGAGCCACTTTGGACTCGGTTTTTAACCCGTGGAGGCTGATCCCTCTGCTGGAATCCGAGAGCTCCGGAGCTGTTCCGCGTGACGCGCCTTCAGTCCCCCAGAAACCCCCCGATTTCCCGTCGTCCTGGTTCTGAGCGAACCGCAGATTGCGGCAAGAACCCCGGAAGCCGCCCGGTATGGACGTGGAGCGGAGTGCGGCTAGAGAGCGCGGCTGCGCTTCAGCGCGGTGCCACCCCGAGGGCTCCCGCAGCCCCAGCCGGGAGTGCCGGATGGACGCGGCCCCGGCCCTGCCTCGCGGGCGGAGCCCAGGCTCAGGTGAGCTGGGGCGCGCCGCCTCTGCTCTTCCGAAGGTCTCGCGGTGGGGCCGAGGACGGTGCCGGCAGAGAGGGATGCGGCTGCTCTGCTCTTAGCTGGATGGCCCGCCGCGCTCTCCCGGCGGCCCCGCGTGCCTGCAGAGTGCCGGCTTCGGCTGCTTTTGGCATTTCCCGACAGGGCCAGGGCGGACTGGGCGCCGCCTTCGGGCACTGCGAACTCTGTTGTGTCCCACGGGGCGCCGGGCTAATTCGGAACAAAGGGCGTTTGCAGTCAAGGAAAGCCCTGGACTTGGTGGCGAAGCTCTGCTCTTGCAAGGACCCGGCAGGCTGGCCCCTCTCCTGTCCCTCTGCAAACCTAGCTTGGCATGACGCGAGGTCTTCTGCTGCCGGGGGTGGGGGTGAGATGGCGCCGCTCTGGAGCAGGTGCACGTGAGAATCTGGGTCAGGCTGCCAGCTCAAGGCTGTAAAAATCTGGAGGCGCACAGGGTGTCGGAAAAGGGTTAGAATTTCACAGCTCAGATCTTGGGCCTCTGGAACAGGATGATGGGGACCGGAAACCAAGCCCTGAGGAGGAGGAGGATTGGAGGAGCTGGGGACCTTCGGCACTGAAGGTCCAGCGCAGGGTGGGGAGTTTCCTCCTTCAGTTGCAAAAAGTCCGAATGCTCGGAAAACGTTGAGGAGCCCCTGTCCCTGAAAGGGCTGAGCTTCTCTTCATGGGGTGGGTTCAAGTGGGGGCCGGACCCCCCACCTGTTGTGACTGCTCAGTGCACGGATTTGGGCTGGGAAGTAGGAATCCGAAAGGCCCCTTTGGCGCAGGGGTAACTTCCGTTCCAGTGTCTCTCAGTTTCCCAGTTTTGCAAAAATGTCAGATCTAGTTCGTTGGATCTGAGGGGTTGTTTTAAACGTTTACAGTAAACATTACATGCATTTCTGGGCGTATGGCCTCAAACATACATCTTTTGTTGCCGTCTTCCCTTATATAGTGTGGTTTTGTGCATTTCTTTCACAAATGCATGCATTTTTATGCATTTCTTCTGTCAGTGCGCACTCTCTCTCTTTCATCTGTCACAGTGAACTGTATGGTAGAATCTGGGGGAAGCAGCAAGAAATTAGAATAACCCACTTTCTGCTTTCCTGTTGGATGGATAATGCCTAACCAGGGAAGTTTAAGATGCTTACTAAATACATTTTGCCCCCATTTCTAATCCTCACTCAGGGGGCAGGAAAATGCCTGTCTATCAGGATAGCCATTGCTCAACCAGATGGGAAAGGATCTGGCGTGGTTCTGGATGGCTGTTCCGCCACTGGCCTGTCGGCTTTGGTGGCCCCTTGCCACCATGTCCTCCTCCTCCTCCTCCTCCTCTTGTTCCCTCCTCCCACCACCACAGGTGCTGTTCTTGAAAAGTTTGGGCAAACTGAGGCTGGGAATAGCCCCACTCTGGAAGGAACCTTTTCAGCTGGAACCTTCCCTTCAGATCTGGGGTGGTCCCAGCACAGTTGGGATCTTCTGTGAGAGAAAAGGAACTATTTCAAGCATCCTCTGGACTGGGGGCTGCATTGAAGCTGTCCTTCTCTCCCTCCCTCTTCCTTCCCTCCCTCTTCCCTCCCTCCTTCCTTCCCTCCCCCTTCCTTCCCTCCCTCCTTCCTTCCCTCCATCCTTCCCTCCTTCCTTCCTTCCCTCCTTTCTCCCCTCCCCTCCCTTTGTCTGGATGCCCCCCCTTCTTCCAGCACAACTCTTCTGCTTCCTTCCCTCCCTCTCCCCTGTGCGAAAGCAATCCTCTGATCCTGTTGCTTGCTTGCAGCTGTGATAAACTGCGTTGCTCCCCACCTTTTCCTCCTGGAAGAGGCCAAAAGTCTTGGAAGGGTGCAGTGGGGGACTGCTTTCACTGGAGGTCACTGCGGGCCAGGCTTGCTGAATCTTCTACACCTGGTGTTTGGTTTGTGCATGGAGCTTGGGAGGGAGATGACCAACTGCAGAGCGTACAGAGATGATCTTGACAGAGATATGCAGAATACCCATGCTGGCTGGGGAATTCTGGGAGTTGAAGTCCACACATCTTCAAGTTGCCAGGGTTGAGAAACACTGCTCTGAAGGCTCCATAGGAGGCTGTTGAACTGTTGGACAGATCTTGCCTTCAGGAAGTTCTTCCTTATGGATAAGTGAAATCTAGGTAGCTGTAACTCATCCTCATGGTTTCTGGTCCTGGTTTCCGTGTCCACGGAAGAGAGCTCCTGACCGTCTTCTCCGTGGCTTCCCTTGATGGACCTGGACCTCCCCTCCATCTTCTTTTCTCCAGCCTGAACCTCCCCAGGTCCTTCAGCCGGTCCTCAGAGGACGTGTTCTCGAGTCCCTGAATCATCTTTGCCCCTTTTGCTGGGTGTGTGGTGCCCACAGTTCTACCCAGGACTCAAGTGTGGTCTCACCCAGACGGCTGGGCTGAAATTGCTATGAATCTGTTGCATAGACACAGCGGGCATTTTTGGAAAGGGCAGACAGCTGAGGACAATCCAGGAGGTCAGCTCCTGCCTTTTAATAAAACGTGTGAGTCGGAGAAGGGATCCCAAATGCCTTCTGATTTTTGGCTACTGTAGACTAACAGTTTGGTGTTGTGGTCAAGGCACCAGGCTAGAAACCAGGAGACTGAGAGTTCTAGTCCCGCCTTAGGCATGAAGCCTGCTGGGTGAACTTGGGCCAGTCACCCCCTCTCAGCCCTAGGAAGGAGGCAGTGGCAAACCATTTCCAGAATCTTGCCAAGAAAACTGCAGGGACTCATCTGGGCAGTCTCTGAGAACTGGACATGATTGAACGGATTAAAAAAAAAAAAGACTAACGTGACTTCCCTCCTTCAGTGTGTGCTTTATTACAGGGACTTGTGCTAATTAAGAAATAAATAAACGGGGTGGCTGGGTGGGCAGAGAGAATGGAGAGAAGCCTTTTGCATAAAGTCCCCTGTTAGCTTGAGGCCACCCACTGAATGGCACCTTCTTTGAGCATGTTGGCTAATGTGCCTGCCTTTTAGGGGTCTGCTGTGTTGGGGTGGCTTCCCCACTTTTATTTCCTGATGTCTCACAGGACGTGGAGAGTCCAGCACTGGCTCCTGTGGAAGCTTGCAGGCGACTGGAGAATGGGCAGCCGTTTGCCCGGAATGATCTGAGGATTCCTGCCCTGGGCAAGGGGTTGGACTAGAGGACCTAAAAGTTCCCTTCTAACCCTATGATTCTAGGATACGATGTCACTGAAGATGGTGGGGTTCAAATCATCCCCACACTGCAAGTGCGAGGCTTGGGTGTGTGTGTGTGTGTCTTTCTTCAAATCTTCCTCTTCTCCCTTTTGACTGCTTAGAAACAGGTTTCCAAACTTTTTCTGGACATGGAACCTGTTAGTTGGGGGGGGGAAGGTCCCGGATCAGAGGAAAAGGCCTAGTGATAGAAAATTGGCTGCGTTTGAAGTCTTTTTTCTCCTTAATCTCTCACAGAACCCCATCCTGCAAAATCAAGTTTCTGAAAAACTCTGATTTAGATCAAAGGGCTGTTCTGAGAACCATGCTGGGGGCAAAAGACCATTCTTCTGTGCAGGGCATGTTAACTCTGGGATGCCTACATGGTCCCAGTCCGTGGCTTGGGAAGTCAAAGTGCTGTTCATACTGATCCTAGGCTCAGGTCTGGGGTGGGGGAATATTTCAGTGGCCAGAAGGCTGACAGACCCCTGCCTGAGACCCCAACGAAGGGCTACTTGCCAGATAATGCAGACAATATGGCCAATTTAGATATCAAGCAGGTTCGTGTGTTTCTATTTGAATCTGTTATTTATTTGGTATCTTGAGGACTAGAGCCTTATTTGTTTTTAGAAGGGACATAACACAGTGGCAAAATGATTGCTTTCCAGGTTTGAGAATCAGCTCAGTCCCTGCAGGATGGGCTTCTTTCTTTTTTTATTCCCCACATTTATATGACCACCCATAGTTACAAGTTCTCTGGCAGAATAGAGGACAAAAGGGTGCATGTATGATGCAGTGTTTAAAATATGACAAACAGAAAGACATTTATGTTTTCTATTGGGGAAAAAAGTCCATGTATCATTTAAAATGCAAGTTATTTAAAGCCTGGTGGGAGAAGAAGGTGCTGGAAAGAGGATCAAAGGCAGATTTCACTCCACTGGGTACACAGGCCGAGGTCTCTGAAGAGGACTTGGAGCTTGTTTTGGAAAAAAAAAGATTTCCCCCCAAGCCGTTCATGACTTTGGGAGTTAAAATGGGTGCTTTAAATTGGGCCGAAAACTAAGTGGGGAGCCTGGCAGATGACAGAGCCTGAGCTGGCATTGAAAGGTCTGGGGCCACAGCTCGCCCCCCCAAACATCTTGTGGACCCTTAGAAATTAATGCATTTATTTTCATATACGGTTTCCAAGAGCTCAGAAAAAAGCTTATGCGAGAATAAATGCATGGAAGAACAGATGTGTTGAAGTTTAACGCAAGACTCTGGTGGTGTGTATTTTTAAAATTTAATTGATTGATTAGGTGCCACTAAGTCAGTGTAGACTCTTAGTGACCACACAGATGGCTGTCTCCATGACGATCTGTCCCCATCCTGGTCCTTCAGGTCTCCCAAGGGTGCCCCCATCGCCCCTGTAACTGAGTCCGCCCCCGGCTGCCGGTCGTCGTCCTCTTCTCTTTCCTTCCACCCGTCCCAGCATCCGAGCCTCCTCCAGAGAGCGGGGTCTGCGCATAACATGTCCGAAGGGGATAATTTGAGCCTGGCCATTGGTGCCTCCAGGGAGAACTCTGTTGATGCGCCTGATGACCCACCAGCTTGCTTTCTTGGCTGTCCGTGGTATTCTCAGGAGTCTTGTCTAACTCCAAAGTTCAAAAGCGTCAATCTATAAACTATAGCATGGCTTTCCCCTTCTACAATTGGTTCTAGCTGGCCATCTGGCAACCTGATTTTGGCCCAGGTACCGTTTTCTTGCATTGGAACCATCTGCCCTGCCCTAACCTGTAGGGAGTGGGCATGTTAGGCTCTGAACCCCATCATCCCCAGCCCCACTGGCTGGTGGGGATGAGAGCCAATTGTCCTGTTCAGACTATGAGGTGGCCAAACAGAAGTATTACCAAACTCTTTATTTAAAACAACTATTTACAACAGTAAAGGTCTGTGAATAAATAGGCAAGCAATCTCAATCCAGACACCCAGGCAAGGGTGGATGAACAGACAAGGCTGCAGGGTCAGACTTAGGCAGAACCGCGAGGCAGAATTCAGCTAACTCTCTGGTCGAAGCTGTCAGACCTGGTGATGCTAGATTGCGTGGCAAGGCAGAAGCTGAAGGCAAGTTCCCGTAGACTGGCATGCAGACAGGATCAGTCTGGAACGTGGAGGCTTGGCAAGACTGGACTGGAGCCCTTAGACAAGGCTTGGCTCTGGGGGCAAGGCTGGACTGGAGCCCTTAGACAAGGCTTGGCTCTGGAGGCAAGGCTGGACTGGACTGGAGAGTCAAGGCAAGGCTGAGGACTGGAGGCAAGGCTGGAAGCACACCTGGATCGCGCCGAAGCGCAGCAACAAGTTCCAGAGCTAAACACAAGACTGTGCTCCGCAGGGATGGCAAGGAGAGGCTTGACTGGAGCAGTTTGTGCAGAAGGCAGTTCCGTGGAGGTAGAAGACGCTGGCGCTGGTTCCACGCCGGCTACAGGGAAGGCTGCTGACACAGGTAAGGACTCTTCCTCAAGTGCTCTGAGCTCGGAGGATCGGTTGTCTCCGGCAGCTTGCTCTTTGACCATCTGCCTTTCATGCCGATCCCTTGCGCGCCTATTCCCTTCGGCAGCCAATCGGGCTGCTTTCTCCTTTGCGTGCTTTTCGGCACGTCTTTCGCGCGTGCTGATTGGAGGATTCAAATCATCTTCTGAAGACTGGCCAACCAGCGTCTGTGACTTCTCCCGCGCTGCTGAGTCATTTCTGGGTTTTGCTTTCCCGGTTTCTGCCTGGTAAGTTTCCGTTTCCCCCTCTGACTCAGAAAGAGTTTCGCTTTCTGAGTCAGAGGCTGGCTGGAACCTCACACCGGTGCCCATCGTAAGGAAAGGATCTAATTGGAGGGAGGCATCAAAGGAGGGCCGTGTCCTACTTTTGCTTGCGGGGGCGGGGGAGAATTTGGCAACTAGCAATTGGGGGTGGCACTGCGCACGTTGCCTTGAGTTTGAGGGGGAGGTCAAGAAAGTCAAGATGGTGGCTGCGATGGCATGATTTTACATACATAAGAAGAGGTGGGGCTTGTTGAGGTTTTCCTACTAACAGATTAAGACTGCTATATGTGCCTAATCATTTTGGCCAGGTGAAGGGGTTGTATTAGATTGTCTCCTCTCACGTGCTTCATGCAAATAGCCTGGGGGGAGGGGAGGAATCCTGCCCGGACTTGTTCTTCACTTCTTCTTTTTCTCTCTGCTGGAAATGTAGCTCAGCAAGGCTTGCTCCAAAGGGAGCTACGTACTTTAAATGTTTTGCTTTTGTTTTTGCTTTCTGTAAATAAATTATTTTTATAGAAATGCTTGGTGTGTGACTTTTTTGACCTCTCCTGGGCTAAAGGCTTTCCCAGCATCTGCCAACAGGTTATGTGCCCAGTAAACCCAGAGAGAAAAGAGAGATCAACTCCACACCTCATGCACAATTTAAAGGCAGGTAGCAAAGACCTGTGAAGATTTTCTTTGGAGCCACCTGGAGATTTTCCAGCAACTGCCGGTCTGCAGGACTTAGAAGCTAGCTGAGGTGACTTGCAAAAGAAGGAAGAAGCCATGGCTACCTCCCAGCCCTCAGCGATGCCTCTGGAGTGCCTATCAGAGACCAACTATTTGAATTGGGCCCTGAAGATGGAAATGTATCTTCGCAGAGAGGATCTTTGGCTGCAAATTGGTGAGCAAACCCCCCAAAATCCCAGTGCTGAATGGCTGAGACAGGATGAGCGGGCTAGATTATCCTGAGGACAATCAGCTAGTCCACGTGCGAGGTATGCAGTCTGCAAAGCAACTTTGGGACGCTTTGAGAGACTTATATGTAAAGGCAACAGCAGGGAGTAAAGTTACTCTGACGAAAAAGCTGTACAGAGCCTACCTTGCAGAAGGAGATAGCCTTCCTGAGCACCTGCATTTTATTCAGCAGCTGTTTGTTGAGTTGCAGGAGAGAGGAATGGAATTTACACCTCTCACAAAATCCTATATCCTCCTGTCCTCACTAAATGAAACGTGGGACACGCTGATTTGTACCCTGGAGGCTATGCCTGAAGCAGACCTCACCCCATCGTATGTTACACAGCGCTTACTCGCTGAATGGGAGAAGAGAGAGGAAAGATCCCCCCCCATCTCTTCTGGAAAGCTGCAAGACCAGAAAATGAGGGAAAAGAAGGGAAAGGAACCTGAGGCCACAGCTCTAGCCAGCCAGCGATGCTTCACTTGTGGTTCAGCTGGACATTTGCAAAGAGACTGTGCCATGAGACCCAAGAGTAGAAAGACAGAGCAGAAGAACACAAGGGCAACACAGAAGAAGGCTCTTCAGACAACCCAAATTGCACAGGTTGCTGAGAAGGGTAATTCTGATGTATGGGTGTTAGATTCTGGGGCCAGTTGTCATTTATGTAATTGTAAAAGCTCTTTTGTGTCACTGTCTAAAACTGAAAGACAAAGTGTATCTTTGGCTGATGGGTCTGTGACCAAAATTATGGGACAAGGTGACTTGTATTTATCCTGCTTAGGAGAAACTGTAAAAGGTGTGTTGTATGTGCCAAATTTACAATCAAACCTTTTATCTGTGGCACAATTGGCTGCAACAGGGTATATCATAACATTTAAGAAAAATGGTTGTGAGATACGAAAAAATGGGAAATTGTGTGCTACTGGTATGTTAAAAGACTCCTTGTACATTGTGCAAAATGCAAGGAAGCCAAGCTGCAAGGCTGCAGTTGGCAACACACCATATCATGACCAATGTGTACACCTGATGCACAGGAGATTTGGTCATGCTAATTTCAAGTATATAGCACAAATGCCACAGCTGTGTGCTGACCTAAAGATAAAACCCTGTAATAAGTACTTAGACTGTGTAGTTTGCAAAGAATGCAAAACACTAAAAGCTCCTGTGAGTAAGCACAGTGACAGAGTTACAACTAGACCTTTGGAAATTGTACACTCTGACATTATTGGTCCTTTTGCTCCAAGTCTTGGACAAGCAAGGTATGCAATGACCATCATTGATGATTTCTCAAGATACACATTTATCTACATCTTAAAACATAAAGATGAGGCATTTGAGAAATTTAAAAGTTTTGTGACATGGGCAAATGGAAAATTCCCTAGGCCTGTATCTGCACTCCAATGTGATAGAGGAGGAGAATACCTTTCTCACAAATTCAGAAGGTTCCTAGTGGAAAAAGGGATAGAACAAATTCTTTCTAACCCGTACACCCCTCAGCAAAATGGTGTTGCTGAAAGAAAGGGCAGAACCTTGCAAAATGCGATGGAATGCATGTTAAAAGATTCACAATTATGTTTTAAGTTCTGGGGAGAAGCTTTATCGACTGCTTGTTATGTTCAGAACAGGTTGTATAACTCTATGATTCAGGACACTCCATTCCATTTGTTTTATGGTGTGAAACCAAAGGTAAACCATCTTAGAGTGTTTGGTAGCACTGCTTGGGTTCACATTCCAAAACAGCAGAGAAGGAAAGGAGGCCCCACAACAAAGAAAGCCATCTTTGTTGGCTATGAACAAAGCCAGAGGAGCTACAGGTTCATAATGGGAGAGAAATTAATAATTAGCAAAAGCGCTTCTTTTGCTGAACAAAACTGGGGGAGATTAAATTCTAGCTCTCCAGTTGAACTGACCACCACAAGAGAACAGCAAGGACTTGCTGATGGTGATCTTTTGCCTGATGAGGACATTAAACCAGAAAAGCAAACTGAAGATCTGTCTGATGAGATAGATGCTTCTCAGGAAAGTGATAGGAGTCAAAATTTAAGCCCTGTATTACCTCGCAGATCTCAGAGGAGTAATAAAGGCGTTCCTCCATCACGTTTTCAGGCTGAAACAGTAAAGGCTTTTCACATATTCACAGAACCTGAGTCTTTAGAACAAGTGAATGCTTTACCACCTGAGATTGCACAAGATTGGCATTCTGCCATGCAACAGGAATTAGCATCCTTGAAAGAAAATAAAACATGGAAACTGGTAAATCTACCTCCCAATGAACGCTGTCTGGGTTGTAGGTGGGTTTTCAAACTGAAAAGGGATGCTGATGGCAAAATCCAAAAATATAAAGCAAGGTTGGTTGCAAAAGGGTTCACTCAAAGGAAAGATTTAGACTTTGACAAGACTTTTGCACCAGTTACTAAAGGTGAATCAATTAGATTACTGTTAAAAGTTGCTGCACTCAAGGGAATGTCAGTTAACCACTACGACATTCAAACTGCATTTCTCTATGGTGATTTAGACCACAGATTATACATGCAGCAACCCCCTGGCTATGAAAAAGGGGAAAATCTAGTCTGTGAACTGCAGAAGTCAATCTATGGGTTAAAACAAGCTGCTAGATCCTGGAACCAAAAAAGTAGATGAAAAACTGCAGAATTTTGGTTTTGAAAAAGGAAAAGCAGATCCCTGTGTATATATGAAGAAGGACAAACAAGGCTGTATGTATCTGTGCATTTATGTTGATGATTTGCTGCTATTCACATCAACAGAAAAACAAAGGCTTGATTTTGAAGCCTGCATGAAAAGCCATTTCATATTAAAAAGCCTTGGAGTTGTGACCAATTACCTAGATTTGGAAGTACACAGAGACAAGGATGGTAGCTTTCTGTTAAACCGACGTAGTAAAATTCAAAAGCTCCTAGAAGATTTTAATATGCAAGACTGTAAACCAGTCTCTACTCCGATGATAATAGATTTTCAGAAAGATACAGGAGAAACTCAATTAACTGAGGCAGAGAACTATAGATCTGCAATTGGAAGTTTACTGTACATTGCAAATCATTCTCGCCCAGATATCTCAAATTCTGTGGCCATTTTAAGTAGACAGGTAGAGAAGCCTACATCTACTGGAAAAGCAGCATTGAAGAGGTTAATGAGGTATTTGCAAGGAACAAAGAATTATTGCCTGAAGCTAAATGCCTCTGGAACCGAGAAATTGCAGGCTTTTGCCGATTCTGACTGGGGAGCAGATGTCAGTGACAGAAAATCCACTTCTGGGATTTTAATTCAATTTGCTGGATCTAGCTTAGGCTGGCATTCTAGAAAACAAACACTTGTTGCTCTTTCCACTGCAGAAGCAGAGTTTTATTCTCTAACACAAACCTGTAATGAGGTTACATGGTTTAAACATTTGTTAAAAGACATAGGCATGGAAGTGAACCAGCCTATAACTGTTTATGAGGATAATCAAGCTTGCATTGCTATGGCAAAATCTGAAGCCTGCAGAAGTAGAACAAAACATATCGATATTAGATATCAATATATCAAAGATATGATAAGCAAAGGAGAAATAATGTTAAAATATTGTGAATCAAAAGACATGATTGCTGATATTTTAACCAAACCTCTTCCTGTACCAAGACACAAAGAGTTGTCAGAGAAGATTGGTTTGCAACTTAATCTATAGTGTAAAAAGGGGAGTGTTGAGGTTTTCCTACTAACAGATTAAGACTGCTATATGTGCCTAATCATTTTGGCCAGGTGAAGGGGTTGTATTAGATTGTCTCCTCTCACGTGCTTCATGCAAATAGCCTGGGGGGAGGGGAGGAGCTGCCCGGACTTGTCTTCTCACTTCCTCTTTTTCTCTCTGCTGGAAATGTAGCTCAGCAAGGCTTGCTCCAAAGGGAGCTACGTACTTTAAATGTTTTGCTTTTGTTTTTGCTTTCTGTAAATAAATTATTTTTATAGAAATGCTTGGTGTGTGACTTTTTTGACCTCTCCTGGGCTAAAGGCTTTCCCAGCATCTGCCAACAGGGCTTTGATCATGCTGCAGTGGCCACCGCCTTGACTTTCTTGACCCCCTCCCCCCATGGATTGGTGCACATCGTCCATTCTTGGGTGCAGTTTGGTGAAATCAGCGGGACAGGGGGAGGCTGAATGGTAAAATCAGTCCCTCACGGGTGGTGCTGGGTGTCCATGCAGAAGGCAGTGGCTGAAGAAGAAGGGGGAGGCAGGTGGGAGGAAGTGCCGGAGCCCCCCGCCCCCTTGAGCAAGACCGTGGCAGGGCCGCTGCCCTCCTGTTGGGGCAAAAGTCTCCTGGGATGGTGCCGTTGCATTTCGTGCTGTGTTGTTCTTGGCCGCTGGCTCTGCAAAGCCTCCCCAGCTATTTATTACTGACTCTTGTCAGCTCCTGACCTGCCCTGATAAATAAAGGAAGCCGTTTGCAACAGCTTCCCTGTCTATCTGCCTGAACTCTTTTTCCCTTGCTTGCTTTTGCAAAAGAAATTCCTTGGGTTGAGAGAGAAGAAACTTACTAAAAAAAAAATCAGGAAGGTTATTCCTCCCTCCATGTAGCTGAATTACTCAAAGGTGGGAGGAATTGAAGAGAAGAGGTTAAGTGTTCTGTTTTTGTAAGCCCCCCCATCTGTGTTTTTAAAAGAGATGGCTCTGTTTAAGCCGGTTGTACAAATGTTACTTTAATTAGTATATTGAGGAGAGAGATTTTTTTCCCCTTCAGCCTCTTTATTGATTGGTTTGTACTTGGTGTGTTTAGGGATGCAGGGCTTATAATGCACCCCAATCCCACACACTTGGGATGGCGTACAGCCAGCCCCCCCCCCCCCCAAGAGAAGACCAAACCCATAATAACGAAGAAGCAAATCAGAACAGTTTTCTAAACAAAAAGTCGCAATCACAAAAAGTATTGCAACTGCCACCAGCCAGCCAGGACCAGAGGTGCATTGAAATAAAACAATTTTGTCCTGTTTCTGGACTTGCTGCAAGGTGGGGGCTGCAGTTCTTCTGGGGGGAGGCAGGGCGAGCCTGCTGCTCAGCCCTGCCCCGCAGACACAGACTTCATGCTGGCTTGTGCCGTGTGCTTTCCAAACTGCGTAAGCAACACCGTGGCATCCTGCCATCAGGCCTGGAGGAGGATGGAGTTCAAGCGCCGGCACCTGGTTGGTCCCCAGGGATAAAAATGTTGCCCTGATCCAAGTCTGGGGATGTTCTCATATTCTCCCATCCTGTTGAGGTGGGCTGTTGTGAGGACAGCAGCAAACCGGAGATCCTGCATCCCGGTGGATCCCATTCTGGGTGCAGAAGCGATCTAGCGGCCGAGGAGGGTCCTGAGGAGAAACAGCTGGGGCGGGCTGTGAAGCGCTGGCCCGGAGGTTGCGGCCCCGTGGAAGTGGGGCTGGGTGCTGAAGGTTAGGGGTTCGAAGTCCGGCAGGGTCTCCAGAGGCATCTGGCAAGACTGTCAGATGCTGAGTCTTGCATGCGCAGCGTCCCCTCCTGCTTTGAGGAAGGGGTCGTGTAGCTTCGCGGTGGCGCGTAGGGTTTGGCACCAGGGCACAGGATGCCCACGCAGCCCCCCTATTTCTGAGCTGCCCTGGCATCCGGCTGCTTTCCAGGGGCAATTCAAGCTGCTTCTCCTCACCTACCCAGCCCTACGTGGCCCAGGACCAGGCGGTTGGCTGGGCTGCCCGTCCCCAGCGGTGTCTGCTCATTCCAGACCCTCCAACAGGGGGCACCTTTTGGGCCCCTTCCCCGAAGCGAGGCCACCTAACAGGTCCCAGGAAGCCTTTCTGCCCTTCTGCCTTGGGCAGGCTCTTCCCCCTACACTGATATACGTGTGGGCCTTCGGAAAGGCGTCAGAAGATGGCTTCTTCCTTGGTGTGGGGCCAGGATGAAGAGCGCAGGAGCCTGTTTATGGTGGTCCAGTTTTTAAGGACTGTTCTCTTCCTGGGGCTTGGTGCAAGCTGTTCCAGAGTGGCCATGCTCGAGTTGGGCAGCCATATAAATTCCACAAACTGATAAACCAGAAAAGGCTGTGCAGGCCCCGGGAACGGACTTTGGCTCCTGAGCTGTAGCAGGGCACCCCTGAGAGCCACAGGGCCAGGCTGTGCCAGGTGGATTCCAGCGGTGCCACTCGGCTTGTGTAAGCTTAGGAAGGAGGGTCTGGTCCAGGCCTGTGTTGGCAAGCCTCGTCTGGCACCTCTCTTTGGCACCACTGTTGTGCCCAGGAGCCTGCCGGGGAGATAATGGATGGTGTTGATGAAGATGAACCCTCTCCCTTTTATCTTTGTCGTCAATGTCCTGGAAGGAAAAGTAAACAGAAAGGAATTTCCTGGCAAGGCTGCCTTGGAAGATGTTTCAGTTTGAAAGATGGGCGGCCTCTGGGCAGTGCCAGCTGGAACACACCGTTCGAGGCTCTCCTGCTTCTGTCAGAGAGCTGGCAGAACAAGGGGCTGCTTTGGCCTCCCATCCCTCCTTGCCAGCCCCTGGCGAAGGTCTTAAGGGCACTGACCCCTTCTCGTTAACGTCCCAGGGATCCTTGCAGGGCACTGAAAGATTAAAAGGTAGAATTGATCCAAACTCCAGGCCCCTCTCCCAGGACTCTGTCATGCCCCTCTGGCCCCCCAGCATGGAAGTGCCCCACCTCTGAGCAGCGGTTCCCACTTCCGGTCACCGGGGGGGCTTGGTGTGGCTCAGGATGGGGACGGTCTCTGAAGCCTTCCTGAGCTGGCACAGACTTTCTGGATCAGGTGCCCCTAAAATGTGCGAGATTGAGATTCCCCGGGATGCCCAAGGGCCAGGCTGGCTGGGAATTCTGGGAGCTGCGGTCCCAGCCCCCTTGTGGGGCCCTGGACAGCCTTGTAGCTAACGGGAGCTTGATTTTGCCTTTGATCTCACAGAGGCGCATCACCCCCACAGCCACATCCCAGAGCAGCAGCACGTTTGCCAAGTGCCACCATCCAGGCCTGAGGAAAGTCACACCGCTCCCCAGCGGAGAAGGGGCCCCTCGCCGGCTCCAACGCGTCTTGCTGGTGAGGCTGGCTTGGAGGGAGACGGGCTTGTCAGCTGGGTGTCGGCAACCTGCCAGCCAGCAACCCTGAGAAACCCTCCAGCCGTCCAATTTACGGGGCACGACCTCGTCCTGCTCCCCTCTGCCTGTGCGAGCAGGAGTCCGAACCTCTGTATTTGTCGGGTTTGTAAAGAAGCAAGAGGCTTGCTTTGTTTCCTTAAGAATCTGCTCCGACATGGGAGTAAATCCCCCTCCAGCTGAGCCACTCTGCAAGGTGCGTCTTGGGCCCTTGGGTGAGGCTCTGCTTTGCCTCTTTGACCACTTCCCTGACCCGGTGACTTCCAGATGTTTCCTCCGCACTTCCAGGGTTGTTCTCTAATGCAATGCAGAATTCTCACTCAAGGCACCAATGAACAGGCTCAGATGATCCTACTTTGGACACTTTATGCAAAAACCCAGCCCCCTGGAGAAGTCCCTAATGCTGGGAAGGGTGGAAGGAAAGAGAAGAGGGGGAGGACCAGCAGCGAGGGGGAGGGACTCAGTTGCGGGGGCGATGGGGGCACCCTTGGGAGACCTGAAGGACCAGGGTGGGGACTGATCATCATGGAGAAAATCCTTCTGTGTGGTTGCTAGGAGTTTAAAATGACTTGATGGCACATCATCAATCAATCAATCCTCTACTGCATCTGGTGGGGTCTTTGGAAAGCTATTATGAGCTGGGTTAGCTTTGCTAAGACAAAACTTTAGGTAAATCCAGCTGCCCACCTACAGGTGTATTGCTATTGCCTTCTTCCAGGATGGTTGTTCAGCTTTCTGGACTATTCTCCAGCCCTGGGATTTCCTAGTGGTCTCCCATCCAAGGACTCACCTGGTCTGAGCATGCTTAGCTTTACTTTGAGAACATCAAGACCTCCTAGTTGGTGCCACCGGCTGTAATAGGGTGGCTGGCCACTTCTTCAAAGCCAGGAGGATGGAAAGTGATTTTTTTTTAACGGGGTTCCCTTTTAGGCTGTAGGCACAGAGCATGGGCAGAGTCCCTGCAGGGTCTCCAGGGTCTCTGTGAAACGGTGGAGCGCAAGGCTGCTGTTGAGGAAGTCGGGTGAGCGTGGTGATGGACCGAGTTGGTTTGAAAACTAATTTTCCTCCATCTGCTCTGCAGCTCCAGGAAGCGGATGCCGAAAGCTTGGGGCGCCTCCCTGGTATCTGCAGGGGCAGTTGGCAAACTCTTGGGTGGGGAGGGTTGAAAAGAGTCCCTCTGGTGGGAGGAGATGGGTGATGCCAAATTTGATTGATTGATAGACAGATAGATAAAACCTCAGCTCAAGAGATGGACAATTTGACATGCTCCAAGGCAGGGTTCCAGTTTTTATTTAGCTTGTGTGGGTTAGAGATCTATCCTGCATTTCCTTCGGGTGGCTTCTGTAGGGCTCTCTGTTCAAGTCACATCCCCAACAACAACCCTGCCGGGTAGGTTGGGCAGAGAGATAGTACGCCACTCCTCTGGTGCTCCTCCATGAGTTTCCATCCTTCTATTTTAAACAGCCCCCCCCCCAGAAGAACAGGACAGAGTAGAATTTTACTTCGTTGTGGGGTGAGAGGGAAGGGGTTCCAGATTTGGCCCCTGGAATCTCCTGGTGGGGGTTGGAAATGGCTTTTTTTCTGAACCTTTGGCAGGCTTCAGCCAGCCTGTGAAGACCAGCTTGTGGAGGTGTTGGATCACCACTCCCATAATCCCCCTCAGCGTGGCAGTCCATGGGGCAACCGCTATAGGTAGCCTGAGTGACATGGCCAGACGATTAACTAAGGCAGTGTCTCTCAACCTTCGCAACTTTCAGATGGGTGGACTTCAACTCCCAGAATTCCTCAGCCAGCCATGAATGAAGGATAAAGCATCTGGTGTTTCTGGAGCTGCTGGGAGAAGGGGGGCCACGGAGGTGCCTCGCCAGCATCCTTGGGGGCCCCTCTGTGCAGTGGGAGGACCTGGGCGAGACTGATCCTGCCCCCGCCCTTCTGAGATGCTCTGACCGTTTCCAAACCAGGTTTCCAGTCTTTGCCTGCCTGCTGGGTCGTTCTGGGCTCCTCCGCAGCAAAACGCTCACGAGCCCGGGGCATTTGCAACCACCACCCTCTCTGCGCCGACGGGGCTCCGGCCCAGGTTGGGCTCTGTTTGCAGAAGTGAAGCGGCCCAGGGTGGGTCTCTGTGAGGTGCTTGTCCCCCCCCCCCCACCCCCAGTCGTGCTGCTTTCGCGTGCAGCGAGATGAGAAAATGCAACGACCGCCCCCCCAGCTTTGAGTGGCAGAAACAGCTGCTTCCAGGGGTCTTCCTGTCCCGTTTTTCCATCCTCTGGCAACGCGGGTCAGCCTGGTGGTGCTTCCAGATGCCCGTCTTCTGAGCCAGCCACGCTCCCCTCATCTCGGGGGGGAGGGGGCTGGGGATGATGGAGGGGGCTGGAGGGACCCTCCTCCGTCCATTTCCCTTGGGGGCCGCTCCCCTCCCCCCGGAATGCCTCCCCCCCGACCGGGCCACGTGGACCGAGTCCACGTCGGTGCCTTTCGCTGAGTGGGCTTGAGTTGATCCCCCGGGGTTCGTAATCTTTTGTTTTTATCACTGACCATTTATAACGTTCGGGAGGGTTCCCCAGGGCGCTCGTTTGGCTCCGCTTCCCTGGCACGCATGCGCTCGCGGAGTTGGCGAGGGGTTTCCCCCAGAGGAGGACGAGAAGCGAGGCGGGGGTGTCTCCTCCTCTGTCAGGGAAACTGGAGTTGCGGGGAAGGGAGCCGGCGCTGGACCGGGGCGGGGGGCGGGTGGGAGGAGGCTGCGGCGGGGCTCAGCCCGGCCAGCGTCGCAGGAGGACTCTGGCCAGCGGGACCGGAGCATCGCAGAGCCTCCCTCCGGCTGCGCTTCGGGCCCGGATGGAGGTGCGCGAAGCGAGAGGCAAACGGAATCTGTTGTCAATAATCCCTCAGTGCAGGCAGGAGACCCCCAGCACTCCTCTCCCTTTCTCGGCACGCATCCAGCAATTAATGGAAAGGAGGCACCGCGAGTGGCCGAGGAGCCGAGCTTCCTTCCTGGGAAAAGCTGCTTCGCGTGCCTCGCTGCCAGCTCGTCCGGCTTTGGCATGTGCGGCTGGTCTGAGAGAGGCTTTTAAGGGCCTGAACGGAATGGCGAGGTCTGCGAGGGCTTTGACTGGCCGGAGCGAGGGAGAGGGGCCGGGACGCTGCCGACTGGAGAGGGCTGGCCGAATGGTTTTGGGGCCGGATGCTTGGCTGGCTTTCCCTGGGGATGCTGAGACTCATTCTGGGATCTTCTGCGTCCAGACCACGTGCCAAGGTGCAAAGCTAAACCAAGGTGCTGGTGCTGAGGAAGGGTCTGATTTGAAAAAGAAACCGTGATGTTCAAGAAGGCCCAGAATAGGAGTCTGGCAGCTGGCTTGAGATACCCTTCTTCGCCCAGAATAAGACTTTTTGAATAGAGGTTTTGTCCCAGTGTCAAACACAACCTAAGTGGCTTTAGTTACAGGAAGGCGGATTCTGACTGGGCGTTAGAATGAAACCTCCAGAATATAACAGCAGCTTGACGATGGAGCCCGTGCCCCAGAGAGGCTCCAGGTTCCTCTTCAGCAAAGACTGGATCGCCATATGTCTGGGATATTTTAATTTGGATCCCTGCCTGGGACAAGGGGTTGGACTAGGTGGTCTCTGTTGGCAGATGCTGGGAAAGCCTTTAGCCCAGGAGAGGTCAAAAAAGTCACACACCAAGCATTTCTATAAAAATAATTTATTTACAGAAAACAAAAACAAAAGCAAAACATTTAAAGTACTTAGCTCGGTTTGGAGCAAGCCTTGCTGAGCTACATTTCCAGCAGAGAGAAAAAGAAGAAGTGAGAACAAGTCCGGGCAGGTCCTCCCCCAGGCTATTTTGCATGAAGCACGTGCGAGGAGACAATCACTTGCAACCTTTTTCACTCAGCCAAAATGACTAGGCACAATAATCTATTAGTAGGAAAACCTCAACACTCCCCTTTTTACACTATAGATTAAGTTGCAAACCAATCTTCTCTGACAACTCTTTGTGTCTTGGTACAGGAAGAGGTTTGGTTAAAATATCAGCAATCATGTCTTTTGATTCACAATATTTTAACATTATTTCTCCTTTGCTTATCATATCTTTGATATATTGATATCTAATATCGATATGTTTTGTTCTACTTCTGCAGGCTTCAGATTTTGCCATAGCAATGCAAGCTTGATTATCCTCATAAACAGTTATAGGCTGGTTCACTTCCATGCCTATGTCTTTTAACAAATGTTTAAACCATGTAACCTCATTACAGGTTTGTGTTAGAGAATAAAACTCTGCTTCTGCAGTGGAAAGAGCAACAAGTGTTTGTTTTCTAGAATGCCAGCCTAAGCTAGATCCAGCAAATTGAATTAAAATCCCAGAAGTGGATTTTCTGTCACTGACATCTGCTCCCCAATCAGAATCGGCAAAAGCCTGCAATTTCTCAGTTCCAGAGGCATTTAGCATCAGGCAATAATTCTTTGTTCCTTGCAAATACCTCATTAACCTCTTCAATGCTGCTTTTCCAGTAGATGTAGGCTTCTCTACCTGTCTACTTAAAATGGCCACAGAATTTGAGATATCTGGGCGAGAATGGTTTGCAATGTACAGTAAACTTCCAATTGCAGATCTATAGTTCTCTGCCTCAGTTAATTGAGTTTCTCCTGTATCTTTCTGAAAATCTATTATCATCGGAGTAGAGACTGGTTTACAGTCTTGCATATTAAAATCTTCTAGGAGCTTTTGAATTTTACTACGTTGGTTTAACAGAAAGCTACCATCCTTGTCTCTGTGTACTTCCAAACCTAGGTAATTGGTCACAACTCCAAGGCTTTTTAATATGAAATGGCTTTTCATGCAGGCTTCAAAATCAAGCCTTTGTTTTTCTGTTGATGTGAATAGCAGCAAATCATCAACATAAATGCACAGATACATACAGCCTTGTTTGTCCTTCTTCATATATACACAGGGATCTGCTTTTCCTTTTTCAAAACCAAAATTCTGCAGTTTTTCATCTACTTTTTGGTTCCAGGATCTAGCAGCTTGTTTTAACCCATAGATTGACTTCTGCAGTTCACAGACTAGATTCTCCCCTTTTTCATAGCCAGGGGGTTGCTGCATGTATAATCTGTGGTCTAAATCACCATAGAGAAATGCAGTTTGAATGTCATAGTGGTTAACTGACATTCCCTTGAGTGCAGCAACTTTTAACAGTAATCTAATTGATTCACCTTTAGTAACTGGTGCAAAAGTCTTGTCAAAGTCTAAATCTTTCCTTTGAGTGAACCCTTTTGCAACCAACCTTGCTTTATATTTTTGGATTTTGCCATCAGCATCCCTTTTCAGTTTGAAAACCCACCTACAACCCAGACAGCGTTCATTGGGAGGTAGATTTACCAGTTTCCATGTTTTATTTTCTTTCAAGGATGCTAATTCCTGTTGCATGGCAGAATGCCAATTTTGTGCAATCTCAGATGGTAAAGCATTCACTTGTTCTAAAGACTCAGGTTCTGTGAATATGTGAAAAGCCTTTACTGTTTCAGCCTGAAAACGTGATGGAGGAACGCCTTTATTACTCCTCTGAGATCTGCGAGGTAATACAGGGCTTAAATTTTGACTCCTATCACTTTCCTGAGAAGCATCTATCTCATCAGACAGATCTTCAATTTGCTTTTCTGGTTTAATGTCCTCATCAGGCAAAAGATCACCATCAGCAAGTCCTTGCTGTTCTCTTGTGGTGGTCAGTTCAACTGGAGAGCTAGAATTTAATCTCCCCCAGTTTTGTTCAGCAAAAGAAGCGCTTTTGCTAATTATTAATTTCTCTCCCATTATGAACCTGTAGCTCCTCTGGCTTTGTTCATAGCCAACAAAGATGGCTTTCTTTGTTGTGGGGCCTCCTTTCCTTCTCTGCTGTTTTGGAATGTGAACCCATGCAGTGCTACCAAACACTCTAAGATGGCTTACCTTTGGTTTCACACCATAAAACAAATGGAATGGAGTGTCCTGAATCATAGAGTTATACAACCTGTTCTGAACATAACAAGCAGTCGATAAAGCTTCTCCCCAGAACTTAAAACATAATCGTGAATCTTTTAACATGCATTCCATCGCATTTTGCAAGGTTCTGCCCTTTCTTTCAGCAACACCATTTTGCTGAGGGGTGTACGGGTTAGAAAGAATTTGTTCTATCCCTTTTTCCACTAGGAACCTTCTGAATTTGTGAGAAAGGTATTCTCCTCCTCTATCACATTGGAGTGCAGATACAGGCCTAGGGAATTTTCCATTTGCCCATGTCACAAAACTTTTAAATTTCTCAAATGCCTCATCTTTGTGTTTTAAGATGTAGATAAATGTGTATCTTGAGAAATCATCAATGATGGTCATTGCATACCTTGCTTGTCCAAGACTTGGAGCAAAAGGACCAATAATATCAGAGTGTACAATTTCCAAAGGTCTAGTTGTAACTCTGTCACTGTGCTTACTCACAGGAGCTTTTAGTGTTTTGCATTCTTTGCAAACTACACAATCTAAGTATTTATCACAGGGTTTTATCTTTAGGTCAGCACACAGCTGTGGCATTTGTGCTATATACTTGTAATTAGCATGACCAAGTCTCCTGTGCATCAGGTGTACACATTGGTCATGATATGGTGTGTTGCCAACTGCAGCCTTGCAGCTTGGCTTCCTTGCATTTTGCACAATGTACAAGGAGTCTTTTAACATACCAGTAGCACACAATTTCCCATTTTTACGTATCTCACAACCATTTTTCTTAAATGTTATGATATACCCTGTTGCAGCCAATTGTGCCACAGATAAAAGGTTTGATTGTAAATTTGGCACATACAACACACCTTTTACAGTTTCTCCTAAGCAGGATAAATACAAGTCACCTTGTCCCATAATTTTGGTGACAGACCCATCAGCCAAAGATACACTTTGTCTTTCAGTTTTAGACAGTGACACAAAAGAGCTTTTACAATTACATAAATGACAACTGGCCCCAGAATCTAACACCCATACATCAGAATTACCCTTCTCAGCAACCTGTGCAATTTGGGTTGTCTGAAGAGCCTTCTTCTGTGTTGCCCTTGTGTTCTTCTGCTCTGTCTTTCTACTCTTGGGTCTCATGGCACAGTCTCTTTGCAAATGTCCAGCTGAACCACAAGTGAAGCATCGCTGGCTTGCTAGCGCTGTGGCCTCTGGTTCCTTTCCCTTCTTTTCCCTCATTTTCTGGTCTTGCAGCTTTCCAGAAGAGATGGGGGGGGATCTTTCCTCTCTCTTCTCCCATTCAGCGAGTAAGCGCTGTGTAACATACGATGGGGTGAGGTCTGCTTCAGGCATAGCCTCCAGGGTACAAATCAGCGTGTCCCACGTTTCATTTAGTGAGGACAGGAGGATATAGGATTTTGTGAGAGGTGTAAATTCCATTCCTCTCTCCTGCAACTCAACATACAGCTGCTGAATATAATGCAGGTGCTCAGGAAGGCTTTCTCCTTCTGCAAGGTAGGCTCTGTACAGCTTTTTCGTCAGAGTAACTTTACTCCCTGCTGTTGCCTTTACATATAAGTCTCTCAAAGCGTCCCAAAGTTGCTTTGCAGACTGCATGCCTCGCACGTGGACTAGCTGATTGTCCTCAACTCCCAAGATAATGGTGGCTCTAGCCCGCTCATCCTGTCTCAGCCATTCAGCATTGGGATTTTGGGGGGTTTGCTCACCAATTTGCAGCCAAAGATTCTCTCTGCGAAGATACATCTCCATCTTCAGGGCCCAATTCAAATAGTTGGTCTCTGATAGGCGCTCCAGAGGCATCGCTGAGGGCTGGGAGGTAGCCATGGCTTCTTCCTTCTTTTGCAAGTCACCTCAGCTAGCTTCTAAGTCCTGCAGACCGGCAGTTGCTGGAAAATCTCCAGGTGGCTCCAAAGAAAATCTTCACAGGTCTTTGCTACCTGCCTTTAAATTGTGCATGAGGTGTGGAGTTGATCTCTCTTTTCTCTCTGGGTTTTACTGCGTTGTTTACTGGGCACATAACCTGTTGGCAGATGCTGGGAAAGCCTTTAGCCCAGGAGAGGTCAAAAAAGTCACACACCAAGCATTTCTATAAAAATAATTTATTTACAGAAAACAAAAACAAAAGCAAAACATTTAAAGTACTTAGCTCCGTTTGGAGCAAGCCTTGCTGAGCTACATTTCCAGCAGAGAGAAAAAGAAGAAGTGAGAACAAGTCCGGGCAGGTCCTCCCCCAGGCTATTTTGCATGAAGCACGTGCGAGGAGACAATCACTTGCAACCTTTTTCACTCAGCCAAAATGACTAGGCACAATAATCTATTAGTAGGAAAACCTCAACAGTCTCAAGGGACCCTCTCTAGGATCCTCAGTCCTTCCAGCAAGAGCAGGGCTTGCAGATAGAATAGGCCAGAAAAACCAGGATCCTTGAAAGGGATGCGGGAGGATGCATGCTGCTTCTTATGTAAATTTATTTCATTTGCGACTGAAAGCTGGGTGGAATGGGCAAGGAACCAGTTCTTCAGTCCTTCCGAAAGTCTGGAGGCTTCCTCGTTAGATCCATCATACCTCAAAGAATTTTAAAAGAAGATAAATCCCCTTTTTTCTTCCAAAATGCATTGCCCTTCACCACCTGCTCTCGCACTGTCTCCCTGAACCTGAATAACTTAGCCGGTCTTGCAACTCCATCTACAAATTCATCTGAGTCCAATTTTGCCCTTCAACAAACATCCGCATTTACAGGGCTGGGGTGCAAGCGCTGGATAATACCAACCAGGAAAAGAAGTTATGGTGGATTTCCAGAAAGACTTGACGGGAGACACGGAGGTTTGGATTTCCAAACGGATTTGGATGCAGACTCCCAAGTGGCTCAGCGGTCTCATCATGTGGAGCCTGTATCTAATCTAGAACAGCTAGATTAGGTCATTGTTTTGTTTCTTGGGCTATTAGACTCCTGAACTCTTAATAACCCCTTTTCACTCCATGGGTACACGTGCTGGGTGTAGGACTGATATTTATTAGAGATCAGGATTAGAGGAGTGGAATGGGTAGAGAATGTATATACGTATTATGGTAATTAGGGAATTTTTATTTTATTGCTGAGCCAATTGTAACGAAATTTCATTTTGATGTACACTTTGGTGTACAGTGAAATGACAATAAAAGTCCTCTCCTCTCCTCTCCTCTCCTCTCCTCTCCTCTCCTCTCCTCTCCTCTCCTCTCCTCTCCTCTCCTCTCCTCTCCTCTCCTCTTATTCTATTCTATTCTTATTATTCTGCCCCCGGCACACTTTTTTTTTTTTCTGGAAGCACATTGCTCAAAACTGAGATGTGAGGATGGTCAACTTTTCTTTAAAAAGCCTCTTGCTTCAATTTTTCCCTTCTACCACTGAGCACACTCGCTAACCAACGAGCCAGCCCAGAGGAAGTGAGAGGAGGCGCAAGCAAGAACATAGACGTGTGCGATGCGAAACGTCCTGGGGAGCATTCTGGAAGTGGGAAAGTTGGATTTATTGTCTGTCTCAGGCATTGTTTCTCAACCTTGGCCACTTTAAGACGGGTGGGCTTTGACTCTCAGAATTCCCCAACGGCTGGCTGGGGAATTCTGGGAGTCGAAGTCCACGCGGCTTAAAGTGGCCAAGGTTGAGAAACACTGATCAGATTTTTTTTGGTAAGGCAGCAGGCAAGAAGAGGGCTGTTCCTTCTTCCGTCTGAGAAATGCCAGCATGACCGGTGATGGAAACCTGCCTCCTTTGGGGGGCCCTCTTCCCATCAAAGAAATAAAGGGGTGGGGGGAGAGCAGAAGGGGTTTTGGCGACGGTCCTTCCATGAGAACTGCCAAGAGAATTTCGCCAGCTGATGGGAGGTAAGTCGTCATTTCTCAGTGACTTGAATCACCTTTGTCTTGCCAAGATAAACGCAGGAGCGGGGGCCTGGCTCGCTCCCGTCATCTTCTACGGGATGGGACGTGTCTCTTCCCGCTTGGCCCCCACATACAAGCTTGTTGATGGGACCAGGATCCGCTGCCAAAGTATCCATCATCCAAACAACTGGAGCTTTCTTTGGGTTCATTTTTACTGGATAGGATTCAGAGCCGCCCCAGGGGAAATCGTCATCATCGTCATCAGGACAAAAGAGGGCCGCCGTATGTCCTTGGGATGCACCCCAGCCGTTTCGCCTTCATCCCTGCTCAGCTGGACTGCTGCAGTGCGCTCAACATGGGGCTGCCTTTGAAGGAACTCTGAGGGGCTGTCCCTGGGTCATCCTTGTTGCTCTCCGCTGCACCTCCCGAACCAGTGACCCTCCTTTTGGAAACGAGGCACCCAGAATTGTGCCCGGGACTCCAGGGCACACGAATTTAACAGATAGATAAGTGAACAAAGTCTTGCCCAGCTGCCCAACCGCTTGGAGGGGTTGTGGACAGATGCAGGGCGTCCTCTTGGCAGCAGGCCACCCTTCTTGCTTCTGAGATGCGCTTTGCGCATAGCCTCCCTGCTAGGCAAGGGGGGGAGATTCCTTCTTGGCTTCGCTTTCAAACGTGCGCGTAATCCCATTCACCCAGAGATCTCTCTGAAGGATCTATTGGCTCGGCTGCGATCAAGCGCTTTCCTGGTTTGGAAATTCTTTCAAAGGTGGACGTGGGGAAGAGAGAGTCCTGCTCAGTCACTTCGTTAATGTTTAAAACCAGGAACTGAATTAACTTTTATTAAGTAACCTTAAAATGCTTTGTCAGGAGGTTCCCTTAATATTACGCTGCATCTCCTTGCCTCCCCTGGAAGTAAATCAATACTTGTGAACCTGTCACTGGTGGGGATTTCTTAGGGCTTGGACCACCTCTCCCCCATTCCCACCAATCTCCCAGTTCCTCTCTCTTCATTCCCCCCTCCTTTTCTGGAAAATAAACTGGAAGGAGATGCCCTCCTGCCAATCGCCATACAACCCAGGGTTGTGATTTCTTGTGGTCTTCCATTCAAGCATCAGCCCAGCCTAATCCTGCTTTGGTCCCCAGACCAGGTGAGGTTGGCCGAGTCTGGCCACTTAGGTGGTTTTGCCTGTATAATGTGGATTTGGGTCAGGGGGGAACAAAGTGCTGTGTCTTGTTTGCTGACTTCCCCTGTCCAGGAATGTCTTACTAGGAAGGCTGCAGCTAGAAGGCAGAGCCACCCCAGGGCAAATCAGGGCTGGATGCAATGGAGAGGATGAGCTGGTTGTGTGTCTGGGGGCGCCTTCGCAGCTTCACAGTTCAGGAGCCCAGCGGGGCAGCACGGGCCTCGTCCCTGGAGGACAAGATAGCTAAGAAGCATTGGGGGTCACCGTAATGATGGGATATAAGCTGGGAGGAGGCACGCTTTTGCATAGAAGGGGCACGCCCCTGTTTCATGGGCCTCCTTTCGTGATGGGGTGGGAGAGAGGCCTGTCTGAAGTGCAGTCTTCAGAAGGTGTGCCGACTCTGTCCTCGTGCCTGGGCCGGTTGGCCCGCTGCTCTTGTGAGGCCGTTCAGCCCAAGGGTTGCAAAGAAGAGAGCCTGCATGTTAACATATGCATATGAGGGGAAACTTCAAACGGAGAGGAGAGGAGGAGGATGCGCCAAATGCAGAAAGGAAAATCGTGCATGGGAATAAATGCGTATTTTTAAATTCAGAGTCGGAAGGTGGAAATTGAACAGGAGGGGGCTTATGCTTAAATGCTTGGGAACGGGCTAGATATGATGAATTCATGCCTTCATGAGAAGAACGCTGCCACTGCTCCCCGCCCTCCCACTCCGGCGTCTCCAAGTATTCTTGAGAACCTTCGCGGGGGTTCGGTGGTGCCCACAAGAACAACTGTTTTTACTTACATGATGGAAAGAAAAAATGGGGGCCGGGGGGGAAGAGCAAGCAGGCCTGCTCTGCTTTTCGATCAGAGATCCTGTCCCTCCCCCTCATTTTGCAAAATTTCTTCAAGCTTTCTAATCCAGGCTTTTTCCTAAACATCTTGACAATGTCTCTTTAAGAGACAGATGGGTACAGGGTGTGGGGGAGGCATAATTGGAAAAACAGATTCGTCAACACTTCCCCTCTGCTGCCAGACTGAGCTTGCTGTTGAAATGTCCTTCCTTGAGTTTTGGGGGATTTAAGTAAAAATGAGGGGTTAGCTAGAGGAGCTTTCTTGGTTGTTTATATCCTACCTTGTCATACAGGTAGACCTCGCTTACTGACCACCTTGTTTAGCAACCGTTCAAAGTTACGGCGGTGCTGAAAAAGTAATTTTATGACCAGTCCTCACACTTACGACTGTCGCAGTGTCATGCGGTCATGTGATCGCCATTTGCGCACTTCACAGCCAGCTTGCAACAAGCAGAGTCAGTGGAGAAGCCAGCAGTAAAATCGCAAGTTGTGGTCATGTGAAGTCTTGCTTAGTAACCGTGGCATTTAGGGGTGGACTTGCCAGTCCCAATTGTGGTCACTAAGTGAGGACTACATGTATGGAGAATACCATCTCTGTGCCCTTCTGTGCCAGGCTGGCTGAGATTCACAGAGAGGGTTTGACATCTGCCCACATGAATGGTTGGAAACAAAAGCAAGGTGGACTGCAGGGAATTCCCAGATGCTGCAACATTCTTATTATTCTTTATTTATTTTCTATCCCGCCTTTATTACTTTTATAAATAACTCAAGGCAGCAAACGTAACTAGTACCCCTTCCTTCTCCTATTTTCCCTGTCAGCTAGAGTCTGTCTCCAAGTTAGCTTGGCACCGCGGAGGCCTCAAGAACATCTGAAGGGTCTTGCAGCTGCACCAGAACCGAGGCCTGTGCGGTTTCCTGCCCCAGCATTTAATAACATGAGGTAGACTGCCCTTGTTCATGGAGGCCCAGTCTGCTTCTATCCCTTGCTTTGCTGGACAAGCTTGATTTGATCAGTCGAAATGCAGTGCCTCCGTCTCCAGCCATCCAGTGAGGGCGCAAATACCCAGCGGTGCATGGATTTCTCCTGCTCCGTGCCTCATGGACTCTGGAGGCCGATTGCAATGTGGGGAACTGTCGCAGTGTCTTAGGGAAGGCAGAGGAGCCCATTCCTTAAGCCCATGCGCCGTCACATGCGAAGCTCTGGTAGAGAAGTGTTGCTGGGGCCTTTCAGCCGTGGCAGAAGGAAGCCAGCAGCGATGGCTAGAACTGAACGCCCACCCGTTCTCCTTCCGGCGGGTGGCAGAGGGCTGGCTTTTGGAGGCCTTTCAAAGGACGACAGCGCTGGGGAGTGAGGCACATGGGGATGGGGGTGGTGCCCTTGCTCTTATTTAATGTCAGCCCTTTGAGGTAGGCCAGGTCAGGGAACAGACGCCACAAGAAATACGAGAACTCTGTTTTGTTGATAGGGACCATAGCTGCAGACTCTTGAAAGCCTGACAGCATTTGCCCGTCCCTCCCTCTTACGCCAAAGACAGTCAAGGTGGGGCTGGTGACGTTGCGTTTCTTTCTCATGCTTCTGTTTTCCCGGGCTAAGCTCAGGTTTTGCTCCTTGGTGCTGCATGCCTTCTCCAAGGCCATCCCGATATTCCTCTAGATTTAATGACGAGCGAAGTGCCCATCTTTCATTACCCACGTCCCAATCAAGGGAAGCCCAGAGGTGAGAACAATCTCCTGAAACTGTGGGGCTCCTGTCCCACTGAGGGGCAAGTCTTGCATTCAAGAAGGCATTAGAGAATTTGCCCTTTCCCTGGAGGAATTCAGAGAGCTTGTCCACCCAATTTCTCTGCCCAGAATTTGTAGCCAATAGAGCTGTGGCTGGCTAGGGAATTCTGGGAGCTGAAGTCCGCACATCTTAAAGTTGCCAAGGTTGCAAAACGCTGCCACAGAGAGTTTTCAGGTTAAGTCTGTACAAGGCTGGAGCTCAACATACATAAAAAACAAGTCATTTAATATTTTTTCTTTTATTTGCATTTAGCAGTATTTGCAGAAGCGTCTGCAGGGGGAAGTCAAAAACGTCAAGATGGCAGCTACAGCTGGGTGATTGAAGCCCCACCGTTTTTTACAGGGGTCATGACTTTTTTGATAACCCTCTTCGCCCCCCCCATAACCCCAGTAAAAGTATTTCCTGGAGAGTTTTCAGCAGTTAGATAAACACCGTAGCAAAGGAGTGATAGAAAGTGAAGTGTGACGACCTGTGGCAAGGAATAAACTGCTAGAATGGAATACATCAGCGCTGCTAAATGCAGAATCCAAAATTCAGCGGGGTGGGGAGGTGCACAGCCCAGAAAAACGGGCCTCTCCCTCGCAGGCTGCAAACAAGAAGGCGGTGGCAGCTCCTTCTCAGCCGGGGGTTCTGCAAACGTGGGACCGTTTTCCTAGTGGGGAGGGCTGGCGGGCTCACTCCTCGGGCTCCGGGTGAGTTTGCGTCCAGCTGAGGTGGGGAGAGGACGTCGAGCCGGGGCGCAACGACCCCCCTGTGGATTTCTCAGGTGCGGAGTCCTCGGGCAGGACCGGACAGGTGGAATTAACCCTGTTGCTTCTGACTCTCTTCCAGATTCCCAATGTTCTGACTGGGTCTAAGATGAAGGTATGGAAGTTCGCAGCCATAGGCACCATGGTCTTTGGCTCCATGGTCTCGGTTTTGGTTTGTAGAGACGTGCTCAGCCGCAGCCTCAAATCCGCTGCCTTCCCTTTGTCGCTGTTCTCCAGAGCTGCCGCCGCCTCCTCTCCCTCGCTGGCCCAGGGGCCGAGAAGACTTCCACGGGAGCTGGGACGCCGCCGCGGGTCGCTGATCTCCCAGTGTAAGCCATCACGCCCGTCTGTGCCCCCTTCTTCCTCTGGCGCGGCAGAGTGTGTGGGAACGGGGGATGTGCCCTCCGCAGGCCTTCTTCCCACTCCGAGGGGCTGCAGACGGCCTGAACTCAAGCTGGTCTTCCGCTCTTAATAGCCAGTTGTGTTCAGGCCACCGCCTGGCTCTGTAGGGCCTGGCGTTCGTCTGCCAGCATCGGCGTCCCTGCCTCTGGACCCCACGAACATCATGGGTGCGCCCACAAACGTGGCTACTCATGTGCCAGGACGTCTCTGGTGCTCCTAGATATTGCCTGCAGAATCCCCACATTTTAAAACATTTGACGACTGACCAGACCTTTTGAGATCTCCAGCGTGCTGAGGAAGCCCAATGTTCGTGCGATGGTGACCTTCTCACGCCAACGCTGGGCATCGTCACACAAGGGCACACCACCTGCTGCAGGGGGGATCGCCACAAGCCTGCAAGGGTTAGCGTGAACAAAAAAGGTGGAAGGTCCCCTGTGCCAGCACCGAGTCATGTCTGACCCTTTGGGGGGATGCCGCTTTCACGACGTTTTCTTGGCAGACTATAGAGTGGGGTGGTTTGCCATTGCCCTCCCCAGTCGTCACCTTCCCCAGCAAGCTGGTGCTCATTTTATTGACCTCGGAAGGATGGAAGGCTGAGTCGACCTGAGCCGGCCACCCAAGAGAGAATCCGGCTTCCGCTGGGATCAAACTCGGATCGTGGGGAGAGTTTCGGTTGCAATACTGCCGCCTGCCACTCTGCACCACGCAAGGCTCTCGCAAGGGTTAGCAGTTGCCTGAAATTCCAGCTGATTTTCTAAAGATCCCTCTTAAAGCCGGGCGTTTCAGAAACAGCTTCTCTCAGAAGGAAACACACTCCTAAAACAGAGATAATCAGTTAATCGCACAAAGGCCCAGATCTAGTCCTATCAACTGCATTTTGCAGAAGGGCAACCCACATAACCCTTTACAATTAAATCCAGATCCCGCCTCCTGAGTCAGTGGGAACAAAGGATCAACTGGAATTGCGTCTGTTTGAGCAGAAAACAAAGCTTCTCCTAAGCTGGGATACATTTGGCATTTTTCTGCTGCTGTGGTAGGCTTTACAGTATTTGGATTTAATTGCATGCTTGCATATGAATGAGACTAGTAGGAGAGGCAGCTGATCAGGCTGGATTTGCATAGGTAATTAAATCAACCTTTTAAGGATTATGGAGCGCCTCTGAAATGCCAGTAAGTGCAGCAGAACAAATGAGGACGTTTGTTTTAACACGCTTCCTGGACACGCATGGCTGGCCGCTGTTGGAAACAGGACCCTGGGTTGGATGAGGTTCTGGTGCACTAATGTGTATCATGGGTAGAAGGTTTTCGTGATAGCATTATCCACATTAGCTCATGTCATGGAAACTTGGTCTGAGGGGATGTCTGCCTTTGAGTCAGCAGATCCTGGCAACGATCCTTCCTGTCCCACTGAGATGTTTTCAGATTTCGCGGTCACAAACGTCTTCCTGGCACCGGGCTCAGCTGGCCTTTAAAACAGGGCCAGCCAAATGTTTATCCATGCTTATTATAGATCCGCGTGTGTTGCAGCAGTCTATCCTAGCGGGTCGTTTGCAGAATATCAGCAGAATTTATGGACCTCGGGGAGCAAAGCCACTGCGCAGCCTTAGCCCTCTGTACCTCCTAGGCCAAATCTGGGGAGGAATGGGACAAACAGGAACTGGGATGTTTGCATCTGTATTTTGGGCTCTTCCCCAAAATTGGCTGCAGCAAACGACTGGCAAGGAACGGTCCGTGGGTCTTGGGCTGGGCTGGGCAAATGGGCCTCTGGCCCCCAGTGTGCAAAGGAAGGTCCGACGCCCTTCAGGACTTTGCTGGACTTACGTACTTCAGGGGTGCTACGGAGGACTGGTGGGGCGGATGAAGAGACCAATTCCATCTGCTGCAGAGCCTTGAGGTGGCGCAAGGCGTGTGTGGTGGCACGTGGTGGCATGAAGCACAGGCAAAGAAGGGATCTGGGCAGTTTGTGGCTGCAGCCCTGGGAACAAGCCTCAGTGAACCCTGAGAGGTCAATCGTGGAAGAAGGTGCATCGAACGAGGCTGCAGGAGGCGGCAGCAGCCCACTCTGGCCCTTCTCCTGGCACCATAGCTGGGGGTCAAGTCTCTCTCTCTTTGTGCAAAAAAGGCACCATTTCCAGTCCTGGCATGCACAGGAGGGCTTGGGGGCCCTCCTGCCAAAACCTTGCCTCTCGTTGCAGACATAGGAGGCCTGATGTTGTAGGAGCCTCCTGGCGTTTCGCTTAAAGTGAGGTTGGATCCTCCTCCTTGTGCAAATCCCGACGAAAACGCGTGGAAATGGAACGTTTGGCTGCATTTTAGCGTCCCACGATGATCTGGGCAGGACCTGCTCTGCACCAGAGAAGCATTAATTGTCCAAAATGCAATTGCTGCTCGGAAGGCAAATAAGTGATGCGATGCGGCACCAGGATATGAGTGGGAGACGCATCTCTTGCGACTGAGAACTAAGACACGCACGCGTTTGCTAATCAACGGGCATACCTGCTACTTCCTGCTGTGCTCACTTCTGTGTTTTGAGTTCAATTCTGCAAGCTAGCACAAGTTTGACCCTCCATTCCTCCGCTTCTGTGCATTGGGTGTAGCCAACCTTGGCTGGGCTTGGAAGCTAAGCAGGATCAGGTCTGGTTCTTACCTGGATGGGGGAGTTTGAGGTAATCCCAGGGCTGAAGGCCAGACTGGGAAATGGGGAAAAAAATTGCCTGAAGAATGTAACAAACCATTTCCGTGTTGCCCAGAAACTGCATGAAGGAGTCTATGTAGTATAGGTAATTCTTGTTTAGCAACCACAATTGGGACCCACAACTTGGTCGTTAAGCAAAGTGATTGCTAAGTGAAACATCACAATTTTTTAATCTTATTTCACCTTTGTACAAGGTATAATGTACAATGTACAAGCTGGGTTTAGAAAAGGCAGAGGAACTAGGGACCAAACTGCCAATATCTGATGGATCATGGAAAAAGCCAGGGAGTTTCAGAAAAACATCTATTTCTGTTTTATTGACTATTCTAAAGCCTTTGACTGTGTGGACCATAACAAATTGTGGCAAGTTCTTAGTGGTATGGGGATACCAAGCCATCTTGTCTGCCTCCTGAGGAATCTCTATAACGACCAAGTAGCAACAGTAAGAACAGACCACGGAACAATGGACTGGTTTAAGATTGGGAAAGGAGTACGGCAGGGCTGTATCCTCTCACCCTACCTATTCAACTTGTATGCAGAACACATCATGCGACAAGCTGGTCTTGAGGAATCCAAGGCTGGAGTTAAAATCTCTGGAAGAAACATTAACAATCTCAGATATGCAGATGATACCACTTTGATGGCTGAAAGTGAAGAGGAACTGAGGAGCCTTATGATGAAGGTGAAAGAAGAAAGTGCAAAAGCTGGCTTGCAGCTAAACCTCAAAAAAACCAAGATTATGGCAACCAGCTTGATTGATAACTGGCAAATAGAGGGAGAAAATGTAGAAGCAGTGAAAGACTTTGTATTTCTAGGTGCAAAGATTACTGCAGATGCTGACTGCAGTCAGGAAATCAGGAGACGCTTAATCCTTGGGAGAAGAGCAATGACAAATCTCGATAAAATAGTTAAGAGCAGAGACATCACACTGACAACAAAGGTCCGCATAGTTAAAGCAATGGTGTTCCCCGTAGTAACATATGGCTGCGAGAGCTGGACCATAAGGAAGGCTGAGCGAAGGAAGATAGATGCTTTTGAACTGTGGTGTTGGAGGAAAATTCTGAGAGTGCCTTGGACTGCAAGAAGATCAAACCAGTCCATCCTCCAGGAAATAAAGCCAGACTGCTCACTTGAGGGAATGATATTAAAGGCAAAACTGAAATACTTTGGCCACATAATGAGAAGACAGGACACCCTGGAGAAGATGCTGATGCTAGGGAGAGTGGAGGGCAAAAGGAAGAGGGGCCAACCAAGGGCAAGGTGGAGGGATTATATTCTAGGGGTGACGGACTCGTCCCTGGGGGAGCTGGGGGTGTTGACGACCGACAGGAAGCTCTGGCGTGGGCTGGTCCATGAAGTCACGAAGAGTCGGAAGCGACTGGACGAATAAACAACAACATTTCGGCTGTCCTTTGCTTTATAGACCTGCAAAGGTTGTAAATACAAGGACTGGTCGCAAAGTTACTTTTTCATCACAGTTGCAGACGGTTGCTAAATGGGCCATTCGTTAAACAAGGACTACGTGTACCAGAAATCGAGTTTGTTTTGGCAGTGGCCCAAACCATCAGTTAATTCGGCATCTTGCCTGCCAGTCTGGGGTGGTCTGATGATTCCTGCGGGTGTTGGGCTAGAAGACCTCCAAGGACCCTCCCAGCTCAAGAATTCTATGATTCTTCCAGGGCCAGGAGGGGTTGGTTTCAGGGCTGCAATTAGCGGGGGACAAGCGGGGCATGTGCCCCAGGTGCCGCGCTGGGGGGGGGGTGCCGAAATGGGCGCGGAATCCATGTTTGCCTCGGGTGATGCAGACCCTCTTGTGGCCCTGACTGGCCTTGCCCCCTCCTTCTCATTCTCTCCCTGGTGCTTTGCCCACAATTTCACAGGGCTACCCTATCCCGGAATTCATTCTCTTCACTCCCATCAGTTTTTAGTCAGTTTCAGAATCAGGAGAGAGAAATCCCTGGGTGTGATTTTTCTAAACAGCATGCACCTTCCCCTTGCAGCATCCCACAGGTCGAACTGAAAGTGTTGTGCTCTTGAAAGTCGTCATCTATTTATTTACTCGATTTCTACAGCTGCCCACCTGAGCGAGGGACTCTGAGCGGCTCATGCTGAGCAATGCACGGTCGTCACCCAACACTGCAAAACATCTGTCCTGTTAGGAATAAAGGTGCTTGCATCAACCGAAGAGAGTATTTGCATCACATTTGTACAGGCAGTCCTCATTTAACAATCACAACTGGGACCGGCAACTCCGTTGCTAGGTGACATGGTCATTCAGCGAGACATCACATGACTGCAACAGACTTGTGACCCCCCTTCCGCTGTGGTCATTAAGCAAATCACCCACGGCTGACCACAACTTGCGATTATGCTGCTGGATTCTCTATTGACTCGCCATGTCAGAAGCCGGCTGTGACGGACGCAAATGGTGATTGTGTTACCGCGGGAGGCTGCAATGGTCATAAGTGCCTGTGGGCTGCGAAGGGTCCAGATCTTGACTGCATGACTGTGGGGATGCTGTGATGGTTGTAAGTGTGAGAACCGGTCATCAAGTCACTTTTTCAACGCCATTGTAACTTTGAACAGTCGCTTAGCAGGGCAGTCATTAGGCAAGGACTGCCTGTAATGCCTACACGTACCGGCACATATGTTTACTGACACACGTGCGTGCTGCAGAGAAGTGGTAAACCTGCACACAGGTAAAGAGACTTGTCCCGGCGTTCTAGAAAATCACATCAAGGTTTTTTCGTTTCCTTGCTGGGGCCCGCTGGGGCACTAATTAAGGTTTTTAGGCGCTGTGCGCAGGGCCCCTTCCTTGGCATGTACCGTAGGTTTCTCTCCCACTGCTGACACCTGTCCCTCCCTCTTTTAATTTCAGATAGCACTTTGTTTGAGCGCTACACAGAGGGGGAAATCCACCAGCTCATCTCCACGCTGATCGAGCGCTACAGCCAGTCCATGAACTCGGGCGGCCACGAGCTGCCTCTCTTGGCCAAAGCCGGCAACCGGATGAAGCGCGCCAAGGCCCGCCACAAGCCCTGCTCCCTCAAGGAGCTGGAGGTGACCATCAGTGAGCTGGGCCTGGGCTACAACTCGGATGAGACGGTCCTCTTCCGCTACTGCAGTGGGACCTGTGACTCAGCCGTGAGGAACTACGACATCTCCCTGAAGAACGTCCGGAGCATGAGGAAGATCCGGAAGGAGAAAGTGCGAGCCCGTCCGTGCTGTCGGCCCTTGTCCTACGACGACGACATCTCCTTCTTGGATGCGGGGAACCGATACTACACGGTAAACGAGGTCTCAGCCAAGGAATGTGGCTGCGTGTGACCGGGTGGCAGGAGGATGAAACGCCAACAAGAAGCGAGGGAGTCCCCGTCTCCCTCGGCTGCACCCAAGGGTGGCGAGCCGGGGTGCTCGTCCAAGGAGGAGCGCAAAGGAGAGCAGGTGAGAGAAGACCAGACGGCAACAAGGCTTTGAGAGTCTACCTCGGGGCCACAGGAGTCTCGGGCTGGGGAACCAGCATCTCTGGCAGGATACACCAAGCAGTTGGCTTGATTGTGGACCTTCCCCGGTGGCTTCCACCACTCGGCCTTCTGACCAGAGGGGTGGAGAGGCAGCGTGGCAGAAGGCCGTTCTTCTGAATCTTGACCAACTCGCATCCTTAGCAAACTTGTTCTACAGAAGAGGGGGCTTCCCAAGGCTGACGTTGCGTGGCTGGGAAAAAACCAGGAGCGCTTAGCTCGTTGCAGGCCTTACGTGCCTGAGAAAGGGATCTCGCCTGTGATCTTCGACAGATTTCGTCTGCTGACGTCTTGGAGCAACCACTGAGGGTCTGCGCAGGCGAAGCCTGGGAGGTCCTCCGTTAAGTGATTCCATTTGGGAACTGGAGCGGGGCCTCAATTCCTGTCAGGCAGGCCGAGATTTCTTCTTTTCAGACCTGAAGAAGAAAAGGCTGACAGGTTGAGGAATTCTTCTCTTGCACTGTCAGACGATGATCCCAATGTTATGTTAATGCACAGGCACAGTTATCCACAGTGCTGTGTAAAAATAATATATATATATATATATAATATATATATATAAGGAATGTAGACATAGGTCTAAAATATCGACAGATATGTACAAAACCTCATTCCTCAGTTGGCACTGCATCAACTTCTTAATGGGGTCTGTTTAAAGCAGGTTCTGTACACTTTGGAGAGCTGATGCCAGGATCAATGAGGCATTCAGAGACGAGACACCTGTTTTGGATGCAGAAGGCCCTGGGTTCAGTCTTTGAGGAATGCTGGGAAGGAGACGGTCTTGCCAAACATATTAGTCAGTGGGCTCGGCATAAGGCAGCTGTTCCGAAGTTCCTATGGCACAGAGAGAGTCCTGAGGACCAGAATCTTAGTTTACTTTTAGGGGACAGGCCGTAGACAAAGAAGGGCTGGAGTTTCAGCCTCCTGGAGGGTTAGGGCGATTGGCAGAACTCTGCTGTCTGATTGCCTTGCCTCCATTTGGGAAGGGAACGCAGCCCAGCAGGAGTGGGGATGGGGCTTCGGGTTCAAGAGTGAGGCTCGCGCCCAGCTGAAGGCAGCCCTTTGGACCTTCTCCGCTGCTGAGCTGAAAGGCCGGACATCTGACTTTAAGTCAGGAAAAAAACTTGGCCAGCATGAATCCTAGGATCCTAGAGTTGGAAGGGACCTCAGAGGTCATCAAGCCCACCCCCCTGCGCCATGCAGGATTCACTACACCCTCCCCAGAGACTATCCAGCCTCTGTTTGAAAACCTCCAGGGAAGGGGAAGGAACTGCTCCATGTGGCAACCTATTCTACTGACTGACAGCTCTTCCTGTCCAGAAGTTCTTCCTTATATCTCATCTGTATCTACATCCTTGACGTTTCATCCCATTCATTCTAGTCTTACTCTCGGGAGCAGGGTTTCTCAACCTGGGCCGCTTGAAGATGTGTGGACTTCAACTCCCAGAAGTCCCCAGCCAGCATGGCTGGCTGGGGAATTCTGGGAGTTGAAGTCCACACATCTTCACATCTTCAAGTGGCCCAGGTTGAGAAACCCTGCTCTGGAGCAACTATAAGCCAACGGCCCTTCAGGTATTTGAAGGCAGCTCTCACGTCCCCCCAGCCTTCTCTGGAAGCTCAACATACCGAGGTCTTTCCACTGCTCCTCGCAGGACTTGCTTTCCAGTCCTTCCACCATCTCGGTAGCCCTTCCCTGGACTTGCTCCAGTTTATTCAGGGTCCCCTCCCCTGGGTCCTCCCTGGTGGAGGTCCGTCTGTCCGGCGATCAGGGAGGGAAATGGCGGTCATCTCTGCCTCTTCCCTCCCTGCCATTTTGCCAGCCGGGAGCGAAGATGTTCCTTCATGACTGGGTTTCCCCAGTCTTGGGGCCTTGGGGCCTTTGTGTGCAGAAATCCATGAGGACTGTCTGCTTGTGGGCAGAACGGCCCGTTTGGAATGGAGAGAAACCCGTTTGCCCCACTCCCTCCGCTGATGCCCGTGGCGGAAACAGGACATTACGTTTCGTCCTTCTGTGGGGCATCTTCTTAGCCTGGGGGGCCACAAAGGAGGGACGGGGGTCTCTTCAGGAGACAAACGAAGCTGGCCAGGCAAAGGCAGGAGTCCCACGGCGGATTGCTTCTCTCCTGGAATAAACAGCGTGGCACGGCTGTGAAATGCTGCTTTTCCCCCGGTGCCCCTTGGTCCGGTCTGGGCGTGCAGCAGAGAGGTCAGCCTGCCTGTGTTCAGAACAGAGGCTCCCCAGCTATCATCCCCAAGTGTGTGTGGACACAAGGGTTGGGCCTGAGCCTCAGACCTCCCTGTGCATGGGCAGCTGCGTCGGCTGGGGGAGACCCACTGTGGCTTGAGGGGGTTGCAAAGGCTCCCCTTCCTGCAGGGCAGGATTGTGGGGCCGCCTCCCCGGATTCCGCACTGTGATTCCTTGGAGCACAGAGGGGGTCATCCAAGCTGCGCCCTCTGCTCGCCCTTCCCTTGCACACTTTCAGAACCAGGGGTCATCGCCGTCCCTCTCTCTCCAGCTGCTCTGTGGCCAACTTCCTGCATCTGGGGTGTGCATGAGATGTTTAACTGACCCATCCTCCTCAGCCAGGGGGAGTGTAATCCAAGCATGCCCGGAGCGTCCCAGACCAGAGCAGGGTGGCTGCCCCTGGCAGAAACCAGCTTCTCTTTCCTCTAACCGGGAGTCCTTTGGCTGAGCCTGGGGCCTTTCTCACCCCCGGCAGAGGGCTGCCTGCTGCGCCCCACCCTCTCCCCTCCTGGCGGCTGGACTGGCCGCTCTCTGTGTGTCCAGCCCCGGTTCTTCGGCCACCCTACTTCGGCTCCGGACACCCTCTGCTTACTTCTCTCTGCTTCTCTGCCGTCAGCAGGGCCCTGTTTCACGATGCCCCTTTGCGGCAGGGTCTTCCAAGGGCCCCTGTTCTCTCTCTGCCCCTTCCCTCTCTGGCGCAGGCCCTTCTTTTAAAGCAGCCCTGCGGCTGGCTGTCCATCCTCCACAGCCAGGCCAGTGATGGGGGGCAGATAAAAGGGGCGTGCGCCATCTTTTCCATCCTCATTGCCTCGGTGCTGACCAGAGGGCCCCGGCCAGCCTTCTTTCCTGCGGGAGGGCGCTCAGCCCTGGACTTCGAGGGTTCTCATCCCCGAGCTGCCTTCTTCGCCTTCTTGGCACCTCCTCACCCAAGAACGGTCCTCAGTTAGAGCTCCTTCCACTGGGAGCAGTTTCCATCCAGCCCCCTTTGACCCTCTTTCTGGGCTCCTGGTGGCCGTGGTGATTTAGGACCATGATTGGGATTGGAACTTCTGTCGCTAAGTGAGGCAGTTGTTAAGTGAGTCACACCTGATTTTACAACCTTTTGCTGTGGTCACTAAGTGAATCACATTGTCATTAAATGAATCCAGCTTCCCGCATTGACTTGCTTGTCGGAAGCCAGCAGGGAAGGTCACAAGTGGTGATCATGTAATCCTGGGATGCAGTGATCGTAAATACATGCTGGTTGCCAATTGCCGAAATTTTGATTACATGACCGTGGGGGAATGCTGTGATGGTCGTAAGTGTGAGGACTGGTTGCAAATCACTTTTTTCAGCGCTGTCATGACTTTGAACAGTCGCTAAACAAGTGGTCATAAGTCGAGGACTACCTGTAGGGGGTGAAGCCAATGCAGAAGGGGGGAAAGAGGATCAGCTAAGCCCCTCTTCTGTGCATGGCCCCCTCTGCCCTCCACACACACAAGCCATTTGGAACAGTGCTCGGCAAGAGCCCCAGAATCGGTCCTCCATCTCGTCCGGGGCGCTTTAGGGATGTGGGTCTGGCTGGCCCCCGGCAACAATCCGCCCAAAGGAGGAGGCAGCCTGGGCACTCCACCAAAGGTCAGGCTGGCCCTGGGAAAGGGGCAGGCAGGGACAGGAGCGAATGGGAGAGCCTCAAGGGCTGTCTCCCAGCAGATTTCCTCCTGGCAGATTGGCCGGCCACCCTCATTCCACAAATCCTGGGTCTGGTTTCTCCAGTGGGCCGTCCTAAACATATTCGTGAGTTTAGCTTAAGAAGTTGATGCAATAACTCTGTATTTTATTATAGATGAGCTCTATTTATTCAAAGTAACTTATGATATTTATTGAGGTACCATCCAAAGTGCATTCTATCTATCTATCTATCGAGGACGGTTCCATCCTGTTTTCTTGTTTCCCTCGTTTTTTATTTATTGCACAAAAATGGTACCAAACCTTTGGCTTTTTTTTTTTTTACCATTTCCTTCTGAACAAAAAGCAGTATGAGTTAAAAGTAAAATAATGATGAGTACATGCCTTAAAAAAAGAAAAAAAAACCAAGTACAGTGGTGATGCGTACCCAAAGCAGGGGGCAGCAATTAAAAAGAATGACTTAACGAAGACACGAGGCTTTCTGTGTTGATTCCCCTTCATGGCACAACTAACACAACCTTATGGCTGGAGGGGCCTTGCAAGCCGTCGCTTGCTCCAGGCAGGAGAACCGAACTGGAGGCAGGCTGTTTCCGAGTGGAGTCTGAGCCGCAAGCTAAAATCTGGATCAGCTTTACATGGCGGTAAAAACCAGGGACGTTGGGCATTTATTAGGGCCTCCAAGTCTGTAAGTCTCCTCAGCCCAGCCCAGAAGCTAAGAAGAGAGAGAGGTGCGGTTGTAGAGAATCAGGGCTTGGGGTCTCTGGGTTGTCGGCGTTCTCAGGAGAGGGGTTTTGAGGTTTCCGCAGCCTGCAGGGGTCTTGGAGGTCATCTAATCCAACCCCTTGTCCGGAGCAGGAATCCGTGAACTGCAGCCTCCCCAACAGGTGGCCCTCCCGCCGTTGTTGAAACAGCTCCAGCAAAGGGGAGCCTGAGGCCGCTTGAGGCCACCAGTCCCATTCCTGAACAGCTCTTCCAGGGAGGATTTTTTTTCCTGGTGATAAACCCAAATCTGCTTTCTTGTGACCTCACCCCCTTGTGTCTTGGCCTGCCTTCCAGAACAGCTCGAAAACAGTTCTGCCTTGTGCCTCCTTGCAGGCTCTTGAAGGTGGATGTTTTTTCTTCTCCAGGCCAGACATATCCAGTGCGTTGTGCCTTGGTTTCATTACGGTGGTCATTTCCAAAGTTGCATTTGTAGTATAATGATTTTGTTGTTTATTCGTTCAGTCGCTTCCGACTCTTCGTGACTTCATGGACCAGCCCACGCCAGAGCTTCCTGTCGGTCGTCACCACCCCCAGCTCCCCCAGGGACGAGTCCGTCCCCTCTAGAATATCATCCATCCATCTTGCCTTTGGTCGGCCCCTCTTCCTTTTGCCTTCCACTCTCCCCAGCATCAGCACCTTCTCCAGGGTGTCCTGTCTTCTCATTATGTGGTCAAAGTATTTCAGTTTTGCCTTGAATATCATTCCCTCAAGTGAGCAGTCTGGCTTGATTTCCTGGAGGATGGACTGGTTTGATCTTCTTGCAGTCCAAGGCACTCTCAGAATTTTCCTCCAACACCACAGTTCAAAAGCATCGATCTTCCTTCTCTCAGCCTTCCTTATGGTCCAGCTCTCGCAGCCATATGTTACTCCGGGGAACACCATTGCTTTAACTATGCGGGCCTTTGTTGTCAGTGTGATGTCTCTGCTCTTAACTATTTTATCGAGATTGGTCATTGCTCTTCTCCCAAGGATTAAGCGTCTTCTGATTTCCTGACTGCAGTCAGCATCTGCAGTAATCTTTGCACCTAGAAATACAAAGTCTTTCACTGCCTCTACATTTTCTCCCTCTATTTGCCAGTTATCAATCAAGCTGGTTGCCATAATCTTGGTTTTTTTGAGGTTGAGCTGCAAGCCAGCTTTTGCACTTTCTTCTTTCACCTTCATCATAAGGCTCCTCAGTTCCTCTTCGCTTTCAGCCATCAAAGTGGTATCATCTGCATATCTGAGATTGTTAATGTTTCTTCCAGCGATTTTAACTCCAGCCTTGGATTCCTCAAGCCCAGCATGTCGCATGATGTGTTCTGCGTACAAGTTGAATAAGTAGGGGGAGAGTATACAGCCCTGCCGTACTCCTGTTCTTACTGTTGCTACTTGGTCGTTATACAGATTCTTCAGGAGGCATACAAGATGACTTGGTATCCCCATACCACTAAGAACTTGCCACAATTTGTTATGGTCCACACAGTCAAAAGCTTTAGAATAGTCAATAAAACAGAAATAGATGTTTTTCTGAAACTCCCTGGCTTTTTCCATTATCCAGCGGATATTGGCAATTTGGTCCCGAGTTCCTCTGCCTTTTCTAAACCCAGCTTGTACATCTGGCAATTCTCTCTCCATGAATTGCTGAAGTCTACCTTGCAGGATCTTGAGCATTACCTTACTGGCATGTGAAATGAGTGCCACTGTTCGATAGTTTGAACATTTTTTAGTGTTTCCCTTTTTTGGTATGGGGATGTAAGTTGATTTTTTCCACTCTGATGGCCATTCTTGTGTTTTCCAAATTTGCTGGCATATAGCATGCATTACCTTGACCGCATCATCTCGCAAGATTTTGAACAGTTCAGCTGGGATGCCGTCGTCTCCTGCTGCCTTGTTATTAGCAATGCTTCTCAAGGCCCACTCAACCTCACTCTTCAGGATGTCTGGCTCTAGCTCACCGACCACACCGTCAAAGCTATCCCCGATATTGTTATCCTTCCTATACAGGTCTTCCGTATATTCTTGCCACCTCTTCTTGATCTCTTCTTCTTCTGTTAGGTCCTTGCCATCTTTGTTTTTGATCATACCCATTTTGGCCTGGAATTTACCTCCAATGTTTCTAATTTTCTGGAAGAGGTCTCTTGTCCTTCCTATTCTATTGTCTTCTTCCACTTCCGCCCATTGCTTGTTTAAAAATAATTCCTTATCTCTCCTGGCTAACCTCTGGAATTTTGCCTTTAATTGGGCATATCTCCCCCTATCACTGTTGCCTTTTGCTTTCCTTCTTTCTTGGGCTACTTCTAGTGTCTCAGTAGACAGCCATTTTGCCTTCTTGGTTCTCTCTTTCTTTGGGATGTATTTTGTTGCCGCCTCCTGAACAATGTTGCGGACTTCTGTCCATAGTTCTTCCGGGACCCTATCTGCTAAGTCCAGTCCCTTAAATCGATTCTTCACCTCCACTGCATATTCCTTAGGGATATTAGTGAGCTCATATCTAGCTGATCTGTGGGTCTTCCCTAAGCTCTTTAGTCTGATCCTAAATTGTGCAAGAAGAAGTTCGTGATCTTTACTACTCAGCTCCGGGTCTTGTTTTTACGGACTGTACAGATGTCCGCCACCTTTGGCTGCAAAGGATGTAGTCAATCTGATTTCGGTGTTGTCCATCTGGTGGAGTCCATGTATAAAGCCATCTCTTAGGTTGTTGGAAGAGAGTGTTTGTTATGCAGAGTGAGTTGTCTTGGCAAAGTTCTATCAGCCTATGTCCTGCTTCGTTTTGTTCTCCCAGGCCATACTTACCTGTAATTCCAGGTGTCATCTGACTGCCCACCTTAGCATTCCAGTCTCCTGTGATGAAAATAACATCTCTTTTAGGCGTGTCGTCCAGTAGGTGCTGCAGATCCTCATAGAACTGTTCTACTTCAGCTTCTTCAGCATCTGTGGTTGGGGCGTATATTTGGATCACTGTGATATTAGATGGCTTGCCCTGAATTCGAATTGAGATCATTCTATCGTTTTTTGGATTGTATCCAAGCACTGCTTTAGCCACTTTACTATTAATTATGAAGGCTACTCCATTTCTTCTGTGGTCCTCTTGTCCACAGTAGTAGATCTGGTGGTCATTTGAAGTGAAGTGGCCCATTCCAGTCCATTTCAGTTCACTGACGCCCGAAATGTCTATCTTTAATCTTGACATCTCACCAATAACCACATCCAACTTGCCCTGGCTCATAGATCTTATATTCCAGGTTCCAATGGTGTGTTGATCCTTAGAACATCGGATTCGCCGTTCACCACCAGCACCGTCGGCCGCTAGCCGTCCTTTCGGCTTTGAGCTAGCTGCGTCATCACGTCTGGGGCTAGTTGAACTCATCCTCTGTTCCTCCCCAGTAGCATTTTGACCATCTTCCGACCTGGGGGTCTCATCTTCCGATGGTATACCGACATATCTCTGGTTGTGCTGATCCATTGAGTTTTCACGGCAAGAATACTGGGGTGGGTTGCCATTGCCTTCCCCAGGGATCGCATTTAGTCTGACCTCTCTGTCACGACCTTCCCGTCTTGGGTGGCCCTTCACGGTTTAGCTCATGGCATCATTGAGGTGCTCAAGCTCCAGCACCACGGCAAGGTAACGATCCTTTGCTGAAGAGTATAATGATGGGTAGGTACAAATCTTATGCACACCCAGGCCGCCGCCTCTTCCTGCTTGTGCGTCGTATGTTTCCTTTCTAGGGAATGAGAATTTTGGTCTGAGCGGCTCTGCTACCATTGAAGTGCCCCACTCAATGTTATGTGTGTGCAGAGAAGGGTGAAATACATTTTTTGCACCCCCCCTTTTTTTTGGCCTTTTTCTTTTGCCCTTCTGCAGAGACACCTACAGGAACTCGCTCGGCTCGGGCAGCTTCAAACAGCACAAGGCCCAAATCTGGGAACGATTAAAACATGAAAGAACATAAAACTTAAGGACTAGAAGCTTGGTTTCCATAGGAATGCAGGGCAATAAGACCTCTGGAAAAAGATTTGATGGTGCCCTTTAAAAAAAAAAGTAGAGGGGAAAAAAACAGCTTTAGAAAACCCTGAAGATTTATCTCATCTGCGGAACGGAAGAATGCTCAGTTTACATTTCTCCTCGTGCCACCCAGATTTCTGACAGCAGCAGGAAGGGGAGGGGGCAGGGGAACTCAACTATCCAAAGCCACACTCTGTAAATATTTTATTAAGCATCTTTGGAGTCTCATAAATCTTATTTCTTGAAAGAGGAACGTACAGCCCAGGGGGGTTCTTTGTGGGGAGCGGGTGGGGCCGGGGGCCGGGAAAACGGAGCGGATTTCCAAGGAGGGCGTTCGGACCATCCAGGAGGCTTGGCCACCAAGCATGCTGAAGGACGATGCAGCCGCTGCAGAGGGACCGAGGACAGCCGCCACAAAGGGGGTCTGGGAAAGATGCGAGGGAGGGGGAGGACGCCGGGGAGGGGAAGAGACCTGTGGGAGGTGGGCCCAGGGAGGCGGGGGTGGGGGGGAAGCAAAGGGCACTTTCTTAGCAGGCGGCCCAGATAAGGGAGACAGAGACTCAGGGCAACACTGGACCACGGGTGTGTCCCCCAACTTGGCATAAACCACCCAGCCCCATTTTTAAACTAGTCTTGACAGTCTAGATGTCTCTGTTTAAACATTTCAGGAAGACAGATGCTGTTCGAAGTATTATTATTATTCAAATTTTATTACCGCCCATCTCCCTCAAAAGAGGGACTCTGGGTGGCTTACAATAAAATCAAGCAACAGCAACAGACGTTAAAATCCCATAAAAATAAAGCACATTACAAATATAAAATGCAATACATAAATATAAAATCCAAGAGGCTAGAAAATTCCAGGCTGGTGGGAGGGGCTCCAGGGTGCGAGCCACCCCCAAGAATGGTTGCCCACTTTCCTGCCCCAGGCGAGACGGCAGAACCGTCTTCAGGGCCCTCCGGAAGGTCAGGAGTGAGGGGGCCTGCCTCCCCTCGGGGGGCAAGATGTTCTCAATGTTAGAAAAAAGAGCTTTGCCGTATGGAGAAGGGAGCCAATGGCCCGGGGAGCGGCCGGTCCCCTTCGCTGGATGGGCTTAACCGGAGGCTGATAGGCCATCCATTGGGGTGGCTTGGATTGGACTCTTGCACTGACCAGGGGGCTGGACTGGATGGCCTCAAGGGCCCCTTTCCCATTCCAGGAGTCTATGCTTCCTGGTCTCCAGATCTCTTTTTAGGAAAAAAGATGCTGTGGGGGATCACCAGGGGTCAAAAAAGTTAAGATGGCAGCTATGAGCATACAATCAAAGCCCTATTGGTTCTTAATTTTTTGTGTTTTGCATGTTTTTAAAAATTTTTTTATCCCGCCTTTATTATTTTCATAAATAAGTCAAGATGGGGAACATACCTAATACTCCCTCCTCCTCCTATTTTCCCCACAACAACAACCCTGTGAGGTGGGCTGGGCTGAGAGAGGGACTGGCCCAGGGTCACCCAGCTGGCTTTTGTGCCTAAGGCGGGACTAGAACTCACCGTCTCCTGGATTCTGGCCCGGAGCCTTAACCACTAGACCAAACTGGCTCTCTGGCTAACACATGTTTCAGAGAGGTGGGGCTTCATCCACATGGTTATGGCTGCCATCCTGACCTTTTTGACCTCTCCTCCAAGATGCCTCTGCTGGTCATCTTTTACATAGATCAGGGTTCCTCAGAATAGTCAATATTGACGCCCAAGACTCAATGGGACTATCCATTGTTGTTGTTATGGTTGATCGCACAGTCAGCCAGATGTTTAGACTGGATTTGGCATTTTTGTCCACCTATCGAGTCCTTCCCAAAGACTTGGGATAGACAGATGTTTATTATTATTATTACTATTATTTGTAGTACTATTAGTTAAAGTAGTATTTATTAAATTATTTTCATATAATAAATGTTTGGGGATTGATGAACAGTCTGAAACCTCATGAAGGGGTTGATGAGCTGAAGAGTTTGGGGACTCCTGATATAGATTTATGAGGAACCAGCTGCACTGCAGCCTCTGGGGGATGCCAGCCTGGAAGTGGAGTGGCCTCCATTCCATCATATTCTTCAAAACCATAATAATGATAATAAAAATGATTTGATAGATGTGTAAGGCCACCAGATTAAAAAGATTAAAGGTGGTATACAGAGTTCAAATACAGAGTTCATAAAGATACAAAATCAAGATGGATCTCCTGGCCCATTAGCCCCAGCTACCCATCATCCACCAGGCCTCACAAGCATGTAGCTGCCCCTAAGAGCTGCTGAGGTACTGGTGACGAGTCAGAGAATGACCAGTGACTTTAGAGCAGGCACAGAGGGCTGGGCTAGAGAGGGACTGTGCGTGGACAGCTTTGTATTTGCAGAGGATGCAAATCAGATGTCCGTAATAAGGTGAAATTCTTAAGATCTGCAGAAGAAGTCAAGAATGCCAGAAAATTATGACGAGACATTTTGAATGTAGTGGACCTTGGTGCTTTGAGGTCTGGGTCTCTACATGAAATTGTCAACCTTTGCTAAACAATTCTGGCAGCAAAAGGATGTGGGCGGAGGAATAATATTTGGGCACCATGTGCCCTTCAAGATTGACCAGGAGGTTCCTGCAGACGGAGGCATCCAGATGCATCTAGTCCCTGAAGACAACCTAATTTGATTCCCAGAAAATTTAAAATAAAAAAAACAAAGCAGAGAGCAGCAAAAGAAAGAAAGAAAAAGAAAGAAGAAAGGAAAAAGGAAAAAGGAAAAAAAAAGCAGCTGCTTTGCTCTTGGCCAGTAATTGGCACTTACCAGCAGACAACAGGCAGTTGGGCCAGCTGGACTGTTTTTTGCCAGCAAGTGAGGAGCCAGACCTGCTTGTGCAATGTCTGTGCATGTGCTGTGACATAAATACCATGCCCCGCCCCCCGCAGCTACATCACAACACAAGCATGTAAAGGAGGGGCTTGCACGGTGACATCACAATGGGTGGGCTTGCCATTTCTTTGCTGCAGACCCTGTGCGATATTGAAGTGGCTGAAGATGGGAGGGCCAGCTTTATAACCCAGTGGGGAAAATCAGGACCATTTTTCCCGGGGTCACACAACAGGCATTTCTCTCTCCCCTTGCAACTCCTTCGTTTCCTTCTGTTCTCTGTCTCTTCCCTCTTTTCTCTCTCTTCTTGCCTCCCCTACCCCCCCCCCCACCCGTGCAATTTGCGTATCTTCCTATCTGCTCAGCAGATCCCAAAGGCAGGGAATCCCTACCTTTGCGGGTGTGGGGGTCTGAACCGGCTGCGTGCAGGAGGTGGCCCATCCCAACCTTGGGGCTCAGATCTGAAAAATCCCAGTGGAATCTTCCCAGGATATAACATTAATTAATGTGAACTAAATAGAGAGATTTCTGGCAGACTTCCTTCATGACCGCTCTGTGTTGGTTCCAGCTAGAAGAAATTAACTCCAGTTGCTTTAATTCCTTGGCAACTTTTTTCTCTCTCTGCTGCTGATGCTTACATGGATGTTGACAAAATGTGTGTGGGGGGGAAGCAATCACTAATCACACATTCTTTCTAAAGGGGGGCTGAGTCGATGCGCCCAGGTGCTTGCGTGTAATTGTGAGGTGCCACGGATGGCGATATTGTGCCACTGTGCTGAAGTTGGTAAGTTACTTCCAGCAGTGGCACCACGAGGAAGGACCTCAGAGCGATCTGGGGCGTGGCAGTGCCAAGAATGTGGGTGGGTGGGATTGGCTTATTGTTTTTCTGTGCTACCCTAACACATGGCCACATTGGCAATGGAAAGGAGACGGAGAAAAACACAAAGGGGTTGTGGGAGGTGGAGATTAAAACTGAGGACGACAACAAAGGGTTCTCAGGGCCTCTGTTCCAATTTGGGATGAAAGTCGAACCTCTCTGGCACTCCAGATGGAACGGAGGTTGTGGGCCTTGCCAGGCGCGGCTCAGGAGGGGAGCTCCTGAGGGCCCAAATTCAGGCCAAGATGGAGCTGCTCTGCAGGAACCTTCCCTTGGGGAGCGGCGGTTGGGTTGCGGCCTCCCCCTTCCCACCTGCACAGCTGTCCTGGAGGTCAGTGGATTGGATAACCCCAAGTCGAATAAAGTTTTTGAAAATCGAGTGATAAAGGAAATCAAATCACAGCCAGCCCTTTTATGTAGGGTTCCTCCCCCTTTTCTTTATGTTGCCACCTTCCAGATTCTTCTGCACTTGGATGAGGAAGCAGTTGGGCAGCGCAGGTTGCACAATGCTGCAGGGTTACACAATTTCAGGTTAGCTCCTGGTCACCAGATGCTCCTGCAGCGTAAAGGGGCATGAAGCCTAACCCATTTGGCCCACCCTGTGGCTGTTCTTGGCTGTGTCGGCTTAAAGGGGAAAATATTCCTTGATCACAGTCCGGCCTGGGACAGCTTAAGACCAGCCCGCACCTGAGCGGGGTGAGAAGGAGGCAACATCATAGGCACGCAGCAGGAAAAAATGTTCCCAGGGCATGTTTGCACCATTGTGAGGGGCTGGTGAGAAAAGGCCCACACCAGAATGCCACTGCAAATAAGGTGAACAGTAAAAAATAAAAGAAGGATAGTAACGACTACCCAGAGTCCCTCTGGCAGGAGGAGATGGGCAGTGGCAAATTTGATAAATAAAATAAAAATAAAAAATAAATAAAACATGTAACGGCCAGCCTCAGCCTAATATCAAGTTGCGGGGTAAGAGGACTGGAAGGGGGCAGGGACCTCTCCAAGCTTCCCATCCAAGTGAAACCTAAAATGCCCGCTGGAGAGACCCTCATTGGCTTGGAAGGTGGTGGCCAATGGTGAAGGAAGGACGTGGGTCTGACGTTACCCCACCTTTCCTCTGTATGGCGCCTTTCAGGATTCCTCCTTGGCCATCCAAGCACCTGGAGAGGCCAGGAGGACCCCCAGGAGAAAGGCAGAGGTGCTTTGGAGCTGAGCGCAACTCCTGATGATCTTGTGGGTCACATTGGCAACTGTAGGAAAGCGCATGCCCTCAATCTTCTTCTGGGATAGTTTCCTGCCTTCTCAATCCAGAAGAATTCCTGGTGGTTTCCCGTCCAAGGGCTGGCCAGGCGCAGCCCTGCTAGGCTTCATTAGAGCTCAGCTACAGAGCTGGAGCACCCCAGCGGTAAACACACTGAATGACCAGCAGATGTCTAAATTCATAAATATAACCACGGTTGCTAACAACCATACTACTACTACTAAATAAATAAATAATAACATGCCAACTAGCCTGCCACCAACCTGTATACAGTTTGGAAACTCAAGGAAAAAAATGGAAGGCAAAGCATTGTCTGTATTTGGGAATGTGGCTGGTCCAAATCTGTGCCCCTTCTCTGCTTGACAAAAATCACACACACGCACCCCCCTTCAGCATCACCTTTTATTTCTCTACAGCTGCTGGAGGACGGCACACAGTTTCTCCCAGGGTCCCTCTGGCCTTCAGAGGCATCCGGCCACTGCGCTCCAAAAAGTAGGCAGAGCAGGATGCTGAACAATTTGGTTTTAATTTAGTTCAAATGTGACATGAGTGAAACAAAAATGTTAATATGACTGTTCCTTGTGAATTTAATAAAGTTCTCCTGCTGCAGCTCTAAAAAATGACATTTTGGTAACAACTTCCAGAGGTCTTTTCAGGCCACTGTTAAGACTGTGGTGGGACACCTCTCTCTCAGATGTGGGACTGCCTCTGTGTGTGTGTGTGTCAAAAAAATCCTTGACTGTGCCACTGAAGCCTCACCCCTTTCTTACATGCGCTGCAGAAGGGGCAGGGCTTTATCACACAGTCACAGCTCCCAACCTGACTTTTTTGACCTCCCTGTGGATGCTGCTACTTAGATGAAAGATCCAGCATTTCGCTAGAAACTCTGGAAGTGTCTTATTTATTCAAGCCTCTTTCCAGCCCGCCCTGAGGAAATGGGTTGCAGATCTGGATCCTAGTCTAGGGTTCAAAAGGAGAAGAGCATTATTGTTTACCTCCTGCTTCAGCTTACGTCATTCCTAGCCCCTGGAAGCATCCTTCAGGGGAAAGACCTGTTTCTGAACGGCGCCGTGGCCTGTCCTTCAAGGCCCTGATCTGAAAATTAGCTCCCCAGGGTTCCAAATGCACCCCACAGCATCCTTCAAGCCAGCGCTGTGCATCCTGCGATGCATTGTGGGAAAATCCTTTGGCCAGGAAGAATCACGAGCCTTTGTATTTACAGACTTGTGTTTTCCCGAAGCCCAGGGAGATTGGAAAAGCACCCCTTTTCTCTCTGGCTGCTCTCTGCAGAGTTCCTCCTCGAGCTGCTTTTTCAGTCTCTGTTCCAAACCGTGGCAGGCATCTGGAGCTCATTCGTGCCAGATGTTTCCAGAAGGAGAGGAATGGCTTTCACGGGCTTTTCCACCCACCCAGCCTCACCAGGGTTCCCCCAGTGGGGCAGCCGTCACTTCGGGGTGATTGTTTCCTTTTTTCACAGGATCTCACCACCTGCCAACTGGCGTAAGATGCGAGAGAGGGGGTCCAGCATCTTCCTCTGCTTCTGGGTCTCTCCAAGGTCTCTCTGTTTTTTCTGAACAATCAAGCAAACAAATACACTTTTTTTACTTTCCACCCTTAAACCATGGGGAGCCAGCAAAACCCTTCGGAACGCTGGTGGGGCATCTGGGGCAACGGGGGGGGGGGGAGAAACACCTTTTAAGTCCAGAACGTCCAGGCAACATTCAGAGGCAGCCGAGGTGGACATCTCCCTGATTCTCTGAAGTGTAGGAGGGAGGAGGAGGAGATCCAGCACAATCAGACCTGCCAGATTCTGTTATAATGGCTAATCTCAATAAAAGTAGTTTCAGTATCCTGGTCTGGGTGACCCAGTGGGGCTGACCTGAGCTCAATCCTGCACGTCTTATGTGTGACACCTGCCTGAGCCGCTTCAGCTGATGCTCCATTTCCAGCCATACCTGGGCAGGAGGACAGGCCACAGGAACTCACATCCTCATGGCCACCCAGCTAGATGGCTGCCATGCGCTGTACTCAGAAAACGCAGCTGATCCAGAATGCAACGGCCCACATGCTCACTGGCTCCTGCCACTGGGAAGACAGAACGCCAAGCCCAAGGGCTTTGCCCTGGTTGCCAGTTGCTTTCCAGCTATAATTTTTATAAATGACCTCGAAGGCCCTTTATGGCTTGGCACCTGGATACCCACAGGACAGTCTGCTCCCACCAGAACTGACTTGACCCGTTAGCGTAGCCAACGAGCATGCTGGCTGGAGAATTCTGGGAGCTGAAGTCCAGCCACCTTAAAGCTGCCATCTAAATCATTTAACCATGGATGTTTTAATTTTTATTTTTATTCTGTATATACTGTAAGCCACCAACGTTGTTTTGATTGTGGTGGATCAAAGGATGATAATCAGTCAGTCAATCAATCAGTTGATTTGTTTTTCAGAGCCACGCCATCATTGGCCTGGAGTAAGAGGCTTTTGTACTGAAAGGTGAAGACCTCCTGCGGTGAGCTTTCATATTCAGCAGTGCTATACCTTTAAAACCTTGGGAGAAGAGCAATGACCAATCTTGATAAAATAGTTAAGAGCAGAGACATCACACTGACAACAAAGGCCCACATAGTTAAAGCAATGATGTTCCCCATAGTAACAGATGGCTGCGAGAGCTGGACCATAAGGAAGGCTGAGAGAAGGAAGATCGATGCTTTGGAGCTGTGGTGTTGGAGGAAAATTCTGAGAGTGCCTTGGACTGCAAGAAGATCAAACCAGTCCATCCTCCAGGAAATCAAGCCAGACTGCTCACTTGAGGGAATGATATTAAAGGCAAAACTGAAATACTTTGGCCACATCATGAGAAGACAGGACACCCTGGAGAAGATGCTGATGCTAGGGAGAGTGGAGGGCAAAAGGAAGAGGGGCCGACCAAGGGCAAGGTGGACGGATGATATTCTAGAGGTGACAGACTTGTCCCTGGGGGAGCTGGGGGTGTTGACGACCGACAGGAAGCTCTGGAGTGGGCTGGTCCATGAAGTCACGAAGAGTCGGAAGCGACTAAATGAATAAACAACAACAATACCTTTAAAAATACCAAGCGCTGGGGAAGAAGGAACAGGGAGACACCACCAGGGTCCACCTAGATCACCAGTCTCAGTGGTCCTTAGCCTGACCCTCGGGTAGCGTTTATCGCGGCCAACACGATTGGCTGTAAGAGACAGCCCCTCTCCAAGGACGTTGCGTAAGGATTCTGTTCAATCTGCATTTTTAAGCCAATGGAAATCATTTGTGTGTCTCACACCAACAAGAGGACTGGGAAAGTGTTGTCGTCGGGATTTGCACTTCTAGCAATCTCATGATGTAGTTCTTGGCTTGGCTAGTATGCCAAAAATATACAAAACTTTTTTTTAAAATGTTTGAATGCTCACAAAGGTGTATTTGGGAATGAAATGTGTGTTTTGTGAGCTTTCTTGCCACTTTAAAAATAAAAAAAAAACTGACTGGTGTGGGAACAGGTGAAGGGGTCCGATGAATGAATGTGTGCAAAAGGGTATGTATCCCATCTTTCTGGAGCTCAGAACCCCAGTGACAGGGAATTTGCAAGCCTGGAAGGCCATTCCTGATCAGGACTGTGGGCTGCCCCCTCTTGACCCCGGAGGCCCAGCTGGCTGTCAGATGGGGGGGTTGTGTGTGTTCCCCTCTGATGGCTAACCAGCATTTCAAATGGCTGCTTTCCGACACCCCACACTTCTCTCCCTTCCTTACATGAGGCTGGCTTCCATGCTAATTTGTCTCATGCAAATTTATAAATTCACATCCAACACTCCAGTAGGGGAATACCCTTTTTTCTCCCAGGATTGCTGACATTTTTATTTCACATTTTTGGCAGTCCTCTGTGATTGTGCCATGTTCGGGGCATGCCAGAGCAAACTCCTGTAGCCAGAAACATGCAGTGTGACATGGCGCCCGAGAGGGAGGGCAAGCAAGGCCAGGGCCCTGAACGTCCTCGGCCTGAAAGTACAGGCTCCTCCCTGGGCCAACATCCTGAAAATCCTCCTTTTATTATTCTTGATTATCATTTATGAGCAGGTTTCTAGACCTTATGACATCTGGACGGAGACTCACTGCGTAGCTGGAGGAGGGTGCTGAAAAGCTGCGTGGGAACAACAGAAGCCTCCTTCCCCAGGTCAAAGAAATCTGGAAAGGGAAGCTCGGAAAGGAATCTGGAGATCATCTAGTTCAACCCCTTGCCAGGGGAGAATCCCTCTCTACAGCTCCATGCTAAGCAGCAGCTGTTCTCCCAGGTTTCACACAGGCCCTCCTGGGGATGACCTGAACTGTCTGCAGACCAAGCCCATAAGGCTGTGCAGAGGGGAGGCCCTTGGCTGTAGTTGGCTGAGCTTCCCTTCCCTGAAGGGCAAGGCAGGGAGAGGAGAGGATCAGAGCGGCCAGCAGAGGAGGTGGGAGGAGCTAAAAGAGGTGCTGTGCTGCAGTGGTTAGAGCAGGTCCCTCCCCAGCTGAGAGGTCTCTGGAGAAGGAGAGGAAACCCCTGGTTGTCTGCCCTGGGGGGGTGGTCCCCAGGAACATACACTGGCCACCGTGAACAGGGAGGATGGTGAAGGACCACAGAGGCAGGGTGCCAGTGGGGAGCAACCCAATTTGTGTAACAGGCTAGTGCGCAAGTTCTGGAATGACGGCATGGCTGGAAGTGGCCATCCAGCATCCAAGGCTCACCAGGGGGTCAAGAACCATCTCTCTACATGCTCCACCTTGACTTTTTTGACACCTTCCCCACCATGGATTCTTCTTCCTTCCCCTCCCTCCCTCCTTTCCTTCTGCCTTCTTCTTCCCCTCCCTCCCTCCCTCCCTTCTTTTCCCCTTCCTTCTTCCTTCCTTCCCAGGGCATCGTTCTGTTCTGTCTGTATTTCAACAGCTGACAGCACGTGACATCTGATGAGACTGCCTTTTGCAACACAGCTTATAAATTCTTATCTTCCAGAGTGCAATGTAGGGTGGAGATGTCCATTATCAAATGGAATGGGGAAACATCCAGATTTTAAATTTCAGCTCCTCATCCCCCCAAAAGCTGGGGAATATGGAGTCCCTGCTATCAATTTATTTTGTGCAGGATCTCTCTTTATAGTGAGAACAAACTGGGTTCTCTGACACCAAATTCTTCTGTAGTCCAAATGGCATTTTACCCTCAAACTGCAGGTGGGGTATAATAATTAATAGTAATAGTAATACTAATAATTTATTATACTTGTATCGCCAAGGCTTGGGACCTCCACCTTTAGCATAAAGCAAGCAGTGGTTATTGAAAAGCAGCTGGTCTGGTCCTGAATTTCTCAGAAGATCCCATTCTGGGGCCCTTTGGCCACTCAACCAGGGCCGAGGGTGGCCATGCTGGGACTGCAGACCGGGCGAGAAGGCTCTGCTCCCACAATGGCCCTTTTGCGGTGGCGGTGCGTGTTGCTGCCCGCTCGGTGCAGATGCCCTGAATTCCTGCCCGGCTGCTGTGGAGGCTGGGCGAGCCCGGATTGTGAGAGAACAGCCGCGGCCCCCCAAGGCGTAAAACTCGGCATTCCTGGCTGACAGCTGGAAAGGCCACGGTGGGGGGCTGAGATGTTCCTTCTGCTGTTGAGTGGAGGGCTTGCCATGGGACAGTCGGGAGGGGATGGGGGGCAAGCGAATTCGAGAAGAGGCTGGAGGGAAGGGGGAGATGGGAAAGGGCAGCTCGGCTTAGGCTGTGGGCTTGGATGTGTGGGGTCCCTGCGCTCCCTCCCCCTCGGCTAACGTCTACGACCTGAAGCCAGGTCAGCAGTCAACTCCTCTGCAGGGTGATCGTGCACAAAAGTGCCCAGTGTCAGAACAGAACCAAGTCCTAAGGCTCAGAAAGGGCCTCCGAGGTCCTCTAGTCCAACCCTCACCTCATACCAGTGCAGAAAGCAGGAGGAGACAAAATCTGGAGCAGTCTTTCTCAAGCTTATCAACTTTAAGATGTGTGGACTTCAACTCCCAGAATTCCCCAGCCAGCATGGTCACAGTCCCATCCTCAGTCAGCATAGCTGGCTGGGGAATTCTGGGAGTTGAAGTCCACACATCTTAAAGTTGATAAGCTTGAGAAAGACTGCTCCAGATTGTCTTGGGGCACCATTCAAAGTGATGGCCAGACTCTGATGCATTTTCTATTGCTGCCACTGAGGGGGGAGGCAGGGGTGTCCAACAGGTGGGGTAAAAGACGTCCAGATGTTGCCCAAACGAAACAGGCAGAGCTCCAATGGCACCACTGTGGCTGCCACCTTGACCCAGCTCTGCAGACACCCCTGGATGGAGGGAAGAAGAATTGAGAGCTTGAAAATTGAGAAATGGAAAGATTGTCCTCCTCTGGAGAAATTCCTTTGTGATTTCTTTCTCTCCCACACAGCACAATTTCTCTGGCCACAGATACGTATTTACATGTTACAATCATTTGCACGCTGCTGGATGCACAGGGCTTTAGGCAGCTTGCAAAATTAAAATGGGCCAAACCCTGTGTAAAATTCCCGTCTGTTGCTGTCCAGTTAGAAACTTTCTGCTCCCAAAGAGATGTTTTTCATAGTTTTTTTGGAAGGAAAATGGGGTGGGGGCTATTCAGATTTTGGGGTCAAGCCATACCATAGTGAGGGGGCTGCTTCAGCAAAGGTCCTCCTTGAGCTCCAGTTTCTGAGGGACAGGGCCCCCGAGCCTCCCTTCCTGGCTAGATGGTGGAGGTCAGGCTGTTCCTGGCGAAGGCGATGGCCCACGCTTTGCAAATAACAGCCAGAGCCTTAAATGGGGCATGGCAGTCAGTGTGGTTCCACAGCATGAGTGCTGTTTTCCAAACCAGCCAGCACTGGTCAGCAAGCAAGTCGTCTCATTCCAGCCCCGACTGTAGCTTCCAGATCATCTTCAAGGGCAGCTCCCTGCCCAGCAAATTGCAGCAGTCTAACCATGAGACGACAGAGGCATCAGTCACTATCTTCAGCACCTTCTGGTCCAGGAAAACAAAACTGGCAGACCAGGCTGAGCTGGCTGAAGGCTGCCCTGGCTGTGACCTCCACCTGCTGTTCCAGCAGGAGTTGCAAGTCCAGAAGACCCCCCAGATTGTGTAGCGTCTCTTTTGGGGAAGAGTCCCAAAGGGAGAGCGAAGATGGAACATCCATGGATGAGGGGTGGTCTCTCTACCAGCAACAACGCCATCTGGGTTGCGGTCTCAGTCAAATCCTGCCCACCCCTCCCTCCAGGATCCAGCCCCAGGTCAGGACCTCCACTGGGTCTCCTGCTCTTCCAGGGGCAAAGATCAACAGCTGAGGGCATCAGGCGGAGCAAAGCGTTTCCAGAGTTTGGCCGGCTTCTGGGGTGCCGCTTAGCTTAGCGCTGGGCTTTTGAGGGGCACCTTTACAATTTGCAGGACTGGGTTGCTTGTTCTTCTGGGGTTGGGGTTGGGGCTGCCCTCCCCCCCCCACTAGTTTTAAGGGTCGTTCTCCAAGATCAGGTTGAGATCCGCCCCTGCTCGTTCAGCAAAGCTGCCGGGCTGTGGTTGTGCCAGATTTCCAGGCTGATAACACAGCCCACGTGATAATAGGCTGTTACTTCCTTTCCTGAATTCCTCTTCTTTTGCAAAGTGAAAAATAATCATTTCTAAGTTTGCAGAAACAGAACTAGGTCCTTGGACAAAGTGTTTTAGCAAAGCTCTGAGAGAGGACGGGGTCTTTTTACTGCACCTAGACCAAGGAGTCCCACTTTTTGAGCCCAAAAAGCACTCCCCCTATTTTTTTTGGAGTGCCACTTTCACACTCCTTTTTCCATTCTTCTGTCCCCCAATAACACTTTGAAAATAACTATGATTGTTTTAACTTCTGCCAAATCAGAAACACTAAGATCAAGGAGCAGAAATAATCATCAGGCCCGGAGCTATCCTGAGTCCTCCAGGAACAAAAATTGCCTCATTTCCGCCCTTCATTCCCCCTCCATGTAGAAGGACAAAAAAGAAAGGGAACAAAAGCTAAGAAGGCTGGTCTTTGTTCTGCTTCCATCCTTTCAGAAAATGGACAGAATCTGGCTCATTTCATCCCCTTGGGCTGAGAGGGAGCTTCAATGTTTGCATTGGTCCTTCAGGGCATGTCATCCGCCATGCCTCTCGAGGACCTTCTGGGCAACTGAAGCTGAAGAGCTGGGAGGACACCTGTAGCAAGAATTCCCCCCCCCCCGTGGGAAAATGGCCTGCCCCCCCATGCACTGCAGAGCCCCTGTATTTCCAGCTGAAAACCAGCTCTATCTCACAGCTAAGCTGAAAGAAATTGGCTCAGCTGCAGAAGGCAATATTTATACTTTTATCTTTATTAGGATGACTGAACAGAAGTTTTGGGGTTTTATGGTGAGCTGCCTAGAGTCACATGAGTAGGTGATGTACAGATACAAATATAGATAATAAATAGATAGATACAGGCATACGTGTATATAGCTACTTGGAGCAATGAAATGTGGTACCATCTATTTAGCAAGGGGCTGCGCCTGGCTTTTTCTACAGATCTCTTGGCAGGATTGGAAAGAACCGTACCCCAATCCTGTACATCAGTTTAAAGCAGCATTTTTCTTGCAAAGGGTCCACGACGGTACCACTGAGCCCAGCGCTTGCCCTTTTCTATAGGATAGGGGGAACCTGGCTCAACCGTAGTTTGTGAGAAGGATCTGGGTGTCCTGCTGGATCACAGATTAAGCATGGGCCAGCAGTGTGATGCAGCTGCCAAAAGAGCTAATGCAATTTTGGGCTTCACTGAGTTTAATGTCGAGGTCACTGGAGGAGATGGTTCCACTCTCGGCGGCCCTGGTCAGCCCACACCTGGGAGACGGTGTCCGCATCTGGTTGCCATGGTACGAAGAGGAGGGGGAGGTGCTGGAAAGCGGGCAGAGCAGAGGGACAAGGACGGGGGCGGGGGGGGGGAGGCTCGATCCTGGAAGAGCCATTTGCTCTGTTTAGCCCGAAAGAGGCGGCCACAGAGGAGACATGAAAATGGCCTTCCGATACGTGGAGGGATGTCCCAGGGAAGGGGAGGTGGGTTTCTTCTCCGGAGCAAGAGCTGCGGGGGGCTCTGCTTTGGGGGGTCCAATCTCAAAATCAGGAGGAATGTCCTGCCTGGGAGAGCCGTGAAGGGGTGGACCAGCCGCCTCCTGGAGCTGGGGCGGGGGGCGGCTCCGTCCCTGGAGGGTTGCAAGCAAGGCCGGACAGCCGTTTGCTGGGGATGGTCTGAGGATTCCTGCCCTGGGCAGGGGGCTGGATTAGGAGACCCCCAAGGCCCCTTCCCACCCGGGAGTTCTATGATCTCATTTTGAGCCTGTTGAAAATGTCAGCGAGCCCCGTCCTGATATTCTGTGGTGTGGGGGGATGGATCCTCCCTTCCTACAGTGTCCCGGCCAAGTCAGATGGCCGGATTGTGACTGACAGGAGAACAACCCAAAACTTCATTCAAAAATCCTTATCAAATGTTAACCTTCCTTTCTTCTTTCTTCTGTAATATTTGACTTTGGGGAGGGCTGAAGGAATTAAGACATCTGGCCAGAACCTTTGCCAGCAAAGACGCTGTAAATTAGAGTGACATATTTAAAGACAGATGCAGCTTTTCCATTGCAAAGTTTTGTAGACTCACTCCAAGCTCAGCTGGAAAAGGAAGTGCTTTTCTCTGGCAGTATTTGATGTATGTCTAAGTAGAGAAAGAGAGGGGTAAATCTCAGGCTGTGGCATGTGATCATCGGCTCCATTAGTTGCTGATCTGGGAGACGCCCAGAAGAAAAAAAAAGTGGATTTTTAAGCGGGTGGATTGTCGTCTTTTCTGTTTCAGTAATTCCAATGAGAAAGTGAAGCATGCATAAAACACTACAAAAAAAGAATATGGTCTTTCTGTAACCAGATTCCACTTTATATTGAGATTCCATTCCATTCTTTCAGGATATGCACTGGTACAATACCACACCAAATACAACCGAGCTGGGGGGTCAAAAAAGTCAAGATGGTGGCCACAACCATGTGATCAAAATCCCGCCCCTTTTTTATGCATGTTGCATGATTGAGGCTGCTGCCTTGACACCCCCTGCCCCCCCCACTCCCGGTGACCAAGCAAATGATTGCTCTTTCTGAAATGATCCAAGGGCGCATCCCATTAATCAAAGATCAAGATGGCATTTTTGTAGTGCTTCTGGCAATCTGCTTGCCCGGTTCAGAAATACAGGATGGAAAATAACGCAGTAGAGCTAGAACAATTAAAATCAACTGCAAACTTTGGCCAGTCACATTATTCTGTGTGAAATATTAGAAATAAGAGAAATGACGACAAAGCAGTGGTGTGTTCATTAAGCCTTGGCCAATCTGGAATACCAACTCTAGGGAGAATATTTAGAAGAGCAGGAGGGGGGGGGGGTTGTATGTGTGCTTTGCTGTGACAAATTGCACACGGCTGGAACCCAGAGTGTGCTACAGTCAAATGTGCCAAGTTAGATCCAGTTCCTTCTTCTGGATAATTAGGACATTAATCTCCTAACCATGAAGCAACTTCGAGTTTATTTGATGACTCCAGATGGCAGGGGCTCTAGCAGAGACGAGAATCTTCCGATTGGGTTGAGTCTCCTACTCAAAATTGAACACGGGGAAGATTTTTTTCCCTTATAAGGCCAAAGAACTTTTTTTCCCAATTGCACAGAAGCTGAACATTGTAACTAGGTTGCCATTCCCTTTGCCAAAGAGACAGGACGTCTGAGTCTATTCGAGTTTTAAAAAGTGTTCGTTTTGGGGGGTTTTGGCCAAAACTTTGTTGAAATTCGGAATAGTACTACCCTCTCTTGCTGCTAGTCAACCCCCCCCCCGCCAAACCCAGGGCCGCAAGTGGGGGGGGGAGCAAGCGGGGCAGTGCCCCCGGCGCCGCGCTGGGGGGCGGGCAAACTGAGCGCTGGGGGGGGGCGCCAAAATGGGCGTGGAATCGATGTTTGCCCCGGGTGACACACACCCCAGTTGCAGCCCTGTCCAAACCAGGTCCTCAGCCTCCCCCCAGGAAACTGGGCTGCAAAGCCCGGCGGTGCCCGGGTTGGGCGGAGGCTGAAAAGCCTGGGAGACGCCGGGCGGACCTGCCCAGGCCGCGCACCGCTGGTCCTTATGGCCAGCAGCCGTTGCGGGTCCCCGCGAGACCCAGGGCAGCTTCCTGCGGGAGGTGGGAGCGATGAGCGACGGCTGTAACGTGAGAAGGGACCGTCGGCCGATCCATCTTCTGATTGCCTCCTTCCCGACGGGCTCCCGGCATCGCAGTTCAGCCACCCACGGATACGAGGACCCCGTGGCTATTAATAATATTGTCAAGGAGATTTAATGCCAGCTTAAGGCACTGGGAAGCGGTTCCCCCGTCCTTCCCGCGTTCGGCCAGAGCGGCAGCTGCGAGACGCAGCGGCCACCCATCACGAGCTGGGCCGTAACTCGCAACTCGCATTTCGCTCCAAAACGCGAGGGGGAAGGGGGAGGCCCGCCCCGTTCCCTCGGCCCTTGGCTCCTTCTGCCGTGACGAACCGTCCGCGAGGCCAGCAAAGTTTGAAAAATTCATTTTGATTGGCAGCAGGGCACGGAAAATTTACTCGGCGGAGAGCGGGCTGATCCAGGGCCTTGGAAGAGAGGCTGCTGGACTTTTAAAGCCTCGCAAATTGGCTGCCGGGTTTGCAGGCAGAGTATGGAATGGGTCCACTATGGATTTTTAGTTCGTTCTTTCTTCCCATTTTTAAAAGATAAAATAAAACAACCAGATGCTCGAATAGAAAGGGAAATGAGGGAGAACAAGGGGTCGGCACTCTTCCGGACCCCGTTTTGCTCAGCTGGTCTGCGGGAGAGGAAGTTGCTCATTGGAGGTCTGGCTTCCTCTGAGTGACGGCTCGTGAGGGTTTGTGGTCAGCCAGTTCCCCAGCCTTTTCGTCGCTGTGCTGACAGATGTGTGTGTTTCACTTCCTCTTCTCTTTCCCACATCTGTCCACGGTGCCACACTGGCCACGGTCTTCCTGGAAGCCACTCGTGTGCCAAAAGGAGCCCAAGGCTTCCCTTACGTGGATGCTGCACCCCTGGGCAAGAAGGCGGCGCAAGCATGGGGGGGGGCAGTTTGACCAGGGCCAAAGTGAAGTATTCTCCGGGGAGGGGGCTGAGGGCGGGAAGGAAGCAAAGACGGCAGCCAAGAGGGGGCTCCTGCAGGCCTGGCCTGGGTCACCGTTCCCCGGAAACTGATCAGGTGGTAAGGCCTCAAGGGCCCGGGGGCCGGATCAGGCCAAAGGCAGGTCGATTCCAGCCTCCTTTGGCCAGCTGGGGTCCTTGGATGGAGCCCACCCCGGCATCGGCCGCACATGGGGACACAGGAGCTGGTCTGTCCCCCCACGCGTCTCCTGTCCAAGCCACCATGAAGTCGTGAAGGTCCTCATGGGAGCAACCCACCTTTTTGTTGGTTTAATTATCCGGTTTGGTTGCCATTTTATGTTTTATATATTGGGTTGTTTTTTTTAAGATTGTAGCGTTATTTTTCTCTGTTAGTTTCTGTTGTGTGCCACCCAGAATCATATTCTTTGAGTTGGGCGGCCCTGCGAATCTGGTAAATAAAACTATGAACGCAAGCTACGGACTTGGCAAAATCCATCATTCGGAGACCCCTGTTGATGGACGGACGGAAGGAAGGAAGGGTCAAGTTATCCAGAGCACCCTGAAGATCTTGGGACATCAGCTGGGAAGAGGAACCCCACATGTTGCTCTCTCTCGGTGGTTGTGCTTTGCAGGGCGGGGGCAGCTCAAGCACATGTGTCCTTACCCACCCACCGCTCTGCCCCAAGGCTCTGCTCCGCCCTTCCTCCCAAGGAGGAATCCCCCCCCCCCGCAGAGGCGGGTGGTGCAGGGGGTCTGGCTGCCCGGGGCGGGGGGAGAAGGCTGAGGGTGCAGGAGCAGAGGGGGGGTCCCTCCCACTCCCCAGCAAAGGACCTGTTCCTCCTGCAGAAAGGTGGCAGGGCGACTGAGCGGGGGGGGGGGGCACCCGGGCTCCTCCCCCTGTCCAGCTCCGGCTGCTGCGGAGGGGCGTAAGAGCAGCCGACGTTCCTCCTGCGCGTCCCTCGGCGGCCCGAAGGAGGCGCCCGACAAGGGCAGTGCCGCTCTCAGCAGCTGGTCGGGGAGGTGGGACGGATGGCAGGATTTGCGGGTGCGGGTTCGAAACCCCCTTCAGCGAAAAGAAAGGGGGAGGCAGAAGAAAGGAGGGTCCCTCTTTCTGAAGAGGCCGCTCTCCGGAATACATGAAGAGCGGTACTTTCAAGACAGAGATGCCGAGGATGGGAAGCACTGGAGCGAAACAGAGGGATCCAAACACGAGTCCTTTTGTTCATCTCCTCAGTGATTTGTTTTATAAAAGGAAAGAGAAAGTACACAAAGTATCTTGCCAGAGTCATGAGTAAAATACAACTTAGCAAAATCTGTATTATTCTAACATTCGTACAAGTGCTATTATTTATGTGTGTGTGTGTACACACACACACACACACACGTGTATCACTTCTAGAAGATAAACAAGAAAAACAGAACTATAATGGTGAACTATAATTAACTATCTAAGAATATAACCAGCTACTATAGGCAACCTGCTCCAGATACAGAATAAAGAATAATTTCTAAAGAGAAACATGGAATATTTAAAATGAAATAATTAACATTGTTTACCTCCTCAGTGATTAGTTTTGTAACAGGAAAAGAACAGTTAAAAATGCAGTATTCCTTTTTGCTGAAGTCATGAACGATTCAGACTTATAATGCAATTTATAAACTACATTTTCTTATGTTTTTCTGTCATATGTGAACTCTAGCAAGCATAATACAAAACAATAAGAACTTGTTTAACTATGGCTAACTCTTTGCAAAACAACAACTTTAAAACTTTCTTAAACTGAATCTACTGGAATATTCTCCTTATCCGAATCCTATTAAAATTGAAAGCAATTAAAAGTTCAGTTTCAGTGAAGTCCTATTCCAGTGTTTTCAAATGGACTTAAATAACAAATAAGGCCCATCAGGTTTAATCTAGGACCACAACATTTTAAATTTATGATTAAACATTTGATACGATAAAGACAAATATAGAATTAAAGGAGAACAGTTAAGAGAACCATTGAAGGCAGCTGAGAACGGCTTTGTCATTTCGCTGTGGTTAATAAGCACATAGATCTTGCACATGGTTTGAAAAACAAAAAACGTAGCTTTCCATTTATTACTTGCCCACCACAGTAAAGTAGATTCAATAATTTGCCAATTTTCAGAGGCTTGTTTAGAGGGTGAGGACTTCCTGCAGCCATTCACTGAAAAGATGCAGCAAAAATAAATGGTTAATTCCAGCACATTTTGCAGCGCTGAACACACTTTTTAAGAGCGGAGGGTGCACAGGAATAAGACAGTGTGCTGTGGAGCTGATGAGCTCGGTTGATTTTAACCCACCAACTTGCCGATGAATATAAATTCCCTTTTCAGGAGAAGAGAATCTCTGCAGCTCAGGGTTCATCTGTGGAGTCCCCAGTGCGCTCTGAGCTGGGTGGTTGGCTTGCAGACCTTTCGTTGCCAGACTAGGTGACATCATCAGTGCGAGATGACGCTCACTGATGATCGTCGCGCTGATGATGCCGTCTACATCATCTGCAGACAAACCAGCCAGCTCAGAGAGCACCAAGGACTCCACAAATTCCCTTTTGCTCTGGTTTATCAACAGAAAAGGGCACGAACAGAGAAATCTATTCAGTTTACCTTGGAATGCCAATCTGTCTCTTAGAACTGCAGCAAACTGGGTTTCCCTTGGTTCCATACGGGGAAGACAGAAGGAACCAGAGCAGGGTTTCTCCAACTTGGCCGCTTTAAGATGTGTGGACTTCAACTCCCAGAACTCCCCAGCCGGCTGGGGAATTCTGGGAGTTGAAGTCCACACATCTTAAAGTGGCCAAGCTGGAGAAACAGTGAACCAGAGGTTGGCTAATCAAGGCTTGGAAGAACTACAGTGGATGTGAGAGATTTCCCAGGCATGGAGAATGGCTTTCCCAGAGACTGAGGGCTTCCCAAACTCACCCAAGCTGAACCCATCTGCGCAACTACTAAAAACAATGCACAGTTTAGCGGGCTGGGATAATTCCTTCCAGCCCAGGTCTCGGGTGCTCTGGGCAGATTGGCAGCAGCTGAGGGCATCACACACCTTCTGCACCCTGGCACCCCAGATGCACGGGAGAGCCACTCCCACACGTTTGTGCATCCAGACTTTTCGAGGGGGCCAGGTTGGGCACGCCTGCGAGAACCCCAGCTGCAACCCCTGCCTTCAACTTTAGCAAAGGAAAGGAGGCGCTTGGCAAAGCTGAAGGCCTCTTTTTGATTTCCCAGGGCTGTTACTGACATCTGGTGGTCAATAAAGTTGCCTTCTGCTCTTTTTCCAGAGCTGTGGGCCCAGTGCACCTCAAACGGATGGGTCAGCCCCAGGAGAAAACAGGGGCAGCGCTCGGTACGGTCTGTGGGCCAGGAGCCTGGGAGGCCAGGGACGCTGGCTGGGGTGGGGGCGGGGACTCCGCTTCTGTACTTGATAAACCAAGTTTGGGAAACTGCGGACCAAATATGGGTTGTTCCCAAAGCAACGGCATGCTCTTGAAGCGGTGAGGCTTCGACTGCATGGTCAGGGCACAAGCTTGACCTTTCTGACCCCCACCCCCAGCAGGTGCCCTGCCACCGGGCTCACTTGCATTCCCAGATTCACCTGATTCACTGGGGCTCGGACCCCACGTCTTCCGGCTGTTCCTCCTGGCCCTGATCCGGAGCTGCTGCTGGATCTTCTGATTGACCTGGGACTTCTGGCGGTTCAGCCGTTTCCCCATCACCACGACCTCCTGCCTGACCCTTCTCCGCCTGGCCCAAGCCTTCTTCCGGCTGGCCGGCCCTTTCGGATCGCTCAGGAGACCCCAGTGGCCCCAAGGGCTCAGTCAGCATGGAGCTGTCGGTGTCTGTGGGCTCCGATTCCTGGTCAGGTGGTTGGAAAACTTGGAAGGGTTGGGGCAACACGCCGAGTTCAAAGGCCTCCAGCCTCATTTCCATCACGTCGCGAATTAAGCCTGGACAAGGAATTAGCCTGGATCAGAGTGGATCCTGACCATTTCCTGGTTATGTTAACATCCGTGGATCATCGTATTTCTCAGCTGCTGTATTTACTTTTATTTTTGTATGTTATGGTTGTAATTTGGTTTTTAATTGAGTTCAGGATTGTTTGCCACCCAGAGTCACTTGTTTGAGATGGGCGGCCATACAAATGGAATAAATAAATAAGAAATAAATAAGAATTTGCCAGCCCCAGTTATAGCAAGCTCCTGATGGTTGTGTTTCTTGGTTGGAAATGCTCAGGCTGTGTGGCTGTTTAGGGGACAAGCCACCCGGAGACTCCCCTCCTGCCTCTGGATTGCATGCGTCTCATCTCCCTTCTGCCCCTCTCCCAGTGCCCTACAGAGATGGTGTGGGGGGCTCTTCCTGTCACTGGGACAAACTGAACTTCTGTCACTTTCTGTCTTCCTTCCTTCCTTCCTTCCTTCCTTCCTTCCTTCCTTCCTTCCTTCCTTCCTTCCTTCCTTCCTTCCTTCCTTCCTTCCTTCCTTCCTTCCTTCCTTCCTTCCTTCCTTCCTCAGATAGAGCCTGAGATGGCAAGAAAAGGGGGACCACCAGGATTTACCCCCCTGTCACCATCTGCCAGGACATCCCAGGACATCCTTTGTTGCCCTTTGTGGATTGTCTGAGAATTCAGGCAGGGTGGGGGGATAAAATCTCCCTCCAGCTGAGTCAAACAGTCTCTGAGATAATCCGCTCTATTTGCAGGGGACCAAATTGGTGGTGGGGTGGGGGTGGGGATGGCTTTTGGAGTATCTTCTTTGGAGAGGGGTTGAAGAAGAAAAATATGAATAAATCTGGCTCAGTTTTTAGCACACGAAGAGACAGTATGTTTAGTTTGAGCTTCTGGTGAAAGAAGACAAGAAGTTGGGGGGATTGGCAGGGGGAAGGAAGAGTTTCAAATTGCCCTGAAATTCAGGAGAGATGAAAGGCAAATTAAAGATTTTTTGTAAGGGTTTCCCCACTTTCAACAGCTGTGCTGCAATCTACATGGCGCCTGCCTCTCTGTCTTGTCTTTGCAATGCAGGAGGCCAAAGGCACACGAGTCATGGTCCTGCTTTTGTCAGGGCTGCTCAGCAAAGGGGCAAAGCTAATAAAATTATGTTATATATTCAAAGTGATTTTGTTGCTAGAGGGGAGCCGGTTTGGGCCACAACGGTCCAGTCCAGCCTTCAGCCTGGGGAATTCTCCTTCCAGGAGACCCCAGCCCACCTGCATTTACTGGGAGACTGCTGAGGGGGGGGGGTCCTCATCTCCTTCAGACAACGTGTGAGCCCCCATTTCAAAACAGCTCAACTGTTGGTGAAACAAGCTCTCACGTACTATCAGCAATGACTCGGCTGAGGATCTTCTTCTCCAGCAATGTCTCCATCTTCACCATTATCCAAGGCATGAAGCCCATCTCGATGTCTGGTGGTGAAAGAACAGGTGTCACCGTCCTCAGGGAAGGGGTGGAGGAGGAGGCCCATCATCCCCAGCCACTGTGGCCTGTGGCTGCACGGTGCCCTCCACTGAACCACAGAGACGGAGGGAGCTATTCAGGGCACCAAGGAGCCCAACCCTGTGCCAGAGGCTGCCGGGAGCAGCTGCGATGACGTCACCCATGTCATGATGTTACTTGTACAATGATGTCATGGCACATGGGATGCCTATTGCCCCCCTCTGCCCCCTGTCACCAAGGCCCCATGCCCGATTTCCAATCAAGGACCAAGGGAGCCTTTGCTGTCCATGACGGTCGTAACGGGGTCCTCTGCCTTTTGGTAAAATTGGTGAGTTGGAAAAGGTGCTACCAGATTCCTTCAAAGGCCAGCTGAAAATCTGGAGCTAAGCCATTCAAAGGTACTTGTTAAACTGCAAAGTCCTAACGGGATCTTTACATTTCTTTAAGCAGAGATCTGCCCTGGGGTGTTTCAGGAGCCGCGCCTCCTGCGGCCGCAGATCAGAGGACGCTGGCCCTGGGTGTAAGGGTGCTGGCATTCAGACATGCCCCCATGTGACATTCTGAGCCCCCCGGGCATTCGGAGAGAAACTTACATATCTTGCGTTTGAGTAGGGAACATTTTTAGACCAAGGCAGCAACTAAAATGTAGTCGCCTTCCAAAACTGGGACCTCTGTGTATTTTGCTGTGTGGCCAGCCAGTGAAAGATACATTGGGGAAAAAGTGCGCGTTCAGTGAATATCGGATGGTATGCATGAAGATAATAACCAATTATGCCAAGGAAAGGCATTTGCCAGAACAGTAGGCAACGTAGCCAACCAAAAATGCGCTTTTGAAAAAACACAGCAAACTTATACAGGAATGTTCATATAAACCAGGGGGGTCTGCAGGGCTGGGGTCAAAAAAGTCAAGATGGTGGCCACAGCCACGGGATCCAAGCTTGGCCCTTTATAATGTACATTACACGGTTATGGCCACCACCTTGACTTTTTTGATCCCCTGCAGACATGCCTAATGCAAACTTTTCTTTTTTTTTTAAATCACATATGGGAATGGGATGAACTGAATTTACAAATGGAAAAATGAGCAATGTTGAATTGCTCACATCTGCAGAAGGGAAAGGCTGAAACTGAGCTGTCCACCCACCCATCCATCCATGCATCCATCCCTAATCCTTACTGGCATCCAGGATAAATCAGGATATCAGAGCCTGAAAGACCTCAACCCGGGTCTTTTCTGCTCCTACCTTCAGGCAGGAAATTTCCAGCATTAACCAGCGAAACTGCCTCCCTCCACCCGCCGCACCTCTTTCCACGGGGTCGTAGAAGTATCCGCTGTCGCGAAGGCTGCCAAAGACGGACGGAAGGAGGTCCGAGAGGTAGCGCTGGGCGAAGGCTCGGGCCGCGATCTTCTCCGCCGTTTCTTTCTCCTTCTTTGTGATTTCCGTCTGCTGCTTTTTACGACGTTCCTGTGGGGGGGGAGTGAGACGGGTCGTGCAGCCAGGCTCCCCCCAACTGTTCGGCTGGGTTTCCCTGGGGGCGGCTTCAGCCTTTCCTGCCCAAAGCCCACTGACCCTTGCCGCGCCTTCTTTTGCTTCCCTGGCAACCCCGGGGCGGTGGGGTGGTTCTTGCCTCGTTTTCATGCTTAATGTTGCCCATTGTAATTCCCAGGACTTGGAAGAGGGGGGCTGGCACTCAAGGCCCCTTCCCAAGGCCCCTAGAATGCCGGTGCCAAGGTTGGCCAGATAGTGGGACAATCTGGAGCAGTGTTTTTCAACCCTGGCAACTTTAAGGCATGTGGACTTCAACTCCCAGAATTCCCCAGCCAGACACTGATCTGGGGTAACCCAAAGACATTTGTGTTTCAGCACTGGGAGGTGTACTGTGTGCTGAGAGGGCCAACTCTCCTGCTCTGGAGAGATCCAGCCCTCTCTGATGGGCCTTTCGCCATGCCCTCTCCCCAGAAGAGCAGCCTTGCAGGACCAGGCCAAGGTCCAACCACACGGCGCTTTGGATCCCAACCCCTGAAGGTGCTGCAGAGTGCACAGCTCTCTCAGGTAGCCATGCCTTAAAGCAGCTGCGTCTTTCCTGTGCGTGCAGCTGCCCTCTGCAGCCGATGCGCATCCTGGGAAAAGAGGCCCTTGCTTTCTGGCGTTGCTGGCAGGTGCTGCAGGCCACTCCTGGGTGTCCAGAAGCACATTTGAGGTTGGGATGCAAAATGCTGCACAGCCTTATTGACTGTGGCCAGGCAGCTGCTTTCGTAAGGCAAAGCAGCAACCGCCGAAGGCCATAAAAGGAACGCCCTTTGCTTTATTTTTTTTTCCTCCCAGAGACTGGGGTGGAGTGCCCCTAAAGATGGAGGTTCCATTTACTTATTGGAAAAACAGCTGTCCCTTGATACCCCCTCCCCTTCGTCCTGTAGAAACATGTCTGCCCTGCTTTGCAAGGCACTTCCGCCAACTTTCCACAGCTTTGGGCCAAGAGGTGCCCAGTGCTGACTGTCAATCCAAGAAGTAGCAGAGGGAGAAGGGGGGGTGCTGCCCCACTTCCCTTGGGCCCTGATCCCACCCATGATTGGCATGCACCCCTTTCCATGGGAAGGTCCTGACCAAATGAATATTCTCCTGCTCTTTCCGAAACTAAAAATGACTAACACAGCCTTTTTTTTTCAAATCTGTCCAATCGTGTCTGATTCTCAGAGACTGCCTGGACAAGCCCCTGCAGTTTTCTTGGCAAGGGTTTTTGGAAGTGGTTTGCCATTGCCTCCTTCCCGGGGCTGAGAGAAAGTGGCTGGCCCAAGTTCACCCAGCTGGCTTTGTGCCTGGCGGGACTCGAACTCAGGGCCTCCTGGTTTCTAGCCTGGTGCCTTAACCACAATGCCGAATTGGCTCTCAGCACAGTCTAGGGTCTGCCTTTCTCCCCTGTCCTTCTGTACCTTTTCTTCTCGGTGTCGCCTCTCTTGCTCTTCAAGGCGCTGGACCTCAGCGAGTTCTGCCGCCCGCATTTCGTGGAAGGCATACTGATGCGCCTGCAGGTTGGCGAGTTCCTCTTCTTCCGCCACCTCCAGCAAAGCCTGCTCTATTGTTTTGCCAACCAGAACCTCAAGCATTGGCCGGACTTCGATGTCAAAATCAAAAAGCTGCGATGGGGAAAACAAACCGGAAGAGGGAGATTTGGGAGAAGAGGCCTCTGGGGCTAGTTTCCCGCAAATTTCCTTCCCTGGGATTTCCTGTCAAGGGTGACATTTCTTAAGGAGAAGCTCCTTCCCCATTACGCTGCCTGCAGACACAGCGGGAAGCAGACGCTGCGGAAGCTGAGAAACGCCTGGATCCGTTTCGGGGCCCCGGTGAAGTTTTATGCCACTGTTTTTCCACAATGAAACCGCCGTCTCTGCAGACAGACAAGATACCTCTAGCTTCACCTTTTCCTTGACGTGCTACTTTTCTAAATGCAGAGGAACTGGAATTTCCTCTATCCTGAAATTAGGCCCTGCAAAGAAAGGTGGTTCCGTCAAAGGTCCATCTGGCTAAATGCGTACCTCTCCTTCCCATATTTGCGTGGCCACGTCTCTGCCGGTCTTTGTAGGGATGAAGAGCGGAGTGGCCGGCCGGTCCAGAAAGGCGTCTGTTTGACATTCCACGTCTACCTCGATGATGCGGTCCGCAAGCTCTTCCAGGTACAATTCTGAAATCGCATTTGGAGCACGGTTACGGCCTGTCCTCAGCCACAGCATCGTTCAGTGAAAATGCGTTTCTGCTTGAGCACCGCCCGCAACAGCCACTTTGCTTCCTCAGAGGGTTAGGGTTAAATTGTTAACCTGTCCCCTGCTACCATAGTTCCTGGAGAAACACAAATTCCCTTACACCCACTTCATGCAGAGGAGAAATAAAATAAATTGCTTGCACATTCCCCACCCTCACCCACAGTATTACTTCATCTCTGGTTGCATGAAGAAGAACAAAAAATCCATGTAGTTCCTATGAGGGCGAGCGGCAAAGCTCTCAAGCTACCTTTCCCTTTTTAAGACCTCTTAGGCCAAGGAAGCTTAGAACTGGGAGGCTTGATGAAGTTGCTGCAAATGGGGAAATGGAGATTTCCCAACACCACAAAACCACACGGGTACCTTCACTGTGGCTCCAAATACACAACAATTGAGTCAGAAATTCATTGGCTCAGCTCTCAAAAACTGTCGACATTTCTGGAGCTGATCCTGGAGCCAGAGCACTCTGTTAGAGGACCCGGAACTGCTTTTGAATTGGAACGAAGGTGACACAGACGTTTTTGGCACCGGCTTGTTCCCGAACACGTACAATGCGATCAAAAGCCTTGATCTTTGTTTAATCCTCCCATTAATTCCACCTTGGCAGTTTTGTGATGAAACAGGCCTTTGAAATTCTGTTTCTCAAGGACTGCCAAGGTTGCGCCTTCAAACACGACAGGAGGTTCCCTGCTTTTCTGCAGAAGACCCACAGGGCTACTCCTAGGAGTCCCCCTCCCATCTGCACACTTGGCCCGTGCACACTTGTGTGCCAACTCCGCAGGGTCGCATTCTTCCAGAATTCTTTCAGGAATCTGAAAAGGGGGCAGGGGGACCGAAACATAGATTCTGCCTGGATGGAAAAGGCCTTGGATCCCCCCAAGCAGAGGGGCATTTTACTCCCAGGCCTTCGAGGCAGCTGACCTGTCTGCACATCCACGTGCCGCCTGCCTTCCAGCGGTTCTGGGGTTCCGGTCCGCAGCTGTTCTTTCGCCCTCTTCCTGGCCAGCATCTTCCGATGGGCTTCACGCTGCCGTTGCAGCTCCAATGGATCCGGCTCGCTGCTCTGGAAAGCCAACCCACAACCACGTTGTCATGTTTTGGTGGGTTCCAGAGATTTCTCAGCTGGTGATGCAGTGCTGAAGCTCTGGGAGAGGACAGCCCTGTTCTTTTTAAATAATTTTTGAGAGTCCCTGGGTGGTGTGGAGGGTGCCCCCTGGAAGTGCGCATGCAGCCTCACGTGCACACAGTGGCCTTGGGTGAGGGGGAAAAGCCCCCTGGCATCTGGTGGCCAGCCGAGATGTGTGGCCAAGCAAGAAAGTAAGACAGCTGCTGGAGTGTGCAGCCTGGAAGGGCCGGGCCAGATGCCCACGCAGGACACCCTGGGCTTCTCCGATTGCCTTTAATGATTCAATATTTCCCACCTTCACAGAATAACCTCCTCCCAGGTTTCCCCAAAACACCGCCCTGTGAGAAAGGCCGGGCTGAGGGGGAAGGACCAGCCCAAAGAGCTGCCACAGCTGAGGGTGGACTCAAACTCGGATCTCTCTGATGCCAATCCAGCCCCTTCCCCGCTATGCTAGCAGGACCTCTTAGCTCCAAGGCCCTGATCCACGGCTCTGCCTCCTCACCCCTCTCCCTGCATCGCCGTTTGGGTTGAGAAGAGCCGGCTTGTGCTACTCTGCAGGGCACAGATGATGCTGGGACTTCAGCGCCCAAAGGATGCGTTGGCAGCTTGTTGGGCACCCCCGATCAAAAGCAGAACCAGAGTTTGTATACCTTTGGCCTGCTGCATTGCGAAGCCAAGACAAAGGAAAAGGCAGACTCCGTGGAAATTGCAGCATGACGCTGGACCATTGTCAAAAACATTAGTCCTTGTCTGATTCCTCCCCGTGTCACCAATCAGAGTCAATTCAGCTTGCCGTGAACATTTTCTTACAAGGGCACTTTCAGCAGTTCATGTGTGTGTGTGTGTGGGGGGGCATCCCATAGGTTTGGCAGTGAGTGCAGCTCACATATGCAGGGAGGGTACCTTTCACCACCACACAGCATTGGATGGTAACGCCGGATGCTCAAGTCCTAATACAGCTGGTGGACACCTGGTTGGAAGTGGATGAAATCTGCCAGTTAATGCATGAGCAATCGTGTCCTAGTCCAGCATCCTTAACCTTCAAAGGACAAGGGACTCCCACATTTCAGGCCTAGAACATTTTATGGCAGCTGGTTCCACCGGATCTTCCTACCCTGTTCCAAACATTTTCTCTTGCGCAGAATACGTAGACTCTTAGCAGGCCTATTTTAAAACTGACCAGCAGAGAAAGAGAGAAGATTTATGGAAGAAGAACCCACCCAAGGTAACACATGAAGGGCATAGGTGTTGCCGCGAACCACTCTCCGCTCGTACATGAGATTTGCATAGTGAACCGGTTCCTCGTCTCTGAAATAATAAAATTAAAGAGGTCGTTAAAGGAAGATTGAAAATAGCTTTTCATTTTTCCATCGCAGAAAACTAAGGCTGCCACGTCTAAGAAAATAAATCAAGGAGTAGGGGTTTGGCCTCCTAACGTACCAGCTAGGAGATGGCGAGGTGGGGGCGAGGGGTGGTTGTGTGCAGAAGACTGACCTCAGCTTTTGGGGGGTGGGGGGCAGGCAGGGAAAGATCCTTGCCAGAAATTCTGGATGGTCTTTGCTGCCCCTCCAGGCGGATAATGCCCAGCGATATGGACCAACGAGAGCCAGTTTGGTGTAGTGGTTAAGGCCCCAGGCTAGAAGCCGGAAGGCTGTGAGTTCAAGTCCTGCCTTAGGCACGAAGCCATTTGAGAGCCTCTCTCTCAGCCCCAGGAAGAAGGCAAAAGGCTTGTTCTGAAAATGCTGCCAAAACTGCAGGGCCGTAGCCAGGCAGTTTTCAGTTGGAGCTGGCCAAGCCCCTTCCCAAACTGAACCCGGGGCTCCTCGCAAGCCAAGAGGCTCCGGTAAAGAGATGAATCTGTGCAGCGCAAAGCCGGACCCTTGGTTGCTCTCTCGGGCCTGGGGCTTTCTGCCCTGGCCAGCAGTGTCCAGAGAGAAAGCGAGGAAGAGAGACGGGGGCCTTTGCTCTCCTGCAAACGGTTTTACTGATCTCCTGCATTCCAAAGTGATGCTCACCACCACCACCACCCCGGCTTCTCGGTGCCACCAGCGTGGCTTTGCTATGCCCACACAGGAAGAGGAGCCGCTGGTGGCAGTCCCTGGATTTGAGGACCCCTGTCCGAAGCCAAGCGGGGAGGAAGGGGGGGGGGAAGGAAGGAGGAGAGAGAAATGCAGGGCGAGCTGGGCAGCAGGGCACCCAATGCCAGGACATCCCTCTTTCCCACAGGGTGGCGACACCCCTCCCTCTTCGCCGCAAAGCTCAAAGGCTTTGTCTTGGGAGGAACCTGCTGGGCCAGAGGCCCTCTTCTGCTGCTCCTTTGCCCCTCTGCTGCCTCTGCCCCCCCCCCCGTTTGGGGCATTACCGGGGTGCTGGGTACTCACAGCTCATTGGTCTCCAAGGCAGTCCGATACCGCTGGCGGTTGGTCACGGCCCGGGGTCGGCTGCAATAGGAGTAGGTGCCAGCGGGCACGCCCGCCTCCTCTCGGTTGACGAGCACTGAAGTGGACGCCATGCCAGGCCACAGCCGCTGCTGGGTCAGAGAGGCCTGGCTGGCAGGCCAGGGAACAATCCTCCTTGGCAACTGTTGCCAGGTGACGTGGAGCAGGCTCCTGAGCAACGGTCGCCAAGGTAAACTGAGCCCGGGGCTTGGAGCTGCCTGGCACCCTCCCTTCGTTCCCTCCCAGCAAACAGACCGCTGGAGCCTGGCCGAGGGCAAGTGGGCACCTGGGTGGCAGGGCGGGGCAGGTGACGGAGGGACGGCTTACCGGGCAACCATCTTCCGCCAGCAGCCGGATTCCAGCTTTGACTGGCAGCCCTTTTGGAGCCTCAGGCAGAAAGGGGCCGGGGTGGGGGGGACCTTGGCCCATTGAACGGGAGCTGCACGGTGCTGGCTGCAGCATTATTTCCCCTCCAGGAAGAAGAAGGGGTTCTAGTCCTCATGGAGAGGGGTGATCTCAAGAGAAAGCTGCCTTAGATCCCAAACTGAGCAGGCAGGAGTTTCCCAGCCCCCCTGGCATGATTGGACCACGTAGATCAGGGGAGGAAATCACCCACTGGCTGTGCAGCTGAGCGGGCCTTGAGACCCCTCCAAATCCAGTTGCCCTGAGCCCCAATACCGTGTGGCTCCCCTGATCTAGCAGGAAACATTCCTTGACCCTTTTTTAAAAAAAAATTTGGAGGGGCCAACTCAGGGCAGCAAACATACCTAATCCTCCTGCCTCCTCTTCTGCCCACAACAACAACCCTGCAAGGTGGGTTGGGCTGAGACAGGGGGATTGGCCCAAAGTCCCCCAGCCAGCTTTTGTGCCTGAGGCAGGACTAGATGGAGTCCTTGGTGCTCTCCGAGCCTTGTTGTTTTCTTGCAGACGTTTCATTGCCAGGCTAGGCAACGTCTTCAGTGCGAGGAGGGAGGGGGCCTTGCTCTCAGTTTATACACCGTGGCTTGCCCTGCTTGTGTTGGTGGGGGTGTTGTTCTCTCCTTGTGAGGACAACACCCCTACCAACAACACCCCCACCAACACAAGCAGGGCAAGCCACGGTGTATAAACTGAGAGCAAGGCCCCCTCCCTCCTCGCACTGAAGACGTTGCCTAGCCTGGCAATGAAACGTCTGCAAGAAAACAACAAGGCTCGGAGAGCACCAGGACTCCGCAGCTGAACCCTGAGCTACGAATAGTCACTTCGATTGGCAGGACTGGATCTCACGTCTCCCGGCTTCTCGGCCAGCACCTTCACCACTGCCCCAAACTGCCATTTAGTGTCAATTTTTTTTTAATGATAAGTGATTGCTTAAAGGCCTGGGGAGATAAGGAGACACCCACCCACCCCTTTTTAGGCCCCCAGGTCAAGAGCTGAAGGTACCTTTTGATGCCTAACTTTGGGAAAAGACCTCAAGCCCTCTCCGCTCCAGGGAAGCTTCCTCCAGGACGGGCAAAGACCCCACTGAGGCACAGAGATTAGAGCTCGATACTGAGATGCAGTATTGTTGTGGGGTTGTGACTCAACAAACCTGGGGCTTGCGGACAAGGGGGTTCCTGGGAAGAATGGCGAGGCACATTTGCCATCTCCCCACAGTGGCCCTTTGCCCAGTGTGTGAAATGCCTGGGGCTATCGTGCACAAAACAGGTGTTCATGTGTTTTCTAAACAAACAAACCAACCAACCAACCAAAGTCCTGTTTTGCTGGGAGAGTTGCAGCTAAATGAAGCAATTGCAATGATTACGAGGAGGCAAATAACCATTTAAGGCCACTTTGGGTTCAGCGCAGCGTCCCTCAACCTCCAGACCTGTAGACTTCATCTCCCAGATTTCTCTGCAGTAGCCATGCTGGCTGGGGGATTCTGGGGGCTGAAGTTCATATACGTATATATCTAGACAGGCCTGAATTGGGAAACTGGTGTTGACTTCCTGGCTTTGGGAAAAGGACTCATCCCTCCCCAGCCTGCAAGAAGTGAAGAGTAACTCTGATGGTCCGTGTCCTTAGTGTTTGGGACAGGGACAGGGTCTCTGTGCAGGGAGAAAGCTGAGAGCCCCTTGGGTCCCCTGCAGAAGATTTCATACAGAACAGCTTCGGCTTACAGTTGTGAAATTTTCAGGTGGTCTCCCATCCACATGCCAACCAGCTCTGACACCATTTAGCTTTTAAAGCTCATCCCCCACAGGTCACTGAGCCAGAGAGGCCAAGTCCTTCACTTTCTTGCCCCATATTAGGACTTGGGGTCCCTGCAGGGAGGTTTAGGACAGATAAAAGGAACACGAAGATGAAATTTGTGGCCATCGGAGGGGACACTGGACACTCTTTGAGATGGTTTTAAAAGGGGGCCGGGAGCGAGCCAAACAGGCCGCACAAGGGGCACATCTCTGAGCACAGGCGCCTTGGATGGCATCTGGCTGGGCTCCTTGCCCCATCCACCCCAGAGACCCGGCCAGAGTCTCTTACTCCCAGAAGGTCGGGCAGCTGGTCCTCTGCGGAGTCAGCAGTGCCAAGGTGGACCGGCGCGCTCCTGCCCTGATGTCGCGAGGGGGCCTTCCAGCCCGGCCCAGCCCCTCGGCCTGCATGGCGGGTGGTGTCCCCTGAGTCAAGGCCCTCCCCAGGCCACTAGCCTCCGGCCACCCCATGCCCGTCCGACGCCCGGCAGCCCCCATTGTTGCTCCTGCCAGCACTGCTCATCTAGTTCTTTTGCAGACAAGGTGGTCAGCTAGTTAGATGGGTGGCCTTCGGCGCTTGACCCCGGGCTGTCCGAGTCCCATAAATCGAGGGAATAAAGCCAGCGCGGGTGTGTGTAGGTAGGTCCCACCGCCCGCCCGCCTTGGGGACAGAGGTCGTCTGCGCCTCGCAGTCCGTCCGAGGGCGGCGCGGGGGGGGGGCGGGCTTCCCGCCGGGGCCAGGCCCCTTTGTTCCGGGGCAGGAGTCCTCCGCTCCCCGGCTCGGCTCTTCCCGCCGATGATGCTCATCCACTCCCCCAGGGAGGGCGGGGGCACGGCGGCTCGCGCACGGGGGCGCGCCTGGGGCTGCTCGCTCGTTCGCTCGCTCGGCTGCCGTGCCGTGCCCAGCCGCACCGCACCGCGCCGCGCCGGGGCTGGGCTGGGCGCTGAGCATCCTCGGCGAGGACGGGCGCCTCCGCTCCGAGTCCCCCGTCCGGCTGCCGCTGATGCCGCGGGGCTCGTGAGCGGCCGCCTCCGCGCCTCCTGCCTCGGTCCCTCGTCCCGGGGGCGCTCGGCAGCGCGGCTCTCCAGCCTGCCGCCAGCGCGGCGGGCGCGCAAAGCACGAGCATCGGGCGCTGCCCGGGCAGGCCCAGCCGCAGCGGGCGGATGGAGGCCGGGCCGGAGCGGGACCCGCGTCTGCCACGCTCCCCCGCCTGAGGCTCCCGGACGCACGCGGGGAGAGCCGCCGCCGGGCCCGGTAAGCCGCGCCCCGCCCGCGGGAGGGGGAGGGGGGTCCGGGGATGGGGCGGCCGCCCGGAGGGTCCCCGACGGCGGGTGGGTCTCGCCGGACTGCGTCCGCCCCAACCCTGCCCACGGGGGACCCTCTGCCCAGCCCCACCCCGCCCCATCTCCGAGGTGCCCCGGACGCAGCCCGAACTGATGCCCCTGGAGAGAGAGGCAGGCGCCGGCCTCGGAGATGCCCCCGAGGAACCTGGAAAGGCCCGGCCGCGCATCTGCTCAGCTGCCCGGAGGCGCTTGCGGGCTCGGCCTTCGCTGCCCCCCGCCGCCGCCGGGCTTCTTCCCTCCCTTCCTCCCGCAGCGCCGCCCGCCTCGTGCGTCGGCTCAGCCTTGCTGGTTCCGCCACCCCCGTCGGCTGGGACGCGCAGCCCAGGGCCCGGAGCCCCTTCCGCCGCTTGCGGCCGCCCAGCCCAAGGGGACCGGAGGCACCCAGCGCGGGCTGGCTTCTCACCGTGCCCGGATCTCCTGCCCGCCCGTCGCCACCGGCTAGAGAACCTGGTTTTCTGTGAAGGGACCCGCGCTGCTCAGATGCAGCCCCAATCGTGCCCCCCGCTTTAGACGGCAAGCTCCTTAAAGCTGAAGCCCCTCTCCACGTTATTCTGTAAAGCTCCCACGGGACAGCTGGGTGATGATATGTTTACTCCTGTCCACCCCTTAATCGAAAAGAAGAAGTCCGGAGCGGTTTCGAACGAAAGGGGGAAAATACCGGACGTAAGGCCTCTGAGTCCAACCCACTGTGCTTAAAAGCCACAGAGGCAGCCATGAAAAGTGAGGTCCTTGCAGGAAAGTGGGAAAGGCAAGATGATCTCACCAGCTTTAAAGCCCGGTCCTCCTCTTGCTTCTTTGCAGAGGTCGGCTTAATTAATTCATGGCTCCCTTGTCTCAGTTCCCACACCCTGGTCCTCCCAGGGGGCTATGCAGGATGCCTCCGCCGGATGCACACTCTTTGCACATGGTCCTTTTCCTGAGCCTCAGTGGGGGTCAGGAGGTGGGAGAAGCAGGAGAGGCCAGTGGGACCCCTTTGGAAGGAGCAAAGCCCCCCAAGGGATGGGCCGGCAGTCCTGCCAGGCTGAGGTCCCAGTGCAGAGGGCCCTCTGCTGCAGCCCTTCCTTGCAGGCCAGACTTAGGGCAATGCCAGCGATTTGGGGGCTCAGGAAGTGTCTGGGCAATGTCCCCCGGGCTCTGTGGTTCCAAAGGGAAGAGTCAAGAATTCTGCAGGGAAAACCAAGAAGCTGGAAAGAGTTTCTTTTCTTGGGAATGGAAAACGTCTGCCAAGGAAAAGGTCAAGAACGGGGAAGAGAGGTTGGTGTGTGTGTGGGGGGGTGTCCCCTCCCAGGCCAACCAAGAGTCTTAAGGGCTGTGCTGTTCTTTCAAGGACCGGGGCCCCCTTTCACAGGCACGCTTGCTTTCCAGCAAAGGCGGAATGGGGACCACGGAGGCCACGCTGCGGATGGAAAATGTGGATGTCAAGGAGGAATGGCAAGATGAGGACTTCCCCAGGTTAGTCCTTGCTGGGGTGAAGGGATGCTCCCTCCCCCTTCCCAGAGAATGAAGGGCTGCAAGCGCCATCCTATAGCAGACATGGGAGGCGGGGGGGGGGCGGCATTCTAGGCAGGCCCCAATCTGAGAGCATTCCCTCTGGGCCCACCATCATTCAGGGGCTTAAGGAGGCATTTCCTTGGCCCTCAGAAATCTCTCTGGTTGAGACTTGAGGCGATCTCGATCTCGGTGGGCAAACAGGCTGTTCTTGCACAAGGCGGCAGCCTGTGCTCCAATCCTCAGAACCATGAGGACTAGAAACTTGGATTTGTTTTGGAAGCAAGGGGCGCTCTTGAAAGGCCGAGCACAGGCTTTGCAGGTGGGCAGTTCAATCCTTGGCATCCCAAGGTTGGTTTGTTTTTAAGCAAGAGATGGAGTTGAAAAAAATATATCTTTTTGAGGCCCTGGATTGCTACCAATTGTTGGTAATTGGACAAACCGTCTGGACAGGTATGAGGGAACGTTCTTGGCAGGGATGCCGGGTGTGGGCAGGTGGAATTTCCTGCATATTTTGCCCACCGGTTTGGCCAGAGGCTTCCAACAACAATCTCCAGAGCGACCCCCACAATTCTTTGTAGAACATGTGGATTTCAGGCCAAATGTCCAGAGGTTGATCTGCAGACATCCTGGCACGCAAAAATTCATTGCAGGCAGGAAGTAGGATGTTAAAGTGGACTTGTTTGTGCAGCCGGTTTTCTACTGGGGCATGCTGTCCATTCTTTTTTCAAGGCATTTTTCATGGTTTGAATTGAATTGCTTTCATTTAATAATCTATTTGAATGCTATTTTTTGTGGAAGGGCAGGATAAACATTTGATTAATAAAGAGGCTGGAAACTAATGGCTGCAGATAGGAAAAGTATTTGGGGCTCCAGCTGAATTGTTATGCCCTTACGATGCTGTCCCTAAGGGCTGTATCTTACTGTATCTTTACGCTTTATTGTTTATTACTGAGCCTGTTTACACAACTGTTATCTTTTAGCTATCAGGAGGATTTTATCGTTGATTTGATTCCATGAAATTCGGAACCTGGGCATTTTCATTGGGAAAATTAAGGAGTTGCATACGATCAAACAGACACCCACTGTTGCCATAGTTGGCTGTTGGGCAAGATTGACTGTGTCAAAAAGGGCTTTTTCAGCTTTGGCAAGTCTCTTAGAGAAGATCCACAGGGACTCTCTGTCCTCTGGACAGTAGCTTCTCTGTCCAGCCCCAGCTGCCAGAGCAGACCGACCATCTGAGAGAGTCTGTGTCCTTTCTTCTGGACCTCTTAGCTGAGCACTGTCTCTGGAAGTCACAGCTGCAGAGGGAACTAAGTTTCCCGGGGATGTGTTGGTCTGCTGCATAGACCTTCTTGTTAGTGGGTGCAAAGGTGGTACGGTGTCTTGCTAAGAACTGGGTTAGCAACCCTAACTTGCCCCAGATCATGTGAGCATGGCTGGGGTGAAACTGGGCTCAGTTGCACTTGTAGCATGTGGTCCCAAGCGGGCCCAGACTGACCAGTCCTGCCCTTACTGTTAGCAGGAAGTGCGGCGTGTGGCACAGGTGTGACTGAAGCTGATCACCTGGCCTGCTCTTTGTTGATCTCACCAAAAAGCATTCAGGTGAAAACTGACTGGGGAATTCTGGGAGTTGAAGTCCACACATCTTCAAGTTGCCACGGTTGAGAAACACTGCTCTGTGTGGTTAGAAAGGATTCTCCTGCTGAGGATGTTGGTCCCGGGAAGACAGTCAGAAGGATGTGAGGATAAGCAAGGAGGGAAAGAAAGTGGAAACCTCTGTGGTTGTTGGGCTGTGTTTCAGCTCCTGGCGTGTTGTGATGCTCCAGAGATGCTCCGGGCTAAGATGCAGGGAGCATGCTCAGTGAGTCACCCCAGGCAGAGGTGACTCATGCAGGCACTGTCTACGGAAGGACTAGAGCGTCATATGATCGGAACAGCCCCCAGTGGGGGGGGGGGTGATCAGCTGGATTTCAGCAGAAGAAGAGTAAAGGGGAAGGGAGGAATCTACAGCAAGTGAAACAGATGAAAATCCAAGACAGGGAATTAGGAGTTAAGGCAACATCAGCCTTTCCTTGAAAGTTTCAACAAGGAAAGAGTCTTCTTTGATTTCTTATTTTTTAATATTTGCACAATGGCTGCCTTTTCTAGCTCTCACGTTGCTGTTGCAGGGAGCAGCGCTGAGGCAACCTGTAAAAGTTTCAGGGCGAGGGGATCCCCCTGTCCTAGGAAGGCTTTGAAGTAGAGCTGCTAGGGAGGCCCCAAAGAACTTTTAAAGCAGGGCGTCTCAGCCTTGGCCACTTGAAGATGTGTGGACTTCATGCTGGCTGGGGAATTCTGGGAGTTGAAGTCCACACATCTTCAAGTGGCCAAGGCTGAGAAGCCCTGCTTTAAAAGGAGGAGGAATGTGATGCATATTTATGTGTCACCCTCTCCATTTTGGCGCAGGTGTGTAGACACTGACGCGAGTGTGAAATAGCATTTGTTCTTGTCTAAAGATAGCTGTGTCTTAAACCTGTTTCATAATACCAAACCTCAGCCTTCAGAGGAGGCTTTTCCTATAATCTAGGTAAATCCGCAGATGATTTTACTTCGGCCGGCTCAGAGGTTCAGGCTTGGCCAAACGTGGGCAGGAGGCTGGCCGCCTCCAGCTTTGTGCAAAATAGGCAATGTCTGGCCTGCTTGATTAGAAAACGGACTGCCTTTGGCTTGCAATATGTCTGGCTCCTCTCGATGAGCTGGAATGAGAACGGGCATTGGAGGCATTCAAGGACACAGGAGCTTTGGATTAGTAGATTTCTAGTAGAAAAGCTAATGAAGCCATTAAGGATTCTAGCAACTGCTGTGTTTCAAATGCGAGCCCTGTTTATAGTGAGATGAAATACCAGATTCTTGCACCCTGCGATGGGGGGCAACAGAGCTGAAGTCAAGTCTCTTGGGCAGGAGGGACAGTTTCTAGCTGGCTCTTGTTTGTGGGGGTGTCCAGAGATGGTTCTTTTTTACTTTTATATCTGAGAACGAAGAAGGTTAGTTGGAGAGAATAGAAATACCCATCGCTTTAAGATGGTTGATTGACTTCTCGGTGGTCACTCAGAGGACTAGGAACGGTTGAGTCGATGTGAGATTTGTTCAGAAGATGCAGGGGATTTCTTTAAAGAGACCTGGCCATGTCATCAGGCCTGGGCGTCCCAGGGGACCAGGGAGATTTGGCGATGGCTCTCCTACTGTGGTTAATATTCTCTATCTATCTATCATCTATCTATCTATCTATCTATCTATCTATCTATCTATCTATCTATCTATCTATCTATCTATCTATCTATCATATTTTTATCACCGCCCATCTCCCCCATACGGGGGACTCTGGGCAGTTCACAATAAAACAGTTTAAAATTCAATAAAAATGAATAATATCATCCCCTCTTGTTTTGTGTGCCTTTTTATAGTTATTTTTTAATTGTGACTGTTTTTATGTATTTATTGTTTTTTAATTAAGTGTTGTATGCTGCCCAGAGTGACTTTTATGTGAGATGGGTGGCTATATAAATATGATCAAGAAATAACTAAGCAAGCAAGCAAGCAAGCAAGGAAGCATGGGGACCTGGCCCCTGAGATGAAATCTGGGGCTGGAAGCAGAGACTGGCCTCATTTCCAAACTGCTTCCTTGGGGGCAACCCCTGCCTAACTTCCCACCATAATCCCCTCTGCCCATCACCACAACGATCCTCTTCCTCCTCCTTTCTCCCTTGCAACTCCCCAGTCTCCCCCCCCCCCCAAGGGGGCTCCCATTTCCATCCCTCAAATCCTGGCTTCTCCTCAGTTCCCACCACCACCTTCTTCCATGCTGCCCTGGACTCGTCCCGCAGCAGCTCCCTGCAGCCGCCCACTCCCTGGGCACCCACTCATCGACCCCCAATCCTCCCGCCCCCATCTCGGGTCTTGGTCTCATCCCTCCTCCAGGAGGTTAGCCCTGATCTCCGGTGGCAACCCATTCTACCGCGTAGCTAATCTCCACTTCTCTTGCCCCAAAAGGCATCTCTCCACCAAGGAATCCCACAGGACCAGTCTTCCAGTAAGCCCCCATACCAGGCTGTTCTTCCAGTCTGGCCTCTGGCTGCCTGTCCCAGAGTCCTCCAGCTCGGTCAGTTCTCCAGTGCAGCTCCTCACCTGCTTCCAACTCCTTTCCTGCTGATGGACCTTCCTTCAAGGTTGCTCAGCCACCAAAGGCAACTGCAGGGGTGGCCCCGTCTCCACTGCCCCGTCCCTTGTCAGTGGCCCAGCTTCTTCAGGTCCCCTGCTTTTGGCCCTCCCCGAGCTCACCTGGTCCACCTCTCCGCCACTGTCCAGATGGCCTTGGGGCCTTCCATCATGGCAGCCCACAGCTTTTCCAGCACATCCAGCTGCTGACCACAGCGCCTCTGCGCTTCTCCTGCCCACCCCTTTTCCTTTTCACAGGCAGCCTAGCTTGGGTTTGAGTCTGAGCCTGAGGCTGAGTTCTTCCACCCTCTTCCATCCCTTCAATAGGCTTTCCCTTCTGTCCTCACAGCCGACCTCATTCCTCCCAGCACCATCTCCATGTATTTGTTTGAAGGCATCATCCTCAGTGTGTCCTGCAGTTCCCCTGTTTAGAGCCCGCAACAGCTGCCCAGAAAGAGCGCCTGACCTTTTGCTTCCTGGTCTCCCCCCTCCCCAATCTCTCATCTCCAGGCCCCTCCCAGAGGAAGCAGGAATGGAGTCCTTGGGAAGCCCATCGGAGAATGTGTTGGGTGAGTAGAAGTCGAGGGTCAGCAGAAGAACTCCATCTTTACCAATCGAAGCCAATATTCGTAGCTCAGGGTTGAACTGTGGAATCCCTGGTGCTCTCTGCCTCCACAACTCCATCTTTGCTTTGTGGAAACAGGGAGGTCCTGAGGCTGTTCCTCTAGTGGGGATGGAGAACCTCTGGCCCATGGTTCTCCTCTGGTCTAGGCCAGATTTGCACCGGAGGGCTTCCAAGGATGGGTCTACCTCTGCACACCTACCCCTTTCCTGGTGGAGGGAGTGTGGGGTGGCCAAGGGCAGTGTTCACCACCCTTGCAAGTGTGTGAATGGGGAGAGGGCAGATCCTTGGGCCACCCTGCTTCTCCAGCATCGAGGAAGGCCCCTGGGAGATGCTCCTTGCTGGGAGCCAAAGACCTGGGCTGAGTGATTAGGCTAAGACAGGCTTAGGGTGCTTTTGGATTCCGTGTGTGGTGAGAACCCAGCCACTTTCTCAGCACGGTGCGTGAGATGATTTACCAGTTTGGGGTCTCTGGTTATACCGGCACAGCCGTTGGGTGTACTGACCTTTTCGCTGCGTCGCTGTATCGAATCCAACCTCTGGGCCTGTTCACTCAGTTGCCCCATTGCAAATAGTTGATAGCCTTATTGAAAAAGATTAAGATTAGGAAAAAGGAGGTATTAATAGGTTTGGAGGATCCAGCATCCTGTGGCAGTATAAAATTTAGGAAAAAGGTGAAATGTATTGTATATACCTTTGTAATATACAGTAAATTGAGACGTAGAAGGATGCTGAAACCAGCATGTCTTTGCATTGTAATAAAAGCAGAGTTTAGAAGCTATATATAAGTGTGTCATATATAAGGGAGGAGATTAAGTAGAATCTCCTCTCCTTAAAACTGATCATAATTTTTAAATTGGTTAACTGTTGACCCCACTCTGCAGTCCTTTAAAATATATTGGACTGCAGTTACATACCACTTGTTCGTTACAAATTTTTGCAAGATTATTACTGCTTGAATAACAGCAATAATCTCACACGTTTCTTCTGGACTGCCTCATGTTTTAATTTTTTGTACTAAAACCCCACAGCTCCACCAAGCTCCTTACGCTTTAGTAATGGGGCTCATCACAAGCGGAAGACACTTGTTGCTCCAGAAATTAACATTTCCTTGGACCAGAGCGAAGGCTCACTCCTGTCGGACGATTTCTTGGACACTCCGGATGACCTGGATATCAACGTGGATGACATTGAAACTCCCGATGAGACAGACTCCCTGGAATTCCTGGGGAACGGGAATGAACTGGAATGGGAGGGTAAGAGATGATGGGTAACCTATTTCTGCTCTGTATCCTATCAGGAGCTGCTGAGGTCAGAACTGACAGTCTGACCAATTGCAGGAGGACATTCAGGTCAGGTTTTCCTAGCTGGGATGACCTTCCAGAAGTGTAGGTGTTGTTGTCAAACTGCTGGACAAATTAAAAAAAAAAAAGCAGTCAGAACGGGGTTTAATTTTAATAAATTTGATGAATTGAAAAGTTATTCCACAACTCAGTTCGATCAGCAAATGCTTGTCTAAACAGAAGTGTTTTTGCCTGCCAAAGGAGTGTCAGCAGAAATGAAGTTAGTCTGGCTTCCCTTGGCAAGGAATTCTGTTGTCCATAGAGCTTTTGTGCACCAGGAAAGCATATTCCAATTAAATGTTAGGAAAAAAAACTTTCTAACAGGGCAATGACAGGGAAATCCCTCATGGAGGGAGGAGGTGGCCTTCCCTTAACTGAAGGTGTTCAAGCAGAGGCTGACCCTGGGGGGGGCTGATCCCCCATCTTTTGGAGAGGAGGTCAGTAGCCGGCCGGTCCAACTGGCCTCGAAAGTCAGCCTGCGGGGTCCCGGGTGCATTCAGTCCTGGACAGTACAATAAACCAGCTCCTTAGACCTTGTGATTCTGTGCCAGGTCATGTTTGCGACTCCTGGCACCAGGGTGTAATGATTGCCCTAGCCCAAATACTCAGACTCACAAGAGGCTGCTGAATGAAATCTGATTTATTAGGGAACTAAAGACAAATACAGAGAAAGCTGAGAATGAGCAAAAGCGCGCCAAATACAAACTTAAACCCTTGGTGCAAACGTATCCCGCCTCCCTCGTAACAGCCCCGCCCGGCACAGGTGCTAGCAATTGTCAGAGTTGCTAGCCTGGGAAAGTAACCTTGAGCGCAGTAGATAATACAAATACATTCCAAAGCGAAGCCAAAAGATAACTGTTCCCATCCTCCCCAAAGAGATGAAAACACGCATCCAAGTAATGACATGCGAAACGTTACGATGCATCAAAGACATTGAAACGGCGAACATGACATACCGCCTCCCTAAAAATACACCTAGGGACCCGGCTTAGTGGGGTAAGCAGAGTGGAAACGGGCCACTAAGACAGGGGAAGCCACATCTGGTGCAGCGACCCACTCTGGATGAGGGAAATGTTTCCACCGAACTAAATATTGTAAAGTATTGCGAAGGCGTCTAGAGTCCAAAATGTCTTTAACTTCAAAGTGTTGCTGACCGTCAATCATGATGGGGGTTGGCGGTGGAGGTTGGCGATGCCAGCGGTCAGAAGGAATAGTCGGTTTGAGCAAACTGCAATGAAAAACAGGGTGTAAGCGTTTGAGGTTATGAGGCAAGTCAAGTTTAAAAGTCACAGGGTTAATCTGAGTGGTAATCGGGAAAGGACCCACAAATTTAGGCGCAAGTTTCTTTGAAGGTTGTGAGGACTTGAGGAACTTGGTGGAAAGGTAAACCGAGTCCCCGACTTGGAATGCAGGCTGGGGGGCTCGCTTTCGATCAGCATACAGTTTATAATCCGATTGTGCATCAGCTAATGCCTGTTGAATCATTGGCCAGGAGTCTGCCAGTTGTGTTGTCCAATCATCTGGAGTGGCTGATCCTGCAGGAGGTTGCGGTAGATCAGGGATAGGTACAAAGTCTTTACCCTGGGCTACCCGAAATGGGGTCTGGCCAGTGCTTTGATGCACTGCATTGTTGTAAGCCACTTCAGCAAACGGTAGGAGGTCTACCCAATTGTCCTGCTGATAATTCACAAAAGCTCGGAGGTACTGCTCCAGAGTAGAATTTACAGCCTCAGTGGCCCCGTCCGTCTGAGGATGCCAAGCCGTGGACAGGGCTTGTTTCGTGCCCAACAGTTTGAGGAACGCCCGCCAAAACTGTGAGGTAAATTGTGTACCTCTGTCCGAAATCAAGCGGGAGGGACATCCGTGTAGCCTGTACACGTGTACAAGAAATAGGCGAGCCAATTGACGTGCCGATGGAATGGACACGCAAGGGATGAAGTGAGCTTGTTTGGAGAAATAGTCTTTGACCACCCAAATGACCGTTTTGCGTTGGCTGGGAGGTAGCTCTACAATAAAGTCCATGGAGATTTCCTCCCAAGGGGAAGAAGGGGCGGCCACCGGCTGCAGAAGGCCCTGGGGCTTGCCCACCTTGCGTTTAGACATTGCACAAACAGTGCAGGAGGCAATGTAGTCTTTGACATCTTTACGTAATGTGGGCCACCAGAACTGTCTCCGAACCAGGTGCAAGGTTTTTACAAACCCGAAGTGACCTGCGAGTTTGTCATCGTGTGAACGTAGTAACACATCTTTTCTGAGGCTTTCAGGAACATAGAGGCGGTTAGATTTCCAAGCGAAGCCTCTGTCAAAAGTAACACTGTCTTTATTCGCAAGCAACCAAGTATCCGTTTTCAGTTCTTTTAGAAACTTTTGTTGCAACTGGGAGGGAATTGACAAAGCGCTTGGCTGAGCAGCGTCCGTGGTGGGCGGCTGCTGCGCGCGCGTTTGGCTTCGCGTCACAGCCTGCATGCCCAATTGGGGCGCCGTCCATAGGGTGCTAACCACTTCTGGCGCTGCCCCAGAGTCCTGAGGTTGCCTTGACAAGGCATCAGCCAAAAAGTTCTTTTTCCCCGGAATAAATTTCAATTGAAAATTGAATCGATTGAAAAATTGAGCCCAACGGACCTGTTTGGGGCTCAGTTTTCGAGGGGTACTAAGAGCCTCCAGGTTTTTATGATCAGTCCATACTTCAAAGGGGTGATTTGCGCCCTCTAACAGATGCCGCCAAGCTTCTAATGCGGCTTTGACTGCAAATGCCTCCTTCTCCCAGACATGCCAACGTCTTTCAGTCTCGGAGAATTTGCGGGACAAGTAGGCACAGGGCTTGAGGCATCCTGTCCCGTCTTGTTGCATCAACAATGCCCCAATGGAATAATCGGAGGCATCTGCCTGTACTACAAACGGCTTTGAGGGATCAGGATGCTGTAAAATGGGCTCTTTGACAAAAGCTGCTTTTAGCCGCTCAAACGCCGTTTGACAAGCAGGCGTCCACCGCAACAGCGCTCCGGGATTCTTGACTCTCCGAGTATCTCCCACCCCTTTTGTTCGAAGCAGTTCAGTTAATGGCAAGGCAATCTCAGCGAATCCCCTTATGAATAATCTATAATAGTTGCTGAACCCCAGGAAACTTTGAAGTTGCCTGCGGGTGCGGGGACTTTCCCAGTCCATGATAGCCTGCACCTTTGCAGGGTCCATTTCTATGCCTTTATCTGAAATTCTATACCCCAAGTAGTCAATTTGGGTTTGATGAAAGGCACATTTAGACAGTTTGGCATACAATTCAGCTGATCTGAGTTTACACAATACTTTCCTTACCAGAGCTACATGCTCTTCCATGGTTTCAGTATAAATCAATACATCATCCAAATACACCAGTACCCCTTTAAACAGATGTTCATGCAGTACCTCATTGATTAATTGCATAAATACCCCAGGGGCCCCAGCCAAACCAAACGGTAACACCTTATACTGGAAAGCTCCCAAGGGGCAATTGAATGCAGTTTTCCACTCATCCCCCTCCTTGATTCGTACACGATAGTAGGCTTCTCTTAAATCAAGCTTAGAGAAGATCTTTCCCTTGGCCAGATGTGACAACATGTCTTTGATCAATGGCAAGGGATATTTGTTGGAAATTGAGACGGCATTTAATCCGCGGAAATCGGTACAAAGTCTCAATGTCCCATCCTTTTTTGGGCGAAAAAGAACCGGCGCCCCCACCGGTGAATTCGCCGGCTCAATGAATCCGCGCGCCAGATTTTTGTCCACAAAGTCTCTCAACAGAGTCAGTTCCTTTTGTGTCATGGAATAAAATCTTTGGCTTGGGCAATTGGGTGTTGGGCAGCAGTTCTATGGCACAGTCCGTTTTTCGATGGGGGGGCAACTGGTCGGCTTCCTTTTCACCGAATACATCAGCAAACATCCTGTACTCGGCCGGCAAGCCTTCCAGAGGAGGGGCCGGGTAAGGCGGAGTCGCAGCTGCCGCAACCCCCACCATCTCCTCTGGGGCACCCTTCCCCTCGGCCGCTTGATAAAACCCATCCCTAAACGTGATAGTTCGGTAAACCCAGTTTATTTGGGGGTTTTGCTGTACCAACCAGGGTACTCCCAACACCACCAAGGGCCCCCCCACAGGAGCCACGACAAAAGACAACCCTTCTTGGTGGCTGCCCAGTTGCAAGGCTACGCGCCCTGTAAAATGGGTGACCGGTTTGCCCCCTGCCATGGACCCATCCAGCTGTGTAAACGCGATGGGTCGTTGTAAAGGGAAAGTGGGTAGCTCCAAAGCCGCTACCACGTCGGGGTGCATAAGACACCGGGAACACCCCGAATCAATCATGGCCCATACTTCTACAGTCTTGGATTGGGAGCCCAATTTCAATTTCACCGTGAGAATGCGGTAACTGCCACTCACCGATGAAGGCTCGCGCCCTTCCTCTACCACCTGCCCAGCGGCGCCCTTTAGAGCAGGTGGCTGGCGTTTCCTGCCGGCTGCGGGATTTCGGTCTCCCCTTCAATGTCGTAGAACATCACGTCGTCTCCCTCGGTTTCAGCCACCGCGGCTTTCTGCTTCCTCGGCAATGCAGGGGACTTCGCCGACGGTTTTCCGGGTCGCTCCTCTCCCTTTGCCTTCGGGCATGCTGCCACTCGATGCCCCTCCTTACCACATCTCAAACACAAGCCTTTTGCGTACCGCTTCTCCCGCTCCTCGTCCCAGGGTCGTTGTCCCGGTTTCCCCCCGGTGCTCGATGGGCGGCTGGGTTTCACCTCCCGCCCCGATTTGGCGGTCTTCCGCTGGGCAAAGATCTCCTGGGCATGTTCAGCCCTCCCCGCCAGCAGGATCCATTCGTACAGCGTATAGGGGTCATCCCTCCCCAGGGACCAGCGCAGCACCTCTGTGTTCAAGCCATCCTTGAATAGCTCGATAATGGTTGCTTGGGACCAGTCATCCACCTTTCCAGCTAGCGCTTTAAACTCCAGAGCATAATCTGCCACTGATCTGAACCCCTGCTTGAGTTCCTTCAGGGCTCGCTTTGCTCTCTCTTTTGCTAAGGGGTCCTCGAAGTGTTGTTTCAACGCCCAGAGGAACTCATCGAAACTTTCCAGTTCAGGCGCTTCCGACTGGCACATCTGGACATACCAGTCTGCCGCCCTCCCCTTCAGTTTGGTGGCAATGGTGATGATCCTTGCCTTTTCCGATTGGAAAAACGCCCCCCATTCTTCCATGTAAGCTTTCGCATTCGTCAGGAAGAACGAGAGTTTGGTCGGGTTCCCATCAAACTTGACAGGGAAGTCTCGCATTCCACCTCCCGCCACCGGTGCTGCCGCGGCTTGTGCTTCCCTGGCTCGGGGCGGCACGGGGCCCCGGGGCGATCGCCCTGGCGATGCTGCGATTTCCATCTGGACCGACTGGTCCCCTTCGCGCCTCCGCACCGCCCGTCGCCGTTCCGGGGTCAGCCCCTGGGAAGAAGGGGTTGAATGTCGCTGGCTTGATTCTTCCCGGACCTCTCGCAACGAGGTCACATCCAAGCTCAGCTGTTTCAATATAGCCTCCAACGAATCCATTTTGGACTCCAGTACTCGGATCCGATCCGGAGTGGGTGAGCCCTCCGTTGGCTGCACTTGCACCACGTTGGGGGATAATGGGTATCTCTGCCTCCATGATGGGCCCCCCGCTACCGTGGCATCTCCTTGGGTCTCATCCCAGGTGAGCAGCTCGCCCGGAGAAGTTACGGTGGTCTCCGGGGCTGTTTTCAGCCCCCCGGCTTCACTCTCCGACTCGGAGCTCGCCTCTTCTCGGATGGCTGACAGCTCCCCACCTTGGGAAGGTCGGCCGGACTGCCTCACGGTCGAGTCCGGTTCCCCTTCTTCCATCATCATTATGTCGGGTTCGGTCATCGCAGGCTCTCTCCCTCACAGGGTTAGACACTTGTCTTTCCTGGACAGGGGCCAGCGGAGTTAGGATCTTAGATTCTCAGCTTTATGTAATGATTGCCCTAGCCCAAATACTCAGACTCACAAGAGGCTGCTGAATGAAATCTGATTTATTAGGGAACTAAAGACAAATACAGAGAAAGCTGAGAATGAGCAAAAGCGCGCCAAATACAAACTTAAACCCTTGGTGCAAACGTATCCCGCCTCCCTCGTAACAGCCCCGCCCGGCACAGGTGCTAGCAATCGTCAGAGTTGCTAGCCTGGGAAAGTAACCTTGAGCGCAGTAGATAATACAAATACATACCAAAGCGAAGCCAAAAGATAACTGTTCCCATCCTCCCCAAAGAGATGAAAACACGCATCCAAGTAATGACATGCGAAACGTTACGATGCATCAAAGACATTGAAACGGCGAACATGACACAGGGTCACCTTCTGGATTCTCCTTCTCAGATGACACTCCCGTGGCCACAGCCAAAAACATGCCTGGGGACAGTGCAGACTTATTTGGAGACGGAGGTGGGGAAGATGGCGGTGCCCCCAACGGCCGCCTGTGGAGGACCGTCATCATCGGGGAACAGGAGCACCGCATTGACCTGCAGATGATCAAGCCGTACATGAAAGTGGTCACCCATGGAGGTGAGGGCTCAGGCAGCCTGGAGGCCCCGGGGGGCTCCAATGGGGAGTCCTTTGGGGAGGAGGGAGCGGGTCCGTCAGGCGGTGAGTGCCCAGGGAGAAAGGAGGAGGTGGGGGAGTCCCACGGCCGACGCAGCGCATCAGTTCCCTTGATGCCTCTGTCTCCCTCAGGTTACTACGGGGAAGGCCTCAACGCCATCATCGTCTTTGCGGCTTGCTACTTGCCAGACAGCAATCTGCCTGACTACCATTACATCATGGAGAACCTCTTCCTGTGAGTGGCTCTTCCTGTGTCCTGCAAAGAAGGGGAGGGCATCTATTTTTAATTAATCAATCAATCAATTAATTAATTAATTAATATTTATTTTATTATTCAAATTTAATTACTGCCCGTCTCCCCCAGAAGAGGGACTCTGGGCGGTTTACAATAAAAACAAACTACGACCATGAAATGTTAAAATCTCATTTTAACCATGAAATGTTAAAATCTCATAAAAATCAGACACATTACAATTATTATAAAATGCAATGAATAAATATAAAATCCAAGAGGCTAGAAAATTCCAAGCTGGTGGGAGGGACTCTAGGGTGCGAGCCACCCCCAAGAATGGTTACCCCCTTTCCCGCCCCAGGCGAGACGGCAGAACCAATTTTTTTTTTTTATCCTGCCTTTATTATTTTTATAAATAACTCAAGGCGGAGAACATACCTAATACTCCTTCCTCCCCCTCTTTTCCCCACAACAACAACCCTGTGAGGTGGGTTGGGCTGAGAGAGAAGGACTGGCCCAAGGTCGCCCAGCCGGCTTTCATGCCCAAGGCGGGACTAGGAGTCTCAGCCTCCTGGTTTCTAGCCCATCACCTTAACCACCACAAAAAAGGCCGTAAACTCGGGTCAGATGTTGCTTCGCTTAGCAGCCGAAATTCTGGTCCCAATTGTGGTTGTTAAGTGAGGACTACCTGAATATTTATTTTTCTCTTTCCACTCTCTAAAAGGAAAGTCACAAGTTCTTTTAATGCAAGTTGTTCCTTTTTTCTTGACAACACACTGTAATAAACTGTCACAATATATCTAAAAGAGGCTTTCTCAACCTCAACAACTTTAAGACGGGTGGACTTCCACTCCCATAAGTTAGGGAGAGGCCCGGATCTAAAAGGACACCCCCAACCTTGCGTCCTTTGATAGACCGATATAGACACGCTTTTTCCTAACTCCAGTTTCTCTGTCTTCCGGCCGAAAGGTACGTGATTAGTAGTCTGGAGCTGCTGGTTGCAGAGGACTATATGATTGTGTATCTGAACGGCGCCACTCCGCGGAGGAGAATGCCGGGAATCGGCTGGTTGAAAAAGTGCTACCAGATGATCGACAGACGGTAAGGAAGGGCTGGATTCCGCAGAAACGGGCCGTTGGTTTCCACCTGCTCCGCTGAGGCTGGAATCGCCCTCTCCCTTCGCTTTTTGGTGCAGTTGCCACGCACTGTCCTGACTCCCGGGGGTCGGTATTTTCTCGCATTTTACTCCCTCTTTTTAAATACGGTTGGCCTGGAATCCTGCCGCAAACTCACCTCAGAGCAAGGCATTTTTAATCAGGACTTTTGGCAGTAAATTAAAAAAAAAGAAGAAATTCTTCCTTTTGCGCCCAGCATCAAATGGAAAATCATGCTGTGCTAGGAGTCAAAGACAACTTGATGGCACATACAGGTAGTTCTTGCTCAATGACTGTTCGTTTAACGACGGTCTGAAGTTACGACGGCCTCTGGTATAGTGCTTTACAACCTATACTCACACTTAGGACTGTCACAAACTATTGTGCCACCCCCCACAGTCATGTGATCACAATGCAGGCACTTGGCAGGTGGCTTGCATTGAAGACTGACTGCAGCTTCCTGTGGTCTCGCGATCGCATGATTGCTGGTTTCTGGCAAAACAAGTCAATTGGGGAAGTTGGATTTGCTTAATGACCGCAGCGGTTTGCTTAATGACCGTCGTAAAAATGGTCATAAAATTGGCTCTGGTCACATGGTGACTCACTTAACGACTGTACCACTTAACAACCAATTTTTGTCTAGAAGAACTGGAGGTGGACTAAGACAAACCATAGTCTCAGCCGCCACAGCTGCAGCGTGGGTGCAGTTTAAGCAGGCTTGACCGCGGCCTGGATGAGCTTTAATGGCAATTCCAGGTCTAAAATTGTAGGGGGGTGTCCTATGCTGGCTGGCGCTGGCAGGCTGCCCCCTGCTGTCCAGTCTTGGAGGGGGGTCCTTTTGCAAGTCCCCCCCTCCCCCAGGATGCACCTTAACATCAACCAGTTCTGCATTTTCAGGGGTAACTTGCCAATAGAAGTTGGAGTTCCTTGTATCCTTTGGGGATGGTCTCAAAAGAGGTGCGTTTTTAGCCTGAATAAAAGACCTTTTAGCACTGCATATTTGACAGATGTTTTGCAGTTATAATTGCTATCCTGAATTTTACAGAGGACAGCTTTCTACAAATGGCATATAACTTTTTAAAAAAAAAGAATTAAGCGTGAATACTGCGGATATGTACATCTAGCCATCCACATTCTTTCCAGAGACAGAAAACAAAGCAGATACAGCCAGCCCTGGAGTTTAGTGGGAGCGATTTGAGGGCCATTTTTAATTTTATTTATTTATTTATTTATTTTTGGGTGCCTTTGAGCCCGTCTTGATTCCTGGCGACTGCAGTTTTCCTGGCAAGGCTTTTGCAAGTGGCTTGCCACGGCTGCCTGCTCCCTGGGGCTGAGAGGGAGGGGCCGGCCCAAGGCACCCGGCTGGCTTCGGGCCTAAGGCAGGACTCGAACTCAGGTCTCCCGGTTTCCAGCCCGATTCCTTAACCGTGACACCAAACTGGCTCTCTTTTAAGTCTCATAGTGGTGCAGAATCATTGCGTCACTGAGGTACAGCTGCTCTCCCCTGGCTTGTTCTAAGTGCATTGCCTCCACTTTTCACAGGTTACGGAAGAACCTGAAAGCATTAATAATCGTTCACCCTTCCTGGTTCATTCGCACGGTGCTGGCCATATCCCGGCCGTTCATCAGGTAAAGGACGAAAAGCTGGAGCGAAACCCAGTGAGACAGGGTTGAAATGATTGCTTTCTTTGCGTCTCTTGGTTTGGCTACGTCAAGTTTAGCTCTTTCCTCCTGCCCTGCATGGTTGCGGAAGTCCTGGAGCAACACCCACGTGTTGCCGTTCAGCTTTCTCCAACCTCTTAGACCTGTTGGACTGCAACTCCCCTCATCCCTGGTTGCCTGGAACCTCCAGCCAACATGGCCACTGGCTGAGGATTATAGGAGTTATAGCGGGCACTGGCTACGGCAAAATCTTAGCGATAGATACAAATGGCCTGAGCTAGGATCCGTGAGGGGGAGTTAAGCCAGAAGCTGGCCACCAGTTGGTGGCTCTGCTTGGTTGGTGCGTAAAAATGAAATCTGCCTTTCAGCCAATCCGCCTTTTTGTGGTCATGTAGATTCCTGGCAACGGTATGGGAATCGTGGGCCATCGCCCTCTTCGGGGGTCTGAGCCTCGTCTACGGTGCTAGGATTTCATCGGGGTCTTTCGTCCAGGGGCTCACCGGGTCCACCCTTCCTTAGATCATTCCAGGTGGACACCACGCTGCTGTCTGCCTTGGCTGGTGATTTACGGAAGGGAAACGCCAAGCCTCTCGTCCAGCGGGGAAAGAAAAGCTTTCCTTCCTGCGTAGAATGAAGTGATCAGCGTTTCTCTCCGACAGCCCTCCTAGCCCTAATGCAGGATTTCGGCATCTCTGAAAGCAACTGGATCCCCGTGGCTTTCACACAGATTAGCATTACTTGCAACGCCTGTAAACTAACAGCTATACAAGACCCTCCAACGAAAGCTCAACTAGGGGTCTGTGCTGATTATTTCTCTTCTAGTGTGAAATTCATCAGCAAGATCCAGTATGTTCATACCCTGGAGGAGCTAGCCCATAATATTCCCATGGAGCATGTCCAGATTCCAGATTGCATCCTGCAGTAAGTGTTATATTTTGAGTTTCTCAGAACCCTCACACTCAGAAAGATCAATTTTCCAGCTTCCCCCAATTCCTTCAGCAGCTGGTTTCTCAACCATTTACTATGTACAGGTAGTCCCCGACTTACGACCATTTGTTTAACGGGAGTCTGAAGTTACAATGGTCTTGGAACGGAAGCTTTACTGCCTGTAAAGCACTTCTGAGTGTTGCAAAATGTCGTACCCCTCCATGATCACATGATCGCATTTTGGGTGCTTCATGACCGGATCGCATTTATGACTGGCTGCAGCATCCCCCGGTCACGTGATCACATTTTGGGACATTTTTTGCTGTTTTCTGGCAAAAAACACCCATTGGGGAAACTGGATTTGCTTAATGGCCACCGTAAAAATGGTTGTAAAAGCATGAATCACGTGGTGACTCGACTTACGACCGCAATGACTTAGGAAATTCCAGTCCCAATTGTGGTCGTAAGTCAAGGACCACCAGGCATCGTTACCACCATCATCATCATCTTGCAACATAGGGCTGAGTCTCCTGTGGAATATCTGATCCACTCAGTATTAATCACTTGGTATTTCGTTGTTTGGCTGAGGTCTTTTGTACCAGGTTCTGCCCAATTTTTTTAAAAAAAAGAATAATCCAGGCAAAGGGAACAGAAGCAGCATCTGGGGGGTCCTCTCCTGCCTAGAGGGAAGGGGGCGCTTTGCCAAGGAGATGCCCATGTGGCAGGGAATCCCTGATGTCCTCCCTGCCTTTGCTGTAGGTTCGAAGAGGAGCGAAGCCAGGCCAGAAAAGAACGGTAAGGTCTCCTTCGGTGGGTGAGGAGGGAAGGAGTGGGGTCCCCCGGATTCACTGGGGCAGCCACTTCCGGGAAGGGAACGTTTCAGGTGGCCCTGACTTGTTTCATTCCAGGGCAGAAGGAGCGAAACAGGACCCGGCTGAGAGAGAGAGGTAAGCTTCCCCCGTTGCCATTCACCTGCGGCATCCCCTCTCTCATGCCGGAGGTAGTCAGAGATCAGCCAGACATCCAGGGGAGGTGGGGACCCCCTTTCCACTCCCAAAGGCTGTTCAAAGGCACTTGAGCGGCTTTAACCTAAATCCAGTTTCGGTCTGATGTGTGTGGGAAAGACCCTGGGAGACAGGCGAAGAGACGCTGCCAAGGGAATGGTCCGATAAGAGGCAGCTGAGCCCGCAGCTGCATAACGGGAGGAGAAAGAGGCTCAGAAGGGACCCTCCCCAGTTTCTCGGGCTGTAGAGAAGATGGTGGGAGAACTGTACCTTCAGACTTGCAAGATTCTGTTAATGTAGCCTTACAATAAAGTAGAATTAGTTCCTCTGGTCCTGCTTCCTGTCTGGTCTACCTAGCAAGGCTGACATTAGCCACTCCACCCGCCCGATGAGGGGAGATGCAGATCCCCAGCGCTTCTGCCTTTGAATAAAATCGGTTCGTTGGAAAAGGGGCTCCCAGACTCCATCGGATTCTTTTGCCACTGTAGTCAAACGGGGTTCTCCTCCCACAGGACAAAGGCTGGGGTGGCGGGAGGAGCGAAGTCTGGCCAGCTAATGTCCCCGTGGACTTAAAAGCTGGATTGTTCACGTTCTCCTCAGTTTCCATCCGTTTCGAGTCCATCAAGAGCCTCCTGTGGGATGTGTGGCCCATCTTCAGGCTGTTACGCTTGCAGGGCTTAAGAGTTACCTTTGCATGTACCATAGAAAAGGGCTCCCCAAGGCTGATGCTTTGCTTAGGTACAGAAGGCGACCTCCAGCAACTAATTAGTACTGGCAGGAAGTTGGGAGTTATCTAAATTCTTTCTGCCGTGTCTCCAAATAACTTGCCACTTCAAAGGTGTGTGTGGAACATTAGATTCTCTGCTCGAGGCCTCAGCGTGTCTGGGGCAGCCCTTAGTAACTGTGGCGTTTAAAGAAATGAATGCACTTTATAACATTTGTAAATACTTTGCCTTCCGAAACAGGGCTGCCCTTCCTTCAGAAGATCAGGAAACAAGGTTTGGATTTTGTTCTTTAAATTAAAATTCACCTCTTGAAGTTTGGGGATAGTTGTTGCTTTTAGGAAGTCACAACCACGAGTCCTCGGCTAAGAACCAAGAAACTCCTTGGGGTGTCAACCAAGTATATGTATATTCCTGGGGGTGGCTCGCGCCTTAGAGCCCCTCCTGTCGGATTGGAATTTTTATAGCCACTTGGATTCTATATTTATTTATATTGTATTTTATATTTGTAACTTGTTTTTTTATGGGATTTTAATGTTTATTGTTATAGTATTAATTTTATTGTAAACCACCCTGAGTCCCTCTTTTGGGGGAGATGGGCGGTAACAAAATTTGAATAATGGGGAATACTTATTTGCTTAACAGCCGCATGATTTGCTTAACAACCATGGCAATTCGCTTAACAACTGCGGTAAAAATGTTCATAAAATTGGGTCTCGTCGCGTGATGCCTCGCTTAATGACCGCATCACTTAATGACCAAAATTCCAGTCCCAGTTGTAGTCGTTAAGTGAGGACTACCTGTAAATAGATTGGATGGCTCCAATTCTGATTATCCTATTTTGCTGGTTGCTTACACTGTTAAGCTTTGTAATGTAAATTGTAGTTTGCAGTCTTCAAATATTAACTCTGCCTAATTTTCTCTTTCTTCCCTACCCCTTCTAGCATGTCATGAATTGAGGTGCAGAGGCAGATGGCGCTGAAGGAACACCCGACCTGATGTATCACCCACCATAAATGCCCTTCCTGGTGTTCAGACCTTGCAAACATCTCATCTTCAGCCCATCAGAAGAAGCAGCCCGCTGCTTCCCCACTCCCAAGGCAAAGCCGGCTAGAGAGATTCCATCACACACAGGAGTTTGCAAATGACTAATTCTTTCCAGGAAAGGCACTGAGCACTAAAGTTTCCACTGTGTGGCAGAGATATTCTGCAGCATCCGTCTATCCAACTTTGGGATACGATGGCGTCTTGTCCGAAAACGGAGATCTTGATTTTTACACAGCAAGGCTTTTCCTGTAGCTGCTGCAGGCCAGCGTAGCAATGCCAAGGTGGAAAGCACATATTTCTTACCAGATAATTGCAAGAAGAAATGCTAGTCTTGTGCATCGCTGCGTCAGGAACGGCTTAAGATGAGCCTTCCTCCTTTCGGATGCAGCCGGGGTGGCCTTTTCCAATAGACCTGGAAAGTCTATCCACGTGTCGCCCCCTTAACCCTTGAACCGGGGACCTCGTGCTGAAATCCCACGCAGCAAACGGTGCGAAAGAGAATATTCATCACAATCCTCCTCCTGAAGGGGTCTCTCTCGTGATCCTAAGTGCCCCGGCAGCAACGAACATCCTTCAACCGTCAGCATCACGCAGCAAATATACTTACGGCTTTGACTGCCTTTACGACTCTGGACAATCATCCCCTCCCTTTGTATCCTGATGCGACAGAATGTGCAGACAGACCCAGATCTCGTAAAGCAAGGGGAAAAAAAAAAAAAAGGAAAGGAAGCAAACTTAAAACAGCCAAGCCAGAAAAGGCACACATTATAACAGGATGTAGGTTTTTCTTAAACAAGAATCACATTTCAGCACGGTTTTGGTTTCCAGCACAACAAATGTGAGGAATATCCAGTGTGAATAAGAACTCTGCCAAAGGGGATTGGGGAGAGAGGCCCCAGATCAGAACCATTTAGCAGCTTAATGATCAAGGGTGGGCTTGAAACCCCACTAAGTTTGCAGCCACTCACATCACTCGCTCACTGAAAATGGCACAGGAAGATCTTTCTCTCACCCACATCTCTTTGAATTGTCAGTGGTGTTCAGCGTTCTAATATCGGTCCAGTGAGCTCAAGTTGCAGTATTTGCTGTATGATTCTTGCACAGCTTCTTGCTGAAATGTTACTCCAATCCATGAAGTTGTAAAAGGGGCTCAGGCAAAGAAAGGAAGATACAGGTAGTCCTTGATTAGTGACTGCCTTTTTAGTGACCGTTCACAGTTATGATGGTGATGAAAAAGTAACTTTACGACCAATCCTCGCATTGACGACCTTTGCAGGTCTGTAAAGCAAAGGAAAGCTGAAGTCAGGTTGTAAGCACAGTCGTGGTTTTACTTAGTGACCGCTTCGCTGAACACCAAGTTGCCGGCCCCCCTGTGGTCGCCAAACGAGGACCACCTGTAATACTTAACCTAACAACAGAAGCAAACAAAAGGAGAATTCACACGTCGTGTACCAAACACGGAAGTAGAATATGTATCCCATTATGGGGCAATCCTGTGTGCCGATCCTTTCGCACACCATCATTAAACAGCTCTGAAAAAAAGAAAAGAAAGTTCACAGTCTGCACATTTTAAAAGCTGCTTTTTCTTTCAGCATGCTGTAAATAAACAGCTAAATAATTGCGGGGACAAGTCAGAACTCTAAACAGTCACATGGACAAGTTGCAAAACGGTAAAACAACTTCTGAAGTTGTTTCAGACCGCTGTGCCATTTGGTCGGAATGGCACTGGCTCTCTGGGATGGTGGGTACAGAGAAAGCGGCTTTCCTAGCTTGCTAACTGACATCCACAGGGTGGCAAATGCCAGGGATTGGAACTTAGGACTTTATACGTGCAAAGCATGTGTTGTGCCATGAAGCTTCACAAAGCCACGCAGAGCATATCACGGCGTGTTCTGAAACTCGACACTGCAGAAACATATAAGGGGACCTGCAGTGTGCCTGCTTTTACCGTTTTGCGTGACATTTTGCCTGTCTTCTGTGCATGCCAGCTGCTATCCATTTAGTTCTTAAAAGTATGGAATGGCCGTGTAATTTCAGGGATTTGAGAGAACTGGGAAGGGTTAGAAATCTGCAACCTTCCAGGACCTGAGTGACGTCTCCCACCACCCCTGCTATTAGCCACCACTGGCTGGAGTTGGTGCGAGTTGCAAGGCCAACCTCTGCTGGGCAGAAGGTTTTGCCCGGGAAATCGTCCATCCCGTTCTTCTGTATGAGCTGAGAAGAAAATAAAACTGGCCCCAGTGATGTCTTCTACCACCGTCTCTAAGGATTAATCACGTATAAGCAAACATCTGAAATCCAACAATAACCTCTTTGTGTGAACAAGGCAGTTTTTATTCCTCCACTGGCATAGGATCGTAGAGGGTTCTCTCAAAAGTCATGCTTTTGGACAGTAAGTGCATTGTTTCAACACGAAAGTTATAGTTTCAGGCCTTTGGCCGGCACTTCCAATAAACGGAGTTTCCTCAAAGGAAAAGAACAAATACAGGGGAAGCTTTTTTTCTGGGCCAGTGTTCAGTGCAAGCGACACGGGAACAGGAGCCCTGGTCTAAAACTGCCTCGAGGGTGGTTTAGGAAAGGGAATTTCCAGGTGATTGTGCTTAGGGGTGGTGGGGTGAGCGGGTGGGATGTCCCAGTTCAGATTGTAATTCGGTCCAACTTGATGTACAGTTCCTGAGCTATCTTCTGCTATCTGCAATTCTCAGAATGTTATAGCAGACTTCTCCAATTAAAGATCACATCCGTTGGGGGACAAGTGGCAAAATGTGAAAATGTTATTATTCCTTAAAGAAAACTGTTAGTAAAAGACATGTAATTACAGACACATGCCGATGGTAGATTATGCACACCAAATGCAAGCGTTTAAAAATTCAGAAGCAGACATGAAGATGTGAACTGGATGGATTCCCATGGAAAGCTCTGCTCATCTGGACTTGGGATGAATTAGTTGCCCTCAAAGCAGTGCCAATTTATACTGCTTGTGGGTATCAGCAGGCGAATGCCTGCAGGAACTTCAGGAGCCAGAAAAGGGCATGAGGAATCCAGAGTCACTCCACCAAGGAAGTGTAAATCTACCCGCCTCGCTTGAGTTCATCCTGGTTGCATTAGTATCCTAGGTTTGATCTAACAGTTGAGTGGATGCATCCAAAAGATTTTGGATCCACAAAAGATCCACTTATTTGTGGATTTAGACAAATGGGGAAAGATAAGCTCTTCAGTAAAGCTGGTAGCTGTTACATTAATATATTGCTAAGACTAGGAAAAAGGTACGTAAACCCTCCCCTGAATTAAGCTCAATGCTGGATGGATATATGGGTTGGACACAGCTGTTTTCTTGCCAAAAATACAGAAGGGATTTTCCATTGCCCTCAGAATCAATCTCTCTCTCTCCAAATTTCCCAGTCTAGTCTTACAGCCCTGGGATTTTTGGTGACATCCATCCGTGTACTAATCAGGTATTTTCAACATCGGCCAGAGCTGACGGCGGGCCACCACATGGTGGATCAGAGACCAGGACTGTATCTTTTATCCCTTGTAAAGGCTCGTACAAATAGTCTCATAAGACTAGGATAAGTAGCAAAAGACCACGTCCTGCTTTGGGACTGGGGAGCTGTCAGCCATGATGCAGGTGGGAGGGGAAGGAGGAGGAGGAGCAGGCCTTGGGCTCTGATCCTCTGAGGCCAGGAGGTCTTTTCCAGCTGTTTTGGTGCCTTGCTTTTTGGAGGCCTCTGGCTGGCCTGATCCAGCAGGTGTCCACAAGGGGTGGTCAAAAAATCAAGATGTCAGCCATGAAGGTCCAATCAAAGCTTCACCTGTTCTTTATATTGGTCACGCTGTCAAGACCATATTGACTTTTTTTACCACCCCCTGTGGACACCCGAGTTGTTTATGTTAAAAATTTGTACATCCTCCTCTCTTAAATCCCAATCCCGATCCACTTTCACAAAACTGTTAAAAACATTTGACTCCTTTTAAATGTGTATTTTGTGCTGCTCTGTGTCTTCCTTGTTACAGTTCCTGTTTGCTATATGGCTTTTTCCCTCCTTGAAAATGAGAACTAAGTTGTTTTTTTAAAAAGGCCCTCTTTTTAAAGTGCAATTATAGTCTGCACCCACTCTCAGTTGATTGTTGTGAGGTGGGAGCACAGAAGGAACAAAACCAAAATGGTGTATTGCCCCAAATTCGCCTGCTTATTTTTTTTAGAAAGGATAATACAGTCAGATTAAGGAGAAAGAACACCTAGATTTTTGTCTAAAGTAACCACACGTTTTTGGACAGTATAATATAATAATACTTTGCACAAACAAGCTGGAAGTGGAGCACCCGTGGGGACATATCAGATGGGAAAAAAACGGACCCCGTGACAGTTGGATTGTGCTGATGCACAAGGAACAGGAGTGACCTGTTTTCCTGCCTTGTTTTAATCAGCAATAGTTACTTCACATTATCCTGTGGGAGAGAAAGATGTTCCTTTTTTGAGCATTCAGGTACCCGGAATAGTTCCTTCGTATAAGGCACTTAGAACACGGCTGCCTTGTGTCCGTACATAGGTTGCTACGTGGTGCGTCTTGTGCAGGGGTGGTGAGCGTTGTGGCCGTGTTGCTTGTGGATTTGAACTTTGCACACAGAGCTATCCCTGGCACAAGCAGTTGTGTGCCATCTCCTTCAATGAATTGATTATATTCCGAAACCACCGTTCTTTCCGGAAGATGTATCAGCGTCTGCCCTTTCGCAGCCGGTGATGCAGGGCAGGCAGAGATTGTGGACTGCTTCAAGGTCACCCAAGGCGTTCCATGGTCGAGGGAGGGTCTGAATTCGGACCTCCCCAGTCCTAGTTTTGCTCTAGCTAAAAAAGAGAAAACCCTCGTAAAGCATTCTGAGCGATTCCTCCATGTCCCTCTAGCTTTCAGAGACTTGCGTACAGGTTTCATGTCTATGTCAATGGAGGAAAACCTGTGTTCCACATGTAAATACTCATGGTTTTTGTATATTCCTTGTAATTATCAATAGAGCATGCCAAAACAACAAAGTGAATCCTGATGCCAAGACAGGGTACAACCCCCCCCCCCAACCCATGTATTTCTTTTCCCCGTGCTAAAGTGGACGCCTTCTGTTGGAAACACATGTACGGTTGTGGGGAATGTAATCTCCGCAGGCTCCCTTCAATATGCTTGTATTTAGTCGGTTTACCTCTATGAGATACAGATTCCTATGAAGTATGTTGTTGTTGTTGTTTGTTTGCTGTTTGAAGCCAGGAAAATTTAAATATTTAATTAAAAATACTGAGCCTTCAGCCAGATGCTTCTTTCCTATTGTAAGTTTAAAAAGCGCCGTTTTGTTCTCCCCGTTTCCTTTCACAGCTTTTCAGAACAGCTAATTCAGGGCCACGTCTTCGTGAAGAGAAGCTTCCGGCCCACACCTCTAACGCTTCCAGGATGGGAGACTGACACGCCAGCCCTGGGGAAAGGCCCCAAGGAGTTCCCCGAGCTGGATGTGGTTTGAAAGAGAACGGTTTCTTCTGGAAGGGCCGCTTGCAGTTCAGAGAAATTCTGGAGATGGCTGAGCTGTCCCTAGCGTGGCAGGGTCAGGAGGGGGACCGTGAAGTTCTGCGGAACATTCATAATTCATCTCTGGAATTTGCTACCACAAGTTGTGGGGCTGGCTTCACAAAAGGGGTGGGCCCCTCATGGGCGTCCTGGGGATCAGTGGCTCTTGGCCTGGATGGCTGTGGGGCTGCCCCTGAAGGCCATCTGCTGGGAGACCAGTGGGCTTCCATGGGCTGCTGGGAGGACAGGCTGATGGGCTAGACGGTGCAAGGGTCCCCTCCAGCCGGGCCCGGCTTCTGTCCTTAGGCCTGAATTAGGGCGGGTTCAAAGGGGTCCTGTCGCCTATGCAACAAAGAATCGAGATAGTTCTCTTCTGAATCTTCATGGGATCCTTTCGTAATTGGAGCAGGGGCTGACGGCCTTAGCGTAACCAGGAATTAAATGCAGGAAGATTCAGGAGGGACGGAAGGAAATGTCTATTCACCCAGCACATCCTTAAGTGGCAGAATTCACTGCCAGCGGTTGCCATAGCAGCTGGTGTAGACGTTTCAAAAAGGGAACGGGGCAATTCGTGGAGGCTCCTGCTCGCCAGGGTTTTGTGGCAGTGGATGGCTCCCTCCCTCAACTGAGGCAACAGCAGACCACTCACGCTGCTTGATGGGAAACTCCCCAAAAGCGTCCCTGGGGGCCACTTTTGGGCGACGCCCAAGGCTGGCCAGAGGGGCCAAGGGCCCGATCCAGCAGGGCTCTTCTTACGTTCTTAGTACGGAAGCATGCAAGGTCTGTCAGATCGTGGAGAACAAGGGAGCTTTTAGAAGTTCTACTGTAGGAGGAGTCTACCATTGGTGTGGTTGCAGGAAAAATACAACTGTCCAAATAAATACTGTAGCTTCTTCAACAAAGTGTTGCTAACTTCAACGGAAGAGAAGATGCGTAGCTCAGGGTTGAACTGCGGAGCCCTGGTGCTCTCTGAGCCTGGTTGTTGGCTTGCAGGCGTTTCGTTGCCCGACTAGGGCACATCACCGGTGCTGCTGAGTGTGGGGTTTGCTCCCTGTTTATCTAGGGCAGCTTGCCCCGCCAGTGCTGGTGGGGGTGGGGTTTTCTCCCTGGTAGCTCCTTGACTGGGGTGTTGTTTTCTGCTTGATTGTCTGGTGTTGCTCCCTGCTTATCTGGGTGTTGGCTGCTGGAGAGGACGTGTTCTGCTCTTTTCGTTTCCTTCCTAGCTTTTTTATTGCCTCCTTTGAACGGTGCGTAAATGTGGTTTATGTATCTACTGATGGCTGATCAATATAAGCCAAATGATGGGCCGGTGCAGGAAGTGGCAAGCCGCCGTATATAAACCGGGAGCAAACCCCGCTCACTAGCGCTGATGTTACCCAGTTGGGCAATGAAACATCTGCAGGCAAACAACCAAGCTCAGAGAGCACCAAGGACTCCACAGTTGCTCGTTTAAACCAACAACCCAGCAACTTTCCTGCTTTCCCCCGCTATTTAGGAAGAATGATCCATGGGAAGATCACCACCCGGCACGAGGAAGACAGAGGCCCACAGCATCCAGAAGGTTGGATCAGGAGGGAGATGGCCGTTTGGCTGAAGCTGAACGATGACCTCCAAGGGCAGCTACTGTCTTTCCCTTCTGCTCCCAGGGAGACTGTGCAACTCTTGGACAGCTCGTCCAGAGAGAGTTTAGGACAGGAAGGACAGGCGCAGACGTCACCCAGATGTTGTGGATAGAGAAAACTGAATAACCAGATGATGTCACTGGTTTTGTATAGCATTCTGCCAAAAGAACCAACAAGCAAGTTGGGGTGGGGGGTGTCTCCTGGATTCTAGGAGTGCCCTTTACCAGTTTAGATTGGTATCCCAGCTATGGCCCTATCGGAAACCAGATTTTGCTAGTTGCATACTCACGAATCACATCCACTTAAAACCACTCCCACGCACTCTTCATGCTGACTCACAATACTATTAACCATGGCTTGTTGAATAAATCACAACTGGGTTCACCCAAGTTCAGACCAAAACAAATAATCGTGTTATGCTTTAGTGCAGTGTTTTTCAACCTTGGCAACTTTAAGATGTGTGGGCTTCAACTCCCAGAATTCCCCAGCCAGCCTGGCTGGCTGGGGAATTCTGGGAGTTGAAGTCCACACATCTTAAAGTTGCCAAGGTTGAAAAACACTGGTCTAGTGCAATGTGGGGTGAAGCCGGTTTATCTGCAACTGCCTGTTTAAATCCTATTTTCTACTATTGTTTGAATTACTTCATGGTCTTTCACGGTCTTTAATCCTTCACAGAAGATAAGCCCAGGAGTGGGGTGACCATGAGGAGGGCATTATTGCCCCTTGGCACTGGCTCGCTCACACAAACCTTCTGACTCTGAGGAACATGACCAGCGAACGTACCGATTGCCCTTTGTGGCACACCGTGTTATAACAACTATGACTTAACAAAGAGAGGGAGCAACTGAAAGCAGGATTAACTGATACTTTAGGAGAAATATAAAACGTGCGGCCAGAAGACACACGCCTTTTACGACATCCACGGGGTCTTCTAGACGGCTGCAGTGATTTTCCACAAGAGCTTTGATAGTTGTCCCACGTTTTAAGATTCTCTTTAAAAAAAATTTTTTTATTAAGTTTCAAGACAAAGATAAAAACTATGAAAAAACAAAAAAAAAAAACTACAAAAAAAGAAAAAAGAAACTAAAAAGGTGTGAAAACACAACAGAATATTTTTTTTTTCAAAATTAGAAAAAGATGTGGCCTCTGACTTTTAAGAGCAAGAATATACAAAAACTCTAGCCCTAATCCAATGGGCTAGAAACCAGGAGGCTGTAAGTTCTAGTCCCACCTTGGGCATGAAAGCCAGCTGGGTGGCCTTGGGCCAGTCCCTCTCTCTGCCCAGCCCACCTCACAGGGTTGTTGTTGTGGGAAAAATAGGAGGAGGAAGATTAGCTATGTTCTCCACCTTGAGTTATTTATAAAAATAATAAAGGTGGGATATAAAATAAAATAAAGTAAATATTAAACCAAAACCACATTATTTCTATAAATCATTCCACTTCAGCATATAATAAAAATCACTAAGTACAGTTACTCCTCCCCCTTATATTAAAATTAAAAAAAAATTCACATAGACCTCCTAAACAACTTTTTCCCCCCAAAGGATAACACAAATTTAATTTATCTGGTTTGCTTTAAGGGTTTGACTGATGTTAACTATTAAGTATAATGGCAGACAATTTATGTGTTTTTTAATCTGATTTTTATTATAGTAGACAGAAATGTATAGAACAGTAGTAGGAAGGGAATAATTAAACTAAACATTCTTCAACCCTTATCCCACTTCAAAATAAACCAGAGCATTTACATATCCCCACAATGTGCGCAGACCTTTTCTCTTGAAAAAAATCAAACAGCCCAAGTGCCCCCCTCAAAAATTCCACCTTCTCCTCAAAAAACCTCCCAAATATAATGACCCCTTCTTTTTCCTGGTATTCCACCAGGAAGTCAGTTTCACTTATTGCTTGCAAATCCCTCTCCCCCTTAAATTTCTCCAACTCCACTATCCAGTCTTCATCCAGCAACTCAATAGAAGTCCCAATCTCACTCTCAGAAGAAACATTTCTCTCGCTGTCGAATCCCTCGATTTCATCCATCACATCCCCAACCTGATGGCACATTTTAGATCTCATATTTTCCATGAGATCCTGAATATCTTGCATAAATGCTTGGTGGAAGTCAGGAGAAATCCGTTTAAAATCCTCCATATCTCATGCAGTAGATTATGGCGCCCCCTAGGAGCTTAACCAGTGAAAGTCAAGGATATGGAAAAGTTCCAAAATGTATTTACACAAGCGAAAGTGAGATAAGCAGACAGTTCCCAAGGGAAAGTAGAAGCAGAAAGCTGAAGGTTCAAATCAGCCAATTCAACATGTAGGAAAATGCTAATATTCCAAAAATAATGATAAGCACCAAGAAAGCCAGCTTCTACCCACTGTAGAAAGCCTCTCTTAGGGTATGCATACTTAAAATATATACATATACATATACATATGTGATTTAGAAATGGGGTGGCCGGTCCTAATGTTTCTTTAAGGCTACAGCACTGCTTGGAAAACGACATCCCCACCTCCCAGCTAAAAGCTCTTACCAGTCAAAACACTGGTTTGCAATCTTTTGGCTACAAGCAGCCGTCCAGAGGACAGATGGGGTGATTCCAGGCATTCTCCTTTATCCGGAGAACGTTTCGGGGCTTCAGGAAAACTTGCCTGAGCTGGAAAAAAGCTGCTGCGTTGTCAATGTCACCTGCTTAGCCCGCGGGCACAGCTGCTCAGTCCACCATTCCCCACCGGAAGCCTCCACGTTTTAAGATTCTCAATATTTTTCATTTGTTTAGATGCATCCATTTTTTGGCTCTTCAAAAACAACAACAACAACAAAGGTAGTGATACATGATAGTTCCTGGAAGGCAGGAGAGGTGTCTCTTCATGTCCCTGTCATGCTCCCTGATCAAATGTTCCCAGAACATCTTACTGGACTTGCATCCATCCTGCAGCAACCCGTGTCAACCTGCGAGTCAACCAGCAGGGAGGGGGACCATAGTTGGAGTGTGAATCATCTTGTTTGGGCTATCTGCTCTTTGCACCAAGGTCATCTGCAAAGAACCGTTACAACCATCTGCTGGCACGAGAAGGAGGGGCGCATACCTAAGAGGGCAGTGGGGGGAAATTGAAGTTACTGTGATTTTAAAATGTAGAAACGCACGGGAAATTCCATTCGCAACTTTTCCTCTGCACTGAATGCCACACTTGATTAAAATAGATTTATAAGCAGAAGCTTATGAGACGTAATTGAATGAATGCATGAGTGTTGCAGTCATCACAGTCCCACAGACCATCTTTTTCCATGCTCCATTTATCAGGGAAAGATGGCCAGCTTTATGCCTTTCCCAAGCCCTCGAAACACAATCTCAGAAAAAGGAGATGAAGATCAGGAGGAGCAGCATCTGCAGGGCCTGTCAATGAGATCAAAATGGTGGGCACAACCGCACAATTGAAGCCCTTCTCTTTTCATGTGTGCAACACATGTTCAAAGGGGTGGGGTGTCACCTGCACACCCGCACTGACCATTTTATTTATTTATATTTATTAAACAAATGTATACAGATAGCCCTTGCTTAACAACCATTTGTTTAGTGACGGTTTGGACTTACAATGGTGCTGGCAAAACTGACTTATGACCAGTACTCACACTTACAACTGTCCCCAATCTCTTCCCCCTTGAGCGGAATGGACCTCTGAGGATGGAGCTGAACCACAGCAGAACAGGGCCTCCAGCCGGAAGGATACCATGGTTGAGGGCGTTGAAGGCTGCTGGAAGTCCAAAAGAGCAGGACAGGGGCTCTACCCCATCCGGGCTCCAACATAGGTCATCACCCCGAGCAACCGAGGACAGCTGTGTCCCGTGCCTGGGTCTGAACCCTGACTGGTGTGGGATTTGGACGATGTTGTCCATTCCTACAATCCCCCCCCCCTGATTGGGAACCCGCAGGATCTCTCTCTAGCCAAGCCAGGCTGCCCTTGCAACATGCCAGGGATCCTGTCACCACAGGGACAGCTGCAGTTCCCACGCTGTAGCAAAGAAGTCCTTTTAGGTGAAAGCGCCACAGCTGTCCAATACCACAAGGGCACCACACCAGGACAGGCGACTTGGGGGCCGGGACTCAGATGTGGTCCCCCGAGCAATTTCTGAAAAGTGCCATTTTGAAATAGGAAGTAATAAACAAGAGGAAACAAATATGCATGTAAACCTTAAAATATATAAATCCTAAAATGCCTCAATCATGCAAGACCTTATGCTGGCCCCACCCTTTCTGCATCCTCACCTGCCGACTGCAGCCCGGGCCAGCCCCGAAATCTTAGATTGATTCCCCAGCTGGATATAAGCAACCCCCCACCCTGCCCCTGATATCTGTGATCTCTTTGAGAGCCTGTAAATACCCCCTCATGCCTTTTGCTCCTTAGATCTATGGACTGCCTGAATTTAGGTTGTGAGGTTTCTGGAAAAGTTAATTATTCTGGACCAGGGTTTCTCAACCAGGGCTCTGTGGAACCCTCGGGTTCCACGAGAGGTCCCTAGGGGTTCCCTGGGAGATCACGATTTATTTTAAAAATTATTTCAAATTTGGGCCACTTCACATTACAGAGGTAAGTTGCATTCTTTATTTTTAGTTTAAGAACCCTGTTAATGCATACATACAGGCCTACTCATGAAACAAACATAATAAGTTTTGTAACTTCTGGCCTATACTTGAGCCTGAATGGGCAGGGGTTCCCCGAGGCCTGGAAAATATCCCAAGGGTTCCTCCAGGGTCAGAAGGTTGAGAAAGGCTGTTTTGGACTATAATTAATCTCCAATGAAGATTTGGTTTTTAAACCCCAAGAGGAATAAAGAAGGAACTGAGGGACCAAAGATTTTTGATTATATATAAATTATATACCACATTAAGGTATTTTAACAACTCTGAAGGTCAACAAATACAACATCAAAAAATGGGGTGGGGGAAAGAGGAATAAAGTCAGGAAAAAAAATCAAATGGGTTGGGGGCTTCTACCCATGCACGCATTTAAGAGTGAAGAAATGCTCCAGAGACCCTCCTAGGAAACGGGGAAGGGCTAATTCTGCCATGGAGGGAGTAAAAAGCGGGCGACACTTGTACTTCCCCGGGACTAATTTAGGCAAAGGGCGGCTGGCCAAGGGGCTATTTATAAGCGAGCCGCCCGGCCGAAGGAGACGCGAGCGCCGATGTGTGACAAGGGCCCCCTAACAGGTGTGGCCGCAGCGCGCATGACAGTGACTCGCGCCCCTGGCAGGACTGGTCACGCTGAGCCCCCCTTGCTCTGGTGAGCAGTATGTGCTTTTCCATCCATGATCGGGGCGGGGAAAAGGAGCGGGGGGGGGGCTTTGCCCGGGGTGGGGGCAAGGGTGTATAAGGGGCAGGCACAGGCGCCTTTCTCTGCAGTTCCTCAGTTGAGCAGAGAGGAGGCTCCGGAGAAAAGGCTCCAATTCTTTTATTGATTTCTAATAAGCAAGCACCCTTGCTTCTTGTCCCCCCACCCGAGAAGATGAAGTATATCTTAGGAATCGGAGGGTAAGTGGCTTTTCCCCCACCTCCTTTTTCCACGCTCTAGGACTCGAACCAAGCGCGTTGTCGGCGGAGGGAGGGAGGAGGCGGGCAAGAGAAACCCAGGCAGCGTTTGGATGGAAATTCAGGCCCTGAATCTCCCCCCGACTTGCTGCTTTAGGTTTGAAGGTTGGCCGTGGCGGGTTTCCTCTGGCAGGTTTCCAAATGAGCAGTTCAGGTTGCGAGCCTTTAGAAACTGGACCACCTGAGCCTGAAAAGGAAATGGAAATTGTGAACGGCATTTGATGAAAATAAGAAAAACGCCTCTTTCGCTGCATGCTGCTGGAACAAAATAGGGCTCTTTAAGAGAGATTTGAAAGCTCTGGAGAGAAGTCCTCGTTCATCAGATGGGAAGATGTCCTGGAAGACATCTGTCACGGCCGTTTTTGCAGGGGTACTCTGGGTCCTTCCCAAGAGGACCAATATTACCTTTTCGTCGCTGTTCCTCTGACAGCCAGGAAGGAGTTGAATCTGGAGGCAGGAGAGGGTCTGCCTGCCCGCTTACGGGGGCTGATAGAACACAGAACATTTCAGGGCCTTGCAGTTTGCATCTGATCCCATCTACCAGATTAGCTGTAATTCACCTGATCTTAGGGACGGTTTAGGCCCCGGACTTGCCCCCTGGATTGTGCAGGAAAACGGGATGGGTGTCCTCTACAGCTGAAGGAGGAAATTTGGGGAGGTTTTTTCTTTTTTTTTGCAATCTCAACAGGATGAAAATGTGAGCCTACAAGGCTTCCAGCCCCTCGGCCCCAGAAAGACTGCGTGGATTGTTCACGGAAAGCGCAGCAGCAGCAGTTTGCAATTCCTTGGCAGCCTTCGTGCCACCCACTTACGAGCCGGACCACAGCGCGAACCGTGGCTGGTTTTACGTGGCGCTGCGTGTTGTGTAGCCCCAGCCCGAGGGGGCCGGCGTGTTGGGTGAACCCCCACGTGGGTCAGTGGGCAGAGAGCTCTCTTAAGAAGGCACTCGGGGCTCCTGGTTGGATGGGGTAGCTCCCTTTCCCAGGCTAGCCTACCTCACCCGTTTGGCCTCGCAGGAGGAGAGCCCAGCGGATCGAGGGCGTCCCCTAATAAAGAGGCCCCCTTTCACAAACTTCATTAAAAGGCATCCGATTTGGTGACTCGCAGCCCCCGCCTTCGCCTGCTGAGGCTGAAAGATGAAAGGCATCTCACCCCTCCCCCTCCCCACATTTCCCACTGCCCCAAACCCGCGCCGGTTCCTTGGCGGGGAGGGGGAACTGCCCCGCCCGTCGCTCTTTGCGTAAGAGGCGCCGAAGCAATTAACGGTGCTCAGAGAAACAGGAAGACAAAATACGCGCAGATCAGAGCGGGGCTTTTCTCCCTCTGCCCCCCCCCCCGTTCTTCCCGCCCTCCTTTCCCGCGCCCGCCAGGCCCATTCAAAAGAACACGGGAAAAGCGGGCGCGAAGGAAAGAAACCGTTTAACCGGCAGGGCGGGAAAGGCCGTTCATTCATTCGTTCGTTCCCTTATGCCGCCATTCATGCGGGCGCTCATTCATCCCGGCGCGAACCTGCCCGCGCGCCCGCCGGCCGGCCGGCCAGCCAATCACGAACCCGCGGTGGGAAAGGCGCGCTTTTTTTGAAAAGGCGCCCCTCCCCTCGCCCCCCCGCCCCCGTCTGCCCTGGGTGGGAAACAGGAAGCCGAGGCCAAAGCAGCCTCCGGCGATGTAGTAGGACTACTGCTCCCATCTTTCCCAGCCGGATAGCATCCAACGCATTTGCTGGGCTCCAGACCCCGATAAACGCACCCAGTTTCTCTGTCGGTTGCTCAGAAGTAAAAGGCCTTAAAAAAGGACCTGGGGAGTTCAGCCTTTGCTGAAGCTGGATGTTGAAGCGTGGTGGAGTTTTTAAAATCCGGAGGCTCGACATCCTTCCCTCTTGGAACCCAAATGGCAGGGTGCCAGATCTGGGCTTGACTCAGAGAATTTGCTTTCCTAAAAAACTTTGCATGCGCCCCAGAGCATAAAGACGTTTTTTCAATTTCTCTTCTAAAAACAGAACTTTTAAAGCAAAGGTCATGTATTGCAGCCCCAAATCAGGAGGAATCTGGTAGCACCTTTTTAGACTTTTAAAAAATTATTTATGAATAATTTTATTATATTCTATTATAATTTTTATTACATTTGACAGAGTTGCTCTGTGAGTGAGATGGGCAGTGATGAAATTCAATAAATAAATAAATAAACTCAGTCTGAAGCAGTGTTGCCAGACTCCTACTGATTATTGGTGCCCATCGCCTAACACAGTTCTACGGAGTCACCTGCTGTGCATCCCTGATACGTACTTCTGTGTAAGAAGGGGTGACCCTGGATGATACAAAAAACACTGAAAAATAAGGTTTGCTTCTGTCCTCCTGGGCGGGCGAAAATCCATCAGGGCAACTACGTAGTCACTGAGTGTGGGTTGGGTGGCCATATAGATTTACTACATAAATAAATAACAAACAAACTACTCCATAAAGCTTAGGGAAATGTAGCTGGGTGGATTTATGCCTCTCTTCACGTGATGCCCCCTGAGCATTTCTGCCAAGGGATTAGGGTGGAAATTCCTCTGAAAATGGAATCTTGGCACAGCGTGATGTACCTCCTGAGTTATGGGACGGGGTGGGTTATTTAATAACTGGGTTAAGTGTGTTGGATGGACACGATGGTGGTGATTCTCTTGCAAGCCCTGTCTTTCTAAACCCCTCTAAATCCTCAGAGAGCCATCTTGTGAAAAAGTGGGGCTTTCTACGGCTTTCCACCCTTTGGGGGCTGGGGAGTCAGGGCAGAAAAACTGGTGGGCAGCAAAGCTTGCTTGTCACCTTAAGCAAATGACTGTACAGTTCTGGCCTCCGGAGGTGGAGGACCCCACAGGCCAGAGGTCCCCTTTCCGGTCAGAGAGTTGTGGGGCAGGCAGAGAGAAGGAGCAGGACTTCAACTCTCCGGTCAGAGAGTTGTGGGGCAGGCAGAGAGAAGGGGCAGGGAACAAGCTTCAGGGGCCTTTGATTCCTGGAGTGCAGGAGAAGCTCTTGCCCTCTTCTCGGAGAACGCCACCCTGGTCCTCACCTCGCCACTCTACTCCAGGCAACCTCTGCCCTGAATTGCCCGTCTAATCTAGTCTTCGCTGTTCTGCTTCCAATTCCCTCCTTTAGGGTGACCAATGGGGGCAAGACCACTTTGACCAATAGACTTATCCAAGCCCTCCCGAACTGTTGTGTTGTCCACCAGGATGACTTCTTCAAGGTAGGTAGAACTTTCTGCCTTTGATCGATATAGCGGTTGATTGAGTTGAAAAATGTCCACCAGGAGAGCCCAGGTGAGCTGAGCATCGTTGTACTGTATGAAGCAAATGTATTAACTCTTTTGAATTGCGTGTGTAGCCTGGAGATGTGTCTCAGTGGCCTTTGTAGAAAAGGGGGGAATAGTAGATGGAGCAGAGTGCAGAGGCTGCCTAATTAACTCCGGATTAGTGGACCCAGGGTAAAAGCCCCCCTCCCCCTGTTTTGGGGGCAACGGCTAATGTGATTGGGGGCAAGAGGCCAGGCGCATTTGGGGACCCTTGCCCACAGTGACTTGCCTTCTCTCTAATGAAACACGAATACCTCTGGTCAAAATCAGTGCTGTCAATTGTATAAAGCAGTTGTTTTCAGCCTTGGCAACTTTAAGATGCGTGACTTCAACACCCAGAATTCCCTAGCCAGCCTGGGGAATTCTGGGAGTTGAAGTCCATGCATCTTAAAGTTGCCAAGGTTGAAAACCACTGGTTAAAAGTAATCTCCTTTTATTCACCAGGTCATAAGAAATATATCTGTGTTTTGATTTGGAAAAAATAGACTGGCATCTCTACATATTTGGCTCAAGTGGCATTTAGGTCTCCCTTCCCAGAAATCTAGCTCAGTCCCCTTACTACTCCCAGCCTTCACATAGGGGTTTCCTGGATTGAATGGACATAATAAAACCAAGTGTTCTGGGCTGCCCCCCCCCTTTTTAAAAAACAAAATACAAGCAAATGTATTAACTCTCTTTTGAATTGTTCTCTCAGTCTAGCATTTTATTGTGCAATAATATATATTTGTAAATTTTAAAGCTGTACATATTTGAAAGATACGCATCTGAACCTATTTTCAAACATTATTTTGTGCATTTATATGCATGCTTGATTTTTTTTCAAAAAAGCCAAACACAGTGAAAGGAAATTGTTGCAAACCTATCTAATGATTTCCCCTCTGAGCGCTGTGCTTCTCAGTTGTCCCTGGCCTGTACTATGAGCTTGCCTGAAAGTCATTGTCCCTTAATCTAACATTTTCTCAACGGCGCCCACAAACCGGCGGTCCGTATGATGACTAAGTCAGCAGCTCACTTAACGTGCCTTGTGTTGCAGATAAGAAGTGCATGCGTAGACAAGTGTACCTATTTTTGCAAGCGTGTGCCTGCCTCTCACAACCCTCTCATTTCAAAAACAGGAGCATTGCCAAGAGGCCTACATATATTAATACACTAGAAGCCTGGCATGTTTTATAGGAAGGAAATGCATGTTTAGGTTGGCCAGATGCAAGAGGCGGGGCGACCTAATCTGAGCTGCCGATCTCTGGAGCAGGGAGACAAGGAAGTGTTCATCCTTTGCTTCCACCTACTTACCATCCAGAAGTCTGCAACCCAAATCATGTAGCCTGACAAAAATGGACAGCGGTTCCCTTTGGCCCAGTTGGAGGACCTTAAGCAGGGTGACCCCGGGTGGAACGTCTGCAGTATCTGGATCTGGAGGAATAAAAGAACTTCCAGTGGATTTTGGAATCCCAGTTTTAAACCTCAGGATCTCTGTAGCACCCAAAGGAATCCAGGCAGAATGGAACCAGATGCAATGGATATGTAGACATTATTCCTTTATGGGTTTCTAGGAAAGAGAGCTTGAGCAGATTGTTTCTGTTGCCTGGCTGGGCTGAGACAACGCGTGCAGAGAGGAGTTTTCTCCCCCGAGCAGAATATAAATCCAAGCGACGGTTAAAACACCATTGACGCCGTCCTTACGATGGCCTGAGAGACTTCACTGTCTGAAGCAGAGCCCAGATGCTGCCCTCCTTCTAGGTTCACAGGTTAAAAAATGGCTTGGAGGGCAACCTGAAGTTGCTGTTCCTGCCCGGTGTCATCTGAAACAGGTGCACCCTTCCCCTGCAGAGCTGGTAGGGGGATCAGGCCCCACCGAGGGCCCGGCAAGGTCTTCTGCCGTGGGCTGGTCCTAAAGGCAGGGACAGCCTTGCCCACAACATCTATGTCCTTTGAAGGTCTTCGCCGTTCCAGCTGGGAACAGCACCCTATTCCTGAACTCATTTTTCAAGTTGTTTTTAATTGAATTTATAAACTTGTCTGATCTGTTTGATTTTCAAAATGTGCAAGTCTAAAACAGATAACAATCCGATTCTGTGGTAGAAGCTGTGGCACCCCTACCTTCCCCCCCTCCCACACTTAAATTGCGTTTGAAATTTGTTGGCATAACCAGATTGGTTGCGACCAACGTAAGGCCCAGAGATTTCAGAAGGAGCAAATTCTGAGCAACTGAGCCCAGAGTAAAGCTGCGTAGGCAAACCGTCTGTTTTAACCTCTCCGTTTTTTCTCAGTAAAAACACCTTCTGTAGGATCAGCTGAAACAAGCCACCCAACCAACTGAATTTCCTTGTCTTACATCTGATTTAATCCAAGGGTGGGGACCTTGTGGGGGCAGCCCCTGTAGTCTCTTGCAACTGTGATTGGCAGCACAGTTTCCGGCCCCTGAAGTGGGAGACTAACAGAGGCTAAGTAATCTGTAGCTTTCAGACTGTTTAAAAATCAAGAAGCAAAAGGAGGTCAGAGACCTCCAGCTGTTATTCCCACTGCTGTTTCTTGAGTAGTACGTAGGAACTGCACATCATGGCCCCACACAGGGGCAATTCTACTTTTCCCGACATGGCAACCTTAAACAGTTCAACGACAACAACCAAGTGCGCCGATCACTTTTTTGTTGTTTACAGGGTCATTTAGAGAAAGGAAAGCTAAGAGTAAAATAGTAATAGTCCGTTTAGGCAACATGTTTTGGTATGTATTGCTTGCTTGTATTGCCTCTGATTCCCAGAAAATCTCTCGAGGATGCAACGGCATAACTATATTAAATCCTGCCAGATCTTTCCATGGGCCATAATGTAATCCAGGGTTTCTCAAGCTTGGCCACTTGAAGATGGGTGGACTTCAACGCCCAGAATTCCCCAGCCAGCAGAACTGGCTGGGGAATTCCGGGCGTTGAAGTCCACCCATCTTCAAGTGGCCAAGCTTGAGAAACCCTGGTCTAATCTGTATAGCTGTGACTTAACATTAAGCATCTTACTCATTTCCCAAAACTGGGTTGTGAGTTCATGCCTAATGCAGTCATTTTAGGCCGTATTTGAAACTGGGAGGAGAAGCAGTTTTATGTATACCACAGAGCAAAACGTTATATTTTAGGTCTCCTGGGACAAGGGTGGGGCCGTGGATTTGTGCGCACCGCAGCTGTTTTGCTAAGAGAGCACCTGCCTTGTGTGTGTGTGTGTCTGTGTGTTTTGCAGTAGTGTCCAGGTTGTGATCGGATCTTAAGTAACTGATCACCCTGCGTTTGCAGCAATGTTTTATTGATCACTATATTTCAGCCACAAGATCAAATACAAGTCGGGGAAGACGGCTTTAAGCAATGGGATGGTAAGAACGGTGTTCGCTATAGGATGCAGTAATGTATATTTTCCTAAGTATATTTTTATCACTCTTCTATTATTAAAAACTTAACAGTAAAATTTAAATAATTTTATAAATTCACTTCTTTAATTTATATACTTTCACACTGAGTTTCATGTTTTTTAAACTGCTGTTTGCATATGCGTATATATAAATTTATTCCCTCTAACCAGTCTTGGCTTCCTTGGATATGGACGCGATGGTGAACACGGTACGGGCCTGGACTGAGAACCCCGTGAAGTTTGCCCGCTCCCATGGAGTGAATCTTGCACTCAAAGATGACTCAAAGATGCCCACTTCTGAGGATGTCCACATACTGGTGGTGGAGGGATTTCTGCTCTATAACTACAGGTAGAAACCCATACTTTGCTATTGCTCATTTTAGTCGTTTATGTTGTTGGATATTGTTTAAATTGTTCTTGGGCTCTTTTTTAAAAAACTGATCCTGCTTCTGAGCTTTGAGCAACAATTTCATGTAGTCATTATCACTCTCCAGTCTCCCTGTTTTTGCAAAATGGTTGAAGTTAAAGCAGAGTAGCCCAAATCTCCTCCTCCCCCTCCCTCCCTTCCTCCTTCCTTCCCCTCTCCACCTCTTCCTTCTCCATCTCCTTCTCCTTCTCCTCCATCTCCATCTCCATCCATCTCCTCCATCTCCATCTCCATCTCCTCCATCTCCTTCTCCATCTCCTTCTCCATCTTTTCCTTCTCCTTCTTCTCCATCTCCATCTCCTTCTCCTTCTCCTCCTCCTCCTCCATCTCTACCTCCATCTCCTCCTCCTCCTCCTCCTCCTCCTCCTCCTCCTTCTCCTTCTCCATCTCCATCTCCATCTCCTTCTTCTCCATCTCCTCCTCCTTTTCCCCTTCTCCTTCTCCTTCTTCTCCATCTTCTCCATCTCCATCTCCTCCTCCTTCTCCTTCTTCTCCATCTCCTTCTCCATCTTCTCCTTCTTCTCCATCTCCATCTCCTTCTCCATCTTCTCCTTCTTCTCCATCTCCTCCTCCTTTTCCGTCTCCTTCTCCTTCTTCTCCATCTTCTCCATCTCCATCTCCTCCTCCTTCTCCTTCTTCTCCATCTCCTTCTCCATCTTCTCCTTCTCCTCCATCTCCATCTCCATCCATTTCCTCCATCTCCATCTCCATCTCCTCCATCTCCTTCTCCATCTCCTTCTCCATCTTTTCCTTCTCCTTCTTCTCCATCTCCATCTCCTTCTCCTTCTCCTCCTCCTCCTCCATCTCTACCTCCATCTCCTCCTCCTCCTCCTCCTCCTCCTTCTCCTTCTCCATCTCCATCTCCATCTCCTTCTTCTCCATCTCCTCCTCCTTTTCCGTCTCCTTCTCCTTCTCCTTCTTCTCCATCTTCTCCATCTCCATCTCCTCCTCCTTCTCCTTCTTCTCCATCTCCTTCTCCATCTTCTCCTTCTTCTCCATCTCCATCTCCTTCTCCATCTTCTCCTTCTTCTCCATCTCCATCTCCTCCTTCTCCTTCTCCTTCATCTCCATCTCCTCCTTCTCCTTCTTCTCCATCTCCTCCTCCTCCTCCTCCTCCTTCTCCATCTTCTCCTTCTCCATCTCCTTCTCGTCCTTCTCCATATCCTTCTCCATCTCCTTCTTCTCCATCTCCATCTTCTCCATCTCCATCTTCTCCTTCTCCTCCTCCTCCTCCTCCTTCTCCATCTTCTCCTCCTCTTCCTCTGCTTTGGACTTCATGGAAGTATGGTACTTTTTCAAAAGGCTGGTCCTTTTCAGCTTGTACCAAACTCTGAAAAAAGTCCATCAGCTGGGAAGAACAACAGAGAGCTGGGATGCTTGCAGAAGGCCCGCAGGACTTCAATTGCTTCTTCTTCTCTACCCTGGACAAGACCCCTTACTCTGTCTGGAAAGGATCAGTGGCACACTTCATTGAAATTAACCCACTGATGGGATAAAGTGATCATATCTGAATCCCCTTCAAAGCCAGTGCAGCTCTGGTGACCAAGCGAAGACTGTAAGCAGGACAAAGACGAAGGGGTTGCATTGTCCACCGGTCACCTACTGTCTCTGGCACGGGAGGTCATGCAAAGCTGTGATGACAGGTTGCCCTTATTGTCAGCCTAGGCCTGAGATTTCAGATCGGTAACGGTAACTGTGGCTGGCTACATCCTAGGCCTCCCCAATGAATTTTTTAAAAAAGCAATTCTTATTTCTAAAATAAACCCCAATTATTATAAACAGTGCAATAAAATTCAATGAATGCATGTAGGGGTTAAAAAGGGAACAAGAAAAACAATGCATGAAACCATTAAATTCCTTCATATTCCTTCCACACGCTGATACATTCATCTGATGTAAAACAATTCTGTTTTCCCCTGGTTAGCATAAGATATAAAAACAGACCATATATTTGAGACGGGTTTCATTTTAAGTTGACCAGAACACAGGTGAAGAGTGTCGGTCAATTTCTCTGTTATGACAAGACACCAGATATTTTGGTGCCAGAGCTCCAATTCCATAGTTTTATCTTTCCAGTGTTTAGCTATGGAGATTCTAGAGGCAATCAACAAAAATACCACTAATTCTTTAGAGTAAATATTTGCATTAGACCCTAAAAATATATTCAGCAAATCAAGTTGTGGACACTTCCTTGGTCCTCAGTGGATTTTAGTTTAGTCAGTGAGCCAAAGAAATACATAGACCTTTCCTGAAAAATTTTGGTTACAAAGTTATTCACAAGTTGAATGAATGAATGAATGAATGGTGAAAAAGTATCATAAAAGGAAGTATCCATTTGTCTTTTTAATTAACTTAATATCAAAGACTCACTTCTTGAAAATTAAAATCAGCTACCGGCTGTTTCTTGTTGTGATTCCAATTCTGGGTATTTCAAATTATTTATCTTTGTATTTTTAGAGAAAAAGTAGCGCGTGGCTTCATTCCCAGGAGATTGAAAAATGCATACATTTTATTCTGCAAAGAATCATTTGTGCAGGAGACATTTATCATACAGTACAGGAAAAATTACCATTTCAAATGGTGCCTTAAGAGCCAGAACTGGAAGTCCACTCATCCTAAAATTGCCAAGTTTGAAGACACTGCTTTAGATCACAGTGTTTTTAAGGAGTTTTCTAGGATTGCTGTCTAGAATCGCAGATCTGTTCCTAAGCAGTGCGCATACCTGGCAGATCTACAGGGAATATAGTCAATTTTATGGAGATGTTCTGGGGTCAACACCTGGAACTTAGTCTTTCTACTCTGCCGTCTATAAGCCGTAGTCAAGGCTTCTCCAGGCTGGTTCTCTCTAAATATGTTGCACTATGTTGGTTTTGCTTGTGGTGGTGAGAACTGTAGTCCCAAGATCCTTGTTACACTCTGCCAAAGACAGGCCAATCTCTTTTCATATCTTCTGCAACTTACTGAGGCATCTAAAATGGCTAAAACTAATCAGTGTTTTCAAGTTTTGTGAGTGAAGTGTCATCCCACTCTAATAAACAGGTTGAGATTGTATTTATTTTTCAGCGTGACATAAATGATCTATTAGATAATTATCTAATTATCTAGTAAATTATCTGTTATTGGATTATTAATCTTAATTAATTATCTTTTTCCTAAGTAAGATGCAACTGAGTGACATTTTATAACGAATTAGTTCTTTAAGGTGGCTAAAATTTATGATTTGATTTGATTTGATTTGATTCCTATAGCCACTCACCTCAACAAGTGACTCTGGGCAGCATTGCTAATTAGATCTTCCGGGGAGGGTGAAACACAGCTCTTTAAGGCACGTCCACCACCCTCAGATGAATGGGGCAATTACACCCATCATCACTCCTGGGTGACAAAGCCAATTAACGTCCAGCTCTGCTGCAACACTTGTTTATTGTTTGATTGTTTTTATTATTGTTAGCTTCCCAGAGTCACTGGTTTGAGATGGGCAGCTATATAAATTGGATGGACGGATGGATGGATGGATGGATGAATAAAATGTCGCCATTGCTGCAGCTTGGAGGTGGAAAGGCTTGCTTATTTGGCTCTTCTTTTCCCCCGAACTGATGAATCACTGCAATATCCCAGGATCCCAACATCGATGTTCTTAAACTGAGCCGAGTGGCTGCTTTACTGTAGTTCTGTTTTTCGTTTTAATTGCCCAGCACAAAGTCCAGACAAGTTTCTCCCTCCAGCTGGTTTATAGAAGTGTCTAAAAATTGACCTCCAGGCAGTGTGCGCCCCCCGCCCCCTGTAAGCCAGCTGGAGGTCTTTAAGAGGAGTTGTATGAGCTATTTGGAGAGCCTGGGGGGGCAAAAATGGGAGCTCCGCGGAAGTGCCCCAAGAGAGCACGTAGAAACGGGGTGCCGAAAAGCACCAGTGGGAAGATGTGGGTTTATGGAATTGGACACCTCAAGTGCCCTGCCAGATGCGAAATGCCCTGGTCCCCTTTTCTTCCCGTAGGCCTCTGGTGGACCTGTTTGATAAACGCTACTACTTAGCCGTTCCTTATGACGAATGCAAACGGAGGAGGAGGTAAGGACAGTCTCGTGACCTAAAGTGCACAGGGCGAAAACGTCACCTTGTTCCTTGCAAGTAATGGAGGTTGGAGGATGAGAGAACTTACAAGTAGTCCTCACTTAACAACCATTCATTTAGTGACAGTTTGGACTTACAACGGTGTTGCAACAAATGACTTAAGACCGGTTCTCACACTTAGGACCATCGCAGCATCCCCACGGCCACGTGATTGTCATTTTAGACCTTCCTGGCTGGTTTCTGGCAAGCAAAATCAACGGGAACCACATGATTTGCTTAACAACCCTGTGGTTTGCTTAACGCCCATGGTGATTCACTTAATGACCACCACAAGAAAGGTCGTAAAATAAGGTCGGATTCATGTAATGACTGCTTTGCTTAGCAACCAAAACTCCAGTCCCAATTGTGGTCATTAAGTGAGGACTACCTGTATCAACGTGGTGACATTCCCAGACACGTCTTTTCAAGGAACTTAATCTTTATCCAGAAGGGGCAATTTTCTCAGAGCTGAAGGTTAAGAGTCGCTGGGAGCTGGGTGGCATATTAATTAATCGATGATGATGGTGATGATGAAGATTTCTTAGATCCAGTGCCTTTAACTTGTGGCGTACAGCCTTCTGGCAAAACCTGTCTGGGTGGCCCACCGGGCAGAGTGGCAGTTCATGGCACGGCAGGGCTGCCCCAGCCAGGAAGGGGAGGCGGCGTTATTTGGAGAGGGTGGTCAGATTTCTGGTCAGGGACAGCTGTAAATCTCTCCTCTTTAGAACTCAGCTCCCCTTTCAGGAGCACGATTCAGGTTCTGCGTTGCTAGAAGAGTAGCTTTAATGTGGCCAGAAAGAAGACACAGCTGGACCCTGGAGATCTGTCCACTGCAGAATATAGGAATCAAGCTGTATATACGGATAGTCCTCATTTAGCAACCACAATTAGGACTGGCAACTCAGGCGTTAAGTGAAGCGGTCACTAAGTGAAACTGCTCATGATTTTACTTCAACCTCCTTTGCTTTACAGACCTGTGAAGGTCGTAAAGGTGAGGATGGGTCACAAAGTTACTTTTTCATCACTGTCGTAACTGGACGGTTGCTAAATGAGGCAATCACTAAATGAGAACTACCTGGGCTGAAGCTTAGGCCTTTTCCTCCTGCCTTTTCAAGCCAGTGGAGTTTGGGCCATTCTTTTCCCCATCTTGACCACTGCAGATCTGGACTCCACGTTTATGTTGCAAATCTATGAGGACTCAGAGCATTACTTGCCTTGCCAGTCCGAGCTCTTAAAATTTTGGACTGGGCGACTGGCTTGTAAGAGGACGCGTTTGGTGTAGTAGTGAAAGGCACTGGGCTAGAAATTGGGGGACTGTGAGTTCGAGTCCTGCCTTAGGCACAAAACCAGCTGGGGGACTTTGGGCCAGTCGCTTTCTCTCAGCCCTAGAAAGGAGGCAATGGCAAACCATTTCCAAAACAACTTGCCTTAAGGAAACTGCAGGGACTTGTCCAGGCAGTTCCCAGGAGTCCACACTGGCTTGAAGGTGTAGACACACAAACATGCACACTCGCATGCGCACACTCACTTCAGCTTACAAACCCCAGATGAGCGAATGGCTTCAGCCTTAATTAAGAATGATGCATATGTCATAAATAGCCATTCAGCTTTTGGAGAAAATAGAGTATAACAGAACAAGAAATTTAGCTGATTCATAAGAAGTGGCATAAGTTATAATAAGTATACTGCAAACTATTGAAGAGAATTGATTGTTCTCTAGTGCTGTACAGTTCAACTTCCTTCCTTCCTTCCTTCCTTCCTTTCTTTCAGTACACGTAAATACACAGTTCCTGACCCTCCTGGTCTCTTTGACGGTCATGTCTGGCCAATGTATCTTAAATACAGGAAGGAAATGGAGGCCAGTGAAGTCAATGTTGGTAAGAAACACTTGGCAATAACTTGACTGTAATTAAGAAGGCTTTTGTCTAAAAAGCCCTGAATGAATGGAATGCCAGGGGCTCGAAAACGCCTTAGTAAGAACATGACGAGCAAGCTGCTTGCTTCTTCCCTGTGATGGGACCAGTCATCTCGTGTCCAGGAAAACATTGCTCTTCCTGTTTCTGAGCTCCAGGCATAATGCTAAGCCTGCTTATTCTTAAGGAAGTAATTGAAGCTTTTCCTAGAAAGGTGATTAGAACTGTGGTGTTATGTCTTGACTAATGACTGGGGATAGATCTCTACATGCCTGCTGAAAACGGGTTCAGTCTCAGCATAACTACATGCAAGTTTGTAATTACCCCTTCTTATTTTCAGTTTATCTGGATGGACTGAAGTCCAGAGATGATCTTTATGTGCAAGTCTTGGATGATATTCAGAACACGCTCTTGAACTGTTCATAGGTGAATATATTCTGGACTGATTCAGGGGAGAGGGAGGAAATTCTACCGCCTTACAGTAAAATAGTTACCTATTTCCATAGCTTAGATGTCAGTTTCTTCCTTTTTGCTTTTCAGGACTTGTGGGGAACAGAAAGATCCATGTACAGATTTGATGTAAATGCTCTTTTGGATATTAGCACAAGCACGTGGGGTCGAGTTTTAAAAAGCCTGACGGACACTGTCCTTTAGGAAACAACTTCTATGTATATACTTGAAAGTTAAGCTGACTTATCTACCACACAGCCGTGGGCAGTTTTTTATCTTCTTATTTTATATTCGATTGATACTGTGTTTTTAAGATGCATTTTTATACTTGGATGAAGTTTGTAAAATACTACTCATACGTCTTTTCGTGGTACTAATAGCCACCTTCTCTGTAACTATTTCTGTAATACCACACTGTATATTCAATAAAGAAGGATTTAAACATTTCGTATCGTACTTGGGAACAGTCATCCATCTGCAGCATCTCTTAACTGGCTTAGGACCTTCCCACGTCCTCATGACACACCCAGCCTGCCACGGAGGCAGCGTGAAGTCGTTTTTAGCTATTCCAGTTTTATAGCAGTACTTCCTTTTTTCCCCTAACACAACTTTAATGATGGATACAATGAAAGACACTTGATGCAGCCATGGCTGGGATGTGATTATCCCTTATGTGCCATCTACAGGTAGTCCTCACTTAATGACTATTCGTTTAGTGATGGGACGATGCTGAAAAAACTGACTTATAACCAATCCTCACCATCACAATTTGGGCGCTTGGCAACCGTTTGCATTTATAACCATCCCAGCGTCCCACGGTCACATGACTGCCATTTTTGACCTTCCCAGACAGCTTCTGGCAAGCAAAATCAATGGGGAACTGCATGATTTGCTTAACGACTGCTGCAAAAAATGTAAAATCTGGTCAGATTTGCTTAATGACCGCTTCACTCAGCAACTGAAATTCTGTTCCCAATTGAGGTTGTTAAGTGAGGACTACCTGTAGTTGTCAACTCTTAGTGACTATATGGAAAGACTTTCCAGGATGGTCTGTTCCCATCCTTTGGAATGTCCAGCCGCTCCCCCCTGTGGCTGTAATCGAGTCCATCCACCTTGTTGCTGGTGGTCCTTTCTCCTTCCACATTTCCCAACGTTATAGACTTCTCAAGGGAGCTTGGTGTGCAAAATATAATTTGAGCCTGGTCATTATGCCTCAAGTGTGAACTCAAGAACAACTATGGTCCATTTGCTTGTTTTCTTGGCTGTCCACAGCATCTTCTCCAGCACCAAAATTCCAAAGCGTCAATGCTCTCCCTATCCTGCTTCATCAAGGTCTAACTTCTGCTTTCAGAGGGTCCCGGGTCCCGCGGCTCTGCAAATGCAGATGCATCACGGCATCTGAGTCTTTTCCAAGGCCTTCGTGGCTGCTCTGCCAAGCACTAGGCTGAAGGCTGATGCTAAATGCCAGAAGCTATCTGACACTTCGGTATCTGTGCTGTTAATTCTAAAGGCTGGCTGCTGTCCCTGTTGTCATTAGTTAGGTCTTCTTATTTAATCACAGTCCATTTCTCCTCTGTGCAACTTGACTTTCAGTACTAGAGCTTGCAAATCCTTCGCATTTTTGTCTATCAGAATAGCGTCATCAGCAAAGTGCAGGTTGCTGATGTTTCTTCCTCCAGTTGTAACACGATTTATTTATTTATTTTATTTATTTATCACATTTTTATCACCGCCCATCTCCCCCACGTGGGGGACCTATGCTCATCTTCCAGTCCAGGTTCCCTCAATGTATATTTAGGATATTGGATGAATGAATAATGAGAGAGTATACGGTCTTGTCTCACTCCTTGGCCAAACCGGAGCCAGTCTGTCCAGCCGCGTTTCATCCAGGCTGCGGCTCCCTGACCTGCATGTGAGTTTCTCATGAGGACACGGAGGTGTTCTGGGACTCCTGTTTTTATTGAGTAGATTCCACCGCTTGACGTGGTCAACTCCTTCAAAGGCTTTTCTATAATCAACAGAGCATATATGGCCTGAAAGGGACCAGCCTGAGGGAGGGTTCGTCCTGCACTGTGCAGAAGGTCAGTGCCCACCCACTCCTCTGTGCCTGCAATCTGTCAGCTGGGCTGTTTTGGGACGTTGATGCTCTTTCCCAAGAGGGCTAGACCTGGGTTCAGAAATAGCTCAACTGACTGGTGGCAGGTGCAGAGAACTTCTGAGCCTGCAACCTGTCAGTCACCTGTAAGACAGGTGGCCGAAACCTCGATCCCAGGCATGGGCTCTATTCTCCCAACTCTGCTTTCCATGTGTTCAGAAGAGCAATGGGTGTCGTCCTTGCTAGTGGCAGGTGATGTCCAGTGGCCCCCTCTTTTTGCTGAACCTGTCCCTCGCTGAAACTGCAAGGACGGTGCCACTTGGTGCCTAGTGCCTAGATGTCAGAGCAGCCCAATTTGCCTGGCAGGCGTTTGGGTGACTCAAGGACCAGAGGTGGCTTGTGAACGTGGCCTTGAGGAAGACCCAGTGGCAGGCAGGAGCAGTACCTCTTGGAAATGCCACAGCCACCTTTCCTTGAACAACCAATTTGTTAAGACAGCCATGGACACACACGGGTTGCTCGGCCAGGAGATCTGAGCGGGATCGTAATCAAAAGGCTCTGGGGAATCTAATTGCCACTCCAAGCCTTGTTACAGCCGCTGGGCACATTTCTGCACCCATCTCACCCACAGCCCATTAAAGCAAGGGAGGAAACTGAAAGAGAAAGGAAATGGAACTGAGGGTTTATAATGGAAGAATGTATACACTTTTTGAAAAAAAAAGTCTTCTCCGTGCAATCCCAGAGTCGTAGCATGTACAGGTTGGAAGAGACAGGAATCTGACAGTAACCATCCACCCCCATCTGAAAGCCTCCAGTAAGTCCACCCCTGTTCAAGGCGGACCGTTCTTTTGCTTCAACCCTCTCCCTGGCAGGAAAATCCTAATATTCAACCTGAATCTCTTAACTTCAGCTTGCTGGTCTGTCCTGCTCTCTCTTTCCACAGATAATAGGTCCTCCCCTCTTTTGCTGCTGGCGGCCTTTTGGACGTGCATCATCGTATCTTCTCAGTCCTTTCGTTTGCATGTTGAATGTGGCCAATTCCTTGAACCACATTTTGGCCTAGTGTGTTGTATGAATGTAGCTGCTTGCTCGGGTTGAGGTTCAGCAGATCCATAAAGGAAACTGGGTTTCCTGGGTGGCCAGGTAGCAAATTAACCATGAACGAATGTGTTGTGTGAAGATAGCCATTCTGGGGGAAAAGTGCTTTCCACTGTGAACCAGGGTCTTTGTCTAAGTTACCTTAGATCAGTGTTTCTCAACCGTGGCAACTTTAAGGTATGTGAACTCCCAGAATTCCCCAGCAGGCCCAGCTATTTGCAGGACCGCCTTTTTCCAGTTAAATCCACCCAGCCCACCAGAGTGGGGAGGCAGGGCATGTTGTGGGTCCCTTCAGTTAGGGAGGTACATCTAGTGGGGCCAAGGAAAAGGGCCTTCTCCGTGGTGGCTCCCTCCCTTTGGAGCATCATTCCCCCAGGTATAAGGTCGGCTCCCTCCTTGCTCCTTTTCCAGAAGGCCCTGAGGACCTGGTTCTGTCAGCGGGCCTGGGGACCCCAGGCTGCTTCGGAGCCAATCACATGACTGATACGAATGTATTTGCCACCGCCGGAGGGTATCTTTTGTGTTTTTATGGTTTTTAATTTTGTAAGCTGCCTGGAGTCACCGTGTGTGAGTTGGGCGGCCTTATAAATCTGTTCAATAAATAAATAAATAAATAAATAATAAACAAACACTGCCTTAGATGTTCTCAGAGGAGGGACCCGTGGGAAATGTGACTCTGGTGGCAGTGACTTTGGTGGGGTGTAGATAGGGACTTAGGGACTGACCCTGACTGCTTACCCCCCCAATGGATTTCCTTAAATGAATGTTTCTATTAAAGTTACAAGTTGCTGTTTTGCTGCTCTCCAGAAACACTCGAATATTTCACTTCTCCCAAGAGAATGAATGCTGGGTCTGTGCGTGTGCCTGTTCTTCACACCTTTTCTGGATTTCAGAGCAGCTGCTGTGAAAGGACAGGGACTCTTGTACAGTACCAGCAGCAGCTGAGTCACATCGTCCAAAGGACTTGAGGGCTGGGGAATCTGATCCATGTCTCCTTCCCACAGAGCTGCTGACCTTTCTGCTTACGGATCTGAAGAGAGGCTGGAACGGTCCCCAGAAATCCAGGGAATGTAGACGGGGAAGTGGCCTGGTCACTCCGGGTCATCAGAGAGGGGGGTTTGGCTGCCTCTCTCTCAACCGAGGGAGATATAGAAGACCCCCCTCCTCACCTCTTGGGAGAAGCCGAGCTAGTCTAATTACAACTTTTGTAGACTTTTCTGGACCTTTCCCAGCATTTTTTATCTGACAAGGAGTCTTCAGTGGAAGACCTGGAATTTTACTACGGGTGACATCGCAATTGTGCTAAGCTTAGTCACTTGTTGGCTTAATATCAACCGCGGCAGCCTTGCAGAAGTGCCGCTACAGCTTCTGACAATGCTGTTGGCCAAGGACTTGATGAAGATCATGGTGAAAGGAGGGATTCACCCGTTTCCTAGGCCAGGCTCCATAGATTTGCTCAGGGACCTACTATCAGCAGAGAACCTGTGGCCTTAACGGGCCACGAACCCAGCCCGGGCAACAGACGGCAAGTGACGTCATGCAGTTATGATGAGCACAATGTCATAACGGTTGCTATTGGGTGCTGATGCTCAGAAGGCTCCTCTTTCCATTTTGGACAAAGCGTCCGAGAAGATCTGGCGCTGCCCAAGCCAATTTTTACTCTTTTCTCCGTTAGGGCTGCTGGGCCAATATTATGAAATGCCACAGTATTTACTGGGTTTATTTACTGCTTGTTTACAAGGCCAGAGCTTGCCTGCAGAGCTCCCACTTGCCAGTCTGCCAGAGGAGAACCAGGCCTGAGATAAAGTCTTTCCCACAAGAGGCAGTTGCTTGAAGACCCCCTCCCCTAACTCTGGATATCCCCTTTCTTCCAATCCGCATTCGCCTGTAAGGTAGCTTTGCTGCCCAACGCCTAGTGGTTGAATTTATGCTGAAAAGACCACTTGTTGCATTTACTTTGGGGAACTGCCTCGTGCGAGTCTGTAAGCTGAAGTGGATTTTAACACCTTTAAGACAAAGAAGTAGAGGAAACATCATAACCGTCCTTGAATTCTGGCTGGAATTGGTTTCGGTCTTCATTCTTCGTAATGGTTATTTCTGTGGCCAGAAAGAAGGCAGAGCACGGGAAAGTTACACGTGGGAGTTGCCTTGATCGTTTTGACTGCCCTTTTCTGCAACGACTCCAATTCTGTGACCTATTTTGGAGAGATGAAAGCAAAACAGTGGACAGCTGGCCAAAATAAAGGGCCAGTGCAGACTTGCGAACAGGCCCTGCAATATTCGTCACCTTATTTTCACTTCCTTTTCTAGTGAATTCCAGCAAGTAGTTGGGGGTTCTCCGAGCAGCCCCATGTCATTGTTCTCCACCAGCCAGTCGTTGCTGGCCGAGGACCCCTCAGCATCATCAGCCTACAGGAGAAAGGATTTCTTGTCCTTCTTGGCCCACCTGACGCACGCCTCTCAAGAAGGTGTTTGCTGTTTGAATACCCCTTCCTCTGGCTTGCAGTTTCTTCTGGAGCTCTTTGCTGCCCCCCATTTTTTCACGAGTCACCCCTGGGGCATTTGTCCATGTGAATGAAAGGTCCCCCCAGTTCCTTTCACTGCATGAAGCAGGATATGAAATCCATTGCAACTTGCTGGCTCTAAGGGAGAGGTCTCTGGGGTGCTCTTATTCCAAATATGGCCCTTCTCTTTCATGGCCAGATTATCTGAGGTCTTGAGGTCCCTTCCCCTGTGAGTGTTGTGAGGGGCTGGCTGTGGGGGGGCTGGCTGGGGGGGGGGCGATATCACACCCTGAGCTGTCTCTTCGTCAGCAATTTGGCTTAGCCAGCTGAGACTAGAGACCTCTGGCTGACTGCCAGCTTCCTGAGTCTTTAACCAAAGTTGGGAAGGAGGTAAGAGGGGCAGGCTCCTGCTAATAATAGCCTCTGGATTGTGTGTTCCCCTCCTCATAATTCCCCCCCTTGCCCAGCTGATGGGAAACCTACTCCCTGCCAAGAGGCAGAGAAAATGTTTGGCGTGCACAGGAGGAAAACTCAAATCTGTTCCTTCCTCTCTTTTGCTCAAACAGAGGCCACAAATGATTGTTCTCTTTGGAGGACCACCATGCCTAGATCTGCTGCTCAGTGGTGGAACATACCCTTTGCCCCTTCCCATCCTGCTGAGCAAGATGGCGGTGGCATGGAGGGCAGCTGCTGGGTAGTTTCCAGAATGCTGGTGAGCTGGACCAGTTGCGGAGCTCTGGATGTGGCACGTTCCATGATTCAGAGCCACGAAGCCTGGAACTGTCCTTCTTTTAAAGAAGGAGCCTTGGCTCTGCTAAATGCAGAAGGTTCCAAGCTCCAGCTTGGAGTTTCAGGCAGAAGGCCACAAGTTTGATACCTTTGACCTAGCGGATGGAATGGAAATGAGGGGCCACTTAGATTTGGGGTGCAAAAATCTGGATGACCACTTGGTGGCAGCGAAGAGATATGGAAAATATAGAATTCAAAAACTGTGGGGTTGGAAGGTAGCCCTAGGATCACCTAGTCCACCCCTCTACAATGTGCAGGGAAACCAGTTCAACCCTCCCTGGGCGATAGCTGTCCTGCTTTTCTTCAGAACTTCCTGAGAGCAACTGTTCCACTATTAGATGGATCCTAATATCAGGAACTTTTCCTCATATTTGAACAAAATCTAGGTTGTACAATTTGGACCTGTCATTTCTGGTCCTAGTTTCCATGGAAATGTGTTCCTGACCATCGCCCTGACAGTATCCTTTTCCCTTTCTGGAAAAAGGGGTGAGCTTTTCAAACTGTTGCCCAACCGATGGAGAACGGGTGTCTTTCCAGCCCTGTGATGTCAAGTCAACTCCCACCATCCCCTTTTAGTTTCCAAGCCACTGGTGTATCTTGCCAAAGAGCGTGGGTAGACCAGGAGTCTTCCAAAGCAAAATGAGTATGTGACATAGCTTCTGTCAAAAGGGAGACCAAAGGACCACACCATGTGAACCAACAGCTGATTGTAACTTGACCTTCTGATAGACTTTCTTTTTTGATTGATCAAGGCTTGATTAGAAGTCTGTCTGCATAAATAACATTTGAAAACATAAGAGATGAACTACTGTCAGGTTTTAGATTTTCTTTCTTCACTGCCATCTCGTGGCCAAAATGTATTTGGACACATTATGCGAAGAACCAACTTTCTGGAGGAGGCTCTGATGCTGGGGAAGTTGGAAGGAAAGAGAAGAAGAGGACGATCAGCAGCAAAGGGAGGGACTCAGTTACAATGGTGGTGGGGGCACTGTTGGGAGGACTTGAAAGAACAGGTTAAGGACAAGTCCTCCTTGAGAAAACCTACTTATGTGGTTGCTAAGAGTCAATACTGACTTGATAGCTCACAATCAATCAATCAATCAATGCAAAAACACACCTTCCTTTGAGATGTCCATAATGCTGGGAAGGGTGGAAGGAAAGCGAAGAAGGGGAGGACCACCAGCGAGGGGGAGGGACTCAGTTACAGGGCGATGGGGGCACCCTTGGGAGACCTGAAGGACCAGGATGGGGACTGGTCCTCCTGGGGAAAATCTATGTGGTCGCCATGAATTGACACTGACTTGATGGCCCATAATCAGTCAATGCTGATGACACTATTCTGATAGCCCCTTTGCCCCGTATAGGCCCCAGAGGTTTGAACTGATGGCCATTTTCTTCTAAACACTTCCTCACTGATTTGATGCTTGACTTTGAACATTCCTTAGTACAGTAACATTTTCTCTGAAAAAAAATAAAACAAAATTAATAAAACATATTGTGATTGACCTACATGGCCTGACTTTTGGTGTGTAAGAAAATATAACACAAAATATTATTGACCTCTTGATTTTCTCCTGCTGAAACATGCAACATCTAAATGTTTATATTCCTAACATTTATTTTTTTCAGGGAAGTAGGCATTATTATGAAGCCATTAGTGGACAGCTAGGACCACTGAATGGAGCAGAGCTTAACACAGCAAAAGATGCACACAGAAAAAGAATATTATCTTAAATAGCATTAATGAGCATGTTAGAGAAATATAGGTTATAAATCTTACACACTGAGCCCACCCAAGCATAAAGAATTGCACACTTAGACAAAGTAGGTTCAAAAGTAAGTAAAAAGAGAGTCTTACTGATTTATTTGGTCCAGTTACATCCATTCAGAAAAGTGATCCTTGTTTCTTCTTTCTTCCCTAAACTAAATTGAACTCAGCCCTCATTGCTGCTGAAGGCTGCATGGAGAAAGGGGGAACCTCCTGATTCTAGGCCCATGCATGGCCTCCATAGATGGAAGGAGCAGCGGCATGGTTCCTTCCTTCGCAGATGGAGAAGGAGGGAGAGGAAGTGAGGAATGTGGGAGGGGCAACAAACAGCTTCCCCCAGAAGCACATGGAGAATTTGCATCCTAAAACCAACTCATCCACATGCTAATGAGGCATGCTGATTTGCTGATACCTCCAACAATTCTCCATAGCACCTGAGGGTAGGACAAGAAGCAATGGGTGGAAGTTCGTCAGAGGGAGATCCTGACAGTGAGAACCATTAAGCAGTGGAACAGCTTGCCACCCAGAGCTGTGGGGGCTCCATCGCTGGAGGCTTTCAAGAAAAGATTGGACAACCATTTGTCCGAGATGGTGTGAGGATTCCTGTCTTGGGTAGAGGGGTGGACTAGAAGATCTCCAAGGTCCCTTCCAACCCTATGTTTCTATGATTCCGTGATTCAGTTCTGTTTTCAAGTTGGTCTACCCTTTTCCTTCCCTCCGACTTGACCTTCTTATCCCACCTTTCTCATTCATTCTACTTGGACCTCCAAGACCTCTTCCAGCCTTAGGGTTCTACGATTCTACAGACACACTCCTTGTGAGTATGTACTTGAACAAGAATACACCAAACACCAAGATAGTTGTGTCTGACAGAGAAATGAAGTGAGCAATTTGCAAGAAGCCCTTGTCACAGAGCTGCAGGATCTCTGCTCCCAGTGGAACAATTCAGTCTGTAACAGTAGGTGGATGAAGTTCGGTGCCCTGGTAGCGCGTACAGTAAGATGGGGAAATGGGGGGAACAAGGCGTGCAAATGGAGGCAGAAACACAGAGGACAGTCTGTCATGAGGAATGAATTTTGATGACAAATCGAACATGGTTAAGGGGAGACTGAGAAAATCATGGGTGGAGGGAGCTGAGGGGGGGTCTCCCAAAAGGACCCGAAAGAAGGAAAGGCAATCATTAGGCGGTCCCTGGATCTGGTGGAAGCAGAGGTGGTCTGCAAAGAGGGAACCCATGGAGGGCTGTATTGAATGGGGCTGGTGGAAGCTAGTTTTAGCTTTATTTCTCTTGTTCATTTGTAATACAAAAAAGGCTGCAGTTAATATTTAAAAGATTACCAATACAATCAGTCCAAATGTGCTTCAGAATAATTCTGTTTTTATTAGCTTGTGGAACACGGGAACAGATCTAATTTCTCGGGGAAGCTACTCCAGACCACATGGCCAGCAACAGAGAAGGAGGGCCTGTGCACCTTCACGCTCTTCAGTTTTGGCCAGAAGTGTTTGGATGAGATGGTCCTGTGGCTGCCTCTGCACCAAACCACATAGAACCACATAGAGCTTTCAAGGTTAACGCCAGCACTTTGAATGGCATTCAGACTTCGTATTTCTAGTAGAAGCAGATTTGAGACCTCCATCATTTCTCTGTTCTGAAAATCCCATCTATCTTAGATAGCTTCAATGAGCATGCCAGAGAAACACGGGTTATTGCTCTTACATATTCAGCCCTCCCAAGCATAAAGAATCACACGCTTAGACACATTAGGTTAAGATAAGTAAAAAGAATTCTTACTGACTTTATTCGTTGCTGCTTCCGCTACATCCATCTTGGTGGAAAAAGATGAAGTTCCTTTGTTCTTCTTGTCTTACTAATTACATAGTTTGCCCTAAACTCTCAGCCCTGCAGCTGCCAAGAGGTGTGTGAAACAGAAGGGCAGAATCCCTCATCAAGGCCCAAGCGCATGGCCCTGATGCTGGTGCCTCCCCCTGGGTGGGGAAGATGGAAAGAGAAAGAGAGGAAGTGGGAGTGGCAAACAAACAGCTTCCTCAGCATTGCCCAGGGTGACAACTTAATTTACGTGAGGCATGCTGGATTTGCCAGGACTTCCAACAACCCTCCTCAAATCCTGCATGAATCATGCCTAGTGATTTAACTCACTTCGTGAGTTAAGTGGCTTTGTCAGGATGTCAGCGATCATGTCCTCCGAGGGACAATACTCCAAATTTGTTAGCCCTGTCTCCCGGGCCTCTCTAATCGTGTGGTAACGAACATCCATGTGCTTGGCCCGCCCTCCCACCTTCTTTGATAGAGAGAGTCTTATAGAACTTTGGTTGTCCTCAAAGACTCTTACTGGAGCAGGAACACTTACCCCCAGACCCTCAAGTAGATACTTGAGCCATTGTACCTCTGCACGTCTCAGCCACTGAGACATACGCTGCTTCAGTAGCTGAGCGTGCCAGTATAGCCTGCTTGTGACTAGCCCAGCTCACAGCCCTTCCCCCAAACAAAAACACATTCCCACTAGTGGATTTGCGATCAGTTGCATCCTCTGCCCAACCTGCATCGGTGTGCCCCACTAGTTCAGGAGAATCAGCTGCTGGCAGCTTAAGCTTCAGGTCTGCAGTCCCCTTTGGGTATCTTGCCACCCGCTTAACGCCTCTCCAGTCCCTTTGGGTGGGTGCGCTGGTCTTTCTGCAGAGGATCCCCACTGCAGATGAAATAACTGGCCTTGTGTGGTTGACGGATACAGCAGCTTCCCAAAGGCCTCTCCGTAGCCATCGTTCTGAGGCAACAGTTCACCAGTGTCCTTGACTTTGTGAAAGTCTGGTTCCATGGGAGTTGGCACTGTGTTTGCATCTTCCAGCCCCAAGCTCTCCAGTCACTCTAGAATCTTTTGCCTCTGACTAAGGAGAAAACTTCTATCCTCTTCTCTGTCAGTTTGTATGCCCAAGGAGTAGCTCGCCTTCCCAAGGTGTTTCACCTCTACTTCTTTGTTCAAATTGGATACAATTTCATCAACGTCCCTTTGATCCTCATAACAGAGAATCAAATCATCTACGAATGTGAGAATGAACACGTCTCTGCCATTCTTGTGTCGTGTGTAAAGGCAGGGTTCAGCTTTGCCTGAGCGAAACCTTGCTTTATTAGCATCTGGTTTAATTTCACATTCCAGGCCCTGGCTGCTTGTTTCCACCCACAGGTCCCCTTCTGAAGCCTACACACTAAATCCTTTGGACTTCTCCCTTCTCATTCTGTTTGGCCTTAAAGACCCATTTGCAGACAATTGCCTTTTTGCCAACAGGTAACTGTGTGTGTGTCCAAGTGTTGTTGTGTTGCAGAGCCTCAAACTCTTCTTGAGCTGCTTTCCTCCACTTACTTGCTTCAGCTGGTGGGGGCTGTTGCACTTCCTGCCATGATGCAGGCTCTTTTGGCAATGCCACTCCAGCTTCCTCAGAATTGCCTTGTGGGACAACTTAATTTACATGAGGCATGCTGGATTTGCCAAAACCTCCAACAGGGAGTTGGCAAGGAGTTTCAAAGGATGCCCACAGACAAGCACCTTGGTGGGGAGGGAGGTTGAGAATGTCAGAGCAACCCATTCCCTTCCTTCACTCCTCCCCCCCCCCCCGACTTTGCAAAAGAGAATGGGAAGTGATTCCTTCCTAAAGGGACGTAAATCCTGACACATATCAGCCTTAATGCATTCACACAAAACTGCTTCAGGAGGAAAGGAGTGCTGCTGATATCAGGGAAGCAGCTGCAGAAGGGATGGTGAATGAATGAGAAAGGTGGGAAAAGAAGGTCAAGTCAGAGGGAAGGAAAAGGGTAGACCAACTTGAAAACAGAACTGAATCACGGAATCATAGAAACATAGGGTTGGAAGGGACCTTGGAGATCTTCTAGTCCACCCCCCTCCCCAAGGCTGGAATCCTCACACCATCTTGGACAAATGGTTGTCCAATCTTTTCTTGAAAGCCTCCAGCGATGGAGCCCCCACCACTCCAGGAGGCCAGCTGTTCCCTGCTTCATAGTTCTCACTGTCAAGAAATTCCTCCAATTTCCAGGCTGGATCTCCCTCTGACAAGCTTCCACCCATGGCTTCTTGTCCCACCCTCACTCTGGGTAGAATAAATAGAGAACAGCTCAACGCCCTCTTCCCTGGGGCAGCCCGTCAAGTATGGGAAGATGGGTCTTGGGTCTCCCCTCAGTCCTCTCTTTGTTAAGTTCAACATACCCAGTCCCTTTAGCCATTCTTCATAGGATTGAGCCTCCAGACCCCTTATCGTCTTTGTGGCTCTTCTCTGCACTCTTTCTAGGACCTCAGCAACTTTTTTGTATTGTGGTGACCAGAACTGGACGCAGTATTCTAACTGTGGCCTCACCAGTGCGGTATAGAGTGGTACTATCATGATCCCTCTGTTGATGCAGCCCAGGACTATGGTGGCTTTTTTGGCAGCTGCAGCACACCGCTGACTCATGCTTAAGCGGTGGTCCACCAGGACACCCAGATCCCTCTCACAGGCACTACTGTTGATCCAGATACTGCCTAACTTGTACCTGTACATCTGGTTTTTCCTGCCTAAGTCCTGTTGCACGCAAAATACGGGCTTCTTGGTTCTTCGCCCGGTGCAATTTAGCAGCCAATTGATCACGCAGAGCAGGGGAACCCAGCAGCTACTTATTCGAGACGTCTAGAAGAAATAAGGTCTCCCCATGAAAAGGGAACGACCGCAAGCACATCGCGAGTGGCAATTTTATACAGTTTGACAGCAGTTATCAAAACAGTTCATCAGCAGATCAAAGCATCTTATTGGTTAGCTATTTCAGCACTTGTGCAGTTTCTTGGGGTGGAGACTTTGGAATGGCAATTAGCTAGGGGTCAGTGCCTTGTGGTTAGGGAAGCTTGGTTAGTCACGTAGCCTGCCCCACCCCAGAGTCAGGCCCTGATCACGGGCACAACTGGGAACAGATGGCAGAGCCCCCAGCCCTTCTCCGACCTCCTGGCAAGTGCATAGATACGCCAGACCCCTTGCGTCCCTTGCTTCGGCTTCCAACTCCTTTCCATTATTTCTCAGTCCAATTTCACATTCCACAGTGTAGGATCTTACAATTCTCGCCACTGAACTTCATCTTCTTGGATAAGGCTTAATGCTCGAGTCTCTCAAGATCCTTCTGAATCTTCCTTCTGAAGTGTTAGCAATTCCCCCCAGCTTTTGTCATCTGCAAATTTTACGAGCTCCCCTTCAATCCTCTCATCTAGGTCATTTATGGAGACGCTGAAGAGCCCTGGGCCCAAGACAGAACCCCGAGGTACCCCACTGCATACTTCCCTCCACATCAGTGTAGTTCCACTAAGGACCACACGCTGAGTGCGGTGGGTTGGCCAACTGCGAATCCATCTCGTAGTGGTACTGTCTGTCCCATGTTGTTCTATCTTACCAAGAAGTAGGCTGTGGTCTACTTTATCAAATGCTCTACTTTATACTTTACTGGGATCCAAGTATACTACATCCACAGCATTTCCTTGGTCCCCTAATTTAGTCACTTTATCAAAGAAGGCAGTGAGATTTGTTTGGCATGACCTGTTCTTAACAAACCCACACTGGCTTCTAGTAATCACCTTTTTCATTTCTAGGTGCTCACAAACCTGCTGCTTGATTTCCTTTTCCAGGATTTTCCCAGGTATTGAGGTCAAACGGACTGTCGCTTGATTTGTCACAAATCATTTGAGTTCTTAAACAACATGCATGTATGTTGTCATCTGTACAAAGAATTACACAGACATCTGCCTTCCCAAATAACCAGTTTCTAAGCATTTCCTCTACACTTATCTGCAAATTCATTAGGGAAGTGTGGGAGGATGGGCTGTACCCTCATTGCAGGCAGCTGGGATTGCATTCCCCCCCTTTACTCCTAAATCCCCTCAGCATCAGGACCACAGGGAGACCGTTAAAAAGCCCTGTGTTTGGAACAGCTGAGTGGTGCTGGTAGTAGTGGTAGTAGTATGGTGGGTGTGCAGGAGAGAAGCAGACGACAGGAGAAAGCGAGGGAGAGAGCAGCAGTAAAGGTTTGTAGAAATGCCAGGAGCAAGTGAGACTTTGTCCTTTCAAAGGAGCACTGTATCCTGGAGAGAGTAGTAGTGTTTAATAGTTATGGTAATAGAATGGTATAGGGACAGTCGTAGCTTAGTAACCTACATGTATTAGTTAGAATAGACATCGTTCACAGTAGTAATAGTGATAGAAATATAGGTTCGTTGGAAATTGTATTAGTTGGTCACCTTGTTGGTGTGCGTGTAGCAGCGGAATTTCAGGAGAGCTTTGCCATTTGAGAGAGAGATCAAAAAATCACGCCAGCAACTTCAACAAATATAAACTGTATTTACAAAGCAAAGAGTAAAAACATTTTTACAGTTCTGCCTCTCTCCACACAGGGAGATAAAAAAGCTTTTTACTAGCAGGACTTACAGTAGCTGCATTTGAAAAGCAAAAAAAGCAGAAGCAGGGAGCAGGACACAGAAGCAGGAGAACACTGACCTTTATCTAGGCTACTGGCAATTAGTTACCATAGTAACCAGTAGCATATCAATTTGCAAGACAAAGGATTTGACCTCTTGACCTGGCCACACTCAGACTTTTTGGCTCCAGCAAGAACCCACCAGAACTTTTTGCTTGTCTTGCCTCTTGATTCCTTTCAAATAAAAAATGAAATAACAACACACCTAGGTAGAAAGAGCACTTTTATACTGTAACCAGTGGTTTTCTAAGTAAAATAACCCCCAACAGAAAAGGGGAGAAAAAAGGTCTTAGTGTGCAGGGTCTCATTGGGGAACAACTTGGTGAGTCTGAGTAAACAACCCTTGGGTATCAAACGAACCTCTGACAGGAAGCAAGAGAACACACCTTGTCTTCCTCCCTACTCACTAACGAACAAGTCCATTCCCTTTATTCTCACCCATCCTTCCTTCCTCGTAGTAGTTGGAAAGAATAAAAAATAGTTATAGCAGAAACAGGAAAATATCCATTAATATCTATTTCACGTGAGGCAATAGAGAGTAAAACAGTGTGGGTCATTTAAACTCTAGAATTTAAAAAACCTCTATTATTATTATTAGATTTTTATTCCGCCTCTTTAACTATTTTTAGTCTATCTGTATCTATCATCTACCTGTCATCTATCTCAAGGCAGCTACATAATTCTCTTTTCCTCACAACAACTGTGGGAGGTGGGTTATGAAAACTGCAGCGAGGTTATTTTACACTCAAAAGCGGAAGAGTTTGACACTACCCACAATAGAGAAATGGCTGGTGAAGATGACGGAGCTTGCAGAGATGGCTAAATTAATTTCCTTGATCAGAGAAAAGACAATATCTACATTTATGGTGACTGGAAACCTCTTAGACATTTTGCATGAAATGGAAAAAAAATGCACTTATGGTTCCTAGTTTTGATGATTAAGAAAAAAAATGGAGAATAGAAAAAAGTGACTTTTTTTTTGTAATCATAGAGTAAGAGATAACTTACTAGTCATATTTGCTGCAAAGAAACCAGAAGCTTCTTCTTTCTATTTCTTTTTATTCTTTTCCACTGCACTTTTCTTTTTCCTTTTCTTCCTTTCCTTGTTCTTTTTATCTTGTATTAGTTTGTGTTAGTTTCTATGTTCTCTTTAAAACTTTTAATACAATTTATTAAAACAGCAGTAGCAACAACAACTCTGTCAGATGGGTCGGGCTGAGAGAGAGAGACTGGCCCCAAATCACCCAGCCAGTTTTCACCATCTCCTAGTGTCTTGGCCAGCATCTGTAATGATTGCCCAGTCCAAATACTCAGACTCACAAGAGGTTGCTAAATGAAATCTGATTTATTAGGAAACTTGTGACAAGTACAGAGAAAGCTGGGAATGACAGAAAGCGTGCCAAATACAAACTAAAAACCCTCACTGCAACCGTAACCCCTCCTCCCGCCTGGCAGCATCAACACCACCCATCCCAGGTGCTGTTAACCGTCATCCCTTCTAGCCTGGGAAAGCAACCTTGAACACATGAGATAAACCAAATACATTCCAAGCTTGCAGCCAAGAGATAAGCATTCTAGTAGGAAGAACTGTCCTCCCTGCAAAGATGAAACACGCATCAGCTTAATGACATGCGAACCGTTACGATGTACTAAGCACGTTGAAACGGCGAACATGACAGCATCTCACCACTACACCAGATTGTCTAATTGTCGACTGAATGAAAAAATTAGGAGGGAACTCAGCAAAGCCACAGGAATCTATCGAAACACAGGTTTAAAAGCATTGATAGTGAACCCAAGCCAACACATTTTTAAAGACTCTTTTGATTTAAATGAATGAAGTGGGATGATCTCATACTGGAAAGATCCACATCTTTAACATCAAGTTTTATTTCCAAGATGGGCACTGGGCCTCACCGGGGACAACTGGCATCCATGAAAAATAAAAGTGGGGGGTGACTCTTACAGGTTAACAGGTATGTTGTGATCAGTCACACAATTTGATAACCAATTCTTTAACAGACAAGCCCATCTCTCATTTCAGTGCTTGTAAGAAATGTTTTCAATTTTTAACCATGCCCATAGGAAAAATAAATGTGTCTTATTTCTGCATTACTCAGAAATTTTTGTTTCTCACTATATTTTCTCTGCAATTCAGATCGGGCCTCAATAGGATAATGTAGCATTTGGGGGAAAAGATACAAGCCAAGAGACCGGATCCAGAGGCCAAGATGGAGAAGATCTCCACGGCCACCATGGATTTCCCTTTGGTGCTCAGGTAGGTGGGGAGAAAGGAGATCCAAACGCTGCAAAAGACCAGCATGCTAAAAGTAATGAACTTGGCTTCATTAAAGCTGTCAGGCAATTTCCTAGCCAGAAAGGCCACCGTGAAACTGAGGAGGGCCAGGAAACCCAGGTAGGCGAGGACAGCATAAAACATAGAAGCTGAGCCTTCCTTACATTCCAAGATGGTCTCTCCTATCAAGGAGTGGAAGTCCAAGGTGGGAAACGGGGGAGAGGTTACCAGCCAGGTGGCACAAAGAACTGCTTGAACCAGGGGGCAAGCTAAGACAATGAAGTTGGTCAGTGGCTTTCCTAAGAATGTCCTTGTCCTGTTCCCTGGCTTGGTGGCCATGAAGGCCAGAACCACCATGACAGTTTTTGCCAACACAGAGGAAACCGCAAGGGAAAAGAGAATGGCAAAGGCAGTTTGTCGGAAGAGACAGGTGAGCTTCCTGGGTTGACCGATGAAGAGGAAGGAGCAGAGGAAACAGAACAGGAGGGAGACCAGGAGGATGTAGGTGAGATCTCGGTTGTTGGCCTTGACGATCGGTGTGTCGCGATGCTTAAGGAAAATCACCAGGACTGCAGAGGTGATCACAGAGAGAGAAAGAGCCAGAGAAGCTAAAGTGCATCCCAAGGTCTCTTGATAGGAAAGGAAGTGGATCTTCTTGGCCATGCAGCGATCTTTGCCCTTGTTGGGGTACTGGTCTTCTGGGCAGGGGTCACAGTGAGCTGCATCTGCAATCAAGAGTCTTTGTCTAAGCATTTCAGTTGCACCCACAGTGAGCATTGTCCCTCCGGCCTCGTATCTCAGGTGTTACTCCTTTCTGCAGGGGCCAGCTTGAAAAGAAATTCATGGAAGGACCCGCTGGTCCTCATTTTGACCAAATTATCGTGGGTTCAAAATGAGCCCAGGGATCAGTTGTTCAGCAGTAGGGATCTCTCCATCTCCAGTCACTGGGCGCTTGCATGATTATTTTGGCTTTCACTGTGAGAGAGAAATTGGCACCTGAAGTTTTTTTTTCCCACTTTATACTGGAACTCCAGGAAGATTGACAGAAATCCTGCTATTTGCTACTTAGGTAAGTTATTATCTGTTGCTGTGTCTTAAGATCATGAGGTGACACACAGATGCACACGTAAGCACAAACACATATGTGGAATGGGAGGTGGGAGAGGGAAGTTCAGATCAGTTTCTCCCATGACTCAGGCAGACTTTCTTGCAGGGAGGGGCTAGCAGACATAGGTAGATTTAGCTATCTCTCTGATAGGCCTATACGTTTCCAGGGAGATTGATAGTCCTGGCAGAAGAAGCATACTAAAAGTAGTACAAAGCTTGAACTCCCAAGCACCCTGCACCATTCATTCAGGAAAATGATCAGTAGTTGGTTTTCCATTGGTATATGACAGTAGGAGTGGAAAGGACAGCAAGGATTCTACAAATTGCTGCCTTGAATCCACCCTGCATTAAAGTGGGTGAGGAGAACAGTTCTGCCAATTCTCGTTCCTCAGGGGTGGGAGAGTTAGACTGGGGGAGCGGGACAGTTTAGGTCCATGCCTTGAACCTTTTTCCTGAAAACTAAGAATAATTTGTTGCATCTCAATCGATCAGAAATGACAGACAAAACCTCTTATTTCAGTCAACTGACTGATCCTGGGAGACCTGCAATGGAAGGGGCTCCCCAGGTTTGCCCTACCTGTCTGATCAGAAATGGCCCCTTCTGGACAAGGGTCACATCGGTAGCAGCAGACCTGCTGGCCCTCTGGAACGCTTCTCCTCTCCCCCGCATGGCACCTCTTCATGCCACACCTGGCAAAGGGCACCTTCTAAGAGAGAAAAGAAGAATGCTTGAGATGGCCTAAGCATTGATCACACATCATTTATTCATTTCCACATTCCCATTTCTATCTTCAGAATGTCTTCCAAAGAACTGGCTTACCAATCGGTAACACCAATTGAAAAGCTCCCAGGGAAATCTTGAACTACGGATGGATGCTGGGGGATTGGATCTGGGACATCTGCATGCAAAGCAAGTCTGGTGACATTCAGCTACCACTTTCCTAAGGAGGATCCAGCTGAATGGTAACTGTCCATGGAAATCACTGTTTCCTGCTCTAATAGCACCCTGAGTTTCCTGCAGGAGTTTTTCCCAATCCCAGCCCTTATTGAACATGGAACATTGCAGACCTCAAATGTCTTACATGCAAAGCAGGACTTCCACCGCATGGCTCTCAAATTTTCTGATTGAATATACCCTTTTTTGAGCTAGGAGGAGATTCTGCATCCCCTGGAGCCAATGACTCTCTCCCTGAATTCAGAACATTTCCTTCCAGCCCACCTTTGTGGCCCAGATGATTGCCTCAGAGTTAATGGTGAAATCCTGGCCTGGTGGAGCCCCAGGATCTATTCGGCCAACTTTCACGGGCAGAAAAGATTGATTGGGGAGGAAAAGCCAGTTGAGAAGATCATAACGAGCTGATCCCAGTCCATTTTCTGGGAAGGAGACTTCATTTCCAGCACTGTTGTTGAACCGGACATTCTTCAAATAGGGAAGAATCTGAAGGAAAAGAGACCCTTAGGAACTGGAGTAATTAGAAGTGAGACATCATGGCTTCTATCATGCATGCATCCATAATTCATTTCCGCATTTCCATCTTCAGAAGGTCTTTAGAAGAACTGGTTCACCATCCTGTAACTTCAACCAGGAAGAGCTTCTGGGGAATTTGAACCATTGGCATTGCCTACTAAGCAATTGGTGCTCAGGATTGGAACTTGAACTCTGCATGTAAGGCAGCTCACTTAACGACCCTAACTGGGACTAGCAACCCCATTGCTAAGTGGGGTGATCATTAAGAGAAACATCATGTCAGCACCTGCTCATTCAGGCATTCACACACAGTCAAGAAACCGGAGTTCTTTGAACTGTTTTATTGAAGCGCAATGAACGGTACAGAAGGCAAGCTGCGAATAAAGACTTCCTGCTGAAACCTACTTTAAACTACATTCCCTTAGCTAGTCCCCTTTCCCACGAAGCCTGTCACTCCCCCCCACATCCAGATGGCATTCCTGTCACATCTCCACCTCACGTCCTTGATGTGCTCATAGCCAAAACAACCCCTTACGCTCCAACTTCACACACCCCTCCCATCTTCCCCCCATCCTGCAACCTTTGAGAATGGCACGATGGGAGATGCCCTGATAAGGGTTTCTGTGAAACCTTTGATCGGGGAATCTGACATACCCGCCCCCAAACATACTAAAATTGAATCAAGCAATTGTTAATGAGAATAAGATATGAACAAACAACAATGAATCAACTGTAATAATAGCTTAACCAGGAGAAGGCTTAGAAGGATACTTATCATGAAACTTTCTGGTTAATAGAGGAGCATTAACATGACATGCATTAACCCACTCCGGATCTGGAAAATGTTTCCACTGAATCAAGTACTGGAAAGTTTTGCGAAAGAAACGAGAGTCCAGAATGTCCTTAACTTCGAAATGTTGGTGGCCATCGATCATGATGGGTGGAGGGGTTGCTGCAGGCTGGTGCCACTTAGAACGTTCCGGTGCAGGTTTAAGCAAGCTGCAGTGAACCGTGCTGTATGCTAAAGTGGCAGGAGAAAAAATTGAGAAGGACACGATGGGAGATGCCCTGATAAGGGTTTCTGTGAAACCTTTGATCAGAGAATCTGACACATCACTTGACTGCCCCGCTTTGTGACAGCAGATCCAGCAGCCCCTGCTGCTGTTGTTAAATGAATCCTGTGGGTCGTTAGGCGAGCGCCCTTCTTGATCCAAGCTATTCCCAGCTTGGTCTCTCCCAGCCCCCAGCCTCAGTTCTTCCAAGTCAAGCAACTCCCTCCCCTTCAACTCACCCCATCCGCCCATTTCCCCTTATTTGCGTGGCCATCAGGCTGCCTTGCGAAGGTCTAGGCTGTCAGTGCATCAGCAGAAGCAGGAGTACGAAGGCAGCAAAGGCCAGCCAGGGGTGGCGGAACGCAGGGCGGCAGGGGCCACAGAGTGCAGGGGGCCAAAAGGGCAGGGGTGAGGGGGAGATAGTGAATTTGACCACGTGACCACAGGGGTGCTCCAATGGGCGTACCTTTGAGGACCGAGGGTAAGTACCCTTCATTCAGCACCATTGTAACTTCAAATGGTCGCTGAGCGAATGGTTGTTAAGCCAGGAAGACCTGTAATTAGATTCTTCCTCTGTGCCTTTGAGCCACAGGTCTTCTAAAGAAAGAATCACAAAGTTCCAACCAGACAGGAATGGTCCATGGAGTTCACTGTTGCCTGCTTCTATTGCACCCTGGGTTTCAGCCAGGATACTTTCCCAATCCCAGCCCTTCTTGGACAAATCTGACTTGAATGCGTTACGTGAAAAGCAGGTCTTTCACCATGCAGCTCTCATCTTTTCTGATTCAATACACCTTTTTTTCCAGTGAGAAGGACTTTCTGCACCCCCAGGAGACAACGAACGTCTCCATGAATTCAGAATATTCCCTTCCGGCCCACCTTTCTGGCCCAGATGGTTGCGTCTGAGTTAATGGTGAAATCCTGGCCTGGGGGAGCCCCAGGATCTGTTTGCTCAACTTCCATGGGCACAAAAGATGGACTGGGGAGAAAAACCCAGTTGAGAAGGTCATAAGGAGCTGATCCCACTGATAAATTGTCAGAGATGTATCAGGGAATGTCAAATACATGTAGGAAATGTTCTCACGGTGAAGGCACTTTTTCTCATCTTGTTGGACTCGTAAGAAAGCTAAGCAACATTGGGATCAGAAATGTACCTTAATTCCATTCTTAAACTGAATGTACACTCGAAGCCAGAAGTTTTTATTTTAGGCTTGATGGATAAACAGTTTGAAAGAAAATGTGGGACTTTGTTCCTCTATGTGATACAAGCAGAAAGACTTTTGTATGTACAAAGGTGGAAGGACTTACAAATTCTGTTGGCAGAGTGCGAGAAAGCCTTTGGCCCAGGAGAGATCAGAAAAGTCACACACCAGGCATTTCTATAAAAATAAATTGATTTACAGAAAGCACAAAAACATATTTACAGGCTTTGCATTTTCACAGGCTCTCAGAGAGGAGAGAGATCTCTCTGCTGCATACTCTCTGCAAGCCTAAAGAGAAGGAACTGAAACTAACAAGCAAACTGCCCTCCCTTCAGGCAATTCAACTATGTTGTTTATTTGTTCAGTCGCTTCCGACTCTTTGTGACTTCATGGACAGCCCACGCCAGAGCTTCCTGTCGGTCGTCAACACCCCCAGCTCCCCCAGGGACGGGTCCGTCCCCTCTAGAATATCATCCATACACCTTGCCCTTGGTCGGCCCCTCTTCCTTTTGCCTTCCGCTCTCCCCAGCATCAGCATCTTCTCCAGGGTGTCCTGTCTTCTCATTATGTGGCCAAAGTATTTCAGTTTGGCCTTTAATATCATTCCCTCAATTGAGCAGTCTGGCCTTATTTCCTGGAGGATGGACTGGTTTGATCTTCTTGCAGTCCAAGGCACTCTCAGAATTTTCCTCCAACACCACAGTTCAAAAGCATCGATCTTCCTTCTCTCAGCCTTCCTTATGGTCCAGCTCTTGCAGCCATGTGTTACTACGGGGAACACCATTGCCTTAACTATGCGGACCTTTGTTGTCAGTGTGATGTCTCTGCTCTTAACTATTTTATCGAGATTTGTCATTGCTCTTCTCCCAAGGATTAAGCGTCTTCTGATTTCCTGACTGCAGTCAGCATCTACAGTAATCTTTGCACCTAGAAATACAAAGTCTTTCACTGCTTCTACATTTTCTCCCTCTATTTGCCAGTTATCAATCAAGCTGGTTGCCATAATCTTGGTTTTTTTGAGGTTTAGCTGCAAACCAGCTTTTGCACTTTCTTCTTTCACCTTCATCATAAGGCTCCTCAGTTCCTCTTCGCTTTCAGCCATCAAAGTGGTATCATCTGCATATCTGAGATTGTTAATGTTTCTTCCAGTGATTTTAACTCCAGCCTTGGATTCCTCAAGCCCAGCATGTCGCATGATGTGTTCTGCGTACAAGTTGAATAGGTAGGGTGAGAGTATACAGCCCTGCCATACTCCTTTCCCAATCTTAAACCAGTCCGTTGTTCCGTGGTCTATTCTTACTGTTGCTACTTGGTCGTTATACAGATTCTTCAGGAGGCAGACAAGATGACTTGGTATCCCCATACCGCTAAGAACTTGCCACAATTTGTTATGGTCCACACAGTCAAAGGCTTTAGATGTAATGATTGCCCTAGCCCCAAATACTCAGACTCACAAGAGGCTGCTAAATGAAATCTGATTTATTAGAGTACTAAAGACAAATACAGAGAAAGCTGAGAATGAGCAAAAGCGCGCCAAATACAAACTTAAACCCTTGGTGCAAACGTATCCCGCCTCCCTCGTAACAGCCCCGCCCGGCACAGGTGCTAGCAAACGTCAGAGTTGCTAGCCTGGGAAAGTAACCTTGAGCGCAGTAGATAATACAAATACATTCCAAAGCAAAGCCAAAAGATAACCGTTCCCATCCTCCCCAGAAAGATGAAACACGCATCCAATTAGTGACATGCGAAACGTTACGATGCATCAAAGACATTGAAACGGCGAACATGACATACCGCCTCCCTAAAAATACACTTAGGGACCCGGTTTTGTGGGGTAAGCAGAGTGGAAGCGGGCCACCAAAACAGGGGAAGCTACATCTGGTGCAGCGACCCACTCAGGATGAGGGAAATGTTTCCAACGAACTAAATATTGCAAAGTATTGCGAAGGCGTCTAGAGTCCAGAATTTCTATAACTTCGAAGTGTTGCTGACCATCAATCATGATGGGGGTGGGAGGTGGAGGTTGACGATGCCAGCGGTCAGAAGGAATAGTCGGTTTGAGTAAGCTGCAATGAAAAACAGGGTGTAAGCGTTTAAGGTTATGAGGCAAGTCAAGTTTAAAAGTCACAGGGTTAATCTGAGCGATAATCGGAGCGATAACCACAAACTTAGGCGCAAGTTTCTTTGAAGGTTGTGATGACTTGATAAACTTGGTAGAAAGGTACACCGAGTCCCCAACTTGGAATGCAGGTTGGGGGGCCCGCTTCCGATCAGCATACAATTTATAATCCGCTTGAGCATCAGCCAATGCCTTTTGAATCATTGGCCAGGAGTCAGCGAGTTGTGTTGTCCAATCATCTGGAGTGACTGCAGCTGTTGGAGGTTGCGGTAGATCAGAGATAGGTACAAAGTCTTTACCCAGAGCTACCCGAAATGGGGTTTGGCCAGTGCTTTGATGCACTGCATTGTTGTAAGCCACTTCAGCAAACGGTAGGAGGTCTACCCAATTGTCCTGCTGATAATTCACAAAAGCTCGAAGGTACTGCTCTAAAGTAGAGTTAACCGCCTCAGTGGCCCCGTCCGTCTGAGGATGCCAAGCCGTGGACAGGGCTTGCTTCGTGCCTAACAGCTTGAGAAACGCCCGCCAAAATTGCGAGGTAAATTGTGTACCTCTGTCCGAAATCAAGCGGGAGGGACATCCGTGTAACCTGTACACGTGTACAAGGAATAGGCGAGCCAATTGACGTGCCGACGGAATGGACACGCAAGGGATGAAGTGAGCCTGTTTGGAGAAATAGTCTTTGACCACCCAAATGACCGTTTTGCGTTGGCTGGGCGGTAGCTCGACAATAAAGTCCATGGAGATTTCCTCCCAAGGGGAAGAAGGGGCTGCCACTGGTTGCAGCAGTCCTTGGGGCTTGCCCGCCTTGCGCTTGGACATGGCACAAACAGTGCAGGAGGCAATGTAGTCCTTGACATCTTTACGTAATGTGGGCCACCAGAATTGCCTCCGAACGAGGTGCAAGGTTTTTACAAACCCGAAATGACCTGCGAGTTTGTCATCGTGTGAACGTAGTAACACATCTTTTCTGAGGCTTTCAGGAACGTAGAGGCGGTCGGATTTCCAAGCGAAGCCTCTGTCAAAAGTAACATTGTCTTTATTCGCAAGCAACCAAGTATCCGTTTTTAGTTCTTTGAGAAACTTTTGTTGCAACTGGGAGGGAATTGACAAAGCACTTGGCTGAACAGCGCTTGTGGTGGGCGGCTGCTGCGCGCGCGTTTGGCTTCGCGTCACAGCCTGCATGCCCAATTGGGGCGCCGTCCATAGGGTGCTTACTACATCTGGCGCTGCCCCAGAGTCCTGAGGTTGCCTTGACAAGGCATCAGCCAAGAAGTTCTTTTTCCCTGGAATAAATTTGAACTGAAAATTGAATCGATTGAAAAATTGAGCCCAACGAACCTGTTTGGGGCTCAGTTTTCGAGGGGTACTAAGAGCCTCCAAGTTTTTATGGTCAGTCCATACTTCAAAGGGATGATTTGCCCCTTCCAACAGATGCCGCCAAGCTTCCAATGCAGCTTTTACGGCAAATGCCTCCTTCTCCCAAACATGCCAACGCCTCTCAGTCTCGGAAAATTTGCGGGATAAGTAGGCACAGGGCTTGAGGCATCCTGCCTCGTCCTTTTGCATCAACAATGCCCCAATAGAATAATCGGAGGCATCTGCCTGTACAACAAACGGCTTTGAGGGATCAGGATGCTGTAAAATGGGCTCCTTGACGAAAGCTGCTTTCAGCTGCTCAAACGCCGTCTGACAAGCAGGCGTCCACCTCAACAGCGCTCCGGGATTCTTGACTCTCCTAGTATCTCCCACCCCTTTGGTTCGCAGCAGCTCAGTTAGGGGCAAGGCAATCTCAGCGAACCCCCTTATGAACAATCTGTAGTAGTTGCTGAACCCCAGGAAACTTTGAAGTTGCCTGCGGGTGCGGGGACTCTCCCAGTCCATGATAGCCTGCACCTTGGCAGGGTCCATTTCTATGCCTTTAGCTGAAATCCTATACCCCAAGTAGTCAATTTGGGTCTGATGAAAGGCACATTTCGACAGCTTGGCATACAATTCAGCAGATCTGAGTTTACACAATACTTGCTTTACCAGAGCTACATGCTCTTTCATGGTTTCAGTATAAATCAACACATCATCCAAATACACTAGTACACCTTTGAAGAGATGTTCATGCAAAACTTCATTGATTAATTGCATAAATACCCCAGGGGCCCCAGCCAACCCAAACGGCAACACCTTATACTGGAAAGCTCCCAACGGGCAATTGAATGCAGTTTTCCACTCATCCCCCTCCTTGATTCGTACACGATAGTAGGCTTCTCTTAAATCAAGCTTAGAGAAGATCTTTCCCTTGGCCAGATGTGACAACATGTCCTTTATCAATGGCAAGGGATATTTGTTGGAAATTGAGACGGCATTTAATCCGCGGAAATCCGTACAAAGTCTCAATGTCCCGTCCTTTTTTGGGCGAAAAAGAACCGGCGCCCCCACGGGTGAATTCGCCGGCTCAATAAATCCGCGCGCCAGATTTTTGTCCACAAATTCCCTCAACAGAGTCAGTTCCTTCTGCGTCATGGAATAAATTTTTGGTTTAGGCAATTGGGTGTTGGGCAACAGTTCTATGGCACAGTCCGTCTTTCGATGGGGGGGCAACTGATCGGCTTCCTTTTCACCGAATACATCAGCAAACATCCAGTACTCGGCCGGCAAGCCTTCCAGAGGAGAGGCCGGGTAAGGCGGAGTCGCAGCTGCCGCAACCCCCACCATCTCCTCTGGGGCACCCTTCCCCTCTGCCGCTTGATAAAACCCATCCCTAAACGTGATAGTTCGGTAGACCCAGTTTATTTGGGGGTTTTGCTGCACCAACCAGGGTACCCCCAACACCACCAATGGTCCCCCAACAGGAGCCACGACAAAAGACAACCCTTCCTGGTGACTGCCCAGTTGCAAGGCTACACGCCCTGTAAAATGGGTGACCGGTTTGCCCCCTGCCACGGACCCATCCAATTGAGTAAAAGCGATGGGTCGCTGTAAAGGGAACGTGGGGAGCTCCAAAGCCGCCACCACGTCGGGGTGCATAAGACACCGGGAACACCCCGAATCAATCATGGCCCATACTTCCACAGTCTTGGATTGGGAGCCCAATTTCAATTTCACCATGAGTATGCGGTAAGTGCCACTCACCGATGGAGGCTCGCGCCCGTCCTCTACCACCTGCCCAGCGGCGCCCTTTAGAGCAGGTGGCTGGCGTTTCCCGCCGGCTGCGGGATTTCGGTCTCCCCCTCAATTTCGAAGAACATCACATCGTCTCCCTCGGTTTCAGCCACCGCAGCTTTCTGTTTCCTCGGCAATGCAGGGGACTTTGCTGGCGGTTTTCCGGGTCGTTCCTCTACCTTCGCCTTCGGGCATGCTGCCACTCGATGCCCCTCCTTACCACATCTCAGACACAAGCCTTTTGCGTACCGCTTCTCCCGCTCCTCGTCCCAGGGTCGTTGTCCCGGTTTCCCCCCGGTGGTCGATGGGCGGCTGGGCTTCACCTCCCGCCCCGACTTGGCGGTCTTCCGCTGGGCAAAGATCTCCTGGGCATGTTCAGCCCTCCCCGCCAGCAGGATCCACTCATACAGCGTGTATGGGTCGTCCCTCCCCAGGGACCAGCGTAGCACTTCTGTATTCAAGCCATCCTTGAAGAGCTCGATAATGGTTGCTTGGGACCAGTCATCCACCTTCCCAGCTAGCGCTTTAAACTCCAAAGCATAATCGGCCACTGATCTGAACCCCTGCTTGAGTTCCTTCAGGGCTCGCTTTGCTCTCTCCTTTGCTAAGGGGTCCTCGAAGTGTTGCTTCAACGCCCCGAGGAACTCCTCGAGACTTTCCAGTTCAGGCGCCTCCGACTGGCACATCTGGACATACCAGTCTGCCGCCCTCCCCTTCAGCTTGGTGGCAATGGTGATGATCCTTGCCTTTTCCGATTGGAAAAACGCCCCCCATTCTTCCATATAGGCTTTCGCGTTCGTCAGGAAGAACGAGAGTTTGGTCGGGTCCCCATCAAACTTGACAGGGAAGTCTCGCATGCCGCCTCCCGCCGCGCTGCGCCCCACCACCGGTGCTGCCGCGGCTTGTGTTTCCCTGGCTCGGGGCGGCACGGGGCCCCGGGGCGATCGCCCTGGCGATGCTGCGATTTCCATCTGGACCGACTGGTCCCCTTCGCGCCTCCGCACCACCCGTCGCCGTTCCGGGGACAGCCCCTGGGAAGAGGGGGTTGAATGCCTCTGGCTTGATTCTTCCCGGACCTCTCGCAACGAGGTCACATCCAAGCTCAGCTGTTTCAATATAGCCTCCAACGAATCCATTTTGGACTCCAACACTCGGATCCGATCCGGAGTGGGTGAGCCCTCCGTTGGCTGCACCTGCACCACGTTGGGGGATAATGGGTATCTCTGCCTCCAGGAGGGACCCCCCGCTGCCGTGGCATCTCCTTGGGTCTCATCCCAGGTGAGCAGCTCGCCCGGAGAATTTACGGTGGTCTCTGGGGCCGTTTTCAGCCCCCCGGCTTCACTCTCCGACTCGGAGCTCGCCTCCTCTCGGATGGCTGACAGCTCCCCACCTTGGGACGGTCGGCCGGACTGCCTCACGGTCGAGTCCGGTTCCCCTTCTTCCATCATCATGATGTCGGGTTCAGTCATCGCTGGCTCTCTCCCTCACAGGGTTAGACGCTGGTCTTTCCTGGACAGGGGCCAGCGGAGTTAGGAACTTAGATTCTCAGCTTTATGTAATGATTGCCCTAGCCCCAAATACTCAGACTCACAAGAGGCTGCTAAATGAAATCTGATTTATTAGAGTACTAAAGACAAATACAGAGAAAGCTGAGAATGAGCAAAAGCGCGCCAAATACAAACTTAAACCCTTGGTGCAAATGTATCCCGCCTCCCTCGTAACAGCCCCGCCCGGCACAGGTGCTAGCAAACGTCAGAGTTGCTAGCCTGGGAAAGTAACCTTGAGTGCAGTAGATAATACAAATACATTCCAAAGCAAAGCCAAAAGATAACCGTTCCCATCCTCCCCAGAAAGATGAAACACGCATCCAATTAGTGACATGCGAAACGTTACGATGCATCAAAGACATTGAAACGGCGAACATGACATTAGAATAGTCAATAAAACAGAAATAGATGTCTTTCTGAAACTCCCTGGCTTTTTCCATTATCCAGAGGATATTGGCAATTTGGTCTCTAGTTCCTCTGCCTTTTCTAAACCCAGCTTGTACATCTGGCAATTCTCGCTCCATGAATTGCTGAAGTCTACCTTGCAGGATCTTGAGCATTGCCTTACTGGCATGTGAAATGAGTGCCACTGTTCGATAGTTTGAACATTCTTTAGTGTTTCCCTTTTTTGGTATGGGGATGTAAGTTGATTTTTTCCAATCTGATGGCCATTCTTGTGTTTTCCAAATTTGCTGGCATATGGCATGCATTACCTTGACAGCATCATCTCGCAAGATTTTGAACAGTTCAGCTGGGATGCCGTCGTCTCCTGCTGCCTTGTTATTAGCAATGCTTCTCAAGGCCCATTCAACCTCACTCTTCAGGATGTCTGGCTCTAGCTCACTGACCACACCGTCAAAGCTATCCCCGATACTGTTATCCTTCCTATACAGGTCTTCCGTATATTCTTGCCACCTTTTCTTGATCTCTTCTTCTTCTGTTAGGCCCTTGCCATCTTTGTTTTTGATCATACCCATTTTGGCCTGGAATTTACCTCCGATGTTTCTAATTTTCTGGAAGAGATCTCTTGTCCTTCCTATTCTATTGTCTTCTTCCACTTCCGCGCATTGCTTGTTTAAAAATAATTCCTTATCTCTTCTGGCTAACCTCTGGAATTTTGCATTTAATTGGGCATATCTCCCCCTATCACTGTTGCCTTTTGCTTTCCTTCTTTCTTGGGCTACTTCTAGTGTCTCAACAGACAGCTGTTTTGCCTTCTTGGTTTTCTCTTTCTTTGGGATGTATTTTGTCGCCACCTCCTGAACAACGTTGCGAACTTCTGTCCATAGTTCTTCCGGGACCCTATCTACTGTCCCTTAAATCGATTCTTCACCTCCACTGCATATTCCTTAGGGATATTAGTGAGCTCATATCTAGCTGATCTGTGGGTCTTCCCTAATCTCTTTAGTCTGATCCTAAATTGTGCAAGAAGAAGTTCGTGATCTGAACTACAGTCAGCTCCAGGTCTTGTTTTTACCGACTGTATAGGTGTCCGCCACCTTTGGCTGCAAAGGATGTAGCCAATCTGATTTCGGTGTTGTCCATCTGGTGAAGTCCATGTATAAAGCCGTCTCTTAGGTTGTTGGAAGAGAGTGTTTGTTATGCAGAGTGAGTTGTCTTGGCAAAATTCTATCAGCCTATGTCCTGCTTCATTTTGTTCTCCCAGGCCATACTTACCTGTAATTCCAGGTGTCATTTGCCTGCCCACCTTAGCATTCCAGTCTCCTGTGATGAAAATAAGATCTCTTTTAGGCATGTTGTCCAGTAGGTGCTGCAGATCCTCATAGAACTGCTCTACTTCAGCTTCTTCAGCATCTGTGGTTGGGGCGTATATTTGGATCACTGTGATGTTAGATGGCTTGCCCTGAATTCGAATTGAGATCATTCTGTCATTTTTTGGATTGTATCCAAGCACTGCTTTAGCCACTTTACTATTAATTATGAAGGCTACTTGATTTCTTCTGTGGTCCTCTTGTCCACAGTAGTAGATCTGGTGGTCATTTGATGTGAAGTGGCCCATTCCAGTCCATTTCAGTTCACTGATGCCAAAAATGTCTATCTTTAATCTTGACATCTCACCAATAACCACACCCAATTTGGCCTGGCTCATAGATCTTACATTCCAGGTTCCAATGGTTTGTTGATCCTCAGAACATCGGATTCTCCGTTCACCACCAGCAGCACCGTTGGCCGCTAGCCGTCCTTTCGGCTTTGAGCTAGCTGCGTCATCATGTCTGGGGCTAGTTGAACTCATCCTCTGTTCCTCCCCAGTAGCATTTTGACCATCTTCCAACCTGGGGGTCTCATCTTCCGATGGTATACCGACATATCTCTGGTTGTACTGATCCATTTAGTTTTCATGGCAAGAATACTGGGGTGGGTTGCCATTACCTTCCCCAGGGATCGCATTTAGTCTGACCTCTCTGTCATGACCTTCCCGTCTTGGGTGGCCCTTCACGGTTTAGCTCATGGCATCATTGAGGTGCTCAAGCTCCAGCACCACGACAAGGTAACGATCCTTTGCTGAAGTATGCAACTATTAACACCTAAAAAAGGACAATTAAATTCAACCTCTTCACCCAGCCAAAATGATTAGTTACCATAGTTACCTTAATCTGTAGCAGAAAACAATATACCAATAAATTCCTCCCGTGGAAGAATGGATGTTCAAATTAATGGAACTGGAGGAGATCGTGAAACATATTGATTAAAGAAAATAATTTGTCTAATTTTGTTTCTACATGGAAACCACTTTTGGACTCTTTGCTTGAAATGGAAAAAAATTAAGTTTTGATTTTGGGATTTATTAGATTGTATAAAAATATAGAAAGAATGTTGATTATAGTTTAAACTAGAGTATGAGGTTAATGGATTTTTTTATTTCTACCTGTACTGAAGAAGGTCGGAAGTCACTCCTTTTTCTATATTTCTTTATTTTTACTTCTGCACCTTTAATTTTGTTCTTTGTTTGTTTCTTCTTCCTTTAATCTTTTTCTATGTTTATATATTTTATCTGCATTTTGAAAATAAAGTTTCTATAAAAAAATAATGAGCTGATCCCAGTCCACTTTATGAAAATAAAATTACATTTCCAGCACTGCCATTAAACTGGACATTCTTCTAATAGGCAAGAAGCTGAAAGAAAAGAGACCCTGGGGAGGTAATGGCCTGAAAATCACAAATGAGACATCATGGCTTCTATCACTCTGTGGTGACTGTCATCTTAGCAGATAATTGCAATGGGTTAATAAAGCAACACACATGGGAAGCTGGCTCTCTAAAGATCTTTAGAATGGACAAATAGCCAGAGATTACCTGCCATGACTGGACATTGGAGATCCTCTTTCCAAGCCTCAACATGGTCGGTCGCTCTCCTGATCCATACATTGCATGTAATGCGTGTGCCACAGAATAAATGGCATTATAGGTGCTGTAACTTTCACCCGTCATGCTCATTTCAAAAATGTAAGAGGGTACATTCTGTAAATTCTCCTTTCCTGTACATGGATTTTTCCACTTCGGGGGTATTTTGCTAGATTTCAGCAGCCTGCAGCCAAAGACCCTCTCCCACCAGGGAGGGAGAAAGATGTCACCTTGGGGGTTCAAGGGGTCTAAAGACAGGAGGAAATGCCTGAATTCTGGGACATCATCAGCATGGTGCCTGAAATGCAGAGCACCATGGAAGGGCTTTAGAGGTTTTACACTTCCGGGAGATACTATTGTGCTAACTTCCCAGTAGGAAGTCAGGATCCAGACTTTTCCAAATGAAATATTAGACCATTCTTCATTAGCAAGCTGAGCCCTGTATATAGTAGTAACACTACTGGAGTCTCCAAACAGAATAATCACTTCAGCTTTAAGCCATGTTTTGAAAATAAGAAGTAATTTGGAAGGTACAATATCAAAAACATTAGATGTCAACATTTCAGTGAAGGCCAGGCAGATCTCCTTGTGCTTGAGCATCGGCATCAGGGAGGAGATGAAATCTGCTCCACTGTCATCCTCGGGGGCCACAAGCCCAACCCAGTTCCACTGGAAATGCAGGAGCAGCTGGACTAAGCCCACATACTGAGGAAGTTCATTGGAATTCATCCGGAAAAAGGAAGGAAAAACAGTTCTGTCTGCCTGAGTGAACTCAATGAAGTCAAAACCGAGCTGCAGAAAAGGAGAATCTTGTTTTACAAGTGAATTTTTCAAGACAAGGTCAAATTTTATGCTGATGTTAAGGGTCACCATCCTGTGGTTTATTGCCCACCAGTCAGGCTGACTCACTTTGAGCAGCAGCAATGCTTCTTCCCTCCATAAGGAGAGCCACCACTGACCTAGTTTGCCTGGCTCTGGCATGTGAGAAGCCAAGGGAACAAACCATCAACCTGATTCAGAGAATAAACCAGAATGAAGGGTGGCTATATTTACAAAGAATCAGTTAGGAAGGAATTAATCTCGGATAGTATTTCAGAAATACGTTATCATTTACCTCTTTGGGGTGGGGCATAAAGAAAATATCCTCACACAAAAAGATAAACATGAGTTCAACTATAGCATTGGTTCCCCAAATAACATACTCCCTATGTGCCCCCAAATAACTTTGGCTTCAACTTTCACTTCTGTGTGCGCTTCTGTTCTGTGTCCGCTCCATATGGAGCCCCCTTACCTGTGGGACCTTGAGGATGCCGAAGATGGAGGCCATCTGCCTTGAGGATTTGGGGATGAGATCTCCAATGACGGAGAGCAGAGTGTCCCTCCTGTCACATTTATAACCTGGAACCATTCGGCCTCGTGTGGAGAGCAGAGAGAGGCTGTTCAAGGAGATCCTCCTCTCAATCTGGCTATTGTCATAGATACGGAAGCCGAGTGTGATGTTGGGGAGGAGAACCAAATCCTTGTTGATCTTTGTTACTGCAAGTACCAAGGCCAGAAACAGCTGGTAGTTCCTGGGTGTAATGCTACAATGAGAAAGCATTTGGGAATATGACAGGGAGGCTTGTGTGTGCTGGTGGAGTTTGCCTTTCCTTGTGTTTTTGTGTATTCTCCTGGACTTTGAGGTGGTGAATTGATTTGTTTTGAGGCTTTGGACAGAAAAACTGTGATTAAGAATACTATGTAGACAGTACTGCCTTGGAACCACGGTAAATGCAGATCAGGGCTAAGAACTACCACATTTGCAGTGCTAGACAGCCATGGCTCATCCACGTGAGAAACCTCTAAGGTAGCTTGGACAGTTTGGTTGTCCTTCTGTAGAGCTTTTTCAGCTGTTCTCTCTATTCCACTGGAGGTCACAACAGATTTCCTAAAGGCCATTACGAAAGAGTACTAATGATTCCAAAACTGGATTTCCCTGTTTTACAACACCTCCATACGTAAATGGATTGGCCTTTTCTTTGAGTTTTCCACTATGACTTTCTGTTCAAATTAATATGAAATCAACCTCTTCACTAGGCCAGCACAGTTTCTAACTCCTATCCCCTTCCTCGCTTTTTACGCTGTTTGTCATCTTCCTGCTGAAGAGTCCTGGGAAAGTGGAACATTCTTGCCTATTTTATGAGCTGGGCTCTTTATCGGGAAAAGCACCAAGTTTCCTGAACTGCACCAGGACATTGCAAACTTCCCTAGAACAAGAATTTCTGAAAGGAGTCCCTGAATCCAAAACAGACAACCTTCTACCCCTTCCCCTCCAGGTGAAACTTACCCTGTTGCAATTGGGAATCGTGATGGCTCCCAGTCAAATTTCATCATTCCAATGTGAGAAAATGTTCCCAGGGGCAGATTCCCGCCCATAATGAGATCGCCAGGCCAGTGATGCTCCTCTGGAGTCTGCAAAGGGTTCCTCAACACACACACACTTTGCGTCATCTTATGAGTCATTGGAGGCAGGAGCCAGAAGAGGAGCAGCAGGAGAGGCAGCCCATTCATCATTCTCCCCTTCCCTCCTGGATCAAAAATTGATGGTTCTTCAGAAGCTGAACTGCAGGGCCCCCCCCCAGGAAATCTCACCAGGGCTTTACCACAAAAGAAGCGGGCTTTGCCACTTCAATGGGGTTGCAGTAAATTTATATCACGGGTGCTTTCTCTTGCCTGTGTTTGATCTATCAGCCAAGGGAATGTTGAGGCCAGCTAAGTTTCATCGATTGCAAGGAAGGACCTTTTTTCAAGACAAGCTAAGCTGACATGTCCACGGCCCCTTGGGAGACCTCAGAGCTACTTCAGCTTCGTGTGTTTTATCTTGGGAACATTTTCCCGGAATCCCACGGGTGATAGATTAAGAATTACTGTTCTTCTGATAATTGCAAGAATAACATCCTACCCACTTAGCAGTAGCTTCTCTTCATAGACCAGAAGGGGGAAAACATGTTGGTGTCTCTTGTTGTTGACCCACGGAGCAGATGGAGTTGAGAGTCGGGGTCCCGGGGGGTATTCGGCCTGCCTGAAACTGGGCACCTGTACCCAAGATGGAGTCTGGCCTGTGCCACAGTTGGTTCCGATAGAGTGAGGGCTAAGGGGCAATGTGGCAATCAGCTGTAGTGTTGTAAGTGTGTGTGACAATGCCAGTGTTTGGATGGAACACTTGGTTTATTTAAGCCAAGTCACAGGGATGAGATTAGAAGCTAATTTCTCCCGTGAACCTTAAAAAGAAAGAAGCATGGGGGTTACTTAAGATGTCGGCCTAATTTAACCTCTGCAGGAGTGTTGCCTAAGAACTGGTCAGAGCCTGAGATATTTGTCTGCTGTCAGCTGGTGGGAAAAGAATGCCATCAACCAGGATATTTTTCTAGACTTGCTGCATAGAGTGGGATGGGGGACATGGTTCTATGTGACTCTCCTTCTTTCTTTGCAGCTGATTCCAGTCCGTGTCAGTTAACCCTGAAACGTGAATTTTGGGGTCCCTCAAGGCTTGACATGCTCTCCCCTCCTGTTTTATTTCTACATGTGGCTGTGGGGGTAGGTCATCTGTCAGTTAAAGATCAGGTATCACTAGGCCACACACATGTACACATCAACCCCTGACTGACCAAGCGATGCTGACCAGGTCTCCTCCCTGCACCTAGAGGCTGTTGGGGTCTGGATGGGGAGAAAGAGGGTCAGCCATAATACTGACAAGTCAAGGGATTCTCAGGGCTTGCTGCTCCCAGGTCTGGGGGCCATGAAGGCCTTTGCACCAATTTGGCTTTTGCAATACTTGTGCCTGATGACACAAGTTTAAGTTAAGAAGGTACAGCTGGTTCAAACTGCAGTGGCGCAAGCAGAAAGAGGTGCATCTTGCTTTGTCCACGTGTCCTTGCGGCTACACGAGCTGCATGGCCTGCTAGTGGGCTTCCCAGTGCAATATAAATATAAATGTGGCCTATCCCTGCATGACTCAGAGATCCTTGTTTCTTATTATCTTTTCTCTACAATTCAAATTGGGTCGCAGTGAGCTGCATCTGAAATCAAGAGTCTTTGTCTAAGTTTTCCAGGTGCATATGCATCACCCACAATCTCTCCCCCACCAAGTGTATCAGGAATGACATGGATGTTCCCTTTCTGCAATGGCCAACTCAAAAAGGAAGTGACAGAAGGACCCTCTGGGCAGCTTATGGTGCCCAGAAAAAAACAACTCAACCTTGGTTCAGGATGAGCCTGGGGATGAGTTGGTCAGAGACAGGGTTCTGTTGAGCTCCAACTGGCTTGGAAACTCTGATCTTTTGCCTTTTGCTGTGAGAAAAACTGACACCCCCAGTTTTACTGGAACCCCAAGAATATACAGAGATCGGTCAGCCAAGAATTCTGCTGTTTGCTGTTTGTATAAGCTGGCTATTCGTGTGTCCTGAGCAGACCATAACATGGGAAATACACACATACAGATGCGGAATGGAAGAAGGAGAGAGAAGGTGGCCTTAGTCTAATCACAAGTGGTTCATGTGGAAAATTGGCTTCAGGAGGGAGAAAGAAAAGATAGATCTGGAACCCCCAACCACACCAAACCACTCATTCAGGGTAGTTGATCCTACCAAAAATGACAAACAAAACTTATTATGAGCAATAGAGCAGCTTTCTTGAACTCAGAAGATTTCCAATGGAAGGGGGATCCTGAAGTTTGCCCTACCTGTCCAATCAGACATGGTCCCTTCTGGACAAGGGTCACATTGGTAGCAGCAGACCTGCTCGCCCTCTGGAACGCTTCTCCTCTCCCCCGCATGGCACCTCTTCATGCCACACCTGGCAAAGGGCATCTTCTAAAAGAAAAAAGAGATTGTTTGAGATGGCCTAAGCAATGAACATGAGACCATGTGTTCTATTCCTGCCTTAGGCACAAAGCCAGCTGGGTGACTTTGGGCCACTCACCCTCTCTCAGCATCAGCAAGAATGCAATGGCAAGCCACTTCCAAAAACCTTGCCAAGAAGACTACAGGAACACGTACAATAGCCTAATCTGGAGGATCATATTAAGTTTGTCCATTTTGGTAGATTTCACATGCCCCAAATATTCAAAGTTTTCAGAAGGAGTCTTGGTGGGACGGCAGGGGGTTTCCCCTACAACAGACTTACCAGACTTGCCAGGCCAATGAATCTGACTCTTCTCCACAATTGAACCAAGAATGATTCGCCTTTTTTGCCTTCTACGGTCATCCTATAGCTTTCTTTTTGAGTTGGCCACCATAGAAATGGAACTTTCATGTCACCCCTGCTTACTCAGGAGTTCTGCTTACTCGAGTCTCCCAACAAAGGGGTCGAATTACCAGATGCTTTGGGTTGTACCATACCAAAGGCCAAAGATTTGTTACAGCTAGAAGCACATACATACAGAAAAGGGCAGTTGGGAATCCAAGAGGCTGAGGAAAAAGATTTGGTCCAGGGAAACTCTAGAGAGGCTCTGACTGAAGGCTTTGTGGTCAAGCTTGATGCTGACTGTTTCCAGAAAAGCTACTAAGATTCGCAAGGTGAAAAGAAGTAATGGTAGGAGACAGGTGGCACCAGTTTCAGCAGGAGGAAAGGAAGTACGCGACAGTAGAACTGGAAGAAAACCTGTGGTAAGGAACAAAATGAGCTTTTAATTGGATACAGGGCCTAAATCAGTGTTTCTCAACCTTGGCAACTTTAAGATGTGTGGACTTCACCTCCCAGAATTCCCCAGCCAGCCAACACTGGTCTAAATGCTTGGAGTTCTTTTATCTGAACCTTACAGTTTAGAACTTAAGGTTATTCTTCTTTGGTTTATTTATCTACAGTTCAAGGGGGTGGGGTGGCCCTATTGACAGCACCACCTTTATGGTGTATTCTGTTTGAAAAATTCAGTAAGCCCAGTTTGAATCAGGGCCACAGGATCCCAAAGGGAGAGCTGAAGAAAGCAAGGGGACAGCAGTGTTGTGATGGCAGCATGAAGTGTGCTTGCGCGTGCATGCGTTTGAGAGAGACCTCAAAAAACTAGCTGGCCAAAGACAAGAAACAAGGATCGGGGTGTACTAGCTGAAGTCTAGGCCCCTTCCAGCTCCCAAAGGTTTCCCCCTCCCACTCTCAAGGTTGCTGGCAAATGCTAATTTTCTTGGGACAGAAAAAGATACGTATTGAGGGCATTTGGAGCAACCAGTCAATTACAGTGATTACATGCAGACTAGACCAAACTTAGTTTTTGCCTGGCCTCCTCTATTTTGAGGGATGCACACTGCACAGATCACCCATGACCTCACCTGCAAAAGTTGTGCCTCCCTTTTGGTCAATGAGAGAGCCAGGAGTGTTGCTAAGAATCTTGGGCAAGGGAGAATTGGTGGGGAAGAATTTGTGAGGAGCACCAGACGCTGAGATCAAGCCTGACTTTAAAGGGGGATGGGTAGATGTCTGACACCCAGGCCAAAAACGCCAAGTAAAAACAATCCACCAAAGCTGCGGTTCTGGTCTGGGCTTTTCAAGCCAAGGATGCTGGGTGTGGACTTGGAAGAGCCAAAGCTGGACCAGCCCAAAGGGCCTTCCCCCACTTGCCTTCATCTCCTCCCCAGCCCACAAGCTTATTTATTTACCCATCAAATTTTGCCACGGCCCATCTCCCCCCAGAGGAGGGACTCTGGGTGGTTTACAATAAGGTAAAAGATTTAAAATACAATAAAACCATATATAATGCATAAAATATAAATATAAATATAAATGCAAGGTAAAATATGAAATAGAATAAAATCCAGATGGCAATGCAAGCTCTAATTCAGTCTGTGAGTATACGAGGGCCATTTCAGGGCACCAGCCATGCCCAAGAATGACTACTCCCCTTCCCGCCCCAAGCGAGATGGCAGAGCCAGGTCTTCAGCTTTTCACGAAAGATCGGGAGAGATGGGGCTTGCCTCACCTCCGGCATCCAAGTTGTGGCATCCAACCTGGCCTCTCTCTGAAATGTGCTGCATAGGTTGAAGCGGCTGGGCTTGGGTACACACATTGTGGGGCACTCCGAAGGGGGCACCTCTTGAGAAAAGATGGAGGAGAGGAGAACGATCGCTCCTGTGGGGGTGTGGGGGTGAGGAGCAACAGAGTCCTCCGTGAGGAGGAGAAGATCAAGAAGTGCAGCCACAGGGAGGCCGTCCCTGGGGCTCTGGGACTGGTCAGAGTGGCACAGTTCTGATTGGCCGACTGCCCTCCACCAATCACAACAGCCAGTTTGGGTAGCAACAAGGGAGAGAGAGAGATTTTGGCGGGAAAGATGAGCTTGAGGAGAGGCCAGGCAAGGGAGCTTGAGGTGGAGCTGGAAAAAGAAGAGACACTGTGGGCGGGGCCTAGACTCAACTCAGGCTTCTTGGTTCTGATTGGCAGGCATCCCTCCACCAATCAGAATGGCTGCTCTGGGTAGCCACAAGGGAAAAGGAGAGATTTTGGCGGGAAAGACAAACTTGAGGGCAGGGAAGGCGAAAAGACGGAGCAAGAGGGGGTCCAGGGAGGAGTGTGAGGGGAAGGGATCGTATTCAGGGTTTTCTGGCCAATTTCTTTGAGGTGGAGACAAAAACAAAGCCCTGAAGAAGAGGGGAACTGTGGTCAGAGGACATAGTGTTTTGAACAGGGAGACCTGTGGGATGGAGCTTTGCTACTGAAAGTGAGGAGGGAGCAGCTTGAGGAGGGCTTTCTCTGGGTCACGCTAATCCACTTGTTTCAGGTTGCTGTTTAAGAGGATGATCCACATTATAATTAAGGGGGGATCCTTCCCAGTGATTTTTTTTCTGGGGAGTAGGTCCCCCAGCCTTGCTTGCCTCTTTGTGTCAGGTGGAGGTGTTGCCAATGAAACTCGAGCACTAAAGTTGGTATGCAGCTGGAAAGAACCTAGTCCCTGAAATTTGAGAGAGAAACACCAAATATCTTTGCAAGGTGGCTTTTTCACATACAACCTTCCCTGTCAGCATCCCCATTGACTTTGCTTGTGGAAGCATGGCCATGGCTCCCTGTGATGTCACAATCGTGAGCTGGGCACCCAAGCACCCAGAACATGATCGCATGGCCACGGGGGTGCTGTGATGCCTAGAACTTCAAGGACCAGTCATATGTCCATTTTTTCAGTGCCACTGTAAATCTGAACGGTCGCTGAATGAATGGATGTAACCTGAGGGCTACCCGTACATTATTTTTCAAATTCAGACTCATTGCTTCATACAAGGGCTCTAATAATTGCGTCAAACCCTCTGTGTTCTCAGACAATAGCACAGAATCATTTGTATACCAAAGAGCACACATATTTTCATTCTCAAACAACACGCCACAAGCATTCCTTTCCTAAGCATTCCTGTTGCTTCCACTCATACTCTCATGTATTCAATCTTTCCAAAGATCCCTCTTGCCTGCCTGCCTGCCTCATAATCATTGGAAAGAATGATTAATAGCATGATGAGAGGGAACAGGGATAGATCCATTAATCTCACATGATATGATTTCTTTAAAGTATGCTCATCTAGTATGTCATAAGTAATTAAAGCAACATCGAAGAGTATCCGGAAGCTTCAGCTGGTCCAGAATGTGGCCGTGTGGGCAGTCATTGGTGCCCCAAGATTGGCACATGTGACACCACTGCTGCGCAAGCTGCACTGGGTGCCAGTTTGCTTCCGGGTCCAATTCAAAGGTGTTGGTTATGTCATGGGGCCCCTTACATGTCATGGGGCCCGGCTACCTGAGGGACTGTCTCATCTCCATAACATTGATCCATCTCACCCGGTCATGCAGAGAGGGCATGCTATGGACCTTGTCGGTAAGGGAATTCCACTTGGCAGGGCCCAGGAGGTAAGCCTCCTCGGCAGTGGCACCTGCCCTCTGGAACTTTCTGTACTCAGAGATGAGGCAGGCCCCTTTGCTCCTGGCCTTCTGGAAGAACTTGAAAACCTGGTCCTGCCGCCTCGCCTGGAGTGGGAAGGGCAATAGTCCCTCCTGGGGGTGGCTGGCACTGTAGAGCCCTCCCCAATGAATGAGATCTTCACTACTTGGATTTTACATCTATTTATTATTTATTTATCTCAGTTGTTTATGTTGAGGTTTTCCTACTAATAGATTAAGACTGCTATTGTATCAAAGCATTTTGGCCAGGTGAAGGGGTTGCATTTGATTGTCTCCTCTCACGTGCTTCATGCAAAATAGCCTGGGGGGAGGACCTGCCCGGACTTGTTCTTCACTTCTTCTTTTTCTCTCTGCCGGCATGTAGCAAGCCAGGTAGCTCTCAATGAGAGCTAAGTCCTTTAAATATGTTTTTGCTTTTGTTTTTGCTTTCTGTAAATAAATTATTTTTATAGAAATGCTTGGTGTGTGACTTTTTTGACCTCTCCTGGGCTAAAGGCTTTCCCAGCATCTGCAACAGGTTATGTGCCCAGTAAAACAGCCCAGTAAAACCCAGAGAGAAAAGAGATCAGCTCCACACCTCATGCACAATTTAAAGGCAGGTAGCAAAGACCTGTGAAGATTTTCTTTGGAGCCACCTGGAGATTTTCCAGCAACTGCCGGTCTGCAGGACAAAGAAGCTAGCTGAGGTGACTTGCAAAAGAAGGAAGAAGCCATGGCTGCCTCCCAGCCCTCAGCGATGCCTCTGGAGCGCCTATCAGAGACCAACTATTTGAATTGGGCCCTGAAGATGGAAATGCATCTTCGCAGAGAGAATCTTTGGCTGCAAATTGGTGAGCAAAACCCCCAAAATCCCAGTGCTGAATGGCTGAGACAGGATGAGCGGGCTAGAGCCACCATTATCTTGGGAGTTGAGGACAATCAGCTAGTCCACGTGCGAGGCATGCAGTCTGCAAAGCAACTTTGGGACGCTTTGAGAGACTTATATGTAAAGGCAACAGCAGGGAGTAAAGTTACTCTGACAAAAAAGCTGTACAGAGCCTACCTTGCAGAAGGAGATAGCCTTCCTGAGCACCTGCATTTTATTCAGCAGCTGTATGTTGAGTTGCAGGAGAGAGGAATGGAATTTACACCTCTCACAAAATCCTATATCCTCCTGTCCTCACTAAATGAAACGTGGGACACGCTGATTTGTACCCTGGAGGCTATGCCTGAAGCAGACCTCACCCCATCGTATGTTACACAGCACTTACTCGCTGAATGGGAGAAGAGAGAGAAAAGATCCCCCCCCATCTCTTCTGGAAAGCTGCAAGACCAGAAAATGAGGGAAAAGAAGGGAAAGGAACCTGAGGCCACAGCGCTAGCCAGCCAGCGATGCTTCACTTGTGGTTCAGCTGGACATTTGCAAAGAGACTGTGCCATGAGACCCAAGAGTAGAAAGACAGAGCAGAAGAACACAAGGGCAACACAGAAGAAGGCTCTTCAGACAACCCAAATTGCACAGGTTGCTGAGAAGGGTAATTCTGATGTATGGGTGTTAGATTCTGGGGCCAGTTGTCATTTATGTAATTGTAAAAGCTCTTTTGTGTCACTGTCTAAAACTGAAAGACAAAGTGTATCTTTGGCTGATGGGTCTGTGACCAAAATTATGGGACAAGGTGACTTGTATTTATCCTGCTTAGGAGAAACTATAAAAGGTGTGTTGTATGTGCCAAATTTACAATCAAACCTTTTATCTGTGGCACAATTGGCTGCAACAGGGTATATCATAACATTTAAGAAAAATGGTTGTGAGATACGTAAAAATGGGAAATTGTGTGCTACTGGTATGTTAAAAGACTCCTTGTACATTGTGCAAAATGCAAGGAAGCCAAGCTGCAAGGCTGCAGTTGGCAACACACCATATCATGACCAATGTGTACACCTGATGCACAGGAGATTTGGTCATGCTAATATCAAGTATATAGCACAAATGCCACAGCTGTGTGCTGACCTAAAGATAAAACCCTGTGATAAATACTTAGATTGTGTAGTTTGCAAAGAATGCAAAACACTAAAAGCTCCTGTGAGTAAGCACAGTGACAGAGTTACAACTAGACCTTTGGAAATTGTACACTCTGATATTATTGGTCCTTTTGCTCCAAGTCTTGGACAAGCAAGGTATGCAATGACCATCATTGATGATTTCTCAAGATACACATTTATCTACATCTTAAAACATAAAGATGAGGCATTTGAGAAAATTAAAAGTTTTGTGACATGGGCAAATGGAAAATTCCCTAGGCCTGTATCTGCACTCCAATGTGATAGAGGAGGAGAATACCTTTCTCACAAATTCAGAAGGTTCCTAGTGGAAAAGGGGATAGAACAAATTCTTTCTAACCCGTACACCCCTCAGCAAAATGGTGTTGCTGAAAGAAAGGGCAGAACCTTGCAAAATGCGATGGAATGCATGTTAAAAGATTCACGATTATGTTTTAAGTTCTGGGGAGAAGCTTTATCGACTGCTTGTTATGTTCAGAACAGGTTGTATAACTCTATGATTCAGGACACTCCATTCCATTTGTTTTATGGTGTGAAACCAAAGGTAAGCCATCTTAGAGTGTTTGGTAGCACTGCATGGGTTCACATTCCAAAACAGCAGAGAAGGAAAGGAGGCCCCACAACAAAGAAAGCCATCTTTGTTGGCTATGAACAAAGCCAGAGGAGCTACAGGTTCATAATGGGAGAGAAATTAATAATTAGCAAAAGCGCTTCTTTTGCTGAACAAAACTGGGGGAGATTAAATTCTAGCTCTCCAGTTGAACTGACCACCACAAGAGAACAGCAAGGACTTGCTGATGGTGATCTTTTGCCTGATGAGGACATTAAACCAGAAAAGCAAACTGAAGATCTGTCTGATGAGATAGATGCTTCTCAGGAAAGTGATAGGAGTCAAAATTTAAGCCCTGTATTACCTCGCAGATCTCAGAGGAGTAATAAAGGCGTTCCTCCATCACGTTTTCAGGCTGAAACAGTAAAGGCTTTTCACATATTCACAGAACCTGAATCTTTAGAACAAGTGAATGCTTTACCACCTGAGATTGCACAAAATTGGCATTCTGCCATGCAACAGGAATTAGCATCCTTGAAAGAAAATAAAACATGGAAACTGGTAAATCTACCTCCCAATGAACGCTGTCTGGGTTGTAGGTGGGTTTTCAAACTGAAAAGGGATGCTGATGGCAAAATCCAAAAATATAAAGCAAGGTTGGTTGCAAAAGGGTTCACTCAAAGGAAAGATTTAGACTTTGACAAGACTTTTGCACCAGTTACTAAAGGTGAATCAATTAGATTACTGTTAAAAGTTGCTGCACTCAAGGGAATGTCAGTTAACCACTATGACATTCAAACTGCATTTCTCTATGGTGATTTAGACCACAGATTATACATGCAGCAACCCCCTGGCTATGAAAAAGGGGAGAATCTAGTCTGTGAACTGCAGAAGTCAGTCTATGGGTTAAAACAAGCTGCTAGATCCTGGAACCAAAAAGTAGATGAAAAACTGCAGAATTTTGGTTTTGAAAAAGGAAAAGCAGATCCCTGTGTATATATGAAGAAGGACAAACAAGGCTGTATGTATCTGTGCATTTATGTTGATGATTTGCTGCTATTCACATCAACAGAAAAACAAAGGCTTGATTTTGAAGCCTGCATGAAAAGCCATTTCATATTAAAAAGCCTTGGAGTTGTGACCAATTACCTAGGTTTGGAAAAACACAGGAAGAAGGATGGTAGCTTTCTGTTAAACCAAAGGGGAGATAATGGTAAAGTAATGTGAATGGAAAGACATAAAAAAAAAAATTGTCAGAGAAGATTGGTTTGCAACTTAATCTATAGTGTAAAAAGGGGAGTGTTGAGGTTTTCCTACTAATAGATTAAGACTGCTATTGTATCAAAGCATTTTGGCCAGGTGAAGGGGTTGCATTTGATTGTCTCCTCTCACGTGCTTCATGCAAAATAGCCTGGGGGGAGGACCTGCCCGGACTTGTTCTTCACTTCTTCTTTTTCTCTCTGCCGGCATGTAGCAAGCCAGGTAGCTCTCAATGAGAGCTAAGTCCTTTAAATATGTTTTTGCTTTTGTTTTTGCTTTCTGTAAATAAATTATTTTTATAGAAATGCTTGGTGTGTGACTTTTTTGACCTCTCCTGGGCTAAAGGCTTTCCCAGCATCTGCAACAGTTTATATTGTAATTTTTATCGTTTATGGTTTTATTGTTGATTTTATTGTAAACTGCCCAGAGTCCCCCTTTCTGGGGGAGATGGGCAGTGATAGAAATTTGATAAACGAACAAACAAACAAACAAACATGAATCCTTTAAATGCTACCATTAAAAAAAACACCTCTTAACCATTGATTGAGTGAAAAAATTAGTAGAGAACACTGCAAAGCTTCAGGAGTCTATGGAAACAAATATACTTAAGAGCACTGATACTGAACACAACCCTAATTTTTAAAGGCTTTTTTGTTAAAGTGAATAAAGTGGGAAAATGTCCTGCATAAAAGCAACATACATATTTTAACATCAACTTTATTTCTAAATTGGCTGCTTGGCCTGAGGACACTGGAATTTATGGAAAATAAAAGGGTGGGTGACTCTGACTGATAAATAGGTATACAATGATGGAAATAAATTCTTAGAAATATTGTCAAATTCTACATATCCCCTAAAACCAAAATAAATATGATCTAACTATTCATTGATCAGAGATTCTTGTTGCTGATTATAGTTTCCCTACAGTTAAGATTCTGCCTCAGTATTATAATGTAGCACTTGGGGAAAAAGTTACAGCCCAAGACACCAGATCCAGAAGCCAAGATGGAGAAGATCTCCACGGCCACCATGGACTTCCCTTTGGTGCTCAGTTAGGTGGGGAGGAAGGAGATCCAAACACAGCAAAAGACCAGCATGCTAAAAGTAATGAACTTGGCTTCATTAAAACTGTCAGGCAATTTCCTAGCCAGAAAGGCCACCGTGAAACTGAGGAGGGCCAGGAAACCCACGTAGGTGAGGACAATGTAAAACGTTGAAGCTGAGCCTTCCTTACATTCCAAGTTGGTCTCTCCCACCAAGGAGTGAAAGTCCAGGTTAGGAAATGGGGGAGAGGTTACCAGCCAGGTGGCACAAAGAACTGCTTGCACAAGGGGACAGGCAAAGACAATGGAGTTGGTCAGTGGCTTTCCTAAGAATTTCCTTGTCCTGTTCCCTGGCTTGGTGGCCATGAAGGCCAAAACCACCATGACAGTTTTTGCCAACACAGAGGAAATGTCTATGGAGGAGATGATGCCAAAAGCGGTTTGTCGGAGGAGACAGGTAAGGATCCTGGGCTGACTGATGAAGAGGAAGGAGCAGAGGAAGCAGAGCAGGAGGGAGACCAGGAGGATGTAGGTGAGATCTCAGCTGTTGGCCTTGACAATCGGTGTGTTGTGATGATTAAGGAAAATTGCCAGGACTGCAGATGTGATGACAGAGAGAGAAAGAGTGAGAGAAGCTAAAGTGTATCCCAGGGTCTCTTGATAGGAAAGGAAGTAGATCTTCTTGGCCATGCAGTGATCTTTGCCCTTGTTGGGGTACTGATCTTCTGGGCAGGGCTCACAGCGAGCTGCATCTGCAATCAAGAGTCTTTGTCTAAGTATTTTGGTTGATTCTGCCATGAGCAAGACCTCTCTCCAACCAGGTATCTCAGGTGTGACTCCTTTCTGCAGGGGCCACCTCAAAAAGAAAGTGATAGAATGACCCACGGTGTCACTATGCTGCACCAGAAAGGGCAAACTGGTCTTAGGAGGGAGAAAGGAAAGAGAGACCCAGAGTCAGAAATCTAGACTGTCAGGGCAGAACAATTTACTTCCATATCCTGAAGATTTCTTCTGAAAACACCGAATACTTGAGGCATGTCAAACCTACCAAAAATGGCAAACCAAACTTAATGTTGTGATTAAGTGAACAGCTTCCTTGGCTTGGCAAGATCTCCAGTGGAAGTGGGCTCCTGAAGTGTGCTCTTCCTGTCTGGTCAGAAATGGTCCCTTCTGGACAAGGGTCACATTGGTAGCAGCAAACCTGCTCGCCCTCTGGAACACTTCTCCTCTCCCCTGCATGGCACCTCTTCATGCCACACCTGGCAAAGGGCACCTTCTAAGAGAGAAAAGGAGAATGCTTGAGATGGGTTAAGCAATGAGCATGCATCATTTATTCATTTCCACATTCCCATTTCCATCTTCAGAATGTCTCCAAAAGAACTGGTTCACCGTGACCTAACAGCAACCAGGAACAGTGCTCTCTCATTCTCTCTCTCTCTCTCTATATATAAACGTTTTAATAAGAAGATAAAACAAGAAGATAACAAAAACTAATACATAGTAAAGGAAGAAAAGAAAGGAAAGAAGGAGAAAGACAGGAAAGGACAATGGTGCCAAAGGAGAAGATAAAAAGTAATAGAAAGAAGCAGCTTCTGATTTCCTTTGCAGCAAATACAAGTTTGATTACAAAATTATCTCTTACTCTATCATTACCAAAAAATCTCTCTTTTTGTATTACCTAATATTTTCTAATCATCAAAACCACAAATCAAATTTTCTGTTTCATGCAAAAAGGTCGCAAAGGGTTTCCTGTCAGCAATAAATGAAGATGTTGTCTTGCCTCTAATCAGAGAAATATATTTAGCCATCTGGGAAGTTCTGTCACCTTCACCAACCATTCGTCCATTGTGGGTGGAGCTAAACCTGTCTGCCTTTCAGCATATAATAATCTGACTGCAGTTATCATATATATAAAAACGATGTTCCATGACTGTTTTCCAGCTGTTTATCCATTAGTCCCAAAGGAAAAGTCTCTGGTTTCAATTGTACATTAGTCTTTAAAATCTCCTGAATTAGTGCATGTATTGGAATCCAAAATTTTCTGGCTTTTTTACATGTCCACCAACCTGGTAAAATGTCCCTTCATGTTGTTCACATTTCCAGCATAAATTCAAAGTACATTTATTTATTTATTTATTTATTTATTTATCTATCTATCTATCTATCAATCAAACTTTATCACCACCCATCTCCCTCCCACACAGGAACTCTGGGAAGTTTACAATAACAACAACATTAAAATCAAAAGCAGTTACAAATACAATAAATACACTAAAAATAAAATGTGATGGAATCCAGATGGCTGAGAGTTTTGATCAGTGTAATAGGTCCATCAAAAATCACTCTAGGGCACTAGCCATCCCCAGGTATGGCTATTCTCCCTCCCATTCCAAGCTTGCTGGCAAAACCAGGTCTTCAATCTTTTTTGAAAGTCCAGGAGCGAGGGGGCCTGTCTCACCTCTGGGGGAAGGGTGTTCCAAACAGCAGGAGTTACTGCAGAGAGGGCATGCTTCCGGGACCCTGCAAGACGGAATTCTTTTACGGATGGGGTCCATAACATGCCCTCCCTGCATGACCGGGTGGTGTGGGTCAATGTAATAGGGATGAGATGGTCCCTCAGATATCCTGGCCCCATGCCATGTAAGTGCTTGTGTGCAATTTTGATATTTCATGCATTTTTTGCATTTTTTAATAATTTCTCTTTTAATATGATTTGATTGATTGAGTGAGTGATTGTGTGCAATTAAATCATTGTTGGCTCTTAGCAACTCTGTTTTGAAATGCAGTTAATTGGGTAGTGTACAGGTATTTAATCTTCAGCAAAGGATTGTTACCTTGTTGTGGTTCTGGAGCATTAGCACCTCAATGATGCCATGAGCTAAACCGTGAAGGGCCACCCAAGACGGGAAGGCCATGACAGAGAGGTCAGACTAAATGCGATCCCTGGGGAAGGCAACGGCAACCCACCCCAGTATTCTTGCCATGAAAACTAAATGGATCAGTACAACCAGAGATATGTCAATATACCATCGGAAGATGAGACTCCTGGGTCGGAAGATGGTCAAGATAGACATTTTGGGCATCAGTGAACTGAAATGGACTGGAATGGGCCACTTCACATCAAATGACCACCAGATCTACTACTGTGGACAAGAGGACCACAGAAGAAATCGAGTAGCCTTCATAATTAATAGTAAAGTGGCTAAAGCAGTGCTTGGATACAATCCAAAAAACAATAGAATGATCTCAATTCGAATTCAGGGCAAGCCATCTAACATCACAGTGATCCAAATATATGCCCCAACCACAGATGCTGAAGAAGCTGAAGTAGAGCAGTTCTATGAGGATCTGCAGCACCTACTGGACAACACGCCTAAAAGAGATGTTATTTTCATAACAGGAGACTGGAATGCTAAGGTGGGCAGTCAAATGACACCTGGAATTACAGGTAAGCATGGCCTGGGAGAACAAAATGAAGCAGGACATAGGTTAATAGAATTTTGCCAAGACAACTCACTCTGCATAACAAACACCCTCTTCCAACAATCTAAGAGATGGCTTTATACATGGACTTCACCAGATGGACAACACCGAAATCAGATTGACTACATCCTTTGCAGCCAAAGGTGGCGGACATCTATACAGTCGGTAAAAACAAGACCTGGAGCTGACTGTAGTTCAGATCACGAACTTCTTATTGCACAATTTAGGATCAGACTAAAGAGATTAGGGAAGACCCACAGATCAGCTAGATATGAGCTCACTAATATTCCTAAGGAATATGCAGTGGAGGTGAAGAATAGATTTAAGGGACTGGACTTAGTAGATAGGGTCCCGGAAGAACTATGGACAGAAGTTCACAACATTGTTCAGGAGGTGGCAACAAAATACATCCCAAAGAAAGAGAAAACCAAGAAGGCAAAATGACTGTCTGCTGAGACACTAGAAGTAGCCCAAGAAAGAAGGAAAGCAAAAGGCAACAGTGATAGGGGGAGATATGCCCAATTAAATGCAAAATTCCAGAGGTTAGCCAGAAGAGATAAGGAATTATTTTTAAACAAGCAATGCGCAGAAGTGGAAGAAGACAATAGAATAGGAAGGACAAGAGACCTCTTCCAGAAAATTAGAAACATCGGAGGTAAATTCCAGGCAAAAATGGGTATGAGTGAGAATTGCCAGATGTACAAGCTGGGCTTAGAAAAGGCAGAGGAACTAGGGACTAAATTGCCAATATCTGCTGGATAATGGAAAAAGCCAGGGAGTTTCAGAAAAACATCTATTTCTGTTTTATTGACTATTCTGAAGCCTTTGACTGTGTGGACCATAACAAATTGTAGCAAGTTCTTAGTGGTATGGGGATACCAAGTCATCTTGTCTGCCTCTTGAGGAATCTGTATAATGACCAAGTAGCAACAGTAAGAACAGACCACAGAACAACAGACTGGTTTAAGATTGGGAAAGGAGTATGGCAGGGCTGTATACTCTCACCCTACCTATTCGCCTTGTATGCAGAACACATCATGCAATGTGCTGGGCTTGAGGAATCCAAGGCTGGAGTTAAAATCACTGGAAGAAACATTAACAATCTCAGATATGCCTATGATACCACTTTGATGGCTGAAAGCGAAGAGGACCTGAGGACCCTTATGATGAAGGTGAAAGAAGAAAGTGCAAAAGCTGGCTTGCAGCTAAACCTCAAAAAAACCAAGATTATGGCAACCAGCTGTAATGATTGCCTATTCTAAAACACCATCAGACTCATAAGTAGGAATTCAAAGATATCTGATTTATTAAAGAACAGCATGCAGGATCACAAAGAAAGCTGAGAATGATGAAAGCGCGCCAAATTCAAACTAAAAATCCTCAGTGCAAATAAAATCCCTCTTCCCGTAGAATCTTCTCAAGTCCACAATCCCAGGTGCTCCTAACGGTTTCTGATGGTCTGCGGGAAAAGTCCTTGAGCAGAGAAAATAACCCAAACACATTCCATTGTACTGATTTCACATACAGAGCTTGGTACAAGGTCTCACAGCAGCTCCCTCCCAAACAGAAACATGTGTCAATGCCATGGCATGTGAAATGTTACCATGTATTAACTACACTGAATCAGTGAACATGACATACTGCCCCCCCCCCAAATGGAGAATACATTAAGCAGCAGGTTTCAAAGGATAAGCAAGGTGGAAATGGTTAACTAAATCAGGAGCATTAACATGGTGAGCAGACACCCATTCAGGATGAGGAAAGTGTTTCCATTGGACCAGATACTGCAGGGTGCCCCGAAGCTTGCGAGAATCAATGATGTCCTTGACTTCAAAGTGTTGTTGGCTGTCAATCATAATTGGAGCAGGAGGAGGAGGTTGAGGGTGCCAACACGGCGAGTGGTGCACAGGCTTAAGCAAGCTGCAATGGAAAACAGGGTGCAAGCACTTCAAATTGTGAGGCAGTTCCAATTTAACAGTAACTGGATTGACAATATGAACAACAGGAAAAGGACCAATGAATTTGGGAGCAAGTTTTTTAGAGGGTTGAGGTGATTTAATAAATTCAGTAGATAGATACATCTGATCCCCAACTTTGAAGTCGTGTTGTAAAGAACGATGCTTATCAGCTTGAGACTTGTAAGCAGCCTGGGCATCAGCCAAAGCTTGTTGAATTACTGGCCAGGAATCAGACAGTTTATCAGCCCAGTGAGATGCCGAACATGTTTGGGAAGGGGGCTGTGGCAGTTCAGGGATGGGAGCAAAGTCGTGACCAGAAACCATGCGAAAAGGGGTTTGTCCAGTACTTTGATGCACAGCATTGTTGTAAGCAACTTCAGCAAAAGGTAACAGCTCCACCCAATCGTCCTGATGGTAGTTAATGTATGCTCTAAGGAACTGTTCAAGAGTGGCATTTAAAATCTCAGTAGAACCGTCAGTCTGTGGATGGGATGATGTGGACAGTGCCTGTTTAGTGCCAATCAATTTTAAAAATGATTTCCAAAATTGGGAAGTAAACTGTGTGCTGCCGTCCGAAATTAAGCAGGAGGGGCTACCGTGGAGGCGGTAGATGTGGTGGAAAAATAGGCGTGCTAATTGTGGGGCTGAAGGGATGGATGCACATGGAATGAAATGAGCTTGCTTAGAGAAAAAATCCTTTACAACCCCAATGACAGTTTTCTTCTGACTGGAAGGTAGGTCCACAATGAAATCCATAGAAATCTGGTCCCAGGGGTTGGGCGGGCTGGCCACTGGCTGTAGAAGTCCCTGTGGTTTCCCCCCTTTTCGTTTGGACATGGCACAGACAGGACAGGAAGCAACATAGTCTTTAACATCACATCTTAAGGTTGGCCACCAAAATTGATGGCGAACCAAATGTAAGGTTTTAACAAAACCAAAGTGTCCAGCAAGTTTATCATCATCAGAATGCTGCAAAACATCAGCTCTTAAAGTTTCAGGCACATAAAGGCCATGTTCCACCCAAGCAAGACCATTTTTAAAAGACACATTGTCTCTATTAGCTAGCAACCAAGTAGCAGATTTCAGTGCCTGGAGAAAGTCCTTCTGTAACTGACAAGGAACTTGCACTTTCCACTTCCCAGACTGTGCTGGGGGCGGGGGTGCCTGCGCACGGGTTTGGCTCCAAGTGACAGCAACCAAGCCCAGTTGTGGTTCAGTAAGAACAGTTCCAACCACATCTGCCACCTGGTCAAGGTCCTGAGGTAAATGTGACAAAGCATCGGCCAGAAAGTTTTTCTTTCCCAGAATGAATTTTAACTGGAAGTTAAAACGACTAAAAAACTGAGCCCAGCGAATTTGTTTAGGGCTGAGACGTCATGGGGTGTGGAGGGCTTCCAAATTCCTGTGATCGGTCCAAACCTTGAAAGGGCATTTAGCACTTTCAAGGAGATGGCGCCAAGTTTCTAAAGCTGCCTTTACTGCAAACACCTCCTTTTCCCAAACATCCCAGCGGCATTCTGTTTCAGAAAATTTCCTGGATAGATAAGCACAGGGCTTTAGGTGATTTTCTGAATCCCTTTGTAACAAAATAGCCCCAGTCGAGGAGTCAGAAGCATCGACTTGGACCACAAAGGGGCGTTCAGGATCAGGGTGCTGTAGAATAGGCTCAGCAGTGAAAAGAGTTTTCAACTTCTCAAACACTGCCTGGCATTCAGGCGTCCAATTCAGCACTGCCCCAGAGTTTTTTACTTTTCGTGTCTCCCCCAAGCCCTTGGTACGGAGTAAATCAGTGAGGGGTAGAGCAATCTCAGCGAACCCCTGGATAAATTGCCGATAGAAATTACTGAAACCTAGAAAACTTTGTAATTGCCTCCGGGGGCGGGGATGTTCCCAACTCAGAATCGCCTGAATTTTTGCAGGGTCCATTTCCATACCCCAGTCAGACACTCGGTAGCCCAGATAGTCAAGTTGGGTTTTGTGAAACTCACATTTGGAAAGTTTGGCATAGAGTCTGGCATCTCTGAGTTTGCATAACACCTGTCTGAGGAGGCATTCGTGTTCCTCCTTGGTTTCAGTGTAAATGAGAACATCATCTAAATAAACCAGGACGCCTTTAAATAAATGATCATGTAATACTTCATTAATCAATTGCATGAATACTCCGTGCACCCCTGCCAACCCAAAAGGGAGGACTTTGTACTGAAATGATCCTAGTGGGCAATTAAAAGCAGTTTTCCACTCATCCCCAGCTTTTATGCGAATGCGAAAGTAGGCTTCGCAAAGATCAAGCTTGGAGAAAATCTTGCCCTTTGATAAATGAGCTAACATGTCCTTCATGAGGAGAAGAGGGTACTTGTTGACAATAGAGGCAGAATTTAACCCTCAATAGTCTGTACAGAGCTGAAGCGTGCCATCTTTCTTTTCCCGGAACAACACAGGAGCCCCAACTGGGGAATTTGCAGGTTCAATAAATCCCCTTGACTGATTTTTGTCAATGAAGTCCCATAATGCCTTGAGCTCCTTCTGAGTCATTGGATAAATTTTTGGCTTGGGCAATTGAGCATTGGGGACCAACTCTATTGCACAGTCAGTTTTCCGGTGAGGGGGTAACTGATCTGCTTCCATCTCCCCAAATACATCTGCAAATTCTTGGTATTGAGCAGGCAAGCCTTCTAAATGTGGCAAGTCAGGGCACGGCGTGGCAATCACTGCCCTTCCAACCCCCGCATGGGCAACTATCTCTGCTGTAGGAGCTTGGTAAAATCCATCTTTAAAAGTCACAGTTCTGTGCTCCCAATTTATATAGGGGCTTCGATAGGTCAGCCATGGGATCCCCAGGATTACCAAGGGATTGCCAACAGGTGCTACAATGAATTTCAAAGTCTCATGGTGGCTGCCCATTTGCATTGCCACAGTTCCAGTGAAATGGGTTGCCGCCCCCCCGCTGCTGCTGAACCATCCAGCTGTGTAAAGATCAAAGGACACTGGAGGGGGAAACTTGGCAGTTCCAAAGTGGCAACCAGATCAGGGTGAATTAAACACCTGGAACACCCAGAGTCAACTAAAGCCCACACCTCGGTAGATCTTGTGCAGGAACCCAGTTTCACTTTTACTGCTAAAGTGGGACAGTCAGCACTCACCATAGCATCTTTGTGCCCATCCTCTTCCACCTGCCCACTGGCGCCCTTCATGGCAGGTGGCTGGTGTTTCCTGCCGGCTCCTTAAATTTGTCTTCAGCCTCTCCTGAGAAGTAGATTAATTCTTCAGCGTCAGCTGTTACTTTGGCCACTGTCATTCGCTGCGAAGCAGGTTTTCTAGTTTGCATGAAGGTATGCTGAGTGTGCTCAGCCCTTCCTGCCAGACAGATCCAGTCGTACAATGACTTGGGGTCGTCTCTACACAACGCCCAAAGCAGGACATCTCGGTTGAGTCCCTCTTTAAAACGCTCTATCATAGTTGACTCAGACCAGTCAGTGATTTTTCCAGCCAGAGCTTTAAACTCTAGAGCATAATCAGCTACTGACATTTGGTCCTGGGTAAGATCCTTCAGCTCCTTCTTAGCTCTTGCCTTGGCCAGAGGATCTTCAAAATGCAGCTTTAACGCCCAGATGAAATCATCAAAATAATCAAGTGCAGGGGAGTCAGCATCACTTAATTGAACATACCAGTCAGCTGCTCGACCCTTCACCTTGGTGGCAATGGCATTTATTTTAGACTCTTCAGAAGGGAAGCATGCCCCAAACCCTCTCATATAACTCTTAGCATTAGTCAAAAAGAGAGATAACTTTTTTGGATCCCCATCAAATTTGACAGAAAAGTCTCTCACTCCACCTCTGGTTGGAGTGGAACCAGTAGGCGCTTGAGTGGTTTGGCCCCAGGTTACAGTAGCTCTCCCTTTACGGGGTGGGGATACTGATGGCCGGGCTCTGCGGGGTGGAGATTTGTCCTGTAACCATCTCCGGCCCCGTTCCACTGGCAGTCTAAATGGGAGGAAGGGGGATGGTTGCGGGAAGCTGGGATCTCCTCCGTGTCTCCCCTGCACCTCCAGTGACAAAGACAAGTTTTTCAACATGTACTCCATTGATTCTATTTTGGCTTCCACCACTCTTAGTCTCTCAGGGGTTCGAGAGTCCCCTCTCCTTCGCATGCCCAGTTTCCTCTCAGACACCGTAGTAGATCCTTTGTCTGGAGTTAGTGCAAACTGATATTTCCAGGATGTCCCCAACATCCCTGGCTGGGGGTCCCCCACTTCATCCAAGATGATCAACTCTGTGAGTGATTCGCTTGGTGCCGGTTGCTTTGGTTCTTCCCTGTGGTCAGATTCTTCTGAATCAGAATCGGAATTCGATTCATCCTTTGACAGGTCTTGGGATTCTGAAGGTTCTGTGGTGAGGTTCAGTTCTCCGCTTTTGACCGTTGACCCGGGCATCAAGCTAGCCATCTCCTCGAGTCCCCTGGTCGTGGATTTCGACTCAGCCATTGTTAACTATTTTCCCTCACAAGAAACTAATCTTGGTAGGAGCTAACAGTATAATTTTGGGGATTCTCAGCTTTATGTAATGATTGCCTATTCTAAAACACCATCAGACGCATAAGTAGGAATTCAAAGATATCTGATTTATTAAAGAACAGCATGCAGGACCACAAAGAAAGCTGAGAATGATGAAAGCGCGCCAAATTCAAACTAAAAACACTTGGTGCAAATGAAATCCCTCCCCCCGGAGAATCTTCTCAAGTCCACAATCCCAGGTGATCCTAACGGTTTCTGATGGTCTGCGGGAAAAGTCCTTGAGCAGAGAAAATAACTCAAACACATTCCATTGTACTGATTTCACATACAGAGCTTGGTACAAGGTCTCACAGCAGCTCCCTCCCAAACAGAAACACGTGTCAGCGCCATGGCATGTGAAATGTTACGATGTATTAACTACATTGAATCAGTGAACATGACACCAGCTTGATTGATAACTGGCAAATAGAGGGAGAAAACGTAGAGGCAGTGAAAGACTTTGTATTTCTAGGTGCAAAGATTACTACCGATGCTGACTGCAGTCAGGAAATCAGAAGACGTTTAATCCTTGGGAGAAGAGCAATGACAAATCTCAATAAAATAGTCAAGAGCAGAGACATCACACTGGCAACAAAGGTCCGCATAGTTAAAGCAATGGTATTCCCCGTAGTAACATATGGCTGCGAGAGCTGGACCATAAGGAAGGCTGAGAGAAGGAAGATCGATGCTTTTGAACTGTGGTGTTGCAGGAAAATTCTGAGAGTGCCTCGGACTGCAAGAAGATCAAACCAGTCCATCCTCCAGGAAATAAAGCCAGGCTGCTCACTTGAGGGAATGATATTCAAGGCCAAACTGAAATACTTTGGCCACATAATGAGAAGACAGGACACCCTGGAGAAGACACTGATGCTAGGGAGAGTGGAAGGCAAAAGGAAGAGGGGCTGATCAAGGGCAAGATGGATAGATGATATTCTAGAGGTGACGGACTCATCCCTGGGGGAGCTGGGGTGTTGATGACCGACAGGAAGCTCTGGCGTGGGCTGGTCCATGAAGTCATGAAGAGTCGGAAGCGACTGAACAAATAAACAATAACAAAGGCTAAAATAAACGATAATGGAGATAATGTCTAGTCACTTTTTCAATCTTCCATGCTTCTGTCATTTCACCGTTTACAATTATGTTTGCTCTTTGTGAATTATATATTGACTTAATACCCTTTATATATGCTAATCCAAACACCATCGTCTCTAGTACTTTGAACATAAAATTCCAATTTAAGTTGTCAAATGCTTTCTCAGCATCTAGAAGGATAAGCGCCATTTGACATTCATTGTGGTACTGTAAATATTCTGTAATGTCTACTACTATTCTTACATTATCTTTAATTTGTCTTCCAGGTAAAAATCCACACTGATCTTGATGTATGATATCCTGTAATATAATTTTCAACCTGTCTGCTAATACAGCTGCAAATATTTGATAATCGCTATTTAACAGAGATATTGGTCTATAATTTGTAACCATAGAGGGATCTTGGCCTTCTTTTAAAATAAGGCTAATATTGGCTTCCTTCCAAGTTTCTCTATTGGTGCTCCTAGTAAAATTAAATTCATTAATTCCTTAAGGGGTCCAATCATCTGGTCTTTAAAACATTTATAATATTTTGCTGAAAGTCCATCGGGTCCTGGTGCCTTTCCTACTTTAAGTTTCCTTATAACTTCTAAAATCTCCAGATCTGATATAGGATTTTTAGTACCAGTCTTTGTTCTTCTGAAAGTTTAGGTAAATTTTGCTTTGTTAATTCTCACCAGTATTTCTTTTAATATGGTTATTTCAGCTCCAGCAATATAAAATTTATTTTATTATATAAAATTTATTTATTATTTGTAAGACTATATCCCTCACCTTTCTTCTGGAAAATTTCAGTGACACGTCTCTTGATCTCTTATACATCTCAGCATATTTAGAATTAATTTGGAAAATCTTTTCTATTTCTTCCATCAATCTATCTTCTTCCCATCCAATTTTCAAAGCTAAAGCTCGAATTATTTCTCCTTTTAAATCCTCCTCTTTACCTTCTGGTATCCCCCTTAACCTCAAACAAAATTCTTTGGCTCTTAATTCTAAGAGAGCCAGTCTATCTAGCTCACATTCCCTTTCAGTTTCTAACCCTTCCATTCTATCATTCATTTGTTTAATCTCTCCTTCCCACTTCTTTTCCATCTTCTCAAACCTCTGATCTAATCTCTTTTCCAAGTCAGAAAATTTTTGTTCCAGTGACTGATTGACACTTTGAATAATTATTTGTGAGGTTTTATATCTATGTTCTGTAAACATAGCCTTCATACAATCACCCTCCCCTGATCCTCATCTAGTTTGCTTTCTAGTATTCATCATTTCATATAATTACCACAATTATATATATTTCACTTAACACAAATATATCCAATCCACTTTATGATTCTTTAGATGTTCAATTTCCCACTCAGTTTCACACACCTTCTGGCCCCTTTACCTTTAAACAAATAAAGAAAATCAAACTTAATGGTGTTCCTTATACAGCACCAATTCCTTCACCAACCCCCACTCCAGTTCAGACTTGTAGAATTTTCTGTTACTTAACGAACTCAAAGTCCTGAAATAATGCACCTCACTTCAAAAGGTAATTTTCTTCTATAACCCTGATTAGTCTTCTCCAATTCTAAAGTTTAATCAGTTCACAATAGTTTAAACATGAGGTGGTCAGATGTAGTAATCATAAAAGATTTCACCCGTGGCTTCTTTTCAATGGTACTCGTGTTTCCCGGCTGGCTCTGCTGATCGTTGACAAATTGCTGGTTCAGTATCCACCAGCTGTCCGGAAGACACGCTAAGTGATTCATCACTTGCTCTTATTCTAGAGCTTGCTCCGTCATCAGAAACAGCAGTTTCTTCTGACTCTAAATCCCAGCCACATGGTGTGTCCTAGCTAGCGAGCTCCACTAGGACTGCCTGTCCACCATTGCTCCTTCACCAGAAGTCCAGGAAACCTGTGGATGTTTAGTGGGCAGAGAGTAGCCCTACAGCCATTGCTCTTCGGTCAGTATTTTGGTTACAGCAAGTCCCATACATTTTGATTATATCCAGAATTCTACCAGCTTTACTAAGCAATGTAAGTTGACTGATTACTTGTTACATTTCCTACTTAATTTTCCTCATGAGGTGACTTCTGCTGTTCAGATCTGGCCTCAGTACTATAACGTACCACTTGGGGAGAAAGATGCAACCCAGCAGACCAGCCGCAGAAGACAAGATGGAGAAGACCTCCACGGCCACCATGAATTTTCCTTTGGTGCTCAGATACGTTGGGAGAAAGGAGACCCAAACACTGCAAAAGACCAGCATGCTAAAAGTGATGAACTTGGCTTCATTAAAGCTGTTGGGCAGTTTCCTAGCCAGAAAGGCCACCATAAAGCTGATGAGACTTAGGAGGCCCATGTAGCCCAGGACAGCATAAAACATGGTGGCAGACCCTTCATTGCATTCCAGCACAATTTCTCCCATCACAGAATGAAAGTCCAAATTAGCAAATGGGGGGGAGGTTGCCAGCCAGGTGGCGCAAAGAGCTGCTTGCACAAGGGGACAGGTCAAGACAACCGAGTTGATCACCTGCTTCCCCAAGAGTTTTCTGGCCCTGTTTCCTGGCTTAGTAGCCATGAAGGCCAGAACAACAGTCAGAGTTTTTGCCAACACGGATGAAATGGCAATGGAGAAGATGATGCCAAAAGCAGCTTGTTGGAGGAGACAGGTGAGGTTCCTGGGCTGACCGATGAAGAGGAAGGAGCAGAGGAAGCAGAGCAGGAGGGAGACCAGGAGGACATAGGTGAGATCTCGGTTGCTGGCCTTGACGATTGGTGTGTTGCGATGTTTAATGAAGGCTGCCAAAACAAGGATTGTGATCAAGGAGAAGAAAAGAGCCAGACAAACTAAAATGAAGCCAAGAGTATCCTCATACGAGAGAAAGTTCATGGCCTTGGAAATACACCGGACTTGGTTCCTGCTTGGGTGTTGGTCTTCTGGGCAGTGGATGCACTGAGCTGCATCTGCAAAAGAGCAGGTGCCAGCTTATATCAGACAGTCGAAGGGTTATCTTTGAGGGGAGTTGGTTTCCCAGTGAAAGAGGTAGAATGCCCCATACTCCCCAGCTCTCTACTTCTTCTGCACATAACACAGAAGTAACTGGTGGAATCCATCTCACAGGATGTGATAGCAGCTACTAACCTCTGAAGGGAGGTCGGCAAAATCTTTGGCAAACAAGGTTATCAGTCTTGATGACTTAGTGCCACTTGTGAGTTGTAAACCACATGCCTCTGAATGGCAGTTCAGGAGAGGAGAGCAATGGGGAGTGAGGGGTGGGTTTCTCTCTCCTGCTTGTGGTCAATGCAGAGGCATCTGGTTGGGCACCCTGAAAGGCAACGCTGGAATAAGATGGCCTTGGCCTGATCCAAGAAGGGTATTCTGGAGGCAAATTCTAGGCCTACCTTTCAAAAACGTGTTTTAGTGGCTGCAAAATTGTCATACACGCAGGGCTACATGAGGAAGATGGGCTAAGGCTGGTCTTTCCCACTGTCCTAAAAGACTGGAGAAGCCACCCCCATAATCTTGAAGAACTGCTGCCAATTGCTTAAAACTGCTGCCTCCAGGGGGCCACTCTTAAAGTTCTGAATGATTTTCACCATATTGATTTGCTCAGCTGGTTTGCTACATCCTGTTCTCTTTCACTCCTCCCCCTGCAGCCATGCCAGACCCCTCATTCCTGCTTGAGGATCTCCCTGAGCAACTTGCCTGTTTGACTAGAAATTGTCCCTTCTGGGCAAGAAATACATCCATAGCAACAGGTGGGATTCCCCTCCACAACTTTCCTGGCTTGTCCTGGAAGGCAGCGCTTCACACACCGGGAGAAAGGCTTCGTCTGAAACGAGAGAGACTTCATCCCCAGCGGTGTTATTGAAGTGGATGTTTCTCAAGAAGGTGTGGATCTGAAATTGCAAAACAAGCAAGCAAACAAACAAAGAGTCCATGAAGGTGAAGAGAGTTGATATAAAGAGATTTTAAATTGTAATGTGTAATTAATGTTTTTCCGAATCCCTGTGATGAAAATGAGATGGGGTTGGCCATTTTTGAAGTTGAACAACCCAGCATTTCCCCAATAGGCTTTTTACATGCAATCTGTTTATTCCTCTTAGTTTATTATACACTGCTGCAGAACTACAGTGTGCTGTTAGTTGGTGGAGTGAATAATCTTTGATGAATAAATGGGCAGACATGCTTTGTATTAAAGAAAAAAAAGGAATTAATTTTCCCCACAAATGGAAGTTTGAAGGGACAGAAATATCCCTCTACTGAAATGCGATTTCATTCAGTTTCTAAAATATGATATGTTGTTATACCAGAGTCATAACTGAGTTGTAAACTGAGGCAAAGTTCCATTTCTGGAGCTGCTACAAATTCAGCTTCAAGCACTGGAGCTACAAATCACTGCAAAGGAAAAAGGGCGCTCCGGAAAACTCAGCTTAATAAAACTCCTGTGCCAGGCAACTTCTCTGCAAAATCTTGCTGGTTAAGCTGTCAACCCAAGTAATGAATGAGATACGTCAATGTTGCATGTTGCTGCAATCTTGGCAGGTGGAGCTCATATCCTTCACTGCTACAGAAGGTCCCGTTGCATTGTTGACAGTGGATTTTTAGGAAATCATAGCCAAGAGATTAGGTGAGAGAAGAGCAGTTCTGATTCACTGAGATCAGTCCAAATGTGTTCCCAGAAGGGAAAGGAAAGAGCACCAAGGGCGGTGGGTGGTATCAGTTCTAACCATTCTAGAGGTAAGAAAGAACCTCTGATCTTTTTGATGCCGAGAAGGCTTTTGACTGGTGGAATGGCCTTATTGCGTCAGAGGGTCCAGCTGTTCCCATGGCCTTCAAGTGCGGGGGGGGGGGAGAAAACAAGAAGGACCCTTGCAGCAGTCACTGTGGGTCCGTCTTGTTTTCTCCCCCCACCCCCACGAAATTGAAGGCTGTGGGAACAGCTGGACCATCCTGTGCTGCAACCATAACCAGAGGGTCCCGCTACTTTAGCACCTGGGGGAGGTCACATTCGTGTCTGGGGCAGCAGGAGAACAGCAGGCAGCTGATGAGAGATGGGGAACTGCCAGAAGAGAGGTGACTCAGTGCAGTGTTTAGGGAGCAAGTGATGGGGCAGGAAAATCAGACCCAGAAGCAGCCAAAAGCAGGGTGGCAGGACTCAGCAGCCATGCCAGCTCCTCCAGAAATGCCAATACCCACCCAGAAGGTGAATGGTGAACCTCATTTCTCATCAGAAAAGAAGCCAAAAATACGGTTAAGTGGCTTTCGCTCTAAGCAATGTGGCATGAAAGGAAAGGGGTGGGACGGAGCTGTCCCCTTTCTTGTTTATGATTTAGTCAGGCATTAGAACTACTGGCAGATGTAGTTTGCCATGAGGAAAAAATGTGGGTTTAAAAATGGCTGCTGGGGAACCAGTTTAAATTGTAGGCTGATGAAACAGTTCAGTGATTGTTTAAATATCATCTTTTTGCTTAGTCAGCCTAGAGACTCAGTTAAAAAAGTGATTGATTGAACTAAAAAGTATGGAGCAAATTTCCAGATTTGCAACTTCTGACAAATCTTTAAATACTACAGCAATGGGAATTTCAGTGGAAAAGTCAATCAAGTCTACAGCAACCGGCATCGTTAGAGAAAAACAGGATAAGACTCTGTTCAGCTATGATGGCTAGAATGGAAATGCAATAAAGAAGCGGGAATGCTTCAACATTTCTGGTGGCAACACCAAGAAGCTCCATGATTTTGGAAATTGATACATCCAAAACTGCAACAAATTCTAGTTTTGCTGTAAATACTCACCATCCCATAAAACCTTATTTATTTATTTATCAATCATATTTTTATCACCGTCCATCTCCCCACATGTTATTGACTAACAATAGTTTGTGGATAAACATGGTTTGTTCTCCCAGTGCCAAAAGACGAACCTGCCAAATACTGGAAACGTCCCAGTTCAGCTTCTCCAGAAGACGGGCAGCTGAAATTAGGGGAGGGGGCTTCCATCTCTAAAAGCACAACCTTCAGCAGTAGAGTTGGGGGCCCTATTAGGACAGATGACTTTTCTCCCACATTCAAATGATGGCTTTATTTCATATTCTCATTATGTACCTTGTTACTCACTCTTGTTTACTCGGTTGTTTCCCCTATGAAATTTCTGTTGACAAGCAGAGAAACTCTGTAAATCTCAAGATGGGTATCAGATTTAAATAAAGGGGAAAAAACTGTAGTTAGGGAAAAGGCAAGACAGTGGATATCACAGGCACGGGGTTCTGAATCCTAAAACAGCATCAAGTGAATGTAACCCAAGAGGAAGAAGAATTCCTTGGCCAGAGAGGGAGATCTGAGGGTGAGGGATACCTGCCGGGGCTTCCTCCAGCATAGGTGTGGCTTCTTTCTGTCCCTCTTCAATCCCCGTTGTGATTCCCACGTATCCGCAGCATGTAATGCGTGTGCAACAGAATAGAGAGCGTTGTAGATGCTGTAGCTGAACCCGGTCATCTTCTCATCAAAGACGGAGGCCGGTAGGGCGTCCAGGTTCTCCTCCCCTGTGCAAATCCTTCTGCCCTCAGGTGAGGCCAGACCTGCCTTCAAAACCTCACAGTCAAATGCGACTTCCCACCAGCGGGGGAGAAAGACGTCTCCACGTGGCCCGTGTGGATTCAGAGCCCAGAGATAATTCCTGAATCCTGGCACCAGCTTTGTGTGGACTGTGAAGGACAAAGCTCCATGGAGGGACTTCAGTTTCCACCACTCGTAGTGATAGCCAACAGCGGAAAATTCCCACTGCATAGTCAGGATCCAAACCTTTCCAGAAGGAGTGTGGTTCTCTTCTTCATAAAAGGAGAGGGATGCTATCAGGCTTTGCAGTGTATTTGAGTCCCCCGAGACAATCACAACCTGAGCATCACTGCTCATAATTGTCCAAAGCACATCTATTTGATCACCTTGCAATTCACTGAACATTGAGATTCGGGACAAGATCTGCTTCACAAAATGTATGCAAATGTCATTCTGGGCAAGACTGACTTTCAAAATCCGGATGAAATGTTCGCTGCTCTCCGATTTCTGCACAACAATCCCAATCCAGTTCCATTGGAAATATAGAAGCAGCTGGACAATTGCTGCATTCTGTAGCTGATACTGAGGATCGATCTGGTAGAAGGTGGGGAACCGGCTCTTATCGCTCAAAACCGGGTCAGCGAAGCGGTAACCTAGCTGAAGGGAGGGTAGGGATGGAGGAGAGGGGAAGAACGAAGTGAGGCAAAAGGAACCTGCAATTTCTGTGACTGACCTCCGACCACCCAGCCCTGCACGGCGTCCCATCCTACAGCCCCCATCGTGGCACCTCCATGATGTGTTCCCTCCCGGTCACAGAATTGGCTCTGGGGCGTGTTGGCAGTAAAGGGCAGAACTTACAACATTACGTCTGCATTCCCCCTTTCATCCAGTTATGTGTCCAAGTACCTGAGGAATCTTGAAATTGCCAAAGATGGCTGCCATCTGGTAGGAGATCCTGGAGTTGAGACCCCCAAGGACAGAGAGCAGGTTCTCCCGTGCGTCACGCTGATAGTTGGGAAACGGTTTTCCCCGGCTGGAGAGCAGAGACAGGCCGACGTCTGGGGCCATGCTGGCATACTGGTTCTCTTCGTAGATGCGGAAGCCCAGCGTGATGTTGGGGAGGAGCTGTGGATCCTTGTTGACCTCCTGGACGGCAAATGCCAAGGCCAGGATGTGCTGGTAGTTCTTGGGAATAGGTCTTTGTTGCAAGGGTTAGAGGACAAAAATTGGACAGGAGCAGGAGGGAGGATTTTATTTGGTTAAGAAAGCATTACCAAAATTCAAGGAGTTAATCATAAAGCAGATAAAATACAAATTAGTTGGTTTATGTTACTGCTGCCAAAAACAGTGTTCCTGTCAATCAGTTGATCATGTTACTGTTGTCAACTGTGTATGACAAAGCCTCCCCTCCCTTTTCTCAGCAGCACATTTCTGTGAGCTGAAGCGCAAGTTACAGTTTACAGCATGAACCCAGTTCAGGTCAGTATTGATTTTTCCAAGATGAACCTTTCAATCCGGTTCAGGAAAGGTGGCTGTTATCTTGATAAAGCTATGCATTTTATTACATCCAGTCAGGGAAGTCTTTGCATGCCGACAAGTCCTGCCCTACATTCTCAAGCAAATTTCCCAACCTGGCACCCTTCACCTATCATGCCATCAGAGCCATTTTGAATTAGGTGGCTTTGTAAATCCAATAAATTAGATTTCAGTGAATTACAGTGAGTTAAACTGAATGCCTGGCCAGCTTGATTTTTGCTGGCTGGCAGTGATTAAGCCGACACATCTGGATGGCCCCCAGTCAGAAAGCGCACTTTAAGTGTCTTGGAATGTGGAACTGTTTCTCCTTACAGCAGTGAGTGAGATCAGCTGAGCTGGCCTGGTGATTCTCATAGATTGGTGGTGAGCCAGACTCGGTGGGACAAAAGAGAGACCTTCTCTACGTGGAATGTAATGAGACCCTGAAGCACGGTCTTACAAGCCAAAGGAATATTGAGATGGGAAGATGAATTTAGCCCAGCCGTAAGAGAGAGGACCCTAGCATTATTGCCCCCCAAATTCAGCCAAAATTGGCTTCTCCGCAGCATGTACCCTGCCTTGAGGAACACGGAGAAAAGGCTGACTTTCTGTGGCAAGCTGTTCTTCCCCAGGGAAGAGCCAGAGGACTTGAGGAGGGGATTAGAGGATCACCAAGGAGAATCAATGGCCCCTAATCAGGAAGGGTGTAGATCAACAGAGGCTGGGTGGGGTTTACGTCTGCCCCATCTTCAAGCCTGCCCTTTCCACGTTGCCCTGAGAGAAAAGACAGTCAAGGACACACTTACAGCGAAAGGACGTCCCAGTCCAGGGGAGGCTCACGTAAAGGAAGCTGCAGGACCACAGTAATGGATAGAGGGATGTTGCCACCAAGAATGAGATCTCCAGGCCTGTAATAGTCTTCTTGCACTTGGAAAGGTCTCCTCCACAAGCAGTTTGGCCTCAGGTCCATCTCAACGGCTGCAGGCAAGGTCCAAAGCAAGGCCAACAGCCACATCATTGGCCAGAGAAAGAGACCTTCTTCCTCAAGCAAGCCGACGGAGGGTGTTGCGGGGAACGTGGTGCTCTGGTGACCTCAGAGGGCTCAACTGGGGTTTTACGTCTTCAGGATAAGCATTCCTCTAAGCTCCAACTCTAAAGGGACCCAGCTCTGTTATTCAGAGTGTGCTAGATAAACATGTTTTGACTGGTCTCAAACCTCTTTATGGATAGGGAGGGTTGATCTCTGGAAATCCACCCAGGGGAAGTAAGGATTGCTAGTCATTTATTAATAATCCCAGGAGAGCGAAATGGCCCCATAACTCCGGAGTCTCTGACATTTTGGCAAGTGCAAAACATATTTGTGAAGCCACATTTGTGTCTCCCTCTCTGTGAATTGGGCAACTGTGGTTGGAGAGTTGTGCAGCTTTAGAGTTGGAAGAGAACTTGGGGGTCACCTAGTCCAATCCCCTTAATAAGGGCTGCACACGGGACACACTTTTTTAGATCTCCGAGGAGATCTCCATGGGATTGACCATCTTTGCTTCCACCACCAAACTCTTCCCAGATTTTGGAGGTCTCTGAGACTTCCTAGAGCAGCTCCCCATGCCCCCATCCTACTGATGTTTCCCAAACTGGCCAATGGAGATGTGTTTCAGCAATGGGGTACCTAGACGGTTTTTTAATAATCACATACTTTCTTTTCTTCTTCTTTTCTTTATGACTTAGTTGTACTCGGCCCAGTCTCCCTGTTCTTTGAGCAGATCATCAATATTTTAAATAAGTGAGTGTCCAATTGTACATGGCCCTCCTCCTCATCCATGTGGAGTTCCTGCCATCAAGCAGGGTCTTACCGGGCCACCCAGAAGCGTTGGAGACCCTGCTGGGCACCGGCTCCATCAGGGATGGTTTCAGTCCATGGTGGTGGGAGATGAGAGGTCGGCCTGGTGGGCTCTGATATGTGGGGTGCTGCAGGGTCGGCCCTCTCCCCCAATCAATGCATCTCTAAGCATTCTTGTAAGGACATGAAACATCCAAGAGACTATCACACAAGGTTGTCTTCCTTCCTCTCCGCCCGATACCGAACAGTTTGCCAACGATGCCGTTTACTCCCATCCATCCCTCCATCCATCCCTCCATCCTCATAATAATCTGGCAGGATGAGTAACAGCAGGGACAGGAGAAGACCCCTTAATATTCACCTCACATGATCTTATTCATTAATGAAGTAGGTTTATCTAATCATAATGAAGAGAACACTGTGCATCATTTGAACTCTTGCATTAAGAATATACAGTGAGAAAGATTTGAGTGAAAAAGTTAGTAGAGAATTCTGCAAAGCCCCAGGAGCCCATGTGCACAAGGATGCTTAGAACACTGATGTTCCTTGATTATTTCTGGATGAATTTTCTATGCCACTGGAACTGCAACACAATGTGACCCTTCTTTTAAAGACTCTCCCTGCTATACAACAGGCCCCATGACAATTTTTGCCAAGACAGAGGAAATTGCCAGGGAAAAGAGAGTGGCAAAGGCAGTTTGTCAGAGGAGACAGCTGAGCTTCCCAGGTCGACCAACGAAGAGGAAGGAGCAGAGGAGGCAGAGCAGGAGGGAGACCAGGAGGATGTAGGTGAGATCTCGGTTGTTGGCCTTGACGATCGGTGTGTCGCGATGCTTAAGGAAAATGGCCAGGACTACAGAAGTGATCACAGAGAGAGAAAGAGCGAGGGAAGCTAAAGTGCACCCCAGGGTCTCTTGATAGGAAAGGAAGTGGATCTTCTTGGCCATGCAGCGATCTTTGCCCTTGTGAGGGTACTGATCTTCTGGGCAGGGGTCACAGTGAGCTGCATCTGAAATCGAGAGTCGTTGTGTAAGTATTTGAGGTATCAGCTGTGAGCAAGTTCCCTCCCCCTAGGTGTCTCAGGGGTGACATGACTGTTCCCTTTCTGCAGTAGCCAACTCCCAGATGGTGATGGAATGACCTACTGTGCAAATTTTGGTGCCCCAAAAGGACAAAGCATCCTTGTTGAAGAAGATTAATCTAGGGAGTTCTGAAAATGGTCCTTGCTCTAAGATTGATCTATGGAGTCTGCTACGGAGGAAAACCTCCCCAGGAACACTGCTCTTTGGGGTTCGTCTTCATTATCTGTTGGCATGTGCTAAGTTGGGAGAGAGAGAGAGAGAGAGAGAGAGAGAATTAGAAGGGAGGTGGGAGAGGGAAGGGGCTCTCTGCCTGATGAAAAGTGTTTCATGGGGAAATTGGCTTCAGGAGGGAGGGAGGAAAGAAGGATTCAGAGGCACAATAACAGCCAGAACTCTCTGGCTCAATTGCTCTGCTTTATGTTTCAAATCAGTTTTTCCCATCACTCATCCAGATTTTTTTCAGGGAGGGTTTAACAGATATAGGTAGGTGGATCTCCTGTATCTCTGACTGGTTGATCAGTTTCGAAGAGCAGGTAGCAGTCATGGCCAGAAGGGCCTTTGCTGAACTTGTGTTGTGCACCAGTTGTGCCCCTTCCTGGATCGGGAAGCCCTCTGGTCAGTCACTCATGGCCCAGTCATCTCCCGTGTTGTGGTGGGTTTCGGCAGTGCCGCTGGTTCTCAGGAAAGAGGGAGCACATTCCAGGAAAGGGAAAGAGATAAGACGAAACATAGTCCAGGGGCAGTTGTGGGAAAACCCAGAGATTCAGAATAGCCCCACCCTAGGGCTTTCCCAGGTTATTTCCCCTTACGTTCTGTAGAGCTGCTTTAGTCTAGCAAGATTCTGTCTATACAGTGTGAGCAAATGAAGAACTGAAGTTTGACTGGATCGATGCTTGGTTGTTCTTGGGCTGGGCCTGCCATGTATACAGTAGACTACTGCAGTGCTCTCTAGATGGGGCTACCCTTGAAGAGTATCCAGATGCTGCAGCTGGTTCAAAACGCAGTCACCTGAGCAATTTGGGGTGCCTTAAACATCGCACATGTAACACCTTTGCTGCAGAACCTGCATTGGGTGCCAGTTTGCCTCCAGATCCAAATCAAGGTGTTGGCAATCACCTTTAAAGCCCTAGATGGCATGGGTCCAGGTTATCTGAGGGATCGTCTCACCCCCATTACATCAACCCATTCCACCTTTTCAGACAGAGAGGGCATGTTATGGAAGCATCCATGAAAGATTGTCAATTGGCAGGACTCAGGAAGAGAGCCTGCTCTGCTGTGGCTCCTGCCCTATGGAACACTCTTCCCCCAGAGGTGAGGCAGGCCCCTACTCTCCCAGCCTTCTGGAAAGGGGTGAGGACCTGGCTCTGCCATCTTGCTCAGGGCATGAGGAGGGGTAATCAGCCCTGGGGGTGGTTAGCACGTTGAAGAGGCTCCCATGAATTAAATGAATTTAAATTAAGAACTTTTTCACATCTCGATCTTGGATTTTATATTTATATTTTTAGTTAAGAATATTGTTTTTATTGTATTTTAAGATTTATTTTTTCTAGTTTTATTGTAAACCACTAAGAGTCGCTATTTGAGTGAGATGGGTGGTGATGAAATTTGAAATATAAATAGATAAAACTTTCCTGGAGATTGATATTCCTGACAGAAGAAACATGTGATAAAAATAAAAATTAAGGCTTGAAGCCCAACCACACCACACTCCTCATTCAGGGGAACGATCAGTAGTTGGTTTTCCCAGTGGTGTGTTACGGTAGGAGTCGGGAGGCTAGTAGGGAACCCATCAATTGTGCCGTGAAACTACCCTCTATTAAATTGCTGTGGAGTGGGAAAGGCGGCCTTGCAGGCAAGACAGTTTGTTTATTTGTTTATTTATTAAATTTCTTTGCCACCCATCTCACATACGACAACTCTGGATGGCTTACAAAAACTAAAAACAATATAAAGCATATAAATACAATATAAATATCAAGGATAAAACATAAAATTCAAGATGGAATAAAGGTCTTTTCATGGCACCCTCATGGGGCCAACCACCCCCATGAGGAGCTGTCACTCCCCCCATCCCAGGCCGGGTGGCATAACCAAGTTTTTACTCCCTTCCAAAAGGCCGGGGGAGTGGGGGCCTATCTCACCCCAGGGGGCAGCTTGTTCCAGAGGGCGGGTGCCACGGCAGAGAAGGCCCTCTTCCTGGACCCTGCCAATTGGCAATCCCTCATGGACAGGGTCCGTAGCATGCCTGCTCTGCCTGACCGGGTGGGATGGGTGGAGGTAGCAGGTGTGAGGTGGTCCATGGTTCACTGCCAAGCTCAGCATCTGCAATACTTGCTCCTGTTCCTGGACTGAGAGTCCCTCTTCCTAGTCCCTCATTTCACAGGTGGACTGTTGCAATGGGCTCTCCATGGGGCTGCCCTTGAGGACCACTTGGAAGCTCCATGTGGTCAGCATCTGGCTGCAGGAGGAGTGATGGGCAAGCCTTGCTATGCACATGCAGCACCTCTACACCAGCTAGCAGTTGGTTTCCAGATGCAGTTAAGTTGCTGGTTAACCTTGCAGCTTAATGTCTTTCAGGCCATCTCAGGGCCAGACCCCATTGGGTGGACGACTATATTTCAAAACCTGCCATTCTGATCCTTGGAAGGTTTCCTAAGATTAGGATTCAGAGCATCTCTCAGACCCATCCTTCTACCCACACCTTCCCTAAAGCCTCTGTCTACCTGCCCCCCACCCCTGCAATTTAAAGGAGGAGGTGTTGCCTCTCTTTGAGGGACAGTTCCAACACCCAATCCTCCTACTGCCACACAGGATCTTGCAACTAGAGTGGTCCTAACCATCCCGTCTTTGCTTCCAGACCTCGAGAGGTGGAGGGTCCTCCTGCTGCTGCTGAGGAAATCTGTTCCACTGGCAAAGACTTTCTACTCTGGAGAAGACTCTCCTGGTACTTAATCGGGTTCTGTTCCCTGGTCATTTCTATGCATTTGGATGGAATTCAGAGGGGTTATGGAAACCATGGGATGAGACAGATCTATGTCAGGAAGCTACAGCTGGTCCAAACTGCAGCAGCACAAGCAGAAAGAGGTGCATCTCACTGTTACTGTGTGTCTTTGCAGCTATGCGAGCTGCCTGGGCTGCCGGTTGGCTTCCTGGTGCAATTCATGGGGCTGGTTGTCAGCTGTAAAGCCCTGCCTCGCTCAGGGCCTGGTGATTTGAGGGGCTGCCTTTCCCCAGTTGTCTCTGCCCCTTCGGGGCATTTGGGCAGAGAGGGTGAGCTCCACATCCCCCCAATTAAAAGCTGCCATCTTGCTGGGCCGCATGCCAGCCCTCTAGGGCAGAGCAGAATGGGACAAGAAAGCCATCCAGGTCTGTGACTCCCTTCCATAGAGCAGCTTCCAAGTCTGAACGTGCTTCCTTCCCCCTCCGTTCCTCTTCCTGTGAATTGGGGGGGGGGGTCCCATCTGAATCGTTTTCTCCCATTGATTTCTTGGGCTTAAGCCGTGTCTGTCCAATTGTTGCCTTGGTAACGGACCTTCCCTCTGTCCTTCAAGGCCGCTCTCTGTCCTGAAAGGCCTCCGGTCAACTCCAGGATTCTCTCTCAGAAAACAAATCAGCTTTATTAAAGATCAGAGAGAAAGATCAGTCTCCACACAGAGGGAGCAGGTTCAAAAGAGATAAAATAAAATAGAAAAAGCCCTAATGCAATTCCAGGCTCCCACAAAATGTCTCCCTTTCCTCCCTGGCCTGAGGTACCCCCTCACCCAGGACTCCTGCCAGCCCCCCAAGGGAGCAAACGCCCCTCCAGACGGCGCCCCGTGGAGCTCAGCGGTGCCACAGATCAGCTGTTTCCATGTAGCTGAAACAGGGCACGGAACAGGCTCCAGAGGATGCAACAGGGCAGTGGAGTGAGTGGCAGTGGATTAGCGGCTTGGCCTCCGTTTTCCACCATGAATCTGCCGCTGCAGAGAAGACGGAGACAGGCTGGACAGGCAGAGTACAAAGGAGTGGCAGTGGCTGTGGAGCCCTGGCATTGGAGTCCTCAGTGGGGTGGAGGGCTTGGGTGGCCAGGTGGTCTCTGGCAGTGGGAGCTGGAGCAGGACAGCAGATCTGTGGGGGTGGGGCTGCCTTGTGTCCTGCAGCTCTTGCTTGACCAGCCACATGGTACAGCAGCCGTTTTGGCAGTTTCTCTTGCCTGTCTGGACTGAAGCTGCCTGGGATCCATGTTGTTGGTCATCTGGGCAGCTGGCACCTGGATTAAAATGTCTGTATGGACTGGGATCTTTCATGTGGGCTGGTGGTTGGAGTGGGGCCCACCTGCTCTCCTCAAGGAAGAGATGGGGGTGGGCTGGAGGTGCTGCCACATAGCCCCTTTGTCTGTACGGTTTCCCCACTGCCCGGGTGAAAGCAGGGGACTGGGAGGTGGAAGAGGAAGTTTTGGTTATGGGTTGGAGAACTGTATGTAACAAGGTTTGGGTGAAAGGTTGGAGATGAAGGGCCTGCTTGGGTGGAGCTGCTGAATGTGCTACAGATGTGCTGGAGGCTGATCAGAGCCTGTTTGGGCTGGTTTGTGGGGGATCTGTGTAATGGTTGTCCAAATACTCAGACTCACAAGAAGTGGCTAAATGAAATCTGATTTATTAGGATACTTGAGACAAATACAGAGAAAGCTGAGAATGACAGAAAGCGCGCCAAATACAAACTAAAAACCCTCGCTGCAAACGTAACCCCTCCTCCCGACCAGCAGCATCAACACCACCCAACCCAGGTGCTGTTAACCGTCATCCCTTCTAGCCTGGGAAAGCAACCTTGAACACATGAGATAACCCAAATACATTCCGAGCTTGCAGCCAAGAGATAAGCATTCTATTTGCAAGAACCGTCCTCCCTTCAAAGATGAAACACGCATCAGCTTAATGACATGCGAAACGTTACGATGTACTAAGCACATTGAAATGGCAAACATGACATACCGCCCCCCCCCAAAAAAATTAGGGACCCGGTTTTGCTGGGTATGTGGAATGGAAACGTTGAACAAGGATAGGAGAAGCCACGTCATGGGCAGCTACCCACTCAGGATGAGGGAAATGCTTCCAGCGAACTAAATATTGTAAGGTATTGCGAATGCGTCTAGAGTCTAAAATTTCTTTAACTTCAAAGTGTTGTTGTCTGTCAATCATGATGGGGGGTGGAGTTGGAGGTTGATCATGCCATCTGTCAGAACGGGTAACTGGTTTGAGCAAACTGCAATGAAAAACAGGGTGTAAGCGTTTCAGGTTATGCGGCAAATCAAGTTTAAAAGTGACAGGGTTGATCTGAGTGATAATGGGGAAAGGACCCACGAACTTAGGTGCCAATTTCTTCGAAGGTTGGGAAGACTTGATAAACTTAGTAGAGAGATAGACCATGTCCCCCACTTGAAAGGCAGGGTGAGGGGCACGCTTCAGATCAGCATAGTGTTTGTAATCCGACTGTGCATCAGCCAATGCCTTCTGGATGACCGGCCAGGATTCCGCTAGTTGTGTTGACCAATCGGCCGGTGAGGCCGGTCCGACAGGGCTGCGGCAGATCAGGGATGGGGACAAAGTCCCTGCCATGGACAACACGAAAAGGGGTTTGGCCGGTGCTTTGGTGAACCGCATTGTTGTAGGCCACCTCAGCAAAAGGGAGGAGGTCAACCCAGTTGTCCTGTTGATAATTCACAAAAGCCCGCAAGTACTGCTCCAACGTGGAGTTGAGCGCCTCTGTGGCTCCGTCCGTCTGCGGATGCCACGCCGTGGATAGGGCTTGCTTAGTCCCTAACAGTTTGAGGAACGCCCACCAGAATTGAGAGGTGAACTGTGTGCCCCTGTCCAAAATCAAGCGAGAGGGACATCCGTGTAGCCTGTACACATGTACAAGGAAAAGGCGGGCCAACTGGCGGGCAGAAGGAATTGATACGCACGGAATAAAATGGGCTTGTTTAGAAAAATAGTCTTTTACAACCCAAATCACTGTTTTGTGCTGGCTAGGAGGTAACTCCACAATAAAATCCATAGACACCTCATCCCAAGGACAAGATGGACTGGCCACTGGTTGCAAGAGTCCCCGAGGTTTACCGACTTTACGCTTTGACATAGCACACACAGGACAAGAGGTGACATACTCCTTTACATCTTTGCGCAAGGTGGGCCACCAAAACTGCCGCCGGACGAGGTGCAAGGTTTTGACAAAACCAAAATGTCCCGCAACCTTGTCATCATGTGAAAGGAGCAAAATGTCTTTTTGTAAATTCTCAGGGACGTAGAGACGGTTAGATTTCCAAGCGAAACCCCGGTCAAAGGTAACATTGTCTCTATTGGCCAGCAACCAAGTATCAGTCTTTAGTTCTTTTAGAAACTTTTGTTGCAACTGAGAGGGAATTGACAAAGTGCTGGGCGGCCCCGAATTCCCGGCGGCTGGCTGCTGCACACGGGTTTGGCTGCGCTTCACAGCTTGCATTCCCAGTTGTGGCGTTGTCCACAGAGTGCTGACCACTTCTGGAGCTGCGCAGGAGTCCTGAGGTTGCCGGGACAAGGCGTCCGCCAAGAAATTCTTTTTCCCCGGGATAAACTTCAATTGAAAATTAAAGCGATTGAAGAACTGAGCCCAACGTACTTGTTTAGGGCTCAGCATGTGGGGGGTGCTGAGGGCTTCTAGGTTCTTATGGTCAGTCCACACCTCGAATGGGTGATTAGCCCCCTCCAGCAAGTGTCGCCAAGACTCTAAAGCCTCCTTCACTGCGAAAGCCTCCTTCTCCCATACATGCCAATGTCTTTCAGTCTCAGAGAATTTGTGGGACAGGTAGGCACATGGTTTTAAGCACCCTGTCCCATCAGCTTGCATCAACAATGCACCAATGGAATAATCAGATGCATCTGCCTGAACCACAAAAGGTTTGGAGGGGTCAGGGTGTTGCAAGATTGGCTCTTGGGTAAAGGACGCTTTTAATTGATCGAACGCCACCTGGCAAGCCGGCGTCCACCGTAGCAGGGCACCTGGATTTTTTACTCTCCGAGTATCCCCCAGTCCTTTTGTTTGAAGTAATTCAGTTAGTGGCAAGGCAATTTCAGTGAACCCCTTATGAACAATCTGTAGTAATTGCTGAACCCCAGGAAACTTTGAAGTTGCCTGCGGGTGCGGGGTCTTTCCCAGTCTACAATAGCCTGGATCTTGGCAGGATCCATTTAAATGCCCCTATCTGAGATCCTATACCCCAAATAATCAATTTGTGTTTGGTGGAAGGCACATTTAGACAGTTTGGCATACAACTCAGCTTTTCTGAGCTTGCGAAGCACCTGTTTAACCAAAGATACATGTTCTTCCATAGTTTCAGTATAAATCAGTACATCATCCAGATACACCAGTACCCCTTTAAACAGATGTTCATGGAGTACCTCATGGATCAATTGCATAAACACCCCAGGGGCCCCAGCCAAACCAAAAGGCAAAATCTTATACTGAAATGCCCCCAATGGGCAATTGAATGCCGTTTTCCACTCATCCCCCTCTTTGATCCTTACATGGTAATAGGCTTCTCTCAAATCAAGTTTGGAGAAGATTTTCCCTTTGGCCAGATGTGACAACATATCTTTTATCAAAGGTAAGGGATATTTATTGGATATTGAGACTGCATTTAGCCCCCAGAAATCGGTACAGAGTCTTAATGTCCCATCCTTCTTTGGGCGGAAGAGGACTGGTGCCCCCACCGGGGAGTTGGCTGGTTCGATGAACCCACGAGCCAAGTTTTTGTCCACAAATTCACGAAGCAAAGTTAATTCCTTTTGCGTCATTGAGTAGATTTTGGGCTTAGTTAATTGGGTGTTAGGCACCAGTTCAATGGCACAGTCCATTTTCCGATGAGGGGGCAGTTGATCCGCTTCTTTCTCTCCAAACACATCAGCAAACATCTGGTAGTCCACCGGCAGGCCCTCCAGAGGAGGGGCCGGGTAATGCGGAGTCGCAGCTGCCGCTACCCCCACCACCTCCTCTGAGGATTCCCTTCCCTCCGGTGCTTGATAAAATCCGTCCTTAAAGGTGACAGTTCGATAAACCCAGTTTATTTGAGGATTTTGCTGGACCAACCAGGGTACTCCCAAAACCACTAGGGGACTCCCCACTGGAGCCACCACAAACGACAACCCTTCCCGATGGCTACCCATTTGTAAGGCCACTAGCCCAGTGAAATGCGTGACCGGTTTGCCACCAGCCATGGACCCATCCAATTGCGTAAAAGCAATGGGTCGTTGCAATGGAAAGGTGGGTAGCTCCAGGGCTGCTACCACATCAGGGTGCATCAAACACCGTGAACACCCCGAGTCAATCATGGCCCACACTTCTATTGTCTTAGATCGGGAGCCCAACTTTAACTTCACCGTGAGAATGCGATAACTGCCACTCACCGACGTAGGTTCGCACCCTTCTTCCACCACCTGCCCTGCGGCACCCTTTAAAGCAGGTGGCTGGCGTTTCCCACCGGCTGCAAGAATTCCGGTTCCCCCTCGTCTTCATAGAACGGTACACTGTCCACCGCACTCTCGGCCACCGCTGCTTTCATTTTCCTCGGCAGGGAAGGAGACTTTGCCGTCGACTTCCCCTGTCGTTCCTCACCCTTCGCCCTCGGGCACACCACCGCATGATGTCCCTCTTTACTGCATCGCAGGCACTGTCCCTTCGCATAACGCCTCTCCTTCTCCTCTTCCCAGGATCTTTGACTGGTTCTTCCCCTGGTGCCCAGCGGGTGACTAGGTTTCCCATCTCGCCCCGATTTTGCGGTTCTCCTCTGGGCGAACACCTCATGTGCGTGTTCAGCCCTCCCAGCGAGCCGGATCCACTCGTACAAACTATACGGGTCATCCCTTCCTAAGGACCAGCATAACACTTCTGTATTCAGGCCATCCTTGAACAGCTCGATGATGGTTGCTTGAGACCAGTCGTCCACCTTCCCCGCTAGCACCTTAAACTCCAGCGCATAATCAGCCACCAATCTCGATCCCTGCTTGAGTTCCCTCAGGGCACGCTTTGCCCGCTCTTTCGCTAAGGGATCCTCGAAGTGCTGCCGTAGAGCCCAGAGGAACTCGGTGAATTTTTCCAGTTCGGGCGCTTCCGACTGGCACATCTGTACATACCAGTCTGCCGCCCTCCCTTTTAGTTTGGTGGCAATGGTGATAATTTTCGCTTTTTCTGAATGAAAAAGCGACCCCCACTCCTCCATGTATGCCTTGGCATTGGTTAGGAAGAATGAGAGTTTTGTCGGGTCCCCATCGAACTTGACAGGGAAGTCCCTCATTCCGCCCGCCGACGGGCTGCGCCCCCCCACTGAGCTTTCGGCGGGTCCAACCTCTCTTGCCTGCCGCCGCTCAGGGACGGGCGGCGACGCTACGGGTGGCGATGCTAATTCCACTCGGACAGCCTGGTCCCCTTCTCTGGGTTGTGCTGCCCTTCTCCTCTCAGGGGACTGCCCATGGGATGAAGGGGTCGAATGCCGCTGGCTTGACCCCTCCCGTGTTTCCTTCAGCGAACTCAGGTCCAGACTCATCTGTTTCAGGATAAGTTCTAACAAGTCCATTTTCGACTCCAGTACTCGGATACGGTCCGGAGTGGGAGAGTCCCCTTTTGGCTGCACTTGGATTACTGTAGGGGATAGCGGGTACCTCTGCCTCCAGGAGGGGCCCCCCACCACCGAAACGTCCCCCCGGGTTTCATCCCAGGTGACCAATTCGCCTGGGGTGGTTATGGTGGTCTCCGGCGCGGTTTTCATGCCCGCTGCTTCGCCTTCCAACCCTGAACTCGCCTCCTCTCGAATTGCTGAGAGCTCACCCAGTTGGGGAGGCCGATCGGGGCGCATCACGGTAGAGTCCGGTTCCCCTTCACTCGACTCCTCACTTTCCACTAGCAGTATGTCAGGATCGATCATCGCCAGCACTCTCCCTCACAGGGTCAGACAAACTTGTCTTTTCCTGGAAAGGGGCCAGCGGAATTTCGAATTTTGAGATTCTCAGCTTTATGTAATGGTTGTCCAGTCCAAATACTCAGACTCACAAGAAGTGGCTAAATGAAATCTGATTTATTAGGATACTTGAGACAAATACAGAGAAAGCTGAGAATGACAGAAAGCACGCCAAATACAAACTAAAAACCCTCGCTGCAAACGTAACCCCGCCTCCCGACCAGCAGCATCAACACCACCCATCCCAGGTGCTGTTAACCGTCATCCCTTCTAGCCTGGGAAAGCAACCTTGAACACATGAGATAACCCAAATACATTCCGAGCCCGCAGCCAAGAGATAAGCATTCTCCTAGCAAGAACTGTCCTCCCTTCAAAGATGAAACACGCATCAGCTTAATGACATGCGAAACGTTACGATGTACTAAACACATTGAAACGGCGAACATGACAATCTGATGGATCCCTCTGCCTTGGGGAAAGGGGTGTGGGGGGGTAAGCTGGATCAGGAGGGGGAGAGAAGAGGGCATTATGGTGGTGATGGGCATGGGGAGGTATGGTGGGAGACCAGGGGTGGACCGCTCTCAGGGAAGGTGGCCCTGGTGTTTAAAACCAGTGCCATGTTGCGCCCTAAGCCCGTGCAGTGTGGGGTGCCTCAAGGGGTGGGTATCTCACATCCCCTTAAGATCTACATTAAATGCTGGGAGAGGTCATTAAATAACAAGGGATATGGTATCATCAGCCTACCAATTGCACCCTATCCTGGACTGGTGGCCCTGCTCACAGTCACTTATGCCTTGGTCACTTCCCATTTGGACTATTGAGATATTCTCCACATGGGGCTACCCTGGAAGACCACTTGGAAGCTACAGCTGGTCCAAAATGAAGTGGCGCACACAATGCTGGACACTTCTAGGTTTGCCCATGTTACACCTCTGTTGCATGAGCTGCGCTGGCTCCCAGGATCCTTGCAGGTGCAATTCAAGGTGCTAGTCAAAATTTTTAAGCCACTACATGTCACATAAAGGCAAAACTGAAATACTTTGGCCACATAATGAGAAGACAGGACACCCTGGAGAAGATGCTGATGCTAGGGAGAGTGGAAGGCAAAAGGAAGAGGGGTCGACCAAGGGCAAGATGGATGGATGATATTCTAGAGGTGACGGACTCGTCCCTGGGGGAGCTGGGGGTGTTGACGACCGACAGGAAGCTCTGGCGTGGGCTGGTCCATGAAGTCACGAAGAGTCGGAAGCGACTAAACGAATAAACAACAACAACAAACATGTCACAGGACTGGGTTATGTGTGGAACCACCTCTCCCTGAGAGGTGCCTGTTTGCTTTAGCTACCCAGCTTTAGCTGCCTGCTGGGAACATATACTCATAAATGAAATTTGATTCCAATCTGGGGCCTGGATTGAATTACACCTGTGAAGATTCTCTGTGCACACAGATCTCATAGGGCACAGTGGTTTACCAAGGAGCTGCAAGATATGAAATGGCACAAGAGATGGCTAGAACATTGCATATGCTACTGACATTCTTCACTCATCCCTTGAGGGAAACTCCCCTGCCTCAGTGAAATTGGGGGTGGGGATTTAAACTCTTCCATTTCCAAAAAATTGAATAGTAAATAGGAATTCTACAAAGCCTCAGGAGTCCTTGGAAACAAAATACATTCTTAAAAGCACTGATACTGAACCCAACTCTTTGAAACACAACCATTGTAAACATTGCCATTAAAAGGAATAAAATGGGAAAATGTCCTCACTGAAATACTATACACATCTATAACACCAAGCTTTATTTCCACACAGGGCACTGGGCCTCAGCGGGGACAACTGGAATACATGGAAAACAGAAGGGTGGGTGATCAGTCGTAGCACTTGATGAGCAATTATTTAATGGACAAACTCCTCCTACATGTAATCATTTTTTAGAAATGTTATCACATTCTAAACATGCCTCAAAGACAAAGATAAACATGGCCTATCCCTGCATTAGTTAGAGATTCTTGTTTCTTATTATATTTTCTCTACGATTCAGATCAGGCCTCAACAGTATAATGTAGCATTTGGGGAAAAAGATACAAGCCAAGAGACCGGATCCAGAGGCCAAGATGGAGAAGATCTCCACGGCCACCATGGACTTCCCTTTGGTGCTCAGGTAGGTGGGGAGGAAGGAGATCCAAACACTGCAAAAGACCAGCATGCTAAAAGTAATGAACTTGGCTTCGTTAAAGCTGTCAGGCAATTTCCGAGCCAGAAAGGCCACTGTGAAACTGAGGAGGGCCAGGAAACCCAGGTAGGCGAGGGCAGTGTAAAACATGGAAACTGAGCCTTCCTTACATTCCAAGATGGTCTCTCCTATCAAGGAGTGTAAGTCCAAGTGGGGAAATGGGGGAGAGGTTACCAGCCAGGTGGCACAAAGTACTGCTTGGACTAAGGGACAGGTGAAGACAATGGAGTTGGTCAGTGGCTTTCCTAAGAGTTTCCTTGTCCTGTTCCCTGGCTTGGTGGCCATGAAGGCCAGAACCATCATGACAGTTTTTGCCAACACAGAGGAAACCGCAAGGGAAAAGAGAATGGCAAAGGCAATTTGTCGGAAGAGACAGGTGAGCTTTCCGGGTCGACTGATGAAGAGGAAGGAGCAGAGGAAACAGAGCAGGAGGGAGACTAGCAGGATGTAGGTGAGATCTCTGTTGTTGGCCTTGATGATCGGTGTATCACAACGTTTTAGGGAAATCGTCAGGACTGCTAACGTGATCACAGAGAGTGAAAGGGCGAGAGAAGCTAAAGTGCATCCCAGGGTCTCTTGATAGGAAAGGAAGTGGATCTTCTTGGCAATGCAGTGATCTTTGCCCTTGTTGGGGTACTGGTCTTCTGGGCAGGGGTTACAGTGAGCTGCATCTGAAATCGAGAGGCTTTGTCTAAGTTTTCCAGGTGCATATGCAGTGCACACAATCTCTTCCCCTCCAAGTGTCTCGGGTGTGACATGGATGTTTCTTTTTGGATTTAGTGACTCAGTGTACAACAGAAAAAATGGCCAATATAAAAAGAGCAATAAAAATATAAAGACCATATTAATACATATCATAAAAACCAAAGATGAGGGGAGGGTAAAAATGGCTCCTCAACAATGGAACAATCTAAGCAAGTCTCTGGTTCCCTGGGAGCCCCAGGCCTGTTCTGGTTAAGCCTTGAGAGCCTTTCAGAATATCAGAAGTGTTGAACCTGATCTAATCTCAGGGGGAAGGATATTCCATAGGGTGGGCCCCATGGAAGGGAAGGCACCTCTCCCGCTCCAAACGTCTCAGGACTGATGGATGTTTCTTTTCTTTTCTATTTATTTTATTAATCAAATTTATATACTTGCCCATCTCACCAAGAGTCTCTCTGGGTGGCATACAACAATGAGATACAATGGCCAACATAAAAACAAGAGATAAAATTATAAAAACCATATTAATATATATCATAAAAGCCAAAAATACATACCAAAAGTGAAGGGAGGATAAAAATGGCTCCCTCAACAATGGAACCATCTAAGCAAGTCTCCAGTTCCTTGGGAGACCCAGGACTGATCACATAACCAGGTCTTGGTGGTCTTTTGGAATATCAGAAGGGATGGAGCTGATCTAATCTCAGGGAGAACGATAGTCCAGAGGGCAGGGCCTTGGAAGAGAAGGCACGTCTCCTGGGACCACCAAATGCATATCCCTAGCTGATGGGACCCGCAGCATGCCTTCTCTGTGAAATCTGATGGGCGGGCTTTTCTTCACGGGCCAGCTCAAAAAGAAATTGATGGAGGGACCCTCTGGGCATTTTATGGTGCCCAGAAAAAGGCAAGTCATCCTTGGTTCAGGATGAGCCTGGGGATGAGTTGGTCAGAGACAGGGATCTGTTGAGCTCCAACTCACTTGGTAAATCTGATGTTTTGCTTTTTGCTGTGAGACAAATGGGCACCTGGCTATTTCACTTTATACCAGAACCCCAAGAATATATAGCGACCTGTCACCAGGAATCCTGCTAATTTCCTTAGAAATCAATAATCCTGACAGAGCCGCAAAGTGTGAATAACAATAATGGAGCCTTGAACCCCCACTCACCCCACTCCACTCCTTGAGGAAAATGATCAGAGGTTGGTGCTCCCATTGGTAACTGACACTGGGTGGGGGCGGAAAGGACAGCAGGGAACCCACCAATTCCTGACCTGAAACTACCTTCAAGTGCGTTAAATTGTTTGAGGAGAGCAGGACTGCCAGTCCTCCTTTCTCAGGAGTAAGAAAGGGCGACTGCGGGAACAGGACAATTTAGGTCTGTGAACCAAACCTTTTCTCTGACAACTAATAACACTTTGATGCATCTGGAATCGATCAGAAATGACAGACAAAACTTCATATTTCAATCAATTGCTTGATCCTGGAAGATCTGCAGTGGAAGATGCTGCCCAGGTTTGCCCTACCTGTCTGATTAGAAATGGTCCCTTCTGGACAAGGGTCACATCGGTAGCAGCAGACCTGCTCGCCCTCTGGAACGCTTCTCCTCTCCCCTGCATGGCACCTCTTCATGCCACACCTGGCAAAGGGCACCTTCTAAAAGAGAAAAGGAGAATGTTTGAGATGGCCTAAGCGATGAACATCCATCATTTATTCATTTCCACATTCCCATTTCCATCTTCAGAATGTCTTCAAAAGAACTGGTTTAGCATGGTCTAACATAAAGCAGGAATAGCTTTTGGGGGAATTCAGGCCAGTGACATTCCTGACCCACCAATGGATGCCGGAGATAGGAACTGGGACTTCTGTGACATTCAGCTGCAGCCTTTCTAGGACAAAGAATCCCGAGGATCCAACTGAATGGGAACTGCCCATCAAAACCACTGTTCCCTGCTCTGTTTGCACCCTTGGCTTCCAGCAGGAGTTTTTCCAAATCCCAACCCTTCCTGGACATGCCACAAATCAAACCTGAATGTGTTCCATGCAAAGCAGGTCCTTCAGCACATGGCCATCACCTCTTCTGATCTGATAGACCTTTTCTCATCTAGAATGACATTCTGCATCTCCAGCAGAGAATGACTCTCTCTCTGAACTCAGAACATTTCCTTATACCCCACCTTTGTGGCCCAGATGATTGCCTCAGAGTTAATGGTGAAATCCTGGGCTGGGGGAGCCCCAGGATCAATTTGGCCAACTGTCACAGGGACGAAAGATTGATTGGGCAGGAAAAGCCAGTTGAGAAGATCATAACGAGCTGATCCCAGTCCATCTTCTGAGAAGGAGACTTCACTTCCAGCACTGTTGTTGAACCGGACGTTCTTCAAATAGGGAAGAATCTGGAAGAAAAGAGACCCTTAGGAACTGGGGGAAGTAGAAATGAGACATCATGGCTTCTATCACGGATGCATCATTAATTCATTTCCACATTTCCATCTTCAGAAAGTCTTCAGAAGAACAGGTTTGCCATCCTGTAACATCAACCAGGAAGAGCTTCTGGGGAATTCAGACCAATGGCATTGCCCGCTAACCAGTTGGTGCTGGGATAGGAACTTGGACTCTGCATGTAAGGCAGCTACAGGTAGTCCTCACTTAATGACCCTAATTGGGACCAGGAAACTCCATTGCTGAGCAACGTGATCATTAACAGAAAGATCATGTGACAGATCATACCAAGGTGATCCCAGTCCTTTTTCTGAAAATGAGATTACATTTCTAGCTGTTTTAGTGGACCAGACCTTCTTGAAATAGGTAAGAAGCTGAAAGAAATGAGACCCTGAGGAATTCAGGTAACTGTCTGAAAATCACCAATGAGACATCAAACCTTCTTTCACTCTATGGTGACCATCATCTTCGGAGATAATCGCAAGTCTGTAAAGCTGGAGATGTTAGCTTGGTGGATATCTGAGTGATCAGGAGCAGCATGAAATCAAAGAAAACTACCACGGAGCATGAGAGATTGACCCGAACATTGCAAAACAATTCTGTCATTGGGTGTTTCTATCACGGCTTCTTCAAATCCAGGTTTTATATAATAATCCCTACATACAGAGCTCTTAATGCCACACTCCAATTGTTATTGTTTACTTTGGCTGTTGTAATCCTTGGCTAGAGACAAATCTTTATCTTGGCCAAGGTCTTATAAATGACAAATGATATTTTAGGAAAGAGTAGGTAACTTATGCAAGAACCCGGTTAGACTCCACGTGTCCCTGCTGACTTTCGGTCACTGATACTCAAAAAGGGCTGAATGTAGCAGCCCCATCTGGCCAGGGGCAAGCAGGTTCCCCGACTTACATATGACCTTCTCTCTTGAACAGAGCCACTGCCTACCCTGTTTGGTCCCTCCACAATTGAGAGACATCCAAGGTTCCGCCCTGGATGCAGAGCAGCCCGAGGAATCTCAGAGCTGGAGGACTTGAGGGCTGCTTGGCCTTGGAGCCTCGCAGTGTGTGCTGAGATTCACAGAGGCTCCTTTCACACAACAAGCTGAGCCATACCACAAATGGGGTACTAAACAAATGGTCTGTGTTTGCACAGTATGTTAAGCCACAGAGAAAAAAAGCAAGTTCAAATGAATCGAGCTTAGTGTGTCTTTACTGGTTGGATTCAGGCTACATGCTGAAGGCAACTTAGGTGGAGAAGATCATAGTGAGCTGATCCCAGTCCATTTTCTGAAAATGAGATTACATTTCCAGCACTGCCATTAAGCCGGACCTTCTTCAAACAGGCAAGAAGCTGAAAGAAATCAACCTTGAGGAATTGAGGCAACTGCCTGAACATCCCAAAGGAGACACCTTGGCTTCTCTCATCCTGTGGTGACCATCATCTTAGGGGATAATTGCAGTAAGTCAATCAAGCAACGCCCATGGGAAGCTGGCTCTCTAAAGACCTTTAGAATGGACAAATAGCCAGAGATTACCTGCCATGGCTGGACATTGGAGATCCTCTTTCCAAGCTTCATCAGGGTTGGTTGCTCTCCTGATCCATGCATTGCATGTACTGCATGTGCCACAGAATGAATGGCATTGTAGATGCTGTAACTTTCACCCATCATGCTCATTTCAAACGCGCAAGCTGGCAGATTCTGCAAACGCTCCATTCCTGTACATGGTTTCTTCCCCTCTTGAGAGATTTCACCTGATTTCAGGAAACTGCACCTAAAGACCATTTCCCACCAGGGAGGGAGAAAGACGTCTCCTTGGGGGTTCAAGGGGTCTAAAGTCAGGAGGAAGTGCCTGAATTCTGGGACATCCCCAGTGTGGTCCCTGAAATGCAAAGCCCCATGGAAGGGCTTTAGAGTTTGCACCATTCCTTGAGATGCTATAAAGCTACCATCCCAGTGGGAAGTCAGGATCCAAACTTTTCCAAATGAAATCTTAGCCTGTCGTTCATAAAGATCCACAGCCAGGTATATAGTAGTAACACTACTGGAGTCTCCAAACAAAATAATCACTTCAGCTTTAAATCAAGTTTGGGGAAGAACAAATGTCAACATATGAAGATTATTAACTATCAACATTTCGGTGAAGGCCAGGCAGATCTCCTTGTGCTTGAGCATCGGCATCAGGGAGGAGATGAAATGTTCTCCACGGTCATCCTCAGGGGCCACAAGCCCAACCCAGTTCCACTGGAAATGCAGGAGCAGCTGGACTAAGCCCACATACTGAGGAAGTTCATTGGAGTTAATTCGGAAAAAGGAAGGAAAAACTATTCTGTCTCCCTGAGTGAACTCGAAGTCAAAACCGAGCTGCAGAAAGGGAGAATCTTGTTTTACACATGAACTTTTCAAGACAAGGTCAAATTTTATGCTGATCTTAAGGGTCACCATCCTGTAGCTTAGTGCCCCACCAGTCAGGCTGACTCACTATGAGCAGCAGCAATGCTTCTTCCCTCCGTAAGGGGAGCCACCACTGACCTAGTTTGCCTGGCTCTGGCATGTGAGAAGCCAAGGGAACAAACCATCAACCTGATTCAGAGAATAAACCAGAATGAAGGGGGGCTATATTTACAAAGAATCAGTTAGGAAGGAATTAATCTCGGATAGTATTTCAGAAATATGTTATCATTTACCTCTTTGGGGTGGGGCATAAAGAAAATATCCTCACACAAAAAGTAAACATGAGTTCAACTATGGCATTGGTTCCCCAAATAACATACTCCCGATGTGCCCCCAAATAACTTTGGCTTCAACTTTGGCTTCTGTGTGCGCTTCTCTTCTGTGTTTGCTCCATATGGAGGCCCCTTACCTGTGGGACCTTGAGGATGCTGAAGATGGAGGCCATCTGCCTTGAGGATTTGGGGATGAGATCTCCAATGATGGAGAGCAGGGTGTCCCTCCTGTCACATTTGTAGCCTGGAACCATTCGGCCTCGTGTGGAGAGCAGAGAGAGGCTGTTCAAGGAGATCCTCCTCACAGACTGGCTGTTGTCAGAGATACGGAAGCCGAGTGTGACGTTGGGCAGGAGAACCAAATCCTTGTTGATCTTCGTTACTGCAAGTACCAAGGCCAGAAACAGCTGGTAGTTCCTGGGCGTAATGCTACAATGAGAAAGCATTTGGGAATATGACAGGGAGGCTTGTGTGTGCTGGTGGAGTTTGCCTTTCCTTGTGTGTGTCTCTCTCTGTGTGTGTTCTCCTGGACTTTGAGGTGGCGACTCCATTTGTTGTGAGTGTTTGGACAAAAGAAAATGGATTAAGGATATTATGTGGATATTACTGCCATTGAAATCGTAGCAAACCCAGACTGGGGCTCAGACGTTCCACAACCTAAACGGCCATGGCTCATTTACCTGAGTGATCTCTTCTGTCCGAATGAATATTAGCAGCCAACCTCTCCACTAGGCCAGCACAGTTTCTAACTCCTACCCCCTTCCTCACTTTTTATGCCGTCTATCATCTTGCTGCTGAAGGGTCCTCGGAAACAGGAACATTCCAGCCCATTTAATGAGCTTGGCTCTTTATCGGGAAAAGCACCAAGGCTCCTGAACTGCACCAGGACGTTGCGCACATCGCTGAGGAAGAATGTCTGAAAGGAGTCCCTGAATCCTAAACAGAGCAGACGATCCTCTACCCCTTTCCCCTCCAGCTGAATCTTACGTGGCTAAAACTGGGGTGAGTGGTGGCTCCTGGTGAAATTTTCTCATGACATCGAAAATTGTCCGCAGGGGCAGATTCCCGCCAATACTGAGATCGCCAGGCCGGTGATGCTCCTCCGGAGTCTGCAAAGGGTTCCTCAACTCACACACACTTTGCGTCATCTTATGAGTCGTTGGAGGCAGGAGCCAGAAGAGGAGCAGCAGCAGGAGAGGCAGCCCATTCATCATTCTCGCCTCCCCTCCTGGATCCAAAACCAATGTTTGCTCAGAACCGGAACTGCAGGTGCCCCCCCACCTCTCACCAGGGCTTTAGCAGGAACAAAGTGGGGTGTGGCACCTGGATGGCCTCCCAGCACACGTACATCACGGGTGCTTTCTCTTGCCTGTGCTTGATCTATCAGCCAAGGGAATGTTGAGGCCAGCTAAGTTTCATCAATTGCAAGAAATGACCTTTTTTCAAGACAAGGTAAGCTGACATGTCCACGGCCCCTTGGGAGACCTCAGAGCTACTTCAGCTTCGTATGTTTTATCTTGGGAACATTTTCCCGGAATCCCACTGGTGATAGATTAAGAATTACTGTTCTTCTGATAATTGCAAGAATAACATCCTACCCACTTAGCAATAGTTTCTCTTCATACACCAGAAGGGGGAAAACATGTTGGTGTCTCTTGTTGTTGACCCACGGAGCAGATGGAGTTGGGAGTCGGGGTGCAGGTGGGTATTTGGCCTGCCTGAAACTGGGCACCTGCACCCAAGATGGAGTCTGGCCTGTGCCATAGTTGGTTCAGATAGATTACAGGCTAAGGGGCACAATGCCAGCACGGTGACCAGGCGTAGCCTTGTAAGTGTGAGTAATAATGCCAGTGTTTGGATGGAACACTTGGTTTATTTATGCCATATGACAGGGATGAGATTAGAAGGCAATTTCCCCCATAGTCCTTAAAAATAAAGAGGTATGGGGGTCTCTTAACATGTCAGGTCAATTTTTCCTCTGCAGGAGTGTTGCCTAACAACTGGTCAGAGCCTGAGCAATTTGCCTGCTGTTAGCTGGTGGGGGAAGAATGCCATCAACCAGGATATTCTCTTAGACTCGCTGCATAGACCGAGATGGGGACATGGTCCTTTATGGCTCTCCTTCTTTCTCTGCAGCTGATTCCAGTCAGTGTCATGTGACCCTGAAACATGATTTTTGGGGTCCCTCAAGGCTTGACATTCTCTCCCCTCCTGTTTCATGTCTCCATGTGGCCATTGGGGTAGGTCATCTGTCAGTTAAAGGTCAGGTATCATCACTAGGCCACACATTTGTACACATCAACCCTTGGCCGACCAGGCAATGCTGACCAGGTCTCATTCCAGTGCCTAGAGGCTGTTGCGGTCTGGATGGGGAGAAAGGTCACCTGCAATCCTAGCAAATCAAGGGGTTGTCAGGGCTTGATGTCCCCAGTTCCGGGGGACTTTCCCTCCTCAATCCTGCATGGCTTTGCACTGCCACACTCAGGACTGGTGCACAGTCTGGGGACTTCCTGGACTCTCAGCTCCTGGCTGAGCAGCAGATGGCACCTCTGGCCAGGAAGGCCTTTGCACCGATTCGGCCTCTGCAATACTTGTGCTTCTTCCTGGATTGAGAGTCCCTCTTCCTAGTCCCTCATGCCTTAGTCATCTCATCTCACGGGCGGACTGTTGCAATGGGCTCTCCATGGGGCTGCCCTTGAAGACCACTTGGAAGCTACGTCTGGACAGCATGTGGCAGCAGGAGGAGGGATGGGCAGTTGGCCTCCAGAGGCAATTAAGTTGCTGGTTATCACCTATCAGTCCTACATGACATATTGACTTGGTACCTGAGGGACCTCCAATCTCCTCTAGCTTTACTGTTTTTTTTCAATATTCATCTTGTCTCACCTGTCTTAAAAAGGAAATATGAAACTGGAGCTTGTAAAGTATTAGAAAGGTTTTCTTTGAGTAAATCCACAGCCACAGACCTGGTCCTGAGATTTCTTGGATAGAATCTGAGTGGGGGTCATAGTCAGGAGCACTTATTTTAAGGCCTTCTTTATAGAAGATGAAGTGGGGGGTTATTTGCAAGGCAAAAGTTCCCCAGCCTTGGGTGGCTTGACATTTGGGCTCTCCTGGTGTTTCCTAAAAGTTAGGAGCACAAGGCATGTGACCAAAGAAAGGAAAAGAAGTAGGAAAGCTGAACTGGATCCCGATGCTTCTTGGATATTCTTGTGAGGAAACGGTCTTGTTTGCTGTGGGCGGGTGGACCCTCTTGATACTGGACACAATGGACTGCGTCTAGCACAACTGAACCACCACTGCAATCTTCTTCGTATGACCCAAAATTAAATATAACAACAACTGATTTTCAAGCCCCTTCAACATGTTGGGGGTGAGTGGACATTACTAAGCCCTGGTCTGTGGCTTTCTGCGTGGAACTTGTAACGTGGCTGACCCATTCCTTATTCTCGGGAAGAATCATTTTCCCATGGAGAAGCCAGGATGTATGCAAGGTAGCTCGATAAGGGTCCCTCGGAGTGCAAAATGGAGCCTCTCCCTTTTGGGACCAAGATCAAATCCTTCATCTCTGTACCCCACAGACGCCTTCAGTGCCTAAAAATTGGCCTCCTTGCATCGAAAGTGTTCAGCTCAGTCCATGGCCTGGTCATTTCTGTCAGGCAACGAAGACATGAGATGCTGCTCTGGGGAAAGCCGAGAGTGAAGGGAGCCGGTTCCAGGTGTCTGGCAGGATGCTAGTCCTCGTAAGGACTCCGAATGTGTAACGGAGTAAGAGGAGGGGGGCACAGTGGTCCCCAAGGGAAATGAGGAGTGTCCTTCCACAGTTAAAAAAAAGACTTGAATTCTCATTTTCTGTGCATACATAGAAAAAGGTGCTGATTTCGTAGATAATGCTTTCACTTGTACATTCTATTAGGACATTTTACTTCCTCAGTATAGATGTCATAGTGTCCAGTGAAAAATCACTTCTTTGTTTAGCTACTGCATTGGTGCATGTCTGTGTCTTTCTCTGTGTGTGTGTGTGTGTGTGTGTTTGTGTCTGAATCAGCTCCTATTCTGACTCTGGCTTTTGGGCCCCCCAGACCCGGGAGTTGCAGAGTTTCCAACTTTGGTTCTGGATGGGGTAGCACTACCTCGTTCAGCATTGGTGTGCCGTCTGGGGGTTCTCCTGGAACCTTGAAGAGCAGGTGGCAGCTGTGGCCAGGGGAGCCTTTGCACAACCGCCTATTGTGTGCCAGTTGCACCCATTCCTGGACTGGGAGGCCCTTCTCACCTTTACACACCTCGGTCATCTCCCAACTGAACTGTTGCAACACACTCAATGGGGCTGCCCTGAAAAACGTCCGAAAACTTCAGTTGGTCCAGAATGCAGCAGCAGTGGTAGTTATGGGTGCATCTCATTATGCCCACATAACCCCACTACTCCGTGAGCTGCACTGGCTCCCAATAGGCTTCTGGGTATAATTCAAGATGCTGGTGGTTACCTTTAAAGACCTACGTGGCCTAGGACCAGGTAATTTGAAGCACTTCCTTCTCCCAAGAACATCTGACCAGCCCACACCCAGCCACCAGGAGGGCATGCCCCTGATTCCTCCTTTTAAGTCTTGTCATCTTGTGGGGACAAGGAATTGCACCTTTTCTGTGGTTGTCCCTGCGATGTGGAAGAACTGCCCTGGATATACAAGAGGCCCCGACTGTCCTTGCTTTCAGGAAACCCCTTACGACCTGCCTCTTCCCCCAGGCATTCGGGCCCATTGAGTGGGATCCCCCCCCCTTTCTGAGGTTTGTTTTGCTCTGTCCTTGGTGGCCATTTTATAGTTTAGCTTTTAGCTCTTGTATTAATATATTGGTTGTTTATTGTTCAGATGTTGTTGTTGTCATCTTCATCATCATCATTATTGTACCTTTATGTTGTACTGCCCAAAGTCACACAGTCTTAAGTTAGATGGCCTTATAAATCTCAAAATACATAAATAATTGAATAAAGACTTCTTGAGACTGCCTGGAACTCCACTTAATTGATACAGGGCCCAGCAGCACAATCCTGAAAGCCTGACTGTGTCTTCCCTTCCTTCCCTCTATTACCCTAGGGAGGGTTCAGTTGTTCTTGATGGTCACAAATGATAATGGAGCCCAACAGTCATATTGTTTAGGGATCTGTAACCATGAACCGTCCTGACAGGGCCATTCCCCTTAGCAATAGAAATGTGGATACAGGCACTGGAGATTCGGAGGGGCATATACATCCTTTGTCCAAGTTGTCACTTAGTAATTCCTTCCATGTGTGTTACTCTTGAGTCAACATGAGATAATGTCTCTCAGCTGGAATTTGGGCTCCTGGCTTTGAGGGAAAGGAACAGTCACATGCCTGGGATAGGCTTCAAGGCAGGCCTCCTTGAAGGAGCTGGGGGTGCTGACTCATGACAATGACAGCTGATCATCGGACATAAGGCCATCAGGGGAAACATCAGGGAATAAACAGGTTCTTTATCCCTGCAGACAGCAAATGGATTCATAGGGGTCAACAGTGCTTGAGGAGATCAAAACATTTCGAACATGTGAAGGCTGAGCCTGGGCCAAGTTCTGCCAGTCCAAAAAGGACTGATCCCTCCTCAAAATCCATTTTAGTGAGGTTTTTTGGCACAACTCTCAAGTCCTCCTATCCAAACAAAATTGTTACCACAGTTTGGAATCCAAGCTATATATGGCATGTAGTGTAGATTAAGAGCTTATAGAAAATAGTAGTTCCTATTTTAAATAGTTTTATTATTAAGTTTAATTTCTGCACTAGTAGAAGACATTTGCAGTTTTCAATTCCTTTTTTTTTTTATTTGCAAGCTTTCCTTTTGTAAAATAAAATCCACCCCCACACTCCCCAGGCACTGAAGGGAGAGACAAACACCCCATCCATGGTCCAAGTTTCTAGTGCTTTGTGTCCATTGAATCTGGGTCAGTCTGGCTATTGGTGGTTCAGAAACAAAGAACCCGCGACACATGGTTCCATCCGAAGGCCAGCGAGGGTCAGGGAAGCTCTCTGTCTCTTGCCCAGGGAAGGAGAGGGGCTCACAAGGGGGCCCAGTGGTGGAACAGCTCCTTCGCATCCATTGCCCTTCAAAGAGGGGCTGTGGCCTTCCTGTCAGAGTGGAGGAGAAGAGGAATCCGGCTCAGGACTGAGGAACGTATGGTGTGATCCTGCCCTGCTTGGTTAAACAAACTCTTGTCTTCAGGCTGGATGGATTACATCCCAGAGCATGGGGGGAGTTGGCAGAACTGACCTCAGAGCTGCTGACTGTAATTTTTCAAATCCGCTGGAGAGATTTGATGAGAACTGGGGAGGTGTGGAAGACTGGAGAGGAGCAAAGACAGTCCCACCTTTTCAGAAGGAAAAGAGGGCCCAGAAACTACAGACCAGCTATTTTAACACCTGCACGATAAAAGAAGAACAACCAGGTGTCAAGCACAGCTGTCTGTGAGCCCTTGGGAAAGATAGTTACAAGTATATAGAATCAGGCTGGTTGTGTCAAAACCTAATCATATCTGACTAACCTTATCTCTTATGACAGTCTGTTAGACCATGGGAACGCTCTGGATGTGGTTCCTCTTGATCGCAATAAGGTTTTGACAAAGGCTCACAGGACATCCTTGGGGACATGATGGACAAACATGACTACCCAGTTCTGAGGTTTGATACTGTATGCCTGCAACTAGCTGAACAATCAGATCCAACGGTGCTCAGGAATGGTTCCACATGGAACTGGTGGAAAGTAGTGAGTGAGGTCCCCAAGGCTTATCCCTTCACTTAGTGCGCTTCAACATCTTTTTACTCAAATTCTCTGCAGAGCTTGCTCTTTCTGGATTATTGTTCGCAGCCAAAGAAAAATGGCCCTTTATCGCCTCTGGGCCGAATGCTTGATACCCTTGCATTAGAGGGTGGAATGGAAATGATGGGCTACAAGGTTTGGGAGGCAAAGTTCTGGATGACACTTGGTGGCAGCAAAAAACAGAGAATCGTAGGATTAGACGAGAGAATCAGAGGACTGTAATGTTGGAAGGGACCGCTCGTACCTCCTAGTCCCTCCAATGTGCAGGAAAGCCAATTCAATCACCCCAGGCAGAGAGCTGTCCCACTCCTCTTCTAAACTGCCAGAGACGGAGAACCCACCACCTCCACAGGGAGACTGTTCTACCATTAGATGGATCCTACTACCAGGAAGCTTTTCCTCAAAATCTAGACCCCGGTTTCTATGGCCATGGAAATGAGTTCCTGACCAGACCGCTGATAGTCTCCTTTTCCTTCAAATTATTGCCTAACAGATAGAAAATGGGTCTCTTTCCAGCTTTGTGGTGTCAAGATATTTACAACCATAAAAGGACACCTTATCAAAAATAAGGTCTGATACTGATCATATTACATAAATATGATGTTCACTACATTTCTCTGTCAAACACAACTATCTTGGGGTTTGATATATTATTTTTCAAGTACATACTCACAATGAGTATGAATATCAAATCTGTCATGAGTACTGATGGCGAGCAGGAGGGGGCCTCTATCCAGGGGGGAAAACACAGGCGTAGTACTGAGGAGTTAAGCAGCCATTCGAAGAGACACAGATCAGACCCGCCTTAGCCTTTGGGGTTTGTCTGTCTGGGTTTTTCCCACGCTTCTTCAGTTTGTTAGGATTTTCTGTCTTATGTAGCAGTAGTAAAGCACTAGAGACCTGCTCCTCATCTAAGCGTGGTTCCTGTCGGTTAGGACAAAACCTATGGAACATTTGTTGCAAATCATTTGAGTTCTTAGACAATATACCATCATCAATATGTAGAAGTACAGTAATGAACAAAACAAAATGTATTCCATTTGTTCGCAGCCCTCCTTCCTTCCTCCCACCCCTCTACCCATCCTTCCTTCTTCATAATAGTTGGAAAGGATAACAGATAATAACAGGGACAGGAAAATATCCATTAATAACCAAGGTCTTATTTATTAATAAAGTCTGTTTCTCTATGAAGTTAATAGAGACTAAAACAATGTGGGTCCTTTAAACTCTAGAATTTTAAAAAAAACTATTATTTATTAGATTTTTATTCCACTTTTATTTTCTCTCTCTCTCTCTCTCTGTATCATCATCTCAAGGCAGCTACATAATGCCCTTGCCTTCTCTTTTCCTCACAACAACCCTGTGAGATGGGTTGAGCTGAGAAAGGGGGACTGGCCCAAAATCACCCAGCAGGTTTTCCTGCCTACGGCAGGACTAGAACTCATTGTCTCCTGGTTTCTGGGCCAGCATCTTCACCACTACACCAAACTGGGTTTCTAATAGCCAACTAAGTGAAAAAATTAGTAGGGAACACAGCAAAGCCTCAGGAATCGATGGAGACAAATGTATTTAACAACACTGACAGTGAAGCCAACTCAACACATGTTTAAAGACTCCTTTGATTAAAAGGAATAAAGTGTGAAACTTCCACATATCAACCTTTATTTCCAAGTTGGGCATTGGGACTCACTGGGAACAACTGGTATTCATGAAAAATAAAAAGGATGAGTGATTGTTGCTGATTAATAGGTACATTATGATCAGTCACATTACTTGTTATCCAATTATTTGATGGACAAGAACCTCCTTCTTTTCATCATTTTTTTCAAAATCAGATCAAATAGTAAATGTGCCCCAAATCCAAAATTAATGTGACCTATCCCTGCATAAGTCAGAGATTCTTGTGCCTGATTATATTTTCTCTGCAATTCAGATCAGGCCTCAGTAGGATAATGTAGCATTTGGGGAAAAAGATACAAGCCAAGAGACCGGCTCCAGAAACCAAGATGGAGAAGATCTCCACGGCCACCATGGATTTCCCTTTGGTGCTCAGGTAGGTGGGGAGGAAGGTGATCCAAACGCTGCAAAAGACCAGCATGCTAAAAGTAATGAACTTGGCTTCGTTAAAGCTGTCAGGCAATTTCCGAGCCAGAAAGGCCACCGTGAAACTGACCAGGGCCAGGAAACCCAGGTAGGCGAGGACAGCATAAAACATTGAACCTGAGCCTTCCTTACATTCCAAGACAGTCTCTCCCACCAAGGAGTGGAAGTCCAAGTGGGGAAATGGGGGAGAGGTTACCAGCCAGGTGGCACAAAGAACTACTTGAACCAGGGGGCAAGCTAAGACAATGGAGTTGGTCAGTGTCTTTCCTAAGAATTTCCTTGTCCTGTTCCCTGGCTTGGTGGCCATGAAGGCCAGAACCACCATGACAGTTTTTGCCAACACAGAGGAAACTGCAAGGGAAAAGAGAATGGCAAAGGCAATTTGTCGGAAGAGACAGGTGAGCTTCCCAGGTCGACCGATGAAGAGCAAGGAGCAGAGGAAGCAGAGGAGGAGGGAGACCAGGAGGATGTAGGTGAGGTTTCTGTTGTTGGCTTTGACGATAGGTGTATCGTAATGTTTAAGGAAAACCACTAGGACTGCAGATGTGATCACAGAGAGAGAAAGAGCCAGAGAAGCTAAAGCATATCCCAGGGTCTCTTGATAGGAAAGGAAGTGGACCTTCTTGGCAATGCAGTGGTCATTGTCTTTATTGGGGTATTGGTCCTCTGGGCAGGGGTCACAGCGAGCTGCATCTGAAATCAAGAGTCTTTGTCTAAGTATTTCAGATGTATCAGCCATAAGCAAGTCCCGTCCCCCCCCCCCCCCCGTGTCTCAGGGTGACATGACTGTTCCCTTTCTGTAGTAGCCAAATCAAAGATGGTGATGCAATGGCCTACTATACGAATTTTGCTGCCCCACAAAGGTCAAAACATTCTTGGTTGAAGATGAGTCTAGAGATGGGTTGGTTACATGCAGGGAACTAAGGAATTCTAATTGTGAAGTCTTCTATGTGAAGCCAATTTAGTGGCCTGCTACAACCACTGAAATGGAGCAAGCTTATAACACTGCTGATAAGCTGGCTTAGAAAAAGAAAAAGTATCTTAAAATAGCTTCAGTGAGCACACCAGAGAAACAGAGGTTGTTGGTCATACACATTCAGCCTCCCAAGCATAAGGAATCACATGCCTAGACAGATTAGGTCAAGATAAGTAAAAAGAATTCTTACTGACTTTATTCTTTGTTGTTCTGTTACATCCATCTTGGTGGAAAAGATGAAGTTCCTTTGTTGTTCTTTTCTTTCTAAATACTTAGTTTGCCCTAAACATTCAGCCCTAAAGCTGCCAAGAGCTGTGTGGAAGAAAGGGGCAGAATCCTTCATCAAGGCCTGAGCGCATGGCCCTGATGAATGGAGAGCAGAACAGCATGCTTGCTTCTCCCTGGGTGGAAGAAGGAGAGAGAGAGAAAGAGCAACTAGAGTGGCAATAAACAGCTTCCTCAGAGTTGCATTGTGGGACAACTTAATTTACATGCTTATTCACATGCAAATGAGTCATGCTGGATTCGCCAGGACTTCAAACACTATGGAGAAAAACCTCCCTAGGAACACTGCTCTGGGAGATTTGTCTACATTATCTGTTGGCATTGGCTGAATAGGATTAAAACAAGAGAGAGTTAGAATGACAGGAGGTGGGAGAGGGAAGGGGCTCTTTTCCTGATCAAAAGTGATTCATGGGGAAACTGGCTTCAGGGGGGAGGGAGGAAAGAATGATCCAGAGGCACAATAGCACTCAGAGCTCTCTGGCTCCATTTCTCTGCTTTCTGTTTTCCCAGTGGTATGTGATGGTAGGAGTGGAAAGGCTGTTAGGGAACCCATCAATTGTGCTGTGAAACTACTTTGTATTAAATTGCTGAGGAGTGAGAAAGTTGGCCTTTGCGGGCAAGACAGCTTATGGCCAGGTATTGAAAGTTTCTGATGAAAACTAGGAATACCTTCAAGCATGTCAATCCTATCAAAAATGACCAGAAATATCTTAATATTCTGATCAGCTGAATAGTTTCCTTCACCCAGCAAGATCTGCCTTTGAAGGAATTCCCCAGGTTTGCCCTACCTGTCTGATCAGACATGGTCCCTTCTGGACAAGGGTCACATCGGTAGCAGCAAACCTGCTCGCCCTCTGGAACGCTTCTCCTCTCCCCCGCATGGCACCTCTTCATGCCACACCTGGCAAAGGGCACTTTCTAAAAGAGAAAAGAGAAATGATTGAGATGGCCTACGCAATGAGCACATAACATTTATTCATTTCCACATTCCCATTTCCATCTTCAGAATGTCTTCAAAGAACTGGTTCACCATGGTCTACCAGAAACCAGGAGCAGCTCCTGGGAGAACTCAAGCCAATGGCATTCCCGACCCACCAATGGATGCTGGAGATAGGACCTGGGACCTCTGTGTTTAAAACAAGGCCTGTGAAACTGTCCTAGAGCCTTGCTAAAAGAAAGAACATAAGGTCCATGGAGTTCACTGTTTCCTGCTTCAGTTGCACCCTGAGTTTCCAGCAGGAGTTTTTCCCAATCCCAACCCTTCTCGGACATGCATATTGCAGACCTCAGGTGTGTTGTATGCAAAGCAGGTCTTTCACCACATGGTTGTCATCTCTTGTGATTCAGTACAGCTTTTGTCTGGTTACAAGAACCTTCTGTATCCTCAGGAGAGAATGGATCTTTCCCTGGATTCAGAACGTATCCTCCAGCCTACCTTTGTGGCCCAGATGATTGAATCTGGGTTAAGGGCAAAATCCTGGCCTGGGGGAGCCCCAGGAACTATTTGGCCAACTTTCACAGGGACAAAAGATTGATTGGGGAGGAAAACCCAGTTGAGAAGATCGTAACGAGCTGAACCCAGTCCATCTTCTGAGAAGGAGACTTCACTTCCAGCACTGTTGTTGAACCGGACGTTCTTCAAATAAGGAAGAATCTGACAGAAAGAAAAGACACCTTAGAAACTGGGGTACCTGCAAATGAGACATCGTGGCTCTATCACTCCCTCATGGCGTCCGTCTTTGGAGAGAAGTTGTATGTCTGTAGTTGGTGAATAACTTTGTGGTCGGGAATGTGCAAGAGCAGGTTGCTGATAGATCTCAGGCCCCTGTGTTGCCTGGCTCCCTCCTGTCTCCAACCTCCTCCCCAGCTTCAGCCTTGAACCAGCAGGGGAGGAGACGTGAGGAGACTAGCAGGGATAGGGGTGCTCTGTGGCCCTGCAGCAGCCAGGAAGGAAAGCAGCCAAAAGAAAATGGGAAGAGCTCCTTGTTTTCTCCACAGAGACTCTGAGGTCCTGGGGAAACAGAGTGAAGAGGCAAAGCCCTGCCGCAAACCGTGCTGTACAGACCGTCCAATACAAAAGCTATATTCTAGCTGTAGTAACAGTGGCTAGTAATAGTAGTAGTAGAATAAAAATAGTAGGAATATATTTGTAATAGTATCGCCTAGAAGTAGTAGTAGAGAGTGTGGTAAGGTAAGAATAGAATAACATTCTTTAGTATAGTTTCATTAGTAATAAGATAGGATGGAAAGATATTCGCTCCAGAAAAAGTCACACAGCTTTTGAAAGATTCACTTTTGTACTGTAGATAGTTTTGTTGAAAATAAAACATAAATAAAAGGGGAGATCTAAAATCTCCAAGTGTTGTAGATTTCAGTGCTTTTTGGGAGACCATTTTGAGCCTGAAACAATCAAACGTTAGCATATATATATATATAAAAGATTCAAGAAAAGACAAAAAGATTGAGAAGAAAATCCTACGATTTGCAAATCAAAAGCGGTTACCAAAATCTCTTGAAGAAAGTGCCCTGAAGGCAAGCCTTTCAAAGATGAAATGGAATATGGGAGAACATCGTAACGAAGACCACAGTGACTTCATTGGGGAGCTGATGCAATGCACTGAAGAGGCAAGAAGGAGAAAGCCAAAAGAGATAAAAGGAAGAATCTTGGAAGAGACCAAAAGGCTTCTTCAAAGAGAAGACAGGTGGATAGAACTCCTCGGAATAATGCCGAATACTTTCTCCTTTGCAAGTTAATATGGAGGAGACCAAAAGAAGATCTGGAGAAGTTCCAAGAGCAGAAACTTCTTGAGGCAGCAAATAAGTGAAGCAGCATCAGAAAGCGCAAATGGGAAATAGCACGGCGTGAAGGAACAATAGCAGCATTAAAAGATAAAAATGGAAAGGAAAAGACGGGAACGAAAGGTCGAGCAAATCTGCAAAGAATTCTAGATGGACCTGTTTGCATCTCGTCTGGACATCCCAATCCTGCCATTGGCCACCACAACTAAGCATATACTGCCCATCCTAATAAGTGAAGTTTGTCACGCCATCCATCGGATGACACTGGGGAAAGCTCCAGGAAAAGATGGTATAACAATGGAAATACTGAGGGCTGGAGGTCATGAACTACGGAAAGCACTTGCAGAGTGCTTTGCCAGGCATGTAGAGATGCAAAAAATTCCTGACTGCTGGAAGGAGTCTACTACAGTTCTGCTGTACAAGAAGGGAGATCTCAAAAATTATAGCTCGATCTCAAAAATTATAGGCTGATTTGCCTATTATCGATTGTCTACAAGCTATCCATGAAAGTGATTACAAACCATCTTATGAGAACCTGAGATGAGCAACAGCTGTGAGAGCGGGCTGGCTTCAGAAGCCAGTACAGTACTACCGATCATATATTCACTCTTACTCAGGTCATCAAATGGTCAAGAGAATATAAATTTCCACGTGCGATCACGTTTGTGGATTATGAAAAAGCATTTGACAGTGTCAAAGTCAATGCAGTAATGCAAGTGATCAGTGCACAAGGAATCAACTCTGACTACACTGCACTGCTGAAAGAAGCAAATACCAACTGCTTCACAAATATTACTGTCTTCAAAACCGAAATACAAATACCAGTGGAGGAAGATGTAAAGCAAGGTGGTATGAGCTCACCTAAACTTTTCAATGCTTGCTTGGAAAATACCATGCGCAAATGTCCTGGGAAGACAGAATTGATATAAACAGAGGGAAGATAAACCATCTCAGATTTGTGGACAACGTTGTACCGATCACAAAGGATTGATTGATTGAATTATATTTCAAATTTCTATCACCGCCCATCTCTCCCGGAAAGGGGACTCTCGAAAGCTGCAAAAAATGCTTTGACAACTTGATGCCGAAAGCAGAAAAGTGGGTCTAAAGATGAATCTCACTAAAACAAACTATATGCAGACAGGGAACTTTCCAAAATTCCAAATGAGGCTTCAGAATCGAACTTATCGAAGAGGATGACCACTGTGTCTACCTGGGATGGCTAATCAAAATGAATAACGATCCAAGAGAAGAACTGCTTAGAATAAAGAAAGCTGGATGGGCTAGATACAGCTCCATTAGAGAAGTCTGAGAGAATGAGAAGATTGATGGAAAACTGTGTGCTAATCTTGTTAATTTGACTGTCCTATCAGTGGTGCTATATGGAAGGGAAGCATGGTTGTGAAGAAAGGCAGAAGAGGAAGAGCTTTCAAGAGCAGGAAGGGCTACGGAAGATCCATGCTGAAAGTTTCTCTCTGAGACCATGTCGCAAACGGCCAGATTAGAACACAAAGTGGAATAAATGATGTCGTTGAATACCGAAAACGAAAGCTACGCTGGGCACGGCATGTTGCACGCGTGTTGGATGGCTGTTGTACAACAGCAGTTGCCAAAGGGTATTGAAGAGAAGTAAAAAGACCTATCAGCCAAAGAGATGGGAAGATCCAGTAGTCAAGGACTTGGGCCAGACCTGGAGAAGAAAAGCCAGGAATCAAGACAAATGGAAAGGGGGTTGTGACCAGCTGGACACTGTACGGCTATAGTCTGGTCAATAAAGGTGATCGAGGTAATATAGTTTTATATGGTATAGTAAGAGCCAGGATGGTCTAGTGGTTAAGGCAGCGGGCTGGAAACCAGGAGACTGTGAGTTCTAGTCCCGCCTTAGGCATGAAGCTGGCTGGGTGACCTTGCGCCAGTCCCTCCCTCTCAGCCCAAGAGCCAATCAGGCGTAGTAGGAGAGTTCTAGTCCCGCCTTAGGCATGAAGCTGGCTGGGTGACCTTGGGCCAGTCCCTCTCTCTCAGCCCAACTCACCTCACAGGGTTCTTGTTGTGGGGAAAATAGGAGGAGGGCGGAGTATTTGGTATGTTTACCACCTTGAATTATTTATAAAAGTAATCATGGCAGGATAGAAAATAAACAAAGAAACAAACTAACAAATAAATAAGAACCCATGACAGGGAGCAACACCTAATCACAAGAATCCATCCTGGAGCAGGTAAAATTAATACTGCAAGAAGATTCTATTGGGGACATTTGGAATACGGCTTATTCGATTCATGCTTTACGAGAAAGATGCTGACATACAAACATTTTAATGCCATACTGCAAATGTCACTGTTTGGTTCTACTCCTGAAATCCTTAGCTATATAATTTTTTTAATGTTTCAAATGGTCCATGGTCTTGTAAATGAAATATTCGATTATGGGAATGAGCCAATGAATTCCAGAACAGTAAGATTCCCCAGGGCTTTCTTGACTCTTTTGAGACAATAGTCAAAGAGTGCAGAATGAAGCACCAGGTCTGACCCAGTGGAGGGAAGTTCCTGTCCCAACCTTGAGAGTGATCCAAGATTTAGCCTTTGATGTGGAACAGCCTGATGAATTTTGGACTGGCAGGCCCATTAGGAGCATCTTTCATTGGAGCCCTGCTGTGTGTCTTGAGGTTGGCAGAGGCTGCTTTCACACAACAACTTGAACCGTACAACAAATGGCCAATTACCAGATCAGCCTGAATTCACAAAAAATGCTAAGCCATTGAAAAATAACAAGGTTAAAGCGAGCCAAGCTTAGTGTTTTGTTTATACGCTGGATTCAGATCACATGCTAAGGCCAACTTGTGCACATGTGACCACGAGGATTTGCACTGACCTGTGGAAGCATCTTGCACAAGCACAGCCAGATTGCCATCTTGCTCGGCTGATGCTCCTGCCTGGGATGGTCAGGAATGGAAACTCAGGCAGCTGCGGAAGAAGCTGTGGAAGGCCCTTCAGGACCTGAGAGGGAGGCCTGTCCCCCCTGGGCACTGTGGACAACTGGTTGGGTTGTCTCTTTTCCTCCCCATGTCCCTTTTTCATCAAAACATTGTATTTCAGGCATTTTTATTCCATATTTTAATAATTTGTCTTTTAATATGTTTTCATTGATCATATGTGATCAAATTGTTGTTGACTCTTCACGACTCTGTTTTGAGTTGTAGTGTACAGGTATTTAATAAGTAATTTAGTACATATATGTGGGAACCTTCCTCGCTTAAGTATCTTTGGAATGGAAAAGAGAAGGACGTTCTGTATCCCCAGGAGAGAATAAATCTTCCCCTGGATTCAGAACCTGTCCTTCCAGCCCACCTTTGTGGCCCAGATGACTGCATCTGAGTTAATGGAGAAATCCTGGCCTGGGGGAGCTCCAGGATCTATCTGGCCAACTTCCACTGGGACAAAAGACTGATTGGGGAGGAAAAGCCAATTCAGAAGATCATAACGAGCTGATCCCAGTCCATTTTCTGAGAAGAAGACTTCATTTCCAGCACTGTTGTTGAACTGGACATTCTTCAAATAGGCCAGAATCTGAAAGAAAAGACACCCTTAGGAATTGGGCCAACTGCAAGTGAGACACTGTGGCTCTATCACTCCCTGGTGGCCCTTATCTTAGGAGATAAGTTGAATGTCTGTACTTGATAAATAGCTTTGTGATCAGGAGCAGCACCAAATCATAGGAATCCATCCTGGAGCATGTGAAATTAATCTCAGCAATGCAAGAAGATTCTATTATTGGATATTTGGATTATGGCTTATTTGATTCCACTTTTACCAGAAAGATACCAACATACAAAAATCTTAATGCCACACTGCAAACATGACTGTTTGGTTCTACTTCTGAAATCCTTAGCTAGTGCCTGCCCCAGTCTTGATAGGGATCAAGGGAGGTCCAAGATTGAGCCTTTGATGTGGAACAGCCTGACGAATTTTGGTCTAGGAGGCCCGTAGGACCACCTTTGCATGAAATTCCAGCTGTGCATGCTCACCTTCTCAGAGGCTGCTTTCACACGACAACTGGGACAGTACAAAAAATGGCTAATATCAGAACAGCCTGAGTTCACACAGTATGCTAGGCCATTGAAAAATAAGCAAGGCTAAAATGAGCCAAGCCTAGTGGTGGGCCTGTCCACCATGTTTATTATGGCCACTGGTTTGGTCATCTCTTTTCCTCCCCATGTCCCTTTTTCATCAAAACATCATATTTCATGCATTTTATTTCATACTTTAATCATTAGTACTTTTAGCTTGCTTGCTTGCTTATTTATTTATTTATTGTCTATCCTGCCTTTATTAGTTTTATAAATAATTCAAGGCAGGGAACATACCAAATACTCCTTCCTCCTCCTCTTTTCCCCACAGCAGCAACCCTGTCAGATGAGTTGGGCTGAGAGAGAGGGACTGGCCCAAGGTCACCCAGCCGGCTTTCGTGCCTAAGGCGGGACTCGAACTCACAGTCTCCTGGTTTCTAGCCTGGTGCCTTAACCACTAGACCAAACTGGGAACCTTCCTCACTAACGATCTTTGGAATGGACAAGAGAAAGACATTACCTGCCACGAGTGGACATGGGAGATCTTCTTTCCAAGCCTCATCAAGGCTGGTCGGGCTCCTGATCCATGCATTGCCTGTAGTGCGTGTGCCACAGAGTAAATGGCATTGTAGATGTTGTAACTTTCACCTGTCATGCTCTTTTCAAAAACGGAAGCTAACAGATTCTGGACATTCTCCTTCCCTGTACATTCTCCCCCTCCCTCTTCAGGGATTTCACCTGATTTCAGAAATTGGCAGTCAAAGACCTTTTCCCACCATGGAGGGAGAAAGACGTCTCCTTGGGGGTTCAAGGGGTCTAAAGACAGGATGAAATGCCTGAATTCTGATCTATCACCAGAGTGGTCCCTGAAATGCAAAGCACCATGGAACAACTTCAAGATCTGCCATGTTCTTTGAAATGCCATCACACTAACATCCCAATGGGAAGTCAGGATCCAGATTCTCCCAAATGATGTATTAGTCAATCGTTCATAAGAAAGCAGACGCATCGGTAAGATTTTCATTATACTGGAGTCTCCAAACAGAATAATCACTTCAGCTTTAAACCAAGATTTGGGAATCTGAAACAATTTCGACAGTTTATCAGCTCTTGTCAACAGGTTCTCAGATTCCAACAGTTTAACAACAGTAAAGAAGTTATAAGATTCCAACATTTCACTGAAGGCCAGGCAGATCTCCTTCGCCTTGAGCATTGGCACCAGGGATGAGATGAAACCTGCTCCTCTGTCGTCTTCGGGGGCCAGAAGCCCAACCCAGTTCCACTGGAAGTGCAGGAGCAGCTGGACTAAACCCACATACTGAGGAAGTTCCTTGGGATTAATCCGGAAGAAGGAAGGAAAAGCAGTTCTGCCTCCCTGAGTGACCTCAAAGCCAACACCAAGCTGGAGAAAGCAAGATGCTTTTTTACAACCATTTTTTGTAGACAAGGTCAAGTTTTATGATGGCTTTAAGTATATCCATCATATGATTTGTGGCCCTACCAGCTGGGCTGAAATAGAGGTAGCTTCACTCTGAGTGACGAGGTTAATCCTCCCACCCAAAGAAGACCCCCCAGTTGCATTTTATACCTGGCTGTCACAGGTGAGAAGCAAGGGAGCAAAACTGTACCCCAAAACCAAGTATAAACTGGATTAAAAGGGGATTACAAAGAATCAGTTAAGAAGGAATTTCTCTGGGAGTATTTCTGAAATATCTCATTATCTGTCCTTTGGGGTTATAATATTCTGACTCACGAAATACGAATATGAATTCAATTGTAGAATGGGGTCTCCAAGTCACGTACTCCTGATGTTGGAGTTGGACTCCGACTGGGCAAGTCCTCATGAGGAAACAGCCTTCTGACCTTATCTGGGCTGAGTTTGACTCTGTTACACCCAAGGAAGTGGGCAAGATCCTTATGTCTCTCAGTCTAGCCACCGGTTTTTTAGATCCTGGCCCCTCCTGCGTTATTAAAGCTGCCTGGAAGGTGACCACAGGGCGGGTTCATCTGGTGGTTTCAGCCTCTTTGAGAGAGGGGGTGATCCCATCAGACTTGGAGGAAGTGGTGGTCTGCCCCCTCCTCAAGAGGTCATTGATGGACCCTTCCCAGTTGTAGAATTATCAGCCACTTTCCAATCTCCCCTTTCTGGGATGGTTGTGGAAAAGGTGGTTGGATGATAGCGACAGAAGACCTTGGAGGACACAAATTATTTGGACCCGTTTCGGTCTGGCTTCAGACCAGGGTACAGTAGAGAGACAGCTTTGGTCCTGCTTACTGATAACCTCTGGCAGAGCCAGGATGAAGGTGGTGCCTCCACTCTAGTGCTCCTTGATCTCTCAGTGGCTTTTGATACTGTCAACCACAGGACCCTTCTGGACCTCTTTCAGGGGTCCGGAGTGGGAGGGACTGTCCTCCCGTGGTTCACCTCCTTCCTCAGTGGTCGGTTCCAGTCTGGGTTAATGGTGGGGAGGGATCATATCTCAGGCCCCTCATGTGTGGGGTTCCTCAGGGCTCGACGCTCTCTCCTCTCCTGTTCAACATCTACATGAAAACACTGGGGGACGTCATCCGCCAGTCTGAGGTGCGGTATCATCAGTATGCTAATGATACCCAGCCCTACATCTCCATGCACAGCAGCACAGGCGGAGCTGCCAATGTCTTGACCCAGTCTCTGGAGCCTGTTCAGGTCTGGATGGGGTAAAACAGACTTTGGCTCAATCCTAATAAGACTGAGTTGCTGTGCTCATTAGGATATGATAACGCTAGAACCACCCTGAAACAACGAATCTGGGATATAGATCTACAAACAAATTTAAGTAAGATGCTACACCCCAATATCTGCCAATTGCTTCCAGAAGGGTTCGTTCCAGGTTCTTATCTATCTTCTATTGTAATGTTGATGTTTTGTAAAGCTTCTACTTTAGCCAGGCTGGATGCAGTGCCCTCAGCAGTCCTCTTCGGATGTTTTAAGGGTACTCCCATGCACCTTTGACTATGTCCATGTGGAGACAGTTCAATAGAAACCCTAAGCTGTATGCAATTATATTGTTCCCTATATAAGGACTCTAGACAGAGCCCTATTTATCCATTACTGAAGAAATTTCCTGGTAGGGAGAGTGACTTCTACCTAATGCTACTTCTTTCAGATACGGACCCAGAAATATCTTCCCAGGTTTTCCAGTTTTGTGCTACCATCTGCCCAATACGCTGCACCATCACTAAGATTTGAAATCTTTAATATAGTATTTTATTTTCAACAAATTTTGGATCATAGTATATTGATTGCTTTTGTTTTTACATACATATATGTATTAATGTAAGATTGTTATTAGGTATAATTTTATTGTGTCTGGCCTTAGGGCTGTAATAAACATGATTGATTGGGTTGCTGTGGCTGTTGAACCCCCTGGGTCAGGGATGTTGCCATCTTTGGTCTTTGATGGGACTGCCCTTTCACAGTCAAGACTGGCGCACAAATTGGGGGTCCATCTCCACTCACAGCTTCTGTTCGGAGAGCAGGTGACTGCTGTGGCCAGGAGGTAAAGCTTGTGTGGCAGTTTGGCCCTTTTCTTGATCAGGAGAACTCATGCCCTGCTCACCTCATGCTAGGTTTATTGCAATACGATACATGTGGCTGCCCTTGAAGTCCAACCAGAAGCTACAGCTGGTTCAAAATGAAGCGGCCTTCTCTTCTGCCTCCTCTCTTCTGGCCTCACCCTCCGGACCAGCGATCCCCCAGAGATGAGGAGGGCACCCTCTCTGCTTGGGGTCCAGAAAGCCTTGAAAACCCAGCTTTGGTCCCAGCCCTGGGGTTGATGTTTGTCATTGTTTAATGGCCCCTGTTTTGTTTTGGTGATTTGGTTAGCAAAGTATTTTAGCCTAGGCTGCCTTTTGATCTCATGTTTCTTGCTGTTCCTATATTTTCTCTACTTTTGGACTCCACCCAGAGTTCACTAGAGTTGGGCAGGCAATGACTGTATATCAATAATAATAAATAAATAATGTGCGCCCATAGAACTTGGACTGGTCTTTGCTTTCTATGTTCAATTCTGTTCTGTGTCTGCCCCACACCGATATCCAATTGAAACCCCTTACCTGTGGGACCTTGAGGATGGTGAAGATGGGGGCCATCTGCCTTGAAGACTTGGAGTCACTGCCACCGATGACGGACAGCAGGGTGTCCTGCCTGTCACATTGATAACCTGGAACCATTCGGCCTCGTGTGGAGAGCAGAGAGAGGCTGTTCAAGGAGATCCTCCTCTCAGTCTGGCTATTGTCGTAGATGCTGAAGCCGAGTGTGACGTTGGGGAGGAGAACCAGGTCCTTGTTGACCTCTCTGACTGCAAATACCAAGGCCAGGAACTGCTGGTAGTTCTTGGGTATGACTCTACAATGAGAAAGACATCAGGAACATTACAGGAGAGGTGATGTGTGCTGATGGAGTTTGTTTTGCCTTTTTCTGATGTTCTCCTGGACTTTTGATTTTGTTCTGAGGCTTTGGGCAAAAACATCTGATTAAGAATGTTATCTGGAAGATACTCCTTTGAAACAGTGCTAGGGACTGAGAAGTACTACGTTTGAGAATCCAAACAGTCTCAAAATGTGAGTAATCTGTGGTCTAAGATATGTGTGTGTGTGCCTTTGAGTCAGTGTTGACTCCCAGTGACTGCCTGGAAAGGTCCTGCAGTTTCCTTGGCAAGATTTTGGAAGTGGTTTGCCATTGCCTTCTTCCTGGGACTGAGAGAGGGTGACTGGCCCAAGGTCACCCAGCTGGCCTTGTGCCTAAGGCGGGACTAGAACTCAGTGTCTCTCAGTGTCTAGCTCCATGCCTTTAACCACTACCCCACACTGGCTCTCAGGTAGCTGGCTCTAAGGTAGCTTCTGCAATACTCAACAAACCCCTGGTTCAGAAACATGGGAATGGGAATCCAAGGTGGTTTCTCAGAGGAGGATCACAGCTGAGCATTCAGGGCACATTCTTCGCACACAGAAAGCCAAGCTTTCAACCTCACAGCTCCTGCACTTGTCAATAATAAAGCCTCTTTGGGAAGCTGCCTCTGCCATTCAGTGCAAGCAAATGGAGCTGGGGAACAAGCCATGATGAAGGTATGTGATATCATAAGATGGTGAGAATCCATTGTTTCATATATTGGTTAATGCTACAGATTAAGGTTACTATGGTAACTAATCATTTTGGCACAGTGAAGAGGTTGAATTTAATTGTCCTCTTTTCAGGTGTTAATAGTTGAATTGCCTGAAGGGAGGGCAGTTTGCTTGTTAGTTTTCAGTTCCTTCTCTTTAGGCTTGTAGAGAGTAAGCAGCTCTCAGAGAGCCTGTGAGAATGCAGAAGCCTGTAAATATATTTTTGTGCTTTCTGTAAATAAATTTATTTTTATAGAAATGCCTCGTGTGTGACTTTTCTGCTCTCTCCTGGGCCATGTGCTTTCTTGCACTCTGCCAACAACCATTACAGGTGCTTTGAAGCCGGTCTCTCCCCAGGAGCTGGTATTTAGAGCCTGCTTCCTGGGTGCTGCCCTTTTTGAACAGCCCATGATATCCATCTCCTCCACAAATCGATCCACCCCACTGAAAAACCATCCACACAAAAGGTTGGGGCAAGTCCCACCACTTAACTGGATCTGGTTTTTCAAGAAGGGCTTCCTTGTATTGGTTTTGAATCTTTTTGCCTTTAGCCTGAAGGAATTTTTCAGAAACTAGAGAAACCTTCCTCTTACTCCTCATCCACCCTCTTTCTTACCCCTGTACCAGCCCCCTCTTCTTCCCTCTGCTCTGGTGGCTGCCTTCTTTCCCAATCACCGCACTGGATCCCCAGTCTATTTGCTTGTCCCCTCAAGCAGCTTTGTCAGCTCGGATAACCCTCGCTCTTCCCAATATTCCAGCAGGGGCCACAGAATCCGTTTACTGAAGGCTGTTATAGGAGCACTACGGATCCCCAAACTGAGTTGCCTTTTCTTCCTGCACCTCCACCCTGTAAACAGACTGGCTTTTTCTTTGAGTTTTCCCCCATCACTTTCTGTCCAAATTAATGTGAAATCAACTTCTTCACTAGGTCACCCAAGTTTAGGAGCTATTCTGCCTCCTCTCTTTTGAAGCTGTCTATCATCTTCCTGCTGAAGTCCTGAGAAAGTGGAACATTCTGAACTATTTTGTGAGCTTGGCTCTTTATCGAGAAAGGCACCAAAGCTCCTGAACTGTGCCTGCACATTGCAAACATCACCAGAACAAGAATCTCTGAAAGGAGTCCCTGAATCCCCAAAAAAGCAGGCATCCTCTGCCCCTTCCCCCTCCAGCTCAAACTTACGTATATGTGGTGTCCGACAGGAATGGGTCTTTCTGAAAGTCTAGCAACAAAGAGGAAATCAAGATTCTCAGGGGCAAATTGCCCCCAATAATGAGATCGCCAGGCCTGTAGTGGTCCTCCAGAGTCTGCAAAGGGTTCCTCAGTACACATATGGTTTGTGTTATCTTATGAGTCATTGAGGGCAGGAGCCAGATGAGGAGCAGCCAGTGAGGCAGGCCAATCATTTTTCATTCTCCTCGCCTTCATACCTCGGTAAAAATCAAGGCTTGTTCAGATCCTCCATAAAAAGAGGCAGGCTCTGCCTCTTACATGTGCTCGAGGCCAAATTATATCAAGCATGCTTCGACTTAGGTGTGTTTGAGCTGAGACCAAAGAGAAAACTGAGTCTGGTCCCTCGAAGGAAATCACCTCCTTGCAAAACAAGCTATGGTGACCCATCAGGCCCCCTTTGGGAGAGCTCAGAGCAGATTTATTTTAAGCAGGTTTTCACTTGGATGTCTTTTGTGGGTAAAAATCCAGAGGGGATACATGAAGAATGATAAATCCAGGGACGAGCAATTTTTTATTCACTTAGCAAAAGATTTTGTTCACATGCCAGGAGGTTAAAAAACATGTTTGTGTCTCTGGTTGCTGACCCAGGGGGCAGATGGACTGGAGAGCCAGGGAGCAGCCGACTGTTTCTCCAATGGGAAACTGAGCACCCGCAGCCAGGATGGCATCCGGCCTCTGCCATAGTCTGCTGAGGTGGAGGGAGGGCGAAGGGCCACAAGGGCAGCATGGTAGACAGCTGGGCCCTTGGACGTGGGAGCAATAATGCTGTGTTTGGATGGAACAAGTGGCTTATTTATACTCCCCTGGCAGGAGATGACCTTGGAAGCTAATTTCTCCTATAGACCAACAACAACAATAATGATAATTTATTAAACTTGTATTCCACCTGACTCTCAATGACTCTGGGAAGCTCACAACCATCAAACAAAGAAATTACAATAAAATCAATAAAGCATAAAAATCAATATAAAAATGGAGAGGCAGGGTGCTCACTCAGGTGCAAGGCTAATTTGAACCCTGCTGGAGGGTTCCTGTGAGCCCCATTAGGTGGGTCTGACCAGAAAATCAACTCTGTGAGAAGACCAGAACTAGGCTTTCTTGAGAGTGGCTATAGAACGGGATCTTTCCAATCAGATTGTGCTGCATCTCCCCTCCTTCTTATGCCCCAGTGAATCTGCCTGATCCGCTCCCGAATATTAACTTTCTTCCCAGGACTTAAGGAACGTTTCAGCCCCCTTTGCCTAGCAATGGTTCTTGCATGCTTCTGTCAAGGTCACCTCCCTTGTTATCTTCCGTTGTCTAACAACTGGGTGGAGCCAGAGAAGTGAGCCTGCGATACGTCCTCAGAACTTCCAGCTGGAGAGGAAAGAAAACCATCAACCATGGTGTCCTGGACTGGCTGCAGAGAGTGAGAGTGGAGTGCATGAGGCCACGTGGTTCTCCTCCTCTCTCTGAAGCTGGTTTCAGTCAGACAGGAGATGTTGGGCCAGAAACCCGTGATTTTCAGGGTGCCTCAGGCTGGGTGTTCTCTTCCCTCCTGCCAGGAGTGTTCTCTTCCCTCCTGTGCAAAGGAGGCTGCCTGGAGTTCATCAGCTGGCTTGAGGTCAGGTATCATTGCTACACTGACGATACTCCATTGTAAATCTCAACGCCCAGCCAACCAAGCAATTTTTATTTATTTCTCAAATTTGTACCACCACCCATCTCCCCCCAAGCTATGCTGTCAAGGTCATATTCCGGTGCCAGGGGGCTGGGTGGGGCAGAAGAGGCTCAAACCCGGTCCTAGGCTGTGGGTGCTTGGTCCTCCCTGTGGAGAATTTTCCATCATTGCTCCCAAATGGGGTTCCATGGCCACACTTGGGACTGATGCAAAACCTGTTGGGTCTTCCTGGACTCTCAGTTCCTGCTTGAAGAGCAGATGGCAGCTGTGACCAGAAAGGCCTTTGCACAGGTTCAGCTTGTGAAACAGGTGTGCCTGTCCTGGATCAAGAGGCTCTCCTCACGGTGCCTCCTGCCTTGGCCACCTCCCACTGGATTCTTGCAACGGGCTCTCTGTGGGACTGCCTTTGAAGGGCAGTGCTGTAAGATGGGCAGCCATACAAATCTTGTAATGGAGCCCCAGTGTCAAAGCAATATGATTTGCCTGGCACAACCTGTTTTAACAAACCTGTAGAGGTTTCTGGTTATCACCTTCTTCATTTCTTGGTGCTTGCAAACCCAACATGTGCTTATATTTTGTAGGATTGCTCCAGGTATTATTTATTTATTGTTCACACTTATATTCTGCCCCCCCCATCTCACACAAGGCAGCTCTACAGATAGACCACATTTATTTTGCCGTTCAAGCAGCCTTACAATTTGATCACATTTTCAACCAGTGATAAAATGAGAGAAGGGTTGTCCGTGTAAGAATCGGTTTTCAAGAGCGCCTTTGCCCTGCTCTTTTTACTCCACAGTGAGCCCTTGCGCTGTGTGGTGGTGGCAGCTTCGACCTCTCATCTTCAGAGACTGATGGCAGCTGTTCCTGTTGATCACTGCACGGTCCCGCCTAGGCTGCCTGCAAGTCCTCAGGCAGCAATTAATCCGGTAACTCCAGAGCAGGCTGCCAATTGTTGGTCTCCTCATCTGAGTCTGAGCTTGCCATGAGAGGCAGGACTAATTTGATTGGTCCACCATGGTCTACACCAGTACCTGTTGGACCCTATCGGGTTCCAAATCATGGAGCTTGGGGTTGTTGCTGAAGGTCTGGTGCAACATTCGACTGAGGCCCTAGTTGCCACCTATAATTGGAAGGTGGCTGGTCCTTGGACCAGATTACAGTTCTGTGGCCTCTCTCCTACTGTGGATCCCCAGGTCCCCTTGGCTTACAGAGAGGCTGAGGGAGATAAAATGTGAGGTGGTGCCTAGAACCGCACTGGAGGAGGAGGGGAAAAACCCATTGAGCACTGGCTAGAGCCGCTGTCAAGGCCTACTTTGTGCAATAAGGGTGGCAGAACACCAGCATTACCTGGCTCCACACCTCTGCTCCGGGCCAAGCAAGTGAAGGGGAGGGAGTCTGGTCTTGGGGTCTGGGGACTGTGAGGGTGTTGATGGGAAAGAACAGGGCTCAGCACAACTCCAGAAAAACTGGGTGGCTTTGGGATTTAGGGCCCTTGGGATCCAGTTATTTCATATCTTTGGTTCTGGATGGGGTCACACTATGTCAAATGGAACAGGTACACAATTGGGCTGATTTAGTAAGAAAGGCTGGAAAAGGAGGGTGTGGATGTCCAATCTGGGATCCTGGGGGAAAAATCTGGCTGGCCTGGGTGGCAGGGATAGCCATTCTCCTTCCTGATGGGCAGTCATCACAGCCTGTAATGGGCATAATTAGCAACATCTTAAGTTGAGTGGTAAGAACCCCAGATCAGTTGCTCAAGGTCAGAAGAACTGCAAATGGTGAAGAGGAAATTTTAAGGCAACTACACAAAGCAGAGATGAGGCAGGCCCCCACTCTCCCAGCCTTCAGAGAGGGAGTTAAGACCTGGCTATGCCCCATCGCTTTGGGTGAGAGAAGGGATACTTGATCGTGGAGGTGGCTGGTACTGTGATGCAGCCTGGTAAATTTCATTAAGACCATCTTGGACTTCATATTTTATATGTTACATTATGCATTTTAATATTTTTCCACATTTATATTTTATAATCAATCATTGATGAATCTTCATTCTTTTATTCATTGTAAACTGCCCAGAGTCATCATTGCACAAGATTGGCAGGGGAGAAATCTAATCAATCAATCAATCAATCAATCAATCAACCAACGTTGATCTCTTCAGGATTGAAAGGAGGGAGATTTAAGGCTAAACTGAGTTCATTCAGGTTAAAATGTTTGTATGTTTGAATAAAGTTTAAAGGTTCTGGCAGACCTTTCTAAGTAGGTCACATGGTTAGAGTTGGATAGAGTCAGCAAAAACAGGAAAGCCTCAGTGTCCTTTTTAGCTAGTATGTGCGTGTTTTGTTTGGACATGCTTGGGGTGGAAAGGTCTGTATTATTCTGTATAATTGTGACTAAATCACTTAACGTTGCTATGGCATAAATGACAGGCACACCTTCAGATGGGTGCTGCATGGGAAACTCTGTGTATGTTTAGAGGACAAAAAGTCACCCTTCAGCTGTAGCTCTTGGGTCAGTTTTTTGGTTACAGCAGGTCCCAAAATTTTTTGATTATGTCCAAAATTCTACCAGGGTCATTGCTTAGAGAAACTAAGCAGCGTAAGTTGACTGATTACTTGTTACATTTCCTACTTAATTTTCCTCATCAGGTGACTTCTGCTGTTCAGATCTGGCCTCAGTACTATAACGTACCATTTGGGGAGAAAGATGCAACCCAGGAGACCGGCCGCAGAGGTCAAGATGGAGAAGACCTCCACGGCCACCATGGACTTCCCTTTGGTGCTCACGTACATTGGGAGGAAGGAGATACAAACGCTGCAAAAGACCAGCATGCTAAAAGTGATGAACTTGGCATCGTTAAAGCTGTCAGGCAGTTTCCTAGCCAGAAAGGCCACCATAAAGCTGACGAGACTCAGGAGGCCCATGTAGCACAGAACAGCATAAAACATGGTGGTCATGTTTGTTTTTTCTCAGCAGATGAACCTGGCAAGCAGAAAATGAAGAAGAGCAACACAATCCTTCTGACTGGCAGGGCTAAGATCCTTTGACTGCAGGGGTTGCATGTGATTGCCCATTGGTTCATTCATTCATTGATTTGTTCATTCAGGAAGAACATGATCTCTGCCAGGGGAGAACCATCCTCATCTTCCTTTGTTTTTATAGCTGCAAAATTGTCATAAACACAGGGCTGCACTAGGAAGATGGGCTAAGGCTAGACTTTCCCACTGTCCTAGAAGACTGGAGAAGCCACCACCACAATCCTGAAGAACTGCTGCCAGTTGCTTAAAACTGCTGCCTCCAGGGGGCCACTCTTTAATGTTCTGAATTATTTTCATCATGTTTATTTGCTCAACAGGTTTGCTACACCCTGCTCTCTTTCACTCCTCCCCCTGCAGCCATGCCAGATCCCTCATTCCTGTTTGAGGATCTTCTTGAGCAACTTGCCTGTTTGATTAGAAATTGTCCCTTCTGGGCAAGAAATACATCCATAGCAACAAACGGGATTCTCTTCCACAACCTCCCTGGCTTGTCCTGGAAGGCAGCGCTTCACACACCGGGAGAAAGGCTTTGTCTGAAACGAGAGAGGATAGCTTGGAAAGGAAAAGATTAGCAACATTCAGCTTGGTTACAGGCTCTGTATAAAATGAGCCCAGTTTGCCCCTTCCTCTTCATTCTGATGGGAGTTTGCAGCGCAACAGCCTGTTCCCTCCTCTCAGTTTTCCTTAACCCTGGAAGCAGCTTCTGGTCCCCACCTGGTTTGCCCACACAATGGCATCAGGGTCGATGCTGAAACCTGCAGCCGAAGGAGCCTCCAGATCAACCCATCCAACTTTCTGTCGAGCGATTGTCTCATTTGCAAAGACGGCCCAGTTCAGAATATCAAATCCTGCATATTTCATCCCAGTTTCTGAAAAGGAGACTTCATCCCCAGCGGTGTTATTAAAGCAGATGTTTCTTGAGAAGGTGTGGATCGGAAATGGCAAAAGAAGCAAGCAAGCAAGCAAACAATCAGAAAGTCCATCAAAATGAGAAGAGTCGATATAAAGAGATTTTAAATTGCAAAATGTGGAATCAATGTTTTTCTGAATAACTGGGATGAGACAGAGATGAGGTTGTCCATTTTTAAAGTTGAACAACCCAGCATTTACGCAATAGGCTTTTTACATGCAATATGTTTATACTTTTAGTTTGTTATACACTGCTGCAGAACTGCAATACCAAGTGTGCTGTTATTTGATGGAGAAAAGAATATTTGATGAATAAATGGGCAGACATATTTCGCATTAAGAAAAAATAATTCCCCATAAATGGGAGTTTGAAGGGCGAGAAATATCCCTCTACTGAAATGCGATTTCATTCAGTTTCTAAAATATGATATGTTGTTATACCAGAGTCATAACTGAGCTGTAAACTGAGGCAAAGTTCCATTTCTGGAGCTGCTACAAATTCAGCTTCAAGCACTGGAGCTACAAATCACTGCAAGGGAAAAAGAGGCGCTCCGGAAAACTCAGTGTCTTGACCCCGTTGCAAGGCACAAAGAGCCTCACAACGTGGATCATGATCATTAAGAGAGAGAGGAAGGAGATAATTAAATCAGCGCTTAAACCAAGCACCCAAAGCACCTACACCCATGGAATCATATGCAGCTGAATAGAAGGACTTCAGATAAGCAGCGATAAGCCGCACCTGGTGCCCTGGAGGACACACCCGACCCAAGAGGACAAGAACAGCCACTGGGGAAACGCCCAAACAGCCATCAAGAAACCCATCAAGGCGGATTGGGGACAATGAAGGGTGGAGGAGCACGGGACCCCGCAAGAGGGTATATACAGGGCACCTCACCACCACACCCCCGTTCCCATTTTTCTTTCTGTCAGAACCGTTTCAATAAACCGGAAATCCTTAATCCCTATTAAGTGAGTCCGTGTCTTATTCGGAGCGAGGCTGACCCTGACACTCAGCTTAATAAAACTCCTGTGCCAGGCAACTTCTCTGCAAAATCTTACTGGTTAAGCTGTCAACCCAAGTAATGAATGAGATACGTCAATGTTGCATGTTGCTGCAATCTTGGCAGGTGGAGCTCAAATCCTTCACTGCTACAGAAGGTCCCATCGCATTGTTGACAGTGGATTTTTAGGAAATCATAGCCAAGAGATTAGGTGAGAGAAAAGCAGATCTGATTCACTGAGATCAGTCCAAATGTGTTCCCAGAAGGGAAAGGAAAGAGCACCAAGGGCGGTGGATGGTATCAGTTCTAACCATTCTAGAGGTAAGAAAGCACCTCTGATCTTTTCGATGCTGAGAAGGCTTTTGACTGGTGGAATGGCCTTATTGCGTCAGAGGGTCCAGCTGTCCCCATGGCCTTCAAGTTCGGGGGGGGGGGAGAAAACAAGAAGGACCCTTGCAGCAGTCACTGTGGGTCCGTCTTGTTTTCTCCCCCTACCCCCATGAACTTGAAGGCCGTGGGAGCAGCTGGACCATCCTGTGCTGCAACAATAACCGGAGGGTCCTGCTACTTTAGCACCTGGGGGAGGTCACATTTGTGTCTGGGGCAGAAGGAGAACAGCAGGCAGCCGATGAGAGATGGGGAACTGCCAGAAGAGAGGTGACTCAGTGCAGTGTTGAGGGAGCAAGTGATGGGGCAGGAAAATCAGGCTGGAATTCAGACCCAGAAGCAGCCAAAAGCAGGGTGGCAGGGCTCAGCAGAAATTTCCTCCAGAAATGCCAATACCCACCCAGAAGGTGAATGGTGAACCTTATTTCTCATCAGAAAAGAAGCCAAAAATACGGTTAAGTGGCTTTGACTCTGAGCAATGTGGCATGAAAGAAAAGGGGTGGGACGGAGCTGTCCCCTTTCTCATTTATGATTAAGTGAGGCATTAGAACCATTGGCAGATGCAGTTTGCCATGAGGTAAAAATGTGGGTTTAAAAATGGCTGCTGGGGAACCAGTTTAAATTGTAGGCTGATGAAACAGTTCAGTGATTGTTTAAATATCATCTTTTTGCTTAGTCAGCCTAGAGACTCAGTTAAAAAAGTGATTGATTGAACTAAATAATACGGAGCAAATTTGCAACTTCTGATGAACCTTTAAATAATACTTCAAGAAATTAATTTCTTATTTCAATGTATACCTGTGAGATTTGTTGATGCACAACCAACCATTTAATAGTGATATAAATAGGTTTATTTGAGAGGTAGCTTCACTGCTTTTTGATGGTCTCTGTTGGCTACAGTATCCAATACTGTTTTTTTGGAAGAAAATCTTAGAATAGGTTTTCATCAATGGAAGCTTTGCAGTTCTTAAAGATTTTAGGATTTGGTGGTAAATAAACCAGGGTGGAAAAGGGACTTGAACATGGAGCAAAGTGCTTAATGGATTTCAATATTTACAGGCGAGCGTTATACTGCGTGCAAACATGCAGAAACATGGATGATATGTGTGAGCCTCAAAAGAATCAAAAGGTTGCAGTGGAACCATTTAGATATTTATTAGGACCCAAATTTATAAAGTGCTGAAAAAAAAAATACTGAGAACCTGACCAAGGTAAAGATTGCAAAGTTAACGTGGATTGAACTATCGAAATACAGCAATGGGAATTTCACTGGAAAACTCAATCAAGTCTACAGCAACCGGCATCGTTAGAGAAAAACAGTATAAGACTCTGTTCAGCTATGATGGCTAAAATGGAAATGGAATAAAGAAGCGGGAATGCTTCCACATTTCTGGTGGCAATACCAAGAAGCTCCACCATTTTGGAAAGCGATACATCTAAAAGTGCAACAAATTCTAGTTTTGCCTTAAATACTCACCATCCCATGAAATCTTATTGACTAACAATAGTTTGTGGATGAACATGATTTGTTCTCCCAGTGGCAAGAGACGAATCTGCCAAATATCGGAAATGTCCCAGTTCAGCTTCCCCAGAAGACGGGCAGCTGAAATTAGGGGAGGGGGCTTCCATCTCTAGAACCACAACCCAGAGCAGTAGAGTTGGGGACCCTATTAGGACAGATGACTTTTCTCCCACATTCAAATGATGGCTTTATTTCATGTTCTCATTACGTACCTTATTGCTCAGACTTGTTTACTAGTGAAACAGATCTTGCCCCAAATCTCAATGTTCAGTGAATTTCAAGGGGATCAAATAGATGTGCTTTGGACAATTTGGATTTCTCTTATGAAACTCGTGTTGACAAGCAGAGAAAATTCTGTAAATCTCAAGGTGGGTATCAGATTTAAATAAAGGGGAAAAAAAATTGTTAGGGGAAAGGCAAGGCAGTCGAGATCACAGGGACGGGGTTCTGAATACTAAAACAGCATAAAGTGAATGTATCCCAAGAGGAAGAAGAATTCCTTGTCCAGAAAGGAAGATCTGAGGGTGAGGGATACCTGCCGGGGCTTCCTCCAGAGTAGGTGTGGCTTCTTTCTGTCCCTCTTCAATCCCTGTTGTGATTCCCACGTATCCGCAGCATGTAATGCGTGTGCAACAGAATAGACAGCGTTGTAGATGCTGTGGCTGAAACCGGTCATCTTCTCATCAAAGACGGAGGCCGGTAGGGCGTCCAGGTTCTCCTCCCCTGTGCAAATCCTTCTGCCCTCAGCTGAGGCCAGACCTGCCTTCACAACCTCACAGTCAAATGCGACTTCCCACCAGCGGGGGAGAAAGACGTCTCCACGTGGCCCGTGTGGATTCAGAGCCCAGAGATAATTCCTGAATCCTGGCACCAGCTTTGTGTGGACTGTGAAGGACAAAGCTCCTTGGAGGGACTTCAGTTTCCACCACTCGTAGTGATAGCCAACAGCGGAAAATTCCCACCGCGTAGTCAGGATCCAAACCTTTCCAGAAGGAGTGTGGTTCTCCTCTTCATAAAAGGAGAGGGATGCTATCAGGCTTTGCAGCGTATTTGAGTCCCCTGAGACAATCACAACCTGAGCATCACTGTTCATAATTGTACAAAGCACATCTATCTGATCCTCTTGCAATTCACTGAACATTGTGATTCGGGGCAAGATCTGCTTCACAAAATGTATGCAAATGTCATTCTGGGCAAGACTGACTTTCAAAATCCGGATGAAATGTTCGCCGCTCTCTGATTTCTGCACAACAATCCCAATCCAGTTCCATTGGAAATATAGAAGCAGCTGGACAATTGCTGCATTCTGTAGCTGATACTGAGGATCGATCTGGTAGAAGGTGGGGAACCGGCTCTTATCGCTCAAAACCGGGTCAGCGAAGCGGTAACCTAGCTGAAGGGAGGGTAGAGATGGAGGAGAGGGGAAGAACGAAGCGAGGCAAAAGGAACCTGCAATTTCTGTGACTGACCTCCGACCACCCAGCCCTGCACGGCGTCCCATCCTAGAGCCCCCATCGTGGCACCTCCATGATGTGTTCCCTCCCGGTCACAGAATTGGCTCTGGGGCGTGTTGGCAGTAAAGGGCAGAACTTACAACATTATGTCTGCATTCCCCCTTTCATCCGGTTATGTGTCCAAGTACCTGAGGAATCTTGAAATTGCCAAAGATGGCTGCCATCTGGTAGGAGATCCTGGAGTTGAGACCCCCAAGGACAGAGAGCAGGTTCTCCCGTGCGTCACACTGATAGTTGGGAAATGCTTTTCCCCGGCTGGAGAGCAGAGACAGGCTGACATCTTGGGCCATGCTGGCATACTGGTTCTCTTCGTAGATGCGGAAGCCCAGCGTGATGTTGGGGAGGAGCCGTGGATCCTTGTTGACCTCCTGGACGGCAAATGCCAAGGCCAGGATGTGCTGGTAGTTCTTGGGAATAGGTCTTCGTTGCAAGGGTTTGAGGAGAAAAATTAGACAGGAGCAGGAGGGAGGATTTTATTTGGTTAAGAAAGCATTACCAAAATTCTCGGAGTTAATCATAAAACAGATAAATACAAATTAGTTGATTTATCTTACTGCTGTCAGAAAACAGTGTTCTTGTCAATCGCTTGATCATGACACTATTAATCAGATCCAGCCTTTGCACACTGACAAGTCCTGCTTTACATTCTCAAGCAAATTTCCCAATCTGGCATCCTTCACCTATCGTACCATCAGAGTCATTTTGAATTGGGTTGATTTATAAATCCAATCAATTAGATTTCAGTGAATTGCAGTGAATTAAATTGAGTGCTTGGCCAGCTTGACTTTTGCTGGCTTGCAGTGGTTAAATTGATACATCTGGATGGCCCCCAGTTAGGAAGTGCATGTTTAATTCCTGGAAACATGGAACTGTTTCTCCTTACAGCAGTGAGTGAGATCAGCTGAGCTGGCCTGGTGATTGTCACAGAAGTTCACTCCCCTTACACAGAAGTACCCAGGACTGATAGGAGATTGGTGGTGAGCCAGACTCGGTGGGACAAAAGAGAGACCTTCTCTATGTGGAATGTAATGAGACCCTGAAGCACGGTCTTACAGGCCAAAGGAATATTGAGATGGGAAGATGAATTTAGCCCAGCCGTAAGAGAGAGGACCCTAGCATTATTGCCCCTCAAATTCAGCCAAAATTGGCTTCTCCGCAGCATGTACCCTGCCTTGAGGAACACGGAGAAAAGGCTGACTTTTTGTGACAAGCTGTTCTTCCCCAGGGAAGAGCCAGAGGACTTGAGGAGGGGATTAGAGGATCACCAAGGAGAATCAATGGCCCCTAATCAGGAAGGGTGTAGATCAACAGAGGCTGGGTGGGGTTTACGTCTGCCCCATCTTCAAGCCTGCCCTTTCCACGTTGCCCTGAGAGAAAAGACAGTCAAGGACACACTTACAGCGAAAGGACGTCCCAGTCCAGGGGAGGCTCACGTAAAGGAAGCTGCGGGACCACAATAATGGAGAGAGGGAGGTTGCCACCAAGAATGGGATCTCCAGGCCTGTGATAGTCTTCTGGCACTTGGAAAGGTCTCCTCCACAAGCAGTCTGGCCTCCGGTCCATCTCGACGGCTGCAGGCAAGGTCCAAAGCAAGGCCAACAGCCACATCATTGGCCAGAGAAAGAGACCTTCTTCCTCGAGCAAGCCGACGGAGGGTGTTGCGGGGAACGTGGTGCTCTGGTGACCTCAGAGGGCTCAACTGGGGCTTTAAGCCTTCAGGATAAGCATTCCTCTAAGCTCCAACTCTAAAGGGACCCAGCTCTGTTATTCAGAGTGTGCTGGATAAAGATGTTTTGACTGGTCCCAAACCTCTTTATGTATAGGGAGGGTTGATCTCTGGACATCCACCCAGGGGAAGTAAGGCTTGCTAGTCTTTTATTAATAATCCCAGGAGAGCAAAATCACCCTCCTCCTCATCCATGTGGAGTTCCTGCCATCAAGCAGGGTCTTACCGGGCCACCCAGAAGCGTCGGGGATTGGAGACCCTTCTGGGCACCGGCTCCATCAGGGACGGTTTCAGTCCACGGTGGGGGAGATGAGAGGTCGGCCTGGTGGGCTCTGATACGTGGGGTGCTGCCGGGTTGGCCCTCTGCCCCTCTCAGCGTATCTCTAAGCATTCTTGTAAGGACCTGAAACATCCAAGAGACTATCACACAAGGTTGTCTTCCTTCCTCTCCGCCCAATACCGAACAGTTTGCCAACGATGCCGTTTACTCCCATCCATCCCTCCATCCTCATAATAATCTGGCAGGATGAGTAACAGCAGGGACAGGAGAAGACCCCTTAATATTCACCTCACATGATCTTATTCATTAATGAAGTAGGTTTATCTAATCATAATGAAGGGAACACTGTGCATCATTTGAACTCTTGCATTAAAAATATACAGTGAGAAAGATTTGAGTGAAAAAGCTAGTAGAGAATTCTGCAAAGCCCAGGAGCCCATGTGCACAAGGATGCTTAGAACATTGATGTTCCTTGATTATTTCTGGATGAATTTTCTATGCCACTGGAACTGCAACGCAATGTGACCCTTCTTTCAAAGACTCTCCCTGCTATACAACAGGCCCCATGACAATTTTTGCCAAGATAGAGGAAACTGCCAGGGAAAAGAGAGTGGCAAAGGCAGTTTGTCAGAGGAGACAGCTGAGCTTCCCAGGTCGACCAACGAAGAGGAAGGAGCAGAGGAGGCAGAGCAGGAGGGAGACCAGGAGGATGTAGGTGAGATCTCGGTTGTTGGCCTTGACGATCGGTGTGTCGCGATGCTTAAGGAAAATGGCCAGGACTGCAGAAGTGATCACAGAGAGAGAAAGAGTCAGAGAAGCTAAAGTGCACCCCAGGGTCTCTTGATAGGAAAGGAAGTGGATCTTCTTGGCCATGCAGCGATCTTTGCCCTTGTGAGGGTACTGGTCTTCTGGGCAGGGGTCACAGCGAGCTGCATCTGCAATCAGGAGTCTTTGTCTAAGCATTTCAGATGTATCTGCTGTGAGAAAGTTCTCTCCCACCAGGTGTCTCAGGGGTGACATGACTGTTCCCTTTCTGCAGCAGCCAACTCCCAGATGGTGATGGAATGACCTACGGTGCAAATTTTGGTGCCCCAAAAGGACAAAGCATCCTTGTTGAAGAAGATTAATCTAGGGAGTTCTGAAAATGGTCTGTGCTCTAAGATTGATCTATGAAGTCTGCTATGGAGGAAAACCTTCCCAGGAACACTGCTCTTTGGGGTTCGTCTTCATTATCTGTTGGCATGTGCTAAGTTGGTATAGAGAGAGAGAGAGAGAGAGAGAATGAGAAGGGAGGTGGGAGAGGGAAGGGGCTCTCTGCCTGATCAAAAAGAGATTCATGGGGAAATTGGCTTCAGGAGGGAGGGAGGAAAGAAGGATCCAGAGGCACAATAACAGCGAGAGCTCTCTGGCTCCATTGCTCTGCTTTGTGTTTCAAATCAGTTTTTCCCATCACTCATCCAGATTTTTTTGCAGGGAGGGTTTAACAGATATAGGTAGGTGGATCTCCTGTATCTCTGACAGGTGGATCAGTTTCGAAGATCGGGTGGCAGTCATGGCCAGAAGGGCCTTTGCTGAACTTGTGTTGTGCACCAGTTGTGCCCCTTCCTGGATCGGGAAGCCCTCTGGTCAGTCACTCATGCCCCAGTCATCTCCCGTGTTGTGGTGGGTTTTGGCAGTGCCGCTGGTTCTCAGGAAGGAGGGAGCACATTCCAGGAAAGGGAAAGAGATAAGACGAAACATAGTCCAGGGGCAGTTGTGGGAAAACCCAGAGATTCAGAATAGCCCCACCCTAGGGCTTTCCCAGGTGATTTCCCCTTATGTTCTGTAGAGCTGCTTTAGTCTAGCAAGATTCTGTCTATACAGTGTGAGCAAATGAAGAACTGAAGTTTGACTGGATCGATGCTTGGTTGTTCTTGGGCTGGGCCTGCCATGTATACAGTAGACTACGGCAGTGCTCTCTAGATGGGGCTACCCTTGAAGAGTATCCAGATGCTGCAGCTGGTTCAAAATGCAGTCACCTGAGCAATTTGGGGTGCCTTAAAGATTGCACATGTAACACCTTTGCTGCAGAACCTGCATTGGGTGCCAGTTTGCCTCCAGATCCAAATCAAGGTGTTGGCAATCACCTTTAAAGCCCTAGATGGCATGGGTCCAGGTTATCTGAGGGATCGTCTTACCCCCATTACATCAACCCATTCCACCTTTTCAGGCAGAGAGGGCATGTTATGGAAGCATCCATGAAAGATTGTCAATTGGCAGGACTCAGGAAGAGAGCCTGCTCTGCTGTGGCTCCTGCCCTATGGAACACTCTTCCCCAGAAGTCAGGCAGGCCCCTACTCTCCCAGCCTTCTGGAAAGGGGTGAGGACCTGGCTCTGCCATCTTGCTCAGGGCATGAGGAGGGGTAATCAATCCTGGAGTTTTTTAGCACCTTGAAGAGGCTCCCATGAATTTAATGAATTTAAATTAAGAATTTTTCCATCTCAATCTTGGATTTTATATTTATATTTTTAATTAATATTGTTTTTATTGTATTTTACGATTTATTTTTTCTAGTTTTAGTGTAAACCGCTAAGAGTCACTGTTTGAGTGAGATGGGTGGTGATGAAATTTGAAATATAAATAGATACATTTTTTCTGGAGATTGATATTCCTGACAGAAGAAACATGTGATAAAAAATTAAAATTAAGGCTTGAAGCCCAACCACACCACACTCCTCATTCAGGGGAACAATCAGTAGTTGGTTTTCCCAGTGGTACGTTACGGTAGGAGTCGGGAGGCTAGTAGGGAACCCATCCATTGTGCCGTGAAACTACCCTCTATTAAATTGCTGTGGAGTGGGAAAGGCAGCCTTTGCAGGCAAGACAGTTTATTTATTTGTTTATTTCTTAAATTTCTTTGCCACCCATCTCACATACGACAACTCTGGATGGCTTACAAAAACTAAAAACAATATAAAGCATATAAATATAATATAAATATCAAGGATAAAACATCAAATTCAAGATGGAATAAAGGTCTTTTCATGGCACCCTCATGGGGCCAACCACCCCCATGAGGAGCTGTTACTCCCCCCATCCCAGGCCGGGTGGCATAACCAAGTTTTTACTCCCTTTCAAAAGGCCGGGGGAGTGGGGGCCTATCTCACCCCAGGGGGCAGCTTGTTCCAGAGGGCGGGTGCCACGGCAGAGAAGGCCCTCTTCCTGGACCCTGCCAATTGGCAATCCCTCATGGACAGGGTCCGTAGCATGCCCTCTCTGCCTGATCGGGTGGGATGGGTGGAGGTAGCAGGTGTGAGGTGGTCCATGGTTCACTGCCAAGCTCAGCATCTGCAATACTTGCTCCTGTTCCTGGACTGAGAGTCCCTCTTCCTAGTCCCTCATTTCACAGGTGGACTGTTGCAATGGGCTCTCCATGGGGCTGCCCTTGAGGACCACTTGGAAGCTCCATGTGGTCAGCATCTGGCTGCAGGAGGAGTGATGGGCAAGCCTTGCTATTCACATGCAGCACCTCTACACCAGCTAGCAGTTGTTTTCCAGATGCAGTTAAGTTGCTGGTTAACTTAACTGCATCTGGAACTTAACTTAATTTAAAGGAGGAGGTGTTGCCTCTCTTTGACTGACAGTTCTGACACCCAATCCTCCTACTGCCACACAGGATCTTGCAACTAGAGTGGTCCTAACCATCCCGTCTTTGCTTCCAGACCTCGAGTGGTGGAGGGTCCTCCTCCTACTGCTGAGGAAATCTGTTCCACTTGCAAAGACTTTCTACTCTGGAGAAGACTCTCCTGGTGCTTAATCGGGTTCTGTTCCCTGGTCATTTCTATGCATTTGGATGGAATTCAGAGGGGTTATGGAAACCGTGGGATGAGACAGGACTAAGTCAGGAATCTACAGCTGGTCCAAACTGCAGCGGCACAAGCACAAAGAGGTGCATCTTGCTGTGCCCATGTGCCCTGTGGCTATGGAAGCTGCATGGGCTGCCAGTCGGCTTCCCGGTGCAATTCACGGGGCTGGTTGTCAGCTGTAAAGCCCTACCTGGCTCGGGGCCTGGTGATTTGAGGGGCCTTTCCACAGCTGTGTCTGCCTGTCCGGGGCGTTTGGGCGGAGAGGGTGAGCTCCACATCCCCCCAATTAAGTGCTGCCATCTTGCTGGGCCACATGCCAGCCCTCTAGGGCAGAACAGATGGGGACACCAAAGCCATCCAGATCTGTGACTCCCTTCCTTAGAGCAGCTTCCAAGTCTGAGTGTGCTTCCCTCCCCCCTCTGCTCCTCTTCCTGTGAATTGGGGGGGGAGGGTCCCATCCAAATTGTTTTCTCCCATTGGTTTCTTGGAGTGGGCTTAAGCCACATCTCTCCGATTGTTGCCTTGGTAACAAAACTTCCCTCTGTCCTTCAAGGTTGCTCTCTGTGCTGAAAGGCCTCCGCTCAACTGGAGGATTCTCCAAGAAAATGAATCAGCTTTATTAAAGACCACAGAGATGAACAGCTTCTGGCATTGTTCACTCATCCCTCTCAGGAAACTCAATGAGGCAGTACAGCAGACATTGGGGGGGATTTTAACTCTACCATTTTCAAAAATTGAATAGTAAAAAGGGAGTCCTAAAAACCCTCAGGAGTCTATGGAAACAAAATACATCCTTAAAAACAATGATACTGAACCCAACTCTTTGAAACAGTAACATTTTAAACATTTCCATTAAAAGGAATAAAATGGGAAAATGTCCTCATTGAAAAAGTATGCACATCTTGAACCCCAAGCGCTATCTCCACACAGGGTGCTGTGCCTCAGTGGGGACAACTGGAATACATGGAAAACACAAGGGTGGGTGATTGTTGGTGACAACATGTATATTGTGATCAGTCGCAGCACTTGATAAGCAATTATTTAATGGACAAACTCCTCCTTCATTGCTTTATTTCTTAGAAATGTTATGCTATTATAAACATGCCTCAAAGACAAATATAAACATGGCCTATCCCTGCATTAGTTAGAGATTCTTGTTTCTTATTATATTTTCTCTACAATTCAGATCAGGCCTCAGTAGGATAACGTAGCATTTGGGGAAAAAGATACAAGCCAAGAGACCGGATCCAGAGGCCAAGATGGAGAAGATCTCCACGGCCACCATGGACTTCCCTTTGGTGCTCAGGTAGGTGGGGAGGAAGGAGATCCAAACGCTGCAAAAGACCAGCATGCTAAAAGTAATGAACTTGGCCTCATTAAAGCTGTCGGGCAGTTTCCTAGCCAGAAAGGCTACTGTGAAACTGAGGAGGGCCAGGAAACCCAGGTAGGTGAGGACAGTGTAAAACATGGAAGCTGAGCCTTCCTTACATTCCAAGATGGTCTCTCCTATCAAGGAGTGGAAGTCCAAGTGGGGAAACGGGGGAGAGGTTACCAGCCAGGTGGCACAAAGAACTGCTTGAACCAGGGGGCAAGCTAAGACAATGAAGTTGGTCAGTGGTTTTCCTAAGAGTTTTCTTGTCCTGATCCCTGGCTTGGTGGCTATGAAGGCCAGAACCACCATGACAGTTTTTGCCAACACAGAGGAAACCGCAAGGGAAAAGAGAATGGCAAAGGCACTTTGTCGGAAGAGACAGGTGAGCTTCCCGGGTCGACCGATGAAGAGGAAGGAGCAGAGGAAACAGAGGAGGAGGGAGACCAGGAGGATGTAGGTGAGATCTTGGTTGTTGGCCTTGATGATTGGTGTATCACAATGTTTTAGGAAAATCGCCAGGACTGCTACCGTGATCACAGAGAGTGAAAGAGCCAGAGAAGCTAAAGCATATCCCAGGGTCTCTTGATAGGAAAGGAAGTGGATCTTCTTGGCAATGCAGTGATCTTTGCCCTTGTTGGGGTACTGGTCTTCTGGGCAGGGGTTACAGTGAGCTGCATCTGAAATCGAGAGGCTTTGTCTAAGTTTTCCAGGTGCATATGCAGTGCACACAATCTCTTCCCCTCCAAGTGTCTCAGGTGTGACATGGATGTTTCTTTTCAGATTTAGTGACTCAGCGTACAACAGAAAAAATGGCCAATATAAAAAGAGCAATAAAAATATAAAGACCATATTAATACATATCATAAAAACCAAAGATGAGGGGAAGATAAAAATGGCTCCCCAACAATGGAACCATCTAAGCAAGTCTCTGGTTCCCTGGGAGCCCCAGGCCTGTTCTGGTTAAGCCTTGAGAGCCTTTCAGAACATCAGAAGGGATGGAAATGAATGAATTTAAGGGGAAGGATATTCCATAGGGTGGGCCCCATGGAAGGGAAGGCACCTCTCCCGCTCCAAACGTCTCAGGACTGATGAATGTTTCTTTCCTTATTTATTTATTTATTTATTTTATTAATGAAATTTATATAGTTGCCCATCTCACCAAGAGTCTCTCTGGGTGGCATACAACAATGAGATACAATGGCCAACATAAAAACAAGAGATAAAATTATAAAAACCATATTAATATATATCATAAAAGCCAAAAATACATACCATAAGTGAAGGGATGATAAAAATGGCTCCCTCAACAATGGAACCATCTAAGCAAGTCTCCAGTTCCTTGGGAGACCCAGGAATGATCACATAACCAGGTCTTGGTGGTCTTTTGGAATATCAGAAGGGATGGAGCTGATCTAATCTCAGGGAGAAGGATAGTCCAGAGGGTGGGGCCATGGAAGAGAAGGCACCTCTCCTGGGACCATCAAATGCATATCCCTAGCTGATGGTACCCACAGCATGCCTTCTCTGTGAAATCTGATGGGCAGGCTTTTCTTCATGGGCCAGCTCATGAAGAAAGAAATTGATGGAGGGACCCTCTGGGCATCTTATGGTGCCCAGATAAAGGCAAATCATCCTTGGCTCAGGATGAGCCTGGGGATGAGTCGGTCAGAGACAGGGATCTCTTGAGCTCTGACTCGCTTTTAAATCTGATGTTTTGCTTTTTGCTGTGAGACAAATGGGCACCTGGCTATTTCACTTTATACCGGAACCCCAAGAAAATATAGAGACCTGTCAGCAGGAATCCTGCTAATTTCCTTAGAAATCAATATTCCTGACAGAGCAGCAAAGTGTGAATAACAATAATGGAGCCTTGAACCCCCACCCACCCCACTCCACTCCTTGAGGAAAATGGTCTGAATTTGGTGCTCCCATTGTAACTGACACTGGGTGGGGGTGGAAAGGACAGCGGGGAACCCACCGATTCCTGGCCTGAAACTCCCTTCAAGTGCATTAAATTGTTTGAGGAGAGCAGGACTGCCAGTCCTCCTTTCTCAGGAGTAAGAAAGGGCGACTGCGGGAACAGGACAATTTAGGTCTGTGTACCAAACCTTTTCTCTGACAACTAATAACACTTTGATGCATCTGGAATCGATCAGAAATGACAGACAAAACTTCATATTTCAATCAATGGAACGGCTTCCTTGATCCTGGAAGATCTGCAGTGGAAGATGCTGCTCAGGTGTGCCCTACCTGTCTGATTAGAAATGGCCCCTTCTGGACAAGGGTCACATCGGTAGCAGCAAACCTGCTCGCCTTCTGGAACATTTCTCCTCTCACCCGCACGGCACCTCTTCATGCCACACCTGGCAAAGGGCACCTTCTAAGAGAGAAAAGGAGAATGCTTGAGATGGCCTAAGCGATGAACATCCATCATTTATTCATTTCCACATTCCCATTTCCATCTTCAGAATGTCTTCAAAAGAACTGGTTTAGCATGGTCCAACATAAAGCAGGAATAGCTTTTGGGGGAATTCAGGCCAGTGACATTCCTGACCCACCAATGGATGCCAGAGATAGGAACTGGGACTTCTGTGACATTCAGCTGCAGCCTTTCTAGGACAAAGAATCCCGAGGATCCAACTGAATGGGAACTGCCCATCAAAACCACTGTTCCCTGCTCTGTTTGCACCCTTGGCTTCCAGCAGGCGTTTTTCCAAATCCCAACCCTTCCTGGACATGCCACAAATCAAACCTGAATGTGTTCCATGCAAAGCAGGTCCTTCAGCACATGGCCGTCACCTCTTCTGACCTGATAGACCTTTTCTCAGCTAGAATGACATTCTGCATCTCCAGCAGAGAATGACTCTCTCCCTGAACTCAGAACATTTCCTTATACCCCACCTTTGTGGCCCAGATGATTGCCTCAGAGTTAATGGCGAAATCCTGGGCTGGGGGAGCCCCAGGATCAATTTGGCCAACTGTCACAGGGACGAAAGATTGATTGGGCAGGAAAAGCCAGTTGAGAAGATCATAATGAGCTGATCCCAGTCCATCTTCTGAGAAGGAGACTTCACTTCCAGCACTGTTGTTGAACCGGACGTTCTTCAAATAGGGAAGAATCTGGAAGAAAAGAAACCCTTAGGGACTGGAGGAAGTAGAAATGAGACATCATGGCTTCTATCACGGATGCATCATTACTTCATTTCCACATTTCCATCTTCAGAAAATCTTTAGAAGAACAGGTTTGCCATCCTGTAACATCAACCAGGAAGAGCTTCTGGGGAATTCAGACCAGTGGCTTTGCCCACTAACCAATTGGTGCTGGGATAGGAACTTGGACTCTGCATGTAAGGCAGCTACAGGTAGTCCTCACTTAATGACCCTAATTGGGACCAGGAAACTTCGTTGCTAAGCAACGTGATTGTTAACAGAAAGATCACATGACAGATCATATCGAGGTGATCCCAGTCCATTTTCTGAAAATGAGATTACATTTCTAGCTCTTTTAGTGGACCAGACCTCCTTGAAATAGACCCTGAGGAATGAGACCCTGAGGAATTCAGGTAACTGTCTGAAAATCACCAATGAGACATCGTGGCTTCTTTCACTCTATGGTGACCATCATCTTTGGAGATAATTGCAAGTCTGTACAGCTGGAGATGTTAGCTTGGTGGATATCTGAGTGATCAGGAGCAGCATGAAATCAAAGAAAACTACCACGGAGCATGAGAGATTGACCCGAACATTGCAAAAGGATTCTGTCATTGGGTGTTTCGGTCATGGCTTCTTCACCTCCATGTTTTATAGAATAATCCCTACATACAGAGCTCTTAATGCCACACCTCAATTGTTATTGCTTAGTTTGGCTGTTGTAATCCTTGGCTAGAGACAAATCTTTATCTTGGCCACGGTCTTATAGATGACAAATTATATTTTAGGAAAGAGTAGGTAACTTATGCAAGAACCCGGTTAGACTCCACGTGTCCCTGCTGACTTTCGGTCACTGATACTCAAAAAGGGCTGAATGTAGCAGCCCCGTCTGGCCAGGGGCCAAGCAGGGTCCCCGACTTACATATGACCTTCTCTCTTGAACAGAGCCACTGCCTACCCTGTTTGGTCCCTCCACAATCGAGAGACATCCAAGGTTCCGCCCTGGATGCAGAGCAGCCCGAGGAATCTCAGAGCAGGAGGACTTGAGGGCCACTTCGTCTTGGAGCCCTGCTGCGTGTGCTGAGATTCACAGAGGCGCCTTTCACACAAGCTGAGCCATACCACAAATGGGGTACTAAACAAATGGTCTGTGTTCGCACAGTATGTTAAGCCACAGAAAAATAAAGCAAGTTCAAATGAATCAAGCTTAGTGTGGTTTCACTGGTTGGATTCAGGCTACATGCTGAAGGAAACCTAGGTGGAGAAGATCATAGTGAGCTGATCCCAGTCCATTTTCTGAAAATGAGATTACATTTCCAGCACTGCCATTAAGCTGGACCTTCTTCAAACAGGCAAGAAGCTGAAAGAAATCAACCCTGAGGAATTGAGGCAACTGCCTGACCACCACAAAGGGGACATCCTGGCTTTTCTCATCCTGTGGTGACCATCATCTTAGGGGATAATTGCAGTAAGTTAATCAAGCAACGCCCATGGGAAGCTGGCTCTCTAAAGACCTTTAGAATGGACAAAGAGCCAGAGATTACCTGCCATGGCTGGACATTGGAGATCCTCTTTCCAAGCTTCATCAGGGTTGGTCGCTCTCCTGATCCATGCATTGCATGTAATGCGTGTGCCACAGAATGAATGGCATTGTAGATGCTGTAACTTTCACCCGTCATGCTCATTTCAAACGCGCAAGCTGGCAGATTCTGCAAACGCTCCATTCCTGTACATGGTTTCTTCCCCTCTTGAGGGATTTCACCTGATTTCAGGAAACTGCACCTAAAGACCATTTCCCACCAGGGAGGGAGAAAGACGTCTCCTTGGGGGTTCAAGGGGTCTAAAGTCAGGAGGAAGTGCCTGAATTCTGGGACATCCCCAGTGTGGTCCCTGAAATGCAAAGCCCCATGGAAGGGCTTTAGAGTTTGCACCGTTCCTTGAGATGCTATAAAGCTACCATCCCAGTGGGAAGTCAGGATCCAAACTTTTCCAAATGAAATCTTAGCCTGTCGTTCATAAAGATCCACAGCCAGGTATATAGTAGTAACACTACTGGAGTCTCCAAACAAAATAATCACTTCAGCTTTAAACCAAGTTTTGGGAAGAAGGAATGTGAACATATGAAGATTATTAACTATCAACATTTCGGTGAAGGCCAGGCAGATCTCCTTGTGCTTGAGCATCGGCATCAGGGAGGAGATGAAATGCTCTCCACGGTCATCCTCAGGGGCCACAAGCCCAACCCAGTTCCACTGGAAATGCAGGAGCAGCTGGACTAAGCCCACATACTGAGGAAGTTCATTGGAGTTAATTCGGAAAAAGGAAGGAAAAACTATTCTGTCTCCCTGAGTGAACTCGAAGTCAAAACCGAGCTGCAGAAAGGGAGAGCCTTGTTTTACACATTAACTTTTCAAAACAAGGTCAAATTTCACGCTGATCTTAAGGGTCACCATCCTGTAGCTTAGTGCCCCACCAGTCAGGCTGACTCACTATGAGCAGCAGCAATGCTTCTTCCCTCCTCAAGAAGAGCCACCACTGACATCGATTGCTGACTCTGGCACGTGAGAAGCCAGGGGAAAAAAACATCAGCCTGATTCAGACAAGAAACCGGACTGAAGGGTGGCTATATTTACAAAGAATCAATTAGGAAGGAATTCATCTCGGATAGTATTTCAGAAACATGTTATCTTTTACCTCTTTGGGGTGGGGCCTAAAGAAACTATCCTCACACACAAAGATAAAAATGAGTTCAACTACGGCATGAGTTCCCCAAATGACATACTCCCGATGTGCCCCCAAATAACTTTGGCTTCAACTTTGGCTTCTGTGTGATCTTCTCTTCTGTGTTTGCTCCACATGGAGCCCCCTTACCTGTGGGACCTTGAGGATGCCGAAGATGGAGGCCATCTGCCTTGAGGATTTGGGGATGAGATCTCCAATGACGGAGAGCAGAGTGTCCCTCCTGTCACATTTGTAGCCTGGAACCATTCGGCCTCGTGTGGAGAGCAGAGAGAGGCTGTTCAAGGAGATCCTCCTCACAGACTGGCTGTTGTCAGAGATACGGAAGCCGAGTGTGACGTTGGGCAGGAGAACCAAATCCTTGTTGATCTTCGTTACTGCAAGTACCAAGGCCAGAAACAGCTGGTAGTTCCTGGGCGTAATGCTACAATGAGAAAGCATTTGGGAATATGACAGGGAGGCTTGTGTGTGCTGGTGGCGTTTGCCTTTCCTTGTGTGTGTCTCTCTCTGTGTGTGTTCTCCTGGACTTTGAGGTGGCGACTCCATTTGTTGTGAGTCTTTGGACAAAAGAAAATGGATTAAGGATATTATGTGGATATTACTGCCATTGAAATCGTAGCAAACCCAGACTGGGGCTCAGAAGTTCCACAACCTAAACGGCCATGGCTCATTTACCTGAGTGATCTCTTCTGTCCGAATGAATATTAGCAGCCAACCTCTCCACTAGGCCAGCACAGTTTCTAACTCCTACCCCCTTCCTCACTTTTTATGCCGTCTATCATCTTGCTGCTGAAGGGTCCTCGGAAACAGGAACATTCCAGCCTATTTAATGAGCTTGGCTCTTTATCGGGAAAAGCACCAAGGCTTCTGAACTGCACCAGGACGTTGCGCACGTCGCTGAGGAAGAATGTCTGAAAGGAGTCCCTGAATCCTAAACAGAGCAGACGATCCTGTACCCCTTTCCCCTCCAGCTGAATCTTACGTGGCTAAAACTGGGGTGAGTGATGGCTCCTGGTGAAATTTTCTCATGGCATCGAAAATTGTCCGCAGGGGCAGATTCCCGCCAATACTGAGATCGCCAGGCCGGTGATGCTCCTCCGGAGTCTGCAAAGGGTTCCTCAACTCACACACACTTTGCGTCATCTTCTGAGTCGTTGGAGGCAGGAGCCAGAAGAGGAGCAGCAGCAGGAGAGGCAGCCCATTCATCATTCTCGCCTCCCCTCCTGGATCCAAAACCAATGTTTGCTCAGAACCCGAACTGCAGGTGCCCCCCCACCTCTCACCAGGGCTTTAGCAGGAAAGACGCGGGGTGTGGCACCTGGATGGCCTCCCAGCACACGTACATCACGGGTGCTTTCTCTTGCCTGTGTTTGATCTATCAGCCAAGGGAATGTTGAGGCCAGCTAAGTTTCATCGATTGCAAGGAAGGACCTTTTTTCAAGACAAGCTAAGCTGACATGTCCACGGCCCCTTGGGAGACCTCAGAGCTACTTCAGCTTCGTGTGTTTTATCTTGGGAACATTTTCCCGGAATCCCACGGGTGATAGATTAAGAATTACTGTTCTTCTGATAATTGCAAGAATAACATCCTACCCACTTAGCAATAGTTTCTCTTCATACACCAGAAGGGGGAAAACATGTTGGTGTCTCTTGTTGTTGACCCACGGAGCAGATGGAGTTGGGAGTCGGGGTTCCGGGGGTTATTCGGCCTGCCTGAAACGGAGCACCTGCACCCAAGATGGAGTCTGGCCTGGGCCACAGTTGGTTCCGATAGAGTGAGGGCTAAGGGGCAATGTGGCAATCCGCTGTAGTGTTGTAAGCGTGTGTGACAATGCCAGTGTTTGGACGGAACACTTGGTTTATTTAAGCCATATGACAGCAATGAGATTAGAAGGCAATTTCCCCCATAGTCCTTAAAAATAAAGAGGCATGGGGGTCTCTTAACGTGTCAGGTCAATTTTACCTCTGCAGGAGTGTTGCCTAAGAACTGGTCAGAGCCTGAGCAATTTGCCTGCTGTTAGCTGGTGGGGGAAGAATGCCATCAACCATGATATTCTTCTAGACTCGCTGCATAGACCGAGATGGGGGACATGGTCCTTTATGGCTCTCCTTCTTTCTCTGCAGCTGATTCCAGTCAGTGTCATGTGACCCTGAAACACGATTTTTGGGGTCCCTCAAGGCTTGACATTCTCTCCCCTCCTGTTTCATGTCTCCATGTGGCCATTGGGGTAGGTCATCTGTCAGTTAAAGGTCAGGTATCATCACTAGGCCACACATTTGTACACATCAACCCTTGGCCGACCAGGCAATGCTGACCAGGTCTCATTCCAGTGCCTAGAGGCTGTTGCGGTCTGGATGGGGAGAAAGGTCACCTGCAATCCTAGCAAATCAAGGGGTTGTCAGGGCTTGATGTCCCCAGTTCCAGGGGACTTTCCCTCCTCGATCCTGCATGGCTTTGCACTGCCACACTCAGGACTGGTGCACAGTCTGGGGACTTCCTGGACTCTCAGCTCCTGGCTGAGCAGCAGATGGCACCTCTGGCCAGGAAGGCCTTTGCACCGATTCGGCCTCTGCAATACTTGTGCTTCTTCCTGGATTGAGAGTCCCTCTTCCTAGTCCCTCATGCCTTAGTCATCTCATCTCACGGGCGGACTGTTGCAATGGGCTCTCCATGGGGCTGCCCTTGAAGACCACTTGGAAGCTACGTCTGGACAGCATGTGGCAGCAGGAGGAGGGATGGGCAGTTGGCCTCCAGAGGCAATTAAGTTGCTGGTTATCACCTATCAGTCCTACATGACATATTGACTTGGTACCTGAGGGACCTCCAATCTCCTCTAGCTTTACTGTTTTTTTTCAATATTCATCTTCTCTCACCTGTCTTAAAAAGGAAATATGAAACTGGAGCTTGTAAAGTATTAGAAAGGTTTTCTTTGAGTAAATCCACAGCCACAGACCTGGTCCTGAGATTTCTTGGATAGAATCTGAGTGGGGGTCATAGTCAGGAGCACTTATTTTAAGGCCTTCTTTATAGAAGATGAAGTGGGGGGTTATTTGCAAGGCAAAAGTTCCCCAGCCTTGGGTGGCTTGACATTTGGGCTCTCCTGGTGTTTCCTAAAAGTTAGGAGCACAAGGCATGTGACCAAAGAAAGGAAAAGAAGTAGGAAAGCTGAACTGGATCCCGATGCTTCTTGGATATTCTTGTGAGGAAACGGTCTTGTTTGCTGTGGGCGGGTGGACCCTCTTGATACTGGACACAATGGACTGCGTCTAGCACAACTGAACCACCACTGCAATCTTCTTCATATGACACAAAATTAAATATAACAACAACTGATTTTCAAGCCCCTTCAACATGTTGGGGGTGAGTGGACATTACTAAGCCCTGGTCTGTGGCTTTCTGCGTGGAACTTGTAACGTGGCTGACCCATTCCTTATTCTCGGGAAGAATCATTTTCCCATGGAGAAGCCAGGATGTATGCAAGGTAGCTCGATAAGGGTCCCTCGGAGTGCAAAATGGAGCCTCTCCCTTTTGGGACCAAGATCAAATCCTTCATCTCTGTACCCCACAGACGCCTTCAGTGCCTAAAAATTGGCCTCCTTGCATCGAAAGTGTTCAGCTCAGTCCATGGCCTGGTCATTTCTGTCAGGCAACGAAGACATGAGATGCTGCTCTGGGGAAAGCCGAGAGTGAAGGGAGCCGGTTCCAGGTGTCTGGCAGGATGCTAGTCCTCGTAAGGACTCCGAATGTGTAACGGAGTAAGAGGAGGGGGGCACAGTGGTCCCCAAGGGAAATGAGGAGTGTCCTTCCACAGTTAAAAAAAAGACTTGAATTCTCATTTTCTGTGCATACATAGAAAAAGGTGCTGATTTCGTAGATAATGCTTTCACTTGTACATTCTATTAGGACATTTTACTTCCTCAGTATAGATGTCATAGTGTCCAGTGAAAAATCACTTCTTTGTTTAGCTACTGCATTGGTGCATGTCTGTGTCTTTCTCTGTGTGTGTGTGTGTGTGTGTGTTTGTGTCTGAATCAGCTCCTATTCTGACTCTGGCTTTTGGGCCCCCCAGACCCGGGAGTTGCAGAGTTTCCAACTTTGGTTCTGGATGGGGTAGCACTACCTCGTTCAGCATTGGTGTGCCGTCTGGGGGTTCTCCTGGAACCTTGAAGAGCAGGTGGCAGCTGTGGCCAGGGGAGCCTTTGCACAACCGCCTATTGTGTGCCAGTTGCACCCATTCCTGGACTGGGAGGCCCTTCTCACCTTTACACACCTCGGTCATCTCCCAACTGAACTGTTGCAACACACTCAATGGGGCTGCCCTGAAAAACGTCCGAAAACTTCAGTTGGTCCAGAATGCAGCAGCAGTGGTAGTTATGGGTGCATCTCATTATGCCCACATAACCCCACTACTCCGTGAGCTGCACTGGCTCCCAATAGGCTTCTGGGTATAATTCAAGATGCTGGTGGTTACCTTTAAAGACCTACGTGGCCTAGGACCAGGTAATTTGAAGCACTTCCTTCTCCCAAGAACATCTGACCAGCCCACACCCAGCCACCAGGAGGGCATGCCCCTGATTCCTCCTTTTAAGTCTTGTCATCTTGTGGGGACAAGGAATTGTGCCTTTTCTGTGGTTGTCCCTGCAATGTGGAAGAACTGCCCTGGATATACAAGAGGCCCCGACTGTCCTTGCTTTCAGGAAACCCCTTACGACCTGCCTCTTCACCCAGGCATTGGGGCCCATTGAGTGGGATCCCCCCCACTTCTGAGGTTTGTTTTGCTCTGTGCTTGGTGGCCATTTTATAGTTTAGCTTTTAGCTCTTGTATTAATACATTGGTTGTTAATTGTTCAGTTGTTATTGTTGTCATCTTGTCATGATCACTGTTGCGATGCTTGTGACATCGCAACGGCTCGCATGACAATGCAGGGAAATGGGTCCCTGGTGGATTAAGGGAAAGGCAACTAGGTAACAAAAGAGAGCAACAGGTGCTGGCAACAAAGTATCAAATCTAGCCGGCGGCACGGAAGAGAAAGATACAATGTTGCAAAGAAAGCAATTGACAAGACCAGACCAAGAGGTGCGCCCGAGCTGTCAAAGGGATTACGAACCTGATCGCCTGGCAATGAACCATCACTGGCCAGGGAAGCAATCAAGGAAACACCCGGAGCACAGGAGGGGCTCCATGACCCCTCACCTACCGACGACGGAACCGGCGGGGCTCGGAGGTGCACCCGGAGTAAGAAGGCATGGAGCGCTGACCGGCGCAGGCTATTTAAATCCCAGTCCAGCACGCTCCACTCACTCTCAGCTTTCTTAAAGGGCACGCATACTGTTACTCAAATAAATCCAGAGCCTAAGCCTATGCTAGCATCTGTGTTTTTACTGGGAAGCAGGCAGAGCCTGACATAAAGCTGAGAGTCACCAAACAAAATTCTCCAAGCTCCACCGGATGAAAATTTTCCATGGGAGAGATCCACTGGCGATAACGGAACTGGGGACAGCCATGGAGTCAGCACTTCGCACCAGAGGTGTGAAGGACGGCCCGCAGGAGGCAGAGACAACCTGACAGCTGCTGGAGGCGGCACACCCACGATGGGACACGGGCACCCTCCCTGCCCACACCGCACCCCAGTTCCAGACCTGGAGCTCCAGCCCAGATGGGAGAGACCCGACGGAAGACGAAGTCGGGGGCCAGCAACTCCTCACATGGGCCAGCGGAGCAGGACCCCAGACAGGAACACCCTACTCCACCTGGAGGCTCCACTACCCCCAAACGCCTGAGCAGGAAGGCGCAAGACTACAGACTGGACAGCATCTGGCAGCACCGACATCGGACTACCAGGGCACGCCAGACAGGGTCACGGCCCTGGAAGCCAAGGTGCGAGATCTGGAACACATGCTCCAGTCCCTGACATCGGCAGACCAGGGCACGCCAGACAAGGTCACGGCCCTGGAAGCCAAGGTACGAGACCTGGAACACATGCTCCAGTCCCTGGCATCAATCATAGGTGAGCGCTCAAAGACTGAGGTGGCACAGGGGACAAGAAGGGATCAGGGCACCCTACCCACCCCGTCAACAACCCCGAGCAGAAGGGGCCAAGCATGAGACTCTGTCGCAGGGCTTCGTGGCTCCAGGCTAGTGGGGGCCATCCCTCACCACCCACAGGTAGGGGTCCCGCAAATTGGGGGGTTCACCAAAGACTTCCCCAAAAAATTTGCGGAGACCCCACGAACCTGTCCTTCTTTCTGACGAATGCGAGGGACTACATGGCCCAATACGGCCACTCCTTTGGCACAGAAGCAGCCAAAATCTCGGCAGTGGCCACCAAGCTCAAAGGCAGGGCTGAGGACTGGTACGTGCAGATGTCCGAGTCTGGAGCCCCAGCCCTGGCCAATTTCCACAACTTCCTAGCCGAGCTGAAGCATTACTTCGAGGACCCCCTGGCGAAGGAAAGGGCCAAGAGCACACTTAAAGTGCTTCGCCAAGGAAGAAAAGCGGTGGCTGACTACGCCCTCGAGTTCAAGGTCCTCGCAGGCAAAATCCTGGAATGGTCTGAGGCCACCTTGATCGACATGTTCAAGGGTGGCCTCAACCGGGAGGTGCTACAATGGGCACTCTACAGGGATGACCCAGCCTCCCTTCACGGGTGGATTTGCCTAGCCGGAAAAGCGGAGCACACTCAGCGCACGTTCCTGCTCATGACCGCAAATGACAAAATCCTGCCCAGCACAAGAGGACCAGTCCCACAGTCGGGCCCAACCTGGCACGCAGACCAACAATGGAGGCTTGCCCGTGGTCAATGTACCAGGTGTGGGAAGACGGGCCACCGAGCGGCGGACTGTTTCAAAGGCAGGACAATGGATCGCCCACCCAGCCCAACACCGAAGATGCCGCACAAGCCATCCAACCCCCCCAGACATCTGACAGGAGTGCTAGCAACCCTGGATGAGGAAGCGGATGCCTATCTCGCAGGGGACGTGATCGATGCCCAAGAACAGCCGGTGGAAAACGCCCCCCAATTCTCTCTCACCTGGACCCCGAACAGCTTTTTGTGGTGCAGGTGGACGCCTCTGACTTTTCAATAGGGGCCATCCTGCTGCAAAAGGATTCCGCTGGAATCCTGAAGCCATGCGCCTATCTCTCTAGGAAATTCTCAGAGACAGAGAGGCACTGGCACGTATGGGAAAAGGAAGCCTTTGCAGTTAAGGCAGCACTGGAGGCTTGGCATCACCTTTTGGAAGGGGCAATTTGCACGTTTGAGGTCTGGACAGACCACCGCAACCTCGAGGCGCTCCGCACGGCCTGACGCCTCAGCCCCAAACAAATCCGCTGGGCTCAGTTCTTCAGCCGGTTCAACTTCCAGCTGAAGTTCATCCCAGGGAGAAAGAATTTCCTGGCAGACGCACTCTCCTGACTGCCACAAGATGCAGAGCCTATCTCCGACATCGTGGGGACGGTGCTCTCTGATTCCCAGCTGGGTCTGGCAGTGGTCACCCGGGGACGCACTTGGGGACAGCCTACCCCCCCCCCACTTACAAACAACTATGGCACAACCCACCCCTAGACGCAGGCAACTGTAAATGCCAGGTGGGTTACGGTCCAATTTTGCAATGGCATTAAAATCAGACCCCTGGCTCCTCGCCAACCCCAACAAGGTCACCATGGACCAGGACCTCGTGTGGGCGGAGGGAAGGTTGTACGTACCCAACTCTCAACGACAGATGATCCTCAACAGATCGCACGACAGCAAACAGGCTGGTCACTTTGGGTTCTTGAAAACCCCACATCTAACTCGGAGGCAGTTCCTCGCTGAGGAAGGACATCAAGCAGTATGTGGCATCCTGTCCAGTGTGCGCAATGGCCAAGTGGCCAGCTGGCAAACCCCAGGGGCTGCTGCAACCCGTGGCTGAACCCTCCCGCCCGTGGGATGAAATCTCAATGGATTTCATTGTGGACTTAGCGCCTAGCCAAAAGAAAATGGTCATATGGGTAGTAAAAGACTACTTCTCAAAACAAGCCCACTTCATCCCCTGTGCCTCAATCCCATCAGCACAACAGCTGGTGAAACTGTTCCTAGTCCACGTTTACTGCCTACACGGCCGCCCCTCCCAGTTGGTGACTGATAAAGGCACACAATTTACCTGGAGGTTCTGGCGGGCTTTTTAAAAAACTGATAGGTACCCAGCAAGCCCTGTCAACCTCCTGGCATCCCCAGATGGATGGATCTATGGAAATCCTTAATGCCACACTGGAACAATTCCTCCGCTCCTATATAAATTACCACCAGGACGATTAGGTGGACTTACTCCCGTTTGCAGAGGTCGCATACAATAATGCGATACATCAAAGCACAGGACAAATCCCCTTTGGGGTGGTGTCAGGTCAGGAGGTCGTCCCCATCCCTGAGTTACCCCAACCACCATCCCCAGCAGTAGCCACCTGTGAGTGGGGTACGAAACTTGCAGATTCCTGGCCGATCATCAAAGACATGCTTAAAGAGGCACAAACCACCTACAAAATACAAGCGGACAAACACTGGTGCCAACAACCAACGTTTCAGGTGGGGGACATGGTCTACCTATCCACCAGATTCATAAAATCACCACAACCATCCAAAAAACTGGCCCCCAAGTTTATTGGGCCATTCCAAGTGACACAGATCGTGAACCCAGTCACGGTGCGCTTGGACCTGCCCCATAATTTAAAGTGACTGCACCCGGTGTTCCACTGCAGCTTACTCAGGCCAGCAAGTGTCCCCTCCCGGTGGCACCCACGCATGCCCCCCCCCCACCAGTGATGATAGACAGGCAGCAACATTTCAAAGTAAAGGAGGTACTTGACTCCCGCAAGCTACAGGGCTCCCTCCAATACTTAATCAAATGGAAACACTTCCCGCACCCTGACTGGGTCGCTGCTCGCGACATCCAGGCTCCAGACCTGATCCGCACCTTCCATACCACCTATCCCTCCAAACCCGTGGCTTAACCTTCTCAAAGGGGTGCAGTATGTCATGATCACCGTTGCGATGCTTGTGACATTGCAACGGCTTGCATGACAATGCAGGGAAATGGGTCCCTGGTGGATTAAGGGAAAAGGCAACTAGGTAACAAAAGAGAGCAACAGCAATTGACAAGACCAGACCAAGAGGTGCGCCCGAGCTGTCAAAGGGATTACGAAACTGATTGCCCGGCAATGAACCATCACCGGCCAGGGAAGCAATCAAGGAAATGCCCGGAGCACAGGAGGGGCTCCACAACCCCTCACCTACCGACAACGGAACCGGTGGGGCTCGGGGGTGCACCCGGAGTAAGAAGGGGTGGAGTGCTGACCGGCCCGGGCTATTTAAATCCTGTTCTGGCGCGCTCCACTCACTCTCAGCTTTCTTAAAGGGCATGCATACTGTTACTCAAATAAATCCAGACCCTAAGCCTACGCTAGCATCTGTGTTTTTACTGGGTAGCAGGCAGAGCCTGACACATCTTCATCATCATCATTATTGTACCTTTATGTTGTACACTGCCCAGAGTCACACAGTCTTAAGTTAGATGGCCTTATAAATCTCAAAATAAATAAATAATTGAATAAATACTTCTTGAGACTGACTGGAACTCCACTTAATTGATACAGGGCCCAGCAGCACTATCCTGAAAGCCTGACTCTGTCTTCCCTTCCTTCCCTCTATTACCCTAGGGAGGGTTCAATTGTTCTTGATGGTCACAAATGATAATGGAGCCCAACAGTCATACTGTTTAGGGATCTGTAACCATGAACCGTCCTGACAGGGCCATTCCCCTTAGCAATAGAAATGTGGATACAGGCACTGGAGATTCGGAGGGGCATATACATCCTTTGTCCAAGTTGTCACTTAGTAATTCCTTCCATGTGTGTTACTCTTGAGTCAACATGAGATAATGTCTCTCAACTGGAATTTGGGCTCCTGGCTTTGAGGGAAAGGAACAGTCACATGCCTGGGATGGGCTTCAAGGCAGGCCTCTTGATTTTAAAGGAAGGAGCTTGGGGTGCTGACTCATGACAATGACAGCTGATCATCGGACATAAGGCCATCAGGGGAAACATGAGGGAATAAACAGGTTCTTTATCCCTGCAGACAGCAGATGGATTCATAGGGGTCAAGAGTGCTTGAGGAGATCAAAACATTTCGAACATGTGAAGGCTGAGCCTGGGCCAAGTTCTGCCAGTCCAAAAAGGACTGATCCCTCCTCAAAATCCATTTTAGTGAGGTTTTTTGGCACAACTCTCAAGTCCTCCTATCCAAACAAAATTGTTACCACAGTTTGGAATCCAAGCTATATATGGCATGTAGTGTAGATTAAGAGCTTATAGAAAATAGTAGTTCCTATTTTAAATAGTTTTATTATTAAGTTTAATTTCTGCACTAGTAGAAGACATTTGCAGTTTTCAATTCCTTTTTTTTTTTATTTGCAAGCTTTCCTTTTGTAAAATAAAATCCACCCCCACACTCCCCAGGCACTGAAGGGAGAGACAAACACCCCATCCATGGTCCAAGTTTCTAGTGCTTTGTGTCCATTGAATCTGGGTCAGTCTGGCTATTGGTGGTTCAGAAACAAAGAACCCGCGACACATGGTTCCATCCGAAGGCCAGCGAGGGTCAGGGAAGCTCTCTGTCTCTTGCCCAGGGAAGGAGAGGGGCTCACAAGGGGGCCCAGTGGTGGAACAGCTCCTTCGCATCCATTGCCCTTCAAAGAGGGGCTGTGGCCTTCCTGTCAGAGTGGAGGAGAAGAGGAATCCGGCTCAGGACTGAGGAACGTATGGTGTGATCCTGCCCTGCTTGGTTAAACAAACTCTTGTCTTCAGGCTGGATGGATTACATCCCAGAGCATGGGGGGAGTTGGCAGAACTGACCTCAGAGCTGCTGACTGTAATTTTTCAAATCCGCTGGAGAGATTTGATGAGAACTGGGGAGGTGTGGAAGACTGGAGAGGAGCAAAGACAGTCCCACCTTTTCAGAAGGAAAAGAGGGCCCAGAAACTACAGACCAGCTATTTTAACACCTGCACGATAAAAGAAGAACAACCAGGTGTCAAGCACAGCTGTCTGTGAGCCCTTGGGAAAGATAGTTACAAGTATATAGAATCAGGCTGGTTGTGTCAAAACCTAATCATATCTGACTAACCTTATCTCTTATGACAGTCTGTTAGACCATGGGAACGCTCTGGATGTGGTTCCTCTTGATCGCAATAAGGTTTTGACAAAGGCTCACAGGACATCCTTGGGGACATGATGGACAAACATGACTACCCAGTTCTGAGGTTTGATACTGTATGCCTGCAACTAGCTGAACAATCAGATCCAACGGTGCTCAGGAATGGTTCCACATGGAACTGGTGGAAAGTAGTGAGTGAGGTCCCCAAGGCTTATCCCTTCACTTAGTGCGCTTCAACATCTTTTTACTCAAATTCTCTGCAGAGCTTGCTCTTTCTGGATTATTGTTCGCAGCCAAAGAAAAATGGCCCTTTATCGCCTCTGGGCCGAATGCTTGATACCCTTGCATTAGAGGGTGGAATGGAAATGATGGGCTACAAGGTTTGGGAGGCAAAGTTCTGGATGACACTTGGTGGCAGCAAAAAACAGAGAATCGTAGGATTAGACGAGAGAATCAGAGGACTGTAATGTTGGAAGGGACCGCTCGTACCTCCTAGTCCCTCCAATGTGCAGGAAAGCCAATTCAATCACCCCAGGCAGAGAGCTGTCCCACTCCTCTTCTAAACTGCCAGAGACGGAGAACCCACCACCTCCACAGGGAGACTGTTCTACCATTAGATGGATCCTACTACCAGGAAGCTTTTCCTCAAAATCTAGACCCCGGTTTCTATGGCCATGGAAATGAGTTCCTGACCAGACCGCTGATAGTCTCCTTTTCCTTCAAATTATTGCCTAACAGATAGAAAATGGGTCTCTTTCCAGCTTTGTGGTGTCAAGATATTTACAACCATAAAAGGACACCTTATCAAAAATAAGGTCTGATACTGATCATATTACATAAATATGATGTTCACTACATTTCTCTGTCAAACACAACTATCTTGGGGTTTGATATATTATTTTTCAAGTACATACTCACAATGAGTATGAATATCAAATCTGTCATGAGTACTGATGGCGAGCAGGAGGGGGCCTCTATCCAGGGGGGAAAACGCAGGCGTAGTACTGAGGAATTGAGCAGCCATTCGAAGAGACACAGATCAGACCCGCCTTAGCCTTTGGGGTTTGTCTGTCTGGGTTTTTCCCACGCTTCTTCAGTTTGTTAGGATTTTCTGTCTTATGTAGCAGTAATAAACACTAGAGACCTGCTCCTCGTCTCAGCGTGATTCCTGTCGGTTAGGACAAAACCTATGGAACATTTGTTGCAAATCATTTGAGTTCTTAGACAATATACCATCATCAATATGTAGAAGTACAGTAATGAACAAAACAAAATGTATTCCATTTGTTCGCAGCCCTCCTTCCTTCCTCCCACCCCTCTACCCATCCTTCCTTCTTCATAATAGTTGGAAAGGATAACAGATAATAACAGGGACAGGAAAATATCCATTAATAACCAAGGTCTTATTTATTAATAAAGTCTGTTTCTCTATGAAGTTAATAGAGACTAAAACAATGTGGGTCCTTTAAACTCTAGAATTTTAAAAAAAACTATTATTTATTAGATTTTTATTCCACTTTTATTTTCTCTCTCTCTCTCTCTCTGTATCATCATCTCAAGGCAGCTACATAATGCCCTTGCCTTCTCTTTTCCTCACAACAACCCTGTGAGATGGGTTGAGCTGAGAAAGGGGGACTGGCCCAAAATCACCCAGCAGGTTTTCCTGCCTACGGCAGGACTAGAACTCATTGTCTCCTGGTTTCTGGGCCAGCATCTTCACCACTACACCAAACTGGGTTTCTAATAGCCAACTAAGTGAAAAAATTAGTAGGGAACACAGCAAAGCCTCAGGAATCGATGGAGACAAATGTATTTAACAACACTGACAGTGAAGCCAACTCAACACATGTTTAAAGACTCCTTTGATTAAAAGGAATAAAGTGTGAAACTTCCACATATCAACCTTTATTTCCAAGTTGGGCATTGGGACTCACTGGGAACAACTGGTATTCATGAAAAATAAAAAGGATGAGTGATTGTTGCTGATTAATAGGTACATTATGATCAGTCACATTACTTGTTATCCAATTATTTGATGGACAAGACCCTCCTTCTTTTCATCATTTTTTTCAAAATCAGATCAAATAGTAAATGTGCCCCAAATCCAAAATTAATGTGACCTATCCCTGCATAAGTCAGAGATTCTTGTGCCTGATTATATTTTCTCTGCAATTCAGATCAGGCCTCAGTAGGATAATGTAGCATTTGGGGAAAAAGATACAAGCCAAGAGACCGGCTCCAGAAACCAAGATGGAGAAGATCTCCACGGCCACCATGGATTTCCCTTTGGTGCTCAGGTAGGTGGGGAGGAAGGTGATCCAAACGCTGCAAAAGACCAGCATGCTAAAAGTAATGAACTTGGCTTCGTTAAAGCTGTCAGGCAATTTCCGAGCCAGAAAGGCCACCGTGAAACTGACCAGGGCCAGGAAACCCAGGTAGGCGAGGACAGCGTAAAACATTGAACCTGAGCCTTCCTTACATTCCAAGACAGTCTCTCCCACCAAGGAGTGGAAGTCCAAGTGGGGAAATGGGGGAGAGGTTACCAGCCAGGTGGCACAAAGAACTACTTGAACCAGGGGGCAAGCTAAGACAATGGAGTTGGTCAGTGTCTTTCCTAAGAATTTCCTTGTCCTGTTCCCTGGCTTGGTGGCCATGAAGGCCAGAACCACCATGACAGTTTTTGCCAACACAGAGGAAACTGCAAGGGAAAAGAGAATGGCAAAGGCAATTTGTCGGAAGAGACAGGTGAGCTTCCCAGGTCGACCGATGAAGAGCAAGGAGCAGAGGAAGCAGAGGAGGAGGGAGACCAGGAGGATGTAGGTGAGGTTTCTGTTGTTGGCTTTGACGATAGGTGTATCGTAATGTTTAAGGAAAACCACTAGGACTGCAGATGTGATCACAGAGAGAGAAAGAGCCAGAGAAGCTAAAGCATATCCCAGGGTCTCTTGATAGGAAAGGAAGTGGACCTTCTTGGCAATGCAGTGGTCATTGTCTTTATTGGGGTATTGGTCCTCTGGGCAGGGGTCACAGCGAGCTGCATCTGAAATCAAGAGTCTTTGTCTAAGTATTTCAGATGTATCAGCCATAAGCAAGTCCCGTCCCCCCCCCCCCCCCGTGTCTCAGGGTGACATGACTGTTCCCTTTCTGTAGTAGCCAAATCAAAGATGGTGATGCAATGGCCTACTATACGAATTTTGCTGCCCCACAAAGGTCAAAACATTCTTGGTTGAAGATGAGTCTAGAGATGGGTTGGTTACATGCAGGGAACTAAGGAATTCTAATTGTGAAGTCTTCTATGTGAAGCCAATTTAGTGGCCTGCTACAACCACTGAAATGGAGCAAGCTTATAACACTGCTGATAAGCTGGCTTAGAAAAAGAAAAAGTATCTTAAAATAGCTTCAGTGAGCACACCAGAGAAACAGAGGTTGTTGGTCATACACATTCAGCCTCCCAAGCATAAGGAATCACATGCCTAGACAGATTAGGTCAAGATAAGTAAAAAGAATTCTTACTGACTTTATTCTTTGTTGTTCTGTTACATCCATCTTGGTGGAAAAGATGAAGTTCCTTTGTTGTTCTTTTCTTTCTAAATACTTAGTTTGCCCTAAACATTCAGCCCTAAAGCTGCCAAGAGCTGTGTGGAAGAAAGGGGCAGTATCCTTCATCAAGGCCTGAGCGCATGGCCCTGATGAATGGAGAGCAGAACAGCATGCTTGCTTCTCCCTGGCTGGAAGAAGGAGAGAGAGAGAAAGAGCAACTGGAGTGGCAATAAACAGCTTCCTCAGAGTTGCATTGTGGGACAACTTAATTTACATGCTTATTCACATGCAAATGAGTCATGCTGGATTCGCCAGGACTTCAAACACTATGGAGAAAAACCTCCCTAGGAACACTGCTATGGGAGATTTGTCTACATTATCTGTTGGCATTGGCTGAATAGGATTAAAACAAGAGAGAGTTAGAATGACAGGAGGTGGGAGAGGGAAGGGGCTCTTTTCCTGATCAAAAGTGATTCATGGGGAAACTGGCTTCAGGGGGGAGGGAGGAAAGAATGATCCAGAGGCACAATAGCACTCAGAGCTCTCTGGCTCCATTTCTCTGCTTTCTGTTTTCCCAGTGGTATGTGATGGTAGGAGTGGAAAGGCTGTTAGGGAACCCATCAATTGTGCTGTGAAACTACTTTGTATTAAATTGCTGAGGAGTGAGAAAGTTGGCCTTTGCGGGCAAGACAGCTTATGGCCAGGTATTGAAAGTTTCTGATGAAAACTAGGAATACCTTCAAGCATGTCAATCCTATCAAAAATGACCAGAAATATCTTAATATTCTGATCAGCTGAATAGTTTCCTTCACCCAGCAAGATCTGCCTTTGAAGGAATTCCCCAGGTTTGCCCTACCTGTCTGATCAGACATGGTCCCTTCTGGACAAGGGTCACATCGGTAGCAGCAAACCTGCTCGCCCTCTGGAACGCTTCTCCTCTCCCCCGCATGGCACCTCTTCATGCCACACCTGGCAAAGGGCACTTTCTAAAAGAGAAAAGAGAAATGATTGAGATGGCCTACGCAATGAGCACATAACATTTATTCATTTCCACATTCCCATTTCCATCTTCAGAATGTCTTCAAAGAACTGGTTCACCATGGTCTACCAGAAACCAGGAGCAGCTCCTGGGAGAACTCAAGCCAATGGCATTCCCGACCCACCAATGGATGCTGGAGATAGGACCTGGGACCTCTGTGTTTAAAACAAGGCCTGTGAAACTGTCCTAGAGCCTTGCTAAAAGAAAGAACATAAGGTCCATGGAGTTCACTGTTTCCTGCTTCAGTTGCACCCTGAGTTTCCAGCAGGAGTTTTTCCCAATCCCAACCCTTCTCGGACATGCATATTGCAGACCTCAGGTGTGTTGTATGCAAAGCAGGTCTTTCACCACATGGTTGTCATCTCTTGTGATTCAGTACAGCTTTTGTCTGGTTACAAGAACCTTCTGTATCCTCAGGAGAGAATGGATCTTTCCCTGGATTCAGAACGTATCCTCCAGCCTACCTTTGTGGCCCAGATGATTGAATCTGGGTTAAGGGCAAAATCCTGGCCTGGGGGAGCCCCAGGAACTATTTGGCCAACTTTCACAGGGACAAAAGATTGATTGGGGAGGAAAACCCAGTTGAGAAGATCGTAACGAGCTGAACCCAGTCCATCTTCTGAGAAGGAGACTTCACTTCCAGCACTGTTGTTGAACCGGACGTTCTTCAAATAAGGAAGAATCTGACAGAAAGAAAAGACACCTTAGAAACTGGGGTACCTGCAAATGAGACATCGTGGCTCTATCACTCCCTCATGGCGTCCGTCTTTGGAGAGAAGTTGTATGTCTGTAGTTGGTGAATAACTTTGTGGTCGGGAATGTGCAAGAGCAGGTTGCTGATAGATCTCAGGCCCCTGTGTTGCCTGGCTCCCTCCTGTCTCCAACCTCCTCCCCAGCTTCAGCCTTGAACCAGCAGGGGAGGAGACGTGAGGAGACTAGCAGGGATAGGGGTGCTCTGTGGCCCTGCAGCAGCCAGGAAGGAAAGCAGCCAAAAGAAAATGGGAAGAGCTCCTTGTTTTCTCCACAGAGACTCTGAGGTCCTGGGGAAACAGAGTGAAGAGGCAAAGCCCTGCCGCAAACCGTGCTGTACAGACCGTCCAATACAAAAGCTATATTCTAGCTGTAGTAACAGTGGCTAGTAATAGTAGTAGTAGAATAAAAATAGTAGGAATATATTTGTAATAGTATCGCCTAGAAGTAGTAGTAGAGAGTGTGGTAAGGTAAGAATAGAATAACATTCTTTAGTATAGTTTCATTAGTAATAAGATAGGATGGAAAGATATTCGCTCCAGAAAAAGTCACACAGCTTTTGAAAGATTCACTTTTGTACTGTAGATAGTTTTGTTGAAAATAAAACATAAATAAAAGGGGAGATCTAAAATCTCCAAGTGTTGTAGATTTCAGTGCTTTTTGGGAGACCATTTTGAGCCTGAAACAATCAAACGTTAGCATATATATATATATAAAAGATTCAAGAAAAGACAAAAAGATTGAGAAGAAAATCCTACGATTTGCAAATCAAAAGCGGTTACCAAAATCTCTTGAAGAACGTGCCCTGAAGGTAAGCATTTCAAAGATGAATTGGAATATGGGAGAACATCGTAACGAAGACCACAGTGACTTCATTGGGGAGCTGATGCAATGCACTGAAGAGGCAAGAAGGAGAAAGCCAAAAGAGATACAAGGAAGAATCTTGGAAGAGACCAAAAGGCTTCTTCAAAGAGAAGACAGGTGGATAGAACTCCTCGGAATAATGCCGAATACTTTCTCCTTTGCAAGTTAATATGGAGGAGACCAAAAGAAGATCTGGAGAAATTCCAAGAGCAGAAACTTCTTGAGGCAGCAAATAAGTGAAGCAGCATCAGAAAGCGCAAATGGGAAATAGCACGGCGTGAAGGAACAATAGCAGCATTAAAAGATAAAAATGGAAAGGAAAAGACGGGAAAGAAAGACGTTGAGCAGATCTGGAAAGAATTCTAGATGGACCTGTTTGCATCTCGTCTGGACATCCCAATCCTGCCATTGGCCACCACAACTAAGCATATACTGCCCATCCTAATAAGTGAAGTTTGTCACGCCATCCATCGGATGACACTGGGGAAAGCTCCAGGAAAAGTATAACAATGGAAATACTGAGGGCTGGAGGTCATGAACTACGGAAAGCACTTGCAGAGTGCTTTGCCAGGCATGTAGAGATGCAAAAAATTCCTGACTGCTGGAAGGAGTCTACTACAGTTCTGCTGTACAAGAAGGGAGATCTCAAAAATTATAGCTCGATCTCAAAAATTATAGGCTGATTTGCCTATTATCGATTGTCTACAAGCTATCCATGAAAGTGATTACAAACCATCTTATGAGAACCTGAGACGAGCAACAGCTGTGAGAGCGGGCTGGCTTCAGAAGCCAGTACAGTACTACCGATCATATATTCACTCTTACTCAGGTCATCAAATGGTCAAGAGAATATAAATTTCCACGTGCGATCACGTTTGTGGATTATGAAAAAGCATTTGACAGTGTCGAAGTCAATGCAGTAATGCAAGTGATCAGTGCACAAGGAATCAACTCCGACTACACTGCACTGCTCAAAGAAGCAAGTACCAACTGCTTCACAAATATTACTGTCTTCAAAACCGAAATACAAATACCAGTGGAGGAAGATGTAAAGCAAGGTGGTATGAGCTCACCTAAACTTTTCAATGCTTGCTTGGAAAATACCATGCGCAAATGACCTGGGAAGACAGAACTGATATAAACAGAGGGAAGATAAACCATCTCAGATTTGTGGACAACGTTGTACCGATCACAAAGGATTGATTGATTGATTGATATTTCAAAATCTATCACCGCCCATCTCTCCCGGAAAGGGGACTCTCGAAAGCTGCAAAAAATGCTTTGACAACTTGATGCCGAAAGCAGAAAAGTGGGTCTAAAGATGAATCTCACTAAAACAAACTATATGCAGACAGGGAACTTTCCAAAATTCCAAATGAGGCTTCAGAATGAACCTATCGAAGAGGATGACCACTGTGTCTACCTGGGATGGCTAATCAAAATGAATAACGATCCAAGAGAAGAACTGCTTAGAATAAAGAAAGCTGGATGGGCTAGATACAGCTCCATTAGAGAAGTCTGAGAGAATGAGAAGATTGAAGGAAAACTGTGTGCTAATCTTGTTAATTTGACTGTCCTATCAGTGGTGCTATATGGAAGGGAAGCATGGTTGTGAAGAAAGGCAGAAGAGGAAGAGCTTTCAAGAGCAGGAAGGGCTACGGAAGATCCATGCTGAAAGTTTCTCTCTGAGACCACGTCGCAAACGGCCAGATTAGAACACAAAGTGGAATAAATGATGTCGTTGAATACCGAAAATGAAAGCTACGCTGGGTACGGCATATTGCACGCGTGTTGGATGGCTGTTGTACAACAGCAGTTGCCAAAGGGTATTGAAGAGAAGTAAAAAGACCTATCAGCCAAAGAGATGGGAAGATCCAGTAGTCAAGGACTTTGGCCAAACCTGGAGAAGAAAAGCCAGGAATCAAGACAAATGGAAAGGGAGTTGTGACCAGCTGTATGCTGTACGGCTATAGTCTGGTCAATAAAGGTGATTGAGGTAATATAGTTTTATATGGTATAGTAAGAGCCAGGATGGTCTAGTGGTTAAGGCAGCGGACTGGAAACCAGGAGACTGTGAGTTCTAGTCCCGCCTTAGGCATGAAGCTGGCTGGGTGACCTTGCGCCAGTCCCTCCCTCTCAGCCCAAGAGCCAATCAGGTGTAGTAGGAGAGTTCTAGTCCCGCCTTAGGCATGAAGCTGGCTGGGTGACCTTGCGCCAGTCCCTCTCTCTCAGCCCAACTCACCTCACAGGGTTCTTGTTGTGGGGAAAATAGGAGGAGGGCGGAGTATTTGGTATCTTCACTACCTTGAATTATTTATAAAAGTAATCATGGCAGGATAGAAAATAAACAAAGAAACAAACTAACAAATAAATAAGAACCCATGACAGGGAGCAACACCTAATCACAAGAATCCATCCTGGAGCAGGTAAAATTAATACTGCAAGAAGATTCTATTGGGGACATTTGGAATACGGCTTATTCGATTCATGCTTTACGAGAAAGATGCTGACATACAAACATTTTAATGCCATACTGCAAATGTCACTGTTTGGTTCTACTCCTGAAATCCTTAGCTATATAATTTTTTTAATGTTTCAAATGGTCCATGGTCTTGTAAATGAAATATTCGATTATGGGAATGAGCCAATGAATTCCAGAACAGTAAGATTCCCCAGGGCTTTCTTGACTCTTTTGAGACAATAGTCAAAGAGTGCAGAATGAAGCACCAGGTCTGACTCAGTGGAAGGAAGTGCCTGTCCCAACCTTGAGAGTGATCCAAGATTTAGCCTTTGATGTGGAACAGCCTGATGAATTTTGGACTGGCAGGCCCATTAGGGGCATCTTTCATTGGAGCCCTGCTGTGTGTCTTGAGGTTGGCAGAGGCTGCTTTCACACAACAACTTGAACCGTACAACAAATGGCCAATTACCAGATCAGCCTGAATTCACAAAAAATGCTAAGCCATTGAAAAATAACAAGGTTAAAGCGAGCCAAGCTTAGTGTTTTGTTTATACGCTGGATTCAGATCACATGCTAAGGCCAACTTGTGCACATGTGACCACGAGGATTTGCACTGACCTGTGGAAGCATCTTGCACAAGCACAGCCAGATTGCCATCTTGCTCGGCTGATGCTCCTGCCTGGGATGGTCAGGAATGGAAACTCAGGCAGCTGCGGAAGAAGCTGTGGAAGGCCCTTCAGGACCTGAGAGGGAGGCCTGTCCCCCCTGGGCACTGTGGACAACTGGTTGGGTTGTCTCTTTTCCTCCCCATGTCCCTTTTTCATCAAAACATTGTATTTCAGGCATTTTTATTCCATATTTTAATAATTTGTCTTTTAATATGTTTTCATTGATCATATGTGATCAAATTGTTGTTGACTCTTCACGACTCTGTTTTGAGTTGTAGTGTACAGGTATTTAATAAGTAATTTAGTACATATATGTGGGAACCTTCCTCGCTTAAGTATCTTTGGAATGGAAAAGAGAAGGACGTTCTGTATCCCCAGGAGAGAATAAATCTTCCCCTGGATTCAGAACCTGTCCTTCCAGCCCACCTTTGTGGCCCAGATGACTGCATCTGAGTTAATGGAGAAATCCTGGCCTGGGGGAGCTCCAGGATCTATCTGGCCAACTTCCACTGGGACAAAAGACTGATTGGGGAGGAAAAGCCAATTCAGAAGATCATAACGAGCTGATCCCAGTCCATTTTCTGAGAAGAAGACTTCATTTCCAGCACTGTTGTTGAACTGGACATTCTTCAAATAGGCCAGAATCTGAAAGAAAAGACACCCTTAGGAATTGGGCCAACTGCAAGTGAGACACTGTGGCTCTATCACTCCCTGGTGGCCCTTATCTTAGGAGATAAGTTGAATGTCTGTACTTGATAAATAGCTTTGTGATCAGGAGCAGCACCAAATCATAGGAATCCATCCTGGAGCATGTGAAATTAATCTCAGCAATGCAAGAAGATTCTATTATTGGATATTTGGATTATGGCTTATTTGATTCCACTTTTACCAGAAAGATACCAACATACAAAAATCTTAATGCCACACTGCAAACATGACTGTTTGGTTCTACTTCTGAAATCCTTAGCTAGTGCCTGCCCCAGTCTTGATAGGGATCAAGGGAGGTCCAAGATTGAGCCTTTGATGTGGAACAGCCTGACGAATTTTGGTCTAGGAGGCCCGTAGGACCACCTTTGCATGAAATTCCAGCTGTGCATGCTCACCTTCTCAGAGGCTGCTTTCACACGACAACTGGGACAGTACAAAAAATGGCTAATATCAGAACAGCCTGAGTTCACACAGTATGCTAGGCCATTGAAAAATAAGCAAGGCTAAAATGAGCCAAGCCTAGTGGTGGGCCTGTCCACCATGTTTATTATGGCCACTGGTTTGGTCATCTCTTTTCCTCCCCATGTCCCTTTTTCATCAAAACATCATATTTCATGCATTTTATTTCATACTTTAATAATTATTCCTTTTAGCTTGCTTGCTTGCTTATTTATTTATTTATTGTCTATCCTGCCTTTATTAGTTTTATAAATAATTCAAGGCAGGGAACATACCAAATACTCCTTCCTCCTCCTCTTTTCCCCACAGCAGCAACCCTGTCAGATGAGTTGGGCTGAGAGAGAGGGACTGGCCCAAGGTCACCCAGCCGGCTTTCGTGCCTAAGGCGGGACTCGAACTCACAGTCTCCTGGTTTCTAGCCTGGTGCCTTAACCACTAGACCAAACTGGGAACCTTCCTCACTAACGATCTTTGGAATGGACAAGAGAAAGACATTACCTGCCACGAGTGGACATGGGAGATCTTCTTTCCAAGCCTCATCAAGGCTGGTCGGGCTCCTGATCCATGCATTGCCTGTAGTGCGTGTGCCACAGAGTAAATGGCATTGTAGATGTTGTAACTTTCACCTGTCATGCTCTTTTCAAAAACGGAAGCTAACAGATTCTGGACATTCTCCTTCCCTGTACATTCTCCCCCTCCCTCTTCAGGGATTTCACCTGATTTCAGAAATTGGCAGTCAAAGACCTTTTCCCACCATGGAGGGAGAAAGACGTCTCCTTGGGGGTTCAAGGGGTCTAAAGACAGGATGAAATGCCTGAATTCTGATCTATCACCAGAGTGGTCCCTGAAATGCAAAGCACCATGGAACAACTTCAAGATCTGCCATGTTCTTTGAAATGCCATCACACTAACATCCCAATGGGAAGTCAGGATCCAGATTCTCCCAAATGATGTATTAGTCAATCGTTCATAAGAAAGCAGACGCATCGGTAAGATTTTCATTATACTGGAGTCTCCAAACAGAATAATCACTTCAGCTTTAAACCAAGATTTGGGAATCTGAAACAATTTCGACAGTTTATCAGCTCTTGTCAACAGGTTCTCAGATTCCAACAGTTTAACAACAGTAAAGAAGTTATAAGATTCCAACATTTCACTGAAGGCCAGGCAGATCTCCTTCGCCTTGAGCATTGGCACCAGGGATGAGATGAAACCTGCTCCTCTGTCGTCTTCGGGGGCCAGAAGCCCAACCCAGTTCCACTGGAAGTGCAGGAGCAGCTGGACTAAACCCACATACTGAGGAAGTTCCTTGGGATTAATCCGGAAGAAGGAAGGAAAAGCAGTTCTGCCTCCCTGAGTGACCTCAAAGCCAACACCAAGCTGGAGAAAGCAAGATGCTTTTTTACAACCATTTTTTGTAGACAAGGTCAAGTTTTATGATGGCTTTAAGTATATCCATATATGATTTGTGGCCCTACCAGCTGGGCTGAAATAGAGGTAGCTTCACTCTGAGTGACGAGGTTAATCCTCCCACCCAAAGAAGACCCCCCAGTTGCATTTTATACCTGGCTGTCACAGGTGAGAAGCAAGGGAGCAAAACTGTACCCCAAAACCAAGTATAAACTGGATTAAAAGGGGATTACAAAGAATCAGTTAAGAAGGAATTTCTCTGGGAGTATTTCTGAAATATCTCATTATCTGTCCTTTGGGGTTATAATATTCTGACTCACGAAATACGAATATGAATTCAATTGTAGAATGGGGTCTCCAAGTCACGTACTCCTGATGTTGGAGTTGGACTCCGACTGGGCAAGTCCTCATGAGGAAACAGCCTTCTGACCTTATCTGGGCTGAGTTTGACTCTGTTACACCCAAGGAAGTGGGCAAGATCCTTATGTCTCTCAGTCTAGCCACCGGTTTTTTAGATCCTGGCCCCTCCTGCGTTATTAAAGCTGCCTGGAAGGTGACCACAGGGCGGGTTCATCTGGTGGTTTCAGCCTCTTTGAGAGAGGGGGTGATCCCATCAGACTTGGAGGAAGTGGTGGTCTGCCCCCTCCTCAAGAGGTCATTGATGGACCCTTCCCAGTTGTAGAATTATCAGCCACTTTCCAATCTCCCCTTTCTGGGATGGTTGTGGAAAAGGTGGTTGGATGATAGCGACAGAAGACCTTGGAGGACACAAATTATTTGGACCCGTTTCGGTCTGGCTTCAGACCAGGGTACAGTAGAGAGACAGCTTTGGTCCTGCTTACTGATAACCTCTGGCAGAGCCAGGATGAAGGTGGTGCCTCCACTCTAGTGCTCCTTGATCTCTCAGTGGCTTTTGATACTGTCAACCACAGGACCCTTCTGGACCTCTTTCAGGGGTCCGGAGTGGGAGGGACTGTCCTCCCGTGGTTCACCTCCTTCCTCAGTGGTCGGTTCCAGTCTGGGTTAATGGTGGGGAGGGATCATATCTCAGGCCCCTCATGTGTGGGGTTCCTCAGGGCTCGACGCTCTCTCCTCTCCTGTTCAACATCTACATGAAAACACTGGGGGACGTCATCCGCCAGTCTGAGGTGCAGTATCATCAGTATGCTAATGATACCCAGCCCTACATCTCCATGCACAGCAGCACAGGCGGAGCTGCCAATGTCTTGACCCAGTCTCTGGAGCCTGTTCAGGTCTGGATGGGGTAAAACAGACTTTGGCTCAATCCTAATAAGACTGAGTTGCTGTGCTCATTAGGATATGATAACGCTAGAACCACCCTGAAACAACGAATCTGGGATATAGATCTACAAACAAATTGAAGTAAGATGCTACACCCCAATATCTGCCAATTGCTTCCAGAAGGGTTCGTTCCAGGTTCTTATCTATCTTCTATTGTAATGTTGATGTTTTGTAAAGCTTCTACTTTAGCCAGGCTGGATGCAGTGCCCTCAGCAGTCCTCTTCGGATGTTTTAAGGGTACTCCCATGCACCTTTGACTATGTCCATGTGGAGAAAGTTCAATAGAAACCCTAAGCTGTATGCAATTATATTGTTCCCTATATAAGGACTCTAGACAGAGCCCTATTTATCCATTACTGAAGAAATTTCCTGGTAGGGAGAGTGACTTCTACCTAATGCTACTTCTTTCAGATACGGACCCAGAAATATCCTCCCAGGTTTTCCAGTTTTGTGCTACCATCTGCCCAATACGCTGCACCATCACTAAGATTTGAAATCTTTAATATAGTATTTTATTTTCAACAAATTTTGGATCATAGTATATTGATTGCTTTTGTTTTTACATACATATATGTATTAATGTAAGATTGTTATTAGGTATAATTTTATTGTGTCTGGCCTTAGGGCTGTAATAAACATGATTGATTGGGTTGCTGTGGCTGTTGAACCCCCTGGGTCAGGGATGTTGCCATCTTTGGTCTTTGATGGGACTGCCCTTTCACAGTCAAGACTGGCGCACAAATTGGGGGTCCATCTCCACTCACAGCTTCTGTTCGGAGAGCAGGTGACTGCTGTGGCCAGGAGGTAAAGCTTGTGTGGCAGTTTGGCCCTTTTCTTGATCAGGAGAACTCATGCCCTGCTCACCTCATGCTGGGTTTATTGCAATACGATACATGTGGCTGCCCTTGAAGTCCAACCAGAAGCTACAGCTGGTTCAAAATGAAGCGGCCTTCTCTTCTGCCTCCTCTCTTCTGGCCTCACCCTCCGGACCAGCGATCCCCCAGAGATGAGGAGGGCACCCTCTCTGCTTGGGGTCCAGAAAGCCTTGAAAACCCAGCTTTGGTCCCAGCCCTGGGGTTGATGTTTGTCATTGTTTAATGGCCCCTGTTTTGTTTTGGTGATTTGGTTAGCAAAGTATTTTAGCCTAGGCTGCCTTTTGATCTCATGTTTCTTGCTGTTCCTATATTTTCTCTACTTTTGGACTCCACCCAGAGTTCACTAGAGTTGGGCAGGCAATGACTGTATATCAATAATAATAAATAAATAATGTGTGCCCATAGAACTTGGACTGGTCTTTGCTTTCTATGTTCAATTCTGTTCTGTGTCTGCCCCACACCGATATCCAATTGAAACCCCTTACCTGTGGGACCTTGAGGATGGTGAAGATGGGGGCCATCTGCCTTGAAGACTTGGAGTCACTGCCACCGATGACGGACAGCAGGGTGTCCTGCCTGTCACATTGATAACCTGGAACCATTCGGCCTCGTGTGGAGAGCAGAGAGAGGCTGTTCAAGGAGATCCTCCTCTCAGTCTGGCTATTGTCGTAGATGCTGAAGCCGAGTGTGACGTTGGGGAGGAGAACCAGGTCCTTGTTGACCTCTCTGACTGCAAATACCAAGGCCAGGAACTGCTGGTAGTTCTTGGGTATGACTCTACAATGAGAAAGACATCAGGAACATTACAGGAGAGGTGATGTGTGCTGATGGAGTTTGTTTTGCCTTTTTCTGATGTTCTCCTGGACTTTTGATTTTGTTCTGAGGCTTTGGGCAAAAACATCTGATTAAGAATGTTATCTGGAAGATACTCCTTTGAAACAGTGCTAGGGACTGAGAAGTACTACGTTTGAGAATCCAAACAGTCTCAAAATGTGAGTAATCTGTGGTCTAAGATATGTGTGTGTGTGCCTTTGAGTCAGTGTTGACTCCCAGTGACTGCCTGGAAAGGTCCTGCAGTTTCCTTGGCAAGATTTTGGAAGTGGTTTGCCATTGCCTTCTTCCTGGGACTGAGAGAGGGTGACTGGCCCAAGGTCACCCAGCTGGCCTTGTGCCTAAGGCGGGACTAGAACTCAGTGTCTCTCAGTGTCTAGCTCCATGCCTTTAACCACTACCCCACACTGGCTCTCAGGTAGCTGGCTCTAAGGTAGCTTCTGCAATACTCAACAAACCCCTGGTTCAGAAACATGGGAATGGGAATCCAAGGTGGTTTCTCAGAGGAGGATCACAGCTGAGCATTCAGGGCACATTCTTCGCACACAGAAAGCCAAGCTTTCAACCTCACAGCTCCTGCACTTGTCAATAATAAAGCCTCTTTGGGAAGCTGCCTCTGCCATTCAGTGCAAGCAAATGGAGCTGGGGAACAAGCCATGATGAAGGTATGTGATATCATAAGATGGTGAGAATCCATTGTTTCATATATTGGTTAATGCTACAGATTAAGGTTACTATGGTAACTAATCATTTTGGCACAGTGAAGAGGTTGAATTTAATTGTCCTCTTTTCAGGTGTTAATAGTTGAATTGCCTGAAGGGAGGGCAGTTTGCTTGTTAGTTTTCAGTTCCTTCTCTTTAGGCTTGTAGAGAGTAAGCAGCTCTCAGAGAGCCTGTGAGAATGCAGAAGCCTGTAAATATATTTTTGTGCTTTCTGTAAATAAATTTATTTTTATAGAAATGCCTCGTGTGTGACTTTTCTGCTCTCTCCTGGGCCATGTGCTTTCTTGCACTCTGCCAACAACCATTACAGGTGCTTTGAAGCCGGTCTCTCCCCAGGAGCTGGTATTTAGAGCCTGCTTCCTGGGTGCTGCCCTTTTTGAACAGCCCATGATATCCATCTCCTCCACAAATCGATCCACCCCACTGAAAAACCATCCACACAAAAGGTTGGGGCAAGTCCCACCACTTAACTGGATCTGGTTTTTCAAGAAGGGCTTCCTTGTATTGGTTTTGAATCTTTTTGCCTTTAGCCTGAAGGAATTTTTCAGAAACTAGAGAAACCTTCCTCTTACTCCTCATCCACCCTCTTTCTTACCCCTGTACCAGCCCCCTCTTCTTCCCTCTGCTCTGGTGGCTGCCTTCTTTCCCAATCACCGCACTGGATCCCCAGTCTATTTGCTTGTCCCCTCAAGCAGCTTTGTCAGCTCGGATAACCCTCGCTCTTCCCAATATTCCAGCAGGGGCCACAGAATCCGTTTACTGAAGGCTGTTATAGGAGCACTACGGATCCCCAAACTGAGTTGCCTTTTCTTCCTGCACCTCCACCCTGTAAACAGACTGGCTTTTTCTTTGAGTTTCCCCCCATCACTTTCTGTCCAAATTAATGTGAAATCAACTTCTTCACTAGGTCACCCAAGTTTATCGGCTATTCTGCCTCCTCTCTTTTGAAGCTGTCTATCATCTTCCTGCTGAAGTCCTGAGAAAGTGGAACATTCTGAACTATTTTGTGAGCTTGGCTCTTTATCGAGAAAGGCACCAAAGCTCCTGAACTGTGCCTGCACATTGCAAACATCACCAGAACAAGAATCTCTGAAAGGAGTCCCTGAATCCCCAAAAAAGCAGGCATCCTCTGCCCCTTCCCCCTCCAGCTCAAACTTACGTATATGTGGTGTCCGACAGGAATGGGTCTTTCTGAAAGTCTAGCAACACAAAGTAAAACAAGCTTGTCAGGGGCAAATTGCCCCCAATAATGAGATCGCCAGGCCTGTAGTGGTCCTCCAGAGTCTGCAAAGGGTTCCTCAGTACACATATGGTTTGTGTTATCTTATGAGTCATTGAGGGCAGGAGCCAGATGAGGAGCAGCCAGTGAGGCAGGCCAATCATTTTTCATTCTCCTCGCCTTCATACCTCGGTAAAAATCAAGGCTTGTTCAGATCCTCCATAAAAAGAGGCAGGCTCTGCCTCTTACATGTGCTCGAGGCCAAATTATATCAAGCATGCTTCGACTTAGGTGTGTTTGAGCTGAGACCAAAGAGAAAACTGAGTCTGGTCCCTCGAAGGAAATCACCTCCTTGCAAAACAAGCTATGGTGACCCATCAGGCCCCCTTTGGGAGAGCTCAGAGCAGATTTATTTTAAGCAGGTTTTCACTTGGATGTCTTTTGTGGGTAAAAATCCAGAGGGGATACATGAAGAATGATAAATCCAGGGACGAGCAATTTTTTATTCACTTAGCAAAAGATTTTGTTCACATGCCAGGAGGTTAAAAAACATGTTTGTGTCTCTGGTTGCTGACCCAGGGGGCAGATGGACTGGAGAGCCAGGGAGCAGCCGACTGTTTCTCCAATGGGAAACTGAGCACCCGCAGCCAGGATGGCATCCGGCCTCTGCCATAGTCTGCTGAGGTGGAGGGAGGGCGAAGGGCCACAAGGGCAGCATGGTAGACAGCTGGGCCCTTGGACGTGGGAGCAATAATGCTGTGTTTGGATGGAACAAGTGGCTTATTTATACTCCCCTGGCAGGAGATGACCTTGGAAGCTAATTTCTCCTATAGACCAACAACAACAATAATGATAATTTATTAAACTTGTATTCCACCTGACTCTCAATGACTCTGGGAAGCTCACAACCATCAAACAAAGAAATTACAATAAAATCAATAAAGCATAAAAATCAATATAAAAATGGAGAGGCAGGGTGCTCACTCAGGTGCAAGGCTAATTTGAACCCTGCTGGAGGGTTCCTGTGAGCCCCATTAGGTGGGTCTGACCAGAAAATCAACTCTGTGAGAAGACCAGAACTAGGCTTTCTTGAGAGTGGCTATAGAACGGGATCTTTCCAATCAGATTGTGCTGCATCTCCCCTCCTTCTTATGCCCCAGTGAATCTGCCTGATCCGCTCCCGAATATTAACTTTCTTCCCAGGACTTAAGGAACGTTTCAGCCCCCTTTGCCTAGCAATGGTTCTTGCATGCTTCTGTCAAGGTCACCTCCCTTGTTATCTTCCGTTGTCTAACAACTGGGTGGAGCCAGAGAAGTGAGCCTGCGATACGTCCTCAGAACTTCCAGCTGGAGAGGAAAGAAAACCATCAACCATGGTGTCCTGGACTGGCTGCAGAGAGTGAGAGTGGAGTGCATGAGGCCACGTGGTTCTCCTCCTCTCTCTGAAGCTGGTTTCAGTCAGACAGGAGATGTTGGGCCAGAAACCCGTGATTTTCAGGGTGCCTCAGGCTGGGTGTTCTCTTCCCTCCTGCCAGGAGTGTTCTCTTCCCTCCTGTGCAAAGGAGGCTGCCTGGAGTTCATCAGCTGGCTTGAGGTCAGGTATCATTGCTACACTGACGATACTCCATTGTAAATCTCAACGCCCAGCCAACCAAGCAATTTTTATTTATTTCTCAAATTTGTACCACCACCCATCTCCCCCCAAGCTATGCTGTCAAGGTCATATTCCGGTGCCAGGGGGCTGGGTGGGGCAGAAGAGGCTCAAACCCGGTCCTAGGCTGTGGGTGCTTGGTCCTCCCTGTGGAGAATTTTCCATCATTGCTCCCAAATGGGGTTCCATGGCCACACTTGGGACTGATGCAAAACCTGTTGGGTCTTCCTGGACTCTCAGTTCCTGCTTGAAGAGCAGATGGCAGCTGTGACCAGAAAGGCCTTTGCACAGGTTCAGCTTGTGAAACAGGTGTGCCTGTCCTGGATCAAGAGGCTCTCCTCACGGTGCCTCCTGCCTTGGCCACCTCCCACTGGATTCTTGCAACGGGCTCTCCGTGGGACTGCCTTTGAAGGGCAGTGCTGTAAGATGGGCAGCCATACAAATCTTGTAATGGAGCCCCAGTGTCAAAGCAATATGATTTGTCTGGCACAACCTGTTTTAACAAACCTGTAGAGGTTTCTGGTTATCACCTTCTTCATTTCTTGGTGCTTGCAAACCCAACATGTGCTTATATTTTGTAGGATTGCTCCAGGTATTATTTATTTATTGTTCACACTTATATTCTGCCCCCCCCATCTCACACAAGGCAGCTCTACAGATAGACCACATTTATTTTGCCGTTCAAGCAGCCTTACAATTTGATCACATTTTCAACCAGTGATAAAATGAGAGAAGGGTTGTCCGTGTAAGAATCGGTTTTCAAGAGCGCCTTTGCCCTGCTCTTTTTACTCCACAGTGAGCCCTTGCGCTGTGTGGTGGTGGCAGCTTCGACCTCTCATCTTCAGAGACTGATGGCAGCTGTTCCTGTTGATCACTGCACGGTCCCGCCTAGGCTGCCTGCAAGTCCTCAGGCAGCAATTAATCCGGTAACTCCAGAGCAGGCTGCCAATTGTTGGTCTCCTCATCTGAGTCTGAGCTTGCCATGAGAGGCAGGACTAATTTGATTGGTCCACCATGGTCTACACCAGTACCTGTTGGACCCTATTGGGTTCCAAATCATGGAGCTTGGGGTTGTTGCTGAAGGTCTGGTGCAACATTCGACTGAGGCCCTAGTTGCCACCTATAATTGGAAGGTGGCTGGTCCTTGGACCAGATTACAGTTCTGTGGCCTCTCTCCTACTGTGGATCCCCAGGTCCCCTTGGCTTACAGAGAGGCTGAGGGAGATAAAATGTGAGGTGGTGCCTAGAACCGCACTGGAGGAGGAGGGGAAAAACCCATTGAGCACTGGCTAGAGCCGCTGTCAAGGCCTACTTTGTGCAATAAGGGTGGCAGAACACCAGCATTACCTGGCTCCACACCTCTGCTCCGGGCCAAGCAAGTGAAGGGGAGGGAGTCTGGTCTTGGGGTCTGGGGACTGTGAGGGTGTTGATGGGAAAGAACAGGGCTCAGCACAACTCCAGAAAAACTGGGTGGCTTTGGGATTTAGGGCCCTTGGGATCCAGTTATTTCATATCTTTGGTTCTGGATGGGGTCACACTATGTCAAATGGAACAGGTACACAATTGGGCTGATTTAGTAAGAAAGGCTGGAAAAGGAGGGTGTGGATGTCCAATCTGGGATCCTGGGGGAAAAATCTGGCTGGCCTGGGTGGCAGGGATAGCCATTCTCCTTCCTGATGGGCAGTCATCACAGCCTGTAATGGGCATAATTAGCAACATCTTAAGTTGAGTGGTAAGAACCCCAGATCAGTTGCTCAAGGTCAGAAGAACTGCAAATGGTGAAGAGGAAATTTTAAGGCAACTACACAAAGCAGAGATGAGGCAGGCCCCCACTCTCCCAGCCTTCAGAGAGGGAGTTAAGACCTGGCTATGCCCCATCGCTTTGGGTGAGAGAAGGGATACTTGATCGTGGAGGTGGCTGGTACTGTGATGCAGCCTGGTAAATTTCATTAAGACCATCTTGGACTTCATATTTTATATGTTACATTATGCATTTTAATATTTTTCCACATTTATATTTTATAATCAATCATTGATGAATCTTCATTCTTTTATTCATTGTAAACTGCCCAGAGTCATCATTGCACAAGATTGGCAGGGGAGAAATCTAATCAATCAATCAATCAATCAATCAATCAACCAACGTTGATCTCTTCAGGATTGAAAGGAGGGAGATTTAAGGCTAAACTGAGTTCATTCAGGTTAAAATGTTTGTATGTTTGAATAAAGTTTAAAGGTTCTGGCAGACCTTTCTAAGTAGGTCACATGGTTAGAGTTGGATAGAGTCAGCAAAAACAGGAAAGCCTCAGTGTCCTTTTTAGCTAGTATGTGCGTGTTTTGTTTGGACATGCTTGGGGTGGAAAGGTCTGTATTATTCTGTATAATTGTGACTAAATCACTTAACGTTGCTATGGCATAAATGACAGGCACACCTTCAGATGGGTGCTGCATGGGAAACTCTGTGTATGTTTAGAGGACAAAAAGTCACCCTTCAGCTGTAGCTCTTGGGTCAGTTTTTTGGTTACAGCAGGTCCCAAAATTTTTTGATTATGTCCAAAATTCTACCAGGGTCATTGCTTAGAGAAACTAAGCAGCGTAAGTTGACTGATTACTTGTTACATTTCCTACTTAATTTTCCTCATCAGGTGACTTCTGCTGTTCAGATCTGGCCTCAGTACTATAACGTACCATTTGGGGAGAAAGATGCAACCCAGGAGACCGGCCGCAGAGGTCAAGATGGAGAAGACCTCCACGGCCACCATGGACTTCCCTTTGGTGCTCACGTACATTGGGAGGAAGGAGATACAAACGCTGCAAAAGACCAGCATGCTAAAAGTGATGAACTTGGCATCGTTAAAGCTGTCAGGCAGTTTCCTAGCCAGAAAGGCCACCATAAAGCTGACGAGACTCAGGAGGCCCATGTAGCACAGAACAGCATAAAACATGGTGGTCATGTTTGTTTTTTCTCAGCAGATGAACCTGGCAAGCAGAAAATGAAGAAGAGCAACACAATCCTTCTGACTGGCAGGGCTAAGATCCTTTGACTGCAGGGGTTGCATGTGATTGCCCATTGGTTCATTCATTCATTGATTTGTTCATTCAGGAAGAACATGATCTCTGCCAGGGGAGAACCATCCTCATCTTCCTTTGTTTTTATAGCTGCAAAATTGTCATAAACACAGGGCTGCACTAGGAAGATGGGCTAAGGCTAGTCTTTCCCACTGTCCTAGAAGACTGGAGAAGCCACCACCACAATTCTGAAGAACTGCTGCCAGTTGCTTAAAACTGCTGCCTCCAGGGGGCCACTCTTTAATGTTCTGAATTATTTTCATCATGTTTATTTGCTCAACAGGTTTGCTACACCCTGCTCTCTTTCACTCCTCCCCCTGCAGCCATGCCAGATCCCTCATTCCTGTTTGAGGATCTTCTTGAGCAACTTGCCTGTTTGATTAGAAATTGTCCCTTCTGGGCAAGAAATACATCCATAGCAACAAACGGGATTCTCTTCCACAACCTCCCTGGCTTGTCCTGGAAGGCAGCGCTTCACACACCGGGAGAAAGGCTTTGTCTGAAACGAGAGAGGATAGCTTGGAAAGGAAAAGATTAGCAACATTCAGCTTGGTTACAGGCTCTGTATAAAATGAGCCCAGTTTGCCCCTTCCTCTTCATTCTGATGGGAGTTTGCAGCGCAACAGCCTGTTCCCTCCTCTCAGTTTTCCTTAACCCTGGAAGCAGCTTCTGGTCCCCACCTGGTTTGCCCACACAATGGCATCAGGGTCGATGCTGAAACCTGCAGCCGAAGGAGCCTCCAGATCAACCCATCCAACTTTCTGTCGAGCGATTGTCTCATTTGCAAAGACGGCCCAGTTCAGAATATCAAATCCTGCATATTTCATCCCAGTTTCTGAAAAGGAGACTTCATCCCCAGCGGTGTTATTAAAGCAGATGTTTCTTGAGAAGGTGTGGATCGGAAATGGCAAAAGAAGCAAGCAAGCAAGCAAACAATCAGAAAGTCCATCAAAATGAGAAGAGTCGATATAAAGAGATTTTAAATTGCAAAATGTGGAATCAATGTTTTTCTGAATAACTGGGATGAGACAGAGATGAGGTTGTCCATTTTTAAAGTTGAACAACCCAGCATTTACGCAATAGGCTTTTTACATGCAATATGTTTATACTTTTAGTTTGTTATACACTGCTGCAGAACTGCAATACCAAGTGTGCTGTTATTTGATGGAGAAAAGAATATTTGATGAATAAATGGGCAGACATATTTCGCATTAAGAAAAAATAATTCCCCATAAATGGGAGTTTGAAGGGCGAGAAATATCCCTCTACTGAAATGCGATTTCATTCAGTTTCTAAAATATGATATGTTGTTATACCAGAGTCATAACTGAGCTGTAAACTGAGGCAAAGTTCCATTTCTGGAGCTGCTACAAATTCAGCTTCAAGCACTGGAGCTACAAATCACTGCAAGGGAAAAAGAGGCGCTCCGGAAAACTCAGTGTCTTGACCCCGTTGCAAGGCACAAAGAGCCTCACAACGTGGATCATGATCATTAAGAGAGAGAGGAAGGAGATAATTAAATCAGCGCTTAAACCAAGCACCCAAAGCACCTACACCCATGGAATCATATGCAGCTGAATAGAAGGACTTCAGATAAGCAGCGATAAGCCGCACCTGGTGCCCTGGAGGACACACCCGACCCAAGAGGACAAGAACAGCCACTGGGGAAACGCCCAAACAGCCATCAAGAAACCCATCAAGGCGGATTGGGGACAATGAAGGGTGGAGGAGCACGGGACCCCGCAAGAGGGTATATACAGGGCACCTCACCACCACACCCCCGTTCCCATTTTTCTTTCTGTCAGAACCGTTTCAATAAACCGGAAATCCTTAATCCCTATTAAGTGAGTCCGTGTCTTATTCGGAGCGAGGCTGACCCTGACACTCAGCTTAATAAAACTCCTGTGCCAGGCAACTTCTCTGCAAAATCTTACTGGTTAAGCTGTCAACCCAAGTAATGAATGAGATACGTCAATGTTGCATGTTGCTGCAATCTTGGCAGGTGGAGCTCAAATCCTTCACTGCTACAGAAGGTCCCATCGCATTGTTGACAGTGGATTTTTAGGAAATCATAGCCAAGAGATTAGGTGAGAGAAAAGCAGATCTGATTCACTGAGATCAGTCCAAATGTGTTCCCAGAAGGGAAAGGAAAGAGCACCAAGGGCAGTGGATGGTATCAGTTCTAACCATTCTAGAGGTAAGAAAGCACCTCTGATCTTTTCGATGCTGAGAAGGCTTTTGACTGGTGGAATGGCCTTATTGCGTCAGAGGGTCCAGCTGTCCCCATGGCCTTCAAGTTCGGGGGGGGGGAGAAAACAAGAAGGACCCTTGCAGCAGTCACTGTGGGTCCGTCTTGTTTTCTCCCCCTACCCCCATGAACTTGAAGGCCGTGGGAGCAGCTGGACCATCCTGTGCTGCAACAATAACCGGAGGGTCCTGCTACTTTAGCACCTGGGGGAGGTCACATTCGTGTCTGGGGCAGAAGGAGAACAGCAGGCAGCCGATGAGAGATGGGGAACTGCCAGAAGAGAGGTGACTCAGTGCAGTGTTGAGGGAGCAAGTGATGGGGCAGGAAAATCAGGCTGGAATTCAGACCCAGAAGCAGCCAAAAGCAGGGTGGCAGGGCTCAGCAGAAATTTCCTCCAGAAATGCCAATACCCACCCAGAAGGTGAATGGTGAACCTTATTTCTCATCAGAAAAGAAGCCAAAAATACGGTTAAGTGGCTTTGACTCTGAGCAATGTGGCATGAAAGAAAAGGGGTGGGACGGAGCTGTCCCCTTTCTCATTTATGATTAAGTGAGGCATTAGAACCATTGGCAGATGCAGTTTGCCATGAGGTAAAAATGTGGGTTTAAAAATGGCTGCTGGGGAACCAGTTTAAATTGTAGGCTGATGAAACAGTTCAGTGATTGTTTAAATATCATCTTTTTGCTTAGTCAGCCTAGAGACTCAGTTAAAAAAGTGATTGATTGAACTAAATAATACGGAGCAAATTTGCAACTTCTGATGAACCTTTAAATAATACTTCAAGAAATTAATTTCTTATTTCAATGTATACCTGTGAGATTTGTTGATGCACAACCAACCATTTAATAGTGATATAAATAGGTTTATTTGAGAGGTAGCTTCACTGCTTTTTGATGGTCTCTGTTGGCTACAGTATCCAATACTGTTTTTTTGGAAGAAAATCTTAGAATAGGTTTTCATCAATGGAAGCTTTGCAGTTCTTAAAGATTTTAGGATTTGGTGGTAAATAAACCAGGGTGGAAAAGGGACTTGAACATGGAGCAAAGTGCTTAATGGATTTCAATATTTACAGGCGAGTGTTATACTGCGTGCAAACATGCAGAAACATGGATGATATGTGTGAGCCTCAAAAGAATCAAAAGGTTGCAGTGGAACCGTTTAGATATTTATTAGGACCCAAATTTATAAAAAAAAAATACTGAGAACCTGACCAAGGTAAAGATTGCAAAGTTAACGTGGATTGAACTATCGAAATACAGCAATGGGAATTTCACTGGAAAACTCAATCAAGTCTACAGCAACCGGCATCGTTAGAGAAAAACAGTATAAGACTCTGTTCAGCTATGATGGCTAAAATGGAAATGGAATAAAGAAGCGGGAACGCTTCCACATTTCTGGTGGCAATACCAAGAAGCTCCACCATTTTGGAAAGCGATACATCTAAAAGTGCAACAAATTCTAGTTTTGCCTTAAATACTCACCATCCCATGAAATCTTATTGACTAACAATAGTTTGTGGATGAACATGATTTGTTCTCCCAGTGGCAAGAGACGAACCTGCCAAATATCGGAAATGTCCCAGTTCAGCTTCCCCAGAAGACGGGCAGCTGAAATTAGGGGAGGGGGCTTCCATCTCTAGAACCACAACCCAGAGCAGTAGAGTTGGGGACCCTATTAGGACAGATGACTTTTCTCCCACATTCAAATGATGGCTTTATTTCATGTTCTCATTACGTACCTTATTGCTCAGACTTGTTTACTAGTGAAACAGATCTTGCCCCAAATCTCAATGTTCAGTGAATTTCAAGGGGATCAAATAGATGTGCTTTGGACAATTTGGATTTCTCTTATGAAACTCGTGTTGACAAGCAGAGAAAATTCTGTAAATCTCAAGGTGGGTATCAGATTTAAATAAAGGGGAAAAAAAATTGTTAGGGGAAAGGCAAGGCAGTCGAGATCACAGGGACGGGGTTCTGAATACTAAAACAGCATAAAGTGAATGTATCCCAAGAGGAAGAAGAATTCCTTGTCCAGAAAGGAAGATCTGAGGGTGAGGGATACCTGCCGGGGCTTCCTCCAGAGTAGGTGTGGCTTCTTTCTGTCCCTCTTCAATCCCTGTTGTGATTCCCACGTATCCGCAGCATGTAATGCGTGTGCAACAGAATAGACAGCGTTGTAGATGCTGTGGCTGAAACCGGTCATCTTCTCATCAAAGACGGAGGCCGGTAGGTTGTCCAGGTTCTCCTCCCCTGTGCAAATCCTTCTGCCCTCAGCTGAGGCCAGACCTGCCTTCACAACCTCACAGTCAAATGCGACTTCCCACCAGCGGGGGAGAAAGACGTCTCCACGTGGCCCGTGTGGATTCAGAGCCCAGAGATAATTCCTGAATCCTGGCACCAGCTTTGTGTGGACTGTGAAGGACAAAGCTCCTTGGAGGGACTTCAGTTTCCACCACTCGTAGTGATAGCCAACAGCGGAAAATTCCCACCGCGTAGTCAGGATCCAAACCTTTCCAGAAGGAGTGTGGTTCTCCTCTTCATAAAAGGAGAGGGATGCTATCAGGCTTTGCAGCGTATTTGAGTCCCCCGAGACAATCACAACCTGAGCATCACTGCTCATAATTGTCCAAAGCACATCTATCTGATTCTCTTGCAATTCACTGAACATTGTGATTCGGGGCAAGATCTGCTTCACAAAATGTATGCAAATGTCATTCTGGGCAAGACTGACTTTCAAAATCTGGATGAAATTTTCACCACTCTCCGATTTCTGCACAACAATCCCAATCCAGTTCCATTGGAAATATAGAAGCAGCTGGACAATTGCTGCATTCTGTAGCTGATACTGAGGATCGATCTGGTAGAAGGTGGGGAACCGGCTCTTATCGCTCAAAACCGGGTCAGCGAAGCGGTAACCTAGCTGAAGGGAGGGTAGGGATGGAGGAGAGGGGAAGAACGAAGTGAGACAAAAAGAACCCGCAATTTCTGTGACTGACCTCCAACCACCCAGCCCTGCACGGCGTCCCATCCTAGAGCCCCCATCGTGGCACCTCCATGATGTGTTCCCTCCCGGTCACAGAATTGGCTCTGGGGCATGTTGGCAGTAAAGGGCAGAACTTACAACATTACGTCTGCATTCCCCCTTTCATCCGGTTATGTGCCCAAGTACCTGAGGAATCTTGAAATTGCCAAAGATGGCTGCCATCTGGTAGGAGATCCTGGAGTTGAGACCCCCAAGGACAGAGAGCAGGTTCTCCCGTGCGTCACACTGATAGTTGGGAAACGGTTTTCCCCGGCTGGAGAGCAGAGACAGGCCGACGTCTGGGGCCATGCTGGCATACTGGTTCTCTTCGTAGATGCGGAAGCCCAGCGTGATGTTGGGGAGGAGCCGTGGATCCTTGTTGACCTCCTGGACGGCAAATGCCAAGGCCAGGATGTGCTGGTAGTTCTTGGGATTAGGTCTTCGTTGCAAGGGTTTGAGGAGAAAAATTAGACAGGAGCAGGAGGAAGAATTTTATTTGGTTAAGAAAGCATTACCAAAATTCTCAGAGTTAATCATAAAACAGATAAATACAAATTAGTTGATTTATCTTACTGCTGTCAGAAAACAGTGTTCTTGTCAATCGCTTGATCATGACACTATTAATCAGATCCAGCCTTTGCACACTGACAAGTCCTGCTTTACATTCTCAAGCAAATTTCCCAATCTGGCATCCTTCACCTATCGTACCATCAGAGTCATTTTGAATTGGGTTGATTTATAAATCCAATCAATTAGATTTCAGTGAATTGCAGTGAATTAAATTGAGTGCTTGGCCAGCTTGACTTTTGCTGGCTTGCAGTGGTTAAATTGATACATCTGGATGGCCCCCAGTTAGGAAGTGCATGTTTAATTCCTGGAAACATGGAACTGTTTCTCCTTACAGCAGTGAGTGAGATCAGCTGAGCTGGCCTGGTGATTGTCACAGAAGTTCACTCCCCTTACACAGAAGTACCCAGGACTGATAGGAGATTGGTGGTGAGCCAGACTCGGTGGGACAAAAGAGAGACCTTCTCTATGTGGAATGTAATGAGACCCTGAAGCACGGTCTTACAGGCCAAAGGAATATTGAGATGGGAAGATGAATTTAGCCCAGCCGTAAGAGAGAGGACCCTAGCATTATTGCCCCTCAAATTCAGCCAAAATTGGCTTCTCCGCAGCATGTACCCTGCCTTGAGGAACACGGAGAAAAGGCTGACTTTTTGTGACAAGCTGTTCTTCCCCAGGGAAGAGCCAGAGGACTTGAGGAGGGGATTAGAGGATCACCAAGGAGAATCAATGGCCCCTAATCAGGAAGGGTGTAGATCAACAGAGGCTGGGTGGGGTTTACGTCTGCCCCATCTTCAAGCCTGCCCTTTCCACGTTGCCCTGAGAGAAAAGACAGTCAAGGACACACTTACAGCGAAAGGACGTCCCAGTCCAGGGGAGGCTCACGTAAAGGAAGCTGCGGGACCACAATAATGGAGAGAGGGAGGTTGCCACCAAGAATGGGATCTCCAGGCCTGTGATAGTCTTCTGGCACTTGGAAAGGTCTCCTCCACAAGCAGTCTGGCCTCCGGTCCATCTCGACGGCTGCAGGCAAGGTCCAAAGCAAGGCCAACAGCCACATCATTGGCCAGAGAAAGAGACCTTCTTCCTCGAGCAAGCCGACGGAGGGTGTTGCGGGGAACGTGGTGCTCTGGTGACCTCAGAGGGCTCAACTGGGGCTTTAAGCCTTCAGGATAAGCATTCCTCTAAGCTCCAACTCTAAAGGGACCCAGCTCTGTTATTCAGAGTGTGCTGGATAAAGATGTTTTGACTGGTCCCAAACCTCTTTATGTATAGGGAGGGTTGATCTCTGGACATCCACCCAGGGGAAGTAAGGCTTGCTAGTCTTTTATTAATAATCCCAGGAGAGCAAAATCACCCTCCTCCTCATCCATGTGGAGTTCCTGCCATCAAGCAGGGTCTTACCGGGCCACCCAGAAGCGTCGGGGATTGGAGACCCTTCTGGGCACCGGCTCCATCAGGGACGGTTTCAGTCCACGGTGGGGGAGATGAGAGGTCGGCCTGGTGGGCTCTGATACGTGGGGTGCTGCTGGGTTGGCCCTCTGCCCCTCTCAGCGTATCTCTAAGCATTCTTGTAAGGACCTGAAACATCCAAGAGACTATCACACAAGGTTGTCTTCCTTCCTCTCCGCCCAATACCGAACAGTTTGCCAACGATGCCGTTTACTCCCATCCATCCCTCCATCCTCATAATAATCTGGCAGGATGAGTAACAGCAGGGACAGGAGAAGACCCCTTAATATTCACCTCACATGATCTTATTCATTAATGAAGTAGGTTTATCTAATCATAATGAAGGGAACACTGTGCATCATTTGAACTCTTGCATTAAAAATATACAGTGAGAAAGATTTGAGTGAAAAAGCTAGTAGAGAATTCTGCAAAGCCCAGGAGCCCATGTGCACAAGGATGCTTAGAACATTGATGTTCCTTGATTATTTCTGGATGAATTTTCTATGCCACTGGAACTGCAACGCAATGTGACCCTTCTTTCAAAGACTCTCCCTGCTATACAACAGGCCCCATGACAATTTTTGCCAAGATAGAGGAAACTGCCAGGGAAAAGAGAGTGGCAAAGGCAGTTCATCAGAGGAGACAGCTGAGCTTCCCAGGTCGACCAACGAAGAGGAAGGAGCAGAGGAGGCAGAGCAGGAGGGAGACCAGGAGGATGTAGGTGAGATCTCGGTTGTTGGCCTTGACGATCGGTGTGTCGCGATGCTTAAGGAAAATGGCCAGGACTGCAGAAGTGATCACAGAGAGAGAAAGAGTCAGAGAAGCTAGAGTGCACCCCAGGGTCTCTTGATAGGAAAGGAAGTGGATCTTCTTGGCCATGCAGCGATCTTTGCCCTTGTGAGGGTACTGGTCTTCTGGGCAGGGGTCACAGCGAGCTGCATCTGCAATCAGGAGTCTTTGTCTAAGCATTTCAGATGTATCTGCTGTGAGCAAGCTCCCTCCCACCAGGTGTCTCAGGGGTGACATGACTGTTCCCTTTCTGCAGTAGCCAACTCCCAGATGGTGATGGAATGACCTACGGTGCAAATTTTGGTGCCCCAAAAGGACAAAGCATCCTTGTTGAAGAAGATTAATCTAGGGAGTTCTGAAAATGGTCCTTGCTCTAAGATTGATCTATGGAGTCTGCTATGGAGGAAAACCTTCCCAGGAACACTGCTCTTTGGGGTTCGTCTTCATTATCTGTTGGCATGTGCTAAGTTGGTATAGAGAGAGAGAGAGAGAGAGAGAATGAGAAGGGAGGTGGGAGAGGGAAGGGGCTCTCTGCCTGATCAAAAAGAGATTCATGGGGAAATTGGCTTCAGGAGGGAGGGAGGAAAGAAGGATCCAGAGGCACAATAACAGCGAGAGCTCTCTGGCTCCATTGCTCTGCTTTGTGTTTCAAATCAGTTTTTCCCATCACTCATCCAGATTTTTTTGCAGGGAGGGTTTAACAGATATAGGTAGGTGGATCTCCTGTATCTCTGACAGGTGGATCAGTTTCGAAGATCGGGTGGCAGTCATGGCCAGAAGGGCCTTTGCTGAACTTGTGTTGTGCACCAGTTGTGCCCCTTCCTGGATCGGGAAGCCCTCTGGTCAGTCACTCATGCCCCAGTCATCTCCCGTGTTGTGGTGGGTTTTGGCAGTGCTGCTGGTTCTCAGGAAGGAGGGAGCACATTCCAGGAAAGGGAAAGAGATAAGACGAAACATAGTCCAGGGGCAGTTGTGGGAAAACCCAGAGATTCAGAATAGCCCCACCCTAGGGCTTTCCCAGGTGATTTCCCCTTATGTTCTGTAGAGCTGCTTTAGTCTAGCAAGATTCTGTCTATACAGTGTGAGCAAATGAAGAACTGAAGTTTGACTGGATCGATGCTTGGTTGTTCTTGGGCTGGGCCTGCCATGTATACAGTAGACTACGGCAGTGCTCTCTAGATGGGGCTACCCTTGAAGAGTATCCAGATGCTGCAGCTGGTTCAAAATGCAGTCACCTGAGCAATTTGGGGTGCCTTAAAGATTGCACATGTAACACCTTTGCTGCAGAACCTGCATTGGGTGCCAGTTTGCCTCCAGATCCAAATCAAGGTGTTGGCAATCACCTTTAAAGCCCTAGATGGCATGGGTCCAGGTTATCTGAGGGATCGTCTTACCCCCATTACATCAACCCATTCCACCTTTTCAGGCAGAGAGGGCATGTTATGGAAGCATCCATGAAAGATTGTCAATTGGCAGGACTCAGGAAGAGAGCCTGCTCTGCTGTGGCTCCTGCCCTATGGAACACTCTTCCCCAGAAGTCAGGCAGGCCCCTACTCTCCCAGCCTTCTGGAAAGGGGTGAGGACCTGGCTCTGCCATCTTGCTCAGGGCATGAGGAGGGGTAATCAATCCTGGAGTTTTTTAGCACCTTGAAGAGGCTCCCATGAATTTAATGAATTTAAATTAAGAATTTTTCCATCTCAATCTTGGATTTTATATTTATATTTTTAATTAATATTGTTTTTATTGTATTTTAAGATTTATTTTTTCTAGTTTTAGTGTAAACCGCTAAGAGTCACTGTTTGAGTGAGATGGGTGGTGATGAAATTTGAAATATAAATAGATACATTTTTTCTGGAGATTGATATTCCTGACAGAAGAAACATGTGATAAAAAATTAAAATTAAGGCTTGAAGCCCAACCACACCACACTCCTCATTCAGGGGAACAATCAGTAGTTGGTTTTCCCAGTGGTACGTTACGGTAGGAGTCGGGAGGCTAGTAGGGAACCCATCCATTGTGCCGTGAAACTACCCTCTATTAAATTGCTGTGGAGTGGGAAAGGCAGCCTTTGCAGGCAAGACAGTTTATTTATTTGTTTATTTCTTAAATTTCTTTGCCACCCATCTCACATACGACAACTCTGGATGGCTTACAAAAACTAAAAACAATATAAAGCATATAAATATAATATAAATATCAAGGATAAAACATCAAATTCAAGATGGAATAAAGGTCTTTTCATGGCACCCTCATGGGGCCAACCACCCCCATGAGGAGCTGTTACTCCCCCCATCCCAGGCCGGGTGGCATAACCAAGTTTTTACTCCCTTTCAAAAGGCCGGGGGAGTGGGGGCCTATCTCACCCCAGGGGGCAGCTTGTTCCAGAGGGCGGGTGCCACGGCAGAGAAGGCCCTCTTCCTGGACCCTGCCAATTGGCAATCCCTCATGGGCAGGGTCCGTAGCATGCCCTCTCTGCCTGATCGGGTGGGATGGGTGGAGGTAGCAGGTGTGAGGTGGTCCATGGTTCACTGCCAAGCTCAGCATCTGCAATACTTGCTCCTGTTCCTGGACTGAGAGTCCCTCTTCCTAGTCCCTCATTTCACAGGTGGACTGTTGCAATGGGCTCTCCATGGGGCTGCCCTTGAGGACCACTTGGAAGCTCCATGTGGTCAGCATCTGGCTGCAGGAGGAGTGATGGGCAAGCCTTGCTATTCACATGCAGCACCTCTACACCAGCTAGCAGTTGTTTTCCAGATGCAGTTAAGTTGCTGGTTAACTTAACTGCATCTGGAACTTAACTTAATTTAAAGGAGGAGGTGTTGCCTCTCTTTGACTGACAGTTCTGACACCCAATCCTCCTACTGCCACACAGGATCTTGCAACTAGAGTGGTCCTAACCATCCCGTCTTTGCTTCCAGACCTCGAGTGGTGGAGGGTCCTCCTCCTACTGCTGAGGAAATCTGTTCCACTTGCAAAGACTTTCTACTCTGGAGAAGACTCTCCTGGTGCTTAATCGGGTTCTGTTCCCTGGTCATTTCTATGCATTTGGATGGAATTCAGAGGGGTTATGGAAACCGTGGGATGAGACAGGACTAAGTCAGGAATCTACAGCTGGTCCAAACTGCAGCGGCACAAGCAGAAAGAGGTGCATCTTGCTGTGCCCATGTGCCCTGTGGCTATGGAAGCTGCATGGGCTGCCAGTCGGCTTCCCGGTGCAATTCACGGGGCTGGTTGTCAGCTGTAAAGCCCTACCTGGCTCGGGGCCTGGTGATTTGAGGGGCCTTTCCACAGCTGTGTCTGCCTGTCCGGGGCGTTTGGGCGGAGAGGGTGAGCTCCACATCCCCCCAATTAAGTGCTGCCATCTTGCTGGGCCACATGCCAGCCCTCTAGGGCAGAACAGATGGGGACACCAAAGCCATCCAGATCTGTGACTCCCTTCCTTAGAGCAGCTTCCAAGTCTGAGTGTGCTTCCCTCCCCCCTCTGCTCCTCTTCCTGTGAATTGGGGGGGGAGGGTCCCATCCAAATTGTTTTCTCCCATTGGTTTCTTGGAGTGGGCTTAAGCCACATCTCTCCGATTGTTGCCTTGGTAACAAAACTTCCCTCTGTCCTTCAAGGTTGCTCTCTGTGCTGAAAGGCCTCCGCTCAACTGGAGGATTCTCCAAGAAAATGAATCAGCTTTATTAAAGACCACAGAGATGAACAGCTTCTGGCATTGTTCACTCATCCCTCTCAGGAAACTCAATGAGGCAGTACAGCAGACATTGGGGGGGATTTTAACTCTACCATTTTCAAAAATTGAATAGTAAAAGGGAGTCCTAAAAACCCTCAGGAGTCTATGGAAACAAAATACATCCTTAAAAACAATGATACTGAACCCAACTCTTTGAAACAGTAACATTTTAAACATTTCCATTAAAAGGAATAAAATGGGAAAATGTCCTCATTGAAAAAGTATGCACATCTTGAACCCCAAGCGCTATCTCCACACAGGGTGCTGTGCCTCAGTGGGGACAACTGGAATACATGGAAAACACAAGGGTGGGTGATTGTTGGTGACAACATGTATATTGTGATCAGTCGCAGCACTTGATAAGCAATTATTTAATGGACAAACTCCTCCTTCATTGCTTTATTTCTTAGAAATGTTATGCTATTATAAACATGCCTCAAAGACAAATATAAACATGGCCTATCCCTGCATTAGTTAGAGATTCTTGTTTCTTATTATATTTTCTCTACAATTCAGATCAGGCCTCAGTAGGATAACGTAGCATTTGGGGAAAAAGATACAAGCCAAGAGACCGGATCCAGAGGCCAAGATGGAGAAGATCTCCACGGCCACCATGGACTTCCCTTTGGTGCTCAGGTAGGTGGGGAGGAAGGAGATCCAAACGCTGCAAAAGACCAGCATGCTAAAAGTAATGAACTTGGCCTCATTAAAGCTGTCGGGCAGTTTCCTAGCCAGAAAGGCTACTGTGAAACTGAGGAGGGCCAGGAAACCCAGGTAGGTGAGGACAGTGTAAAACATGGAAGCTGAGCCTTCCTTACATTCCAAGATGGTCTCTCCTATCAAGGAGTGGAAGTCCAAGTGGGGAAACGGGGGAGAGGTTACCAGCCAGGTGGCACAAAGAACTGCTTGGACTAAGGGACAGGTGAAGACAATGGAGTTGGTCAGTGGTTTTCCTAAGAGTTTTCTTGTCCTGATCCCTGGCTTGGTGGCTATGAAGGCCAGAACCACCATGACAGTTTTTGCCAACACAGAGGAAACCGCAAGGGAAAAGAGAATGGCAAAGGCACTTTGTCGGAAGAGACAGGTGAGCTTCCCGGGTCGACCGATGAAGAGGAAGGAGCAGAGGAAACAGAGGAGGAGGGAGACCAGGAGGATGTAGGTGAGATCTTGGTTGTTGGCCTTGATGATTGGTGTATCACAATGTTTTAGGAAAATCGCCAGGACTGCTACCGTGATCACAGAGAGTGAAAGGGTGAGAGAAGCTAAAGTGCATCCCAGGGTCTCTTGATAGGAAAGGAAGTGGATCTTCTTGGCAATGCAGTGATCTTTGCCCTTGTTGGGGTACTGGTCTTCTGGGCAGGGGTTACAGTGAGCTGCATCTGAAATCGAGAGGCTTTGTCTAAGTTTTCCAGGTGCATATGCAGTGCACACAATCTCTTCCCCTCCAAGTGTCTCAGGTGTGACATGGATGTTTCTTTTCAGATTTAGTGACTCAGCGTACAACAGAAAAAATGGCCAATATAAAAAGAGCAATAAAAATATAAAGACCATATTAATACATATCATAAAAACCAAAGATGAGGGGAAGATAAAAATGGCTCCCCAACAATGGAACCATCTAAGCAAGTCTCTGGTTCCCTGGGAGCCCCAGGCCTGTTCTGGTTAAGCCTTGAGAGCCTTTCAGAACATCAGAAGGGATGGAAATGAATGAATTTAAGGGGAAGGATATTCCATAGGGTGGGCCCCATGGAAGGGAAGGCACCTCTCCCGCTCCAAACGTCTCAGGACTGATGAATGTTTCTTTCCTTATTTATTTATTTATTTATTTATTTTATTAATGAAATTTATATAGTTGCCCATCTCACCAAGAGTCTCTCTGGGTGGCATACAACAATGAGATACAATGGCCAACATAAAAACAAGAGATAAAATTATAAAAGCCATATTAATATATATCATAAAAGCCAAAAATACATACCATAAGTGAAGGGATGATAAAAATGGCTCCCTCAACAATGGAACCATCTAAGCAAGTCTCCAGTTCCTTGGGAGACCCAGGAATGATCACATAACCAGGTCTTGGTGGTCTTTTGGAATATCAGAAGGGATGGAGCTGATCTAATCTCAGGGAGAAGGATAGTCCAGAGGGTGGGGCCATGGAAGAGAAGGCACCTCTCCTGGGACCATCAAATGCATATCCCTAGCTGATGGTACCCACAGCATGCCTTCTCTGTGAAATCTGATGGGCAGGCTTTTCTTCATGGGCCAGCTCATGAAGAAAGAAATTGATGGAGGGACCCTCTGGGCATCTTATGGTGCCCAGATAAAGGCAAATCATCCTTGGCTCAGGATGAGCCTGGGGATGAGTCGGTCAGAGACAGGGATCTCTTGAGCTCTGACTCGCTTTTAAATCTGATGTTTTGCTTTTTGCTGTGAGACAAATGGGCACCTGGCTATTTCACTTTATACCGGAACCCCAAGAATATATAGAGACCTGTCAGCAGGAATCCTGCTAATTTCCTTAGAAATCAATATTCCTGACAGAGCAGCAAAGTGTGAATAACAATAATGGAGCCTTGAACCCCCACCCACCCCACTCCACTCCTTGAGGAAAATGGTCTGAATTTGGTGCTCCCATTGTAACTGACACTGGGTGGGGGTGGAAAGGACAGCGGGGAACCCACCGATTCCTGGCCTGAAACTCCCTTCAAGTGCATTAAATTGTTTGAGGAGAGCAGGACTGCCAGTCCTCCTTTCTCAGGAGTAAGAAAGGGCGACTGCGGGAACAGGACAATTTAGGTCTGTGTACCAAACCTTTTCTCTGACAACTAATAACACTTTGATGCATCTGGAATCGATCAGAAATGACAGACAAAACTTCATATTTCAATCAATGGAACGGCTTCCTTGATCCTGGAAGATCTGCAGTGGAAGATGCTGCTCAGGTGTGCCCTACCTGTCTGATTAGAAATGGCCCCTTCTGGACAAGGGTCACATTGGTAGCAGCAAACCTGCTCGCCCTCTGGAACACTTCTCCTCTCCCCCGCATGGCACCTCTTCATGCCACACCTGGCAAAGGGCACCTTCTAAGAGAGAAAAGGAGAATGCTTGAGATGGCCTAAGCGATGAACATCCATCATTTATTCATTTCCACATTCCCATTTCCATCTTCAGAATGTCTTCAAAAGAACTGGTTCAGCATGGTCCAACATAAAGCAGGAATAGCTTTTGGGGGAATTCAGGCCAGTGACATTCCTGACCCACCAATGGATGCCAGAGATAGGAACTGGGACTTCTGTGACATTCAGCTGCAGCCTTTCTAGGACAAAGAATCCCGAGGATCCAACTGAATGGGAACTGCCCATCAAAACCACTGTTCCCTGCTCTGTTTGCACCCTTGGCTTCCAGCAGGCGTTTTTCCAAATCCCAACCCTTCCTGGACATGCCACAAATCAAACCTGAATGTGTTCCATGCAAAGCAGGTCCTTCAGCACATGGCCGTCACCTCTTCTGACCTGATAGACCTTTTCTCAGCTAGAATGACATTCTGCATCTCCAGCAGAGAATGACTCTCTCCCTGAACTCAGAACATTTCCTTATACCCCACCTTTGTGGCCCAGATGATTGCCTCAGAGTTAATGGCGAAATCCTGGGCTGGGGGAGCCCCAGGATCAATTTGGCCAACTGTCACAGGGACGAAAGATTGATTGGGCAGGAAAAGCCAGTTGAGAAGATCATAATGAGCTGATCCCAGTCCATCTTCTGAGAAGGAGACTTCACTTCCAGCACTGTTGTTGAACCGGACGTTCTTCAAATAGGGAAGAATCTGGAAGAAAAGAAACCCTTAGGGACTGGAGGAAGTAGAAATGAGACATCATGGCTTCTATCACGGATGCATCATTACTTCATTTCCACATTTCCATCTTCAGAAAATCTTTAGAAGAACAGGTTTGCCATCCTGTAACATCAACCAGGAAGAGCTTCTGGGGAATTCAGACCAGTGGCTTTGCCCACTAACCAATTGGTGCTGGGATAGGAACTTGGACTCTGCATGTAAGGCAGCTACAGGTAGTCCTCACTTAATGACCCTAATTGGGACCAGGAAACTTCGTTGCTAAGCAACGTGATTGTTAACAGAAAGATCACATGACAGATCATATCGAGGTGATCCCAGTCCATTTTCTGAAAATGAGATTACATTTCTAGCTCTTTTAGTGGACCAGACCTCCTTGAAATAGACCCTGAGGAATGAGACCCTGAGGAATTCAGGTAACTGTCTGAAAATCACCAATGAGACATCGTGGCTTCTTTCACTCTATGGTGACCATCATCTTTGGAGATAATTGCAAGTCTGTACAGCTGGAGATGTTAGCTTGGTGGATATCTGAGTGATCAGGAGCAGCATGAAATCAAAGAAAACTACCACGGAGCATGAGAGATTGACCCGAACATTGCAAAAGGATTCTGTCATTGGGTGTTTCGGTCATGGCTTCTTCACCTCCATGTTTTATAGAATAATCCCTACATACAGAGCTCTTAATGCCACACCTCAATTGTTATTGCTTAGTTTGGCTGTTGTAATCCTTGGCTAGAGACAAATCTTTATCTTGGCCACGGTCTTATAGATGACAAATTATATTTTAGGAAAGAGTAGGTAACTTATGCAAGAACCCGGTTAGACTCCACGTGTCCCTGCTGACTTTCGGTCACTGATACTCAAAAAGGGCTGAATGTAGCAGCCCCGTCTGGCCAGGGGCCAAGCAGGGTCCCCGACTTACATAGGACCTTCTCTCTTGAACAGAGCCACTGCCTGCCCTGTTTGGTCCCTCCACAATCGAGAGACATCCAAGGTTCCGCCCTGGATGCAGAGCAGCCCGAGGAATCTCAGAGCAGGAGGACTTGAGGGCCACTTCGTCTTGGAGCCCTGCTGCGTGTGCTGAGATTCACAGAGGCGCCTTTCACACAAGCTGAGCCATACCACAAATGGGGTACTAAACAAATGGTCTGTGTTCGCACAGTATGTTAAGCCACAGAAAAATAAAGCAAGTTCAAATGAATCAAGCTTAGTGTGGTTTCACTGGTTGGATTCAGGCTACATGCTGAAGGAAACCTAGGTGGAGAAGATCATAGTGAGCTGATCCCAGTCCATTTTCTGAAAATGAGATTACATTTCCAGCACTGCCATTAAGCTGGACCTTCTTCAAACAGGCAAGAAGCTGAAAGAAATCAACCCTGAGGAATTGAGGCAACTGCCTGACCACCACAAAGGGGACATCCTGGCTTTTCTCATCCTGTGGTGACCATCATCTTAGGGGATAATTGCAGTAAGTTAATCAAGCAACGCCCATGGGAAGCTGGCTCTCTAAAGACCTTTAGAATGGACAAAGAGCCAGAGATTACCTGCCATGGCTGGACATTGGAGATCCTCTTTCCAAGCTTCATCAGGGTTGGTCGCTCTCCTGATCCATGCATTGCATGTAATGCGTGTGCCACAGAATGAATGGCATTGTAGATGCTGTAACTTTCACCCGTCATGCTCATTTCAAACGCGCAAGCTGGCAGATTCTGCAAACGCTCCATTCCTGTACATGGTTTCTTCCCCTCTTGAGGGATTTCACCTGATTTCAGGAAACTGCACCTAAAGACCATTTCCCACCAGGGAGGGAGAAAGACGTCTCCTTGGGGGTTCAAGGGGTCTAAAGTCAGGAGGAAGTGCCTGAATTCTGGGACATCCCCAGTGTGGTCCCTGAAATGCAAAGCCCCATGGAAGGGCTTTAGAGTTTGCACCGTTCCTTGAGATGCTATAAAGCTACCATCCCAGTGGGAAGTCAGGATCCAAACTTTTCCAAATGAAATCTTAGCCTGTCGTTCATAAAGATCCACAGCCAGGTATATAGTAGTAACACTACTGGAGTCTCCAAACAAAATAATCACTTCAGCTTTAAACCAAGTTTTGGGAAGAAGGAATGTGAACATATGAAGATTATTAACTATCAACATTTCGGTGAAGGCCAGGCAGATCTCCTTGTGCTTGAGCATCGGCATCAGGGAGGAGATGAAATGCTCTCCACGGTCATCCTCAGGGGCCACAAGCCCAACCCAGTTCCACTGGAAATGCAGGAGCAGCTGGACTAAGCCCACATACTGAGGAAGTTCATTGGAGTTAATTCGGAAAAAGGAAGGAAAAACTATTCTGTCTCCCTGAGTGAACTCGAAGTCAAAACCGAGCTGCAGAAAGGGAGAGCCTTGTTTTACACATTAACTTTTCAAAACAAGGTCAAATTTCACGCTGATCTTAAGGGTCACCATCCTGTAGCTTAGTGCCCCACCAGTCAGGCTGACTCACTATGAGCAGCAGCAATGCTTCTTCCCTCCTCAAGAAGAGCCACCACTGACATCGATTGCTGACTCTGGCACGTGAGAAGCCAGGGGAAAAAAACATCAGCCTGATTCAGACAAGAAACCGGACTGAAGGGTGGCTATATTTACAAAGAATCAATTAGGAAGGAATTCATCTCGGATAGTATTTCAGAAACATGTTATCTTTTACCTCTTTGGGGTGGGGCCTAAAGAAACTATCCTCACACACAAAGATAAAAATGAGTTCAACTACGGCATGAGTTCCCCAAATGACATACTCCCGATGTGCCCCCAAATAACTTTGGCTTCAACTTTGGCTTCTGTGTGATCTTCTCTTCTGTGTTTGCTCCACATGGAGCCCCCTTACCTGTGGGACCTTGAGGATGCCGAAGATGGAGGCCATCTGCCTTGAGGATTTGGGGATGAGATCTCCAATGACGGAGAGCAGAGTGTCCCTCCTGTCACATTTGTAGCCTGGAACCATTCGGCCTCGTGTGGAGAGCAGAGAGAGGCTGTTCAAGGAGATCCTCCTCACAGACTGGCTGTTGTCAGAGATACGGAAGCCGAGTGTGACGTTGGGCAGGAGAACCAAATCCTTGTTGATCTTCGTTACTGCAAGTACCAAGGCCAGAAACAGCTGGTAGTTCCTGGGCGTAATGCTACAATGAGAAAGCATTTGGGAATATGACAGGGAGGCTTGTGTGTGCTGGTGGCGTTTGCCTTTCCTTGTGTGTGTCTCTCTCTGTGTGTGTTCTCCTGGACTTTGAGGTGGCGACTCCATTTGTTGTGAGTCTTTGGACAAAAGAAAATGGATTAAGGATATTATGTGGATATTACTGCCATTGAAATCGTAGCAAACCCAGACTGGGGCTCAGAAGTTCCACAACCTAAACGGCCATGGCTCATTTACCTGAGTGATCTCTTCTGTCCGAATGAATATTAGCAGCCAACCTCTCCACTAGGCCAGCACAGTTTCTAACTCCTACCCCCTTCCTCACTTTTTATGCCGTCTATCATCTTGCTGCTGAAGGGTCCTCGGAAACAGGAACATTCCAGCCTATTTAATGAGCTTGGCTCTTTATCGGGAAAAGCACCAAGGCTTCTGAACTGCACCAGGACGTTGCGCACGTCGCTGAGGAAGAATGTCTGAAAGGAGTCCCTGAATCCTAAACAGAGCAGACGATCCTGTACCCCTTTCCCCTCCAGCTGAATCTTACGTGGCTAAAACTGGGGTGAGTGATGGCTCCTGGTGAAATTTTCTCATGGCATCGAAAATTGTCCGCAGGGGCAGATTCCCGCCAATACTGAGATCGCCAGGCCGGTGATGCTCCTCCGGAGTCTGCAAAGGGTTCCTCAACTCACACACACTTTGCGTCATCTTCTGAGTCGTTGGAGGCAGGAGCCAGAAGAGGAGCAGCAGCAGGAGAGGCAGCCCATTCATCATTCTCGCCTCCCCTCCTGGATCCAAAACCAATGTTTGCTCAGAACCCGAACTGCAGGTGCCCCCCCACCTCTCACCAGGGCTTTAGCAGGAAAGACGCGGGGTGTGGCACCTGGATGGCCTCCCAGCACACGTACATCACGGGTGCTTTCTCTTGCCTGTGTTTGATCTATCAGCCAAGGGAATGTTGAGGCCAGCTAAGTTTCATCGATTGCAAGGAAGGACCTTTTTTCAAGACAAGCTAAGCTGACATGTCCACGGCCCCTTGGGAGACCTCAGAGCTACTTCAGCTTCGTGTGTTTTATCTTGGGAACATTTTCCCGGAATCCCACGGGTGATAGATTAAGAATTACTGTTCTTCTGATAATTGCAAGAATAACATCCTACCCACTTAGCAATAGTTTCTCTTCATACACCAGAAGGGGGAAAACATGTTGGTGTCTCTTGTTGTTGACCCACGGAGCAGATGGAGTTGGGAGTCGGGGTTCCGGGGGTTATTCGGCCTGCCTGAAACGGAGCACCTGCACCCAAGATGGAGTCTGGCCTGGGCCACAGTTGGTTCCGATAGAGTGAGGGCTAAGGGGCAATGTGGCAATCCGCTGTAGTGTTGTAAGCGTGTGTGACAATGCCAGTGTTTGGACGGAACACTTGGTTTATTTAAGCCATATGACAGCAATGAGATTAGAAGGCAATTTCCCCCATAGTCCTTAAAAATAAAGAGGCATGGGGGTCTCTTAACGTGTCAGGTCAATTTTACCTCTGCAGGAGTGTTGCCTAAGAACTGGTCAGAGCCTGAGCAATTTGCCTGCTGTTAGCTGGTGGGGGAAGAATGCCATCAACCATGATATTCTTCTAGACTCGCTGCATAGACCGAGATGGGGGACATGGTCCTTTATGGCTCTCCTTCTTTCTCTGCAGCTGATTCCAGTCAGTGTCATGTGACCCTGAAACACGATTTTTGGGGTCCCTCAAGGCTTGACATTCTCTCCCCTCCTGTTTCATGTCTCCATGTGGCCATTGGGGTAGGTCATCTGTCAGTTAAAGGTCAGGTATCATCACTAGGCCACACATTTGTACACATCAACCCTTGGCCGACCAGGCAATGCTGACCAGGTCTCATTCCAGTGCCTAGAGGCTGTTGCGGTCTGGATGGGGAGAAAGGTCACCTGCAATCCTAGCAAATCAAGGGGTTGTCAGGGCTTGATGTCCCCAGTTCCAGGGGACTTTCCCTCCTCGATCCTGCATGGCTTTGCACTGCCACACTCAGGACTGGTGCACAGTCTGGGGACTTCCTGGACTCTCAGCTCCTGGCTGAGCAGCAGATGGCACCTCTGGCCAGGAAGGCCTTTGCACCGATTCGGCCTCTGCAATACTTGTGCTTCTTCCTGGATTGAGAGTCCCTCTTCCTAGTCCCTCATGCCTTAGTCATCTCATCTCACGGGCGGACTGTTGCAATGGGCTCTCCATGGGGCTGCCCTTGAAGACCACTTGGAAGCTACGTCTGGACAGCATGTGGCAGCAGGAGGAGGGATGGGCAGTTGGCCTCCAGAGGCAATTAAGTTGCTGGTTATCACCTATCAGTCCTACATGACATATTGACTTGGTACCTGAGGGACCTCCAATCTCCTCTAGCTTTACTGTTTTTTTTCAATATTCATCTTGTCTCACCTGTCTTAAAAAGGAAATATGAAACTGGAGCTTGTAAAGTATTAGAAAGGTTTTCTTTGAGTAAATCCACAGCCACAGACCTGGTCCTGAGATTTCTTGGATAGAATCTGAGTGGGGGTCATAGTCAGGAGCACTTATTTTAAGGCCTTCTTTATAGAAGATGAAGTGGGGGGTTATTTGCAAGGCAAAAGTTCCCCAGCCTTGGGTGGCTTGACATTTGGGCTCTCCTGGTGTTTCCTAAAAGTTAGGAGCACAAGGCATGTGACCAAAGAAAGGAAAAGAAGTAGGAAAGCTGAACTGGATCCCGATGCTTCTTGGATATTCTTGTGAGGAAACGGTCTTGTTTGCTGTGGGCGGGTGGACCCTCTTGATACTGGACACAATGGACTGCGTCTAGCACAACTGAACCACCACTGCAATCTTCTTCGTATGACCCAAAATTAAAAATACCAACAACTGATTTTCAAGCCCCTTCAACATGTTGGGGGTGAGTGGACATTACTAAGCCCTGGTCTGTGGCTTTCTGCGTGGAACTTGTAACGTGGCTGACCCATTCCTTATTCTCGGGAAGAATCATTTCCCCATGGAGAAGCCAGGATGTATGCAAGGTAGCTCGATAAGGGTCCCTCGAAGTGCGAAATGGAGCCTCTCCCTTTTGGGACCAAGATCAAATCCTTCATCTCTGTACCCCACAGACACCTTCAGTGCCTCACAATTGGCCTCCTTGCATCAAAAGTGTTCAGCTCAGTCCATGGCCTGGTCATTTCTGTCAGGCAACGAAGACATGAGATGCTGCTCTGGGGAAAGCCGAGAGTGAAGGGAGCCGGTTCCAGGTGTCTGGCAGGATGCTAGTCCTCGTAAGGACTCCGAATGTGTAACGGAGTAAGAGGAGGGGGGCACAGTGGTCCCCAAGGGAAATGAGGAGTGTCCTTCCACAGTTAAAAAAAAGACTTGAATTCTCATTTTCTGTGCATACATAGAAAAAGGTGCTGATTTCGTAGATAATGCTTTCACTTGTACATTCTATTAGGACATTTTACTTCCTCAGTATAGATGTCATAGTGTCCAGTGAAAAATCACTTCTTTGTTTAGCTACTGCATTGGTGCATGTCTGTGTCTTTCTCTGTGTGTGTGTGTGTGTGTGTGTTTGTGTCTGAATCAGCTCCTATTCTGACTCTGGCTTTTGGGCCCCCCAGACCCGGGAGTTGCAGAGTTTCCAACTTTGGTTCTGGATGGGGTAGCACTACCTCGTTCAGCATTGGTGTGCCGTCTGGGGGTTCTCCTGGAACCTTGAAGAGCAGGTGGCAGCTGTGGCCAGGGGAGCCTTTGCACAACCGCCTATTGTGTGCCAGTTGCACCCATTCCTGGACTGGGAGGCCCTTCTCACCTTTACACACCTCGGTCATCTCCCAACTGAACTGTTGCAACACACTCAATGGGGCTGCCCTGAAAAACGTCCGAAAACTTCAGTTGGTCCAGAATGCAGCAGCAGTGGTAGTTATGGGTGCATCTCATTATGCCCACATAACCCCACTACTCCGTGAGCTGCACTGGCTCCCAATAGGCTTCTGGGTATAATTCAAGATGCTGGTGGTTACCTTTAAAGACCTACGTGGCCTAGGACCAGGTAATTTGAAGCACTTCCTTCTCCCAAGAACATCTGACCAGCCCACACCCAGCCACCAGGAGGGCATGCCCCTGATTCCTCCTTTTAAGTCTTGTCATCTTGTGGGGACAAGGAATTGTGCCTTTTCTGTGGTTGTCCCTGCAATGTGGAAGAACTGCCCTGGATATACAAGAGGCCCCGACTGTCCTTGCTTTCAGGAAACCCCTTACGACCTGCCTCTTCACCCAGGCATTGGGGCCCATTGAGTGGGATCCCCCCCACTTCTGAGGTTTGTTTTGCTCTGTGCTTGGTGGCCATTTTATAGTTTAGCTTTTAGCTCTTGTATTAATACATTGGTTGTTAATTGTTCAGTTGTTATTGTTGTCATCTTGTCATGATCACTGTTGCGATGCTTGTGACATCGCAACGGCTCGCATGACAATGCAGGGAAATGGGTCCCTGGTGGATTAAGGGAAAGGCAACTAGGTAACAAAAGAGAGCAACAGGTGCTGGCAACAAAGTATCAAATCTAGCCGGCGGCACGGAAGAGAAAGATACAATGTTGCAAAGAAAGCAATTGACAAGACCAGACCAAGAGGTGCGCCCGAGCTGTCAAAGGGATTACGAACCTGATCGCCTGGCAATGAACCATCACTGGCCAGGGAAGCAATCAAGGAAACACCCGGAGCACAGGAGGGGCTCCATGACCCCTCACCTACCGACGACGGAACCGGCGGGGCTCGGAGGTGCACCCGGAGTAAGAAGGCATGGAGCGCTGACCGGCGCAGGCTATTTAAATCCCAGTCCAGCACGCTCCACTCACTCTCAGCTTTCTTAAAGGGCACGCATACTGTTACTCAAATAAATCCAGAGCCTAAGCCTATGCTAGCATCTGTGTTTTTACTGGGAAGCAGGCAGAGCCTGACATAAAGCTGAGAGTCACCAAACAAAATTCTCCAAGCTCCACCGGATGAAAATTTTCCATGGGAGAGATCCACTGGCGATAACGGAACTGGGGACAGCCATGGAGTCAGCACTTCGCACCAGAGGTGTGAAGGACGGCCCGCAGGAGGCAGAGACAACCTGACAGCTGCTGGAGGCGGCACACCCACGATGGGACACGGGCACCCTCCCTGCCCACACCGCACCCCAGTTCCAGACCTGGAGCTCCAGCCCAGATGGGAGAGACCCGACGGAAGACGAAGTCGGGGGCCAGCAACTCCTCACATGGGCCAGCGGAGCAGGACCCCAGACAGGAACACCCTACTCCACCTGGAGGCTCCACTACCCCCAAACGCCTGAGCAGGAAGGCGCAAGACTACAGACTGGACAGCATCTGGCAGCACCGACATCGGACTACCAGGGCACGCCAGACAGGGTCACGGCCCTGGAAGCCAAGGTGCGAGATCTGGAACACATGCTCCAGTCCCTGACATCGGCAGACCAGGGCACGCCAGACAAGGTCACGGCCCTGGAAGCCAAGGTACGAGACCTGGAACACATGCTCCAGTCCCTGGCATCAATCATAGGTGAGCGCTCAAAGACTGAGGTGGCACAGGGGACAAGAAGGGATCAGGGCACCCTACCCACCCCGTCAACAACCCCGAGCAGAAGGGGCCAAGCATGAGACTCTGTCGCAGGGCTTCGTGGCTCCAGGCTAGTGGGGGCCATCCCTCACCACCCACAGGTAGGGGTCCCGCAAATTGGGGGGTTCACCAAAGACTTCCCCAAAAAATTTGCGGAGACCCCACGAACCTGTCCTTCTTTCTGACGAATGCGAGGGACTACATGGCCCAATACGGCCACTCCTTTGGCACAGAAGCAGCCAAAATCTCGGCAGTGGCCACCAAGCTCAAAGGCAGGGCTGAGGACTGGTACGTGCAGATGTCCGAGTCTGGAGCCCCAGCCCTGGCCAATTTCCACAACTTCCTAGCCGAGCTGAAGCATTACTTCGAGGACCCCCTGGCGAAGGAAAGGGCCAAGAGCACACTTAAAGTGCTTCGCCAAGGAAGAAAAGCGGTGGCTGACTACGCCCTCGAGTTCAAGGTCCTCGCAGGCAAAATCCTGGAATGGTCTGAGGCCACCTTGATCGACATGTTCAAGGGTGGCCTCAACCGGGAGGTGCTACAATGGGCACTCTACAGGGATGACCCAGCCTCCCTTCACGGGTGGATTTGCCTAGCCGGAAAAGCGGAGCACACTCAGCGCACGTTCCTGCTCATGACCGCAAATGACAAAATCCTGCCCAGCACAAGAGGACCAGTCCCACAGTCGGGCCCAACCTGGCACGCAGACCAACAATGGAGGCTTGCCCGTGGTCAATGTACCAGGTGTGGGAAGACGGGCCACCGAGCGGCGGACTGTTTCAAAGGCAGGACAATGGATCGCCCACCCAGCCCAACACCGAAGATGCCGCACAAGCCATCCAACCCCCCCAGACATCTGACAGGAGTGCTAGCAACCCTGGATGAGGAAGCGGATGCCTATCTCGCAGGGGACGTGATCGATGCCCAAGAACAGCCGGTGGAAAACGCCCCCCAATTCTCTCTCACCTGGACCCCGAACAGCTTTTTGTGGTGCAGGTGGACGCCTCTGACTTTTCAATAGGGGCCATCCTGCTGCAAAAGGATTCCGCTGGAATCCTGAAGCCATGCGCCTATCTCTCTAGGAAATTCTCAGAGACAGAGAGGCACTGGCACGTATGGGAAAAGGAAGCCTTTGCAGTTAAGGCAGCACTGGAGGCTTGGCATCACCTTTTGGAAGGGGCAATTTGCACGTTTGAGGTCTGGACAGACCACCGCAACCTCGAGGCGCTCCGCACGGCCTGACGCCTCAGCCCCAAACAAATCCGCTGGGCTCAGTTCTTCAGCCGGTTCAACTTCCAGCTGAAGTTCATCCCAGGGAGAAAGAATTTCCTGGCAGACGCACTCTCCTGACTGCCACAAGATGCAGAGCCTATCTCCGACATCGTGGGGACGGTGCTCTCTGATTCCCAGCTGGGTCTGGCAGTGGTCACCCGGGGACGCACTTGGGGACAGCCTACCCCCCCCCCACTTACAAACAACTATGGCACAACCCACCCCTAGACGCAGGCAACTGTAAATGCCAGGTGGGTTACGGTCCAATTTTGCAATGGCATTAAAATCAGACCCCTGGCTCCTCGCCAACCCCAACAAGGTCACCATGGACCAGGACCTCGTGTGGGCGGAGGGAAGGTTGTACGTACCCAACTCTCAACGACAGATGATCCTCAACAGATCGCACGACAGCAAACAGGCTGGTCACTTTGGGTTCTTGAAAACCCCACATCTAACTCGGAGGCAGTTCCTCGCTGAGGAAGGACATCAAGCAGTATGTGGCATCCTGTCCAGTGTGCGCAATGGCCAAGTGGCCAGCTGGCAAACCCCAGGGGCTGCTGCAACCCGTGGCTGAACCCTCCCGCCCGTGGGATGAAATCTCAATGGATTTCATTGTGGACTTAGCGCCTAGCCAAAAGAAAATGGTCATATGGGTAGTAAAAGACTACTTCTCAAAACAAGCCCACTTCATCCCCTGTGCCTCAATCCCATCAGCACAACAGCTGGTGAAACTGTTCCTAGTCCACGTTTACTGCCTACACGGCCGCCCCTCCCAGTTGGTGACTGATAAAGGCACACAATTTACCTGGAGGTTCTGGCGGGCTTTTTAAAAAACTGATAGGTACCCAGCAAGCCCTGTCAACCTCCTGGCATCCCCAGATGGATGGATCTATGGAAATCCTTAATGCCACACTGGAACAATTCCTCCGCTCCTATATAAATTACCACCAGGACGATTAGGTGGACTTACTCCCGTTTGCAGAGGTCGCATACAATAATGCGATACATCAAAGCACAGGACAAATCCCCTTTGGGGTGGTGTCAGGTCAGGAGGTCGTCCCCATCCCTGAGTTACCCCAACCACCATCCCCAGCAGTAGCCACCTGTGAGTGGGGTACGAAACTTGCAGATTCCTGGCCGATCATCAAAGACATGCTTAAAGAGGCACAAACCACCTACAAAATACAAGCGGACAAACACTGGTGCCAACAACCAACGTTTCAGGTGGGGGACATGGTCTACCTATCCACCAGATTCATAAAATCACCACAACCATCCAAAAAACTGGCCCCCAAGTTTATTGGGCCATTCCAAGTGACACAGATCGTGAACCCAGTCACGGTGCGCTTGGACCTGCCCCATAATTTAAAGTGACTGCACCCGGTGTTCCACTGCAGCTTACTCAGGCCAGCAAGTGTCCCCTCCCGGTGGCACCCACGCATGCCCCCCCCCCACCAGTGATGATAGACAGGCAGCAACATTTCAAAGTAAAGGAGGTACTTGACTCCCGCAAGCTACAGGGCTCCCTCCAATACTTAATCAAATGGAAACACTTCCCGCACCCTGACTGGGTCGCTGCTCGCGACATCCAGGCTCCAGACCTGATCCGCACCTTCCATACCACCTATCCCTCCAAACCCGTGGCTTAACCTTCTCAAAGGGGTGCAGTATGTCATGATCACCGTTGCGATGCTTGTGACATTGCAACGGCTTGCATGACAATGCAGGGAAATGGGTCCCTGGTGGATTAAGGGAAAAGGCAACTAGGTAACAAAAGAGAGCAACAGCAATTGACAAGACCAGACCAAGAGGTGCGCCCGAGCTGTCAAAGGGATTACGAAACTGATTGCCCGGCAATGAACCATCACCGGCCAGGGAAGCAATCAAGGAAATGCCCGGAGCACAGGAGGGGCTCCACAACCCCTCACCTACCGACAACAGAACCGGTGGGGCTCGGGGGTGCACCCGGAGTAAGAAGGGGTGGAGTGCTGACCGGCCCGGGCTATTTAAATCCTGTTCTGGCGCGCTCCACTCACTCTCAGCTTTCTTAAAGGGCATGCATACTGTTACTCAAATAAATCCAGACCCTAAGCCTACGCTAGCATCTGTGTTTTTACTGGGTAGCAGGCAGAGCCTGACACATCTTCATCATCATCATTATTGTACCTTTATGTTGTACACTGCCCAGAGTCACACAGTCTTAAGTTAGATGGCCTTATAAATCTCAAAATAAATAAATAATTGAATAAATACTTCTTGAGACTGACTGGAACTCCACTTAATTGATACAGGGCCCAGCAGCACTATCCTGAAAGCCTGACTCTGTCTTCCCTTCCTTCCCTCTATTACCCTAGGGAGGGTTCAATTGTTCTTGATGGTCACAAATGATAATGGAGCCCAACAGTCATACTGTTTAGGGATCTGTAACCATGAACCGTCCTGACAGGGCCATTCCCCTTAGCAATAGAAATGTGGATACAGGCACTGGAGATTCGGAGGGGCATATACATCCTTTGTCCAAGTTGTCACTTAGTAATTCCTTCCATGTGTGTTACTCTTGAGTCAACATGAGATAATGTCTCTCAACTGGAATTTGGGCTCCTGGCTTTGAGGGAAAGGAACAGTCACATGCCTGGGATGGGCTTCAAGGCAGGCCTCTTGATTTTAAAGGAAGGAGCTTGGGGTGCTGACTCATGACAATGACAGCTGATCATCGGACATAAGGCCATCAGGGGAAACATGAGGGAATAAACAGGTTCTTTATCCCTGCAGACAGCAGATGGATTCATAGGGGTCAAGAGTGCTTGAGGAGATCAAAACATTTCGAACATGTGAAGGCTGAGCCTGGGCCAAGTTCTGCCAGTCCAAAAAGGACTGATCCCTCCTCAAAATCCATTTTAGTGAGGTTTTTTGGCACAACTCTCAAGTCCTCCTATCCAAACAAAATTGTTACCACAGTTTGGAATCCAAGCTATATATGGCATGTAGTGTAGATTAAGAGCTTATAGAAAATAGTAGTTCCTATTTTAAATAGTTTTATTATTAAGTTTAATTTCTGCACTAGTAGAAGACATTTGCAGTTTTCAATTCCTTTTTTTTTTTATTTGCAAGCTTTCCTTTTGTAAAATAAAATCCACCCCCACACTCCCCAGGCACTGAAGGGAGAGACAAACACCCCATCCATGGTCCAAGTTTCTAGTGCTTTGTGTCCATTGAATCTGGGTCAGTCTGGCTATTGGTGGTTCAGAAACAAAGAACCCGCGACACATGGTTCCATCCGAAGGCCAGCGAGGGTCAGGGAAGCTCTCTGTCTCTTGCCCAGGGAAGGAGAGGGGCTCACAAGGGGGCCCAGTGGTGGAACAGCTCCTTCGCATCCATTGCCCTTCAAAGAGGGGCTGTGGCCTTCCTGTCAGAGTGGAGGAGAAGAGGAATCCGGCTCAGGACTGAGGAACGTATGGTGTGATCCTGCCCTGCTTGGTTAAACAAACTCTTGTCTTCAGGCTGGATGGATTACATCCCAGAGCATGGGGGGAGTTGGCAGAACTGACCTCAGAGCTGCTGACTGTAATTTTTCAAATCCGCTGGAGAGATTTGATGAGAACTGGGGAGGTGTGGAAGACTGGAGAGGAGCAAAGACAGTCCCACCTTTTCAGAAGGAAAAGAGGGCCCAGAAACTACAGACCAGCTATTTTAACACCTGCACGATAAAAGAAGAACAACCAGGTGTCAAGCACAGCTGTCTGTGAGCCCTTGGGAAAGATAGTTACAAGTATATAGAATCAGGCTGGTTGTGTCAAAACCTAATCATATCTGACTAACCTTATCTCTTATGACAGTCTGTTAGACCATGGGAACGCTCTGGATGTGGTTCCTCTTGATCGCAATAAGGTTTTGACAAAGGCTCACAGGACATCCTTGGGGACATGATGGACAAACATGACTACCCAGTTCTGAGGTTTGATACTGTATGCCTGCAACTAGCTGAACAATCAGATCCAACGGTGCTCAGGAATGGTTCCACATGGAACTGGTGGAAAGTAGTGAGTGAGGTCCCCAAGGCTTATCCCTTCACTTAGTGCGCTTCAACATCTTTTTACTCAAATTCTCTGCAGAGCTTGCTCTTTCTGGCTTATTGTTCGCAGCCAAAGAAAAATGGCCCTTTATCGCCTCTGGGCCGAATGCTTGATACCCTTGCATTAGAGGGTGGAATGGAAATGATGGGCTACAAGGTTTGGGAGGCAAAGTTCTGGATGACACTTGGTGGCAGCAAAAAACAGAGAATCGTAGGATTAGACGAGAGAATCAGAGGACTGTAATGTTGGAAGGGACCGCTCGTACCTCCTAGTCCCTCCAATGTGCAGGAAAGCCAATTCAATCACCCCAGGCAGAGAGCTGTCCCACTCCTCTTCTAAACTGCCAGAGACGGAGAACCCACCACCTCCACAGGGAGACTGTTCTACCATTAGATGGATCCTACTACCAGGAAGCTTTTCCTCAAAATCTAGACCCCGGTTTCTATGGCCATGGAAATGAGTTCCTGACCAGACCGCTGATAGTCTCCTTTTCCTTCAAATTATTGCCTAACAGATAGAAAATGGGTCTCTTTCCAGCTTTGTGGTGTCAAGATATTTACAACCATAAAAGGACACCTTATCAAAAATAAGGTCTGATACTGATCATATTACATAAATATGATGTTCACTACATTTCTCTGTCAAACACAACTATCTTGGGGTTTGATATATTATTTTTCAAGTACATACTCACAATGAGTATGAATATCAAATCTGTCATGAGTACTGATGGCGAGCAGGAGGGGGCCTCTATCCAGGGGGGAAAACGCAGGCGTAGTACTGAGGAATTGAGCAGCCATTCGAAGAGACACAGATCAGACCCGCCTTAGCCTTTGGGGTTTGTCTGTCTGGGTTTTTCCCACGCTTCTTCAGTTTGTTAGGATTTTCTGTCTTATGTAGCAGTAATAAACACTAGAGACCTGCTCCTCGTCTCAGCGTGATTCCTGTCGGTTAGGACAAAACCTATGGAACATTTGTTGCAAATCATTTGAGTTCTTAGACAATATACCATCATCAATATGTAGAAGTACAGTAATGAACAAAACAAAATGTATTCCATTTGTTCGCAGCCCTCCTTCCTTCCTCCCACCCCTCTACCCATCCTTCCTTCTTCATAATAGTTGGAAAGGATAACAGATAATAACAGGGACAGGAAAATATCCATTAATAACCAAGGTCTTATTTATTAATAAAGTCTGTTTCTCTATGAAGTTAATAGAGACTAAAACAATGTGGGTCCTTTAAACTCTAGAATTTTAAAAAAAACTATTATTTATTAGATTTTTATTCCACTTTTATTTTCTCTCTCTCTCTCTCTCTGTATCATCATCTCAAGGCAGCTACATAATGCCCTTGCCTTCTCTTTTCCTCACAACAACCCTGTGAGATGGGTTGAGCTGAGAAAGGGGGACTGGCCCAAAATCACCCAGCAGGTTTTCCTGCCTACGGCAGGACTAGAACTCATTGTCTCCTGGTTTCTGGGCCAGCATCTTCACCACTACACCAAACTGGGTTTCTAATAGCCAACTAAGTGAAAAAATTAGTAGGGAACACAGCAAAGCCTCAGGAATCGATGGAGACAAATGTATTTAACAACACTGACAGTGAAGCCAACTCAACACATGTTTAAAGACTCCTTTGATTAAAAGGAATAAAGTGTGAAACTTCCACATATCAACCTTTATTTCCAAGTTGGGCATTGGGACTCACTGGGAACAACTGGTATTCATGAAAAATAAAAAGGATGAGTGATTGTTGCTGATTAATAGGTACATTATGATCAGTCACATTACTTGTTATCCAATTATTTGATGGACAAGACCCTCCTTCTTTTCATCATTTTTTTCAAAATCAGATCAAATAGTAAATGTGCCCCAAATCCAAAATTAATGTGACCTATCCCTGCATAAGTCAGAGATTCTTGTGCCTGATTATATTTTCTCTGCAATTCAGATCAGGCCTCAGTAGGATAATGTAGCATTTGGGGAAAAAGATACAAGCCAAGAGACCGGCTCCAGAAACCAAGATGGAGAAGATCTCCACGGCCACCATGGATTTCCCTTTGGTGCTCAGGTAGGTGGGGAGGAAGGTGATCCAAACGCTGCAAAAGACCAGCATGCTAAAAGTAATGAACTTGGCTTCGTTAAAGCTGTCAGGCAATTTCCGAGCCAGAAAGGCCACCGTGAAACTGACCAGGGCCAGGAAACCCAGGTAGGCGAGGACAGCGTAAAACATTGAACCTGAGCCTTCCTTACATTCCAAGACAGTCTCTCCCACCAAGGAGTGGAAGTCCAAGTGGGGAAATGGGGGAGAGGTTACCAGCCAGGTGGCACAAAGAACTACTTGAACCAGGGGGCAAGCTAAGACAATGGAGTTGGTCAGTGTCTTTCCTAAGAATTTCCTTGTCCTGTTCCCTGGCTTGGTGGCCATGAAGGCCAGAACCACCATGACAGTTTTTGCCAACACAGAGGAAACTGCAAGGGAAAAGAGAATGGCAAAGGCAATTTGTCGGAAGAGACAGGTGAGCTTCCCAGGTCGACCGATGAAGAGCAAGGAGCAGAGGAAGCAGAGGAGGAGGGAGACCAGGAGGATGTAGGTGAGGTTTCTGTTGTTGGCTTTGACGATAGGTGTATCGTAATGTTTAAGGAAAACCACTAGGACTGCAGATGTGATCACAGAGAGAGAAAGAGCCAGAGAAGCTAAAGCATATCCCAGGGTCTCTTGATAGGAAAGGAAGTGGACCTTCTTGGCAATGCAGTGGTCATTGTCTTTATTGGGGTATTGGTCCTCTGGGCAGGGGTCACAGCGAGCTGCATCTGAAATCAAGAGTCTTTGTCTAAGTATTTCAGATGTATCAGCCATAAGCAAGTCCCGTCCCCCCCCCCCCCCCGTGTCTCAGGGTGACATGACTGTTCCCTTTCTGTAGTAGCCAAATCAAAGATGGTGATGCAATGGCCTACTATACGAATTTTGCTGCCCCACAAAGGTCAAAACATTCTTGGTTGAAGATGAGTCTAGAGATGGGTTGGTTACATGCAGGGAACTAAGGAATTCTAATTGTGAAGTCTTCTATGTGAAGCCAATTTAGTGGCCTGCTACAACCACTGAAATGGAGCAAGCTTATAACACTGCTGATAAGCTGGCTTAGAAAAAGAAAAAGTATCTTAAAATAGCTTCAGTGAGCACACCAGAGAAACAGAGGTTGTTGGTCATACACATTCAGCCTCCCAAGCATAAGGAATCACATGCCTAGACAGATTAGGTCAAGATAAGTAAAAAGAATTCTTACTGACTTTATTCTTTGTTGTTCTGTTACATCCATCTTGGTGGAAAAGATGAAGTTCCTTTGTTGTTCTTTTCTTTCTAAATACTTAGTTTGCCCTAAATATTCAGCCCTAAAGCTGCCAAGAGCTGTGTGGAAGAAAGGGGCAGTATCCTTCATCAAGGCCTGAGCGCATGGCCCTGATGAATGGAGAGCAGAACAGCATGCTTGCTTCTCCCTGGGTGGAAGAAGGAGAGAGAGAGGAAGAGCAACTGGAGTGGCAATAAACAGCTTCCTCAGAGTTGCATTGTGGGACAACTTAATTTACATGCTTATTCACATGCAAATGAGTCATGCTGGATTCGCCAGGACTTCAAACACTATGGAGAAAAACCTCCCTAGGAACACTGCTATGGGAGATTTGTCTACATTATCTGTTGGCATTGGCTGAATAGGATTAAAACAAGAGAGAGTTAGAATGACAGGAGGTGGGAGAGGGAAGGGGCTCTTTTCCTGATCAAAAGTGATTCATGGGGAAACTGGCTTCAGGGGGGAGGGAGGAAAGAATGATCCAGAGGCACAATAGCACTCAGAGCTCTCTGGCTCCATTTCTCTGCTTTCTGTTTTCCCAGTGGTATGTGATGGTAGGAGTGGAAAGGCTGTTAGGGAACCCATCAATTGTGCTGTGAAACTACTTTGTATTAAATTGCTGAGGAGTGAGAAAGTTGGCCTTTGCGGGCAAGACAGCTTATGGCCAGGTATTGAAAGTTTCTGATGAAAACTAGGAATACCTTCAAGCATGTCAATCCTATCAAAAATGACCAGAAATATCTTAATATTCTGATCAGCTGAATAGTTTCCTTCACCCAGCAAGATCTGCCTTTGAAGGAATTCCCCAGGTTTGCCCTACCTGTCTGATCAGACATGGTCCCTTCTGGACAAGGGTCACATCGGTAGCAGCAAACCTGCTCGCCCTCTGGAACGCTTCTCCTCTCCCCCGCATGGCACCTCTTCATGCCACACCTGGCAAAGGGCACTTTCTAAAAGAGAAAAGAGAAATGATTGAGATGGCCTACGCAATGAGCACATAACATTTATTCATTTCCACATTCCCATTTCCATCTTCAGAATGTCTTCAAAGAACTGGTTCACCATGGTCTACCAGAAACCAGGAGCAGCTCCTGGGAGAACTCAAGCCAATGGCATTCCCGACCCACCAATGGATGCTGGAGATAGGACCTGGGACCTCTGTGTTTAAAACAAGGCCTGTGAAACTGTCCTAGAGCCTTGCTAAAAGAAAGAACATAAGGTCCATGGAGTTCACTGTTTCCTGCTTCAGTTGCACCCTGAGTTTCCAGCAGGAGTTTTTCCCAATCCCAACCCTTCTCGGACATGCATATTGCAGACCTCAGGTGTGTTGTATGCAAAGCAGGTCTTTCACCACATGGTTGTCATCTCTTGTGATTCAGTACAGCTTTTGTCTGGTTACAAGAACCTTCTGTATCCTCAGGAGAGAATGGATCTTTCCCTGGATTCAGAACGTATCCTCCAGCCTACCTTTGTGGCCCAGATGATTGAATCTGGGTTAAGGGCGAAATCCTGGCCTGGGGGAGCCCCAGGAACTATTTGGCCAACTTTCACAGGGACAAAAGATTGATTGGGGAGGAAAACCCAGTTGAGAAGATCGTAACGAGCTGAACCCAGTCCATCTTCTGAGAAGGAGACTTCACTTCCAGCACTGTTGTTGAACCGGACGTTCTTCAAATAAGGAAGAATCTGACAGAAAGAAAAGACACCTTAGAAACTGGGGTACCTGCAAATGAGACATCGTGGCTCTATCACTCCCTCATGGCGTCCGTCTTTGGAGAGAAGTTGTATGTCTGTAGTTGGTGAATAACTTTGTGGTCGGGAATGTGCAAGAGCAGGTTGCTGATAGATCTCAGGCCCCTGTGTTGCCTGGCTCCCTCCTGTCTCCAACCTCCTCCCCAGCTTCAGCCTTGAACCAGCAGGGGAGGAGACGTGAGGAGACTAGCAGGGATAGGGGTGCTCTGTGGCCCTGCAGCAGCCAGGAAGGAAAGCAGCCAAAAGAAAATGGGAAGAGCTCCTTGTTTTCTCCACAGAGACTCTGAGGTCCTGGGGAAACAGAGTGAAGAGGCAAAGCCCTGCCGCAAACCGTGCTGTACAGACCGTCCAATACAAAAGCTATATTCTAGCTGTAGTAACAGTGGCTAGTAATAGTAGTAGTAGAATAAAAATAGTAGGAATATATTTGTAATAGTATTGCCTAGAAGTAGTAGTAGAGAGTGTGGTAAGGTAAGAATAGAATAACATTCTTTAGTATAGTTTCATTAGTAATAAGATAGGATGGAAAGATATTCGCTCCAGAAAAAGTCACACAGCTTTTGAAAGATTCACTTTTGTACTGTAGATAGTTTTGTTGAAAATAAAACATAAATAAAAGGGGAGATCTAAAATCTCCAAGTGTTGTAGATTTCAGTGCTTTTTGGGAGACCATTTTGAGCCTGAAACAATCAAACGTTAGCATATATATATATATAAAAGATTCAAGAAAAGACAAAAAGATTGAGAAGAAAATCCTACGATTTGCAAATCAAAAGCGGTTACCAAAATCTCTTGAAGAAAGTGCCCTGAAGGCAAGCCTTTCAAAGATGAAATGGAATATGGGAGAACATCGTAACGAAGACCACAGTGACTTCATTGGGGAGCTGATGCAATGCACTGAAGAGGCAAGAAGGAGAAAGCCAAAAGAGATACAAGGAAGAATCTTGGAAGAGACCAAAAGGCTTCTTCAAAGAGAAGACAGGTGGATAGAACTCCTCGGAATAATGCCGAATACTTTCTTCTTTGCAAGTTAATATGGAGGAGACCAAAAGAAGATCTGGAGAAATTCCAAGAGCAGAAACTTCTTGAGGCAGCAAATAAGTGAAGCAGCATCAGAAAGCGCAAATGGGAAATAGCACGGCGTAAAGGAACAATAGCAGCATTAAAAGACAAAAATGGAAAGGAAAAGATGGGAAAGAAAGACGTCGAGCAGATCTGGAAAGAATTCTAGATGGACCTGTTTGCATCTCGTCTGGACATCCCAATCCTGCCATTGGCCACCACAACTAAGCATATACTGCCCATCCTAATAAGTGAAGTTTGTCACGCCATCCATCGGATGACACTGGGGAAAGCTCCAGGAAAAGATGGTATAACAATGGAAATACTGAGGGCTGGAGGTCATGAACTACGGAAAGCACTTGCAGAGTGCTTTGCCAGGCATGTAGAGATGCAAAAAATTCCTGACTGCTGGAAGGAGTCTACTACAGTTCTGCTGTACAAGAAGGGAGATCTCAAAAATTATAGCTCGATCTCAAAAATTATAGGCTGATTTGCCTATTATCGATTGTCTACAAGCTATCCATGAAAGTGATTACAAACCATCTTATGAGAACCTGAGACGAGCAACAGCTGTGAGAGCGGGCTGGCTTCAGAAGCCAGTACAGTACTACCGATCATATATTCACTCTTACTCAGGTCATCAAATGGTCAAGAGAATATAAATTTCCACGTGCGATCACGTTTGTGGATTATGAAAAAGCATTTGACAGTGTCAAAGTCAATGCAGTAATGCAAGTGATCAGTGCACAAGGAATCAACTCTGACTACACTGCACTGCTGAAAGAAGCAAATACCAACTGCTTCACAAATATTACTGTCTTCAAAACCGAAATACAAATACCAGTGGAGGAAGATGTAAAGCAAGGTGGTATGAGCTCACCTAAACTTTTCAATGCTTGCTTGGAAAATACCATGCGCAAATGTCCTGGGAAGACAGAATTGATATAAACAGAGGGAAGATAAACCATCTCAGATTTGTGGACAACGTTGTACCGATCACAAAGGATTGATTGATTGAATTATATTTCAAAATCTATCACCGCCCATCTCTCCCGGAAAGGGGACTCTCGAAAGCTGCAAAAAATGCTTTGACAACTTGATGCCGAAAGCAGAAACGTGGGTCTAAAGATGAATCTCACTAAAACAAACTATATGCAGACAGGGAACTTTCCAAAATTCCAAATGAGGCTTCAGAATGAACCTATCGAAGAGGATGACCACTGTGTCTACCTGGGATGGCTAATCAAAATGAATAACGATCCAAGAGAAGAACTGCTTAGAATAAAGAAAGCTGGATGGGCTAGATACAGCTCCATTAGAGAAGTCTGACAGAATGAGAAGATTGAAGGAAAACTGTGTGCTAATCTTGTTAATTTGACTGTCCTATCGGTGGTGCTATATGGAAGGGAAGCATGGTTGTGAAGAAAGGCAGAAGAGGAAGAGCTTTCAAGAGCAGGAAGGGCTACGGAAGATCCATGCTGAAAGTTTCTCTCTGAGACCATGTCGCAAACGGCCAGATTAGAACACAAAGTGGAATAAATGATGTCGTTGAATACCGAAAACGAAAGCTACGCTGGGCACGGCATGTTGCACGCGTGTTGGATGGCTGTTGTACAAGAGCAGTTGCCAAAGGGTATTGAAGAGAAGGAAAGAGACCTATCAGCCAAAGAGATGGGAAGATCCAGTAGTCAAGGACTTGGGCCAGACCTGGAGAAGAAAAGCCAGGAATCAAGACAAATGGAAAGGGGGTTGTGACCAGCTGGACACTGTACGGCTATAGTCTGGTCAATAAAGGTGATCGAGGTGATGTAGTTTTATATGGTATAGTAAGAGCCAGGATGGTCTAGTGGTTAAGGCAGCGGACTGGAAACCAGGAGACTGTGAGTTCTAGTCCCGCCTTAGGCATGAAGCTGGCTGGGTGACCTTGCGCCAGTCCCTCCCTCTCAGCCCAAGAGCCAATCAGGCGTAGTAGGAGAGTTCTAGTCCCGCCTTAGGCATGAAGCTGGCTGGGTGACCTTGGGCCAGTCCCTCTCTCTCAGCCCAACTCACCTCACAGGGTTCTTGTTGTGGGGAAAATAGGAGGAGGGCGGAGTATTTGGTATGTTTACCACCTTGAATTATTTATAAAAGTAATCATGGCAGGATAGAAAATAAACAAAGAAACAAACTAACAAATAAATAAGAACCCATGACAGGGAGCAACACCTAATCACAAGAATCCATCCTGGAGCAGGTAAAATTAATACTGCAAGAAGATTCTATTGGGGACATTTGGAATACGGCTTATTCGATTCATGCTTTACGAGAAAGATGCTGACATACAAACATTTTAATGCCATACTGCAAATGTCACTGTTTGGTTCTACTCCTGAAATCCTTAGCTATATAATTTTTTTAATGTTTCAAATGGTCCATGGTCTTGTAAATGAAATATTCGATTATGGGAATGAGCCAATGAATTCCAGAACAGTAAGATTCCCCAGGGCTTTCTTGACTCTTTTGAGACAATAGTCAAAGAGTGCAGAATGAAGCACCAGGTCTGACTCAGTGGAAGGAAGTGCCTGTCCCAACCTTGAGAGTGATCCAAGATTTAGCCTTTGATGTGGAACAGCCTGATGAATTTTGGACTGGCAGGCCCATTAGGAGCATCTTTCATTGGAGCCCTGCTGTGTGTCTTGAGGTTGGCAGAGGCTGCTTTCACACAACAACTTGAACCGTACAACAAATGGCCAATTACCAGATCAGCCTGAATTCACAAAAAATGCTAAGCCATTGAAAAATAACAAGGTTAAAGCGAGCCAAGCTTAGTGTTTTGTTTATACGCTGGATTCAGATCACATGCTAAGGCCAACTTGTGCACATGTGACCACGAGGATTTGCACTGACCTGTGGAAGCATCTTGCACAAGCACAGCCAGATTGCCATCTTGCTCGGCTGATGCTCCTGCCTGGGATGGTCAGGAATGGAAACTCAGGCAGTTGCAGAAGAAGCTGTGGCTCTTCAGGACCTGAGAGGGAGGCCTGTCCCACCTGAGCACTGTGGACAACTGGTTGGGTTGTCTCTTTTCCTCCCCATGTCCCTTTTTCATCAAAACATTGTATTTCAGGCATTTTTATTGCATATTTTAATAATTTGTCTTTTAATATGTTTTCATTGATCATATGTGATCAAATTGTTGTTGACTCTTCACGACTCTGTTTTGAGTTGTAGTGTACAGGTATTTAATAAGTAATTTAGTACATATATGTGGGAACCTTCCTCGCTTAAGTATCTTTGGAATGGAAAAGAGAAGGACGTTCTGTATCCCCAGGAGAGAATAAATCTTCCCCTGGATTCAGAACCTGTCCTTCCAGCCCACCTTTGTGGCCCAGATGACTGCATCTGAGTTAATGGAGAAATCCTGGCCTGGGGGAGCTCCAGGATCTATCTGGCCAACTTCCACTGGGACAAAAGTCTGACTGGGGAGGAAAACCCAATTCAGAAGATCATAACGAGCTGATCCCAGTCCATTTTCTGAGAAGAAGACTTCATTTCCAGCACTGTTGTTGAACTGGACATTCTTCAAATAGGCCAGAATCTGAAAGAAAAGACACCCTTAGGAATTGGGCCAACTGCAAGTGAGACATTGTGGCTCTATCACTCTCTGGTGGCCCTTATCTTAGGAGATAAGTTGAATGTCTGTACTTGATAAATAGCTTTGTGATCAGGAGCAGCACCAAATCATAGGAATCCATCCTGGAGCATGTGAAATTAATCTCAGCAATGCAAGAAGATTCTATTATTGGATATTTGGATTATGGCTTATTTGATTCCACTTTTACCAGAAAGATACCAACATACAGAAATCTTAATGCCACACTGCAAACATGACTGTTTGGTTCTACTTCTGAAATCCTTAGCTAGTGCCTGCCCCAGTCTTGATAGGGATCAAGGGAGGTCCAGCTTTAGCCTTTGATGTGGAACAGCCTGACGAATTTCGGTCTAGGAGGCCCGTAGGACCACCTTTGCATGAAATTCCAGCCGTCTGCGCTCACCTTCTCAGAGGCTGCTTTCACACAACTGGGACAGTACAAAAAATGGCCAATTAACAGAACAGCCTGAGTTCACACAGTATGCTAGGCCATTGAAAAATAAGCAAGGATAAAGTGAGCCAAGCCTAGTGGAGGGCCTGTCCACCATGTGTATTATTGGCCACTTGTTTGGTCGTCTCTTTTCCTCCCCATGTCCCTTTTTCATCAAAACATCATATTTCATGCATTTTATTCCATACTTTAATAATTATTCCTTTTCACTTGCTTGCTTGCTTGCTTGCTTGCTTGCTTGCTTGCTTGCTTATTTATTTATTTATTTATTTATTTATTTATTTATTTATTTATTTATTTATTTATTGTCTATCCCACCTTTATTACTTTATAAATAACTCAAGGCAGGGAACATACCAAATACTCCTTCCTCCTCCTCTTTCCCCACAACAGCAACCCTGTGAGGTGAGTTGGGCTGAGAGGCAGGGACTGGCCCAAGGTCACCCAGCCGGCTTTTGTGCCTAAGGCGGGACTAGAACTCACAGTCTCCTGGTTTCTACCCATTGCCTTAACCACTAGACCAAACTGGGAACCTTCCCTGCTAACGATCTTTGGAATGGACAAGAGAAAGACATTACCTGCCACGAGTGGACATGGGAGATCTTCTTTCCAAGCCTCATCAAGGCTGGTCGGGCTCCTGATCCATGCATTGCCTGTAGTGCGTGTGCCACAGAGTAAACGGCATTGTAGATGTTGTGACTTCCACCTGTCATGCTCTTTTCAAAAACGGAAGCTGGCAGATTCTGGACATTCTCCTTCCCTGTACATTCTCCCACTCCCTCTTCAGGGATTTCACCTGAATTCAGAAATTGGCAGTCAAAGACCCTTTCCCACCATCGAGGGAGAAAAGCATCTCCTTGGGGGTTCAAGGGGTCTAAAGACAGGATGAAATGCCTGAATTCTGATCTATCACCAGAGTGGTCCCTGAAATGCAAAGCACCATGGAAGGGCTTCAAGATTTGCAATGTTATTTGAAATGCCATCACACTAACATCCCAATGGGAAGTCAGGATCCAGATTCTCCCAAATGATGTATTAGTCAATCGTTCATAAAAAAGCAGACGCATTGGTAAGATTTTCATTATACTGGAGTCTCCAAACAGAATAATCACTTCAGCTTTAAACCAAGATTTGGGAATCTGAAGCAATTTCGACAGTTTATCAGCTCTTGTGAACAGGTTATCAGATTCCATCAGTTTAAGAGCTGTGAAGAAGTTATCAGATTCCAACATTTCACTGAAGGCCAGGCAGATCTCCTTCGCCTTGAGCATTGGCACCAGGGAGGAGATGAAATCTGCTCCTCTGTCATCTTCGGGGGCCAGAAGCCCAACCCAGTTCCACTGGAAGTGCAGGAGCAGCTGGACTAAACCCACATACTGAGGAAGTTCCTTGGGATTAATCCGGAAGAAGGAAGGAAAAGCAGTTCTGTCTCCCTGAGTGACCTCAAAGACAACACCAAGCTGGAGAAAGCAAGATGCTTTTTTACAAACCATTTTTTGTAGACAAGGTCAAGTTTTATGATGGCTTTAAGTATATCCATCATATGATTTATGGCCCTACCAGCTGGGCTGAAATAGAGGTAGCCTCACTTTGAGTTATGAGGTTAAACCTCCCACCTAAAGAAGACCCCCCAGTTGCATTTTATACCTGGCTGTCACAGGTGAGAAGCAAGGGAGCAAAACAGAACTATGAAACCAAATATAAACTGGATTAAAAGGGGATTACAAAGAATCAGTTAAGAAGGAATTTCTCTGGGAGTATTTCTGAAATATCTCATTATCTGTCCTTTGGGTTTATAATATTCTGACACATGAAATACAAATATGAATTCAATTGTAGAATGGGGTCTCCAAGTCACGTACTCCTGATGTTGGAGTTGGACTTTGACTGGGCAAGTTCTCATGAGGAAACAGCCTTCTGATGTTATCTGGACTGAATTTGATTCTGTTACGCCTGAGAAAGTGGGCAAGATCCTTATGTCTCTTAGTGTCATGAGTGCTGTTGAGCTGAAGACATCAGCACAACGGCACACATGACAATACCGAGGAAGCAGAGGAAGGGACTTAAGATAAGCAAAGCACACACAACAACAGACACAGACCCCGGCCGGATGATTCAGCCATCAGGACACAAAAGAGGAAGAAGGAAAGACAAAGACAGGGCGGATCACGAGGCACACCTAAGCTGTCAGCAAAGCGCAACGGAGATCGCCCAGCTGACAGCAATCACTGGCTAAAGGAAGAAACAGATTATGGGCAATCCCGGGGCACCAGCTGGGGCCCCGCAACCCTTCACCTACCGGCACGAAAGCATGCAGGACAAAGGGGGGATGACGCAACCCAAGGTGAGGGGGCGCTGACCGGCGCGGGGTATTTAAACCCCGCACCGGCACGCTCCCTTCACTCTCAGCTTTTTTCACGTCTGACACTACGTTTGAATAAACCTGAACCTGCTCTTCTCCGAATCAGCGTCTGTGTTTTACTCAGCGGTAGGCAGCGCATGACACTTAGTCTAGCCACTGGCTTTTTAGACCCTGGCCCCTCCTGTGTTTTTTAAGCAGCGTGGAAGGTGACCACATGGTGGGTTCATGTGGTGGTTTCAGCCTGTTTGAGAGAGGGGGTGATCCCATCAGACTTGGAGGAAGTGGTGGTCTGCCCCCTCCTCAAGAGGTCATTGATGGACCCTTCCCAGTTGTAGAATTATCAGCCACTTTCCAATCTCCCCTTTCTGGGATGGTTGTGGAAAAGGTGGTTGGATGATAGCAACAGAAGACCTTGGAGGAAACAAATTATTTGGACCCATTTCGGTCTGGCTTCAGACCAGGGTACAGTAGAGAGACGGCATTGGTCATGCTGACTGATGAGGGTGGTGTGTCCACTCTAGTGCTCCTTGATCTCTCAGTGGCTTTTGATACTGTCAACCACAGGACCCTTCTGGACCTCTTTCAGGGGTCCGGAGTGGGAGGGACTGTCCTCCCGTGGTTCACCTCCTTCCTCAGTGGTTGGTTCCAGTCTGGGTTAATGGTGGGGAGGGATCATATCTGAGGCCCCTCATGTGTGGGGTTCCTCAGGGCTCGACGCTCTCCCCTCTCCTGTTCAACATCTACATGAAAACACTGGGGGATGTCATCCGCCAGTCTGAGGTGCGGTATCATCAGTATGCTAATGATACCCAGCCCTACATCTCCATCCGCAGCAGCACGGGTGGAGCTGCCAATGTCTTGACCCAATGACTGGAGCCTGTTCGGGTCTGGATGGGGCAAAACAGACTTTGGCTCAATCCTAATGTCATTTTCCCGTTTCAATGATCTGTATACATTGTAACGGTTCACATGTCAAACCTGTCTGCTGAGTATATTCACGTTACTTCATGCTGGGGGTTTTCCATTCCTGCCCTCCTCGTTGTTTTCCAACACTGGAATGTATGTTTGGGTTTGCAAGCCTGTTCAAGGTTACTTTCCCAGGCGCGTGTAACGGTTGCTTACACCTGGGAGGGGGTGCTGGCTGTCATGCATTCGGGGCGGGACTGGTTTGAACGCAAGGCTCTTAAGTTTGTATTTGGCGCACTTTTGCTCATTCTCAGCTTTCTCTGTATTTGCATACTATTCCTTTAATAAATCAGTTATCTTTAAGCCCAAGCTTGTGAGACTGAGTATTTGGGATTAGGCAACCATTACATAAAGCTGAGAATCATTTCATTCATCTCCCGCTAGCCCCATCCAAACGTTGGATAACAGGAGCGCTAGCGATGACCGACCAACAGCTTCGCGTGAGTGAAGGGAGCGAGGAAGAGCCGGATTCGACAAGGACCCAACCCGCGCTAACTTCGAGAGCACAAAGACCAGCACGTCGAGAAATGCGGGAAGTCCAATTAGATGAGTTGCTGCTATCCATGCAGGAGAGTCTCAGGAGTGAACACCAATCCGTAGTGGAAAGGGCACCGGGGGGAGAGTCCCCACAACCCTCTTGGGAGCCCGAAATCCCCTTGTCACTGAGGGTGGTGGTAACCAACCGACCTGTGGAAGAGCTGGTCACTCCTGCTTGTATAAAAGCAATCGAGGACAAAATGGACCTGATAGTGACCATCCTAAAGGATCTCCCCAAGGGTGCAGGGCCAACTCAGGAAGATTGGGAGGAAGATCAGTCACAGCTGGCTTACCCAAGACACAGCACCCTGCCACCCAGGGGAAGGAGCAGGACTCGAGCATCCCGCCAAGGGGGGGGGGGGGAGAGAGACAAGACTGCCCAGAGATCAACCACCCCTGGGGGCTCGACGTATGTTGACATTTACGGAGCCGCCACAGCCAGCCGAGCCGGTAAGAAACTTCCCACCGTTTGGGGTGAAATTTGATGGGGATCCCACTACACTCTCCTTCTTTATTACTAATGCTAAGCATTATATGGAGGATTGGGGCCGAAGCTTTCGCTCAGAACATGGCAAAATCAATTTTATTGCCAACAAACTGAGAGGGAGGGCAGCTGATTGGTATGTGCAACTGTGCCAAACCGAGGCAACAGAGTTAGAGTACTTCGATGACTTTCTGTGGGCACTTAAACAACACTTCGAAGACCCGTTAGCTCAAGAGACAGCCAAAACCGCCCTGAGAAAACTCTATCAAGGGTCCCTCTCCGTCGCCAACTACACGCTTGAATTTAAAGCCTTATCAGGGAAGGTGGAAGATTGGTCCGAGCCAACTTTAATTGAAATGTTCAAGCAAGGGTTAGAACCAGAAATCCTCCGTTGGGCGCTGGGAAGGGATGACCCTAAAATGCTATACGGATGGATTCAGTTGGCAGGCAGTGCGGAAAACGCCCTGCAAACCTATGCCCATACTAAAGAACTGAGACAATCCTGAATCGCCAGAGGAGCGCGTACGACTGGACTTGCCAGCCGCCCCAAACCAAAAACCTGGGAGGAGGAAAAGGAACGACGGTTTTCCAAGGGTCAATGTCTGAGATGCGGAAAAGAAGGCCATTGCGCCACTTCGTGCCCCAGACGCCGCCCGGAGGAACGGCAGGCGAAACCTCCAGTGAAGTCGCCTGCCCTACCGTGGAAGATGAAAGCTGCCATCGCTGAGCTAGATCCACCCGAACTGCCATTCGGAGAAGAGGAAGAGGAATTACAATTCGAACAGCCGGCGGGAAAAGGCTACCACCTGCCCTGAAGGGCGCCATTGGGCAGGTGGAAGAAACTGGGCGTGACCACGATTCGGTGAGTGGGAATTTTCCTACACTGACTGTGAAAGTAAAAATGGGCTCTAGAACCAAAACTGTGGAAGTCTGGGCCATGCTCGACTTGGGGTGCTCTCGTTCCCTCATGCATCCTGATGTGGTAGCGGCCCTGGAACTGCCCACGTTCCCTTTGCCACGACCAATGGTCTTCACCCAATTGGATGGAACTATGGCGGGGGGAAAAGCAGTCACCCATTCAACGGGACTGGTTGCCTTACAAATGGGTTCCCATAGGGAAAAACTACCTTTTGTTGTAGCTCCAGTGGGGGGTCCGCTGGTCATTTTAGGTATGCCCTGGTTTGTGCAACAAAACCCATTCATCAACTGGCTACATAGAACTGTCACTTTTGCGGATGGATTTTACAAAGTACCTGAAAAAGATCTCCTAGAAGACATGGAGGGGGGGGGGAGTAGCTCACACCACTGTACAAACACTTCAGCCTCTGGAAGGCCTGCCTAGCCAATACCAGGATCTGGCTGATGTGTTTGGGGAGAAGGAGGCAGATACGCTGCCACCTCACCGAAAGACAGACTGTGCCATTGACTTCCTCCCCAATGTAAAATTACCTCCGCCAAAAATCTACCCCATGTCTCCAAAAGAACTAGCCACGCTAAGAGAATTCATTGACAAAAATCTTGCTAGGGGTTTCATTGAGCCTGCAAACTCCCCGGTGGGGGCACCTGTTCTATTTAGACCAAAGAAGGATGGTTCCTTAAGGTTATGTACAGATTTCCGCGGGCTCAATGCGGTATCAATATCAAATAAATATCCTTTGCCCATAATTAAAGACATGTTATCACATCTGTCCAAGGGCAAAATATTTTCAAAATTGGACTTAAGGGAAGCCTACTTTCGCATTCGCATAAGGGAAGGAGACGAGTGGAAAACGGCTTTTAACTGTCCTCTGGGGGCCTTCCAATACAAAGTTTTGCCTTTTGGTCTCTCTGGTGCCCCCGGTGTTTTTATGCAACTTATCAATGAGGTCTTGCATGACCACCTGTTTAAGGGAGTATTGGTGTATTTGGATGATGTATTGATTTACACTGAAACCATGTCTCAACATGTTCACTTGCTGCGTCAAGTGCTTACTAAGTTAAGGAACGCTGAATTGTATGCCAAATTATCCAAATGTGCTTTCCATCAATCACAAATTGACTACTTGGGATATCGAATTTCTGCTAGGGGTATTGAAATGGACCCTAACAAAGTTGAAGCCATTGTGGCATGGGAACCTCCCCGCACCAGAAGGCAATTACAAAGTTTCTTAGGATTCGCAAATTTTTACAGGGCATTTGCCCAAAATTTTGCAGAAATTGCCCTTCCCCTCACTGAACTGCTCAAAACCAAAGCACAGGGAGATACGCGCCATTCCAAAAATCCTGGAGTGCTCCTTAAATGGACTCCTGCTTGCCAGCAGGCGTTTGACTCGCTAAAGCAAATCTTCACAACCGAACCAATTCTACAACACCCTGACACCACTAAGCCTTTCATAGTGCAAGTGGATGCCTCTGATTTCTCCGTTGGAGCCCTACTGCTCCAATCTGATAACTCAAATACATTGAAGCCCTGTGCCTATCTCGTAAATTTACAGAAACAGAGAGACGCTGGCACGTTTGGGAAAAGGAGGCTTTTGCCGTAAAGACAGCCTTAGAAGCCTGGCGGCACTTATTAGAGGGGGCATCCAACCCCTTTGAGGTTTGGACTGACCATAAGAATTTGGAAGCATTAAGCACCAGCCGCAAACTCAGCCCTAAACAACTGCGCTGGGCTGAATTTTTCAGTCGCTTTGATTTCACCCTTAAATTCATACCAGGCAAGAAAAACTTTCTAGCTGATGCTCTCTCACGGAGACCACAAGATGCTGGCCCAGGGCCAACAGTACAAGGCACAGTCTGGACGGAAAAGCAATTAAGTTTGGCAGCGGTGACGCGCAGCCGGGCGCGAGTGCACCAGACTCAGCCCCCTTCCGCTCCGCCTCCCTCCACTCCAGCGCGCTTGCCAATTCCCTCAGATTTGAAACAACAGTTGCTTTCCCACCTCAAAACTGATACTTGGTTGCAAGCAAACCAACACACTGTAACTTTTACTGACAGTTTTGCCTGGCGGGACGATCGTCTCTACGTTCCTCCAGCTTTATGAAAAACGGTCCTCCAGAGATGCCACGATGACAAATTAGCGGGACATTTTGGGTACCTCAAAACCCTTCACTTGCTCAGACGCCAATTCTGGTGGCCATCTTTACTGAAGGACCTTAAAGCATATGTAACTGCTTGCCCTGTCTGTGCTATGACAAAACGCAAACCTGGCAAACCACAGGGACTTTTACAACCCATTTCTACCCCATCTGTCCCATGGCAGGACATATCAATGGACTTTATTGTTGACCTACCTCCCAGCCAACGAAAAACCGTCATTTGGGTGGTCAAGGATTTCTTTTCTAAACAAGCCCATTTCATACCATGTGCCTCCATTCCTACCGCTCAGCAGCTCGCACGTCTGTTCCTCCTTCACGTGTACCGCCTCCACGGAATACCCTCCCGTTTGGTGAGTGACAGAGGCACACAATTTACGTCACACTTTTGGCGGGCATTTTTGAAACTCCTTGGAACAAAACAAGCCCTTTCCACTGCTTGGCATCCACAAACGGATGGATCTACTGAAGCTGTTAACTCTACTCTTGAACAATACCTTCGAGCATTTGTCAATTATCAACAAGACAACTGGGTTGACTTACTCCCCTTTGCAGAAGTTGCCTACAACAACGCCATTCACCAAACTACTGGACAAGTTCCCTTTAAGACTGTCTTTGGGCGTGAGTTCATTCCAATACCCGAGCTCCCGCACTCACGACCCCTTCCGGCTTCCCTCACAGATTGGGCTGCCTCTCTCAAAGACTCTTGGCGCAATATTCAACAGGCTCTAAACCACTCCCAAAACACCTATAAAAAACACGCAGATGCCAAGCGCTCCCCAGAACCTGCCTTTGCAGTCGGTGATAAAGTCTATTTATCCTCAAAATTTCTTAAGTCGCCACAACCCTCCAAAAAACTGGGTCCTAAATTTGTTGGTCCATTTCCTATTGTTGCGCAAATCAACCCTGTTACCTTTAAACTTGATTTACCACACAACCTAAAACGTTTACATCCTGTTTTCCATTGCAGTTTACTCAAGCCGTATGTCCCATCCGACCGCTGGCACCCCCAAGCAGCCCCACCTCCTCCGATCCTGATTGATAACCAGCAACACTTCGAAGTGGCCGACATCCTCGACTCCCGTCGCCAGCGCTCTATATTGCAATACCTCATGCGCTGGAAACATTTCCCTCATCCCGAGTGGGTTTCTGCTACTGATGTTCGTTCACCTATCCTTGTGAACCAATTTCATTCTGCCTACCCTAACAAACCGGCCCCTTAGCACTTTTCTGGGGAGGGGCGATATGTCATGTTCCACGTTTCAATGATCTGTATACATTGTAACGGTTCACATGTCAAACCTGTCTGCTGAGTATATTCACGTTACTTCATGCTGGGGGTTTTCCATTCCTGCCCTCCTCGTTGTTTTCCAACACTGGAATGTATGTTTGGGTTTGCAAGCCTGTTCAAGGTTACTTTCCCAGGCGCGTGTAACGGTTGCTTACACCTGGGAGGGGGTGCTGGCTGTCATGCATTCGGGGCGGGACTGGTTTGAACGCAAGGCTCTTAAGTTTGTATTTGGCGCGCTTTTGCTCATTCTCAGCTTTCTCTGTATTTGCATACTATTCCTTTAATAAATCAGTTATCTTTAAGCCCGAGCTTGTGAGACTGAGTATTTGGGATTAGGCAACCATTACACCTAATAAGACTGAGTTTTTGTGCTCATTAGGATATGATAACGTTAGAACCACCCTGAAACAACGAATCTGGGATATAGATCTACAAACAAATTGAAGTAAGATGCTACTCCCCAATATCTGCCGATTGCTTCCCGAAGGGTTCGTTTCAGCTTCTTATCTATCTTCTATTGTAATTTTTGATGTTTTGTAAAGCTTTTACTTTAGCCAGGCTGGACGAAGTGCCCTCAGCAGTCCTTTTTGGACGTTTCAAGGGTACTCCCATGCACCTTTGACTATGTCCATGTGGAGACAGTTCAATAGAAACCCTAAGCCATATGCTGTTCTATTGTTCCCTATATAAGGACTCTAGACAGAGTCCTATTTATCCATTACTGAAGAAATTTCCTGGTAGGGAGAGTGACCTCTACCTAATGATAGTTCTTTCAGACAAGGACCCGAAAATCTCCTCCCAGGTTGCCCAGTTTTGTGCTACCATCTGCACAATACGCTGCACCATCACTTAGATTTGAAATGTTTAATAGAGTATTTTATTTTCAACAAATTTTGGATCATAGTATATTGATTGCTTTTGTTTTTACATGCATATATATATTAATGTAAGATTGTTATTATGTATAATTTTATTGTGTCTGGCCTTAGGGCTGTAATAAACATGATTGATTGGGTTGCTGTGGCTGTTGGACCCCCTGGGTCAGGGATGTTGCCATCTTTGGTCTTTGATGGGGCTGCCCTTTCACAGCCAAGACTGGCGCACAACTTGGGGGTCCTTCTCCACTCACAGCTTCTGCTCGGAGAGCAGGTGACAGCTGTGGCCAGGAGGTAAAGCGTGTGTGGCAGTTTGGCCCTTTTCTCATTTGGGAGACCTCATGCCCTGCTCACCTCATGCTGGGTTTATTGCAATGCGATACTTGGGGCTACCTTGATGTCCATCCAGAAGCTGCATCTGGTTCAAAATGAAGTGGCCTTCTCTTCTGCCTGCTCTATTCCGGCCTCACCCTCTGGGCCAGCATCCCCCCAGAGATGAGGAGGGCACCCTCTCTGCTGGGGCTCCGGAAAGCCTTGAAAACCCAGCTTTGGCCCCAGGCCTGGGGCTGATGTTTGTCATTGTTTAATGGCCCCTGTTTTGTTTTGTTTTGTTGGTTTGGTTAGCAAGTATTTAAGTCAGGGCTGCCTTTTGATCTCATGTTTCTTGCTGTTCCTATATTTTCTCTACTTTTGGACTCCACTCAGAGTTCACTAGAGTTGGGCAGGCAATAACTGTATATCAATAATAATAAATAAATAATGTGCCCCCATAGAACTTGGACTGGTCTTTGCTTTCTATGTTCAATTCTGTTCTGTGTCTGCCCCACACCAATATCCAATTGAAACCCCTTACCTGTGGGACCTTGAAGATGGTGAAGATGGGGGCCATCTGCCTTGAAGACTTGGAGTCACTGCCACTGATGACGGACAGCAGGGTGTCCTGCCTGTCACATTGATAACCTGGAACCATTCGGCCTCGAGTGGAGAGCAGAGAGAGGCTGTTCAAGGAGATCCTCCTCTCAATCTGTCTATTGTCGTAGATGCGGAAGCCGAGCGTGACGTTGGGGAGGAGAACCAGGTCCTTGTTGACCTCTGTGACTGCAAAAACCATGGCGAGGAACTGCTGATAGTTGTTGGGTATGACTCTACAATGAGAAAGACATCAGAGAACATTACAGGAGAGGTGATGTGTGCTGATGGAGTTTGTTTTGCCTTTTGCCTGGACTTTTGATTTTGTTCTGAGGCTTTGGGCAAAAACATCTGATTAAGAATGTTATCTGGAAGATACTCCTTTGAAACAGTGCTAGGGACTGAGAAGTACTACGTTTGAGAATCCAAACAGTCTCAAAATGTGAGTAATCTGTGGTCTAAGATATGTGTGTGTGTGCCTTTGAGTCAGTGTTGACTCCCAGTGACTGCCTGGAAAGGTCCTGCAGTTTCCTTGGCAAGATTTTGGAAGTGGTTTGCCATTGCCTTCTTCCTGGGGCTGAGAGAGGGTGACTGGCCCAAGGTCACCCAGATGGCTTTGTACCTAAGGCGGGATTAGAACTCAGGGTCTCCCGGTTTCTAGCTCCATGCCTTTAACCACTACCCCACACTGACTCTCAGGTAGCTGGCTATAATGTAGCTTCTGCAATACTCAACAAACCCCTGGTTCAGATCCATGGGAATGGGAATCCAAGGTGATTTCTCAGAGGACGATGACAGCTGAGCAGTCAAGGCACATTCTTCGCACACAGAAAGCCAAGCTTTTGACCTCACAGCTCCTGCACTTGTCAACAGTAAAGCCTCTTTGGGAAGCTGCCTCTGCCATTCAGTGCAAGCAAATGGAGCTGGGGAACAAGCCATGATGAAGGTATGTGATATCATAAGATGGTGAGAAACCATTGTTTGGTATATTGTTTTCTGCTACAGATTAAGGTTACTGTGGCAACTAATAATTTTGGCCAGGGGAGGAGGTTGAATTTAATTGTCCTCTTTTCAGGTGTTAATAGTTGAATTGCCTGAAGGGAGGGCAGTTTGCCTGTTAGTTTTCAGTTCCTTCTCTTTAGGCTTGTAGAGAGTAAGCAGCTCTCAGAGAGCCTGTGAGAATGCAGAAGCCTGTAAATATGTTTTTGTGCTTTCTGTAAATAAATTTGTTTTTATAGAAATGCCTCGTGTGTGACTTTTCTGATCTCTCCTGGGCGAAATGCGTTCTTGCACTCTGCCAACAACCATTACAGGTGCATTGAAGCCCCAGGAGCTGGTATTTAGAGCCTGCTGACTGTGTGCTGCCCTTTTTGAACAGCCCATGATATCCATCTCCTCCACAAATCGATCCACCCCCTTGAAAAACCGTCCACACAACTGGTTGGGGCAAGTCCCACCACTTAACTGGGTCTGGTTTTTCAAGAAGGGCTTCCTTGTATTGGTTTTGAACCTTCTTGCCTTTAGCCTGGAGGAATTTTTGAGAAAGCAGACAAACCATCCTCTTCCTCCACATCGCCCCCACTTTCATACCCCTGTACCGTCCCCCCCTTCTTTTCTTTGCTCCGGCAGCTGCCTTCTTTCCCAATCACCACACTGGATCCCCAGTCTATTTGCTTGTCCCCTCAAGCAGCTTCGTCAGCTCGGATAACCCTTGCTCTTCCCAATATTCCAGCGGGGGCCACAGCATCCGTTTACTGAAGGCTGTTATAGGAGCACTACGGATCCCCAAACTGAGTTGCCTTTTCTTCCTGCACCTCCACCCTGTAAACAGATTGGCGTTTCCTTTGAGTTTTCCCCCATCATTTTCTGTCCAAATTAATGTGAAATCAAATTCTTCACTAGGTCACCCATGTTTAGGAGCTATTCTGCCTCCTCTCTTTTGAAGCTGTCTATCATCTTCCTGCTGAAGTCCTGAGAAAGCGGAACATTCTGAACTATTTTGTGAGCTTGGCTCTTTATCGAGAAAGACACGAAGGCTCCTGAACTGTGCCTGGACATTGCAAACATCACCAGAACAAGAAACTCTGAAAGCAGGCCCTGAATCCCAAAAAAATCAGGCATCCTCTGCCCCTTCCCCTCCAGCTCAAACTTACGAATAGTTGGTGTCCGACAGGAATGGGTCTTTCTGAAGGTCTAGCAACACAAAGGAACCCAAGATTCTCAGGGGCAAATTGCCCCCAATAATGAGATCACCAGGCCTGTAGTGGTCCTCCAGAGTCTGCAAAGAGTTCCTCAGTACACATATGGTTTGTGTCATCTTATGAGTCATTGAGGGCAGGAGCCAGATGAGGAGCAGCAAGCGAGGCAGCCCAATCATTTTTCATTCTCCTCACCTTCATGCCTCGGTAAAAATCAAGGCTTGTTCAGATCCTCCATAAAAAGAGGCAGGCTGTGTCTCTTACATGCGCTCGAGGCCAAATTATATCAAGCATGCTTCAACTTAGGTGTGTTTGAGCTGAGACCAAAGAGAAAATTGAGTCTGGTCCCTCAACGGAAATCACCTCCTTGAAAGACAAGCTACGGTGACCTGTCCAGCCCCCCTTGGGAGAGCTCAGAGCAGATTTATTTTCAGCAGGTTTTCACTTGGATGTCTTTTGTGGGTTAAAATCCAGAGGGGTTACATGAAGAATTACTGTTCTTACAATAATTCCAGGGATGAGCACTTTTTTATGCACTTAGCAAAAGATTTTGTTCACATGCCAGGAGGTTACAAAACATGTTTGTGTCTCTGGTTGCTGACCCAGGGGGCAGATGGACTGGAGAGCCAGGGCGCAGCTGACTGTTTCTCCGATGGGAAACTGAGCACCCGCAGCCAGGATGGCGTCCGGCCTCTGCCATAGTCTGCTGAGGTGGAGGGAGGGGGAAGGGCCACAAGGGCAGCATGGTAGACAGCTGGGCCCTTGGAAGTGGGAGCAATAATGCTGTGTTTGGATGGAACAAGTGGCTTATTTATACTCCCCTGGCAGGAGATGACCTTGGAAGCTAATTTCTCCTATAGACCAACAACAACAACAATAATGATAATTTATTAAACTTGTCTTCAGCAAAGGATCGTTACCTTGTCGTGGTGCTGGAGCTTGAGCACCTCAATGATGCCATGAGCTAAACCGTGAAGGGCCACCCAAGACGGGAAGGTCATGACAGAGAGGTCAGACTAAATGCGATCCCTGGGGAAGGTAATGGCAACCCACCTCAGTATTCTTGCCGTGAAAACTAAATGGATCAGTACAACCAGAGATATGTCGGTATACCATCGGAAGATGAGACCCCCAGGTCGGAAGATGGTCAAAATGCTACTGGGGAGGAACAGAGGATGAGCTCAACTAGCCCCAGATGTGATGACGCAGCTAGCTCAAAGCCGAAAGGACGGCTAGCGGCCGACGGTGCTGGTGGTGAACGGCGAATCCGATGTTCTAAGGATCAACACACCATCGGAACCTGGAATGTAAGATCTATGAGCCAGGGCAAATTGGATGTGGTTATTGGTGAGATGTCAAGATTAAAGATAGACATTCTGGGCGTCAGTGAACTGAAATGGACTGGAATGGGCCACTTCACATCAAATGACCACCAGATCTACTACTGCGGACAAGAGGACCACAGAAGAAATGGAGTAGCCTTCATAATTAATAGTAAAGTGGCTAAAGCAGTGCTTGGATACAACCCAAAAAATGATAGAATGATCTCAATTCGAATTCAGGGCAAGCCATCTAACATCACAGTGATCCAAATATACGCCCCAACCACAAATGCTGAAGAAGCTGAAGTAGAGCAGTTCTATGAGGATCTGCAGCACCTACTGGACAACACGCCTAAAAGAGATGTTATTTTCATCACAGGAGACTGGAATGCTAAGGTGGGCAGTCAAATGACACCTGGAATTACAGGTAAGCATGGCCTGGGAGAACAAAACGAAGCAGGACACAGGCTGATAGAATTTTGCCAAGACAATTCACTCTGCATAACAAACACTCTCTTCCAACAACCTAAGAGACGGCTTTATACATGGACTTCACCAGATGGACAACACCGAAATCAGATTGATTACATCCTTTGCAGCCAAAGGTGGCGGACATCTGTACAGTCGGTAAAAACAAGGCCTGGAGCTGACTGTAGTTCAGATCACGAACTTCTTCTTGCACAATTTAGGATCAGACTCAGGAAATTAGGGAAGACCCACAGATCAGCTAGATATGAGCTCACTAATATTCCTAAGGAATATGCAGTGGAGGTGAGGAATCGATTTAAGGGACTGGACTTAGTAGATAGGGTCCCGGAAGAACTATGGACAGAAGTTGGCAGCATTGTTCAGGAGGCGGCAACAAAATACATCCCAAAGAAAGAGAAAACCAAGAAGGCAAAATGGCTGTCTGCTGAGACACTAGAAGTAGCCCAAGAAAGAAGGAAAGCAAAAGGCAACAGTGATAGGGGGAGATATGCCCAATTAAATGCAAAATTCCAGAGGTTAGCCAGAAGAGATAAGGAATTATTTTTAAACAAGCAATGCGCGGAAGTGGAAGAAGACAATAGAATAGGAAGGACAAGAGACCTCTTCCAGAAAATTAGAAACATCGGAGGTAAATTCCAGGCAAAAATGGGTATGATCAAAAACAAAGATGGCAAGGACCTAACAGAAGAAGAAGAGATCAAGAAAAGGTGGCAAGAATATACAGAAAACCTGTATAGGAAGGATAACAATATCGGGGATAGCTTTGACAGTGTGGTCGGTGAGCTAGAGCCAGACATCCTGAAGAGTGAGGTTGAGTGGGCCTTAAGAAGCATTGCTAATAACAAGGCAACAGGAGACGACGGCATCCCAGCTGAACTGTTCAAAATCTTGCAAGATGATGCTGTCAAGGTAATGCATGCTATATGCCAGCAAATTTGGAAAACACAAGAATGGCCATCAGACTGGAAAAAATCAACTTATATCCCCATACCAAAAAAGGGAAACACTAAAGAATGTTCAAACTATCGAACAGTGGCACTCATTTCACATGCCAGTAAGGTAATGCTCAAGATCCTGCAAGGTAGACTTCAGCAGTTCATGGAGCGAGAATTGCCAGACGTACAAGCTGGGTTTAGAAAAGGCAGAGGAACTAGAGACCAAATTGCCAATATCCGCTGGATAATGGAAAAAGCCAGGGAGTTTCAGAAAAACATCTATTTCTGTTTTATTGACTATTCTAAAGCCTTTGACTGTGTGGACCATAACAAATTGTGGCAAGTTCTTAGTGGTATGGGGATACCAAGTCATCTTGTATGCCTCCTGAAGAATCTGTATAACGACCAAGTAGCAACAGTAAGAACAGACCACGGAACAACAGACTGGTTTAAGATTGGGAAAGGAGTACGGCAGGGCTGTATACTCTCACCCTACCTATTCAACTTGTATGCAGAACACATCATGCGACAAGCTGGCCTTGAGGAATCCAAGGCTGGAGTTAAAATCTCTGGAAGAAACATTAACAATCTCAGATATGCAGATGATACCACTTTGATGGCTGAAAGCGAAGAGGAACTGAGGAGCCTTATGATGAAGGTGAAAGAAGAAAGTGCAAAAGCTGGCTTGCAGCTAAACCTCAAAAAAACCAAGATTATGGCAACCAGCTTGATTGATAACTGGCAAATAGAGGGAGAAAATGTAGAAGCAGTGAAAGACTTTGTATTCCTAGGTGCAAAGATTACTGCAGATGCTGACTGCAGTCAGGAAATCAGAAGACGCTTAATCCTTGGAAGAAGAGCAATGACAAATCTCGATAAAATAGTTAAGAGCAGAGACATCACACTGACAACAAAGGCCCGCATAGTTAAAGCAATGGTGTTCCCTGTAGTAACATATGGCTGCGAGAGCTGGACCATAAGGAAGGCTGAGAGAAGGAAGATCGATGCTTTTGATCTGTGGTGTTGGAGGAAAATTCTGAGAGTGCCTTGGACTGCAAGAAGATCAAACCAGTCCATCCTCCAGGAAATAAAGCCAGACTGCTCACTTGAGGGAATGATATTAAAGGCAAAACTGAAATACTTTGGCCACATCATGAGAAGACAGGACACCCTGGAAAAGATGCTGATGCTAGGGAGAGTGGAAGGCAAAAGGAAGAGGGGCCGACCAAGGGCAAGATGGATGGATGATATTCTAGAGGTGACGGACTCGTCCCTGGGGGAGCTGGGGGTGTTGACGACCGACAGGAAGCTCTGGCGTGGGCTGGTCCATGAAGTCACGAAGAGTCGGAAGCGACTAAACGAATAAACAACAAAATTAAACTTGTATGCCACCTGACTCTCAATGACTCTGGGCAGCTCACAACCATCAAAGAAAGAAGTTGCAATAAAATCAATAAAGCATAAAAATCAATGTAAAAATAGAGAGGCAGGGTGGTCACTCAGGTGCAAGGCTAATTTGAACCCTGCTGGAGGGTTCCTGAGAGCCCCATTAGGTGGGTCTGACCAGAAAATCAACTCCGTGAGAAGACCAGAACTAGGCTTTCTTGGGAGTGGCTATAAGAACGGGATCTTTCCAATCGGATTGTGCTGCATCTCCCCTCCTTCTTATGCCCCAGTGAATCTGCCTGATCCGCTCCTGAATATTAACTTGCTTCCCAGGACTTAAGGAACGTTTCAGCCCCCTTTGCCTAGCAACGGTTCTTGCGTGCTTCTGTCAAGGTCACCTCCCTTTTTATCTTCAGTTCTCTAAAAACTTCGTGGAGCCAGAGAAGTTAGTCTGCGATACGTCCTCAGAACTGCCAGCTGGGGAGGAAAGAAAACTGTCAACCATGGTGTCCTGGCCTGGCTGCATGAGGCCACATGGTTCTCCTCCTCTCTCTGAAGCTGGTTTCTGTCAGACAGGAGATGTTGGGTGAGAACCCCGTGATTTTCAGGGTGCCTCAGGCTGGGTGTTCTCTTCCCTCCTGTTTAAGAGCCACAGGAGGCTGCCAGGAGTTCCTCAGTTGGCTTGAGGTCAGGTATCATCTCTACACTGACGATACTCCATTGTAAATCTCAACGCCCAGCCAACCAAGCAATTTTGTATTTATTTCTCAAATTTGTACCACCGCCCATCTCCCCCCAAGCTATGCTGTCAAGGTCATATTCCAGTCCCTGAGGGCTGGACTCTCAGTTCCTGCTTGAAGAGCAGATGGCAGCTGTGACCAGAAAGGCCTTTGCACAGGTTCAGCTTGTGAAACAGGTGTGCCTGTCCTCACTGTGCCTCCTGCCTTGGTCACCTCCCACTGGATTCTTGCGACGGGCTCTCCATGGGACTGCCTTTGAAGGGCAGTGCTGTAAGATGGGCAGCCATACAAATCTTGTAATGGAGCCCCAGTGTCAAAGCAATATGATTTGTCTGGCACAACCTGTTTCAACAAACCCATACAGCTTTCTGGTAATCACCTTTTACTTTTCTTGGTCCTTGCAAACCCAACATGTGCTTATATTTTGTAGGATTGCTCCAGGTAGTATTTATTTATTGCTCACATATATATCCCCTCCCCCCCATCTCACACAAGGCAGCTGTATAGATAGACCACGTTTATTTTGGCTTTCAAGCAGCCTTAGACTTTGATCACATTTTCAACCAGTGATAAAATGAGAGAAGGGTTGTCCATGTAAGAATCGTTTTTGAAGAGCTCCTTTGCCCTGCTCTGTTTACTCTGCAGTGAGCCCTTGCGCTGTGTGGTGGTGGCAGCTTCGACCTCTCATCTTCAGAGACCAACAGCAGCTGTTCCTGTTGATCACCGCACGGTCCCGCCTCAGCTGCCTTCAAGTCCTCAGCCCGTGATTAATCTGATAACTTCAGAGCAGGCTGCCAATTGTTGGTCTCCCCGTCTGAGTCTGAGTTTGCCATCAGAGGCAGGACCAATTAGAAAGGTCCACCTCGGTCCACACCGGTCCTGTTGGACCCTATTGGGTTCCAAATCATGGAGCTTGGGGTTGTTGCCGAAGGTCTGGTGCACCATTCGACTGAGGCCTTAGTTGCCACCTAGAATGGGAAGGTGGCAGGGCCTTGGACCAGATCACACTTCTGTGGCCTCTCTGCTACTGTGGATCCCCACACCGGTGATGTCCCAGAATTCAGGCTCCTGTCTTTAGACCCGCTGAACCCCGAAGGAGACATTTTTCTCCCTCCATGGTGGGAATGGGTCTTTCGGTGTGGTTTCCTGAAATCAGGTGAAATCCCTCGAGATGGGGAAAAACAATGTACAGGAAAGGAGAATTTACACAATCTGCCAGCTTGCGTCTTTGAAATGAGCATGACAGGTGAAAGTCATAACATCTACAATGCCATTTACTCTGTGGCACACGCACTACAGGCAATGCATGGATCAGGAGCCCGACCAGCCTTGAGGAGGCTTGGAAAGAAGATCTCCCATGTCCACTCGTGGCAGGTAATGTCTTTCTCCTGTCCATTCCAAAGATACTTAAGAGAGGAAGATTTAGTAATTTTTACTAAATTACTTATTAAATACCTGTACACTACAACTCAAAACAGAGTCGTGAAGAGTCAACAACAATTTGATCATATATGAGCAATCAAAACATATTAAAAGAAAAATTATTAAAATATGGAATAAAAATGCCCGAAATACAATGTTTTGATGAAAAAGGGATATGGGGAGCAAAAGAGACAACCCAACCAGTTGTCCACAGTGCCCAGGGGGGACAGGCCTCCCTCTCAGGTCCTGAAGGGCCTTCCGCAGCTTCTTCCGCAGCTGCCTGAGTTTCCATTCCTGACCATCCCAGGCAGGAGCATCAGCCGAGCAAGATGGCAATCTGGCTGTGCTTGTGCAAGATGCTTCCGCAGGTCAGTGCAACTCCCAGTGGTCACATGTGCACAAGTTGGCCTTAGCATGTGATCTGAATCCAGCGTATAAACAAAACACTAAGCTTGGCTCGCTTTAACCTTGTTATTTTTCAATGGCTTAGCATTTTTTGTGAATTCAGGCTGATCTGGTAATTGGCCATTTGTTGTACGGTTCAAGTTGTTGTGTGAAAGCAGCCTCTGCCAACCTCAACACGCACAGCAGGGCTCCAATGAAAGATGCCCCTACTGGCCTGCCAGTCCAAAATTCATCAGGCTGTTCCACATCAAAGGCTAAATCTTGGATCTCCCTTGATCGCTATCAAGATTGGGGCAGGCACTTCCTTCCATTGGGTCAGACCTGGTACTACATTCTGCACTCTTTGACTGTCATCTCGAAAGAGTCAGGAAAGTCCAGGGGAATCTTACTGTTGTTGTGGAATTCATTGACTCATTCCGAAAACTGAGTATGTCATTTACAAGACCATGGACCATGATAAACATTAAAAATTTATATAGCTAAGGATTTCAGGAATAAAACCAAACAATGACATTTGCAGTGTGGCATTAAAATGTTTGTATGTCGGTATCTTTCTTGCAAAACTGGAATTGAATAAGCCATAATCCAAATGTCCAATAATAGAATCTTCTTGCAGTGCTGAGATTAATTTCACATGCTCCAGGATGGATTCCTGTGATTCGGTGCTGCTCATGATCACAAAGATATTCACCAAGTACAGACACACAACCTCTCTCCCAAGACGGTGGCCACCAGAGACTGGTAGAGCCACGATGTCTCATTTGCAATTACCCCAGTTCCTAAGGGTGTCTTCTGTTTCAGATTCTTCCATATTTGATGAATGTCCGGTTCAATGATAGTGCTGGAAATGAAGTCTCATACTCAGAAAACGGACTGGGATCTGCTCGTTATGATCTTCTGAACTGGGTTTTCCTCCTCAATCAAACTTTCATCCCTGTGACAGTTGGGCAAATAGATCCTGGGGCTCCCCCAGGCCAGGATTTCACCATTAACCCAGATGCAGTCATCTGGGCCACAAAGGTGGGGTATAAGGAAATGTTCTGAATTTGGGGTGAAAGACCTTCTTTGCGTGTAACATATTTGAGGTCTGCATGCCCAAGAAGGGTTGGGATTGGGAAAAACTCATGCTGGAAACCCAGGGTGGAATTGAGCATGAGACAGTGAACTCCATGGACCTTTACTGGACCTTTGTGATTCTTTCTTTCAGCAAGGCTATAGGACATTGTCACAGGCCTTGCTTTGCCCACAGAGGTCCCAGTTCCAATCTCCAGCATCCATTGGTGGGTTGGGAACACCACTGGCCTAATTCCCCCAGGAGCTGTTCCTGGTTCCTGGTAGACCATGGTGAACCAGTTGTTTCGAAGACATTCTGAAGATAGAAATGGGAATGTGGAAATGAATAAATGATGTGTGATCAATGCTTAGGCCATCTCAATCATTTCTCTTTTCTCTTTTAGAAGGTGCCCTTTGCCAGGTGTGGCATGAAGAGGTGCCATGCGGGGGAGAGGAGAAGCGTTCCAGAGGGCGAGCAGGTCTGCTGCTACCAATGTGACCCTTGTCCAGAAGGGACCATGTCTGATCAGACAGGTAGGGCAAACCTTGCAGGTTTTTTCAACTGCAGATCTTCCTGGGTCAAGGAAATTATTCAGTTGATCAAAATATTAAGATATTTTTGGTCATTTTTGGTAAGATTGACATGCTTAAAAGTATTCCTACTTTTCAGCAGAGACTTTCAGTATATGGACCTAAACCGTCTTGCCCGCAAAGACCAACCTTCCCACTCCTCAGCAATTTAATACAAAGTAGTTTCAGGGAACAATTGATGAGTTCCCTATTAGCCTTTCCAGTCCTACCATCACATACCACTGGGAGAAAACAGCTACTGATCTTTCTTCTGAATGAATAATGTGGTGTGGTTGGGGTTCAAGCCTTAATTTTTATTATTTACCAGATGTTTCAGGAATGTCAGTCTCCAAGGAAATCGATATGCCAAACAAAGAAATTGGAAATCCATCTACCCATGTCTGCTAACCCCTCCATGGAAAAAAGTCTGGATGACTGATAGGAAAATGTGATTTGAAATACAAAGCAGAGAAATTGAGCCAGAGAGCTCTCAGTGCTATTTTGCCTCTGGATCATTCTTTCCTCCCTCCCTCGTGAAGCCAATTTCCCCATGAATCACTTTTGATCAGGCAAAGAGCCCCTTCCCTCTCCCACCTCCTGTCATTCTCTCTCTCTCTTTTGTTTTATGCCTACTCAGCACATACCAACAGATAATGTAGACAAACCTCTAATAGCAGTGTTCCTAGGAAGGTTTTTCTCCACAGCAGACTTCTTAATTGGAACTCCATAGATCCCTGTATGTAACCAACCCATCTCTAGACTCATCTTCAACCTAGGATATTTTGCCTTTTGTGGGTGAGCAAAATTTCTACAGTAGATCATTCCATCACCATCTTTGAGTTGGCTACTGCAGAAAGGGAACAGTCATGTCACCCCTGAGACACCTGGGGGGAGGGAACTTGCTCACAGCAGATACATCTGAAATGCTTAGACAAAGACTCTTGATTGCAGATGCAGCTCACTGTGACCCCTGCCCAGAAGACCAGTACCCCAACGAGGGCAAAGATCACTGCATGGCCAAGAAGATCCACTTCCTTTCCTATCAAGAAACCTTGGGATATGCTTTAGCTTCTCTCGCTCTTTCTCTCTCTGTGATCACGTTGGCAGTCCTGGCGATTTTCCTTAAACATTCTGACACACCGATCGTCAGAGCAAACAACAGAGATCTCACCTACATCCTCCTGGTCTCCCTCCTGCTCTGCTTCCTTTGCTCCTTCTTCTTCATTGGTCAACCTGGGAAGCTCACCTGTCTCTTCCGACAAATTGCCTTTGCCATTCTCTTTTCCCTTGCAGTTTCCTCTGTGTTGGCAAAAACTGTCATGGTGGTTCTGGCCTTCATGGCCACCAAGCCAGGGAACAGGACAAGGAAATTCTTAGGAAAGACACTGACCAACTCCATTGTCATAGCCTGCCCCCTGGTTCAAGCAGTTCTTTGTGCCACTTGGCTGGTAACCTCTCCCCCGTTTCCCCACTTGGACTTCTACTCCTTGGTAGGAGAGATAATCTTAGAATGTAAGGAAGGCTCAGCTTCAATGTTTTATGCTGTCCTTGCTTGCCTGGGTTTCCTGGCCCTCCTCAGTTTCACAGCGGCCTTTCTGGCTAGGAAATTGCCTGACAGCTTTAATGAAGCCAAGTTCATTACTTTTAGCATGCTCGTCTTTTGCAGTGTTTGGATCACCTTCCTCTCCACCTACCTGAGCACCAAAGGGAAGTCTATGGTAGCTGTGGAGATCTTTTCCATTTTGGGCTCTGGATCCGGTCTCTTGGCTTGTATCTTTTTCCCCAAATGCTACATTATCCTATTGAGGCCCGATCTGAATTTCAGAGAAAATATAGTGAGGAACAAAAAAATCTGAGAAATGCAGAGATAGGACACATTTATTTTGGCTTTGGGCATGGTTAAAAATTAAAAACATTTCTTACAAGTGATGAAATGAGAAAGGGGCATGTCTGTTAAATAATTGTTGTGTGACTGATCACAATATACCTATTAACCTGCAAGTGTCACCCACCCATGCCCAGCAACAGAGAAGGAGGGCCTGTGCACCTTCACACTCTTCAGTTTGGGCAAAAGTGTTTGGACTAGATGGTCCTGTTGGTGCCTTTGAGACAAATCATATAGAGCTTTCAAGGTTAACGCCAGCACTTTGAATGGCATTCAGATTTTTTTATTTCTGATATAAGCACATTTCAGATCTCAATTGTTTCTCTGTTCTGAAAATCCCATCAACTTTTGGAAAAGTGGCACGATCTCATGTCATCAGTTTTGCAGCCAAATGGTTTTTCCCAAAGAGTCTAACCCTGGTTGTGGGCTGCAGGTGGGGCCAGAAGCAAAGAGGGGGGGGGGGGTGTTGGCAAGGAGTTTTAAAGGATGCACAAAGACAGGCACCAGGTTGGCAGGGAGGGAGGTTGAGAAACACAGTCCTGGAGAAGCCCAGTCCCTTCCTTCACCCCTCCCCGCAACTTTGCAAGAGGGAAGGTGAAGTTAATTCCTTCCTAAATGGGTGTAAATCTTGTTGGATGAACATATGAGGGAAAGCTGCCTGCATCCTTGAAAAAAAAACTTGCCTGGAGTTACTGCCAGTGGTTTCTGTTTCTGTTTCTGTTCAGCCCAGCTCAGCAGCAGCTCTTTTTGCTCAACACGTGTGCACTTGTAACTGTGCTTTTGTATTCCAGGTTCTGAGTCCCTCTAGGGATCTAGAGGAGGAAACTGTTTATGTTCTCCATGTCTTCTCTGAATACAACTTTTTCGCTGAAATGCCTAGTGTCTTCTTTCTGACCTCTCATGCCAAATGCTTTCCAGCACTCTGCACATGCATCAACAGGTTATGAGCCCAGGCGACCCTGGCACAGAGAGAGCTTGACACCTCATCTGCATTTTAAAGGCAAGTGAAAAAGACTTGTGAGGATTTCTTCTTAGAGCCACATGGAGACTTTCCAGCTGCTTTCCAGTTTGCAGAACAAAAAAGCTGAGCTGAGGTGACTTGCAAGAGAAGAAAGAAGCCATGGCTGCTACTGCTACCTCTCAGCACTCACCAATGCTGCTCGAGCACCTATCAGAGACAAACTACTTAAATTGGAGTCTCAGAATGGAAATGTACCTGCACAACTAGGGCCTTTGGAAGCCAATCAGTGAGCAAACCCCTCTTAACCCCAGCAATGCATGAATTAGACAGGATGAACGTGCCGGAGCATCCATTATTTTAGGAGTTGAGGACAATCAGCTAGTGAATGTGTGTGGCGTGCAGTCTGCAAAGCAACTTTGGGATGCTTTGAGAGACTTATATGTGAAGGCAACAGCAGGGAGTAAAGTTTCCCTGACCAGAAAGCTTTATAAGGCCCACTTAGCAGAGGGAAATAGCCTTCCTGAACACCTGAATCATATACAGCACCTGTTTGTTGAGCTGCAAGAAAGAGTCATTGAGTGTGCACCTCTGACAAAATCCTACATCATTTTGTCTTCACTGAATGAAAACTGGGACACCCTAATTTGTACCCTGGGGGCAATGCTCGAAACAGAACTCACCCCCTCGTATATGTCTGGCTGCTTGCTCGCAGAGTGGGAGAAGAGATAGGAAAGATCCCCCCTATCTCTTCTGGGAAATCACAGCACAAGAAAGCCAGGGAAAAGAAGGGAAATGAAGCTGAAGCAATAGTGCTAACCAGCAGGCAATGCTTCAACTGTGGTTTTATTTATTTATTTATTTATTGCTCAAATTTAGCCACTGCCCATCTCCCCCAAGAGGGACTCTGGGCGGTTTACAATAAAATCCAGCACAAAATATAAACATTAAAATCACATAAAACAGTTATAATAAAATACAGTAAATAAATAAAATCCAAGAAAGGTATAAAATCCAGGCTGGTGGGAGGGACTCTAGGGTGCAAGCCACCCTCAAGGATGGTTATTCACTTTCCTGCCCCAGGCGAGACGGCAGAACCAGGTCTTCAGGGCCTTCTGGAAGGTCAGAAGTGAGGGGGCCTGCCTCACCTCCAGGGGCAAGATATTCCACAGAGCAGGGGCCACTACAGGGAAGGCCCATTTCCTGGACCCCACCAGATGAAATTATCTTATGGACAGGGTCCACAACATGCCCTCTCTGGATGATCGGGTGGGGCGGGCCGATGTAATGGGGATGAGACGGTCCCTCAGGTAACCTGGCCCCATGCCATGTAGGGCTTTAAAGGCAATAACCAACACCTTGAATTGGACCCAGAAGCAAACTGGCACCCAGTGCAGCTCGTGCAGCAATGGTGTTATATGTGCAAACCTAGGGGCACCAAAAATAGCCCGCGCAGCTGCATTCTGGACCAGCTGAAGCTTCTGGATACTCTTCAAGGGTAGCCCCATGTAGTGCACATTGCAGTAGTCTATATGGGAGATAACCAGAGTGTGAGTGACTGTTCAGAGGGCTTCTCGATACAGGAACAGGCGTAACTGGCACACAACCCAAAGTTGCACAAAGGCCCTCCTGGCCACGACTGCCACCTGCTCTTCGAGCAGGAGTCATGAGTCCAGGAGAACCCCCAGGTTACACACTGAGTCTGTCTGGGGCAGTGCCACCCCATCCAAAACTAAGGATGACAGTTTCCCGGAAGATGAAGCACCATCAATCCCCAGCCACTCCATCTTACCAGCGTTCAGTTGAAGCCTGTTGTTCCCCATCCAGACCCCCACAGCCTCCAGGCACTGAGAAAGGGCAGTCACTGCATCACTTACCTCACCCGGGATAGAGATGTATAATTGGGTATCATCAGCATACTAATGATACCTCAACTCATGCTGACAGATGATCTCACCCAGTGGTTTCATGTAGATGTCAAACAAGAGAGGAGAGAGAACCAAACCCTGCAGCACCCCACAATGGAGGTGTCAAGGGTCGGATCTCTCCTCTCCTATCACCACCGACTGGGACCAGCCCTGGAGGAAGGAGGTGAACCAGCGCAGAACTACGCTGCCCACCCCAAGACTGTGCCTTAATGGCCAAAAATCAAAAGACAGGGAAGAAGAAAAAAGAGGCAATGCAGAAGAAGACTCTCCAGACAACCCACATTGCATAGGTTTCTGAAAACTGTAATTCTGATGTATGGGTGTTAGCTTCTGGGGCTAATTGTCACCTAGGTAATTGTAAAAGCTCTTTTGTTTCACTGTCTAAAACTGACTGGCAAACTGTGTCTTTGGCTGATGGGTCTGTGACCAAAATGATGGGACAAGGTGACTTGTATTTATCCTGCCTGGGAGAAACTGTGAAGGGCGTGCTGTATGTTCCAAATCTGCAGTCAAACCTTTTATCTGTAGCTGTTGTACATCTCTGGCCATGGCGAGTTAAGTGATGCCGTGACCACCCTTTCCCGGTGCCTGGAGGCTGTTGAGGTCTGGATGGGGAGCAACAGGTTGAAGCTGAACCCTGGTAAGATGGAATGGCTGTGGGTTCAGGGCTCTTTGGTTTCCAGAGAATTACTTTGGACTGGGATGGGGCTGCACTGCCCCAGACGGACCCTGTGCATAACCTGGGGGATCTCCTGGACCCATGACTTGTCAGAGCTGCACCTGCACTGCAGTCTTCAAGTGGCTCTGCAGGAAATCAGCTTGAGACCAGTTCTTTAACTATGTACAGTCTTTACTATGTAAGCTAATTCTTACACAGCAATTATACATGGCAAATTCCTACTCACAGTAACACGGTATCACTCAAAACCACTTACACTATCCCCAACACAAAACTGTTTTAGCATGCTGGTCTTTTGCAGTGTTTGGATCACCTTCCTCCCCACCTACCTGAGCACCAAAGGGAAATCCATGGTGGCTGTGGAGATCTTCTCCATCTTGGCCTCTGGAGCTGGTCTCTTGGCTTGTATCTTTTCCCCCAAATGCTACACTATCCTATTGAGGCCCAATCTGAATTGCAGAGAAAATATAGTGAAGAAAAATAATTCAGAGTAATTCAGAGATAGGACACATTGATTTTTGCTATGGGCATGGTTAAACATTGAACACATTTCTTACGAGTGATTAAATGAGAAAGGGGCATGTCTGTTAAATAATTGGTTATCAAGTTGCATGACTGATCACAATATAACCTATTAACCTGCAAGAGTCAACCAACCATGGCCAGCAACAGAGAAGGAGGGCCGGTGTGCCTTCACACTCTCCAGTTTTGGCCAGAAGTGTTTGGACAAGATGGTCCTGTTGGTGCCTTTGCACCAAACCATGTAGAGCTTTCAAGGTTAACGCCAGCACATGGAATGGCATTCAGATTTTGTATTTCCAATTTCATCAGATTTGAGACCTCTTTTGTTTCTCTGTTCTGAAAATCCCATCAAGAGTTGGGAAGGCAGCATGATCTCATGTCATCAGTTTTACAGCCAAATTGTTTTTCTCAAAGCAATTGAGCAATTTCACCCTGGTTGTGAGCAGCAAGTGGGTCCACAAGTGTGTGGGGGGGGGGGAGTTGGCGAGGAGTTTTAAAGGATGCCCATGGACAGGCACCAGGCCTGTGGGGAGGGAGGTGGAGAAAGACAGTCCTGGGGCAACCCATTCCTATCCTTCACCCCTCCCCCCAACTTTGCAAATGGGAATGGAAAGTTAATTCCTTCCTAAAGGAAGGTAAACCTTAACATATATGAATCTTAATACATTCACACAAAACTGCTCCAGGAGAAAAGGAGCATTGCTTTTATCAGGGAAGCAGCTGGAGAGGGGATGAATGAATGAGCAAAGGCGGGATAAGAAGGTGTAGTTGGAGGGAAAGAAAAGGGTGGAACAACTTGGGAACTGGACGGAATGTTAGGAACCTAAACATTTAGGTGTTGCACATTTCAGCAGGAGCAAATCAAAAAGTCAATAATATTTTATTTTGTCTTATAATTTCTCATATACAGGGCATAACAAATGTCAGGACATATAAATGATATAATGCAATTTATATAATAAATTGTCTATTGGGCTTTACCTTTAGTACTACACACACACACACACACACACACAGATACATGGTATTTATGGCACCTTATGAATCTATCATCTATCTATCTATCTATCTATCATCTATCATCTATCTAATCTTTCATAATGTGCATAAGTCAGTGTCCACCCTCTGTAACCAGATAGATAGACTTTCCCCAGGACACTTTGTCACCAACTGCTCCTTCAGCTGTGCACCCATTGCCTCTGTGACTGAGTCCATCAACCTGTCTGGGGGTTCTCCTCTATGATAAGTTGTCCTTTTATGGTTGTAAATGCCTTGACACCACAAGGCTGGAAAGACACCCATTCTCTATCCCTTAGGCAATAGTTTGAAGGAAAAGGATGCTATCAGGGAGATGGTCAGGAACTTATTTCCATGGCCATTGAAACTAGGGACTAGATTTTGAGGAAAACCTTCCTGGTAGTAGGATCCATCTAACCATGGAACAGTCTCCGTATGGAGGTGGTGGGTTCTCCATCTCTGGCAGTTTAGAAGAAGAGTGGGACAGCTGTCTGCCTAGGCTGATTGAATTGGTTTTCCTGCAAACTGGAGGGAATAGAAGATCCTAGCAGTCCCTCCCAACATTACAGTTCTCTGATTCTCTAGTCTAATCCTATAAGTCTATGTTTTTTGCTGCCACCAAGTGTCATCCATAACTTTGCCTCCCGAATCTTGTAGCCTGTCATTTCAATTCCACCCTCTAAGGCAACAGTATCCAGCTTTTGGCCCAGAGGCAACAAGTGTCCCTTGGGGTCCTTTTTCTTTGGCTACCAACCATACTCCAGAAAGAGCAAGCCCTGCAGAGAATTGGAGTATAAAGAGCATACAGAACAGCATTTTTAGCAAACTGTTCACTATTGGGCAGAGAGGAAGGAAGACAACATTGTGTGATAGCCTCTTGGATGTTTCAGGTCCTTACAAGAATGCTTAGAGATACATTGAGAGGGGGAGAGGGCTGACCCTGCAGCATCCCACATATCAAAGCCCACCAGGCTGACCTCTCACCTCCCCCACCATGGACTGAAACCGTCCCTGATGGAGCTGGTGCCCAGAAGGGTCTCCAATCCCAACCCTTCTAGGTGGTCCCGTAAGATACCCTGCTTGATGGCAGAAACTCCACATAGATGAGCAGGAGGGTGATGTGGATGGGGATTGTACTGTGTGCAGTTGATCCTCTCAAGAAGATCAAACCATTCCCAGATAACAGAGGAAGAGCATTCCCTGGGCACATCCACAGACAATGCCTCACACTCAGAGTCCAACTTGGAATGGATCTGAGCGATTTTATCCTGCAGATGCCCAGAAAACTCCTCAGCTCGGCCCTGTAGGTGGATCTCTGGATCCCCTTTCCCTAGAAGGGATCGGGTAATCTTAAACGGGGCCACCAGGTGGCATTCTGCGGATGCAATAGGAGTGGAGAAATACTGGCTTTTTGCCCCTCTTACCACCACAGGACTTAAAGGTTGCTCTAGCTTGTGTTCAGTCAGGTTCGGTCTTTGTCTTCCTCCAGCAGCATTCTAGGCATCTCTTAACCCTCTTCAGAACCCTGAGCACCTCTGTGAACCACTGGGAATGTCGGGTTCGATGAGATAAGAGAGGCCGCACAGATGCAACCTTGTCTAAGGCCCCGGCCGCTTTACTATTCCAGGCAGCAGCCAAGACCTCCATTGCCATTGGTCTCTGAAGATGATAGGTCAAAGCTGCTGCCACCACACAGTGCAAGGGCTCACTGCAGAGTAAAAAGAGCAGGGCAAAGGCACTCTTGAAAAACGATTATTACATGGACAGCCCTTCTCTCATTTTATCACTGGTTCAAAATGTTATCAAAGTGTAAGGCTGCTTGAAAGCCAAAATAAATGCTGTATATCTATAGAGCTGCCGTGTGAGATGGGGGGGCATATAAATGTGAGCAATAAATAAATAATACATGGAGCAATCCTACAAAATATAAGCAAATGCTGGGTTTGCAAGCACCTAGAAACAAAGAAGGTGATTACCAGAAGCCTGTACAGGTTTGTTAAAACAGGTTGTGCAGGACAAATCATATTGCTTTGACACTGGGGCTCCATTACAAGATTTGTATGGCTGCCCATCTTACAGCACTGCCCTTCAAAGGCAGTCCCACAGAGAGCCCATTGCAAGAATCCAGCGGGAGATGACCAAGGCTGGAGGGACAGTGAGGAGAGCCTCTTGATCCAGGACAGGCACACCTGTTTCACAAGCTGAACCTGTGCAAAGGCCTTTCTGGTCACAGCTGCCATCTGCTCTTCAAGCAGCAACTGAGAGTCCAGGAAGAACAACTCAGACTTTGCACCAGTCCCGAGGGTGGCCATGGAACCCCATTTGGGAGAAACAATGGAAAATCCTCCACAGGGAGGATGAAGGACCCACAGTCCAGGACTGAGGTTGAGCCTCTTCTGCCCCACCCAGCCCCCAGGCACCGGAACATGACCTTGACGGCATTGCTTGAATGGATGGCGGTTGAGATGCAGAACTGAGCATCATCAGTATAGTGATGATACTTGACCTCAAGCCAGCTGATGAACTCCTGGCAGCCTCCTGTGGCTGTTAAGCAGGAGGGAAGAGAACACCAAGCCTGAGGCACCCTGAAAATCACAGGCCTCTGGCCCAGCCTCTCCCGTCTGACTGAAAGCAGCTCCAGAGAGAGGAGGAGAACCACGTGGCCTCATGCGCTCCACTCTCACTCTCGGCAGTCATTCCAGAAGGGCACCACTTGTTCCATCCAAACTTGGCATTATTGACCCCACTTCCAAGGCCCAGCTGTTTACCATGCTGCCGTTGTGCCCCTTTGCCCTCCCTCCACCTCAGCAGACTATGGCACAGGCTGGACACCATCCTGGCTGCGGGTGCTCAGTTTCCCATTGGAGAAAGAGTTGGCTGCACCCTGGCTCTCCAGTACATCTGCCCCCTGGGTCACCAACCAGAGACACAAACATGTGTTGTAACCTCCTGGCATGTGAAGAAAATCTATTGCTAAGTGCATAAAAAATTGCTCCTCCCTGGATTATCATAAGAACAGTAATTCTTCATGTATCCCCTCTGGACTTTTACCCACAAAAGACATACAAGCGAAAACCTGCTTAAAATAAATCTGCTCTGAGCTCTCCCAAGGGGGGCTGGACAGGTCACCGTAGCTTGTCTTGCAAGGAGGTGATTTCCTTCGAGGGACCAGACTCAATTTTCTCTTTGGTCTCAGCTCAAACACACCTAAGTCGAAGCATGCTTGATATAAATTGGCCTCCAGCGCATGTAACAGGCAGAGCCTGCCTCTTTTTAAGGAGGATCTGGACAAGCCTTGATTTTTACCGAGGCATGAAGGTGAGGAGAATGAAAAATGATTGGGCCGCCTCACTTGCTGCTCCTCATCTGGTTCCTGCCCTCAATGACTCATAAGATGACACAAACCATGTGTGTACTGAGGAACCCTTTGCAGACTCTGGAGGACCACTACAGGTCTGGCGATCTCATTATTGGGGGCAATTTGCCCCTGATTAACTTGGTTTCCTTTGTGTTGCTAGACTTTCAGAAAGACCCATTCCATGGAAACAAATCATCATGGACATCATCATTGAACTCCCAGAGACCAAGAGGATAATGGTCATATGGGAAGTCACTGACCTTTTCCCAAAACAGCCTCATTTCATCCCATCTGCTGGACTTCCTACAGCCAGTCAACTGGCCAAAATGTTCATTCATCACATCTATCACCTTCATGGAGCCCCCAAACATATAATAAGTGATCAAGAAACTCAATTCACCTCCAGATTCTAGAAACAATTTCTCAAGTTGATCAGTGTTGACCAAGCACTAAGCTCTGCCCACCACCTGGAAACTGACAGGGCAAGGAAATGGAGGAATCAGGTCCTCGAGCAATACTTGTGGTGTTACACCAGCCACCAACAAGACAATTGGGTTGATTTACTCCCATTCACCGAGGTAGCATACAAAAATGCGGTACATGTGAGCTCAGGGTTTACTCCTTTTCAGGTCAGTAACAGGCAAGACTTCATGGCCATCCCAGAACTCCCATAAATTCACACCAAAATACTCTCCTTGGACCACTGGATCGCAGAACTGCATGACAGCTGGCCAACAATTGTTAAGGCCCTGGGCAATGCCAAGGCCGATTACAAAAAGTATGCTGATCGGAAGAGATCCATTCAGTGGCCCTTAAGAGTGGGAGACACAGTATATCTCTCTACTAAATATTTGAAATCCAATCACCCATCAAAGAAACTTGGCCCAAGATATGTTGGTCCCTTTCCAATCACATGACTTATAAATGATTTCACTGTACAACTTCAGCTCCAAAAAAATTATGCAATATTCACCTGGTCTTCCATTGCTGTCTACTTAAACCAGCATGAACGTCAGCATGATGGCACCCCAAACCATCCTCACCCTAATCAAGGGCGAACAACACTTTGAAATCCAGGAAATCTTAGACTCCAGACTAAGGTGGGGGAAATTACAATACTTAGTACACTTGAAACACCTACCAGCAGCTGAGAATGAGTGGGTGGAGAGCCACCATGACCATGTACCCTGCCTGGTCAGGGTGTTTCATAAACAATATCCCTATAAGCCTAATGTAGGATAGACTGGTTGCCTTCTCTTACTTATCTCCTAATTGTTTTTTTTTCTTCTTCTAGGTACCTCCCGGTCCAGGGGATGGAACAGGGGTGGAGGCCATCTTTCCAAAGGTGGGTGGCATGTAAAGTTGGAGAACCCAGAAGCAATAGCTAATTGCGACTGGGTGCTCCAACCTTACACATCAAGGGGAATGAAAGAGAGAGGAGAAACAATGGAGGGGCAAAGGATGAGAAGAGAGTAGCTAGCAACAACCCCACTCAGAACTGAGAGACTGCGAAGCCACCATCACGCAAGCTGTCAATGCAGAGGAAGGGGTGGGACAAAGAAAAGGCAGGAGGCTTAAGAAGGGAGGTGGGAGGAAGTGAGGCCAGTCATGGCTTTGACAGACTGAAAGACTGAATAAAGAACTTCGCATTTCCATCATGGCTTGTGCTGTGGGTTTCTAAAATTAGGCCTTAAAACCAAAACCCTCGCAGCCAGTTCTCTCCGTGATTTCCTATCTTGTACTGCTTCTTTCAGTTGCTTTATATCTCGGCCTGTGTCTGCTTTGATTACCTCCAACCAGCACGTTCTTTCACGTCCTTGTTGTCTTTTGCCACTGACTGTTCCAAGCAGTATGTTGATCTCCATCATCCAACGATGTTGATCTCATGACGTGACCAAAGTAACTAAGTCTAAGTTTTGTTATTTTTCCTTCTAGTGACATGACCGGTTTTATGTGCTTCAACACTTCTTTATTTGTTATCTTTGCAGTCCAAGGGATGTGTAAGAGCCTCCTCCAACACAATAGTTCAAGCAAATCAATTTTCCTTCTATCCAACTTTTTCATCATCCAACTTTTATTATATTTGGTAGCTCTGCGAAATTGTTTTATAATGTGTTTTTTATTGAAATTTTATTATGTATTTATTGTTTTATATTGTAAGCCACCCAGAGTTCCTCTGCTCAGAGGAGATGGGCGGTGACAAATTTGACAAATCAATCAATCAATCAATAAATGAACAGGAGCCCCCAGATTGTACACCAGTCCCAATGGCGGCAGTGCAATGCCATGCAGGACCAAAGATGGAAAGTCCCCCAGAACTGGGAGCATCAAGCCCTGACAATTTTGGTTTTGCTAGGATTGAGACTGACCTTGTTCTTCCCCATCCAGGTCCCATCAGCCTCTGGGTGCTGGAGCTAGACCTTGACAGCACCACTTGGTCAGCCAGGGAACAACAGGTGCAAGTGTATTTCATCATCATAGTGAGGATACCTGATCTCAAACAGAGGGCCTCCCTAGAGCCATGGAGTCCTGTGGCCCCCATCTCACTTGAGCAGCAAGTCTATCCTGGTTGTTGATATTGACAAATGTCTCTGGCTCCAACCAGTTATCAGGGACACTGCTGCAGTGTTTAAATTAGTCTAATATCTTAAGTGACTGTGCACCCCCACCACCTGCCACATTGCCCCTTAGCCCTTGCTCTATCTGAACCAACTATGGCCCAGGCCAGACTCCATCTTGGGTGCAGGTGCTCAGTTTCAGGCATGAGAAATACCCACCTGCACCCTCCCTCTCAACTGCATCTCCTCTGTGGATCAACTACAAACATGTTTTTCCCCTTCTGGGGTATGACGAGAAGCTGCTACTAAGTGGGTAGGATGTTACCCTTCCTTGCAATTATCAGAAGAACAGTAATTCTGAATGTATCCCTGGTGGATTTCTACCCACAAAAGTCTTCCAAGATAAAACTTGCTTAAAAGAAATAAGTGCTGAGCTCTCCCAAGGGGGCTGGACGTGTCAGCTCAGCTTTTCTTGCAAAGAGGTCATTTCTTGCAATCAATGAAACTGAACTGGACTCAATATTCTCTTTGATGATAGCTCAAACACCAGTAAGAGAAAACACCCTTGATATAAATTTGCTGTGAGGCCATCCAAGTGGCACAACCTGCTTCTTTTGTGCTCAAGCCCCGATGAGATTTTGTGGGGACCACCTGTAGTTCAGCTTCCAAAGAAACATTGGTTTTTGGTCTAGGAGGGAAGGTGAGAGGAATGAATGGGTTGCCTCACCTACTGCAGCTTTTCTTTTGGCTCCTGCCATCAGCGACTCAGAAGATAATGCAAACTGTATGTCTACTGAGGAACCCTTTGCAGACTCTGGAGGACCACTACAGGCCTGGCGATCTCATTATCGGGGGGAATTTGCCCCTGGGAACCTTTGCTCATATTAGAAAGATGACGTTTCAGCAGGACCCATCACTGTTCCCAATTGCACCAGGGTATGTTTCACCTGGAGGGGAAAGGGGTAGAAGGTTGCCTGCCTTGCTTTGGCTTCAGGGATTCCTTTGAGAAATTCTTGTTGTGATGTTTGCAATGTCCTGGTGCAGTTCAGGAGCCTTGCTGCTTTTCCCGATAAAAAGCCAAGCCCATCAAATCGGCCAGAGTGTTCCTGTTTCCCAGGGCTCTTCAGCAGGCAGATGATAAACAGCATAAAAAGTGAGGAAGGGGCAGGAGTTAGAAACTGTGCTGGCCTAGTGAGGAGCTTGGCTTAAAATATAAATTTGGACAAAAGGTCATAGTGGAAAACTCAGAGAAAAGGCCAATCCACTTACAGTGTGGAGGTGCTGCAAGAAAGGAACACACAGTTTTGGAATCATTAGTGCTCTTTTGCAATGGCCTTTAGCAAATCTATGCTGTGACCCCCACTGGAGTATTGTGAATAGCTGAAAAAGCTCTTCAGAATGACAACCAAACTGTCCAAGCTACCTTAGAGGCTTCTCACGTGGATGAGCCATGGCTGTCTAGGGCTGCAAAAGTGGTACTTCTCAGCCCTGATCTCCATTTACCATGGTTCCAAGGCAGGACCGTCTACGTAGTATTCTTAATCACATTTATTCTGTCCAAAAGCTCACAACAAACTGATTCACCACCTCAAAGTCCAGGAGGAAACACAAACACACACACACACACAAGGAAAGGCAAAATCTACCAGCACATACAAGCCTCCCTGTCATATTCCCAAATGCTTTCTCATTGTAGCATTACGCCCAGGAACTACCAGCTGTTTCTGGCCTTGGTACTTGCAGTAACGAAGATCAACAAGGATTTGGTTCTCCTGCCCAACGTCACACTCGGCTTCCGTATCTATGACAATAGCCAGTCTGGGAGAAGCATTTCCATGAACAGCCTCTCTCTGCTCTCCACACGAGGCCGAATGGTTCCAGGCTACAAATGTGACAGGCAGGACACCCTGCTCTCTGTCATTGGTGGTCTCAACCCCAAATCCTCAAGGCAGATGGCCTCCATCTTCAGCATCCTCAAGGTCCCACAGGTAAGGGGGCTCCATTGGATACAGTATGGAGTAGATGCAGAACAGAAGTGAACACAGAAGCCAAAGAAGAAGCCAAAGTTATTTGGGGGTACATCAAGAGTATGTCACTTGGGGAATGGATGCTATAGTTGAGCTCATTTTTATCTTTATGTGTGAGGATATGTTCTTTATGCCCCATCCCAAAGTGGTAAATAATAACATATTTCTGAAATGCTTTTCTAGATGAATTGCTTCTTAACTTTGTAAATGTAACTATCCTTCAATCCAGTTTATTCTCTGAATGAGGATGACGGTTTGTTCCCTTGGCTACTCACATGCCAGAGCCAGGCAAACTAGGTCAGTGGTGGCTTTCCTTATGGAGGGAAGAAGCATTGCTGCAGCTCAAAGTGAGTCAGCCTGACTGGTGGGGAATAAACCACAGGATGCTGACCCTCAACATCAGCATAAAATTTCACCTTGTCTTCAAAAATTCATTTGTAAAACAAGATTCTCCCTTTCTGCAGCTCGGCTTTGACTTCCTTGAGTTCACTCAGGGAGACAGAACTGTTTTTCCTTCCTTTTTCTGGATTAACCCCAATGAATTTCCTCAGTATCTGGGTTTGATCCAGCTGCTCCTGCATTTCCAGTGGAATTGGGTTGGGCTTGTGGCCCCTGAAAATGACATTGGAGAATATTTCATCTCCTCCCTGATGCCCATGCTCAAGTACAAGGAGATCTGCCTGGCCTTCACTGAAATGTTGAAATCTAATAATCTTGGTATTTTACTGTTCACATTTCCTGAAACTTGGTTTAAAGCTGAAGTGATTATTCTGTTTGGAGACTCCAGTAGTGTTACTACTATATACCTGGCTGTGTATCGTTATGAACAACAGACTAAGATTCTATTTGGAAAAGTTTGGATCCTGACTTCCCATTGGGAAATAAGCTTTCTAGTATTTCAAGGAATGGTGCAACCTCTAAAGCCCTTCCATGGGGCTCTGCATTTCAGGGACCACACTGGGGATGTCCCAGAATTCAGGCACTTCCTCCTGTCTTTAGACCCCTTGAACCCCCAAGGTGATGTCTTTCTCCCTCCATGGTGGGAAAGGGTCTTTGGCTGCAGTTTCCTGCAAGCAGGCGAAATCCCTCAAGAGGGGAAAAAACCATGTACAGGAAAGGAGAATTTACAGAATCTGCCAGCTTGCGTGTTTGAAATGAGCATGACAGGTGAAAGTTACAGCATCTACAATGCCATTTATTCTGTGGCACATGCATTACATGCAATGTATGGATCAGGAGAGCGACCAACCCTGATGAAGCTTGGAAAGAGGATCTCCAATGTCCAGTCATGGCAGGTAATCTCTGGCTATTTGTCCATTCAAAAGATCTTCAGAGAGCCAGCTTCCCATGGGTGTTGCTTGATTAACTTTTCAAATATTTCCACGCTTCCCATCAAACTGAATCTCAAAACAAATTAAAACAACAATTATTTAAAAACAGTAATATGAATGAAGGATCATCTTTTGATGAAAAAGGGCCAGAGGGGGTCAGAGAAGTAAGCCCAACCAGTTGTCCATCTGATCCATGGAGGAAAGACCTTCCTCTCAGGTCCTGCAAGGTCTCCAACAGTTTCCTGAGTTTCAGGAGGTGACCATTCCAGGGAGGAGGTGCCAGCCCAGAGAAAGGGGGCAATCTGGGTGCGTTTGCGCAAGATGCCCCAACAGGCCAGTTGAACTCCTACTGCCCATGTTTGCAGGACCACCTAAGTTTCCTTTAGCATGTAGCCTGAATCCAACCTCTAAAAAGACACTAGGCTCAATTCATTTTAACTTGCTTTATTTTCTATGGCTTCACATACTGTGTGAACACAGACAATTTGTTGACTACTCCATTTGTTGTATGGCTCAGCTTGTGTGAAAGGAGCCTCTGTGAATCTCAGGACACGCAGCAGGGCTCCAAGGCGAAGTGGCCCTCAAGTCCTCCTGCTCTGAGATTCCTCGGGCTGCTCTGCATCCAGGGCTTATCCTTGGATATTTTTCGATTGTGGAGGGACCAAACAGGGCAGGCAGCGGCTCTGTTCAAGAGAGAAGGTCGTATGTAAGTCGAGGACCCTGCTTGGCCCCTGGCCAGACGGGGCTGCTACATTCAGCCCTTTTTGAGCATCAGTGACCGAAAGTCAGCAGGGACACGTGGAGTCTAACCGGGTTCTTGCATAAGTTACCTACTGTTTCCTGAAATATCATTTGTCATTTATAAGACCTTGGCCAAGATAAAGATTTGTCTCTAGCCAAGAATCACAGCAGCCAAATAAAGAAGGACATTTGGAGTGTGGCATTAAGAGCTCTGTATGTAGGGATTATTCTTTGAAATTGGAGTTGAAGAAGCCATGATACAGACACCCAACAACAGAATCTGTTTTGCAGTGTTGGGAGCAGATTTTCTCTTTTTTCTAAACTTTATTAATTTTTTTAAGCACATAGATAAAAACTAAAAAGGGTGAAACAAAAGAAACTACAGAGGAAAAGAAGAAAACGTAAATGCTGTGAAAATCCAAAAAACACGGCTAGAGAATGACTCCGACTTCTACAGCAAAGATGTACATAAACCAGTATCAATCTCTTACTCCGATTTAAATTATAGTAAACATTATTTCTATAAAACATTTCAATTCTCAGTATAGCATTCTCTTTGAAAACAAATTTTCCCTCTCAGTTAAAAAATATGAAAAACCCCTTCAAACATAATTTTTCACCTATAAACTCACAAACTTTATCCTTCTTCACTGTAATTTACTCCTATCTGCCAGCTAAACTAACAAAAAATAACCCGACTACATCTTATTACTACTATTTATTTATAAAAATATTATCCAAAAAGTAAAGACATCCATCTAAACTCCTAAAAAAATGTCATCCTGGTAAATATATTTAAACAATTATCAAGGTGAACCAAAGCATTTAAACTAAAGCAAAGCAACCTGCCAACACCTTATTACTATTACGTATTTAGAAAAGTAACTTCATTAATACCCTTTTCCCAAAAATAAAAATGTCCAAATGGCAAGAGCATCTATCTAAACCTTTAAAAGACTAATTTGTTGTTTATTCATCTAGTCGCTTCCGACTCTTCATGACTTCATGGACCAGCCCACTCCAGAGCTTCCTGTCGGTCGTCAACACCCCCAGCTTCCCCAGGGACGAGTCCGTCACCTCTAGAATATCATCCGCCCACCTTGCCCTTGGTCAGCCCCTCTTCCTTTTGCCCTCCACTCTCCCTAGCATCAGCATCTTCTCCAGGGTGTCCTGTCTTCTCGTTACATGGCCAAAGTATTTCAGTTTTGCCTTTAATATCATTCCCTCAAGAGAGCAGTCTGGCTTTATCTCCTGGAGGATGGACTGGTTTGATCTTCTTGCAGTCCAAGGCACTCTCAGAATTTTCCTCCAACACCACAGTTCAAAAGCATCGATCTTCCTTCGCTCAGCCTTCCTTATAGTCCAGCTCTCACAGCCATATGTTACTACGGGGAACACCATTGCTTTAACTATGCGGGCCTTTGTTGTGTGATGTCTCTGCTCTTAACTATTTTATCGAGATTGGTCATTGCTCTTCTCCCAAGGATTAAGCGTCTTCTGATTTCCTGACTGCAGTCACCATCTGCAGTAATCTTCGCACCTAGAAATACAAAGTCTTTCACTGCTTCTACATTTTCTCCCTCTATTTGCCACTTACCAATCAGGCTGGTTGCCATAATCTTGGTTTTTTTGAGGTTGAGCTGCAAAGAACTTTTGCACTTTCTTCTTGCACCTTCATCATAAGGCTCCTCAGTTCCTAATAAAGACTAATAAAGACTAATAAACACATTTAAACAATTAGCCCACTTCAAAGTAAACCAAGCCAATTGGGAAGATAGAAACTGGGAATACATAGGTTGGAATTCCAGTCCACAGATTCAACGAAGTAGGAAAAATCTTTTCAACTCATTTCATTAAATAGAACAACAATAAAAACGATTATACTTACACCCTGGCCCTCAAAATTACAGCCGTTGGAGCACCCCTGCTGTCATTTGATCAAAATCACTATCTCCCCCTATCTCTGTCCCCTGCCCTCTGTGGCCACTGCCACCCTGGGGTCTGCCACCCCCAGCTGACCTTCACCATCGTCTTCCTCCCACTGCTAATGAGGCATGCCCCGCCTGGCCCTGAGTGTGGCAGCTGCTGGCTGCACGAGGCCTTCTTCCCGAGGTTGCGCATGGTGGTTTCCTCACAAGACCTTGGGGAAAAGGCCTCATGCAGCCAGCAGCTGCCTCACAAAGGGCCAGGCCAGGCATGAATCAGCAGCAGCGGGAGAAAGAGCGTGGCGAAGGCCAGATGAGGCAGTGGAGTGCATGGTGATGGGGGCTCAGTGTGCAGGGTGGCAAGGGTCCCTGTAGCTGGGCCTTTGCATCACACTGCTGGGCTTGGGTGGCTGGGGCTTGACACTTGCCTTGCTGGGCTGGGCTGGGCTGGGCTGGGCTGGGCTGGGCTGGGCTGGGCTGGGCTGGGCTGGGCTGGGCTGGGCTGGGCTGGGGCATCTGCAGGCTGGCACTGTGCTGTGGTGCTCAGGCAGTTGGGGCCATGTGCTGCACTATGGCTCTGGGGCTTCTCACTGTGTCGTGGTTCTGGGGCTCTTTGCCATGTCACTCAGTGCACCGTGGCAATGGGGCTCTTTGCTGCACTGCATAAGGGAGGAAGACCACGATGCTGCTGCTGAGGAGCAGATATAGGGAAATGGGTGGGTGGGGCAAGTTGGAGGGGAAGCTGTCCCTTGCCTTGGAAGAACTGAGGCTCAGGCCAGGGATGTCTTGGATCAGGGTGGGTTCTTTCATAAGGGCCCACCAGATTAGTTTAACAACAGCTGGAACTGCTGTCAATAAACCCAGCCGTCATGTGATGTTTCTGTTAACAATCCCTCCACAGAAAAAGAGCGTTACTGGTCCCAATGAGCGTCATTAAGTAAAGACTACCCGTAGCTGCCTCACATGCAGAATCCAAGTTCCAGTCTCCAGCACCATGTGGTTAGCTGGCAATGCCACTGGTCTGAATTCCCCAGCAGATCTTCCTGGCTGATGTTCCAGGATGGCAAACCTGTTCTTCTGAAGACTTTCTGAAGATGGAAATGTAAATGTGGAAATGAATTAATGATGCACGTGTGATAGAAGCCATGATGCTAATTTCTACTTCCCCCAGTTCCTAAGGGTCTCTTTACTTTCAGATTCTTTCCTATTTGAAGAATGTCCGGTTCAACAACAGTGCTGGAAATGAAGTCTCCTTCTCAGAAGATGGACTGGGATCAGCTCGTTATGATCTTCTCAACTGGCTTTTCCTGCCCAATCAATCTTTTGTCCCCGTGACAGTTGGCCGAATAGATCCTGGGGCTCCCCCAGGCCAGGATTTCACCATTAACTCTGAGGCAATCATCTGGGCCACAAAGGTGGGCTGAGGAAATGTCCTTAATTCAGGGAGAGAGTCATTCTCTCCTGGATATGCAGAATAAACGTTTAACTCAGAAAAGGTCTATCAGATCAGAAAAGATGACAGCTGTGTAGTGAAAGACCTGCTTTTCATGTCACAGATTTAAATCTGATTTGTGGCATGTCTGAGAAGGGTTGGGATTGGGAAACACTCCTGCTGGGAACTCAGGTGCTATTAGAGCATGTTCATCGCTTAGGCCATCTCAAGCATTTCTCTTTTCTCTTTTAGAAGATGCCCTTTGGCAGGTGTGGCATGAAGAGGTGCCACGCAGGGGAGAGGAGAAGCGTTCCAGAGGGCAGGCAGGTCTGCTGCTACCAATGTGACCCTTGTCCAGGAGGGACCATTTCTAATCAGACAGGTAGGGCAAACCTGGGGAGCCCCTTCCATTGCAGAGCTTCCAGGATCAAGGAAGCCATTCCACTGATTGAAATACGAAGTTTTGTCTTTCATTTCTGATAGATTTGAGATGCATCAAAGTTTTCTTAATTTTCAGAGAAAAGGTTCAGTGCATGAACCTTAGTGGTCCCGTTCCCACAATCTGATTGTCCCACTCCTGAGGAACGAGAACTGTCACTCCTGCTCTCCTCACACAATTTAATGCCCTTGAAAGGAGTTTCAGGGCAAGAATTGGCGGGTTCCCCACTGTCCTTTCCACCCCCACCCACTGTCGGTTACCAGTGGGAACACCAACCTCTGATCACTTTCCTCAGTGAGTGGAGTGGTGTGGGTTGGGGTTCAAGACTCAATTATAGTTATTTATACTGTGTTGCTCTGTCATGATGATTGATTTTTTTAGGAATCTGATAGTCCTTTCAGAGAAATAGGAGATCAATCTACCTATGTCTGCTAGCCACTCTTGGAAAATAACGTCTGAGTGAGTGATGGGAAAAACTGATTTGAAATACAAAGCAGAAAACCTGAGGCAGAAAATTTTTAATTCCATTGTAGCTCCAAATCTATCTTTCCTTTTTCCCTCCTGAAGCCAATTTTCCCCATGAACCACTTGATTAGACTAAGACACCCTTCTCTCCCCTTCAGCCCATTGTGCATCTGTATTTGTGTCTATCACATGTTACAGTCTTCCCAGGACACATGAATAGACAGCTTACCCAAACAGGAAATAGCAGGATTCCTGGCTGACAGATCCCTATATATGTATTCTTGGGGTTCCAGTACAAAATGAAATAGGCAAGAACCAAATTGTCTCACAGCATCAGGCAAAACATCAGAACTACCAAGCCCATTGGAGCTCAACAAATTCCTACCTCTGAACAACCCATCCCCAGGCTCATCCTGAACTAAAGATGGGTTGCCTTTTCTGGGCACCAGAAGCTGCCCAAGGGGTCCTTCCATCACTTCTGTTTTAAATTAGCCATTGCAGAAAGGGAGCATCCATGTCACTCCTGATACACCTGGAGGGGGAAAGACTCTGTGCAGTGCATACACACCTAGAGAACTTAGACAATGACTCTTGGTTTCAGATGCAGCTCACTGCGACCCTTGCCCAGAGGACCAATACCCCAACAAGGAGAATAAACACTGCATTGCCAAGGAGATCCACTTCCTTTCCTATCAAGAGAACCTGGGATATGCTTTCACTTCTCTAGCTCTTTTTCTCTCTGTGATCACGCTGGCAGTCCTGGTGATTTTTCTTAAACACCGAGACACACCAATCGTCAAGGCCAACAACCGAGATCTCACCTACATCCTCCTGGTCTCCCTCATGCTCTGCTTCCTCTGCTCCTTCCTCTTCATTGGTCGACCCAGGAAGCTCATCTGTGCCTTCCGACAAACTGCCTTTGCCATTTTCTTTTCCCTTGCGGTTTCCTCTGTGTTGGCAAAAACTGTCATGGTGGTTCTGGCCTTCATGGCTACCAAGCCAGGGAACAGGACAAGGAGATTCTTAGGAAAGCCACTGACCAACTCCATTGTCATAGCCTGCCCCCTGGTCCAAACAGTTCTTTGTGCCACCTGGCTGGTAACCTCTCCCCCGGTTCCCCACTTGGACTTCCATTCCTTGGTAGGAGAGACCATCTTGGAATGTAAGGAAGGCTCAGCTTCCATGTTCTACACTGTCCTCTCCTATCTCGGTTTCCTGGCCCTGGTCAGTTTCATGGTGGCCTTTCTGGCTAGGAAATTGCCCGACAGCTTTAACGAAGCCAAGTTCATTACTTTTAGCATGCTGATCTTTTGCAGCATTTGGATCACCTTCCTCCCTACTTACCTGAGCACCAAAGGGAAGTCCATGGTGGCCGTGGAGATTTTCTCCATTTTGGCCTCTGGAGCTGGTCTCTTGGTTTGTATCTTTTCCCCCAAATGCTTCATTATCCTACTGAGGCCCAATTTGAATTGTAGAGAAAATATAATAAGAAACAAGGCTCTCTAACTAATGCAGGGATAGGACATGTTTATATTTGTTTTTGAGCCATGTTTAGAATGTGATAACATTTCTAAAACAGGAAGCAATGAATAAGGAGCTTGTCCATTAAATAATTGCTTATCAAGTTCTGTGACTGATCCCAAGATACCTGTTGTCAGCAACAATCACCCACCCGTTTGTTTTGTTTTTCAAGTATTCCAGTTGTCCCCACTGAGGCCCAGTGCCCTGTGTAGAAATAAAGCTTGGTGTTAAAGATGTGTATATTATTTTGATGAGGACATTTTCCCATTTTATTCCTTTTAATGGAAATGTTTAAAAGGTTAGTGTTTTAAAGAGCTGGGTTCAGTATCTGTGGTTTTAAGGATGTATTTTATTTCCATGTATTCCTGAGGCTTTGTATTCCCATTTACTATTCAATTCTTTGGAAATGGTAGAGTTTAAATCCCCCCACAATTTCATTGAGGCAGGAGAGTTTCCTGCAAGGGATGAGTGACGAATGTCAGTAATGTATGCAGTCTTCTAGCCATCTCTTCTGCCATTTCATCTCTTGGAACTCCTCGGTAAACCACTGTTCTCTATGAGATCTGTGTGCACAGAGAATCTTCACAGGTGTAATTCAATCCAGGCCCCAGATTGGAATCAAATTTCATTCATGAGTATATGTTCCCAGCAGGGTCATCCCAGCTGAATAGCTAAAGAAAGCAGAGACCTCTCAGGGAGAAGTGGTCCCACAAATAACCCAGTCCTGTGACATGTAGTACTTTAAAAGTGATTACTAGCACCTTGTATCTAAGAATGGCCTCTTAAGAATGGGGCACAGTACTGCCTTCTTTAAGGCAGTCAGTACCACCCCTTCCCACAGAGAGGGATTAACCTCCACTTAGACCCAACTACATGCCACCTCCCAGGAGACCTTAACCAACCAGCAGGGGCAGGGTTCAGATGACAGGTGGCTGAGCTCACAGCCATAAAGTCCCTCTGTATTTCCCCAGGATCAATCAGCTCAAACTCCTTCCAGATAACAGGGCTCAGACAGTTCTTAGTCACTTCCAAAGGATCTGCCCAGTCAAAGTCCAACACTGAGCAACTTTGCCTGACAGATGCTGAGAATTCCTCACGGTGGCCATGTAAGGGGTCCCCCAGTTCTTCCTTACCCAGGAGGGACCTAGTCCCTCAAAACAGGACTGCTGGGCAGCTATCTGCAGACACAATAAAGATGAGAAGTAAGTATGCTTTGCCACCCTTATCACCGCAAGGTACGTCATAAAATAGCCTCTGATCTGTGTTTGGTTGACTTCACTCCTAGTCTTCCTCTAACAGTGCTCTAAGTTTCTCTTGTGCTTTTTTGTCTCTCAGAACTCTTGAATAAAGCATGGTGCTGTACGAGATCTGCATGCACAGAGAGTCTACACAGGTGCAATTTAATCCAGGGCCCCCATCACATGCTCATTCCAATCCACAATAAGGATATCTGTTGAACCACATGCCAAAGCTTCAGGAAAACCCCCAAGCTCCCTCTGAAACTACACCATGTCCATCAGGCCCCTGGGATGGGCCAGTTGAATGGGCCCCACCTCTCTGCAGTGAGGGGCAACTGCAAAGAACTCTAGGGCCAAAAGGGAATGTTCCACCTATGACAGGGGACTGAAGTTAACATCCCCCAAATCCAGTTCCTGACACCACTGCCCTGGAGAAAATCCAGTGTATGACCATAAATCTGGGGAATTCCACCACTAACCCAGACACAGAACCCAGGAGCACAGGCAGGGATGCTGCTATACTGCAGGGAGGATGGTCCTGTAAGTGAAGAGCAATCCCCACTGCTCCCTAGGGCCCAGCCTGGCAAGGAGGGCCTCACATCCAGTGATGTCTGGGTCAGGTCCACTGGGGCCACCAGAAACGTGCAAATAACAAGAGCCACACTCCCACTCTTGCCCTGGAGTTACAGCTGAGGCTACACTAGAAAACCAGGAGGGCACATTCCAGAGAGTGGAATCTCCCCTTCAGTGCCTAATCAGCTCTCGATGGTGCAGGCCAGGTTGGTACTCTCATCCAGAACCAAATTATGGGGGAGGTGAGCTTTGTTGCAGGTCCACCTGGCATTAAGCAGCAGGAGCCAGAATCCAGAGCCACCAAAGTGCCAGAAAACAGGTACTGGAGCTGAGCACAGGTGGCCAGAACATGGTACTGGTTTTAAACACCAGGGCCACCTTCCCTGAGAGCGGTCCACCCCTGGTCTCCCACCATACCTCCCCATGCCCATCACCACCATAATGCCCTCTCCTCTCCCCCTCCTGATCCAGCTCACCCCCCCACACCCCTTTTCCCAAGGCAGAGGGATCCATCAGATCCCTCACAAACCAGTCCAAACAGGCTCTGATCAGCTTCCAGCACATCTGTAGCACATTCAGCAGCTCCACCCAAGCAGGCCCTTCATCTCCAACCTTTCACCCAAACCTTTTTACATACAATTCTCCAACCCACAACCAAAACTTCCTCTTCCACCTCCCTGTTCCCACCCAGGCAGTGGGGAAACCGTACAGACAAAGGGGCTATGTGGCAGCACCTCCAGCCCACCCCCATCTCTTCCTTGAGGAGAGCAGGCGGGCCCCACTCCAACCACCAGCCCACATGAAAGATCCCAGTCCATACAGACATTTTAATCCAGGTGCCAGCTGCCCAGATGACCAACAACATGGATCCCAGGCAGCTTCAGTCCAGACACGCAAGAGAAACTGCCAAAATGGCCGCTGTCCCATGTGGCTGGTCAAGCAAGAGCTGCAGGACACAAGGCAGCCCCACCCCCACAGATCTGCTGTCCTGCTCCAGCTCCCACCACCACAGACCACCTGGCCATCTGAGCCCTCCATCCCACTGAGGACTCCAATGCCAGGGCTCCACAGCCACTGCCACTCCTTTGTTCTCTGCCTGTCCAGCCTGTCTCCGTCTTCTCTGCAGTGGCAGATTCACAGTGGAAAACGGAGGGCAAGCCACTAACTCCACTGTACTGCTGCATCCTCTGGAGCCTGTTCCGTGCCCCCCATCAGCTAAGGGAAAACAGATGATCCACGGCACTGCTGAGCTCTGCTGATTGCCAACTACAGAGGAACCTCCACAATGGAGGAACTGCTGCCTGACACAGTCCTACCTGGCTACTGCTCCGGGGGGTGCCAACGGGGCTCTGCTAGTCCTTTCCAGCCACTTGGTCTGCTGCGGCCACACCAGCCACCTGCGCCACTGCTGTGTCTCCCACCAACTCAGGTAACCAGCACTATCCTTGCTCGCCACCCACCGATCTGACCACAACCACAAACCATGCTATGAACCACCTGCAACACCCTAAAATCACCAACAAAGGTGAGCCTGTCAGTCGAGCATCCACCTCAGCACCTTCGTTCATAGATTCATTCATTCATTCATTCATTCATTCATTCATTCATTCATAGGACGTACATGGCCGCCTGTCTCATATGACAACTGACAAGCTCAGGCACCCTGAGTTTGGTGTGGAGCTGCTAAAAACCTGGTCCCTGAATTTGGGAGAGAGATTCACTTTGCAAAGTGGCTTTTTGCCTACCCAAAAACACGAATCACACAGCAATTCAGGCAAAAGCATTTATTGGGGGGGGGGTCAAGTCCACCTTTTAAAAAAGATAATAACGAAGCCTAAAAATTCCAGGTAACCATTGGAGAAAATAAAAAATGTCCAGAAGCTGAAACAGACTTTCCCTTTTTGCCCATCACAGGCCATTTTATACCCCTCCGTTACGTCTTCCTCTCCCGTGGCCGTAATTCCTCCAATCCCTCCTCTGCCTCGGCCTGTCTCCCCCTCTGAGCAGTGCCTTTGGCCTGGTCGCCATTGCTGGGCACAAGAGGCCAATGGGGGACAGCCCGGATGCCCTCCAGGCCAGGACGAAAGAGCCCTGTGGGAGTGGGAGCACCGGCCCTTTAAGCAGCAAGTCAGCCTTCCCTGAGGGCCAAGCAAGGAAAGGGGCTCCATCAGGAGGGGCGCTTGCTCCCTTGGGGGGCTGGCAGGAGTCCCAGGTAAGGGGTTACCTCAGGAAAGTGAGGTGTTGCTTTGTGGGAGCCTAGAATAGTTTTTCTCCTTCTGGGGTATGGTCAGAAGCTCTGGCTAAGTGGGTCCTCTTGCTAAGTGGGTGCAATTATCAGAAAAACAGTCATTGTTATCATATCCCCCGTGGGATGCCTGTAAAAGGCATCTAATATGATACATGTTAAATAAGCTCTGAGCTCTCCCAAGGGTGCCTGGACATGTCAACTTAGCTTGTCGCGGAAGGAAGTAACTGGCCTCAACATTCTCTTTGGTGACAGCTCAAACACAGGTAGGAGAAAGCACCCTTGAGGTATAGGTATAAGTATAGGTATAGGTATAGGTATAGGTATAGGTATAGGTATAGGTATAGGTATAGGTATATGCCCTGAGGCCATCTAGGTGGCTCAGCCTGCTTCTTTTGTGCACAGCCCTGGAGAGCTTTCGTGGGGGCCACCTGCAGTTCAGGTTCTGGAGAAACATTGATTTTTGATCCAGGAGGGAAGGCAAGAAAAATGATTGGGCTGCCTCACCTGCTGCTGCTCCTCTTCTGTCTCCCACCTTCAATGAGGAGATGGAAACCATATGTGTACTGAGGAACCCTCTGCAGACTCTGGAGGAGTATTACAGGCCTGGGGATCTCATTATTGGGAGGAATTTGCCCCTGGGAACATTTTTTGAAGCTACAGTGATAAAATTTGACCAGGAGCCATCACTGATCCAAATTGTAACTGCGTAAGTTTCACCCGGAGGGACTAAAAATTCTCAAGGAAAAAAAAATACAAGCCTGTTCTTTATGTCAATTAATACTGGGACTTACAAAATGGCACAAAACGTTATAACATCAGAAACATTAAAGGAGATCTTTGACAAATGGAGTGATTTGGAAAAGGATGCTTTACTGAATATACAAAAAAAAAAGCGGAAGTTTTAAAAATTAGAAAGAAATACAAATGATAAACCAAGAGAATAAGCTGGAAAATATTTTCTCATTGGATCCACAAGAGAAGCTTGTTAAACCCTTGAAGAAGTCTGTGCAATGGGATAAATAACTTTTTTAATAAGACTTTTATTAATTTTAGAGCAAAGATAGTAAAGGTAAAGGTTTCCCGTGACATTAAGTCCAGTTATGTCCGACTCTAGGGGGCGGTGCTCATCTCTGTTTCAAAGCCGAAGAGCCAGCGTTTGTCCGTAGACACTTCCATGGTCATGTGGCCAGCATGACTATGCGGAATGCCGTTACCTGCCCGCTGAAGCGGTACCTATTAATCTACTCACATTTGCATGTTTTCAAACTGCTAGGTTGGCAGGAGCTGGGACTAGCAACGGGAGCTCACCCCGTCACGCGGATTTGAACCACCAACCTTCCGATCGGCAAGCTCAGCAGCTCAGCAGTTTAACCTGCAGCGCCACCGCATCCCTAGAGCAAAGATAGAAACTACAAAAAAGCAAAAATCTACAAAAAGAAAAAGAACTAAAAAATGTAAAGAAAAAACAAAATGAAAAAAAAAATTAAAGATTACATAAAGAGGTGATTTCCAACTTTTAACAGCAAGAATATACAACAGTTTCCCATGATCAATGAATCCCTTAAACCAAAATCACATTATTATGAATCCCTTAAACCAAAATCACATTATTTCTATAAATCGTTCCTGTGGAGTCCTTGGTGCTCTCTGAGCCTTGTTGTTTTCTTGCAGATGTTTCATTGCCAGACTAGGCAACATCTTCAGTGCAAAGAGGGAGTGGGCCTTGCTCTCAGTTTATATACCGTGGCTTGCCCTGCTTGTGTTGGTGGGGGTGTTGTTCTCTCCCTGGGAGTTCCTTGACTGGGCTGTTGTTCGCAGCTTGGTTGATTGGCTGAGTTAATAGTTCCTTGATTAAGGTATAATGTACTGTTTGATGGTTCCTCTGGTGTTAATCCTAGTGTTAATCTTTGCATATCTGGGTGTTGATTGCTGGCCAGGAGGTGTTCTGGTCTTTTGGCTTTTCTACTGTTGCTTTTGAATGGTATGTAAATGTTGTTCATCTCTATGTGTCTGTTGATGGCTGCTTGGTCTGAATGCCAGGCTTCCAGGAATTCCCTTGCATTTTTGGATTTGGCTTGGTTTAGGATGCACACAATTTCCCAGTTGAAACTATGGTTGAGTCTGTCCATGTGTTGTGAGATTAAGGAGTTTTCGTCATGTCTTCTGACTGACAGTTGGTGTTTGTGGATGCACTCATTCCATTAGCACATTATAAAGATCACTAAATGCAATCGCTCCCTCCCCTTATATTAAAAAGATATATATAAACCACCTAAAACAACCTCCCCCCCAAAAACAACACTTACTTAATTATTTCCTTCCTACCTCTATTCTATTTCTGTCTACTATAATAAAGATCACACTAAAAATGCATATACGTTTCTGCTCTTATAATTAATAATACTACAGTTATTACAATCTTAATCATATTAAACTGAAAACCAAACATTTATTATTTACCTTATTAATCTCAATCCTAATTTAAAGAATAACATCAAACAAGCCTTAAAAGCAATCAAAATAAACATTCTCAAACCAGTTTAAAATAAACCAAACCATTCACACATTTCCAGAATACACACAGGGCATTTTTCACAAAAAGATCAAACAGCCCAGCTGCCCCCCTTAAATGCTCCAACTTCTCAGCAAAAAGCCTCCCATAGATAACAACCCCTTCCTTTCCATAACATTCCATCAGAACAGCAACTTCACTGATTGTTTGCAATTTGATCTGTCCCTTTAAATTCTTAAGGTCAAACATCCAACGGACATCTGGCATTTCAACAAAAGCTTCGATCTCACTGTTTGACATTGTATCGTTAAAATATTCAACTCCTTCCACAACATCCCCAGCCAGATGCCGCATTTCAAAGCTGATATTTTCTGTAACGTTGCAAACATTTTGCATAATAGCTTGACAAGAATTGGAAAGAATCTGAGGTCTCAATGGAGCTCTCAGAAATTCTGGCTGTAGTCTTCCATGTCTCACGGAGTAGGTTATGGTGCCCCTTAAGTACTTAACAAGGGAAAGTAAAAGTGCAATGGAAAACTTCCAAAACTGTTTACATACAGTAAGTAAAAGGCTCATAAGAGACAGTTCCCCAGAGAAAAATAGCAGCAGAAAACTGAAGATTCAAAACAGCAGATTCAACATCTAGGAGAATATTAAAATCTTCAAATTCAGCACAGAAATAATAACAGGGAGATGACATTTACTTTCAATCCTCCTCAATATTTGGATGGAAACAAGCCAAAACTTGAAAAGGTGTTGTTTTTTTTAATTAATCCCAGAAATAACGATAAGCACCAAGACAGCTTGTTTCTTCTTGCCATGAAAAGCCTCTTTGAGTACATAAACTTAAAAAGATAAAAATTGGGTGATTTAGAAATGGGGTGGCTGATCTTAGTGTCCCTTTAAGGCTACAGAGCAGCTTGGAAATGGTGGTGTCCCTGTCTCCCAGGGGTTCTTACCAGATTAGCACGAATGCTGTTTACAATCCTCAGGCTGTGCGTCACCATGCTGGAGAGCAGATGGGGGGATTCCGAGCATTTTCTAGTCTGTGAAAACACTCCTGGGCTTCAGGAAATGCCTGCCTGAGCCTGAAAAAACTGCCACGCTCTCAGTTCTGTCCATGGAGCCAGCGAACACAGCTGTTCAGTGCGCCATGCCCCCCACCAGAAGCCCAGGATAAAGAAGAATTGAAGAGAAATCAAATCCTAAAATAATCTTTGATTGAATTAAAAATTAAGACTGTTAGAAATAAAAGGAAAGGATATAAAGTTGGTTTATTTGATCAAGGTTAAAATAAGACTTTTTTTTATGTTTTATGGATTTGTTTATAGACAGGATATGGGATATGGGATTAAGAGATATCTGTTTTAACCTTACAGGGGGTGAAGAGTTACTAAATTAGTTTATACTTGTTGTGATGAAGGTTGGAGGTCACTTCTTTATATATTTCTTTTCTTTTTCTTTATTACATTCTTTTCCTTCTTTCTTTTTCTTTTTGCTTGCACTTTTGCTTGTTTTTTTTCCTAGTCTCTTCTTTCTCTAAGTTTACTTTGTATTAGTTTTTACTATTGTAAACAAAATTCTTAATAAAAAATACATTTTTTAAAAAAAGAAAAGCTCCCAGAGAATTCAGACCAGTCGCCTTCCCAGCCAACCAGTGGATGCTGGAGATTGGATCTGGGAGCTGGGCATGCAAAGCAAGATCTGTGCCACTGAGCTGCAGCCATTCCAAAAGAAGGTATCATCATGCTCAAAATGAACAGGAATGGTTCCTGCACTTCACTCTTGCCTGTTCTAATGGCACACTGTGTTTCCAGCAGGGGTTTTTCCCAATCCCAACCCTTCTCAGACATGCCACATTGCAGACCCAAATGTGTTACATGGAAAGCACATCTTTCACCACACCGCTGTCATCTTTTCTGATTCAATGCACCTTTTTTTTCCAGTGAGAAGGACATTCTGTACCCTCAGGAGAGAATAAATCTCTCCCTGGATTCAGGACATTTCCTTCCAGCCTACCTTTGTGGCCCAGATGATTGCATCCGAGTTACTGGTGAAATCCTGGCCTGGGGGAGCCCCAGGATCTATTTGCTCAACTTTCACAGGGACAAAAGATTGACTGGGGGGGAAAACCCAGTTGAGTAGATCATAATGAGCAGATCCCAGTCCGTTTTCTGAGTATGAGACTTCACTTCCAGCACTTTTGTTGAACCAGACATTCCTCAAATAAGCAAGAAGTGAAAGAAAAGAGACCCTGAGGAAGTGAGGTAACTGCCTGAAAATCACAAATGAGACATCGTGGCTTCTTTCACTCTGGTGACCATCATCTTAGGAGATAATTGTATGTCTGTAAAGCTAGAGATGTTAGCTTGGTGAACATCTGAGTGACCGAGAGCAGCACGAAATTGTAAGAATTTATCACGGAGCAGAAGAAATTGACCCCAACCCTGCTAAAAGAGTCCCTCCACCTCTGGGCATTTGTGTCATGGCTTCTTCAACTCCAGGTGTACAAGAATGGGGCGAAGATAGAAAGATTTGAAAGCCACACTCCAAATGTCATGGTATGGTGATGCTCTTGAAATTTTAAATGCTAATCTTGGCCCAAGATCTTATCAACGGCAAATGCAATTTTAACAGTGAACAGCCTGGGGAATTTCAGACCAGGAGCCCATCAGGACCCCGTCTTGCCTGCAGTAGCCACTCATGCTGGTTTTCCCCCCGTTGCCACTTGGTTCCCGGTTCCAGGGTCGAACCTCCAGAGCAGGCATTCTACTGCCTCGGGTAGGGCCGACAGTCCTATTCCAGCCTTGCCACTCTGCTCTCCAATCCTGTGGGTAAGTCCCTCATTCTAGGGCCAGGGTTTTCGGCCTTTTCCCCCTCTCTGCTCACCTGCCATGGTGTTTCCAGGGTCTGCAGGTTGCTCAGGATCCACGCTTCACTCAGCACTGTGTGGGGCTTCTAGTTGCCTCAGGGGTTGCTCTGGGTAGGCCGCTGCAATTCTGTCAGCTGGCCTCCCCCGTTCTCCCCGCGGTTGTGATGGTCGGCCTTCCAGGGTGTCTGCAATGTCTCCCCATGTGGTTACCTCATGTGGGTTGTTGTTGGGGCATCCCGTCCCCTCCGGTAAGGTCTCCATATTGGCAGTCGTGGCTTTCTGTGAGGGTTTTGCTTTTAAGGCCTAAAACCCTCACTCGCCTTTTGCCAAGGGTCGGATACGACAATGGACAATTTGATTCAATATATATATATATGTGTCTCTCTGTGTGTGTATTTATACATGTTAACGAAATGAAAAAATAGATGAACAAAGCAGATTTAAAAATTAAAATACCAAAAAGTAAAAAAAAGGAAGAAGAAAAAGACAATAAAAAAGAAATTATAAAAAGAACTATTACATTTCTGGCTTCCCCCTTTTTATACATCTGCTAATTCGCAATATTTGTACACATTTAGGGCCCTTAGAAGCCAAACTATAGCTGATTAAATTTGATAATAATCCCCCTGTTGCTATGGTGGAAGGTTCCTCAAAAGAGGGTTAGAGTTCAGCTACAGAGAGGCTTGGAAGAATGAGGTTCCTGGACCCTTCCCAGCTGGGATTCAGGGCTGGGCATGGGACTAAGCGGTATCGGTCACCCTGATGAATTACCTTTGTTTTGAGCTGGGTGGGGGGAGTGCACTCGTGAGAGACTGTGGGAAAGTGGGAGATTATTTATTTGTTGGTTTGTTTATTTATTTTCTGTCTTGCCTTTATTATTTTTATAAATGAGGTGGGGAACATAGCTAATCCTCCTTCCTCCTCCTCTTTTCCCCACAGCAACCACCCTGTGAGGTGAGACCCTAGTTGTGGGCCTGTCTTGGCTCCCCCAGAATAGCAGTAAAGCCACTTTCCTGAAACTTGTGCTGTCCTTGCGTCCTTGGTCTTAACAGCTATGCAAGGCTTCACAGCCCTTTCTGGTCCTACTGGACCTCTCAGCAGCCTTTGACGCCATCAGTTACGGTATCCTTCTGGATCACCTTTATGGGTTTGAAGTTGGAGTCCCTTTCTGTGTTGTCTCTCCTTCCTCAGTGGACAAGTCCAGTTGGTGACTGTGGGGTGCCACAAGGCTAAGTCCTCTCTCCCCTCCTCTTTAATATCTATATGAAGCCATGGGAAGAAGTCATCTGACAGTTTGGGGTTCGGTATCATGAATATTTCAATAACACCACTTTTGTCACTTTTGAATGGGCGGCACTGCCCTGAAGGAGCAAGTTGGTGACTTGGGTGTCTTCCTGGCCAGATGAATACTTTTGGACAGGCAGATGGAGGCCATGATCAGGGTGCACCAGTTGCAGGCTTACCTCAGCTAGGAGGATCTTCCGAGAGTGACTCAAGCCCTCACTACCACTGGGTTGGAGTAATGAAAAGGGCAAGAATATGTTCTTAACTGTTTTTGATTTTTTTTTAAATCCTTACAACATACCATCAACTATGATTCTACAAAATTTCCAATTTTTTAAATTGTTCCACCATTTCCCCATCCTTATTACACACTGTACCAAGATATGGTAGATCTACCTGCTCTAAATTTTACCATTTATGCAAAATTTACAATTGTTGAGATCAGGTTGGCCCCATATTTTTGGCCTTCCTCTCTGCCAAATATTGCAGTTTGCTAACTAATCCATTTATTCACACCCATCCATCCATCCATCCATCCATCCATCCATCGATCCTCATAACAATCTGACAGGATGAATCATAGTAGGGGCAGGAGAAGATCCCTTAATATTCACATCACATGATCTTTTTTTACCCATTCAGTATGTTTAATAATAATGAAGAGAACACTGTGCATAATTTAAAATTTGCATTAAAAATAAACAATGAGAAATAATTGAGGGAGAGAATAGTAGAGAATTCTGCAAAGTACCAGGAGCCCATGTGCACAATGCACTTTGAAGATTGATCCATATCCAAATCTTCAAGGTCAATCTTCATTTCCACATTGGACAATGGGCCTCACTAGGAAGAGCTGGCATTCATGAAAAATAAAGGGTGGGTGTCTCTTGCAGACTAACAAGGATATTGTGACCAGTCACACCACTTCATCACCCATTACTAAATGGAGAAGCCTCTCCCTCCTTTCATTATTTTTTAGAAATCTCATGAAATACTAAAATGCCCCAAAGTCTAAATAACAGTTCTCAATCCTTGTATTAATCACACATACTTGTTCCTTATCAAATTTTCTCTACAATTCAGATCGGGCCTCAGTAGGATAATGTAGCATTTGGGGGAAAAGATACAAGCCAAGAGACCAGCTCCAGAGGCCAAGATGGAGAAGATCTCCACAGCCACCATGGATTTCCCTTTGGTGCTGAGATAGCTAGGGACGAAGGTGATCCAAACACTGCAAAAGACCAGCATGCTAAAAGTAATGAACTTGGCTTCGTTAAAGCTGTCGGGCAATTTCCTAGCCAAAAAGGCTACTGTGAAACTGAGGAGGGCCAGAAAACCCAGGTAGGCGAGGACAGCATAAAACATTGAAGCTGAGCCTTCCTTACATTCTACGATGGCCTCTCCTACCAAGGAGTGGTAGTTGAAGTGGGGAACCGGGGGAGAGGTTACGAGCCAGGTGGCACAAAGAACTGCTTGGACCAGGGGGCAGGCTAAGACAATGGAGTTGGTCAGTGGCTTTCCTAAGAATTTCCTTGTCCTGTTCCCTGGCTTGGTGGCCATGAAAGCCAGGACTACCATGACAGTTTTTGCTAACACAGATGAAATGGCAATGGAGAAGATGATGCCAAAAGCAGTTTGTTGGAGGAGACAAGTGAGCTTCCCAGGTTGACCAATGAAGAGGAAGGAGCAGAGGAAGCAGAGCAGGAGGGAGACCAGGAGGATATAGGTGAGATCTCTGTTGTTGGCCTTGACGATCGGTGTGTTGCGATGCTTAAGGAATATGACCAGGACTGCAGATGTGATCATGGAGAGAAAAAGAGTGAGAGAAGCTAAAGTGTATCCCAGGGTCTCTTGATAGGAAAGGAAGTGGATCTTCTTGGCCATGCAGTGATCTTTGCCCTTCTTAGGGTACTGGTCTTCTGGGCAGGGGTCACAGCGATCTGCATCTGCAGTCAAGTCTTTGTCTGAGTATTTTGTTGGCATCTGCCATGAGCAAGACCTCTCTTCAACCAGGGATCTCAGGTGTGACTCCTTTCTGCAGGGGCCAACTCAAAAAGAATGTGATAGAAGGGCCCACAGTGTAGCTTATGGGCAAATTGGCCTTGGGGGGGGAGAGAAAAAAGAGACCCAGAGTCGGAAATCTAGACTGTCAGGACAGAACAATTTACTTCCATATCCTGAAGAAAACAGGATATGTGCCAGAATTCAGTGTCTGAAAACACTGAATACTTGAGGCATGTCAAACCTACCAAACAAACAAAACTTACCAAAAATGACAAACAAAATTTAATGTTGTGATTAAATGAACAGCTTCCTTGACTTGGGATTATCTCCAGTGGAAGTGGGCTCCTGACGTGTGCCCTACCTGTCTGATTAGAAATGGTCCCTTCTGGACAACGGTCACATCGGTAGCAGCAGACCTGCTCGCCCTCTGGAACGCTTCTCCTCTTCCCTGCGTGGCACCTCTTCATGGCACACCTGGCAAAGGGCACCTTCTGAGAGAGAAAAGGAGAATGCTTGAGATGGCTGAAGCAATGAGCACACATCATTCATTCATTTCCCCATTCCCATTTGCATCTTTGGAATGTCTCCCGAAGAACTGGTTCACCCTGATCTAACAGCAACCAGGAACAGTGTGCTCTCTCTTTCTCTCTCTCTCTGTATACATATATTAAAATGTTATTAAAAATTTTAAAAAGAAGATAAAAACTAACCAAAACTAAGACAAAGTGAAGAAAGGAAAAACAGAGAAATACAGGAGAAGACAAAAGTGCAAAAAGAAAAGATCAAAAGAAATAGAGAGAAGAAACTTCTGATTTCTTTTGCAGCAAATGCAAGTATGATTACAAAAATTATCTCTTATGCGATGGTTACAAAATAGCTCTCTTTTTTCTACTGTCTCATATTTTCTAATCATCAAAACCACCAATCAAAAGTGCAGTGTTTTTTTCTGTTCCACGCAGAAAGTCCGTAAGGGGTTTCCAGTCAGCAATGAATGAAGAAGTTATCTCTCATCAAAGAAGTCAATTTAGCCATCTGGGCAAGTTCCATCACTTTCACCAACCACTCTGCCATTGTGGGTAGTGCCGAACCTTTCCGCCTTTGAGCATATAATACTCTCACTGCAGTTACCATCTATAGAAAAACAAGGATCCATGACTGTTTTCCAGCTGTTTATCCATTAGTCCCAAAAGAAAAGTCTTTGGTTTCAATTGTACATTAGTGTCATGAGTGCCGTTGAGCTGAAGACATCAGCGCAATGGCACACATGACAATAACAAGGAAACGGGAAGGGGCTCAAGATAAGTAGCCATCAACTTACAAAGACTGAAGGACAAGAGACAATGGCTAAACGGATCGCGAGGCACACCCAAGCTGTTAGCGCTAACGCAATGGAGATCGCCCAGCTGACAGCAATCACCGGAGGAATAGGGAAACCGATGATGGGCGATCCCGGAACGCCAGCGGGGCCTCGCAACCCCTCACCTACCGGCAGGACAACGTGTTGGACAAAGGGGGGGTGACGTAACCGCGAGTGAGGGGGCACTGACCGGCGCGGGGTATTTAAACCCCGCACCGGCGCGCTCCTGTCACTCTCAGCTTTTTTCCTATACTGTACCTACACTGCGAATAAATCAGAGCCTGTTTCACAGAATCAGCGTCTGAGTATTACTCGGAGGTAGGCAGCGCATGACATAAAGCTGAGAGTCATAAACTCAGCCTCGCCGAGCCCCACCGGACGACAACGAGCCGCGGGAGGAGTAGACGGCGAGAAGACCAGGAAGATGAGGCCGGCGCGACGCGGACAAGGGGGGCGAGCCGCACGGCAAGAAGCAGAGGAGGACCGATCGAGGCCAGAGGCACCGCGGACTCCCGGAGCCATGGACGCCCACCCGACCCAACCCGAGCCTCAGCTCCAACCCCAAGGGGAGATGGCAACGGAGGCAACCCGACCACGGGAGGGAGCAACATACCTCCCGAGACCAGCGGAGAACCCCGCGCCCCACATCGCACCCCAGCAACGGGCGTGGAGCGGCAGCCCAACAGCGGCAAGCACGGGGGAGGACGATGAAGCAACCCAGCAGACGGCGGAGGAAGTGGACCAACGGCCGAGAGAGACTGAACCCCACCGGCAACCCACCCCCGCCGACACACTGACGGAACCGGCCCCAGCGGCGGCGCGGATCGCGGACGAGGATGCACAAGCTAGACTCACGGCCATGGAGACCCAACTGAAGGAACTCCGGACCATGCTTCAGTCGCTCATGCCCCCCGCGCCGCCCAACGACGTCCCCGCACAGGTCCACACCCCGAGCGAAGCGCCGAACCCCCACGGGCCAAATGAAGGTCAACAGACGGCCCAGGCGGACGACACCACAGGCCAGGAAGCGAGAGGAAGGGGCGCACAAAACGCCCGGGCCCCAAAGGACTTCCCCATCTTCTTTGATGGGAACCCCGCGAAACTGTCGTTCTTTATCACGAACGCCAGGGAGTTCATGGGGAGGCACGGACACTCCTACGACTCCGAAGCGGACAAGATCGCTGCCATGGCGATCAAACTACAAGACCAGGCGGCGGACTGGTACGTCCAACTGTACGAGTCCAGCTCCCCTGCCCTCGCCAACTTCCCCGCCTTCATCAATGAGATGAAAAATTACTTCGAGGACCCACTAGCCAAAGTGAGGGCGAAAAGCGCACTCCAAAGACTTAAACAGGGCACACGCACTGTCCCAGACTACGCCCTCGAGTTCAAAGCCCTCGCGGGGAAGGTCAACGACTGGTCCGAGACCACCCTGCTGGAAATGTTCAAAAGGGGGCTCAACCGTGACGTACTTCAATGGGCCCTCTACCGCGACGACCCAGAAACTCTGCACGGGTGGATCCACCTCGCGGGGAAAGCAGAACACGCGCACCGCACCTTCCTCATGTCAACTACGGAAGACACGAACAACACCTGCAAAAAGGTACCCGCATCACACGTGGGGACGGCCGGCCCCACATACCCAAAGAAGAAATTTAATCGGAGGCCCTGCGGGAGGTGTGGAAAACTAGGGCACAAGACGGCAGATTGCTTCGCCAACCGACCGCCGACCAGTGTGCCTAAACCCACCCCGAAAACTAGCCCCAAACCACCTAACCCGCCGCCGCCCCCTCACTGCCGAATGACCGGAGCCACAGCGACACCAGAGGAAGGCGGGGACGCCTACTGGGGGGAAGAGGACGACGTAGACCCAGACCAGCCGGCGGGAAACGCTCCCCGCCTGCCCTGAAACGCGTTGCAAGGCAGGCGGTGGGACAGCAGCGCGGACCACCCCGACGGAACGGCGAAAGCTCCGTGATAATGGCGGCAATTAAACTCTCTGCCGGCAACGGAGCCACCACGGCCGTGGCACTAGTGGACTCGGGGTGCTCAAAAAACCTCATCCACCCTGACTTAGTCGCCAAACGCGACCTCCGCTGCTTCCCCCTCCCCACGCCGTTGGCATTCCACCAGCTGGACGGCTCTACAGCGGGAGGGAAACCAGCCACGATGCAAACCAAGCCGGTCACCCTGCAAATGGGCACTCACACCGAACGCACATCATTCGTCATCACCCACATCGGACGACCCATTGCAGTCCTAGGAATGCCATGGCTCGCGACAAACAACCCGCGCATCGACTGGGAGACCCGCACCTTCACATTTGGCGATGGCGAGTATCGGGCACCAGTTCCGGCGGGCAGAACCAACCCCACTGTGGGACGAGCAGAGGCGACTACACAGGACAACGCCGCTACCACAGCAGACCTACCAGAACAATACGCCGACTTCTCCGAGGTCTTCGGAGAGGCGGAAGCTGACCAACTACCCCCCCACCGCAAGACGCACTGCCGGATCGACCTGCTGCCCGACGTCCCCTTACCTAGACCGAAGATCTACTCGATGACCCCGAAGGAGATGGCAACCCTCCGGGAGTTCATCGATAAAAACCTAGAGAGGGGATTCATAGAGCCAGCATGCTCACCGGTCGGAGCCCCCGTCTTATTCCGGGAGAAGAAAGACGGCACCCTACGGCTCTGCACCGACTACCAGGGCCTAAACGCGGCTTCCCTGTCCAACAAATACCCCTTACCCCTGGTGAAAGACATGCTCGCCCATCTGTCTTCTCCAAACTGGACCTTCGTGAGGCGTACTACCGCATCCGAATTAGGGAGGGGGACGAATGGAAGACTGCGTTCAACTGCCCCCTAGGCGCCTTCCAGTACAAAGTGCTGCCGTTCGGACTCGCGGGGGCCCCCGGGGTGTTTATGCAGCTCATCAATGAGGTCCTGCATGAACACCTGTTCAAAGGGGTCCTCGTCTACATAGACGACGTCCTTATCTACACTAAAACGCACAAGGAACATGTGACCCTAGTCAGGCAAGTCCTCGACAAACTCAGAAGGGCGCAGCTCTATGCCAAACCCACAAAGTGCGAATTCCATAAAGCGCACCTAGACTACCTGGGGTACCGAATCTCCGGAGACGGCATAGAAATGGACCCCGCAAAAGTCGAGGCGGTGCTGAACTGGGAACGCCCCCGCAACAGACGCCAACTCCAGAGCTTCCTCGGCTTGGCGAATTTTTACAGGTCATTCGCCCGGGGGTTCGCAGAGATAGCCCTCCCCCTAACGGACCTCCTCAAAACCAAAGGGGTGGGGGACACCCGTCGCGCCAAGAACCCGGGCACAGTACTGAATTGGACTCCCGCGTGCCAGACTGCATTCAACAAGCTGAAAGCGCTGTTCACCACGGAGCCAATCCTCGCGCACCTGGACCCAGAACGGCCGTTCGTGGTCCAAGCCGATGCCTCAGACTTCTCCCTGGGGGCCATCCTACTCCAAAAGGACCCCACAGGACTCCTGAAACCATGCGCCTACCTGTCGAGGAAATTTTCCAAGACAGAAAGGCGATGGCACGTCTGGGAGAAAGAAGCCTTCGCGGTAAAATCGGCGCTAGAAACATGGCGACATCTACTCGAGGGAGCCACCCAACCATTCGAGGTCTGGACCGACCACCGGAACCTCGAGGCCCTCTGAACACCCAGACGCCTCAGCCCAAAACAGGTCTGATGGGCCCAATTCTTCAGCCGCTTCAACTTCCAGCTGAAGTTCATGCCGGGTAAAAAGAACTTCCTGGCCGACGCCCTTTCCCGACTGCCCCAAGACGAAGAACCCGCCCCAGACACCATTGGGACGGTCCTATCCGCCTCGCAACTGGGGATGGCCGTGACCACCCGAAGCGGCGCTCGGAGGCAGCTCGACTCTACGGCGCAACCGACGGCGGGACAACCTGTGACCAGACGACGCCAACCGCAACTACCAGGGGGGATACGCACGGACCTCGCCGCCGCCCTCAAAACCGACCCCTGGTTCCTGGCAAACCCCGACAAGGTAACGATGGCACAGGACCTGGCATGGGGGGAAGGCAGAATCTATGTCCCGGACGCGCAACGCCAAGCGATCTTGCATAGGTCACACGACGCCAAGCAAGCGGGACACTTTGGGTTCCTTAAGACCCTACACCTAACAAGGCGTCAATTCTGGTGGCCCACGTTAAGACGAGACGTGAAAGCATACGTAGCGTCCTGCCCAACGTGCGCTAGGGCCAAACGGGCACCAGGCAAACCCGCGGGGCTTTTACAACAGGTGGCAGAACCCTCCCGCCCATGGGAGGAAATCTCTATGGATTTTATAGTGGACCTCCCACCCAGCCAGAAGAAAACGGCCATTTGGGTGGTGAAGGATTATTTCTCAAAACAGGCCCACTTCATCCCCTGCACGTCGGTCCCGTCCGCACAACAACTAGCCAAACTCTTCCTCATCCACGTGTACAGGTTACACGGATGTCCCGCACGTGTGGTGACCGACAGGGGCACACAGTTCACTTCTAAGTTCTGGCGGGCCTTTCTAAAGCTGACGGGGACCCAACAGGCCCTATCCACTGCCTGGCACCCCCAGACGGACGGAGCCACAGAGGTCCTTAATGCCACCCTAGAGCAATTCATACGCTCATACACCAACTATCATCAAGACGGCTGGGCCGAACTGCTCCCGTTCGCTGAAGTCGCATACAACAACGCCGTCCACACGAGCACGGGGAAAACTCCGTTCGAGGTAGTCTCGGGGTGCGACTTCATCCCCATACCGGAGCTACCACAACCCCCGGAACCCCAGGTGGACGCTAGCGACTGGGGACGGAAGATTGCGGAATCGTGGCCAATAATCACGGCAGCGCTGAAGGATGCACAGGCGGCCTACAAAGAGCAGGCCGACAAGCACCGGCGCCAACAACCGACGTTCCAAGCGGGGGATATGGTCTACCTATCCACCAAATTCCTAAAGTCGCCCCAACCCTCGAAAAAACTGGGGCCTAAGTACATCGGGCCGTTCCGAGTCACGCAGATGGTGAACCCGGTGGCAATACGCTTGGACCTGCCACACAACCTACGGAGACTCCACCCGGTGTTCCACACCAGCCTCCTGAAACCGGCAACCACCTCTCGATGGCACCCAAGCACGCCACTGCCCTCACCGGTGATGATCGACGGGCAACATCACTTTGACGTAAGGGACATACTCGACTCTCGCAGGCAACGGGGGACTTTACACTATTTGGTCAGGTGGAAACACTTCCCCCACCCAGAATGGGTGGCGGCGCACAACGTTAACGCGCCTGACCTGACCCGGGCTTTTCACCGGGCATACCCCGACAAGCCAAAACCAAGGCTAGCAAACCATCACCTGCATAACCCCTCCCCCGCCCCCCCTGCCTACCGTGCCCCAAGGGAAAGGGCCCCCCCAAGCCCGCGACTTGGGTGGACCTCCACCCCCCGGGACTCACCCCCCCCCGCCCCGGGCCCACGAGGCAGTAACAAGCGGTCGCCAGCACCCTCCCCCCGCCCCGGGCCCACGGGGGAGTGGCAAACAAGTCAACAGTGCATCCTGGGGGCAACGCCCAGGAGCACACATAACAAAGGCGACGCACTCAGAATAAAAAATAAGGGCCCTACCTGGAGCTGATAAGCACCCGACCAGCCACGCCTCTCTCCTCGTCGAACTGAGCCAAACAAACAGGGTGTGGCCGGAGCATGCGCACGCCCAGGGTGTGACCTGGGCATGCGCACCAAGAACACACCCTAGAGAGACACGTGGGAGAGGGCGGAACAAAGGGAGGGGCGAAAAACACTCCGGCGGGAAATTTAAAAAAAAAAAAAAAACCATTTTGACAGCTCTCCTGGTAAAAACCAGAAAACCGGGGGGGGGCACTATTCGGACAGGGGGCAGTATGTCATGAGTGCCGTTGAGCTGAAGACATCAGCGCAATGGCACACATGACAATAACAAGGAAACGGGAAGGGGCTCAAGATAAGTAGCCATCAACTTACAAAGACTGAAGGACAAGAGACAATGGCTAAACGGATCGCGAGGCACACCCAAGCTGTTAGCGCTAACGCAACGGAGATCGCCCAGCTGACAGCAATCACCGGAGGAATAGGGAAACCGATGATGGGCGATCCCGGAACGCCAGTGGGGCCTCGCAACCCCTCACCTACCGGCAGGACAACGTGTTGGACAAAGGGGGGGTGACGTAACCGCGAGTGAGGGGGCGCTGACCGGCGCGGGTTATTTAAACCCCGCACCGGCGCGCTCCTGTCACTCTCAGCTTTTTTCCTATACTGTACCTACACTGCGAATAAATCAGAGCCTGTTTCACAGAATCAGCGTCTGAGTATTACTCGGAGGTAGGCAGCACATGACAATTAGTCTTTAAAATCTTCTGAATTAGTGCATGTATTTGAATCCAAAATTTTCTTGCTTTTTTACATATGCACCCAACATGATAAAAGGTCCCTTGTTGTTGTTCACATTTCCAGCATAAATTCAGAGTACCTTTATACATTCTAGATAGTTTCCCTGGTGTCAGATACCAACGGTACATTATTTTATAACAGTTTTCTTTAAGAATGGAGTCTAATGTAGATTTCAAGTCTATTTTCCCGTTGTTCCATTTGTATGTTGTCAACAAAAATTTTATCCCATTTTATCATATGTTCTTTCCCTTGTTGTTCTGTCTCAAATTTCAACAAAGGTTTATACATTTTAGCAATTACTTGTTCATCACTTGTATGCAATTCTATTTCAGACTCAGTCTTACCTTGTTCAAAACCATAAAATCTTTCATCTACTTTGAACCTTTCTGATAGCTGTACATAGGAAAGCCACTGGCAAAGATGTCCTTCTGTTATGGGATCTTCTCTAGATTTTATTTTCATTCCAATTGAAAGAATTCTAGTGTATCACAATAAATTAGCCATTTACTTATCATTTCTCTTCTATATAATGCTTCTTGTGTTGAGAGCCACAAAGGTGTTTTCAGACCTGGATTTGTATTATTTCCTATTCTCAGAGTGGCACGTCCAAGGTAATGATTTTTAATGTCAGCATTAAGCTGAGCTTTATCGTACCACAAATATCCAAGCCACCCAAATCTCAGATTGTGTCATCCGAACTCCTCTAGCCTTCTGTTTCTCAGCAACACCCATGCCTTCATCCAAGCCAAACAACCACATGCAGCAAAGCATAGTTTCCAATCAGGGCGACCCCATCCGCCTCTTTCCTTTACATCCTGTAATACCTTATGCTTAACCTGTGGTTATTTATGGGAAATGTATAAGTTATTTATAACTTATGGGGAGATAAATAAGACTTTTGAGAAAAATATTAAAATTACTCAAGGTACATTACTCAAAGTCTTTTTTGATCTGATGGACAATTGAGGGTTGGTTGATAGATGGAGACAGAAAAATGGCAGTTGAAAAGGGTGTGCTTATCTTTCAGAAAGACATAGATCCTTTTTGACAATAGAGAAATCTTAGAAAACAAAATCTACTGAGGATTACAAAGAAGAAAGACAAATTATGACTGGACTTCTAATGATAAGGCAAGTTTCAGAAGCAATTTAGAAGGGTGAACCAGGAAAAGTGCCTGGACCAGATGAACTATCGACTTTCTATTATAAGAGCTTTGAGGACACACTTTTGCAACCTTTACAAAAGACGATGAATTCCACTCCACAGGGAGGAGAGATGCCAGAGACCTGAAAGAGGCTAACATAACATTAATCCCTAAAGAGGGACAAGATTTGACTTCAGCAAGAACTAGGACAGCTCCTGAGGGATTGAGACTAGTGGCATTCCTGACCCACCAAAGGATGCTGGAGAAGGGGCTGGGACCTCAGCGTTCAGAGAAAGGCCTGGGCCATTGAGTTATAGCCTTTCTAAAAGAAAACATCATAAAGACCTAACTGAACAGGAGTGGTCCATGAAGTTCACTCTTGGCTATTCTACTTGCACCCTGGGTTTCCAGCAGGAGTGTTTCCCAATTCCAACCCTTCTCAGACATGCCATATTTCAGACCTCAAATGTGTTACATGCAAAGCACCACACGGCTCTCAAATTCTCTGATTCAATACACCTTTATTTTCCATTGAGAAGGACATTCTGTATCCCCAGGAGAGAATAAATCTTCCCCTGAATTCAGAACATGTCCTTCCAGCCCACCTTTGTGGCCCAGATGACTGCATCTGAGTTAATGGAGAAATCCTGGCCTGGGGGAGCTCCAGGATCTATCTGGCCAACTTCCACTGGGACAAAAGTCTGACTGGGGAGGAAAACCCAATTCAGAAGATCATAACGAGCTAATCCCAGTCCATTTTCTGAGAAGAAGACTTCATTTCCAGCACTGTTGTTGAACTGGACATTCTTCAAATAGGCCAGAATCTGAAAGAAAAGACACCCTTAGGAATTGGGCTAACTGCAAGTGAGACATTGTGGCTCTATCACTCTCTGGTGGCCCTTATCTTAGGAGATAAGTTGAATGTCTGTACTTGATAAATAGCTTTGTGATCAGGAGCAGCACCAAATCATAGGAATCCATCCTGAAGCATGTGAAATTAATCTCAGCAATGCAAGAAGATTCTATTATTGGATATTTGGATTATGGCTTATTTGATTCCAGTTTTACCAGAAAGATACCAACATACAGAAATCTTAATGCCACACTGCAAACATGACTGTTTGGTTCTACTTCTGAAATCCTTAGCTAGTGCCTGCCCCAGTCTTGATAGGGATCAAGGGAGGTCCAAGATTGAGCCTTTGATGTGGAACAGCCTGACGAATTTCGGTCTAGGAGGCCCGTAGGACCACCTTTGCATGAAATTCCAGCCGTCTGCGCTCACCTTCTCAGAGGCTGCTTTCACACGACAACTGGGACAGTACAAAAAATGGCTAATATCAGAACAGCCTGAGTTCACACAGTATGCTAGGCCATTGAAAAATAAGCAAGGCTAAAATGAGCCAAGCCTAGTGGAGGGCCTGTCCACCATGTGTATTATGGCCACTGGTTTGGTCATCTCTTTTCCTCCCCATGTCCCTTTTTCATCAAAACATCATATTCGATGCATTTTATTCCATACTTTAATAATTCGTACTTTTAGCTTGCTTGCTTGCTTGCTTGCTTGTTTGTTTGTTTGTTTGTTTGTTTATTTATTTATTTATTTATTTATTTATTTATTTTCTATCCCGCCTTTATTAACATATTTCATGCATTTTATTCCATACTTTAATCATTAGTACTTTTAGCTTGCTTGCTTGCTTGCCTGCTTATTTATTTATTTATTTATTTATTGTCTATCCCGCCTTTATTATTTTATAAATAACTCAAGGCAGGGAACATACCAAATACTCCTTCCTCCTCCTCTTTTCCCCACAGCAGCAACCCTGTCAGATGAGTTGGGCTGAGAGAGAGGGACTGGCCCAAGGTCACCCAGCCGGCTTTCATGCCTAAGGCGGGACTCGAACTCACAGTCTCCTGGTTTCTAGCCTGGTGCCTTAACTACTAGACCAAACTGGGAACCTTCCTCACTAACGATCTTTGGAATGGAAAAGACAGAGACATTACCTGCCACGAGTGGACATGGGAGATCTTCTTTCCAAGCCTCATCAAGGCTGGTCGGGCTCCTGATCCATGCATTGCCTGTAGTCCGTGTGCCACAGAGTAAACGGCATTGTAGATGTTGTAACTTTCACCTGTCATGCTCTTTTCAAAAACGTAAGTTGGCAGATTCTGGACATTCTCCTTCCCTGTACATTCTACCCATCCCTCTTGAGGGATTTCACCTGATTTCAGAACCCAGCAGCCAAAGACCCTTTCCCACCATGGAGGGAGAAAGACGTCTCCTTGGGGGTTCAAGGGGTCTAAAGACAGGATGAAATGCCTGAATTCTGATCTATCACCAGAGTGGTCCCTGAAATGCAAAGCACCATGGAACGACTTCATGAATTTCAATATTTGTTGAGACATAATCATGCTAACATCCCAATGGGAAGTCAGGATCAAGATTTTCCCAAATGATGTTGTAATCATTTGTTCAAAATAAACCAGAGACATTGGTAAAATTTGCATTATACTGGAGTCTCCAAACAGAATAATCACTTCAGCTTTAAACCATGATTTGGGAATCTGAACAGGTTTCAACGGTTTATTAGCTTTTCTCAAAATGTTGTCAGGCTCCCACATTTCACTGAAGGCCAGGCAGATCTCCTTCGCCTTGAGCATTGGCACCAGGGAGGAGATGAAACCTGCTCCTCTGTCGTCTTCGGGGGCCAGGAGCCCAACCCAGTTCCACTGGAAGTGCAGGAGCAGCTGGACTAAACCCACATACTGAGGAAGTTCCTTGGGATTAATCCGGAAGAAGGAAGGATAAACAGTTCTGTCTCCCTGAGTGAACTCAAAGCCAACACCAAGCTGGAGAAAGCAAGATGCTTTTTTACAAACCATTTTTTGTAGACAAGGTCAAGTTTTATGATGGCTTTAAGTATATCCATCATATGATTTATTGCCCTACCAGGTGGGCTGAAATAGAGGTAGCTTCACTCTGAGTGACGAGGTTAATCCTCCCACCCAAAGAAGACCCCCCAGTGGCATTTTATACCTGGCTGTCACCGGTGAAAAGCAAGGGAGCAAAACTGTACCCCGAAACCAAGTATAAACTGGATTAAAAGGGGATTACAAAGAATCAGTTAAGAAGGAATTTCTCTGGGAGTATTTCTGAAATATCTCGTTATCTGTCCTTTGGGGTTATAATATTCTGACACACGAAATACGAATATGAATTCAATTGTAGAATGGGGTCTCCAAGTCACGTACTCCTGATGTTGGAGTTGGACTCCGACTGGGCAAGTCCTCATGAGGAAACAGCCTTCTGACCTTATCTGGGCTGAGTTTGACTCTGTTACCCCTGAGAAAGTGGGCAAGATCCTTATGTCTCTTAGTCTAGCCACCTGTTTTTTAGACCCTGCCCCCTCCTGCATTATTAAAGCAGCCTGGAAGGTGACCACAGGGCGGGTTCATGTGGTGGTTTCAGCCTCTTTGAGAGAGGGGGTGATCCCATCAGACTTGGAGGAAGTGGTGGTCTGCCCCCTCCTCAAGAGGTCATTGATGGACCCTTCCCAGTTGTAGAATTATCAGCCACTTTCCAATCTCCCCTTTCTGGGATGGTTGTGGAAAAGGTGGTTGGATGATAGCGACAGAAGACCTTGGAGGACACAAATTATTTGGACCCATTTCAGTCTGGCTTCAGACCAGGGTACAGTAGAGAGAGAGCTTTGGTCCTGCTTACTGATAACCTCTGGCAGAGACAGGATGAGGGTGGTGCCTCCACTCTAGTGCTCCTTGATCTCTCAGTGACTTTTGATACTGTCAACCACAGGACCCTTCTGGACCTCTTTCAGGGGTTAAGAGTGAGAGGGACTGTCCTCCCGTGGTTCACCTCCTTCCTCAGTGGTCGGTTCCAGTCTGGGTTAATGGTGGGGAGGGATCATATCTGAGGCCCCTCATGTGTGGGGTTCCTCAGGGCTCGACGCTCTCCCCTCTCCTGTTCAACATCTACATGAAACCGCTGTGTGAGGTCCTCCACCTGTCCGGGATGCGGTATCATCAGTATGCTGATGATACCCAGCCCTACATCTCCACCCAAAGTGGCACAGGTGGAGCTGCCATGTCTTGACCGAGTGTCTGGAGCCTGTTCATGTCTGGGACCCTTTGGTCCCAGGCCTGGGGTTGTTTGTCATTGTTTAATGGCCCCTGTTTTGTTTTGTTAGCAGAGTATTTCAGCCTGTGCTGCCTTTTGATTTAATGTTTCTTGCTTTTCTTATATTTTCTCTACTTTTGGACATCACCAGAGTTCACTGGAGTTGGGCAGGCAATAACTGAATATAAATAATAATAAATAAATAATGTGCCCCCATAGAACTTGGACTTTGATTGGTCTTTGGTTTCTATGTTCAGTTCTGTTCTGTTTCTGCCCCACCCCAATATCCAATGGAACCCCCTTACCTGTGGGACCTTGAAGATGGTGAAGATGGGGGCCATCTGCCTTGAAGACTTGGAGTCACTGCCACCGATGACAGACAGCAGGGTGTCCTGCCTGTCACATTGATAACCTGGAACCATTTGGCCTCGTGTGGAGAGCAGAGAGATGCTGTTCAAGGAGATCCTCCTCTCAGTCTGGCTATTGTCGTAGATGCGGAAGCCGAGTGTGACATTGGGCAGGAGAACCAGGTCCTTGTTGACCTCTGCAACTGCAAATACCAAGGCCAGGAACTGCTGGTAGTTGTTGGGTGTGACTATACTATGAGAAAGACATCAGGGAACGTTACAGGAAAGGTGATGTGTGCTGATGGAGTTTGTTTTGCCTTTTTCTGATGTTCTCATGGACTTCTGATTTTGTTCTGAGGCTTTGGCCAAAAACATCTGATTAAGAATGTTATCTGGATGATACTCCTTTGAAACAATGGTAGGGACTGAAAAGTACTACGTCTGAAACTCCAAACACTCATTTTCCACCGATGTGGGTAATCTTTCGTCTAAGATATGTGTGTGTGCCTTTGAGTGGGTGCTGACTCCCAGTGACTGCCTGGAAAGCTCCTGCAGTTCTTTTGGCAAGATTTTGGAAGTGGTTTGCCATTGCCCTCTTCCTGGGGCTGAGAGAGGGTGACTGGCCCAAAGTCACCCAGCTGGTTTTGTGTCTAAGGTGGGACTAGAACTCACAGTCTCCCAGTTTCTAGCTCAATGCCTTTAACCACTACCCCACACTGGCTCTCAGGTAGCTGGCTCTAAGGTAGGCTCTTCAAGAGTCAACAAACCCCTGGTTCAGATCCATGGGAATGGGAATCCAAGGTGGTTTCTCAGAGGAGGATCACAGCTGAGCAGTGAAGGCATGTTCTTCACACACAGATGGCCAAGCTTTTGACCTCACAGCTCCTGCACTTGTCAATAGTAAAGCCTCTTTGGGAAGTTGCCTCTGCCATTCAGTGCAAGCAAACGGAGCTGGAGAACAAGCCATGATGAAGGTATGTGATATCATAAGATGGTGAGAAACCATTACAGGTGCATTGAAGCCGGTCTCTCCCCAGGAGCTGGTATTTAGAGCCTGCTGCCTGGGTGCTGCGCTTTTCACACAGTCCATGATATCCATCTCCTCCACAAATCGATCCACCCCCTTAAAAAACCATCCAAACAACACGCTGGGGCAAGTCCCACCACTTAACTGAGCCTGGTTTTTCAAGAAGGGCTTCCTTGTATTGGTTTTGAAACTTCTTGCCTTTAGCCTGGAGGAATTTTTGAGAAAGCAGAGAGACCCTCCTCTTCCTCCTCACCCCCCCCCCCTCTTTCATACCCCTGTACCATCCCCCCCTTCTTCCCTTTGCTCCGGCGGCTGCCTTCTTTCCCAGTCGCTCTGCTGGCCCCCTAATCCCTTTGCTTGTCCCCTCAAGCAGCTTCTTCAGCTCGGATAACCCTCGCTCTTCCCAATATTCCAGCAGGGGCCACAGAATCCGTTTACTGAAGGCTGTTACTAAGGAGCACTACGGATCCCCAAACTGAATTGCCTTTTCTTCCTGCACCTCCACCCTGTAAACAGATTGGCTTTTTCTTTGACTTTACCCCCCCACACACACACATCATTTTCTGTCCAAATTAATGTGAAATCAACTTCTTCACTAGGTCACCCAAGTTTAGGAGCTATTCTGCCTCCTCTCTTTTGAAGCTGTCTATCATCTTCCTGCTGAAGTCCTGAAAAGTGGAACATTCTGAACTATTTTCTGAGCTTGGCTCTTCATCGAGAAAGGCACCAAGGCTCCTGAACTGTGCTGGGACATTGCAAACATCACCAGAACAAGAAACTCTGAAAGCAGGCCCTGAATCCAAAGCAAGGCAGGCAATCCTCTGCCCCTTCCCCCTCCAGCTCAAACTTACAAATATTTGGTGTCCGACAGGAATGGGTCTTTCTGAAAGTCTAGCAACACAAAGTAAAACAAGCTTGTCAGGGGCAAATTGCCCCCGATAATGAGATCGCCAGGCCTGTAGTGGTCCTCCAGAGTCTGCAAAGGGTTCCTCAGTACACATATGGTTTGTGTCATCTTATGAGTCGTTGAGGGCAGGAGCCAGATGAGGAGCAGCAAGTGAGGCAGCCCAATCATTTTTCATTCTCCTCGCCTTCATGCCTCAGTAAAAATCAAGGCTTGTTCAGATCCTCCATAAAAAGAGGCAGGCTGTGCCTCTCACATGCGCTCAAGGCCAATTTATATCAAGCATGCTTCGACTTAGGTGTGTTTGAGCTGACAGCAAAGAGAAAATTGAGTCTGATCCCTCGAAGGAAATCACCTCCTTGCAAGACAAGCTACAGTGACCTGTCCAGCCCCCCTTGGGAGAGCTCAGAGCAGATTTATTTTAAGCAGGTTTTCACTTGGATGTCTTTTCTGGGGAAAAAACCAGAGGGGATACATGAAGAATTACTGTTCTTATGATAAATCCAGGGAGGAGCAATTTTTTACGCACTTAGCAATAGATTTTGTTCACATGCCAGTAGGTTAAAAAACATGTTTGTGTCTCTGGTTGGTGACCCAGGGGGCAGATGGACTGGAGAGCCAGGGAGCAGCCAACTGTTTCTCCGATGGGAAACTGAGCACCTGCAGCCAGGATGGCGTCCGGCCTCTGCCATAGTCTGCTGAGGTGGAGGGAGGGCGAAGGGCCACAAGGGCAGCATGGTAGACAGCTGGGCCCTTGGAAGTGGGAGCAATAATGCTGTGTTTGGATCGAACAAGTGGCTTATTTATACTCCCTTGGTAGGAGATGACCTTGGAAGCTATTTTCTCCTATAGACCAACAACAACAACAACAATAATAATTTATTAAACTTGTATGCCACCTGACTCTCAATGACTCTGGGAAGCTCACAACCATCAAACAAAGAAATTACAATAAAATCAATAAAGCATAAATATCAATGTAAAAATAGAGAGGCAAGGTGGTCACTCAGGTGCAAGGCTAATTTGAACCCTGCTGGAGGGTTCCTGTGAGCCCCATTAGGTGGGTCTGACCAGAAAATCAACTCCATGAGATGACCAGAACTACGCTTCCTTAAGAATGGCTTTAAGAACGGAATCTTTCCAATTGGATTGTGCTGGATCTCCCCTCCTTCTTATGCCCCAAGGAATCTGCCTGATCTGCTCCCGAATATTATCTTGCTTCCCACAACTTAAGGAACGTTTCAGCCCCCTTTGCCTAGCAATGGTTCTTGTGTGCTTCTGTCAAGGTCACCTCCCTTGTTGCCTTCAGGTTTCTAACAACTGTGTGGAGCCAGAGAAGTGAGCCTGCGATACATCCTCAGAACTGCCAGATGGGGAGGAAAGAAAACCGTCAACCATGATGTCCTGGACTGGCTGCAGAGAGTGAGGGTGGAGTGCATGAGGCCACATGGTTCTCCTCCTCTCTCTGAAGCTGGTTTCAGTCAGACGGGAGATGTTGGGTCAGAGCCCCATGATTTTCAGTGTGCCTCAGGCTGGGTGTTCTCTTCCCTCCTGCTTAACACCCACAGGAGGCTGCCAGGAGATCATCAGTTGCCTTGAGGTCAAGTATCATCAGTATACTGATGATGCTCAGTTGTGCATCTCAACCGCCGGCCATCCAAGCAATGCCATCAAGGACATCTTCCGGTGCCTGGGGCTGGATGGGGCAGAAGAGGCTCTAACTCAGTCCTGGACTGTGGGTCCTTCATCCTCCCTGTGCTGGACTTTCCATGGTTGCTCCCAAATGGGGTTCCACAGCCACCCTCGGGACTGGTGCAAAGTCTGAGTTGTTCTTCCTGGACTCTCAGTTGCTGCTTGAAGAGCAGATGGTGTTGCAGAATGCTGGGAAAGCCTTTAGCCCAGGAGAGGTCAAAAAAGTCACACACCAAGCATTTCTATAAAAATAATTTATTTACAGAAAACAAAAACAAAAGCAAAACATTTAAAGGACCTAGCTCCCTTTTTGGAGCAAGCCTTGCTGAGCTACATTTCCAGCAGAGAGAAAAAGAAGAAGTGAAGAACAAGTCCGGGCAGGTCCTCCCCCCAGGCTATTTTGCATGAAGCACGTGAGAGGAGACAATCACTTGCAACCTTTCACCCGGCCAAATGATTAGGTATAATAGTAGCTTAATCTATTAGTAGGAAAACCTCAACACTCCCCTTTTTACACTATAGATTAAGTTGCAAACCAATCTTCTCTGACTTTATATGTCTTTCCATTCACATTACCATTATCTCCCCTTTGGTTTAACAGAAAGTTACCATTTTTCTTCCTGTGTTTTTTTTTTCAAACCTAGGTACTTGGTCACAACTCCAAGGCTTTTTAATATGAAATGGCTTTTCATGCAGGCTTCAAAATCAAGCCTTTGTTTTTCTGTTGATGTGAATAGCAGCAAATCATCAACATAAATGCACAGATACATACAGCCTTGTTTGTCCTTCTTCATATATACACAGGGATCTGCTTTTCCTTTTTCAAAACCAAAACTCTGCAGTTTTTCATCTACTTTTTGGTTCCAGGATCTAGCAGCTTGTTTTAACCCATAGATTGACTTCTGCAGTTCACAGACTAGATTCTCCCCTTTTTCATAGCCAGGGGGTTGCTGCATGTATAATCTGTGGTCTATATCACCATAGAGAAATGCAGTTTGAATGTCATAGTGGTTAACTGACATTCCCTTGAGTGCAGCAACTTTTAACAGTAATCTAATTGATTCACCTTTAGTAACTGGTGCAAAAGTCTTGTCAAAGTCTAAATCTTTCCTTTGAGTGAACCCTTTTGCAACCAACCTTGCTTTATATTTTTGGATTTTGCCATCAGCATCCCTTTTCAGTTTGAAAACCCACCTACAACCCAGACAGCGTTCATTGGGAGGTAGATTTACCAGTTTCCATGTTTTATTTTCTTTCAAGGATGCTAATTCCTGTTGCATGGCAGAATGCCAATTTTGTGCAATCTCAGGTGGTAAAGCATTCACTTGTTCTAAAGACTCAGGTTCTGTAAATATGTGAAAAGCCTTTACTGTTTCAGCCTGAAAACGTGATGGAGGAACGCCTTTATTACTCCTCTGAGATCTGCGAGGTAATACAGGGCTTAAATTTTGACTCCTATCACTTTCCTGAGAAGCATCTATCTCATCAGACAGATCAATTTGCTTTTCTGGTTTAATGTCCTCATCAGGCAAAAGATCACCATCAGCAAGTCCTTGCTGTTCTCTTGTGGTGGTCAGTTCAACTGGAGAGCTAGAATTTAATCTCCCCCAGTTTTGTTCAGCAAAAGAAGCGCTTTTGCTAATTATTAATTTCTCTCCCATTATGAACCTGTAGCTCCTCTGGCTTTGTTCATAGCCAACAAAGATGGCTTTCTTTGTTGTGGGGCCTCCTTTCCTTCTCTGCTGTTTTGGAATGTGAACCCATGCAGTGCTACCAAACACTCTAAGATGGCTTACCTTTGGTTTCACACCATAAAACAAATGGAATGGAGTGTCCTGAATCACAGAGTTATACAACCTGTTCTGTACATAACAAGCAGTCGATAAAGCTTCTCCCCAGAACCTAAAACATAATCGTGAATCTTTTAACATGCATTCCATCGCATTTTGCAAGGTTCTGCCCTTTCTTTCAGCAACACCATTTTGCTGAGGGGTGTACGGGTTAGAAAGAATTTGTTCTATCCCCTTTTCCACTAGGAACCTTCTGAATTTGTGAGAAAGGTATTCTCCTCCTCTATCACATTGGAGTGCAGATACAGGCCTAGGGAATTTTCCATTTGCCCATGTCACAAAACTTTTAAATTTCTCAAATGCCTCATCTTTATGTTTTAAGATGTAGATAAATGTGTATCTTGAGAAATCATCAATGATGGTCATTGCATACCTTGCTTGTCCAAGACTTGGAGCAAAAGGACCAATAATATCAGAGTGTACAATTTCCAAAGGTCTAGTTGTAACTCTGTCACTGTGCTTACTCACAGGAGCTTTTAGTGTTTTGCATTCTTTGCAAACTACACAATCTAAGTATTTATCACAGGGTTTTATCTTTAGGTCAGCACACAGCTGTGGCATTTGTGCTATATACTTGATATTAGCATGACCAAATCTCCTGTGCATCAGGTGTACACATTGGTCATGATATGGTGTGTTGCCAACTGCAGCCTTGCAGCTTGGCTTCCTTGCATTTTGCACAATATACAAGGAGTCTTTTAACATACCAGTAGCACACAATTTCCCATTTTTTCGTATCTCACAACCATTTTTCTTAAATGTTATGATATACCCTGTTGCAGCCAATTGTGCCACAGATAAAAGGTTTGATTGTAAATTTGGCACATACAACACACCTTTTACAGTTTCTCCTAAGCAGGATAAATACAAGTCACCTTGTCCCATAATTTTGGTGACAGACCCATCAGCCAAAGATACACTTTGTCTTTCAGTTTTAGACAGTGACACAAAAGAGCTTTTACAATTACATAAATGACAACTGGCCCCAGAATCTAACACCCATACATCAGAATTACCCTTCTCAGCAACCTGTGCAATTTGGGTTGTCTGAAGAGCCTTCTTCTGTGTTGCCCTTGTGTTCTTCTGCTCTGTCTTTCTACTCTTGGGTCTCATGGCACAGTCTCTTTGCAAATGTCCAGCTGAACCACAAGTGAAGCATCGCTGGCTTGCTAGCGCTGTGGCCTCAGGTTCCTTTCCCTTCTTTTCCCTCATTTTCTGGTCTTGCAGCTTTCCAGAAGAGATGGGGGGGGATCTTTCCTCTCTCTTCTCCCATTCAGCGAGTAAGCGCTGTGTAACATACGATGGGGTGAGGTCTGCTTCAGGCATAGCCTCCAGGGTACAAATCAGCGTGTCCCACGTTTCATTTAGTGAGGACAGGAGGATATAGGATTTTGTGAGAGGTGTAAATTCCATTCCTCTCTCCTGCAACTCAACATACAGCTGCTGAATAAAATGCAGGTGCTCAGGAAGGCTATCTCCTTCTGCAAGGTAGGCTCTGTACAGCTTTTTCGTCAGAGTAACTTTACTCCCTGCTGTTGCCTTTACATATAAGTCTCTCAAAGCGTCCCAAAGTTGCTTTGCAGACTGCATGCCTCGCACGTGGACTAGCTGATTGTCCTCAACTCCCAAGATAATGGTGGCTCTAGCCCGCTCATCCTGTCTCAGCCATTCAGCACTGGGATTTTGGGGGGTTTGCTCACCAATTTGCAGCCAAAGATTCTCTCTGCGAAGATACATCTCCATCTTCAGGGCCCAATTCAAATAGTTGGTCTCTGATAGGCGCTCCAGAGACATCGCTGAGGGCTGGGAGGCAGCCATGGCTTCTTCCTTCTTTTGCAAGTCACCTCAGCTAGCTTCTAAGTCCTGCAGACCGGCAGTTGCTGGAAAATCTCCAGGTGGCTCCAAAGAAAATCTTCACAGGTCTTTGCTACCTGCCTTTAAATTGTGCATGAGGTGTGGAGTTGATCTCTCTTTTCTCTCTGGGTTTTACTGCGTTGTTTACTGGGCACATAACCTGTTGCAGAATGCTGGGAAAGCCTTTAGCCCAGGAGAGGTCAAAAAAGTCACACACCAAGCATTTCTATAAAAATAATTTATTTACAGAAAACAAAAACAAAAGCAAAACATTTAAAGGACCTAGCTCCCTTTTTGGAGCAAGCCTTGCTGAGCTACATTTCCAGCAGAGAGAAAAAGAAGAAGTGAAGAACAAGTCCGGGCAGGTCCTCCCCCCAGGCTATTTTGCATGAAGCACGTGAGAGGAGACAATCACTTGCAACCTTTCACCCGGCCAAATGATTAGGTATAATAGTAGCTTAATCTATTAGTAGGAAAACCTCAACAGATGGCAGCTGTGACCAGAAAGGCCTTTGCACAGGTTCAGCTTGTGAAACAGGTGTGCCTGCCCTGGATCAAGAGGCTCTCCTCACGGTGCCTCCTGCCTTGATCATCTCCCGCTGGATTCTTGCGACGGGCTCTCCGTGGGACTGCCTTTGAAGGGCAGTGCTGTAAGATGGGCAGCCATACAAATCTTGTAATGGAGCCCCAGTGTCAAAGCAATATGATTTGTCCTGCACAACCTGTTTTAACAAACCTGGACAGGTTTCTGGTAATCACCTTCTTCCTTTCTAGGTGCTTGCAAACCCAGCATTTGCTTATATTTTGTAGGATTGCTCCAGGTATTATTTATTTATTGCTCACATTTATATCGCCCCCCGCATCTCACACAAGACACCTCTATAGATAGACCACGTTTATTTTGGCTTTCAAGCAGCCTTACAATTTGAAAACATTTTCAACCAGTGATAAAATGAGAGAAGGCTTGTCCATGTAATAATCGTTTTTCAAGAGTGCCTTTGACCTGCTCTTTTTACTCCGCAGTGAGCCCTTGCACTGTGTGGTGGCAGCAGCTTTGACCTATCATCTTCAGAGACCGATGGCAGTGGAGGTCTTGGCCGCTGCCTGGAATAGGAAAGCGGCCGGGGCCTTGGACAAGGTTGCATCTGTGCGGCCTCTCTTTTCTTATCGAACCCGACATTCCCAGTGGTTCACGGAGGTGCTCAGGGTTCTGAAGAGGGTTAAGAGATGCCTAGAATGCTGCTGGAGGAAGACAAAGACCGAACCTGACTGAACACAAGCTAGAGCAACCTTTAAGTCCTGTGGTGGTAAGAGGGGCAAAAAGCCAGTATTTCTCCACTCCTATTGCATCCGCAGAATGCCACCTGGTGGCCCCGTTTAAGATTACCCGATCCCTTCTAGGGAAAGGGGATCCAGAGATCCACCTACAGGGCCAAGCTGAAGAGTTTTCTGGGCATCTGCAGGAGAAAATCACTCAGATCCGTTGCAAGTTGGACTCTGAGCGTGAGGCAGTGTCTGTGGAGATTACCAGCGAACGCTCTTCCTCCGAGGAGATGACCCTCCTGCTCATCTATGTGGAGTTCCTGCCATCAAGCAGGGTATCCTACGGGACCACCTAGAAGGGTTGGGATTGGAGACCCTTCTGGGCACTGGCTGCATTGGGGATGTTTTCAGTCCATGGTAGGGGAGATGAGAGGTCGGCCAGTGGGCTCTGATATGTGGGGTGCTGCCGGGTCGGCCCTCTGCCCCTCTCAACGTATCTGTAAGCATTCTTGTAAGGACCTGAAACATCCAAGAGACTATCACACAACGTTGTCTTCCTTTCTCTCCGCCCGATACCGAACGGTTTGCTAACAATGCCATTGATTCACACCCATCCATCCATCCATCCATCCAGAATGGATGGGAAGCAGGCAATGGCAAACCGCCTCTGAAGTCTTGCCAAGAAAACTCCAGGCACCTGTCCAGGCACTTGCCAGGAGTCAACGCTGACTGGAAGGCACAAAAAACAAAAGAAAACAAAACAAAACAAAACAAAACAGGGGAATAGCTCCATAGGGAGTCACAATTGTGATAAACAGCGATTAAGACTCTTTATGGGGCACAAACAGGCATGTATCTGAAGAAGCAGCTGCAGGATTCTGTGGAAACAAACCTTTTGCGATCAAGTTTAGCCTCTCCCAATGGAACTCCAAATGCCCAGTCAAGACTCGAGACAAGAATGCCATCAATTCAGGTCAGGGCATGGAAGATGATAGCAATATACCGGCTTAAAATACAATTCTTCCCAGTCACACTGACTCCCTTAGTTTTAAAAGATAATTTTGTTTCTCCCTGGAAACAGGCAATGGAACATAGGTTGGTTTCATATGGGCTCTCTCTGTAGGTAGTCTTCACTTAACAACCATTCATTCAGCGACCATTTGAAATTAGGACAGCACTGAAAAACGGCCTTATGACCTATGCCTGAAATTTTGACTGCTGCAGCACCCCCTGTTCCCTGGCTTGGTGATCATGAAGGCCAGAACCACCATGACAGTTTTTGCCAACACAGAAGAAACAGCAATGGAAAAGAGAATGGCAAAGGCAGTTTTTGGAAGAGACAGGTGAGCTTCCCAGGTTGACCAATGAAGAGGAAAGAGCAGAGGAAGGAGAGGAGGAGGGAGACCAGGAGGATGTAGGTGAGATCTCGGTTGTTGGCCTTGACGATTGGTGTGTCTCGATGCTTAAGGAAAATCGCCAGGACTGCAGAGGTGATCACAGAGAGAGAAAGAGCGAGAGAAGCTAAAGCGTATTCCAGGGTCTCTTGATAGGAAAGGAAGTGGATCTTCTTGGCAATGCAGTGGTCATTGTCCTTGTTGGGGTACTGATCCTCTTGGCAAGCATCACAGTGAGCTGCATCTGAAATCAAGAATCTTTGTCTTAGTTTTCCAGGTGCATCTGCAGTGCACAAGGTCTCTCCCCCTCCCAGTGTCTCAGGAATTACATGGAAGTTCCCCTTCTTCAATGGCCAACTCAAAAAGAAAGTGATGGAAGGAAGGGGGCCCTTCCCCTTCCCAGGGAAGAAGATTCTGCAGCCCAGAAAAAGGCAATTCATCATTAGTTCAGGACGACCCTGAGGATGAGTTGGTCAGAGACAGGGATATTTGAGCTCCAACTGGCTTGACAACTCTGATGTTTTGCCTTTGCTGTGAGACATGTTGTCACTTGGGTATTTCACTTTATTCAGGAACCCCAAGAATATATAAAGATGTGTCAGCCAGGAATCCTGCTATTTGCTGGTTGGGTAAGTAATCTGTTGGTGTCTCCTGAGAAGGTCATAACGTGAAAGAGATACATATACAGATGAGGAATGGGAAGAAGGAGAAAGAAGGGAGTCTTAGCCTAAACAAAAGTGATTCATGGGGTAATTGGCTTCAGGAGGGAGAAAGGTAAGATAGATTTGGAGCTACAAAGGACTTAAGGCCCTTAGGTTCTCTGCTTTGGGAGTTAGACTGTGGGAATGGGGCAGTTTAGGTCCATGCATGGAAGCTTCTCTCTGAAAACAAAGAATACTTTGATGCACCTCAAATCTATCAGAAATGTAAGACAAAACTTCATATTATCAACTGAATGGCTTCCTTGATCCTGGAAGCTCTGCTATGGAAGGGGTTCCCCAGGTTTGCCCTACCTGTCTGATTAGAAATGGTCCCTCCTGGACAAGGGTCACATTGGTAGCAGCAGACCTGCTGGCCCTTTGGAACCCTTCTCCTCTCCCCTGCATGGCACCTCTTCATGCCACACCTGGCAAAGGGCACCTTCTAAATTCGAAAAGAAAAAAGAGGATGTTTGAGATGACCTATACAATGAACACGAGACCATGAGTTCTAGTGCTGCCTTAGGAACAAAGCCAGCGATGTTGGTGATTTGGGGCCAGTCATTCTCTCATCACGAAGAATGCAATGGGAAGCCCCTTCCAAAAATCTTGCCGAGAGAACTATGGGAACTTGTCGCCAGGAATCAAGACTATCTTGAAGGCACAGAACCACCCACCCACCCCAGTAAAATACATTATGTCTTTCCATATTCCAATTTCCATTTCCTGAACTTCTTCAGAAGCACTGGTTCACCAAGAGGAACCAGGAACAGCTCCCAGGGATTCAAACCAGTAGCATTCCTGACCCACCAATGGATGCTGGAAGTTGGAACTGTGGAAGACTTGACTCTGAATCTGAGTCCGAAATTAAAACTTATCCTGAGTCTGAAGGGGAAAAGCAAACTTATTGGGGAATTGAAACCAGGAGTGACTTAGCAGAGGGGGAGAATTCGGAAGCGCTGATTGGGCAGTATCCTGAACGTGGTTTGAATCCTCTAATCAGTGCTCGAGAGAGGATAACAGAGAAATGCACCAAGCAAAAAGCAACCTGATTGGCTACAGAGGAGAAATGGCGCAAAAAGGATCATATTAAAAGGCAGCAGTGCAACGAGCAATCTGCCAGAGACAACTGATCCTTCAAGTTCACAGCTTCTGCGGAAAAGTCCTTGCCAGAAACCGGAGCCTTGCCTGTAGCCAACACAAAATCAGAGCCAGCAACTGCTGTCAATCTTGGTCTACCTTCCCTGCACTCCGCTCCAGCTGAATCCAGCCTTGCATCCAGTTCCAAGCTCCGTCTGGCCATTCCAGCCGAGTCCTGCCTTACTTCCTGTTCCGAGTCCTTTCTTACCTCTCCAGTCAAGTCCAGCCCTGCCTCCAGCTCCAAGCCTCGTAAAGTCATCCCAGCCACATTCAGCCTTGCCTCAAGTTCCAAGCCTCGTCAAGCCGTTCCAGTCATGCTCAGCCTTGTCTCTAGTTCCAAGCCTCACCTTCTCAGTTCAACAGAGTCCAGCCTTGTCTCCAATCCTAAGCCAAGTATCGCAGTTCCAGTTGAGACCTGCCTCATATCCAGAACCTCATCTTGTCTGGTCATGCCAGCCGAGTGTTGCCTAGCCTCCATCTCCAAGCCTAGCCTCACCTCCGTGCCGCACCCTGCAGCCGAGCCTCAAGCTTCATTCATTGGTCTTGCTTCTTCATTGAGAGGGTTAGCTGAAGTCTGTCTTGCTGTGCTGCCATGAGCTCCTTCTGCTCCTGATCTTGCATCCTTTCCTGGCCTTCCTTCACTGCCTGGGTGGAATTGACTCATCTATAATGTCTAATCCATTCTAAGGACTCTCAATGGTTGTAAATATTTTATTGTAAATAAAGGACTTAATTGTAATTCTGCCTGGCCATCTCTTAGTCAGAATAGGACAAACTGGGACCTCTTCATACAAAGCAAGGCCTGCTCAACTGAGCCTTTCTAAAATGAAGAGTCATAAAGATCCAACTGAATAGGAATGGTGCCTACTCTTCATTGTACCTTGGGTTTCCAGCAGGAATCTTTTCAATCCCAACCATTCTGGGACATGCCATAGATCAGACCTCTAATGTGTAACATTCACACTATATTTTTCCCCACAGGGCTACCATCTTTTCTGATTCAACAACCCTTTTTCTCACTGAGAAGGACATTCTGCATCCCCAGGAAAGGATGCATCTTTCCCTGAATTCAGAACATTTCCTTCTACCTTACCTTTGTGGCCCAGATGATTGCATCTGACTTAATGGTGAAATCCTGGCCTGGGGGAGCCCCAGGATCTATTCGGCTGACTTTCTTGGGGACAAAAGATTGGTTGTGGAGTAAAACCCAGTTCAGAAGATCATAACGAGCAGATCCGAGTCCATTTTCTGAGAAGGAGACTTGGGTTCCAGCACTGTTATTGAACTGGACATTCCTCAAATAGGCAAGAATCTGAAGGAGGAATTGGGGTTATTAGCTTAAAACTACAATGTGAAATCATAGTTCTATTATTCTGCGATGGCCATCAATGTAAGAAAGAGTTGCATGTCTGTGAAGCAAGAGAAGTTAGATTTGTAGGTATCTTAGGGATCAGGGGCAGCACCACATCAGAGCAATCCATCCCACAGCATGTGAAATTGATCCCAATTCTGCAATTCTGTATCATGGCTTCTTCTCCTCCAGTTTTAGAAATGTCACTCCAGATGTCATTGTTTGTTTTTGCTTCTACAATTTTTTAAATTGTTTACCTTGGCCCAAGATCTTGTAAGTGACACATGCAATTTTAGGAATTAGTAAATAATTTCTACAGGGACACTATACGACTTCACACATCTTTCCCAATTCTCTAGCAGATGGTCCAAGAGTGCTGAATGTGGCAGCCATGTCTGGCCAGCTGTTGGGTGGGTTCCTGGCTTGCATATGATGGTCTCTGTTGAAAGCAACTGCCTGCCCTGGTATGCCACATCACTGTCAAGAGCGGTCCAAAGTTTAGCCTTCCATGTAGAAGGCCCTGAGGAATTGTGGAGCAGGAGGCCAGTAGGAGCATCTCTGCACTGGAGCCCTGTTGTCTGTGTTGAGGCTGCTTTCACACAACAAGCTGAACAGTAAACAAATAGGCTGGGTTCACACAGTATGCTGAGCCTTAGAAACATAACCCAAGATGGAAGTGAACCAAGCTTTGTATCTTCTTTAAAGGTTGGATTCAGGTCACAAGCTAAGGGAAACTTAACTTGTGCAAATGTGTTCACTAGGATTTGCACTGATCTTGCTCTGGGCTGACATCCCTTCCCTGAAACTCAGGGACCTGATAAACACCCTCCAGGAACTTAGAGGAGATCAAATGATGGAGAACTGGTTTGGTCTCCCCTCATTACCTCCCCCACCGTTTTTTAGTGAAAATGTTACATTTAATTCATCTTATTGTATTTTAGAAGTTGCTGTTTTTAATCTGTTTTGAGATGCTGTTATATGGGTAGCATGCAGATATTTAATAAGTAATTCAAGAAATGTTCATGGGACGCTTACTCTAAAAGGATCTGATTTGTGCAATCAGAGAAAAGCCGCAAAGATTACCTGCCATGACTGGACATTGGAGATCCTCTTTCCAAGCCTCATCATGGTTGGTTGTGCTCCTGATCCATACATTGCTTGTAATGCATGTGCCACAGAATAAACAGCATTGTAGATGTTGTAACTTTCACCCGTCATGCTCATTTCAAAGACATAAGCAGGCAGATTCTGTAAATTCTCCTTTCCTGTACATGTTTTTTTCCTCTCTGGAGGGATTTCACCTGATTTTGGGAATCTGCAGCTAAAGACCCTTTCCCACCAAGGAGGGAGGAAGACATCTCCTTGGGGGTTCAAGGGGTCTAAAGACAGGAGGAAATGGCTGAATTCTGAGACATCACCGGTGTGGTCCCTAAAATGCAAAGAACCATGGAAGGGCCTTAGTAGTGGCGAACTGTGTTCAACACCAAACAACCCAGGTTCCCACTGGGAAGTCAGGATCCAAAGTTTCCCAAATGAAGTCTTACTGTGTCGTTCATGAAAATTCACACTCATGTCTAAAGTTTTAATAATACTTGAATCCCCCAATAGAATAATCACTTCAGCTTTAAACCACGTTTTCGGCACAATAAGAAACTGAAACTTGCCATTGAGCTGTTTATCAGAATCCAACATTTCAGTGAAGGCCAGGCAGAGCTCCTTCTCCTTGAGCATTGGCATCAGGGATGAGATGAAATCTGCTCCTCTGTCATCTTCAGGGGCCATGAGCCCAACCCAGTTCCACTGGAAATGCAGGAGCAGCCGGACTAAACCGGCATACTGAGGATATTCACTGGGATTAATCCAGAAGAAGGGAGGATAAACAGTTCTGTTTTCCCTAGTAAACTTGAAGCCGAAACCCAGCTATAGAAAGTGAAATTCTTCTGTTACAAAGACATTTCTGGAGACAAATTGTAATGGTTGCCTATCCCAAACACTCAGACTCACAAGAGGTTACTTAAATGAAATCTGATTTATTAGGGAAATTATGACAGGTACAAAGAAAGCTGAGAATGACTAAAAGCGCGCCAAATACAAACTAAAAACCCTCAGCTCCAAACATAATCCCTCCCCTCGCCCGGCCATAGCAACCACCCCCCTCCCAGGTGCTGGTAACCGTTTTCCACACATCCTGGGAAAGCAACCTTGAAGACATGAGATAACCCAAACACATTCCAACCCAGCAGCCAACAGATAAGAAGTCTCTGAAGAGGAATCTTCCTCCCTTCTGAGATCCAACACGTATCAGGCAAATGACATGCGAACCGTTACGATGTACCAAGCACATTGAAACGGTGAACATGACACAAATGAAGTTTTATGGTGACTTTACGGGTGAATTATTACCTTGAGGATTAGGTACCACACAGCCACCAATGATGGACAGCAGGGTGTCCTGCCTGTCACTTTTATAACCTGGAACCATTCGGCCTCATTGGAGAGCAGAGAGAGGCTGTTCAAGGAGATCCTCCTGTCAATCTGGCTATTGTCATAGATGCGGAAGCCAAGCGTGATGTTGGGGAGGAGAACCAGGTCCTTGTTGACCTCTGTGACTGCAAATACCAAGGCCAGGAACTGCTGGTAGTTCTTGGGTATCATTCTATAACGAGAAAACATTGGGAAACATTACAGGGAAGTCTGTGTGTGCTGGACTTTGCCTTGCCTTTTTTTGGTGAATCCATTTTGTTCTGAGCCTTTGGATTGATTAACCTTGATTAAGAGTGTTATGTGAAGCCAGTCTGGTCTAGTGGTTAAGGCACCAGGCTAGAAACCTGGGCTCTGTGAGTTCTAGTCCCACCTTAGGCATGAACGCCGGCTGGGTATAATGATTGCCTACTCCAAAATACTCAGTCTCACAAGCCAGAGCTTAAAGATAACTGATTTATTATAAGAATAGTGTGCAAATACAGAGAAAGCTGAGAATGAGCAAAAGCACGCCAAATACAAACTAAAAACCCTTGCTTCCAAACCAATCCTGCCCCTATCCCCTCTTAGCAACCACCCCCTCCCAGGTGCTAGCAACCGTTACCCACATCGGCCTGAGAAAGTAACCTTGAACAGAGTTACAAACCCAAACATACATTCCTAAGCAGCAAGATAAGAAACAAAGAGAAACAGAAAAATACCAGCAAGCCTGCAAGCCTGCAATACACGGCTCAGAGCTGTGACATGTGAAATGTTACGATGTTAACAGAACGTTGAAATGGTGAACATGACATATCGCCCCCCTGAAAAAGAAAAAAAAAATGCTAAGGGGCCGGCTTGGCCAGATAGGCAGCATGAAATCTAGCAACTAGGTCAGGAGATCGGACATCGTGAGCGGCGACCCATTCAGGATGGGAGAAATGCTTCCAACGAATGAGATATTGCAAGGTAGAGTGCCGGCGGCGGGAATCAAGCACCTCTTTGACTTCAAAGTGTTGTTAGCTATCAATCATAATGGGCGGGGGTGGTGATGGTTGGGGATGCCATAGGTCGGATCGGAGAAACGGCTTGAGTAAGTTGCAATGAAAAACAGGATGCAAACGTTTAAGATAATGTGGCAGATCCAATTTGAAAGTCACAGGATTTATTTGTGCAACAATGGGAAAAGGACTGACAAATTTGGGACCAAGCTTCTTGGACAGTTGTGGTGATTTGATGAACTTCGTGGAGAGATAGACTCTATCCCCCACCGTAAATGTAGGCTGCGGGGAGCGCTTTGCATCCGCATGTTTTTTATAAGAGGCTTGGGCATGGTGCAGGGCTTGTTGAATTTTCTGCCAAGAGTCCGTTAGATTTTGGGCCCAATCAGTGAGAGAGGAAGGCAGAGATTGTGGGTGCGGGAGTTCCGGTATCGGGATGAAATCACGGCCAAAAACAGTCTTAAAAGGAACTTGGCCAGTGCTTTGATGTACCGCGTTGTTATAAGCAACCTCAGCAAAGGGAAGAAGATCCACCCAGTTGTCTTGTTGATAATTAACAAAAGCACGTAAATATTGTTCCAATGTGGAATTAACAGCCTCAGTAGATCCATCCGTCTCAGGATGCCACGCCGTAGAGAGGGCTTGTTTGGTACCAACCAATTTCATAAATGCCCGCCAAAATTGTGATGTAAATTGTGAGCCCCTGTCACTCACCAAGCGGGAGGGGCTCCCGTGGAGACGGTACACGTGTACTAGAAATAGGCGAGCTAACTGTTGTGCGGTGGGAATGGAAGCGCAGGGGATGAAATGCGCTTGTTTAGAGAAAAAGTCTTTCACCACCCAAATCACCGTTTTACGTTGACTGGGTGGTAGGTCAACTATAAAGTCCATGGAGATTTCTTGCCAAGGATAGGAAGGGTTAGCCACAGGTTGCAGAAAGCCTTGGGGTTTTCCTGCCTTGCGCTTGGTCGCCGCACAAACAGGACAAGCAGCCACATAAGCTTTTATATCCCTCATGAGAGCTGGATTTTCTTCATCAGGTGACTTCTGCTGTTCAGATCTGGCCTCAGTACTATAACGTACCACTTGGGGAGAAAGATGCAACCCAGGAGACCAGCCGCAGAGGCCAAGATGGAGAAGATCTCCACGGCCACCATGAATTTTCCTTTGGTGCTCAGATACGTTGGGAGGAAGGAGACCCAAACACTGCAAAAGACCAGCATGCTAAAAGTGATGAACTTGGCTTCATTAAAGCTGTCAGGCAGTTTCCTAGCCAGAAAGGCCACCATAAAGCTGATGAGACTTAGGAGGCCCATGTAGCCCAGGACAGCATAAAACATGGTGGCTGACCCTTCATTGCATTCCAGCACAATTTCTCCCATCACAGAATGAAAGTCCAAATTAGCAAACGGGGGGGAGGTTGCCAGCCAGGAGGTGCAAAGAGCTGCTTGCACAAGGGGACAGGCCAAGACAACAGAGTTGATCACCTGCTTTTCCAAGAGTTTTCTGGCCCTGTTTCCTGGCTTAGTAGCCATGAAGGCCAGAATGACCATCAGAGTTTTTGCCAACACGGATGAAATGGCAATGGAGAAGATGATGCCAAAAGCAGCTTGTTGGAGGAGACAGGTGAGGTTCCTGGGCTGACCGATGAAGAGGAAGGAGCAGAGGAAGCAGAGCAGGAGGGAGACCAGGAGGATGTAGGTGAGATCTCGATTGTTGGCCTTGACAATTGGTGTGTTGCGATGTTTAATGAAGGCTGCCAACACAAGGATTGTGATCAAGGAGAAGAAAAGAGCCAGACAAACTAAAATGAAGCCAAGAGTATCCTCATATGAGAGAAAGTTCATGGCCTTGGAAATACACTGGACTTGGTCCCTGCTTGGGTGTTGGTCTTCTGGGCAGTGGATGCACTGAGCTGCATCTGCAAAAGAGCAGGTGCCAGCTTATATCAGACAGTCCAAGGGTTATCTTTGAGGGGAGTTGGTTTCCCAGTGAAAGAGGTAGAATGCCCCATACTCCCCAGCTCTCTACTTCTTCTGCACATAACACAGAAGTAACTGGTGGAATCCATCTCACAGGATGTGATAGCAGTTACTAATCTCTGAAGGGGGATTGGCAAAATCTTTGGCAAACAAGGGTTATCAGTCTTGATGACTTAGTGTCATGTGTGAGTTGTGAACCGCATGCCTGTGCATGGCAGTTGCAGGAGAAGAGAGCAATGGGGAGTGAGGGGTGTGTTTCTCTCTCCTGCTTGTGGTAAATGCAGAGGCATCTGGTTGGGCACCCTGAAAGGCAACGCTGGAATAAGATGGCCTTGGTCTGATCCAAGGCTATTCCAGAGGCAAATTCTAAGCCTATCCTTTCAAAAACATGTTTTAGTGACTGCAAAATTGTCATACATGCAGGGCTACTTTAGGAAGATGGGCTAAGGCTGGTCTTTCCCACTGTCCTAAAAGACTGGAGAAGCCACCCCCATAATCTTGAAGAACTGCTGCCAATTGCTTAAAACTGCTGCCTCCAGGGGACCACTCTTAAAGTTCTGAATGATTTTCACCATATTGATTTGCTCAGCTGGTTTGCTACATCCTGTTCTCTTTCACTCCTTCCCCTGCAGCCATGCCAGACCCCTCATTCCTGCTTGAGGATCTTCCTGAGCAACTTGCCTGTTTGACTAGAAATTGTCCCTTCTGGGCAAGAAATACATCCGTAGCAACAGGTGGGATTCCCCTCCACAACTTTCCTGGCTTGTCCTGGAAGGCAGTGCTTCACACACCGGGAGAAAGGCTTTGTCTGAAACGAGAGAGGATAGCTTGGAAAGGAAGAGATTAGCAACATTCAGCTTGGTTACAGGCTCTGTATAAAATGAGCCCACGTTGCTCCTTCCTCCACATTCTGATGGGAGTTTTCAGCACAACAGCCTCTTCCCTCCTCTCAGTTTTCCTTAACCCTGGAAGCAGCATCCGGTCCCCACCTGGTTTGCCCACACAATGGCATCAGGGTCAATGCGGAAACCTGCAGGTGAAGGAGCCTCCGGATCAACCCATCCGACTTTCTGTCGAGCGATCGTCTGATTTGCAAAGACGGCCCAGTTCAGAATATCAAATCCTGCATATTTCATCCCACTTTCTGAAAAGGAAACTTCATCCCCAGCGGTGTTATTAAAGTGGATGTTTCTCAAGAAGGTGTGGATCTGAAATTGCAAAACAAGCAAGCAAAGGAACAGAAAGTCCATCAAAATGAAAAGAGTCGATATAAAGAGATTTTAAATTGCAAAATGCGGAATCAATGTTTTTCTGAATAACTGGGATGAGACAGAGATGAGGCTGTCCATTTTTAAAGTTGAACAACCCAGCATTTCCCCAAGAGGCTTTTTACATGCAATCTGTTTATTCCTCTTAGTTTATTATACACTGCTGCAGAACTACAAAAGCAAGTGTGCTGTTAGTTGGTGGAGAGAATAATCTTTGATGAATAAATGGGCAGACATACTTCGTATTAAGGGGAAAAAAGGAATTAATTTTCCCCACAAATGGAAGTTTGAAGGGAGAGAAATATCCCTCTACTGAAATGCGATTTCATTCAGTTTCTAAAATATGATATGTTGTTATACCAGAGTCATAACTGAGCTGTAAACTGAGGCAAAGATCCATTTCTGGAGCTGCTAGAAATTCCGCTTCAAGCGCTGGAGCTACAAATCACTGCAAGGGAAAGAGAGGCGCTTGGAAAACTCAGCTTAATAAAACTCCTGTGCCAGGCAACTTCTCTGCAAAATCTTACTGGTTAAGCTGTCAACCCAAGTAATGAATGAGATACATCAATGTTGCATGTTGCTGCAATCTTGGCAGGTGGAGCTCATATCCTTCACTGCTACAGAAGGTCCCGTCTCATTGTTGACAGTGGATTTTTAGGAAATCATAGCCAAGAGATTAGGTGAGAGAAGAGCAGTTCTGATTCACTGAGATCAGTCCAAATGTGTTCCCAGAAGGGAAAGGAAAGAGCACCAAGGGCGGTGGGTGGTAAGAAAGCACCTCTGATCTTTTTGATGCCGAGAAGGCTTTTGACTGGTGGAATGGCCTTATTGCGTCAGAGGGTCCAGCTGTTCCCATGGCCTTCAAGTTCGGGGGGGGGGGAGAAAAAAAGAAGGACCCTTGCAGCAGTCACTGTGGGTCCGTCTTGTTTTCTTCCCCCACCCCCACGAAATTGAAGGCTGTGGGAACAGCTGGACCATCCTGTGCTGCAACCATAACCAGAGGGTCCCGCTACTTTAGCACCTGGGGGAGGTCACATTCGTGTCTGGGGCAGCAGGAGAACAGCAGGCAGCTGATGAGAGATGGGGAACTGCCAGAAGAGAGGTGACTCAGTGCAGTGTTTAGGGAGCAAGTGATGGGGCAGGAAAATCAGACCCAGAAGCAGCCAAAAGCAGGGTGGCAGGACTCAGCAGCCATGCCAGCTCCTCCAGAAATGCCAATACCCACCCAGAAGGTGAATGGTGAACCTCATTTCTCATCAGAAAAGAAGCCAAAAATACGGTTAAGTGGCTTTCACTCTAAGCAATGTGGCATGAAAGGAAAGGGGTTGGACAGAGCTCTCCCCTTTCTCATTTATGATTAAGTGAGGCATTAGAACTACTGGCAGATGCAGTTTGCCATGAGGAAAAAATGTGGGTGTAAAAATGGCTGCTGGGGAACCAGTTTAAATTGTAGGCTGATGAAACAGTTGAAAAAGTTGCTGATTATTTAAATATCATCTTTTTCCTTAGTCAGCCTAGAGACTCAGTTAAAAAAGTGATTGATTGAACTAAAAAGTATGGAGCAAATTTCCAGATTTGCAACTTCTGACAAATCTTTAAATAATACAGCAGTGGGAATTTCAGTGGAAAAGTCAATCAAGTCTACAGCAACCGGCATCGTTAGAGAAAAACAGGATAAGACTCTGTTCAGCTATGATGGCTAGAATGGAAATGCAATAAAGAAGCGGGAATGCTTCAACATTTCTGGTGGCAACACCAAGAAGCTCCATGATATTGGAAATTGATACATCCAAAACTGCAACAAATTCTAGTTTTGCTGTAAATACTCACCATCCCATAAAACCTTATTTATTTATTTATCAATCATATTTTTATCACCGTCCATCTCCCCACATGTTATTGACTAACAATAGTTTGTGGATAAACATGGTTTGTTCTCCCAGTGCCAAAAGACGAACCTGCCAAATACTGGAAACGTCCCAGTTCAGCTTCCCCAGAAGACGGGCAGCTGAAATTAGGGGAGGGGGCTTCCATCTCTAGAACCACAACCTAGAGCAGTAGAGTTGGGGGCCCCCGTTGAGTAGGACAGATGACTTTTCTCCCACATTCAAATGATGGCTTTATTTCATATTCTCATTATGTACCTTGTTACTCACTCTTGTTTACTCGGTTGTTTCCCCTATGAAATTTCTGTTGACAAGCAGAGAAAACTCTGTAAATCTCAAGATGGGTATCAGATTTAAATAAAGGGGAAAAAACCGTAGTTAGGGAAAAGGCAAGACAGTGGATATCACAGGAACGGGGTTATGAATCCTAAAACAGCATCAAGTGAATGTAACCCAAGAGGAAGAAGAATTCCTTGGCCAGAGAGGGAGATCTGAGGGTGAGGGATACCTGCCGGGGCTTCCTCCAGCGTAGGTGTGGCTTCTTTCTGTCCCTCTTCAATCCCCGTTGTGATTCCCACGTATCCGCAGCATGTAATGCGTGTGCAACAGAATAGACAGCGTTGTAGATGCTGTAGCTGAAACCGGTCATCTTCTCATCAAAGACGGAGGCCGGTAGGGCGTCCAGGTTCTCCTCCCCTGTGCAAATCCTTCTGCCCTCAGGTGAGGCCAGACCTGCCTTCAAAACCTCACAGTCAAATGCGACTTCCCACCAGCGGGGGAGAAAGACGTCTCCACGTGGCCCGTGTGGATTCAGAGCCCAGAGATAATTCCTGAATCCTGGCACCAGCTTTGTGTGGACTGTGAAGGACAAAGCTCCATGGAGGGACTTCAGTTTCCACCACTCGTAGTGATAGCCAACAGCGGAAAATTCCCACTGCGTAGTCAGGATCCAAACCTTTCCAGAAGGAGTGTGGTTCTCTTCTTCATAAAAGGAGAGGGATGCTATCAGGCTTTGCAGCGTATTTGAGTCCCCCGAGACAATCACAACCTGAGCATCACTGTTCATAATTGTCCAAAGCACATCTATTTGATCACCTTGCAATTCACTGAACATTGAGATTCGGGACAAGATCTGCTTCACAAAATGTATGCAAATGTCATTCTGGGCAAGACTGACTTTCAAAATCTGGATGAAATGTTCGCTGCTCTCCGATTTCTGCACAACAATCCCAATCCAGTTCCATTGGAAATATAGAAGCAGCTGGACAATTGCTGCATTCTGTAGCTGATACTGAGGATCGATCTGGTAGAAGGTGGGGAACCGGCTCTTATCGCTCAAAACCGGGTCAGCGAAGCGGTAACCTAGCTGAAGGGAGGGTAGGGATGGAGGAGAGGGGAAGAACGAAGTGAGGCAAAAGGAACCCGCAATTTCTGTGACTGACCTCCGACCACCCAGCCCTGCACAGCGTCCTATCCTAGAGCCCCCATCGTGGCACCTCCATGATGTGTTCCCTCCCGGTCACAGAATTGGCTCTGGGGCATGTTGGCAGTAAAGGGCAGAACTTACAACATTACGTCTGCATTCCCCCTTTCATCCGGTTATGTGCCCAAGTACCTGAGGAATCTTGAAATTGCCAAAGATGGCTGCCATCTGGTAGGAGATCCTGGAGTTGAGACCCCCAAGGACAGAGAGCAGGTTCTCCCGTGCGTCACACTGATAGTTGGGAAATGCTTTTCCCCGGCTGGAGAGCAGAGACAGGCCGACGTCTGGGGCCATGCTGGCATACTGGTTCTCTTCGTAGATGCGGAAGCCCAGCGTGATGTTGGGGAGGAGCCGTGGATCTTTGTTGACCTCCTGGACGGCAAATGCCAAGGCCAGGATGTGCTGGTAGTTCTTGGGAATAGGTCTTTGTTGCAAGGGTTAGAGGACAAAAATTGGACAGGAGCAGGAGGGAGGATTTTATTTGGTTAAGAAAGCATTACCAAAATTCAAGGAGTTAATCATAAAGCAGATAAAATACAAATTAGTTGGTTTATGTTACTGCTGCCAAAAACAGTGTTCCTGTCAATCAGTTGATCATGTTACTGTTGTCAACTGTGTATGACAAAGCCTCCCCTCCCTTTTCTCAGCAGCACATTTCTGTGAGCTGAAGCCCAAGTTACAGTTTACAGCATGAACCCAGTTCAGGTCAGTATTGATTTTTCAAAGGTGAACCTTTCAATCCGGTTAAGGAAAGGTGGCTGTTATCTTGATAAAGCTATGCACTTTATTACATCCAGTCAGGGAAGTCTTTGCATGCCGACAAGTCCTGCCCTACATTCTCAAGCAAATTTCCCAACCTGGCACCCTTCACCTATCATGCCATCAGAGCCATTTTGAATTAGGAGGCTTTATAAATCCAATAAATTAGATTTCAGTGAATTACAGTGAGCTAAACTGAATGCCTGGCCAGCTTGACTTTTGCTGGCTGGCAGTGATTAAGCTGACACATCTGGATGGCCCCAGTTAGAAAGCGCACTGAGCTGGCCTGGGGATTGTCACAGAAGTTCACTCCCCTTACACAGAAGTACCCAGGACTGATAGGAGATTGGTGGCGAGCCAGACTCAGTGGGACAAAAGAGAGACCTTCTCTACGTGGAATGTAATGAGACCCTGAAGCACGGTCTTACAAGCCAAAGGAATATTGAGATGGGAAGATGAATTTAGCCCAGCTGTAAGAGAGAGGACCCTAGCATTATTGCCCCCCAAATTCAGCCAAAATTGGCTTCTCCGCAGCATGTACCCTGCCTTGAGGAACACGGAGAAAAGGCTGACTTTTTGTGACAAGCTGTTCTTCCCCAGGGAAGAGCCAGAGGACTTGAGGAGGGGATTAGAGGATCACCAAGGAGAATCAATGGCTCCTAATCAGGAAGGGTGTAGATCAACAGAGGCTGGGTGGGGTTTACGTCTGCCCCATCTTCAAGCCTGCCCTTTCCACGTTGCCCTGAGAGAAAAGACAGTCAAGGACACACTTACAGCGAAAGGACGTCCCAGTCCAGGGGAGGCTCACGTAAAGGAAGCTGCAGGACCACAGTAATGGATAGAGGGAGGTTGCCACCAAGAATGAGATCTCCAGGCCTGTAATAGTCTTCTTGCACTTGGAAAGGTCTCCTCCACAAGCAGTTTGGCCTCAGGTCCATCTCGACGGCTACAGGCAAGGTCCAAAGCAAGGCCAACAGCCACATCATTGGCCAGAGAAAGAGACCTTCTTCCTCGAGCAAGCCGACAGAGGGTGTTGCGGGGAACGTGGTGCTCTGGTGACCTCAGAGGGCTCAACTGGGGCTTTAAGTCTTCAGGATAAGCATTCCTCCAAGCTCCAACTCTAAAGGGATCCAGCTCTGTTATTCAGAGTGTGCTAGATAAACATGTTTTGCCTGGTCCCGAACGTCTTTATGGATAGGGAGGGTTGATCTCTGGAAATCCACCCAGGAGAAGTAAGGCTTGCTAGTCTTTTATTAATAATCCCAGCAGACCAAAATGTCCACATTATCCCCATAACTCTGGCGTCCGGGGCCTTTTGGCAAGAGGAAAACTTATTTGGGAAGCCACACTTGTATCTCTCTCTCTGTGAATTGAGCAACTGTGATTGGAGAGTCGTGCAGCTTTAGAGTTGGAAGAGAACTTGGGGGTCACCTAGCCCAGTCCCCTTAATATGGGATATACATGGGACCCACTCTTTTAGCTCTCCGAGGATCTCATTCTGACTGTTGGATGATTTCCTAAGGCTGGGATCCAGAGCTTTTCTCGGATGCACCGTTCTGCCCGACGCAATGCTTCAGTCCCCTCCCTCTGGGATTTGAGCCAGGAGGGGCTACCTTTCCTTGAGTGACAATTCTCATACCCTCTCATCACACTACCAGACCAAATCCGGCACTTGCAGTGGCCCTCATAGATGATGATGATCCCCAATTGTACATTTTATTTATTTATTAAACATATATAAGGCCACCCAACTCACGTGTGGTGATTCCAGGAAGCTTACAAAATTAAAAACCATAAAAACACAATAGACACCCTCCGGCGGCGGCAAACACATTTGTATCAGTCATGTGATTGGCTCCAAAGCAGCCTGGGGTCCCCAGGCCCACTGACAGAACTGTTAATGTTTTCTACTACAGATTAAGGTTACTATGCTAACTCATCATTTTGGCCGGGTGAAGAGGTTGGATTTAATTGTCCCCTTTTTGGATGTTAATTTTTGCACCTGGGGGGAAGAACTTGCCTGGACTTGTTTTAGTTTCTGTTTCCCTTCTGTGTAGGCATGTAGAGAGTTAAGCAGCTCTCACTGAGAGCCTGTAAGAATGCAGAAGTTTTTAAATATGTTTTGCTTTCTGTAAATAAAATTATTTTTATAGAACTGCCTGGTGTGTGACTTTTCTGATCTCTCCTGGGGCAAAGGCTTTCCTAGCAATCTGCCAACAAGAACCAGGTCTTCAGGGCCTTCTGGAAAAGGAGCAAGGAGGGAGCCAACCTTATATCTGGGGGAATGATGCTCCAAAGGGAGGGAGCCACCACAGAGAAGGCCCTTTTCCTTGGCCCCACTAGATGTACCTCCCTAACTGAAGGGACCCACAACATGCCCTGCCTCCCCGCTTTGGTGGGCCGGGTGGATGTAACTGGGAAAAGGTGGTCCTGCAAATAACCTGGCCCAGGCCATGCAGGGCCTTACAGGTGATAACCAGCACCTTGGATTGGACCTGGAAGCAAATCAGCAAACAATGCAGCTCCCACAGAAGAGGTGACACATGCGCAAGTCTAGGCTTGTGCAAAACTATGTGGGCCACTGCATTTTAAACCAACTGAAGCTTCCAGATACTTTTCAAGGGAGCCCCATGTAGAGCGCATTACAATAGTCCAAACAGGAGAGGACTGGGGTGTGGGTGACTGTTGGAAGGGCATGTTGGTCCAGGAATGGGAATAGCTGGCACATAACACACCATTGTACAAAGGCTCTCCAGGCTACAGCTGCCATCTGCTCTTCAAGCAGGAGTCGTGAGTCCAGGAGAACTTGCAGGTTATACACAGGGTCTGTCTGGGGCAGTGCAACCCCATCCAAGACCAAAGATGGTAATTCTCGGGAAACCAAAGAGCCCTGAACCCACTGCCATTCCATCTTGCCAGGGTTCAACTTCAACCTGTTGCTCCCCATCCAGATCGCAACAGCCTCCAGGCACCGGGAGAGGGCGGTCGTGGCATCGCTTAACTCACCATGGCCAGAGATGTACAACTGAGTATCATCAGCATACTGATGATAACTCATGCCATGGTGATGGATGATCTCACCCAGCGTCTTCATGTAGACGTTAAACAGGAGCAGAGAGAGCCCCACCCCCTGTGGCACCCCATAAAGCAGGGGCTGAGGGTGGGACCTCTCGCCCCCACTTGTCACCGACTCGAACAAGCCCCAGAGGAAGAAGGTAGACCAGGACAACACAGTGCCCCCCACCCACATCTCCCAAAGCTGCTCCAGAAGGATACAATGGCTGATGGTATTGAAAGCCGCAGAGAGGTCAAGTAGAGCCAGGATGGTCGTATACCATTCATCCCACTCCCACCAGAGGTCACGAAAAGCATGACCAATGCCATTTCCATCCCATATCCAGGCCTGAATCCTGACTGAATGGGGTCTAGATAATTTATTTTTATTTATTTATTCATCAAATTTTGCCACAGCCCATCTCCCCCCAGAGGAGGGACTCTGGGTGGTTTACAATAAGGTAAAAGATTTAAAATACAATAAAACCATATATAATGCATAAAATATAAATATAAATATAAATGCAAGGTAAAATATGAAATAGAATAAAATCCAGATGGCAATGCAAGCTCTAATTCAGTCTGTGAGTATACGAGGGCCATTTCAGGGCACCAGCCATGCCCAAGAATGACTACTCCCCTTCCCGCCCCAAGCGAGATGGCAGAGCCAGGTCTTCAGCTTTTCACGAAAGGTCAGGAGAGATGGGGCTTGCCTCACCTCCGGCATCCAAGTTGTGGCATCCAACCTGGCCTCTCTCTGAAATGTGCTGCATAGGTTGAAGCGGCTGGGCTTGGGTACACACATTGTGGGGCACTCCGAAGGGGGCACCTCTTGAGAAAAGATGGAGGAGAGGAGAACGATCGCTCCTGTGGGGGTGTGGGGGTGAGGAGCAACAGAGTCCTCCGTGAGGAGGAGAAGATCAAGAAGTGCAGCCACAGGGAGGCCGTCCCTGGGGCTCTGGGACTGGTCAGAGTGGCACAGTTCTGATTGGCCGACTGCCCTCCACCAATCACAACAGCCAGTTTGGGTAGCAACAAGGGAGAGAGAGAGATTTTGGCGGGAAAGATGAGCTTGAGGAGAGGCCAGGCAAGGGAGCTTGAGGTGGAGCTGGAAAAAGAAGAGACACTGTGGGCGGGGCCTAGACTCAACTCAGGCTTCTTGGTTCTGATTGGCAGGCATCCCTCCACCAATCAGAATGGCTGCTCTGGGTAGCCACAAGGGAAAAGGAGAGATTTTGGCGGGAAAGACAAACTTGAGGGCAGGGAAGGCGAAAAGACGGAGCAAGAGGGGGTCCAGGGAGGAGTGTGAGGGGAAGGGATCGTATTCAGGGTTTTCTGGCCAATTACTTTGAGGTGGAGACAAAAACAAAGCCCTGAAGAAGAGGGGAACTGTGGTCAGAGGACATAGTGTTTTGAACAGAGAGACCTGTGGGATGGAGCTTTGCTACTGAAAGTGAGGAGGGAGCAGCTTGAGGAGGGCTTTCTTGGGTCACGCTAATCCACTTGTTTCAGGTTGCTGTTTAAGAGGATGATCCACATTATAATTAAGGGGGGATCCTCCCCAGTGATTTTTTTTCCGGGGAGTAGATCCCCCAGCCTTGCTTGCCTCTTTGTGTCAGGTGGAGGTGTTGCCAATGAAACTCTTGGGCAAGGGAGAAGTTGTGAAGGCCTCCCATAGGTGGAGGCCAAGGAAGTGGATGAGGTGCTCTGTAGTACGAGCTCAGTCGTCTGCAGTCTGGATCCCTGCTCCTCTTGAGCCCTTCAGCCAGCTAAGTGGGGGGTGGGGGTTAGTGGCAGTCAGTGCTTTGATGCTTCTTTGAGAGAGGTGTGACACAGCCTACGGTGGGGGATGAAGATGGTGTGCATGTTCCTGAAGAAGCCCTTGCTGGATCTGGCTGTTGTTGACTGCTCAGAATCCAACCTTCCTTCTTGAGGGAAAGTTGTTGAGAAGGTCATGGTGATCCAGCTGCAGAGGAACCTACAATAGTGTGAAGATTGTGGGTTCAGATATCCCAATAGTAAGAAATCTCTCTGGAACCAATCAGGTCTCAGTAAAGTATTTCTTTATTGTAAGATACAGTTCCATCTCCATCTAAAGTCTCAAGTGAACAAGATGCCCAGTTCCCTCCTTTTACATGCCCCGGTTTCACCTTCGTTGGAAACTGAATATTTACAACTGCTATTGGCTTTACAACATGATTCCCAGCAGCATTCTTCACTGTCCATTTGCTGATAAGAAGTTAGCCACAACACTCTGGCATCAGCTTGCTGGGTCAGTCAGTGATGTCTCCATTTCTCACATAGCAATCAATCCTCCTACTCCCTCCTTTACAGCCCATGACAGAGGAGAAGGACCAGAAGAGGTTTTTTATGGCTTCTGGGCCAAACCTCTGACATGGATTGTCTGGACCCCTGACCCTTATAATTCAAGCCATCATGGGATGGAGGCAAAATTGGTCCTCTGGTTGGTGACCTTTATCAGCACCTAGCTGGGGAATTGGCCCTATGACATTCTTGGTGGCATTCATGATGTCCTTTTGAACTGACAATAAGCTGAGACTTGGTGTCAATAGTTCCACTCCTGAGTGGGTAGTTCATCTGTAATTGGGTGTGTGTGTGTGTGTGTGTGTTGAATATCACTTAACTCTTGCAGGATTTCTCAGGGCTTGGTCCTTTCTCCCACACAATTCAAAATCTACTGCAGGAGGTCATCTGTCTGGGACGAGCCATATGTCAGCCCCACAGGCTGAGCCAGAAATGCCACAGAAAGCCTAAAGTGGGGGCTGGAAGCTGTTAGGGACCAGATGAGCAAACTGAGCTTAAATTAAATCCTTCCAAGATGAAGTTGCTATTTATCAATAAACATCCAAGCAAGTTCTTCATTACCAAAGCAACAACCTGTCATGAGTGCCGTTGAGCTGAAGACATCAGCGCAATGGCACACATGACAATAACGAGGAAACAGGGGAAGGGGCTCAAGATAAGCATCCATCAACTCACAAAGAAGAAAGAAGAAGATACAATGGCTAAGCGGATCGCGAGGCACACCCAAGCTGTTAGCGCTAGCGCAACGGAGATCGCCCAGCTGACAGCAATCACCGGATGAATAAGGAAACCGATGATGGGCGATCCCGGAGCGCCAGCGGGGCCTCGCAACCCCTCACCTACCGGCAAGACAGCATGTTGGACAAAGGGGGGGTGACGTAACCCTGAGTGAGGGGGCGCTGACCGGCGCGGGGTATTTAAACCCCGCACCGGCGCGCTCCTGTCACTCTCAGCTTTTTTCTACAACTGGCACTACGCTATGAATAAACCAGAGCCTGCTTCAACTGAACCAGTGTCTGTGTATTACTCGGCGGTAGGCAGTGCATGACATAAAGCTGAGAGTCACAAACTCAGCCTCGCCGAGCCCCACCGGACGACAACGAGCCGCGGGAGGAGTAGACGGCGAGAAGACCAGGAACGATGAGGCCGGCGCGACGCGGACAAAGGGGGGCGAGCCGCACGGCAAGAAGCAGAGGAGGACCGATCGAGGCCAGAGGCACCGCGGACTCCCGGAGCCATGGACACCCACCCGGCCCAACCCGAGCCTCAGCTCCAACCCCAAGGGGAGATGGCGATGGAGGCAACCCGGCCACGGGAGGGAGCAACATACCTCCCGAGACCAGCGAACCCCGCGCCCCACATCGCACCCCAGCCACGGGCGTGGAGTGACAGCCCAACGGAGGTAAGCACGGGGGAGGACGAAGAAGCAACCCAGCCGACGGCGGAGGAAGCGGGCCAATGGACGGGAGTGCCTGAACCCCACCGGCGACCCACCCCCGCCGACACACCGATGGAACCGGCCCCAGCGGCGGCGCGGATCGCGGACGGGGACGCACAAGCTAGACTCGCGGCCATGGAGACCCAACTGAAGGAACTCTGGACCATGCTTCAATCGTTGATGTCCCCTGCACCGCCCAATGACGTCCCCGCAAAGGTCCACACCCCGAGCGAGGCGCCGCACTCCCACGGGCGAGATGATGGTCAACAAATGGCCCAGGCGGACGACGCCACAGGCCGGGAAGTGAGAGGAGGGGGCTCACAAAACGCCCGGGCCCCAAAGGACTTCCCCATCTTCTTTGATGGGAACCCCGCGAAACTGTCGTTCTTCATTACGAACGCCAGGGAGTTCATGGGGAGGCACGGACACTCCTATGACTCCGAAGCGGACAAGATCGCAGCCGTGGCGATCAAACTACAAGACCTGGCGGCGGACTGGTACGTCCAACTGTACGAGTCCAGCTCCCCCGCCCTCGCCAACTTCCACGCCTTCATCACCGAGATGAAGAGCTACTTTGAGGACCCACTAGCCAAAGTGAGGGTGAAAAGCGCACTCCAAAGACTCAAACAGGGCGCACGCACTGTCCCGGACTACGCCCTCGAGTTCAAAGCCCTCGCAGGGAAGATCAACGACTGGTCCGAGACCACCCTGCTGGAAATGTTCAAAAGGGGGCTCAACCGTGACGTACTCCAATGGGCCCTCTACCGGGACGACCCGGAGACTCTACACGGTTGGATCCACCTCGCGGGGAAAGCAGAACACACGCACCGCACCTTCCTCATGGCAACGACGGAAGACACGACCAACACCTGCCCAAAGGTACCCGCGCCACACGTGGGGACGGCCGGTCCCACATACCCAAGGAAGAAATTTAATCGCGGGCCCTGCGGGAGGTGTGGAAAACTGGGGCACAAGACGGCAGATTGCTTCGCCAACCGACCGCCGGCTAGTGTGCCCAAACCCGCCCCGAAAACTAGCCTCAAACCACCTAACCCACCGCCGCCACCCCCCCACCGCCGAATGACCGGAGCCACAGCGACACCAGACGAAGGCTGGGACGCCTACTGGGGGGGAGAAGACGCCGTAGACCCAGACCAGCTGGCAGGAAACACTCCCCGCCTGCCCTGAAACGCGTTGCGAGGCAGGCGGTGGGACAGCAGCGCGGACCACCTCGACAGAACGGCGAAAGCTCCGTTATAATGGCGGCAATCAAACTCTCTGCCGGCAACGGAGTCACCATGGCCGCGGCACTAGTGGACTCGGGGTGCTCGAAAAACCTGATCCACCCCGACTTAGTTGCCAAACTCGACCTCCGCTGCTCCCCCCTCCCCACGCCGCTGGCATTCCACCAGCTGGACGGCTCAACAGCGGGAGGGAAACCAGCCACGATGCAGACCGAGCCGGTCACCCTGCAAATGGGCACTCACACCGAACGCACATCGTTCGTAGTCACCCACATCGGATGACCCATTGCAGTCTTGGGAATGCCATGGCTCGCAACAAACAACCCACGCATCGACTGGGAGACCCGCACCTTCCTATTCGGCGATGGCGAGTACCGGGCGCCAGTTCCGGCGGGCAGAACCAACCCCACTGTGGGACGAGCAGAGGCGGCTACACAGGACAACGCAGCTACCACAGCAGACCTACCGGAACAATACGCTGACTTCTTCGAGGTCTTCGGAGAGGCAGAAGCTGATCAACTACCCCCCCACCACAAGACGGACTGTCGGATTGACCTGCTGCCCGACGTCCCCTTACCTAGACCGAAGATCTACTCGATGACCCCGAAGGAGATGGCAACCCTCCGGGAGTTCATCGATAAAAACCTAGAGAGGGGATTCATAGAGCCAGCATGCTCACTGGTCGGAGCCCCCGTCTTATTCCGGGAGAAGAAAGACGGCACCCTACGGCTCTGCACCGACTACCGGGGCCTAAACGCGGCTTCCCTGTCCAATAAATACCCCTTACCCCTGGTAAAAGATATGCTCGCCCACCTGTCCACGGGCAAGGTCTTCTCCAAGCTGGACCTTCGCGAGGCGTACTACCGCATCCGAATCAGGGAGGGGGACGAATGGAAAACTGCGTTCAACTGCCCCCTAGGTGCCTTCCAGTACAAAGTGCTGCCGTTCGGACTCGCGGGGGCCCCGGGGGTGTTTATGCAGCTCATCAATGAGGTCCTGCATGAACACCTGTTCAAAGGGGTCCTCGTCTACATAGACGACGTCCTTATCTACACCAAAACGCACGAGGAACATGTGACCCTAGTCAGACAAGTCCTCGATAAGCTAAGAAGGGCGAAACTCTATGCCAAACCCGCAAAGTGCGAATTCCATAAAGCGCACCTAGACTACCTGGGGTACCGAATCTCTGGAGACGGCATAGAAATGGACCCCGCAAAAGTCGAGGCGGTGGTGAACTGGGAACGCCCCCGCAACAGACGCCAACTCCAGAGCTTCCTCGGCTTCGCGAATTTTTACAGGTCATTCGCCCGGGGGTTCGCGGAGATAGCCCTCCCCCTAATGGACCTCCTCAAAACCAAAGGGGTGGGGGACACCCGACGCGCCAAGAACCCGGGCACAGTATTGAATTGGACTCCCGTGTGCCAGACCGCATTCAATAAGTTGAAAGCGCTGTTCACCACAGAGCCAATCCTCGTGCACCCGGACCCAGAACGGCCGTTCGTGGTCCAAGCCGACGCCTCAGACTTCTCCCTGGGGGCCATCCTACTCCAAAAGGACCCCACAGGACTCCTGAAACCATGCGCCTACTTGTCGAGGAAATTCTCCGAGACAGAAAGGCGATGGCACGTCTGGGAGAAGGAAGCCTTCGCGGTAAAATCGGCGCTGGAAACATGGAGACACCTACTCGAAGGAGCCGCCCAACCATTCGAGGTCTGGACCGACCACCGGAACCTCGAGGCCCTCCGAACGCCCAGACGCCTCAGCCCAAAACAGGTCCGATGGGCCCAATTCTTCAGCCGCTTCAACTTCCAGCTGAAGTTCATGCCGGGTAAAAAGAACTTCCTGGCTGACGCCCTTTCCCGACTGCCCCAAGATGAAGAGCCCACCCCAGACACGATTGGGACGGTCCTATCCGCTTCCCAACTGGGGATGGCTGTGACCACCCGGAGCGGCGCTAGGAGGCAGCACGACTCTACGGCGCAACCGACGGCGGGACAACCAGTGACCAGACGACGGCAACCGCAACTACCAGGGGGGATACGCACGGACCTCACCGCCGCCCTCAAAACCGACCCCTGGTTCCTGGCAAACCCCGACAAGGTAACGATGGCACAGGACCTGGCATGGGGGGAAGGCAGAATCTATGTCCCGGACTCGCAACGCCAAGCGATCTTGCATAGATCCCACGACACCAAGCAAGCGGGACACTTTGGGTTCCTTAAGACCCTGCACCTAACAAGGCGTCAATTCTGGTGGCCCGCGCTAAGACGGGACGTGAAAGCCTACGTAGCGTCCTGCCCAACGTGCGCCAGAGCCAAACGGGCACCAGGCAAGCCCTCGGGACTTTTACAACAGGTGGCGGAACCCTCCCGCCCATGGGAGGAAATCTCCATGGATTTTATAGTAGACCTCCCACCCAGCCAGAAGAAAACGGCCATTTGGGTGGTGAAAGACTACTTTTCGAAACAGGCCCACTTCATCCCCTGCACATCGGTCCCGTCCGCACAACAACTAGCCAAACTCTTCCTCATCCACGTGTACAGGTTACACGGATGTCCCGCACATGTGGTGACCGACAGGGGCACACAATTCACTTCTAAATTCTGGCGGGCCTTCCTAAAGCTGACGGGGACCCAACAGGCCCTATCCACTGCCTGGCACCCCCAGACGGACGGAGCCACAGAGGTCCTCAATGCCACCCTAGAACAATTCATACGCTCATACACCAACTACCATCAAGACGACTGGGCCGAACTGCTCCCGTTCGCCGAAGTCGCATACAACAACGCCGTCCACACGAGCACGGGGAAAACTCCGTTCGAGGTAGTCTCGGGGCGTGACTTGGTCCCCATACCGGAGCTACCACAACCCCCGGGACCCCAGGTGGACGCTAGTGACTGGGGACGGAAGATTGCGGAATCGTGGCCAATAATCACGGCAGCGCTGAAGGAAGCACAGGCGGCCTACAAAGAGCAGGCCGACAAGCACCGGCGCCAACAACCGACGTTCCAGGCTGGGGATATGGTCTACCTATCCACCAAATTCCTAAAGTCGCCCCAACCCTCGAAAAAACTGGGGCCTAAGTACATCGGGCCGTTCCGAGTCACACAGATAGTGAACCCGGTGGCAATACGCTTGGACCTGCCACACAACCTATGGAGACTCCACCCGGTATTCCACACCAGCCTCCTGAAACCTGCAACTACCTCTCGATGGCACCCAAGCACGCCACTGCCCTCACCGGTGATGATCGACGGCCAACATCACTTCGAAGTAAGGGACATACTCGACTCCCGCAGGCAACGGGGAACTTTACACTATTTGGTCAGGTGGAAACACTTCCCCCACCCAGAATGGGTGGTGGCGCACAACGTTAACGCGCCTGACCTGACCCGGGCTTTTCACCGGGTGTACCCCGACAAGCCTAAGGCGAGACAAGCAAACCGGCACCTGCATACCCCCTCCCCCGCGGGCCCCCCCGCCTACCGTGCCCCAAGGGAAAGGGCCCCCCCAAGCCCGTGACTTGGGTGGACCTCCCCCCCCCCGGGACTCACCCCCCCCTGCCCCGGGCCCACGAGGGAGTGACAAGTGGTCGCCAGCACCCTCCCCCCGCCCCGGGCCCACGGGGGAGTGGCAATCAAGTCAACAGTGCATACCTGGGGGCAACGCCCAGGAGCACACATAACAAAGGCGACGCACTTAGAATAAAAAATAAGGGCCCTACCTGGAGCTGATAAGCACCCGACCAGCCACGCCTCTCTCCTCGCCGAACTGAGCCAAACAAGCAGGGTGTGGCCAGAGCATGCGCACGCCCAGGGTGTGACCGGGGCATGCGCACTGGGAACACACCCTAGATGGACACGTGGTAGAGGGCGGAACAAAGGGAGGGGCGAAAACACTCCGGCGGGAAATTCAAAAAAAAAACAAAAAACCATTTTGACAGCTCTCCTGGTAAAAAACCGGAAAGCCGGGGGGGGGGCACTATTCGGACAGGGGGCAGTATGTCATGAGTGCCGTTGAGCTGAAGACATCAGTGCAATGGCACACATGACAATAACGAGGAAACAGGGGAAGGGGCTCAAGATAAGCAGCCATCAACTCACAAAGAAGAAAGAAGAAGATACAATGGCTAAGCGGATCGCGAGGCACACCCAAGCTGTTAGCGCTAGCGCAACGGAGATCGCCCAGCTGACAGCAATCACTGGATGAATAAGGAAACCGATGATGGGCGATCCCGGAGCGCCAGCGGGGCCTCGCAACCCCTCACCTACCGGCAAGACAGCATGTTGGACAAAGGGGGGGTGATGTAACCCTGAGTGAGGGGGCGCTGACCGGCGCGGGGTATTTAAACCCCGCACCGGCGCGCTCCTGTCACTCTCAGCTTTTTTCTACAACTGGCACTACGCTATGAATAAACCAGAGCCTGCTTCAACTGAACCAGTGTCTGTGTATTACTCGGCGGTAGGCAGTGCATGACACAACCCAACCTCCCACAAGAGAAGCTGTATAAGAACATTATTCAGACAAGCATTAATGCACTGCAGCAACTCAGAACACCAGAAAAAGGAAACAGACCACCTAAACAGCATCTTCCAGCAAAATGGATATCCCCCAACTTTATCAAAAAGTGCCTCACCACCCAACCCACTACAACCCAACCAATGGAAACTATGAAAAGGATAACACTGCCATACATCAGAAACATCTCAGAAACCACCAAAGACTGTTACAACCACATGGCATCACCATAGCACATAAACCAGCTAAAACTCTGCAAAATACATTAAGCAACCCAAAAGACCCAGCAGCCCAAGAAGAAAAAACAGGAGTTATCTACCACATACGGTGCAAAGACTATAACAGCCACTATGTAGGACAGACGGGCAGAAGACTAGCAGAGCGCATCCACGAACACCAACTAGCAGTCAGAAGACATGATGAGAACTCCCTAATCTCACAGCACATGGACAGACTCAACCACACTTTCAACTGGGAAACGGTGAGCATCCTAAACCAAGCCAAATCCAAAAATGCCAGAGAATTCCTGGAAGCCTGGCACTCAGACCAAGCAGCCATCAACAGACACATAGAGGTAAACAACATTTACATACCATTCAAAAGGGACAATAGAAAAGCCAAAAGACCAGTACACTCCCTCGCCAGCAATCAACACCCAGATATGCAAAGATAAACACCAAGATTGACACTAGATGAACCATCAAACAGCACAAGACACCCTAATCAAGGAACTATTCTCAGGCAATCAACCAAGCAGCAAACAGCCCAATCAAAGAACTCCCAAGGAGAGAACAACACCCCCACCAACACAAGCAGGGCAAGCCACGGTGTATAAACTGAGAGCAAGGCCCACTCCCTCCTCGCACTGAAGACGTTGCCTAGTCTGGCAATGAAACGTCTGCAAGAAAACAACAAGGCTCAGAGAGCACCAAGGACTCCGCAGTTCATCCCTGAGCTGCAAATATTCTCTTAGATTGGTAACATCTGAAGGGAGTCATGCTTTCCCTGAAGGACTTGGTTTGTGACTTGGGTATTCTCTGGAACTTTCAGTTCCTGCTTAAATGACAGGTGGCAACCATAGACATGGTGTTCCAGTTTGGGATACCAATTTGGCTGGTGTTCCAGTTACAACCCTACATAGACCAGGATGACGTGGAAACTCACACATTGATCACCAGGCAGGTGGACAAATGCAATGCTTTCTCTGCCTTTGAAAATGACCCGCAAACTACAACTGATTCAGAAACAAGCTGGGGAGGCAACCCCATCTGTGCAAGATAACAACTCAAAGTGTGGATTATCACCTATGGCAGAGAATTGCAGAGTTCAGAGTTGGTGAAGGAATGCAGGAAGGGTTGTGGGAAGCATTAGCAGAACCATTAAGAGATAATAAAGGAGAAAGTAAACAACAGCTCATTCTTGAGAAAGGAGGGCATGTGAGAAAGAGGCTCAAGATAACCTCACCTTGATTCTATTTGGAACACGAGGGGACAGATGAAAACTCTGGCAGGCTTTCAAGACTATTATTATACCCTACAACAGTGTTTCTCAAGCTCAGCAACTTTAAGATGTGTGGACTTCAACTCCCAGAATTCCCCAGGCACATCTTAAAGTTGCTGAGCTTGAGAAACACTGCCCTACAACAGAGTTCCAATTCTTGTGGTATCTGTTTCCCCACCTGGCCTACCCTAAAATTACATTACATTACATTTTAACCATTCAGTCATGTCTGGCTCTTGGCAACTTTATGGACGAGAGCTCTCCAAGCAGCCCTATCAAGCACGGCTTCTTTTACTTGCTGGATGTTCATCCTGGTACCTGTTTTGATGGTGTCAAGCCAGCGTATTCTCGGCCTGCCCCTTCTTCTTGTTCCGCTAATGATTCCCAGCATCACCGACTTCTCTAGTGAGTTTGCACGTATGACACGGCCAAAGTCAGCCAGCCGCAGTCTTACAATTTTGGCTTCTAATGATGCATCTGGTTTTATACGGTCTAGCACCTCTCTGTTGGTTACTCTGACTGTCCATGGTAAACATAACGATCTACGCCAGCACAATTCAAATGTGTCAATTCTTCTTCAGTTGTCCATTCTTATTGTCCAACTCTCACACCCATACATCACTATGGGAAAGACCATTGCTCTGACGAGTCTGCCTGTTGTATTCTGGGTGGTATCTTTGCTCTTCCAGATCTTATTCATGCTGACCATGGCAATGTGGCCTAAAGTTATCCTGCATTTGATTTCAGGTGTGGATCTGTCATCGTGGACAATTTTCGATCAAAGAAAGATGAAATCCTGGACTGATTCAATTTCCTCGTTAATTTTAAACGTCACTTGTCCACCTGCTGCTGTTGTCATTATCTTTGTTTTCCTGATGTTGAGGTTCAGTCCCAGTTTTTCACTTTCTTCCTTGATTTTCAGAATCATTTTTTCCAGGTCTTCCTTATTTTCAGCCAGTAATGCTGTGTCATCTGCATACCTCAAATTGTTTATGGTTCTTCCACCAGTCTTCACTCCAATATCAAGCAACTCTAGGTCTAATTTCTGCATGATCACTTCAGCATAGAGGTTGAAAAGGAGTGGGGATAAAGTGCATCCCTGTCTAACACCCGTGCTGATCCTGAACCAATCTGTGTCACCGTAGAGTGTTCTCACTGTTACTTCCTGGTCAGTGTACAGTGATCTGACAAGTCTGGTCAGGTGGGGAGGGACACCAAGATCATGCAGAGCCGCCCATAGCTTGTTGTGTTCTACACAGTCAAAAGCTTTGCTGTAATCGATAAAACGCATATATAGATCCTTTTGGTATTCAGGGGCCTTTTCCATAATCCATCTGAAGTTGGCAATGTGATCTTGAGTGCCACGCCCCTTTCTAAAGCCAGCTTGAACATCAGGTGGCTCCTGATTGGTGACACTCTGTAGCCACTGTTGTATAATCTTTAGTAGAATCTTGCTTGCATGAGAAATCAATGCCAATTGTGCAATAATTGGAGCAATCTCTGGCACCACTTTCCTTTGCTAATGGGATAAAAACTGATCTTTTCCAGTCCCGAGGCCATTTGCAAGTAGACCATATCTCTTGACACAAGGCAGTGATGATCTTGGCTGGCACCGGTCTTAGTAGTTCTGCAGGTATTTTATCAAAACCTGGGGCTTTCTTGTTTGGCAATTTTGCCATCGCCCATTCTACTTCTTCCAAAATGTCTGGTTCTTTGTCCATTGGGCCATCATCATTATCATCTTGGTGGTAAGTCGAGCTGGCATATAGCTCTTCTGGGTATTCTTTCCACCTGTGCTTGATCTTCTGCTGGTCAGCTAGTACATTTCTGTTGCCATCCTTGACTGTTCCTTTTCGTGCAGAGAAGCTAGATCGCATCATTTTCACTTCAGCAAACATGGCTCTGGTGTACCCCTTTAAGTTAGCTTCTTCTAGATGTTGACACTGCTCCTCAAGTTGCCTATTTTTGTCCTTCCTAGCTTCATGTTGAAAAGCTGCATTCAGCTTTTTGACTTCATCCTTGTTGCCTTTGGCTTTGGCCACCCTTTTCTGATCAGCTATTTTGATGGTGTTGTCAGATGACAAGTGGCTTGTAGGCTACCATCCAGCCTGGAGGGTCCACTGTTGGTATCCATATCTGCATCATGTTGAGCTCCTGCCACGTTCTTGCCATGTTCACTGTGTTCTGGTGAAATTTGCTGTGGGGTAGTTCACCATTGCTTTCCCTGCCCCTCCCCATTTATCTGGGCTTGGGACCGGCATACAGCTATGCAAATCAGCTATATGGCTGGGTTTACCTTAAAATGCTGATGCCTATAAAGTTCTACACAGCGCAGCAACCCCAGGACACATCAGGGATCACCTGGCCCAAATCAAATCTGCCTGTCCGGCTGGTCATCTAGAAGACCTCTGATGGGGGCCCCTCCCCACCAGAAGTACATGGAGTTTGGGTGCCAAAAAAGGCCTTCTTTGTGGTGGTCCCCATGTTTTGGAATGTGCTTCTTGAGTTTTGCAGGTACTTTTCCACCATGCCCAAACTGATTACGTGCATTCATGTTAGATATACAAGGGGATTATTAGCTTTTGTTGCTGTTCACGTTTAGTTTCGCTTTGTATATTTAATTTATTTACCAATCAAAGTTTATTTAGTTTCACTTTATAAATATGAGTGGATGGATGGGGGGGTGGATGAATTAATGAGCTTGGCCCTCAAAGGGAAAACAATCCAACCCATAATTTTGAAAATCTCAAAGCCAAGCCAGGCCTAAATCAAACACCACCACACATAATCCTGCCCTGGAAGGGTTTATGGCTGGCAAAATATCTGATCCGGAGCATGCGGTTGTGGGAGCACCGGCCACCTTCAGTCCGTTGCTCAATATTCTTAAGCAACCAAAGCTGAAAGCTCACTGATCCACACCAGACACTGAGATCAAGCCCCAAACCTGGCTTTAAATGGGGACGGGTAGATGTCTGATGCTCAGGCCAAAAACTCCAAGTAAAAACAATCTGCTGAAGCTGTGGTTTTGGTCTGGGCTTTTCAAGCAAATTCCATTTCAGTTAGCAGGGAGGCGTTTTTGGCCGAACAAATTCAGACCTCCAGAGCATGTCAGCTAAGTCACATCACAGAAAAAGAAGAAGCCAAACAGAGGACACAGGAAGGAAGGCGAGAGAAGCTCTCGCAGGGGGGTGGAAGGATGAATGGCGGGATTGTTGTCCCCAGCAAGAAAGGGCTTTTGACAAATGCAGGGATGTGATCGGGGTCTCTTCTTCCATTCCCCAAATGGAGCAACTGCTTTCTTCTGGCAGGGCTTCCTGGCTCCGAGAGAGAAAGGCGGTTTTATTGTGGCGAAGCGTCTGTTCTTTCCTCCTCGGCCCGAAAGGCCAAAGGGATGCTGTGACTGGGATGAGCAGAGCCTCCTGTTTGCCCCCCACCCACCCACCACACTCCCCAGCAATTGGGCAATGCAAGGGGAAGGGTGCTGGGCACGGGCACAGCCGGGCTCCTTCAGGTCAGCAAGAGGAAAGGTGGAAGTCTGAAAGGTGGCGCCTCAACTCCTGGGTACTGCAAGGATGTGGCCACATCAGGAGGGGGTGGCTGCTGCCTCCCCAAGATTTTTTCTTTTTTACTTCCCAGTCTAGCCTACAGTCCCAAGATTTCCTAGCGGTCCTCCATCCAAGGATGACCCGGGTCTGGCCCTACTTCGGTTTTTTATCCCAGCCAAGGGTGGGAATGAATAAAAGCCGTACTTTGGTTCCGCCTGGTTTTGCCCCCTTTGAAGGAGACGTGGATGGTGCTCTCAAGGAGGCATGAAGTGATAGTGGCAGGTATTGCTGTAATTCTGGCAGTTTGGCCAGAAATGCCTGATGTGTCTTGTTGACAATTTCCTTGTGGGCATGGAGGAAGGCAGAAGACAATCATCTTTCTGTAATGACGTGATACCAAGCAGCTTAGAAGACTGGGTTAGGGTAAGGGGCTTGCACATAAGTTGTTTGCATGACTCCTGGATTGATTCTGCACCCCTGTGTCCTCACATTGTTGTCTGAACTGATTTATTCCAAAGCTGGTTTTCCATGGCAACTTCTGGAGCTCTACAGAGCTGGTGGGAAGGGTGAGGCCATTTCCCCATTGAATAGAACTCCTGTCTCACTCTGTCCAAGATTCTGAGCTTCAGCCACTCTGCTGAGGAGCCTGTAAGTAGAATGCTGGCTTGGCAGCTTTGCATCTTCCACTCAATAGATTTTTTAATGGTATGGCATAGCGGTTGGGTGTTTGTGCTGCTTTTTTTTTTCTTGCTGGGAAATCCCTGTGAGGTCCAGCAGCCAGATGTGTAGACTCTTTAGCTGTGACAAGTCACGTTGCCCGGCGTGCACCATGAGGAGGGTAGTCTACATTGCACCGAGTTGGGCTGAGAGAAAGTGACTGGCCCAGGGTCACCCAGCCGGCTTTCATGCCCGAGGCGGGACTGGAACTCACAGACTCCTGGTTTCTAGCCCAGCACCTTAGCCACTAGACCAAGCTGGCTCTCGCTCAATAGATCAATAGGACAAACACCCAGGTGTTTCCAATAGAAGAGAATCTCTGTAGCTCAGGGTGGAGCTGTGGAGTCCTGGGTGCTCTCTGACTTGGCTTGTTTGCTTGCAGACGTTTCGTTGCCCAACTAGGGAACATCGTCAGTGCGAGTGATGGCGATGCTGCACGATACTGAGGAGGTCACCCAGGACAGCTGCAAGCAAACAGCCCAGCTCAGAGGACACCAAGACCGCCAGCTGCGGGTTTCGTGGGTGTCTTTCCCTTTTGTGCAGGGAGGAGAAGGTGGGACTTTGGTTTCTGCAGGCTCTCTCACCTCTATCCCACTCTAAAGGAAAGAAGAGAAAATGATTTCAACTAAACAAAGGCTTTGATGAAATCAAAATAAATTAAGCCCACACTGTTCCTCTCTTCCACTAAGAAAACTACCTAGGAAAAAGAGAGAAAGAGAAGGGTAATCCGCAAGACAACCCAGACCGGTGTTTCTCAACCTTGGCAGCTTTCAGGTGTGTGGACTTCAGCTCCCAGATGGCTGGCTGGGGAATTCTGGAAGTGGAAGCCCATCCATCCTCAAGCGGCCAAGGTCGAAAAACACTGTCCTGCGCGGTGGAGACCCCGGTTCAGCCTCCAAAAGGTCTCCGGGCAGGAGCTGGGCGGGTCCCGAGACCCGCCAACCGCAGAGCCCCGGAGGAGCCCGGGTCCCGCGCTGCGAAGCTGTTCCCGGGGCTCCGCGCTCGGCTTCGCGGGGCGGTTCGGAGATGAGCGGAAAAGAAACGCGGCTCCGCCCCGCGCGCCCGCCAGATGTTTTGCCGGCAGCGGCCCAGCTGCTCCGGCGTCGGGCGAAGAGCAGCAGGTGGCCGCCCGGGCGGGCCTCGATCCGCGGGACCGGCGGGCAGTTGAGCCGAGCTGCCCCGCGGCCGGATTCGGGGATCGCCGCGGGCCGCTCGCGGGGCTTGCGTGCAAAGCGGCCGCGGATCGCGAGGGGAGCGCCGGGAGGCAGCCCAGCCCAGCCCAGCCCAGCCCACGCCTGCCTGCCTGCCTGCCTGGGAGTAAGCCCTGGATTCGGCCGGGGGTGCCCGAGGATCAAGCCGCAGGTCTGTGACGATCCAGGTAGCTGGTTCTTGCGGGCAGCCCGCTTAAGTCCCTGGGCCCCGCTTGGGTGTAAACGCGCACCGAGACTCGCCTCGGTTTCGGCGCAACTTTCGTGGGAAGCAGAGCGACTGCAGAGGAGCTTACTCCTGAGTAATGCAGCAAGCAGTGAATATTAGGCTATTGAGCTGAAGGGTTTGATTTACTCGGGAGTAAGTCTTCGTGAAGGCTTTCTTTCCGGGGGAAGGAGCTATGAGTTCTCCCTGGGGGACTTCAGGGACTTCCCCCACTTCTCAGCTTCACCTACCTCACAGGGTTGTTGTTCGAGGAAAACTAGATGGGGGAGAGACAGACAGACAGACAGAGACATTGAGTGTGCTGGGAGGGAAGGCACGCTGCCTGCAGACTTTCAGATCCGTTCATGGGAATCTCGAGGTCAAAAGCGGTGCCTGGTTGGGCAGCTGAGCAGAAAAGGCCCGAAAAGGGAGATTTGGGGTGCCCCGTGATCCCAATGACAGCCAAAGGTGAAGGGCTGTGCCACTTGACCGACACCCAGTGGCACTCTAGCTGTCGGCAGCCCTGATCCGATCCGATAACCCAGACTGACCTGCAGCTATTTCCCACGCTGTTCCCTACCTTACCCTTACTGGCCACGTATTTTGGTTGGATGGTTCAGCTTCTTGTTGATTCAGGGACCAGAAATCAATGTGGCATCGCTAGAGGGGTGGGGAGAGGGCCCAGGCCAGTCCCTAGCAAACTCAGGTTGGGGGTCACCCTCCCCAGGCCAGGCCCTCTTTATGAAAGAATCGCCTCTTCTGGGCCAGACTCCGAAGGCTCCTCGGGTATGGCCCTTTGCATGGAACAGTGGTCTGATGCTGCTTCTGAGGTGCCACAAGGGGGCAAAGGCAGCAGACTCTCCCTTGTTGGTCTCTGGCCTGCTGCAGTCAGAGATAGGCTGCACCAGAACCTGGAGGTTTCACTGTGCCTCCCAACTCTGTCCTCCCCAGTGTTGGAGCCAATGGTTGTCACTGCATATTGTGGAAGGGAGTTTCAGACATGAAGGGGGGGGGTGTGCATGAAGAGCTATCAGGAAATTGGAGTGACACGGAAGCAAAATGCTCCAGTGACTGTTCCACGTGGTTTTCCCTTAGATTCTCTGTCTGCAACCTGGTACTTGGTCTCTCTGCCATCTTGTCCAACATTCCTGCAAAATAAGTTGTCAGAAAACTGAGGGAGAGCAAAAGAAAGAATGTTATTATGGGGGAGGGTGGGAAAAGCCACCCCCCACACGCGTTAAGGACACACGATGGAAATCATTTGGTTGTGCCTCCATCACCCTTTCGGCCAATCCATGCCATCCTCCCAGCCCTATTTGTACCCCCAAAAACCACACTCACTTTCTAGGGTGGGACTGGGACTGGAGCAACCCCTCCCTAGCACCTTGGGGAGAGTCTGGATGGAGCAAACCGAAACACGAATCTTCAAGGCTGAAGAGGCTTTGAAATAAAAGGAGTTAGTAAGAACCTGCCGTGCACATCTCAGAAAGAGATACGGGCAGGCTAATCCGGGTTTCTCCTGGTTTTATTTTTTTCATTTTAGTCTGTGGGGACAGAAACGAGCCCCGCTTTTATCTCCCCTGCCCCCCCCCCCACCAGCCCTTTGGAGCGGGTGAGTCTGAGACCGGAACCCTTTGGTGTCCTGTCATTTGCACCCCTGCTGTTTGTGGGATGCATTTCTGAAGGGGCTTTGCCCTGCTTGGCTGAGGATCATGGGAATAAGAGTCAAACCCCTCCGGACATCACCACCTTGAGGAGAGGTGCCCAGGTGTTACATGCATCTCGACACAACCTCCTTATCATAGCTGTCATTCCTGGGAGTTTGAGCTGGGCCCCTGCTGGGATTTGCAGGGATTTGGGGAGGCTCTTCCTGCCCCTCCCCCCCAGGGTAGCCCTGGGAGAAAAGTAAAGTCAACCAGTTCTGGAAACGGGCACATAAGTTATCCTCCCTTGCAATCCCCACTCTGATTGTACGTTCAGCGCAGAAGGAATGTGTGGCCTTGAGCAGCCAAGCCAAACTACTGATTGAGTGGGAATCTCCGGGTGTTTGTGTGTTGCTGTTGTTTTAAAGGCAGGTCCTGTTTTCCCTTTCTTTCCCAGGGCACCAGACGGTTAACTGCCTTGGCAGAGTTTTGGTCTCCCTGCTAGGAAAGGAAGTGGAGATTTCCCTTCTCCCCTGGATGAGCCCCAGAAGCTGATATAAATCAGTGCCTCTAACTTTGGGAAAGGCGTGAGGGCAGTGAGCAGAACAAGTTGCCCCAAACAACATCTGTCTTTGTCTGGCTGTCAGCTTTATGGGCCTCAGTTTCTCACGCTCTTTGTGACACACCCAGATTAGCACCAAAATGTGCGGGCCCCAGATCGTCAGCTTTCAGGAGGCAGAAAAGGAACGATTGGAACTTGTGAATCAAATGCTAGTTTTGTAAGATTGGAAGCTCTGCCTTAGTTGCAGGAGCCAGCAGTGAGCCCTCTGCAGTGGGTCCCCTTTGTATCGTCTAATGGGCAAAATGTTTCAGAGTGGCAGAATTTGGGACTGAAAAGTACCGCAAGGTCATCCATCCCACCCCAGGGTCCATGCAGGGTCTCACAAAGTTGCATCTCTGATTGAAGGTGTCCAGCCAATGCTTGAGCTCCCCAAGGACAAGAAAGACCCCTCCAGCAGCCAGGATACATCGCGGAACAGTTTGCACACTTGAGCTGGTGTGGCTGACGTAGGTTGGCTCATTTGTGGCTCAGCATCTTGCAGGAATCCAGCCGTTTCAGTATGTAGTGGGAATCGGGCCCATTGCCTGGTCTGTTGGTTTGGCATTGCATGCAGTGGCTGGATTTAGCTCTTCGCTGACCCCCCTTCCACATGAGGCTTTCTCGTTCTGCAGGAGCAGAAGGGAATACAGAACTCTCTCTCTGAGTCCCTGTTCAGGGCCAAAAGGGAGCCCGGGAGTGGATCAGAGCTTGTGAGTGGTTGAGGGCTTGGGTTGCCCCCTTCCCAATCATCCAGATGCCCATGGGATGCAGGGCAGTGGGGCTTCCCCTGGGCACCTCCCTGTGCAAGTGGACCTGTGGGGCTGTCCTGAGGATACCGTAAGGAATCTGCCCTGGATGGAGGTTGAAGCAGCTGTCGGTTGGCCAGGTTCACAGCAAGGTCAAAAGACTGAACCGCTGGATCTCTGTTACCCTTTTCCAACGTGGGGCCCTCCGTTTCCATCACCCTCTTTTTCTGGGAACTTTGAAGGGCAGCTCTCAGCCTGACCTTTGCACAGGGAACAGCCGATTGGGACATGTCCCACTTCAGGCGTAAAATGAACCTCTGTCTTTGGGAAGAGGGCCTGCCCCTTGGCTCTGGAACGCAGGCATCAGGAAAACGATCCCAGCCCTGAATGTTTTGGCTGTGCCACAGGAATTCCTCGCCAGTGCCTGGCAACCAGCTTCAGGGCTTGTAAGAGACTGTTTGCCCCCTTGTGCTTGAGGCCCATGTCGCCAGGCAGAAGGTTCTGGCAGAGGACAGAGAGTGCCTGGAAGGGCATGGAAGTTCAAGCTGTGGGTCAATCGAGATAGTAAAACTGTGGGTGTGCCATCCGCAGTCCCACAGCTTTAGAACCGTCGCTTTCCGGCCCCCTTGCTCTCTGCTGCGGCATCTGAAGGCAGAGCAACAGTTGGGTAAGTGAGCCAGTGACCAAGGGGCAGGGTTCTCTGCAGGATATGGTCAAAAAAGTCAAGATGGTGGCCATAACGGTGCAATCAAAGCTCTGCCTGTTTCTTACATGCAAGTGAAGCTTCAATCACACTGCCATAGCCACCATCTTGACTTTTTTGACCATATCCCACAGACACCGCTTCCAAGGGGGAAGCATTGCTCTCTGTTCCTTCCGTAAAAAGGGAATCTAAATCTCCCCAGATTCTGTCTGGTTTACATGCTCCTACTCTGCTTCTGGACATCACACAGTACTGGTGGCCGGACCACACTTTTATTGGTTCGGTCATGTGCTCCAGGCTGAAAAGAGCCGGTCCCCCCCCCTTTTGCTGGTCCCCCCCCACCACCAGCTTCTCCCTTTGCTGACCCTGCACTGCTGCTCCGCCTTGCCCCCCTGTCCTCCCCTCCTGCAGCTGGCAGGGAATCGGGACGGACTCTTGGCCAGAGTGATTCCTGGGGAGGTTCGGTGTGCCAGTCATGCCAGTGTAAACAGAAGGAAGGAAGGCGTGTGTGGAACATGATGCACTTCAGGCACCTTAAAGGTTATGCGACCGTGAGAATCCCCGTGTCCAATTACCATGTCTGCACCTTGCACTCCCCTTCTTTCCCTGCTGCACAACTGGCTGGGGAGAAGCCAGGAGCATCTGTTGTTTGTGTGTGTGTGTGTGTGTTAGGCTGACCTTCGACAATCACAAGTCACAGGGCTGCACCTTTCGAAAGGGGCCGTTTTCTGTGTGCACACGTGTGTTTCCGCTGGCTCAGGGACGCGGCTCCTTCCATTTCATCCGCTGCCTGCTGCTCTCCAGGAAACCGTCCGTCTGTCCTTGGCCTGCGGTGGGGCAAGACAATGGAGGCCGCCCCCAGGGGATGCAGCAGGCGCTCTGTCCTTTTCCTTCCCTTCGGGAAGCTGGGGGCCGAGTCCAGCCAGAAGGCCTCCCACCCCTGACCCTCTTCCTCCAACAGGATGGGCGGATTGTCTCAGAGGGGCTGGCCAGATCCCCTAGATTCCAGCTGGAGATCCCCTTTCGGTTGCAGGCAAGCCCCGGGGGGCGCAGAGGCCAGGGCCCGCACGCACATGCTTGTGGCTCTGTGGTGGCAAGTGGAGGGTTGGGCCAAGGGGGCATTCCTGCCATCCCACATCTGGAAATGGATCTGACTTTGGGGGGGAGGGGATGCATACTAGCAAGAGGCAGACAGCATCACCTGCCCTTTGCTGGTAAATTGTCTGAAGTTTTAGATTTTTTTTTTAGTTATTCCGCTGGAAGCACCTGGTCACTTGACCATTGTGGGACCCTCCAGGAAAGTAATTTTTTAAAAAGCCCATCACTCAGAGGAACATTTGGACCTGCATCTGCAAGATGTCTCAGGCAGTCTCTTGTGAAAAAAACTCTTTTTTAAGCCGTTAATAAAAACTGAGGTGGCCCTGCCTTTCACCAGAGCTGTGTTTGCAAAGGGTTAGCAAGTTTCAGCTGTCAAAATAACAATAACAACAACAACAAACAAGCTTTCTCTGTCAAGCTCACTTCTCTTGTAAAAAGTCAGGAGAATCTGGTAGCACTTTTCCAATAAAATTTGACAGTTGAAAAAGATGTTCCCAGACTCCCATTGATAAACTGACACAGCTCTCCCCCTTTCATTCCCCCCTGTGTGAATGTACCCAAACATGGGTCCCTGGTGAAGTGTTGGGTTGCAGCTCGCATCCCTTCCTCAGTTTCCTGGCTGAGGGTTCAGGATCTGGCCTCGCTTTGAGTTGAGGCTGGCCCAGAAGCTGATTCAGGGAATCCAGGTGGACTGGGGGGGGCAGGGATTGGGGGCTGGCTCCTCTCCGTAGCCCCCTTCCCTGCTCACCCCCACATCCCTCAGGGTCCCCCGTGGGGAATTGTGAGACTTTCCCCACCCTTTCTAACCAGGGAGGCTTGGCCAGGCCAGGGGTTCCTCCCAGGCCAGACCTGCTCAGGGCCACGCCAAGGTCAGCCTCCCTGCACAAGCCTGGTGTCATTGCGCTTCCTGGCACGGCTGGAACTTCCCAGCGATTTCCTGAGGTTCTCACGGGACTCTTCGGCCGCAGTCATGTGGAGGGGGCTCGCGCTTAAGGCAACGTTGGGTTCTGCGCTGAGGCAGGCTGCGTTTTCTTGAACCAGCTTTACCAAATCTGGAACCTTTTTTTTTTAGAGACAAAATCTTCCCTATCTTTCTCCATTTCCCACTGGAAATATTATTTAACCATTTTTTCTGGCTTTTGGCACATGGACAGGCCATACTCGCATGCTTCCAAATACAGTAACTATTTGCAGCCTGGATGTTTATTACAAAGTTTATATTTGGCCTTAAAAAAAATTAAACAGCTAAACAGAAAGCAAATATTATCCTGAAGCATTAAATGCTCCATTTTGTGTTAATTTCTTTTCCTGGATTCTTTCTAGAGCAGAGAATACTTAGCCCAGTATCCTATTTCCAACTGCAGCCAGTTCGAAGTCTTTAAGCCCTGTTGCAAGCTTCCATGAAGTCTTAGGGGAAGAAGGGGCCTGGGGGGTCTTCTAGTCCAGCCCCCTGCCCAGGGCAGGAATCCTAGACCATAGCTGACAAGTGGCTGTCCAGCCTTTGCTTGCAACCCTTCAAGACTCCCGGGTGGGGAGGCGACCAACCCAACGCGGCTGTCGGGGATGCCCTCCCGTCGCTTTCCTACTCGCCCCCCACCCACACGTGCAAAGAGCGCCGCGCCGCGCCGGGCCGGTCGAGGGCGCCGCGCTCCTGCCCCGGACAGCCTCCGGCGGGGGCGTCAGCAGGGAGTCCACAGGCGGACCGGCCCCAACCCCTCCCTGCCCCTCCCGCCCGGCGAGCTGCAGCTGGGAGGGCGGCGGAGCGGGCTCGGGCGGCGGGGCAGGAAGCGGCGCCGGAGCCGCGTGGGAAGCGCCGGGCGCGTCCGCCCGCCTGACTCACGCCGCGGCCAGGAGGGAAGGCGGCGACCTCCTCGCCGCGGCCGGACCCGCTCGCCGCGCAGGTTAGGCGCGGGGCCCGAAGGCGAGCCCGCCCCCGGCCGGTCCCCGGAGCGGAGCCCAGCGCGGAGCAGCGCAGGCAAGTCGGGCGGGGCGCGGACGGGAGGGCGGGCGCGGACAGGGCTCCGGCGCAGCCCGGTCGCCGCTTGGCCCCCCTCGCCACCCCCACGGCCGGAGGGACTCTGCACATGCTCGGAAGCGGGGGATGGGGAAGCGGCGCTGGGACGCCTGCGGGGAAAGCAGGTCCTGGGGGAGGAAGCCACCCGAGGGCCTTTGCCCGGGATCCGAAAGATGGCCGGGGGCAGCTCCGGCGCTTTTCACTTCTCTGGAGGGAGTAAAAGGGCAGTCAAGCTGCTAGTCCTCCATGCGGGAAGGGGTGGTTCGGACACCTGTCGGCGTCTGGGAAGCCGGAGCGGGGGGGCACTGTGGGTGTCTCCCAACGTTACTCCTTCCTTCGGGACTCTCTTTCCTCTCTGGAGGCCGGAGAAGCCTAGTTCCTCGCGAGTAACCCGGCCAAATTCAGTGGGTGGCGCTGCAGTTGGGCGGGAGAGACTTGCGGGAAGGAGGCGCTTTGCAGCCAGCGAAAGCCTCTTTGGGAACCCGGCCCGGTCGGAGGGTGTGTAACCTGCCAGCCGGACAGCCGCCGGGCCGAGCAACTTAGCGGAACAAACCAGGATTTCCGAAGTGGGGGGTGGGGGGAAGACCTTTTTCGCTCCTCTTTGAGGTAACTATTGCAAATCCAGAGCCTGGCGGCACTTTCCAGCTCAGGCGTCTCAGGGCAAGGCTGTGGTTAGGCTGAATCAGACAGTTTCTGATTTATTGCCACCAGCGGCTAAAAAGGTCTGGTCCTCCGTTGTCGACAAGATGATTGTCTGACTCACAACTGTGGATATCCCCAAACTTGGAAGTGCTTTCCTGCATCCCATCATGGAAAGGAGGACGATGAAGTTCCATACTGCGCGCGCGCGCGCGTGTGTGTGTGTTGCTTTTCAGGCAACTGGCATTTCCCCCTCTGCGTTTCCTGCCTTTGTATGGCCTCCTGCCATCGCAGAAGGGCGCGGAGGTGCGGGGGGGGCGGCTGCCTCTGTCCTCCACCCACGGCCTTCCTCCGCCAGCAGTCGCCGGCTGCCTTCTTGTCCAGCGCAGCACCCTGTTCGGCCTGTTGGCCCAAGGAATTCGCTGCGGCTGCCGTCAGCTCTGCATCCGCAAGTTTGACATCAGCAGCTGCGCCGTCAGGCAGCCCCATCCCCACTCCAGCTGTTTTACGAGGCAGGGTCCCTTTGCACATCTGCAGCTGCTGCCTCCCCTGGTCCACCCGGCAGAGTCTTGGACAGGCAGGCGGTTCAGTCCTTGTGGCCAAAAGCGGTTGCCTAGGCCTTTTTCCAGGTCCATCCCAGCAACTCCCCCAGCTCCATGGATGTAGTTCTGCAGCATAAAAAAAAAGGAAGACTCCCTTCCTCTGCCAAGTGGACAATGCTGAGTAAATAGAGTCTAGATTGGAAGGGCCCTTGAGGCCATCCAGTCTAACCCCCTACTCAGTGCAGGAATCCTAATCCAAGTAGCCCGACAGATGGTTGTCCGGCCTACCATTGAACCCTCCAGTGTTCTTCCCATTGGGAGGTTTGACATTGAGCGTCCGCCCTGCTGCAACTTGAACCCACGGTTCATTGCACCACGCTCTGGAACGAGAGAAACCAGGTCCCGCCTTTGTTCTGTGTGAAACTTTTCCAGGTACCTGAAGAGGACAATCAGACCCCCTGGGCTCCTCAGCTCTGGGCCCCTTCCTGTCACCATCCTGGTGGTCCCTCTTTGAACAGGCCCCCTTTGCCTTCCCTTGGGCTGAGAACGAGAGCCAGGCCTCAAGTCCCGGGCAGGATCCGACCAGCAGAACAGAGGGGGGCTGAAACTTCACAAGATTTGGAAGTGATTCTTCCTTTGATCCAGCTTGGCCTTGGCCTCCTGTGTAGACTCGGTGATGCCGATGACTCATATTCAGCTGCTGATCAACCACAGCTCCCCGTCTTTTGTTCTCAGGGGAGTCCCACGGTGGGATCCAGAAAGTCAATGCGGTGATGGCAATGGGATTGAAGCTCTGTTCATTTGCTGTGACACACACACACAAGACGGATGGAGCTTCAATTGCACTGTTGCAGCCACCCTCTTGACCTTTTGGACCGCACCCTGCAGACAGCCCTGTCTCTGTGTTGCAAAAAGCCCTGCCTGAATTGTCATCAGGTGGTCAAAAGAGGGGCCAGGCCCCCGTTTTGCATGTGCTGTGTATACAATGTGTGCTTTTAAAAAGGGCGCAGCTTCAGTGGCACAGTCATAGCCACCGGCTTGATGTTTTTGACCCCTCCCCACTTGTACAGAGGCCCTGTTTGTCATCAAGAATCAAGCTAGACTGGGGACACACCATCTGGACACACCCTCCATCTCAGCCTCAATCTGAGGGCAAGCTGGGCTCCATCTCACTCATTTTTTTCCCTAGGGTGCAGCACTTCAAAGCACCGTAACCTGGCCTCATAAGATACTTGGGGGGGTGGGGAGCTGCCTTCTCCTGAATTTCTCCAGCTCTCAGATAACATTTTGGGACTGGGGAGAACATCTGGAAAATCAGGTCTACTAGAAGCATCCATGCAAGGGGAGTTTGGTTGCCAAAGGGCCAGCCAAGAAACAACTTTTCAGCTCTGACTTTCTTTCTCCCCAGGTTCCCACAACCCTCGGTGGCAGCTTGGCTTGGGGGGGCCCCGGAAGCAGAAATGGCCCAGGTGCCACACCTGGACCGCAGCTCTACAGGTAACAAGGAACTGTGGATGGTGAAGATTTCAAAAGAATAGTCCTGAGTATATTCAGAGTGGCTTTTCTTTGTCAGTGAAAGGCATAACCAAATCCGGCCCTAACTTTAGGAGGCTGGGTAGAACGGCCTCTGAACAGATGCACCAGCATTCTTTTTTTATAAGAGAGAGAGAGAGAGAAAGGAGGAGGAAGAGAAGAGTGAAAAATTAGCCACTGGGTTATCCTCTCCAAAAACTTGGAATCTAGCAATAATGGAGTGGGAAAGGTCCTTGGTGGACCTGTCCTGCCAAGGGGGGCTTTGCCAGCTGGCTTCGTCAGGGCTCAGCCAACAGCAAGGGAGGTGGGCAGGCATGTGCTGTAAAAAAGGGGGTGGGGCTTTGATTACATCTTGACTTTCTTGGCAAACCCCCTAGGCATCTGAACCCAAGCCTTCCATCATAGGGCATCATCCCAGAAGAATAAAGTATACAGCTTCCATGCATTTGTCTAAAGAACTGGTTGAAATAGGAGGCAAGTTTGGTCATCTGTGGGTCAGTTGGCTGTGGGAACCCAGCCCAGCCCTTGTCTCTGCAGGATGTGTGTTCTCACCTGGAGTCCTAAAATGGCACATTCATCTTGGCCATGCAGATTATGGGAATGCAGCCCTTTAGTCTGCTGGGGGACCCCAGTCCCTAAATCAGTCTTGGTCAGTGCTTGGTTCCTGCGTCTTTGGCACTTCTGAACCCAGGTGACCTGGGAGGCAGAAAGGAGCTGGTAACTCGAGGGGGAGGGAGCAGGGGGGGAAGGAGCTCCCAGGGGGGCCATCCGGAGTCCTCAGGACAACAGGGGTCTCCCCTCTGAGACATGAGATACAGGTGCCTCTGAGCATCCACACTGTCCCCTTTTGGCTTTCAGATTTGGCTCGCCCTCTCTTGCACCAGGATCCGGACGGGGGCAGGGAGAAGATGCCTTACTCAGTGGAGACCCCCTATGGTTTCCTGCTGGATCTAGATTTCCTCAAGTACGTGGACGACATTGAGAGGGGCCAAACCCTCCGGAGGCTGCCGCTGCATCGCAAAGTTAAGGGGTCCAAACAAGCCCCAAGCTTCTCCCCCAGTCAAGCGGGGGGCTGGGCCTCCACCGAGTCCCTCTCGTCCACGACCAGCGAGGATGGGAAGCCAGCCTCCCCACGGCCCCGAACCAGCTCCTCCGAGACCATGGAGCCCGCAAGCAAAGGGGTCTCCCTCCCGCCCTCTCCTGCGCCTACCGTCCAGCTCCCCCTGCCGCCTTCCCCCGACTCTGCAGTGGCGAGGGGCGCCCGGGTGGAGACAACCTTGCTGGAGACCAGCAGGAGGCTGGAAGAGGCGCAGCTTGGTCTGCTGACCGGGGCAGGGGCTGCAGCGGGGCTCAAGAGGACGGCCACTGAGACCTCCCGAGACGGCGTGCACCCCCCTCGCTCTGTTTCCCCTCTGGCAGGGGAGAGCCAGGCCGACCCCCCGCGGGCCAGCCTGCCCAATTCAGGGAGGAGCACCCCAGTTTCCACGGTGAGCCCTGCACACCTCCATCACGTCCGGGAGCAGATGGCCGCTGCCCTCAGGCAGCTGAAGGAGCTGGAGGAGCAGGTGAAGATGGTCCCCCTCCTGGAAGAAGAGATCTGCCGGCTGAAGCAAGAGAGGGAGCAGCTGGCAGCCAGCTTGGGGGGGAGGCCTGAAGGTGGGGAGCCCGGGGTCTTCCACTTCCCCCCGAGGCCTCCCCAAGGCAGGGCTGCCGGTCCAGACACAGCGCGGGCCCAGGGCCACCGGGAGGCCCGCCCTGAGAGTGAGGGTGACGGCGATGGCGAGCCAGCCAGAGGGAGGCCGAGGAAGATCGTGGAGCTGAAGAAACTGACTGAGAGGCTGTCTGGCTCGGAGAGGGCCAGGAAAAGCAGAGGAGGGACCCGCCCCCCAAAAGTGGAAGAGCCCGGCAAGAGGTCCATCGGCGTCGGGGAGGAGGTGGACATGAGCGAGGCCGTCTTCTACTACCGGAGCCAAAGGCCATGCCAAGAGGTAGCCGTGGGGTGCGAGACGGAGACCCACGACGCAGAGGTGTGGGTGATGGAGTCCTTCCTCGGGGTTTCCTCGGAGGCTGAGGAGGAAATACGGCTGCTGCAAGATGAGGTCCGGCACCAGCGCGAAGTGATCGCCATGCTGGAGGGGCACCTGAGAGAGGCCACTGAGGAGCTGGAGGAACTGCGGGTGGAGGTTTGTGCCCGCCGGCCAGGCGGCCTGGTCAGCAGGGCGACCCTGGCCTGTCCGGAGACAGCTGAAGCCTGTGTGGAGGCCATTCCACCCACTCGCTGCCAGGCCGTGGGCAGCCACGTCGCAACGGTGGAGGCGAGCGCCCAAAGCTCCCTGCCGGTGGTGCACGTAGGAGTCGGCTGCGACTTGCAGGAGAAGGTTTGCACAGAAGCAGGCTCCGCAACGGACTCACGACGGAGAGCCTTGCAGATCCAACCAGGGACAGAGCACAAAGGCCAGAAATGGCAAAACAAATCCACGGGAGCTACAGCTGATCGCGGCACAGCCAGGGAGGGGTCCGGGTCAGAAGATGCCAAGCCCGGGAAGCCAATAGGCGGCAGGGAGGGGACACCGGTCCAGCTGCCTTTGCAGACCACAGAGGGAGAACCGGATCCTGGGCCGTCTTCGTCCCCGGGAACGGGTGGGAAGGAAAGCCGTGAGCCAGACGTGGTGGAGGGGGCTGGTGAGTGCCACCTGTCGCACGCAGCACACAAAGGCCAAGCCGTCCAAGCCCCGTCCCACGTGAACTGAGGCTCTCTCAAGGCGCGCACTTTCACAACGTAGCTTGCAGACCTCTCCCGGTGCCCCTGAAGAGGCGGGGAAGCAGCTTTCCTCCCCACAGAGACCCCAGCCATTCCACACACACCCGGGCTCAGGAGAAGGGCCCCGCCTCCTATTAGGAGCCCCTTCCATGTGGGCCAGAGTGCCTCCGGCGTTACAGAAAAGCGCCTGGTGTGCTTCAGTGCACTCAGTGCAGTTCAGCACTTTGGCAGCACACCGCACGAGGGTGTGGGGGGAGGACAAGAAAGCTCCAGTGTGTCTGGCATCACTGCCCATACGGCCTCTGGGGGGTTTTCAGTCTGGCTCTGTTCGTGGCCACAACCCCTTGGGCACGCAGCCTCAGCGGGAGCCGCAGGAGAAGCCAACCTGTAACCGAGCCGAGGCAACCCTCGCGGGAGCCCTGCTAAGCTCAGAAGGAGCGCCCAGGATCTCCCAGGGGCCCATGGCTGGGGACCCCTGGACTGACCCCTTGTGGCCCCAAGTGCAGAGTCGCAGAGCCAGGAGGGAGTGTTTGGGCCGGGGATCCCAAACCGAAGCATCCCGGCACCGTTTGGAATCCAGTTACAAGGGGCCCAGTGTGGTGCCTCGTGCAAAGGCAATCCTGGGTGTCAGTCTTGGAGTTGGGAGGAGGACTAGCCCCCCTCCCCCTTTTCTCCTTGGGTGGCTGCAGCACCACAAGGATCCCCTGGGGCTTTGGGACAAACTCGGGGCCAAGGCCTCTCTGCCTGCAAGGCTTGCCCCCCCAGTCTCCACTCCAGAATAAAGGGGGGGGGAGTGGAATGGTGTCTTCTGTGGGGAGGCGGGCCATGCACCGCAGCTGCCTGCCCTCGGTCTCCTGGAAAGATGGCGAGCCTGTTTGGGGTAGTGGTGAAGGTGCTGGCCCAGGAGCCAGGAGAGGGTGAGCCCCAGCCCTGCCTTAGCCATGAAGCCGGCTGGGGGCTTTGGGCCAGTCCCCCCCTCCCCCTCCCTTGCAGGGCTGTTGGTGTGGGGAAAAGAGGAGGCAGGAGCATTATAGGTGCTGCCTCGAGTTTTATGAAATAACAGCAGGGTATAAAGCTGGTCATAACACAGTCACATCCTCATCCTGGAAGGCCCTCTCCCCCCCCCCCCCCGAGGCTGCTCCACCCAAGCCCACCCCCCTCTGCCCCTCCTTCCTTTGCAGGCGCCCTGAAGTCAATCATGAAGCGGCTGGACAGCCCGGCTGAGGCAGAGGCAGGGGGCCACGGGAAGAAGACCCTCCAGTTTGTGGGCCTCCTGAATGGCGAGTACGAACCGGTCATCTCTGGCGGGAGAAAAAGCCGGGACAGAGGGCGACTGCGTGGCCCCCTGCAGGGGGGGGGGAGATGGCTGTTGGTCCCGCTTCCCTCCTCCTCAGAAGCTCAGTTTCATGGGGGAGGGGGACTTGCTACCCGCTTGGCTCCATGTCCAGCACGTTAGCACTTCCGCCAAGAGGCAGGACGCGCATCCGGAACACAAGCCTGGGCCCTTCACGCGGGAGGCACCAGGGGAGTGAGATGGGGCAGAACCAAGCCTAGGAACACAGCTCTGCCCACAGCGGGGCACTTGGCAGCTGAACAGAGCCTCCCTGTTCGGGAGCAGTCACCTGTGTGAGAGCATTGGTGCGGGGAGGGGGCTTTGGCCTCCCTGCCCTGCTTGTGGGGCTCTGTGGGTCTTTTTGATGGGATGGGGGGCCCTAGACAGGTTTGGGGTAGCTTGATACCTGCCTGCTCAGCCCTCAGAAGTGATGGACTGGGGAGACAGCTGCCAGCCTGGGATCACATCTGGGGCCTTGGCAGGTAGGCAGGTACCTGAGGGCACTGGCCACTGGCACCTGGCGCTGGCTTTCCCCTGATGCCTTCTCTTGTGGCAGGTATGAGAGCACCTCTAGTGAGGAGGAAGAGGAGGAAGAGGAGGAGGAGGAGGGGTCCCCAGGGGAGGGGTCTCTCTGCAGCTCCTTCAGCGAGACAGTCAGCAGGTCCAGTGACTTGGAGGGTGTTGCCACCAGCCCTGATGTCAGCTGCAGCAGCGAGGATGACGAGGGGACCCCAGTCCCAGAGGCAGCACCGGACCACCCAAGGGCGAGCCCAGACCCCGAAGACGCCACCGGCCAGGAAGCAGCTGCTCCCCACATCAAGGAGAGGTGAGCGCATCTCCCACAGTGAAGGACCCCAGCCCCTTCCGGACCTTCCTTGCAGGGAGCGGCCTGGATTCTCCCCCACACACACACACACACACCACCCTCTGCGGTGCACGTGGGCTTTGACGTGGAAGGTGCAGCTTCAGTCCTCCCCCTTCCTAAACCACAGGTGTGTTCTCCTTCCGGCCTCAGTCCCTCCGTTCTGTGAAATGGGTGCATCAAACTGCAGGGGATGCTGCTGAGGCTGAATGCAGAGAAGTGGCCCGTGGGACACACGTCCTCCCTCAGTGCAGCTGTGCTTGGCTGGGCTGCTTCACAGGGCAGCCAGCCACTCCCCCGTCCCCACCCAGACCTCAGCAACTTTAAGATGTGTGGACTTCAACCCCCAGAATTCCCCAGCCAGCACGGGGAAACGTTCCCTGGGGCAACGAGATTCCCAAGGCACAACCAGCCAGCGGTGTTCACCTCCCCAACGCAGCCCTTTCAGCGTGGCAGCCCACCTTGGACTTCCCAAAATGCAGCCTCCCTGCTTCCGGATCAACGGGTTGTTGGGTGCGGCCGAGGGCATCGGGGCAGCCAGTCTGTTGTGGGGAGGGAGGCCGAAGGCGTTCTGGCTTTACCCACTGCTTAAACTCAGCCCCAGAACATCGGCATGCCGAACACCAAAACGAACAAATGAAAAGTCATAAACGGTGACTAAATCGTGAATTACGAGTTGAGCTGCATTAGCAAAGTCCTTAATATAAGTAAGTTATCAGGGAGAACCAGGGGTGTCTGCTGGAGCCAACAGTCACAGAGTTGCTAATTTTTTTGAGATGTGCACACACACCACGGTATCTCCTGGGGAGGAGACACAGGTGACACCTCCCTCAAATTAAGCTGAACATACCCAGGTTGGCAGTGGCCAAGAAGTAGCTTACAACTGGATGTTTTTTCGGCTTTCTGATATAATCAACCCCAGGGTTTCCTGGTGGTCTTCCATCCACATACTAGTCAAGTATGAGCCGGCTTAGCTAGATGCTCCAGTTCTTGAACCCCTCTTGCCTCAAGTCTGCATGCAGGGATACCGGCTTGCTGGTGGGAGTTTAGCCACTTACACATCACAAGGGCCTTGCGTAAAATCCAGCTGCCCGTTTCACAGCCAGTCCAGGGAGAAGTTGATCCTGTGCTGGGCCTGAAAGAGGTTCCCTCTTTGCCCGTCTCAGGTATCCCTAACAGCCTCTTTTTCCACCCAGGTAGCCCCCCTCCCCAGCAAGGGTCTGCACATTTTTACTCTCCCATCACTTTCCCATCCTCTGCATAAGGAGGTGGTTTGTGGCTGACCTGTAAAGAACGTTGGTTTCACCTGGAAACTGACCAGATGATAGAAGAGCTGGTTTGGACCCATTCCGTCGGAAGGGCTGCCTGGAAAAGCCGAATGAGGTCCTGATGTGCTTCCTGTCCCACTCTGGATATTTAATAATCTGAACTAAAATCTAGAGAGCAGTCTAGCGCATTGCAACCCTTGGCATCTCCAGAAAGCAGAATGGGAAGACACTAGCTTATAGGAGATCAGAAAACTGGAGGCCCCCCCTGTGGCTCCCCCAGAAAGCCAGAGGCTGCACTCAAGGGCCTTCTGGGGGTGCACTCAGGCAGGCAGCGAAGGCGCGTACTTGGAAGGTGCTGGCCCGAATCGGAGCCGTTAAGCTGGAAATGGAAACCACCTGGTTCTGCAAGCCCCTCTTGAGATCCCAGCCGCCAGCCATGCAGGACGGGATGCGTCTGCATCCCCCGAGGGGCCACTTGGCTGGCTGACCCTGATCGGCCTCCCCGCAGGTTTGAGCTGAGCCCTTGGATGAGAGAGGCCTGCCTGGCGGTGCGGACCCATCTGGGCCACAGCAGAGCGGCCCCAAAGAGCAAGGAGCTGGTGAGTAACAGCGGGAGCCGGCCCTTTGGGCACGTGGGAGGAGGAACAGCCAGGAGGCATTGGGTCTTTCCTCGGTGCCCAGCAGGAGCTAGGTGGCCTCCCGTGCGTCACAGCATCATTCATCTGCTTCCCCCGGTTTTCATACTGGTCGTCCTAGGATTGCTTTGCCCACAAACTTGGCTGGCCAACCCAGGCGTGCAGGGGGTTTCTGGCCCATGAGACCCCCTCTCGATCCCCAGCCTCTGGGCCCGAACAGGGCCCCAGAAGCCAAAACCCCCGCCCAGGTCTCCCATGCCTCAGACAGAGGAGGGGGCCAGCAAAGTGGGGGCCGAGGGGTCACACCATCACTTCCCCTCCGGTTTCCAGCTCTCCAGCACCGGCCTGGTCCTGCAGGAGTGGTTCCGGGTGTCCAGCCAGAAGGCCTCCCGGGCCAGCAAGGTAGCGAAGTACCTGCGGGCTTTTGCCGAACTCTCCCCAGGACTGCTGGCACATATCATCAACCTCTCTGACGGCAACGGGAACATGGCGCTCCACTACAGCGTCTCCCACTCCAACTTCGACATTGTCCGGCTCCTGCTAGACACAGGTGACGGGGCGACGCTGGCACGTTCATGGGGCTTGGGGAGGAGGGGAGAGAACCCTGGTTCTTCGGGCCACGGCCGGGCGGTCTGGGCCCTGCTGGGGGCGGGGCAGCAATGGCCCACCCAGCATCCCTCGCAAAGCAGGATCCTGCAGAGCGTCCCTGAGAGGACCCTCCAGCCCCTCTTTGAAGTTCTCTCCGGTTCATATGGCAGCCTGTGGTCTGAGTCACCGGCTTAAGGGAGTTGTGGAAACAGCTACAGGGAGACTCTGCCCACCCTCTGCTCTGCTTCATCCCCTCCCCCGGCAGTATTTTGGGTGCCTATTTTCTCAGAGAGGTAGAGGAGAACCTTAGTGGCGGATGGGGAGCAGCCAAGCCCAGTTCGTACACCTTCTTTTCTATTCAAAGCAGCTTTTGTTTTTTGAAAAACCAGGAGGACTGGAACCTTGCTTTGTTAGGACCATAGCCAGCTGAGCTGAGTCATGTGCTTTGCACCCAGAAGGTTCCAGGCCAGGTTTGCAACTTCTCCAGCCAGTATTGCTTATTATTCATGCATCTTTTTTCTAGCCCAACTCACTGAAGTTCTCAGGTCCAAGATGACAAATTTACTTAGGAGAGTAAAACCAATGTAACACAGAGGAGCAGCACAGGAAGGATGGGAGGAGCAGACATTAAATCTATCGATGCCCATACAGGGCTAGGAAGGAGGGGGCCGTTGTCTTTCCCTGGGGCTGCATAAGGGGCTGGTGGGGGGGCAGAGGTGTCACCCTGGGGACAGCATTCCCCAGGCAGTGCCTAAGGCAGAGAGGGCCCTCCTCCTCCAATCTGCCCTGCGTGTGGCTCTCCAAAGGCAAGTGCACAAAATCAGCCCCACGTTTTGGATTGGCCCCTAAATGGACTGGAACAGATGACTCCCAACAGCCCCTTTTCGCCAGCCTGGCCTGGACAGACCATTCCCAGTTAGTTTGGCGGCATCTCTGCCTTCCTCACCTTTGTGCCCACCTGTTGGGTCACTGAGACAAGGCAGCCCACTCGGGATTGGGGGTGGCTTGCGCTCCCTCGTGTCCTCACCACTGATTTCTCCCCCCACCACAAGGCGTCTGCCACGTCAACCACCAGAACAAGGCAGGCTATACGGCCCTGATGTTGGCCGCGCTGGCGACGATGGAGCGGGAAGATGACATGGCCGTGGTCCGGCATCTCTTTGACATGGGCAATGTCAACGCCAAGGCCAGCCAAGTAGGCACCTTGGGCGGGGGGTGATGCAGCTCACCCCTCCCTCTGGGGCTGGACAGTGGCTCATTGGGAAGAAAGCAAGCAGGGGTGCTCCGGGCATGCTCAGAAGCACTCTCTGGAAACAAAGTCCGCCTGTGCTTTTTCACTGGGGTTGCAGGCTGGCCAGACGGCACTGATGCTCGCGGTCAGCCACGGAAGGCGAGAGATGGTGGAAGCACTGCTGGCCTGCGGGGCAGACGTCAACCTGCAGGACGAGGAGGGCTCTACTGCGCTCATGTGCGCCTGTGAGCACGGACGGGTAGAAACCGTGCAGCTGCTTTTGACTCAGCCAGCCTGCAACACGTCCATTGTGGATCACGTAAGTCGCTGTCCCAGAAATGTCGCGTCTAGTTGGGCCCATCCAAGCTTCTAGTCCTCAGTATTGCAATATACCCAAATGAGGCTCCCCCAAACCTAACAAACTCAATAAATGTTGCCTTCCTCTCTTACCCTCCAAACTGCTGGTCTTTGAGCAAGCAGCACGTGTAACAGTGGCGTTTATCTTGGGCCCTTCTCTTCCTGCCAATTTGGAGCCTAATTTCGTGATTTTTTAAAAAGTTTTTAAAAAATAAAACAAGCTGCATGACAGGGAAAGTGCCCGATGGATCGTTTTTGTAAAAAGCAGATTTCCTAAGTTTTCTACATCGCATTTTGGGTTTGTTTGCTTTTTGTCTCCTAATTTTCTTTCCAAAATCGTTTTGGTATTAATTCCAAAGCTGAACTCTTACAAAAGGACTCCTTGCTGGTTTCTCCCCTTTAAGATCTGGGAACTGAGTTTGCTGCAGATTTTGGTGCATTCCCTGCTGGCCACGGTGCTATTTCATGCTCCCTGATTCCACAGCAAACTCTCATGTGACGCAAATGTAGTTGTTTCAAGAGCCCCTTTTAACCTGCTTCTATCCTGCCTGTGGGCAAAACCTTGCAGCAAAGACCCCACAGCCACGATCCAGCCCAGCACTCCACCTCGCCAAGCACAATCTGGGAAGGAAATGATAATCACCTCAAATGCCTGAAGGTCATTAAAACTGTAGACATTCCAAATTTGAGATTCAAATATTAAACAGCAGAATCAGGAAAATTAATTTTTTTAGCATTTTCACAGGAGTTTATTGATGGAGGATCAGATGAACAGAGGCAACCCAAACTATCTCTGGGCTGTTTGATTCAGTTTTAAGCAAGTAGCTCTCCTTTCACCAATTCTAATTGTCTTGAGTTTCTTTGGAGGCATTGTGGGAGGGAAGCTGTGCTAGTCTAGAATAGTAAACATTAGAAGGGGTCCGATAATACCTTTTCTAATTCACAAAATATTACTACAGGTAGTCCTTCACTTGTCACAATTGGGACTGGAACTCTAAGTGAGGTGCTTAAGCGAGTCACGCCCAATTTTAAGACCTTTTTTTGGCCGTCGTTAAGTGAATCATGTGGAGTTAAGCAAATCCGGCTTCCCCCATTGACTTAGCTTGTTGGAAGCTGGCTGGGAAGGTTATAAACGGCAATCACGTGACTCTGGAACGCTGCCAACAGTCTTAAGAGCTAGGACTGGTCGTAAGTCATTTTTTTCAGTGCCATTGTAACTTTGAATGGTCGCTAAATGAATGGTCGTAAGTTGAGGACCACCTGTATGAGGCAGCAGCTTTTGTGAGCTGCAGCTATCTTCACCAGATCACTAGAGCAGCTTTAGCAGCAACTGACGAAAGCATCTGCCATTAATAAAATCTGCAAGTTGGAGAAGACGCTACCAGGCTCCTCTTGATTTTTTTGAGATGTGGGACTTAAAAGGGCTGCTCCTGGCAGTCCAACAGCCGCTGGACTTCTCTGAAACTCTTACAGGACGGGAACGATGCCGCAGCCATCGCCTTGGAGGGCGGACATCACGACATCGCGGCTCTGATATCCGCCCACCGCACGCAGTCGGCAGTCGGGTGAGTGCGCCCCCTTTGCCCAGTGCCCACCCCCCAACCAGCCAGCGCAGGGGGCCTCTCTTCGTTTGCCTGGGACTAAGATCTGTCAGCAGGAAGAGGTCAGCATTTCGGTTTCAGCCTGCGCAGGGAAACAAAGGCCAGGTTTCCACAACAGACACAAGCGGGCGAGCACTCAGCCCCAGCTTATTTCTGGCAGGGCATGATCGCACAGACCAGGTCAAAGGCTGCTGTCTTGGGGAACGCAAACTCCCACCTGCCTCCTCCGGTCTTGCTGAGTTACTTAACTGAACGCATTTATAGAGCTTCCTGGCATCCGCGGTCTCTTCCCCGTCGGCTGGACGACCTGCAGCCATCAGGGCTCACAAGGTGTATCTGTGGCTGCCAGGCCTTGCCCATGAGCTTTGCCACAGAGGCTTTGCTCTTCCAGGCAGGGCACTCTCACCCTTCCTCAGGCAGCCTTTTGGGATGAAAACCCACCCAAAGCTGACTGGGGGAGGGGCTGCACCGACTGGGCTTGCATAGCAAGCCACCCCCTCTTTGGCCTGATTTGCTGGAATCCAGTCTGAGCAAAGACAAGCTCAGTGAAAAGCACGAGGAACAGGACAGCAAGGGCAGGCTCTGGGGCAGCGCCCTCCCTTGCTCCAAAGAGGGAAGGCTCCCAGCACCCCGGCTTTTGCTCCAGTCTACCCAGAGCAACCTGAACGACGCTGAAAGGCGACCAGCCCACTCTCGCTGCTGGGACGCTTCTGCTTGCTGGTACTCAGACCAGTGGCCTACACAGCCAGGGTTCAGGGCGGGGGCTGAGTTCCCATGGAGTTTAGCACAATCACCTCTGCCTGGAGACACCCACCTCTGTCAGGCAGACACAGCATTTGCGAGCAGGCCATCAGCTGAGCTGCCAGAACGCAGGAGGCTTGTCAAAAAACGCCCTCCCCTCCTCCACGCCCATGTCTTTTCTGCCAACAGAAGGGTGGGCTATTCTTGGCAACGGGAAGGCCGGCTCAGGAGTACTGGGAGCAGAACGCCACGTACACCCCTGCGAGGAAAGGTTTCCTTTGCCAGGGGGCGGGGGGCAGAGGGGGGAGCAAACCCTGAATGCCATCCCTTCCAGCTCAAGACGCAGGGGGGACACTAACCAGCCTGCAAAAACTCCCTAAGACAGGGAAGGCCTTTACAATTCAAAGAGGGAGCGGGGTCTGCAGTCTCTTCAGCAATTGCTTTCGTTCATTTTCACAGGCCGGGACTGTGACCGTATTCAGCCACGATCACAGGCCGCTCCAGTGCTCGAATCGCCCTGTCTGCAGCTGCCTCCCCGGCCAGAAGGACGTGCGACCAAAGAGAGAAGCCCAGGAGATCCTGCCTGCACCACCACGCGCCCCTGCCGCTGGGAAGCTGTCTGGGTGAGGCTCCTGCCGGGCCCGTTCTACTATTGTCAGCCACCTAGCGAACCTGACGCCCTCTCCCAGCATCCTCAGTTCCACCAACAGGAAGTGATCAGGGAAAAGCTATGACCTGTCTTTATTGTAGAAAAGACTCACCGCGTGTCATTTTCTGCACATGGACAGAACCTGTACGGCCAGGGCGGGGGCAAAGACCTCTCCCCGGCAAGCGTCCTGCCCGACAAACCCCCAACTGTAATAAAAAATAGCAAGAGGGCGGAGTGCTCGATGAAGCCTAGACGCCACCTATCCGAAGCTTTATCTCGCTAGAATAAAGTCCCGTAACACTTGACTCCTCTGTGTCACAATTCCAGAGCAAAATTTGGAAGGAAGAGAGCAGGACTGTGCCTGCTGCACATTCCAGAGAACTCACCACAGGCTGTTTTCCATAAAGTATTAAGATTCACATTGGTGCTGGGTCTTATTTTTAAGGATGACCCCAGCCTCGCCAAGACTATTCATGCTCACATTAACAGAGCAAAGAGAGGGGTGCTCACTGTGACAATTTTCGAATGAACCAGGCCGGAGTGTGGTGAAAGTCAAAACTTGCTCCACTGGGGTAATTCTCGGCAGAATGGGTGACAAGGTGACCGCCGTAAGCCCACGTTCACACGATTCTGCCATTTCAAATGGAAACTTTGCAACTTACAGAGGCCAAATTCGCACCCTACCACAGAAGGCCTCAACTTTTACCCCAAAGTGCACCACCTATCTGCGTGCGCACACAACCCCAGCCCTTCCACCAGAGAGACCCACCGAGCAAGACACAATTTGTAAAGATCTGATGTCCCACAAGCACACGCTGCTGGTACAAGCAGCAGTCCACGCCTTCCCAGACTGGTGCCTCTAGATGTGTTGGCAGCCCCAGAGGCTGTAAGCCAGCACTTCCGGAGAGCACCTGGTTGGAGAGGGCAGCGCTACCTGAATGTGTCAAAATGAGGAGTGATCTAGCAGCACCCTCTCCAGCTAATAAATGTTATTAAAAGGTAGAAGTTTTTGTGAGTCTATGCCTTTTAATAACATGTTAGTCAGAAAAGGCACCACCAAATGATTTTTTGGTGCTGTAGACTAATGTGGTCTGAAGGTGCCAGTGTCTCAACAGATCCTGCCCCATCAAGGCCCAGGAAACGCCCCAGCTTTCAGAAGGAGAAACTTGGGAAGTGCCACGCTCTGGGCAGGGAAATGCCACACAAAGGAACGAGTAATTCTGTGTCAAGCTTAGACGTCTGATGTAGCCCCACAGTCAGAGGCCTCTTTCAGCCATCATCAGGAGGTGGATCAAATGTAGAGTTGCAAATCACCCCAAGGATCATCTAGTTTAACCCTCCGCACTAAGCCACCCACGCCACCCTAGAGAGGCAGAGATGAAGAACCCACAACCCTGCAGAGAGGCTGTTCTTCTGCTGAACATACTTTAACATCAGCAAGCTTTTCCTCATGGTTAAACACAACTTAGGTAACAGCAATTTACCCGTTATTTCTGGGGTCATGGAAGAGTTCCTGAGCACCATTCCCTTCACTTCCAAAGGAGGAGGGGTAGCCAAAGTAGGTCAGAAGGGACTCTCCCTGTTTTGGGGGAGAATAAAAGGGGGGGGGCTTTACTTTCAGACTTGCAAGATTCTGCTAATGTAAATAAAGGTAGAGCTAGTGCTCCTGGGTGTGCTTCCAGCCTGGACTACCTCGCAAGGCTGGCATCAATCTTGCAAGTCTCTTCCCCTCTTCCTAAGAGAGGGAGAAAATCACCCCTGGAGTTTAAGGAATGGCCTCCAATCCCCCGGGGACCCCACTGTACGCCAAGCACCCAGTTGCAGCGTTGTTGCAACACCAGCAGCAGATGTACAAGGGACCCATTTGCGGAATTCCGCCATACAACTAACACAACAGCTGGGAGAGAATCTGCCTCAGCCCAGAGCAGCACAGCAATCCAGGCTCTTCCTCCTCTCTCCCAAGGGCGTTCCCACGCACCGTTCTGCCCAGAGCCTTTCAGCGAGGTGGCGAACTCCCCAGGAGATCCAGCCCGGGGCCACGGAGAGGGGAGGGCTGGGCTGGGCTGGGCTGGGCGGGGAAGAACCTGGCGGGCGAGCGGCAGAAAGCAGCCAAAGGCATGCTGACCCGCAAGCCTGTCCTCGCCCGCATCCCCTGGCGGGACCCTCGCCACTTCCCGCCGGGGCGGCCGCTGCCACCGATGCGCCCCCCTGCTCTGCGCCCCTTGCGGCACCTCGAGTCCGCTCTCATCCCGCCTCCCTGGGACGGGATCCGGCCTCCCGCGAGTCGCCTGACCGCGGCTCCCCTCGCCCCCAGCCTCGCCGCTGGGAGGCTCCCAGAGTCCCCCGGCCAGGCTCCCCGCGCAGCGAGGGAGAGCCAAGGCCCGCCACGCCCCCGCCAGTCAGGAAGCGCCGCTCGCAGCACCGGGCACGGAGCCAAAGCCTTTATTTTAACGCATCCGGCGGCTCGTCGCGCAGTGTCGGCTCCGTCCGTCCGTCAGGCAGGCAGGCAGGCGGGCAGGCGGGAAGCGGCCCTCCGGCGCCCTGCGGGGAAGAGGCGGTCACGCCGGGCCAGGCCGGGCCGGGCCTTCCCTCCCGGCCCCGATCCCCGCTCACCGGCTCAGCGCAGCCGGCGGGCCTCGCGCTCCGACTCCAGCAGCGTCAGGACGTCCCCCTCGCGGACGGGGCCCTTCACGTTGCGGATGATGGAGCGGCTGGTGTCGTCCATGAACTCCACGCGCACCTGCGGGGAGAGGCGTCACGCGGCTGGCCAGACTGCCGCTGCGGCTGGAGGCTCGACCACCCCACCCCGGAGCCCCCGCCCCTCCGCCGCGGCGCCCACCTGGGTGCACTGTCCCTGCGAGCCGGTCCGGCCCAGCACCTTGGTCACTCGGGCCAGCTTGATGGGCTGCACGCGGCTGGTGTCCATGGCTGTGGCGGCGGAAGCGGAAGAGGAGGATCCCCGCGCCCGGCCCGCGCCTTTATATAGGCTCGGCAGGAACCCTCGCGAGAGGACGGCCGTCCCGTCCCCGCCCAGGGCGGACCTCGCTCCCGGCAGGCCCCGCGCGGGAGACCTCCTTTACCTTCTTTGCAGGCGGCGCTCCCTTCGCCTCGCTCGCTCGCTCGGCCCCGCCCCTCCCGGCTCCGGGCTGCCCTTCTGCGCACGGCTGCAGGGGGCAGCAGAGAGACGGGGCCCGCCGTGGAACCCTGCGCCCAGGTTATCCCAGGGCCTCCAGTCTTATTTTTTTATTATTTTATTTTATTAATTTCAGCCAACACACGGCCTCGATCCTGGAGGCTTTACTTATTTATTTTTTTATTTATTTACATGTATTGCATTTATTACATTTATTGCAATGGCCAGCTTCCTTGAAATGAACATTAATGAATGAATGTAAATGAACATACACATTTACTACATTTTCTTGTATTACATTTATTGCAATGAACTCTGGGCAGCTTCCTCGCAAGCAATTGCATCACAATAAAAGCGGTGCACTATTCGGGAAAAAACCGAAGCGAGAGAATGCAGGGAGAGTTTTGTTTCACTAAACGGTATTCCTAAGCCCCACCCCCAGGAGCTGATCCTGAGACCGCTACTCACAACACAAAAATGTAAAATTGAGAAAAAGCGTAAAGCAAACAAGACCCCCTTCAGCAAAGGATCGTTACCTTGTCGTGGTGCTGGAGCTTGAGCACCTCAATGATGCCATGAGCTAAACCGTGAAGGGCCACCCAAGACGGGAAGGTCATGACAGAGAGGTCAGACTAAATGCGATCCCTGGGGAAGGTAATGGCAACCCACCCCAGTATTCTTGCCGTGAAAACTAAATGGATCAGTACAACCAGAGATATGTCAGTATACCATCGGAAGATGAGACCCCCAGGTCGGAAGATGGTCAAAATGCTACTGGGGAGGAACAGAGGATGAGCTCAACTAGCCCCAGACGTGATGACGCAGCTGGCTCAAAGCCGAAAGGACGGCTAGCGGCCAACGGTGCTGCTGGTGGTGAACGGAGAATCCGATGTTCTGAGGATCAACAAACCATTGGAACCTGGAATGTAAGATCTATGAGCCAGGCCAAATTGGGTGTGGTTATTGGTGAGATGTCAAGATTAAAGATAGACATTTTGGGCATCAGTGAACTGAAATGGACTGGAATGGGCCACTTCACATCAAATGACCACCAGATCTACTACTGTGGACAAGACAACCACAGAAGAAATGGAGTAGCCTTCATAATTAATAGTAAAGTGGCTAAAGCAGTGCTTGGATACAATCCAAAAAATGACAGAATGATCTCAATTCGAATTCAGGGCAAGCCATCTAACATCACAGTGATCCAAATATACGCCCCAACCACAAATGCTGAAGAAGCTGAAGTAGAGCAGTTCTATGAGGATCTGCAGCACCTACTGGACGACACGCCTAAAAGAGATGTTATTTTCATCACAGGAGACTGGAATGCTAAGGTGGGCAGTCAAATGACACCTGGAATTACAGGTAAGCATGGCCTGGGAGAACAAAACGAAGCAGGACATAGGCTGATAGAATTTTGCCAAGACAACTCACTCTGCGTAACAAACACTCTCTTCCAACAACCTAAGAGACGGCTTTATACATGGACTTCACCAGATGGACAACAACGAAATCAGATTGACTACATCCTTTGCAGCCAAAGGTGGCGGACATCTGTACAGTCGGTAAAAACAAGACCTGGAGCTGACTGTAGTTCAGATCACGAACTTCTTCTTGCACAATTTAGGATCAGACTAAAGAGATTAGGGAAGACCCACAGATCAGCTAGATATGAGCTCACTAATATTCCTAAGGAATATGCAGTGGAGGTGAAGAATCGATTTAAGGGACTGGAATTAGTAGATAGGGTCCCGGAAGAACTCTGGACAGAAGTTGGCAGCATTGTTCAGGAGGCGGCTACAAAATACATCCCAAAGAAAGAGAAAACCAAGAAGGCAAAATGGCTGTCTGCTGAGACACTAGAAGTAGCCCAAGAAAGAAGGAAAGCAAAAGGCAACAGTGATAGGGGGAGATATGCCCAATTAAAGGCAAAATTCCAGAGGTTAGCCAGAAGAGATAAGGAATTATTTTTAAACAAGCAATGCGCGGAACTGGAAGAAGACAATAGAATAGGAAGGACAAGAGACCTCTTCCAGAAAATTAGAAACATCAGAGGTAAATTCCAGGCCAAAATGGGTATGATCAAAAACAAAGATGGCAAGGACCTAACAGAAGAAGAAGAGATCAAGAAAAGGTGGCAAGAATATACAGAAGACCTGTATACGAAGGATAACAATATTGGGGATAGCTTTGACGGTGTGGTCAGGGAGCTAGAGCCAGACATCCTGAAGAGGGAGGTTGAGTGGGCCTTAAGAAGCATTGCTAATAACAAGGCAGCAGGAGATGACGGCATCCCAGCTGAACTGTTCAAAATCTTGCAAGATGATGCTGTCAAGGTAATGCATGCTATATGCCAGCAAATTTGGAAAACACAAGAATGGCCATCAGATTGGAAAAAATCAACTTATATCCCCATACCAAAAAGGGCAACACTAAAGAATGTTCAAGCTATCGAACAGTGGCACTCATTTCACATGCCAGTAAGGTAATGCTCAAGATCCTGCAAGGTAGACTTCAGCAGTTCATGGAGCGAGAATTGCCAGATGTACAAGCTGGGTTTAGAAAAGGCAGAGGAACTAGAGACCAAATTGCCAATATCCGCCGGATAATGGAAAAAGCCAGGGAGTTTCAGAAAAACATCTATTTCTGTTTTATTGACTATTCTAAAGCCTTTGACTGTGTGGACCATAACAAATTGTGGCAAGTTCTTAGCGGTATGGGGATACCAAGTCATCTTGTATGCCTCCTGAAGAATCTGTATAACGACCAAGTAGCAACAGTAAGAACAGACCACGGAACAACGGACTGGTTTAAGATTGGGAAAGGAGTACGGCAGGGCTGTATCCTCTCACCCTACCTATTCAACTTGTATGCAGAACACATCATGCGACAAGCTGGTCTTGAGGAATCCAAGGCTGGAGTTAAAATCTCTGGAAGAAACATTAACAATCTCAGATATGCAGATGATACCACTTTGATGGCTGAAAGTGAAGAGGAACTGAGGAGCCTTATGATGAAGGTGAAAGAAGAAAGTGCAAAAGCTGGCTTGCAGCTAAATCTCAAAAAAACCAAAATTATGGCAACCAGCTTGATTGATAAGTGGCAAATAGAGGGAGAAAATGTAGAGGCAGTGAAAGACTTTGTATTTCTAGGTGCGAAGATTACTGCAGATGCTGACTGCAGTCAGGAAATCAGAAGACGCTTAATCCTTGGGAGAAGAGCAATGACCAATCTCGATAAAATAGTTAAGAGCAGAGACATCACACTGACAACAAAGGTCCGCATAGTTAAAGCAATGGTGTTCCCCGTAGTAACATATGGCTGCGAGAGCTGGACCATAAGGAAGGCTGAGCGAAGGAAGATCGATGCTTTTGAACTGTGGTGTTGGAGGAAAATCCTGAGAGTGCCTTGGACTGCAAGAAGATCAAACCAGTCCATCCTCCAGGAAATAAAGCCAGACTGCTCACTGGAGGGAGTGATATGAAAGGCAAAACTGAAATACTTTGGCCACATAATGAGAAGACAGGACACCCTGGAGAAGATGCTGATGCTAGGGAGAGTGGAGGGCAAAAGGAAGAGGGGCCGACCAAGGGCAAGGTGGACGGATGACATTCTAGAGGTGACGGACTTGTCCCTGGGGGAGCTGGGGGTGTTGACGACCGACAGGAAGCTCTGGCGTGGGCTGGTCCATGAAGTCACGAAGAGTCGGAAGCGACCAAACGAATAAACAACAACAAACAAGACCCCATAGTCGCCAGATGGAACAAGAGTGGAAAAATGCTTGCTCCCAAGGCCCGGGGGAAGAGTTTCCACTTTTTTCCTCTTTCACCTCTTTTTTATAGTCTTAGAAGCGTGCCTGGGAAGGAGGCTGATAGGTCAGAACTGAGCGAAGGCTAGAAACGCTCCTGCCCAGGAAAAGGCAGTCAGGAATGGTCACTGCTGTGGAATGTTGGAAATTGGCAAGGCTGTGGGCACAGATGATACAACTGAAGAAGCATTAAACCAGTGTTTCTCAACTTCAGCAGTTGTGAGATGTGTGGACATCAAGTCCCAGAATTCCCCAGGTTAGGGAATTCTGGGAGTTGAAGTCCATACATCTCACATTTGCTGAGGTTGAGAAACACTAGTATAGGAAACAGTGTTGGTACAAACTACATTTCGCTACACTTTCTTCTCTCTCCCGCTTAATTCTTTGGGGTTCCTCTTTCCTTTTCCATTACTGCGCTTTGGACGACGTTGCTCGCCGCCGCAGCGAAGGGCAGGCGGGATCAGAGAGGAGGAAAGAATGACTTCCCTCTTCCCAGCATGCGCCACGCGAGGGCGCGCAGGCTCTTCCGCCCTTCTCCCCGGCATGCCGCGCGACCCCGCCTATCAGGGACGGGCCTGGCGCCCTCAGCCCGGCCGCCCCTCTTCCCGGCGTACCCCGCGGACCGCGCAACCTTCAGCCAAGATGGCGTCGGCCACAGGCATCGTCCGCTTTATCCGCAACTGGCTGTCCGGGGTAAGGGCGAGCGGGCGCACCGGCCGGAGTCCCCGCCGCCGCCGCGGAGGGCCGAGAGACGCCCGCCGGCTCGCGAGGCGTATTCCGACCGACCCCTGAGAGCGGGGCGGGGCCTCGCTCCTTAGCCCCGCCCTTTCCGAGCGCGCGCGCGCGCGGTCTTCTGGGCTTGGTAGTTCCCGGGCCCTTTCGCGCGGCAAAGGCAGGTGGTCTTTCAGCTGGACCCTTAGAACGGAGTTTCCCAACCTCGGCTGCTTTAAGATGTGTGGACTTCAACTCCCAGAATTCCGCAGGCTGGAGAATTCTGGGAGTTGAAGTCCAGACATCTTAAAGTTCCTGAGGTTGGGAAACAGGTGTAGAAGGGCTGGTGTAACCCCCGTTTATGTAGTTAAATGCTTCTGGATGGTGTGCTGAGCCACTCTGCAAAGTTAGTCTCTCCCAAATTCAGGGACCAAGTTTTTATCCGCTCCATGCCCAACTCGGGGTGCCTGAGTTTCTAGGCCACAAGACCTGGGAACTGGACGTTTGGAAGAAAGGTGTGTGTCCCCAGAGTGACGGCTTTATGCCTTTAACGCCTATTCTGTAATGAAGGACCGGTGCCCGGGTCTTGTGTTTCGGTCTTCCCACCCTGGCTGTTTATGGGGTTTTACTTATCTGGAAGCCCCTGTGGGAGTTTTTTCAGGCTGGGGAGCAGGATTAAGCATGCTTTACACCAAAATATTAGCATTCTTAGGTTGAGCACGCGCCTGCCTTCATTCTCACAAGTGAACAGCTGTTAGGAATGTTGTGGCTTCCGACGAGTGGCTTCTCTCTCTCTCTCTCTCTCTCTCTCTCAACAGCGAGATCTGCAAGCTAAACTGCAGCTGCGCTACACGGAGATCTCGAAGAGGTAATTCTGTGCATGGCATTAGAGAAAACGCTAGGCTTCAGCCCGGGTTCCAGCTAAGCGTATGGATTGGCCAGTGCCTCTGAAGAAGAGTGTCCTTTCTGCTTTAAACAGTTTATAGTCCTGGTGGCTTTTGCCCAAAATCCTTTGCACAATTGGAACCAAAGAGAATTTTTGTCCCCGGGGTGTGTGTGTGTGTGAAATTGTCCTTCCCCTTCTTTGATCAGCCCTTCCAGGAAGGGGGAACACTCCATGTGAGACTCCCAGTTCTCTCTCTCTCTGTGTCATGTACATCTCTCTCTCAGGGGAAGAAATTCTAGATACTGGTTTGTAAGGCCAGCAGGAACGGGTGCATTGTTTGTTTGTTTGTTTGTTTGTTTATCAAATTTGTCACCGCCCATCTCCTCCAAACGGAGGGACTCTGGGCAGTTTACAGCACAGAATAAATATACAATAAGAACTCAAATAAAAACACAGTAAAATTCCAATAAAATCCCATTAAAAACCAAAACAATTTCTTAACTACCCCAGCTCATAAAATCCAGATGGCTGTGATCTCTTCAACCATCATGTAGGAGGGGCACTTCAAGGCACCAGCCAACCCCAAGTGTGTCGATCCTCCTCCCTGCCCCAAGCCCGGTGGCAGAGCCAGGTCTTCAATTCCCTCCAGAAGGCCAGGAGTGATGGGGCTAATCTCACCTCCGGGGGCAGGATGTTCCAAAGGGCGGGCGCTACTGCCGAGAAGGCCCACCTCCTGGAGCCCGCCAGAGGGAATTCTCTTATCGACGGGGTCCCCAGCATGCCCTCTCTGCATGAGCGGGTGGGACGGGCTGATGATGTGGGGAAGAGGTGGTCCCTCAGGTAACCCGGTCCCATGCCATGTAGGGCTTTAAAGGTGATGATCAACACCTTGAATTGGACCCGGAAGCAGACGGGCACCCAATGCAGCTCACGTAGCAAAGGTGTTATGTGCGCCTTTCTGGGTGTTGTGTGTGCCCTTCTTGTTAATTAAATGGTGCCATATTTATTTATTCATTCTATGTTGCCACCCATCTCACATTCATGACTCTGGGCAGCTTACAGTTAAAACATAAACAGTGCCAAAACATCAAAAACTACGACAGCCACACAAACAGTACAAACGTTAAAATCAATTCAACAGTCAAAAGCCGTACAATATAATCACAGCCTTTCAGGAGTGGTACAGCCGTTTTATGGGCTCCACACCACTCTCTGATGGCAAAGCCAGGTCTTTGGGCCCTTCCGAAAGGCCATCAAGGTCAGGGCCCGCCATAATAGACATACAGCTTTCATAAGACTTGGAAGATCATTGTATGCTTTGGGCGCACCCCCCACCCCCGCAGCACAGCTTCCACTCAGCTCAAGGCTAGAGATCTGCTTTGCCTGAGAAAGTCCCAGCCCTGATCGCTGGCACCTCCTGATAGTGTTGGGGGAGCTCCCTGGCACAAACAGCGGTTAGCTGTGCTTGTTTTGAGTCTGACCAAGACACCTTTTGGGCCCCCTCCTTGGAAGTCCCTTTTGTGACCCCTGCAGTATTGTCCACATACAATAAGGATGCGGAGCGGCCTTGGGAGGGAGGATGTGGCCTCTTGCTTCTAGCCTCTCGGGCCAGGGCGTTTCTTCAAGAGGTTCTTGTCTTTGTGGATTTTCCGTTTTGGCTTCTTATGAGCATCTCTTTCCGATTCCTCACTCGTAGGACACAGCCACCGCCCCGCCTCCCTCTTGGCCCCAGCCACAGGCTTGCAGACAACTACTACTGCACGCGAGATGGGCGCCGAGAGGCATTTCCTCCTGTTGTCCTCATGTCAGCCCAGAAAAAGTTGGCCCCCGGAGCGGAAGCTGGAAGGTATGGTCCCTCTGGTGACACCTGCTGAGATCTGATGGACTTCTGAGCTCGGCCTTTTTTGCAAAAGAGCCCTCCTCCTGGAAAGTTCCTCCCGTGGGAAGCTTCAGGCAGAGCTGAGCTAAACAGCCACGGAGCTGCTGTTGTTGTTTCCAGCTTCTGAACAATGGCCTGGCTGGCTGAACTGCCAAAGCGCTTGATATTTTAGCATTTTCAAAGAGTTCTGAGAGCTGAAGCCTGTTACACAGAAACGTGCTTGTTGATGTTTAAAGTCCCTATTTCCCCCAAGCTCCTGAACTGAACAAGTCTCCAAGCTGGGCTTGATTCCCAGAGGCTGTGAGGTTTCTCTTCTCACAAGGCGGCATTCAGACCTTTTGGGCGGAAAAGATTTTTGCTTCCTCTCCTGCAGGCAAGGCTTCGTTCACTGGAAGCAGGGGGGACGCCTCTTGAACCCCTTTTTCTTGCCCTGATGGGCTCCTGGGGAATGGGGGTGTGAGGGGAACAGATCCCTCTCCCAGAGGCTTCCATAATTAGAGATTGAATTGCCCAGCCTGCCTTGCACATGCTTCATATTTCCTTGGAAAGCTTGATCAAGCAGGCCTGACTTGAAAGCCATTTTTATGTGGTACAGGGACATCAGCAACTTCTTAAAAGGACGGGAAGAGCCGTGTATCAGATTCAAAAATCAGGAGTCTGGTAGCACCTTCTCCAACTCACAAATGTTATGAAAGGGCAGCAGCTTTGTGAAAAGATGCTGCCAAACTTCTGATGGCCAGGATACCCATGAATCAACCGAAAGTTACCCCTCTTCCTTCCACCCCTCCCAGGAACCATCCCCCAGCCTGGTAACCTCAGAATACAACTCCCATCATCCCCAGCAAAGATGCCCATTGTCCTGGCAGGGAATTGCAGACACCCGTTTACGGCCTTCCTCCGTGAGACAACCTAACGTGCAGCTCTCCCGTTTCTGACCCGCAGCTCGGACTCTTCCGTCACAACGATGGCGAAGTTCCCGGTGACGCCCGGGGACCCCCCTCGGAAATGGGAGCTGTCGAAGGATGAGCCCTACTTGTGAAGCCACCGCCGCAGTGCACAGGCAGGGCTGCCGCAGAGCAGCCGGTCCGGTCTCGGCTTCTGCGGCGGGTGGGGCGGGACAAGCAGTGGCCTGGATATGTGCAGCCACAAGGACTTTTTTCTCCTGGGCTATTTAAATAAATGCAGTCCCTCATGTGACTCAAGTTCTCAAGTTGTACAGGGTCTTAGGGGCTTGTTGGGCTGGGAAAAGAAATGAGGAACACACATTGGACCTACTAACTCAGATGCAGTCAGAATAAATGAAGGCACAAACTTTGGTTAAGAGAGTAATTAAATAAATATATTTTCCATGTGTGTGTCTCAACGCATTCAGCTGATCTACCAAAGTATTTGGGGGTCTGGGAGGGGGCGTTGACAAATGTGATGGATAATGGTCCTGACAAAAGCAGACAAAATATCAATACAGCAAACTGGTCGTAAACGTGAAGAGGTGCAGATGGATCGGATTAAAACTCCCACCCGCAAAGGCCAACTGGAGACTTCTAAAAAGCTCCCGGAGCTGCATCGCGGGAGGAAAGCAGCCAAGATTGGGGCGGCAGCCGGTAGCCCCCTTCCCGACTGACCGTTTTCACCGCGCGGCAGAAGCCTCCGCAGCTGCCGCTCACGAAAGCCGGCCCCCGGGGTGGCCGGCAAAGCCGCTCCCGGCCGCCGCCTGATCTTCCGCCGCAAGGCCCAAAGCGGCGGCACCGGCATTTCGCGGCAGACTGCCCCGAGCGCAGCCGGCGCGGCGGGCGGCAGGGTCGCCCTCCCGGACTCCCCGACCAGCGGCCGGAGCGCGAGCCTCCCGCGGCCCAGGCAGCGCCGGGCGCCGAGTCCACGGCCGCCGCCCGGGAGGGCTCGCCCGCTCGCCCGCTGGGCCGGCCGATGGAGGGAGGGGGATGGAGGGAGGGGGCTGGCCCTGCGCGGCAGGGAGCCGGAGGGGGGGGCTCGTCCCGGGCGCGCGGCGGGGGCGGCCCTTCGCGGACTCTCCCCGCTGCAGCCGGACGAGCGCTTAACCCGGCGAGGCGCAGCCGCCCCGAACCCCCACGCACGTCGGGGAAGCAGCGCGAAGGACCGGCCGAGGCAACCGGGCGCCCGGCGCGCGGCACGGCTGGCGAGAGCCGTCCGGCCGCAGGGGAGGGGAGGGCCCCGCTCGTCTAGCGGCCGGACCGACGCGCCCCCGCGCCCTTCGGGGCACCGCCGCGCGTGCCGCGGCCTGTCTCGAGCGGCTTCACGCACGCGCCTTCGGCCGGCTGCCCGCCCTCCCCCTCAGCCGAGCGTGCGTTCCATTCCGCGCACGCGCCTCTAGGGAGGCGGGGCCTCCGCGTCCTCCTCGCCCCGGCGCAGGCGCGCCCCTTCTTCGGCCGGTTCGATGCGCGCCGGGCGTCAGTCGGGCAGGCGGCGGCTGCGGAGCCATGACGCGCCTTCGCCTCCTCCTCCTCTTGCTGCTCAGCGCCGCGGGGGGGCCGCGCGCCTCGGAGGCCGGTGAGCGCCCCGGGGGGGAAGGGAGGGGAGGGGACCGTCCGCACATGGCTCAGTCAGGTCGCCGGGTCACGCCCCGAGCCGCCGATTGGTCGCGCGCGATCCCAAGCCCCGCCCTGGCAGGCGCCGATTGGCTGCCCTGCCGTCGCGCCCCGCCACTCCCCCTCCGGGTGGCTCTGCGCGCCCCGCCGGCCGCACGTGCGCCGATGCCCGCGCCCCAAGGTCGGGGGGGCAAACCTTCCTCGAGCTGAGCCCGCTCCCCAGCCTGGTCAGAAGTTAAGCCATAGCAGCCAAAGTTTAGCCAGCATTGATGGATGGATTGATGTTCCCTCAAGTCTTTTTTGACTAGCGACCGCAGAGGGAGATTTTCCCAGAAGGCTCAGTCCCCAACCGGGTCTTTCAGGTCTCCCACGGTGCCCCCGTGGCCCCTGCAGCTGAGTCCACCCCCCTTGCGGCTGGTAATAATTGTAATGCCCTCAGTTGCCCTTGTCCCTAAAGTGACCATCCACCTCCAGCATCTTCCTCTTTAGAAACGGGAGGAAGAGGAGAGGGACAGAGGCGAGGTGTATCCCAGAGGCTTTGTTCACATTTATCTAAGTGCTCTCCAGCTACAGCAACCATCATCCCTGGCCAGGACAGCCATGAGCTCCACCAGGCCTGTGTGCAATGTATACGAGCAGAGGAGAAATTAGCTTAGCCTGCCTTTCCGATTTCAGGTTTTTAACCCGTGATTGATTTGATTATCATCAAGTCATTGTTGGCTCTTAGCAACCGCAAGAGTAGATGTCTCCAGGAGGATCAGTCCCCATCCTGGTCCTTCAGGTCTCCCATGGGTGCCCCCATCGCCCCTGCAACTGAGTCCGCCCCCGGCTGCCGGTCGTCGTCCTCTTCTCTTTCCTTCCACCCGTCCCAGCATCCGAGCCTCCTCCAGAGAGCGGGGTCTGCGCATAACATGTCCGAAGGGGATAATTTGAGCCTGGCCATTGGTGCCTCCAGGGAGAACTCTGTTGATGCGCCTGATGACCCACTTGTTTGTTTTTATTCGGGTGGTTTCCTTGATGAAAATACAGGCTGGTTTGCCATGGCCTGCTCCCGCGCAGTATGAATGAATGTCTTTGCGGCTGTCACCAAAGTGATCCTTTGCCTCCGGCACCTTCCTGTGTCCCTGCAGCCCAAGAGAGGGGCCTGCTGGCTTTAGCTGGGCAGCTGGCAGATCGTCACGCCTTGGGCGGCCCTGTTGGGAATATGTCTTCTTGGCACACACTCCCAGTGCCTGTGCTTGTCCCTCGCAGGAACACCTCCTCCCCCCTAGTTGGGCAGCAAGGCAGGATTTTGTGGCGGGTGGGCCAGACTCTCCTGTTTCTGGGTGAACTGGCAGGGAAAACGATGCCCGTAACCAGCTGTTTCTAAATGAAAATATGCAGAGCAGATATCGGGAAAACCAAGAATTCAGCTGAAGGGCTAGAAACAGCCAATATTCCAAGACCCTGGAGTCTGGCTTTTGGGTGGAATTCCTCCTCCCACAGCATTTCTAAGTATTTTTGTAATGCCCACATATGTTGGTCCCCCCATCCCACCCCCCAAAAAGCCCTCACTCCTGCGCAGGTAATTTGCTTTTGTCATGGAGCTTTTACATGCCCGGTGCCCCTTGACCAAAACCGTCTCAGGAAGTATTGCCACTTTATTTCCCTGAATTGGAAGAGTCCCTTGAGGCCATCCAGCTGAGGCTCCTGCTCCGGGCAGATGCATGACCCAACTCGAGACAGTGGCCTCACCCTGGACTTGGTTTTCTTGTCGGAGCAGTGGCAATGTGACCTGAGGGGAGAGCTAGATCTGTCCCCATTGTCATGGTCAGATCACGCCCTGGTGGCCATGAGATTCTCTCGTGCCGCCCCCCTCCGCAGGGAGGCAGGGCCCATTCGATTGGTCCGCCCCAGCGACTGATGGACCCGGCTGGGTTTCAGAGGGAGCTGGGGGTTATACCCGGGGATCTGCTGCGCGGCCCAGCGGAGGCCTTGGCTGCTGCCTGGAAGAGGGAGGCGGCCAGAGCCTTGGACAGGATCGCCCCTGTACGGCCTCTCTTGCCTTATCACACTCGATGCTCCCCATGGTCTATGGAGGAGCTGAGGGTTTTGAAGAGGACTAAGAGACGTCTCAAGCGCCACTGGAGGAAGACAAAGACTGAATCCGACCGAACACTGGTTAGAGCCGCTATTAAGGCCTACCTGGTGGCAATAAAAGCAGCGAAGCGTCAATACTTCTCCGCTCTTATTGCCGCCCAACGGCCCTATTTAAAATCACTCAATCTCTTTTGGGGAAGGTGGGTGCAGTGACCCACCTGCAGGGCCGTGCAGAGGAGTTCTCAGAGCATCTGCAAGACAAAATCGCTCGGATCCGCTCTACGCTAGACTCCAAGCGTGAGGCAGGGTCTGTAGAGATACCAAGGGATCGTACTTACCATGTTATCTGGGAACAGTTTGATCCTGTTGGACCTGAGGAAGTGGACAGGATCCTCCAGACAGTAAATGCCACCTAGACCCATGTCCCTCCTGGCTGGTGAAAGCAGCTTGGGAGGTGACACATGGATGGGTCCAGGCGATGGTTAATACATCCTTGAGGGAGGGGGTGTTTCCATCTGTCTCTAAGGAGGCGCTGGTACAACCCCTCCTCAAGAAACCATCACTGGACCCTACTGTATTGGACAATTTTCTTCCAGTCTCCCACCTCCCCTTTTTGGGAAAAGTGGTTGAGAAAGTGGTGGCATTACAACTCCAGAGGATTCTGGAGGAAACGGATTATCTAGACCCCTTTCAGTCAGGATTCAGGCCCGGATATGGGACAGAAACCGCATTGGTCACACTTATGGATGATCTCTGGCGGGAGCAGGATGGGGGTAGCGCATCCATCCTGGCTCTTCTTGACCTCTCAGTGGCTTTCGATACCATCGGCCATGGCATCCTTTTGGGGCGGCTCAGGGAGTTGGGGGTGGGCGGCGTAGTTTTGTGCTGGTTCACCTCCTTCCTCCAGGGCCGGTCCCAGTCGGTGGTGATGGGGGGGAGAGATCCGGCCCTCGACCTCTCCTTTGTGGGGTGCCGCAGGGCTCGGTTCTCTCTCCTCTCCTATTCAACATCTGCATGAAACCGCTGGGCGAGATCATCCGGCACCACGGTTGAGGTACCATCAATATGCCGATGATACTCAATTGTATATCTCCATCCCGGGTGGGGTAAGTGATGCTGTGACTGCCCTCTCGGTGCCTGGGGGCTGTGGGGGTCTGGATGGGGGACAACAGGTTTCGGCTGAACCCTGGTAAGACCGAGTGGCTGTGGGTTAAGGGTTCCTCCGTATCCGGGACTTTGTCATCTTTAGTTCTGGTTGGGGTTGCCCTGCCCCAGACAGACCCGGTGCGTAACCTGGGGGTCCTCGTGGACTCACGGCTCCTGCTGGAAGAGCAGGTGGCAGCCGTGGCCAGAAGGGCCTTTGCACAGCTTCGTGTTGTGCACCAGTTAAGCCCTTTCCTGGATCGGGAAGCCCTTCGGACGGTCACTCATGCCCTTGTTATCTCCCATATAGACTACTGCAATGTGCTCTACGTGGGGCTACCCTTGAAGAGTATCCGGAAGCTTCAGCTGGTCCAGCATGCGGCCGCGTGGGCTATTTTTGGCACCCCTAGAAGGGTGCACATACCACCTCTACTATGCGAGCTGCACTGGGTTACCAGTTTGCTTCCGGGTCCAATTCAAGGTGTTGGTCATCACCTTTAAAGCCCTACACGGCATGGGACCGGGTTACCTGAGGGACCGCCTCTTCCCCGTATCATCAGCCCGTCACACCTGATCATGCAGAGAGGGCATGCTATGGACCCCGTCGATAAGAGAATTCCCTCTGGCGGGCTCCAGGAGGCGGGCCTTCTCGGCAGTAGCGCCCGCCCTTTGGAACATCCTGCCCCCGGAGGTGAGATTAGCCCCATCGCTCCTGGCCTTCTGGAGGGAACTGAAGACCTGGCTCTGCCACCAGGCTTGGGGTAGGGAGGAGAATTGACATACTTGGGGTTGGCTGGTGCCTTGAAGTGCCCCTCCTACATAATGACTGAAGGAGATCACAGCCATCTGGATTTTATGAGCTGGGGTAGTTAAGAAATTGTTTTGGTTTTTAATGGGATTTTATTGGAATTTTACTGTGTTTTTATTTGAGTTCTTATTGTATATTTATTCTGTGCTGTAAACTGCCCAGAGTCCCTCCGGTCGGAGGAGATGGGCAGTGACAAATTTGATAAATAAATAAATGCACCGTTTTCTCTGCTTTGGGGTCTTGCCCATGGGGTGTCACTGTGTGCTTTGCAAACCCGTCAGAAATTTTGGGGACTGAAAGGCTCTAGTGTCCTGCTGGAGTGGAAAGAACAAACCTTATCCTGAAGGGTAAGCGAGAAGGGAGAGGAAAATGTAAGTCGTAAATGGGATGAAGATAAATTCAGAAGTTCCTTCTTGCAGATTTTTCTCCAACATGTTTAAACATCCCCTGGTGTGCTGCTGATGTTTCTGGGGTTCTTGGACTTTTGCATAGCTCAATCATGGCTTGAAACCAGGATCCAGCCCAGGACCTTCTTTTAGGAAAACACCACATTACCATAGTGGGAAGGCTTGTTGTGTTTTTATTGGTTGTTGCAAGCTGCCTAGGATCACTATGTGAGATAGGCAGCCATATAAGTTATTTAAATAAACAAATAACAGCAATACAGCTTCTCTTAGGTCACACAAAAATCACACTCTGACTGCAATTTGGATTGGTCCTCAAAACCTTTTTTTTTAAATCCGTTCAATTGTGTCCGATTCCCAGGGCTGAGAGAGGGTGACAGGCCCAAGGTCACCTAGCTGGCTTTGTGCCCAAGGCAGGACTAGAATTCCTGGTTTCTAGCCTGGTGCCTACACCAAACTGGCACTCCATATTTTATTTAGCCCCTTAAAATAAACAGTGGCTAGTTAATCGTTATTTCCCAGTACAGATCATGGGTCAGAGTCGCAGAAGCTGGTTCTCTTAATGAGCTGATGGGGTGTTTTGCCAAACCAGCAGAAAGTGCCAGCATGGTTCAGAGAGCTTAGTTGCTGGTCGGCTTGGCCATAAGTAAGCAGGGCACCTGCACAGACCCATCATTCTGTTCTTTCCCTGGGTGAGCAACTTTGTTCGGAAAGGAGCAAGAAAGAGTGAGTCACTGGAATTAAAGGCCTGGGATAAGAAAAAAGGTAGATAACGTACCTGAATTCACTTCATCTCTCCATCCCTTTCCATCCTTGCGCGTCACCCGCCCAGCACCTCAGATGCAGCCTTCCGTTCTTTCGATTCCTCCCCCTCCTTTTCAGCATCCACCACCCACGGACTTTCTCTCTTCCTTTATGCCTACAGGGTCCTCCCCGTCCTGCCCTCTCGGGAGCTTCCAGTGCCGTGAGGGGGGCCAGGTGCCGCTGTGCCTGGGGTACAACGGGAAGCCCGGCTGCCAGGATGGCAGCCCCACGAACGGCTGTCAGCCGGGAAATGTCTCCTGCAGGAATCAGGACTGTCGGTGTGGCGGCGGCGGGCCCTGCCTGCCCTTCGAGCGGTTTTGCGACGGCCATGAGGATTGCCCAGATGGCTCCGATGAGTCAGTGCTTCTCTGTGGATCCCCGGTGGCCCTGCTTGAGGAGGACTGCGAAAATGACGAATTCCGATGCCACCCGGGGGCAGAGTGCTTCCCCGTGGTGTTTAAATGCGATGGCCATCCGGACTGCCAAGATGGAGGCGATGAAGCGGGCTGCGGGGCAGATTGGCCAGAGACTTCAGTGACTCCACAAACAACCACAAAAGGTGGGCGGGGTTGCGATCTGATTTTGGGGTGCCAGACAGGGATTCTGCTGGCTCTTATAGCCGCAGGTCTTTCTTTTAATTGCAACTTCGTTTTTTAGTCAACCCAAAAAGACCTACGTTTGCCCTCCTTGTCTCTGATTGCTAAAGCTGCCTTTCGCGTGCCCTTCCCTGAAATTGTTTCACTGCCTCTCGGTTATTTTATGTATTTTGTTGTATGCTGCTTATTATTATTATTTGCTGTTTATAACTCCTAATTGATGGGATGCAAGGTAGTCTCTAGATTAGAAATACACCTTGCACAGAAGAGTGTGAGCGTGCTTGGAACAATACTGGGCCTTGGCTGTGCCTCCCACCAATGTTTTTTGCACCTTTTTCTGCACTCTGCCTTGTTTTTAACCTGAAAGGAATTAGCATGATGGGTCTGTGTTGCTGCCACTGTTGCTCCTGCACATATTTCTATCCTGTGCATCCTTCAAAGAGATTAAAGAAGTTTAGAAGGTTCTTTGAGGATCCCACCCTCTGCAGTGATTTCCTCCCAACCACTTTGCAAGGTGGATATGAACAACAGCTGTGTTCTTGGCACGTGGAAGATCAAGATCCCACCTCCAGTGTTTTCTGGAGGGGGTGGGGCAAAGGATCAGTGGTGCCAGTCAGATTATGCCAAGGTGGGCAGAAGGTAGATGTAGAGCTGCTCTCTGATTTCACGGGGCGGGGGAGGAACCGAAGGAAGTCAGCAGAAGTTACTGAATCCCAGTTGTTTTAACCGTAGCAGCACAAAGAATAAACCATGTGCGCCCACCCTGCCTCCAGCTATATTGCTGAAACGAATAAAAACAGAGCATTTGCTTGTGTTCAGTGCCAATTCAGAATCGATTCTTCCATTCTACAACTTCGTATCTTTCGCATCAGGCTCCAGCGGATGATTTCAAGAATGCTCGTAAAAAAAAAATGAAGTACATTAGGCTCAGACCTAATGTTTGCTGCATGGTATCCCTGAATTTTCAGATCTCCTCAGAGCTCTTGCTCTGCAGAGAAATTAGGTCTGGCCCAAAGTCACCCGAGGCTCCGTGGCCAGAGTTTGCCAGTCTGAGCCAGAGGTGTCTGTCACTGCGGCACACTTCCTGTACATTCCTGACCCTGTAGCCCCTCCTCTCCCCTCCTCTTTCCCCCACTTTTCTCTGTTGTCTTCTGCTGCTTCTGATTCATTGGAAAGTTTTAATTCACTGTATCTTTATTCTTAATGCCTTCAACACTTAATCCACGTCATTCATTTATTTAGCCTGGTGCTGGTATAAATTGGACTTGGTGGCATTTCCCCCGCTAGTACCTTTAATTCCTTTGCCTTGTTATTTCCTACTCCCTGGGCTGTGCAAAATGCTGCTTATCCCACGTACGTGCAAATTGGCAAACGTGCTTTGCTTTCATTCCCCGTGTCCACACGTTCTCATGTGCATATCTTTGAACATGCCCTGTTCAAAGAATTCCCAAGTATTGCTTTTAGCCAAGCCATGATTGTAACAGTTTTAGGACACCCTGAGATGTTTAAAATCAGGCGAATTCTAGTAGCACCTTCTCTGACTCACAGTTCTTATTAAAAGGAAGTGGACTGCAGCTCACGAAAATCTTCTGCCTTTTAATAAATTTGTGAGTTGGAAAAGATGCTATTAAATTCCTTCTGAGGTTTTTGCCACCATAGACTAACACAGCTTTCCCCCTGTACCAGCCTTTCTCAACTTTTTGGCCCTGGAGGAACCCTTGAAATATTTTCCAGGCCTTGGGGAACCCCTGCCCATTCAGGTTCAAATATAGGTTACGTAGAAGTCACAAAATGATTATATTCGTTTCATGGGGCGGCCTGTAAGTGTGCATTAACAGTGTTATTAAACTGAAAATAAAGAATGAAACCTCTGTAATGTGAAGTGGCTTGAATTTGAAATAATTTTTAAAATAAATCGTGATCTCTCAGGGAACCCCTAGTGACCTCTTGCAGAACCCTGGTTGAGAAACCCTGCCCTACACTGAGATGTTTAAAATACACTGGCTGGCTTCTCTCAGACACGTGTCTTTGCTAAAAAACTGAACTTCTAATAGAATCAGAACCAATATCTAAGGCAATATCTAACCCTTAGAACAGTGTTTCTCAACCTTACAACTTTAAGATGTCTGAACTTCAACTCCCAGAATTCCCCAGCCAGCTATGCTGTTCTGGGAGTTGAAGTCCAGACATCTTAATGTTGCTAAGCTTGAGAAAGACTGTTCTAAGGGTCACTTCACCAGGTTTGGGTAACCCCATAGATGGCCAGTCCCCACTACAGGGCAGTGGGGCAGAGCAAGGCCTTTCAGTGAGGCAGCTGTCTGCCTGTCTGCCTGAGACAAAGAATCAAGAGGGAATGTGCTTCCCTTGTAGATTCTGGGTATTTATTGCCCTCCAACTTACGTAATAATTCCAGTTTGGGCCAACTGTCCCGGGCTAGTCTAACTTCCCCAAACCTCCTCAATCCATAAATAACTGCGTGTAACAATCTGTGTTCCTCCCAGGATGTCTGTTGCCTGAGATACCTCAGTTAAGCAAGCTTGTTTTTCATCTTTTGCATCCTGATGCTCTGGGTGGTTTTGCTTCCTGAATTATTTTTCCAGCTCTTTGCCAATCATCTGTTATCTGCAAAACACTTCGGGGGGTTTATAATATCTTGATTTCTCAAGGTTTCAACCCCTCTCCTCTGCCGTGCCTTCCCAAGACTCTGCAAAGCTGCTTGTGTCTCCCAGGGATCACAACGTCTATTTTTTCCCAAGCATTAATTATTTCTTCTCTGAATGTTTTGGACTGTCTTGTGTTTAATATGCCACGTCAATTTATTTTGCTTTGAGACAAAAGAACTGCATTGCCCAACATAATTTCTGAGTATTTTCTGTCAGCTGTTTCCCCACCCAAGTGGCAAAACGCACATAAAATACGTACATGCGTGCAGATATTTATTAACTGATTTGTCACGTTTATATCCTGCCACAATTCAGAGAGACTTGGCAGGTTCGTGCGATCTGGATGGCTATGACTCTGTTAGCCTTGCGTAAGGCACTGAAGACCTGGCAGTTTCCCCAGGAGGCTGGGCAAGCTCTGCCCTTGGGGTGGTTTTGGGATTGAGATGTATTGTCTACACAATCACAAAAGGACAGTAAAAGCAAAGAATAAAAGACAACACAGTTCATGAACTCAGCATACTTAAATACGTATATCTCTATGCGAGTAGCTTCAGCTTTTTCAACAATTCATCTTTAACCCCATCCTAAAGAATGAAATTCCATTTTATTTTTTTACCATGTGTGGATATTAACACCTGTTTTTGGTTTTTTTTTTTACAGGCAACAATGCTGCCCCAGAAACTCTGGCATTGGACCATTTGACCATCACTGCCATTGTCGGTGAGTAATACTGGCAAAGTGATCTTGATCCACCCCAAACAGAATCATGAAAATTAGTGGGGAAATCAGCTGGTTGCCGCTGTTCTGGTCTGTACTGGTGAAGCTGGTCTCAAGAAATGAGTGGGCTGGTGACTTTTGGCCCGGGCAGTGCTTTGCTTGGCAAGGGTTGATGGTGGCACTTGCTAGATGTTGCCCAACAGCCTCTGGTAGGAGCTGTCCCGGTGAGGGACTGATCCGTTCCCCTCAGCTTGGCATCGAACATGTGACACCGGAAGGCCATTTCGGTTCTGTTGGGTGCTGGGTCACTGTGCTTTTTGGGTCTCTCCAAAAGGTAGACTGTAAGAGTCGGCCAACGTCTCTCTACCGTGGCTGTTCCAGAAGCAAGGCCAGGTCCAGAAGTTACTCCTTGGGGCTCACCTGTCCCTCTGCCCTCTGTCTTCCAGCACTCCTGATCGCAGTGGTGGCTGCAGCAGCGACAGCGGTGTGGGTCTCTGCAAAAGCCAAGCTTCCCCTTACAAAGTCCTGCCCCAATGCAGCATTCAGGCAGCTCATCATGGAAGACCATCCGTGAGATTTGCCTCCCAGTCAGGTAAGCCCCAGATTTGATTTGACGTATTTAGTTCGACTTCCTTCCCTGAGAAGCTTCAGCACAAAGACCCCAGCAAAGCCCGATTCTCCTTCAGTCTTCCGTATCTGCTTTTCCCCTGGTTTAAATTATAAAGTTTCAGTTGCTTGGGGTCCAATAACCTTTCTTTACGTTCTCGTTTGCTGCTGTTATTTAAAATATGTTCAGCTTGCCCCTCATAATCTCAAGGACGTGTGGTACGAACGGATGTAAAACAGTATGTTAAAAACATACTGTAAAATAGAATGTTAAAAGCAGTATTTCCTTGGAGTGTGCATTAGGGGAACTTTGCATTGTTCCAGTTCTCCCCTGGGCCACATCAGCCAGCTGTTCCAGGGGTGCCATTCCAGAAAGCAGGACCCGGATGGTTTGCTGAGTTTCCATCTTTCCTTTCGTAGGTGGCAAAGCATCTTTCCATATTCCATCCTCTCTCCATATTCTCAGGGGCAGCCCTTCATGCTCCTCAAAGGAAGGCCCTTCGTGTGCAGAGCTCGCCCCCACGCCCCCCGCACTGCTGCTCTTTCCTTTCTGGGGAGCCCATGAGGAAAGGCAAGCTCTCCCGGTTCTGCTTTTTGTGTTCTTTTCAGCAAGAGGGAACACCCTTTTTGCATTCCCTTTGGGCAGCTGTCTCTTCTCGTGTTCCTTTCTTCCAGGAAGTTGCTCCCTCGTGCAGGGGGCTCTGGCCCCGGGCACTTGGTCCTCCCAGGGCCCCTTGGGCACAGTCCTTGGACTTAAAAGGCCGGCAGCCATGCTGGGACTTGAAGGAGCTGAGACCGAACAGGCTTCCTGGACCCTTGAAAGCCGCATGGCCTCTGGGCCACTCTGTCTTCAGGAGAACGGGGTAAAGCGAAATCTGCAGCTGGGGCTCTCTTCCTGCCTGCTTGGGCCGGTCCCTTGACAGCAGCAGCGCTGTGCCTGACACACACATACATGTCCACCGGCAGAAGCCTCCACACCAGGCTTTGAGGAGCCTGTCCAAGCAAAGCAGCTTTGCGTCCTCCGGTCAGGCCCCCCGTGGCTGGCCGAGAGGGTCCACGAGGAAGCGAGCCAGGGTTCTGCCTGTGGGGTTCCCCCTTCCTTTCAGGGTGCTCCTGGGGGTGGCTGCTACTCCCTCCCATTGGTGCTTCCCTGCCTGATGCCTCTGGGTGTGTTGGACAAGAACTCTCGGCCACCAGGGTGTGGGATGGCCGGCGGAAGGAACCCCAGGCACAGTCGGTGTGGCCAAAGCCAATTGCGTCGCCACCTGCAGGGACAGCCACCGGATTGCCATGGCTGTTGCTTCCCCAGATTCGGTGGCAGGTGAGAATCCCACCTGTTTTAGTGGAGGAAGGCCACCCCCAGCATCCACCCTGTCCAGTCCAGCTCAGGGGCCCTGCTTCTGCAGCACCGAGGCAGACCCTCTTCCTGAATGTGAACCATTAAAAAGTGTTTCCGGACAATTGTGTGGGTCTGTTTTTTGTTCTCCTTGAATCTCCATCTGCTCGTTAAAGCCGTCGAGGACAGCAGTGCCCCCGTCACCCGTCCCCTTGCTTCAGACACGCTCTTTTCATCTTCACTCCTGGCAAGAACGTCTTTCCCTCCTGATCCCGGGTTCTGAGAGGAGGGTACCGTCCCCCTTCCAGCTTTCAGGAGGGGATCTGGGTCCATCCAGTTTCTCTCCTGCGTGGGTGTGAGCCGACCCCCCTAAGCAGCCCTGTGCCTGAACACGCCCCCACCGCCACCCGTCCTCGGAGCTAGGCTCAGGGCAGGCCCAGCTGCCTCTGCTGAGAATGTCCTCAGCTTCCCATTTTAAGCCATGCATTGGTTGTACGTATGAGTTGCTGGGTCAGCTGAGGACACTGTGCGCATGTCCTCCTTGGGTCTCCAAGAGCTCTTAGTTAGGTGAAACATAGAATTTAAAGCTATCATACCACAAATGCTGCAAATGTGTACTAAGAATCTCCTACTCCAGCTCAGCTCCTTGTTCCCATATGGACACATCCACACCGTTTTCTTGGCAGCAGTATGGAAATGATTTGATCCTGCTATTTTGTGGGATTTTTTTGAGTCCCAACTAGTCTGCCACCCTGGGATGTCCTGATGGTCTCCCATCCAAGGACTAATCAGATCCAGCCCCACTTAGCTTGGGAGCCCAGACAAAACCATCACCTTATTTGAGCATATGAAGTGTCTTGAGGCACCTTAAACATCACATTTTAAAAAATCTGAATAGTTTACTACTACTGAGACCAGAGCGGCCCAGCCCAACCTTCCAGATTAGCATCGTAGGTTGACATCTTAAAACCATAATCCGATTAATGCCGTAAGAAGTTCAAGAATAGCTGCTTCCAGACACATCCAGTCCCAGCGCTGAGAAGCTGGTTGGTGGCCCATGAGCTCGAACCAGGCCGTTCAGAGCCGCCAAGAGGCGTCTGGATCGTACCCAGCCATCAACAGGGCAGAATCTTAATTCCCCTAAGCGCACCGTCCCCCGATAGTGGTGGTTGAGGGACCATTGGACTGCCATGAGACACGCTGTGCAGAGGCGCGGAAGCCTCTCTGCCAGCGTGAAAATCGGGGACTGTCGGAAGTGCCACAGGACTCCCACAGATGCGGACACCTTCATCCCCTTCTCTCAGGAAAAGCTGGTCAAGCCGTGGCATTCCGTGCACGACTTGGCCGACCGGACCCGAGGCAGCAGGGGGATCCCGCACCGACGGAGCCCGTCTTTCTTGACCCTCAACGTTGGAGGAGAGTGTTTCCGCATGGCTTGTAGGGCGGCCGCCAAGTACCCCATCACCAGGATTGGGCGACTGGCCACCTGCGCAGATCCCGCGAAGAGGCTGGAACTGTGCGACGACTACTGTGTGCTGACGAGCGAGTATTTCTTTGACCGCAACCCCCTGACCTTCCACTACGTGTTCCGCTTCTATCACAGCGGCGTCCTGTGGGTCGTGGGCGAGCTGTGTCCAGCCAGCTTCCTGGAGGAGATTGAGTATTGGGGCATCCCCCTGAAATACGCCCAGCGGTGCTGCCGGGTCCTCTTGGAAGAGAAGCAGGACGAGATGGCTGAGCACCTGAAGATCCAGCTGGAGCTGCGGGCTGAACTGGAGTCCGTTGAGAGGGAAGAACATTTTGAGGGCAAGTTTCTGGGCCAGTTCCGGAAGGCGGTCTGGAGTTTGATCGAGAACCCCTACTCCTCGGTCCTGGCTAAAGTTACCGCCATCTTGTCCAGCTTCTTCGTCCTCCTGTCCATTGTGGGGATGACGCTCAGCACAGTGGAGGAGATGCAGCACCAGAGCAGCAAGCGGTGCATGGGGCTCCTGGAGACCGTGTGTGCCGTCTTCTTCACTCTGGAGTACCTCATGCGGCTGGTCTCCTCCTCCACCCCGCGGCAGTTCTTCCGGGCAGCCTTCAGTGCTGTGGACTTGGTAGCCATCCTGCCCTTCTACGTCCAGGTCTTCTTTGAGTTCCTGGGCGAGGGGGACTCTGAGGATCATGAGGAACTCCATAAGATGCAGAACGTTGGGAAGCTGGGGAAGATCCTCAAGCTGATAAAACTCCTGCGCATCTTCCGCATCCTCAAGCTGGCCCGGCACTCCACCGGGCTGAGGGCCTTCGGCTTCACCCTCCGGCAGTGCTGCCAGCCCGTCTGCTGCCTCCTCCTCTTCATCGCCATGGGTGTCTTCACCTTCTCCGCCCTCATGCACTCCGTCGAGCACGACGTCCCTGGCACCAACTTCACCAGCATCCCTGATGCCTGGTGGTGGGCAGCAGTAAGTCTCCCCGTCCCCCCCCCCACACACACACACACAAGGAGTCCAGCTGAGGGCAGCCTCCTCTCGAGCTAGTGGCCCAGTCAGACCCACGAGCGACTTTTAGTAAGTCTCTGGCACCTGCTTCCCAGGAGTTACCCAGGCAGTGGTGGTAGTGCAGATCGGGCTTTGACTGGGGGCAGCCGTCGCTTGAAAACCAGCAGATCGTTCCCTAGGATTCCCAGCGGGGTCTTTCCCGGCTGCTGGGGACTGAAAGGGGACCGCACGCAGGCAAAACTGGTTTCTCCCTCTGCTAAGATTCCTTTCCTGCCTGGGTTGAAGCCGGGCCCCTCCCCCACCAGGCATGAGGCTGCCTCTGCTGGCTGCCAGTAACTCTGCCAGGCTGGAAGCAGCCGCATCTCAGATACTCGGAACAGGCATGCCAGCTACACTGAAATGAGCCCCCATCGCTTTGAGGCTACCAGCGACCACACTGGACCGTTGGCTTCTGCAGCCCAGGGTTGCCTCTAATGGCTGTGGTGCTCCTGGCAGAGGAAAGCCTCTGGCATCCCTGCCACCCAAGGCCCTTGAAACTGGCACTGGGAATGCAGGCTGAGCAGGTTTCTTCCCTCACCCGGGAGCCTCAGAGACCACCTGCTGGGTTTTCCTCTGGCCCTGAGCTCTTCTCACCCCAGAAGCTCTCCGGGGGTGCCCGAGCGCCTCCCCTGTGGAAGCCCCACCAAGAGAGAACCTGCTCCCCCCAGCGTGGGCAGACCTCACCTGTGGCCCCTGCCAGGAGCCTCACGCAGGTGGGGTGAAGGAAGCTTTGGGAACAAGCTGAGAGGCTAAAAGTGGGCCTGTCTGCTCCGCAGCCTGCTCCACACCAGCAGGACGTCTGGTGTGGCTCTTCTTTCCTCCCGACTTTTTCTCCTCCTCCTCCCCCCCAGGTAAGCCTCTCCACGGTGGGCTACGGGGACACAGTGCCAGACACGCTTCTGGGCAGGATGGTCGCCTTCGGATGCATCGCCTTCGGCATCATCCTCAACGGGATGCCCATCTCCATCCTGTACAACAGGTTCTCTGACTATTACGCCAAGCTCAAGTCTCACGAGGACAAGGCCATGGTGGCCCTCAAGCGCTCCAGGGAACACGGCCTGAGCAGGAGGGTCTGGAGGAAATTTGGCAAATGCTGTGGCCCGGACAGCTCCCTGGGCAGCCAGCCCGCCTTGCCCCCGGGTTCAGACCAAGGCTGCGCTCCCCGCCAATAGCAGCCTGCCCCCCACTCGTCCCCCCCCCCGCTAGCCACACCTCGGGTCCTGTCAGGACCACCTGGGTCCCCTGCATTCGTGTCGGGCTGGCCACGGCCACGTCTGCTCCCTCAGACCTGGGACAGTTGGCAAGCAGGCCCTCCCTGCTCCGCCACACTCGGCCTCCTTTTACTGCAGATGCCAAGGTGGCTGAGAGGGCAGGCAGAGTCTCCCCGCCTCTCCTCCACCTGTCTTCTAATACTAGAGCTGAGCTGCCTGCCGTAAACCTGTCTGTGAGCCCAGCATCTTCTGCAGGCCTCTCGGTATCTCGGGGCTGCCTGGCGTTCTGAAGCCAAACTTGGGATGCCAAAACTTGCTGGCAAGGGGCTGATGCCCAAGTGAACCTCTGAAAGGAGGGGCCCGCCTGTCCTTGGTTTTACCTGGCCACCCCAAGCAAGGTAGAAGGCAGTTGGCTGGCTTGTGAGCAGCAGGCAGCTGGGCAAAAACCTTGGGGGCAGAACCACTCGCAGGCTCCCCGTCCGACTGGCCTTTGGTCTGCCCTTGGGTGCCAGGCCTGGCTTGGCTTGGCTTGGCTTGGCTTGGCTTGGCTTGGCTTGGCTTGGCTTGGCTTGGCTTGGCTTGGCTTGGCTTGGCTTGGCTGGTGGAGCTGCTTGGAGACCCGCCCTTCTCCCAGTGCCCGCGCAGCCTTGTCGGGGCCCTCCCGCCCTGAGAACGCGGCCCTCATTTCATTTGTATTCCACCACCATACGCCCAAGGGAAGATGGGCAGAATTACCCTAAAGGAGAGGGAGGTGGGGTGAGATTGTGGGATGCTGACCCAGAGAGAGTTGGCCCTGAAGACAGCACGGCTGGCTGGGGAATTCCAAGTTGAAGTCCACACATCTTAAAGTGGCCAAGGTTGAAAAACACCAGTCTATGCTTACGGCCAATTTTGTAAGAGCCGCTAGATGAGCAAGAGATGAGTGGTCATGTAAGCTGAAGAAATAAACCAATAAACCAACTTTGTCGTGGCAATCATGCAGTAAGGGAAGCCCTGCAGGTCTTTGTAAGGGACGGTCCTGCTCGGCTCAGCCCAAGGAGCCTTTAGGACGGGCCACCTTACTCACGGAGAATCAGGAAATGAAGTGACTCAAGTGGGCCAGAAAGGAGATGGGGACCGGGGAGAACCTTGCGCTTGGCTGTCCCTCCAGCCTGGTGGCTCGGCAGAGAGCTACGTTGGCAGGGATCACCGCTCCTGATCCAGAAGGTCGAATCAGTCCTTCCCACTAGAGTGAGCTGATCTCAGGAGCGCCCCTCCAGCCCTCCTGCAAGGCAGGGACCTTGCCCCTTCCCAGCCACACCCTGCCATGGGATCAGCTTCTGGGCCATCAGGCGAGATCTACCCCAGCTCTCCCAGGGGCACCAGATGTCTGCGGAAGCAAAGCATTTGTTTAATGCCCCATTTCCTCCAGCACCTCTGTTTCCATGGCTTCCTGCTACACCTTCCGATTTTTAGTTTAAACAAAGACATGCTGCTGCGTTCTGACAAAATGCCGTCCGCTGGTACCCCTTGAGCCAAGAGTAACGCCAACCCCTGTGCGCGCCCAGAGAGCAAGCCTTCGGACCCCACGGGTTCCTCCTCCCAGGCCCAGGCCTTCAGTGTAAGAAGGGGGGAGGACCTGCAGCCCTGTTGGCTTTCTCTGGACTACACCTGCTTCCTCGGCAGATGAGGGGAAGCCCAGAGCCCCCTAAGCGTGCAAGACGCAGCCACCCAAGCCCAAGACTTTTGCGCTGCTGAACCGAGGCGCAAAAGCCTTTTGCAACTCTGCCTTGCGTGTTGGCAAATGGACCTGTCGCTCTCTGCTGCCACCCCTTTTGAGCCCCAAAGCCTGGCAGCCTCCTCGGCTGTACGAACAGCAGGACCACCCAGAGCGTGAAAGGTGGCTTGGCTTTTAATGTTTGGACAGCACTCCCTCGCAAGAGGGTGCTTGGCAAATTAATAATTACAACAATAAGGACGTTCAATATTTACAAGTCTCTGTGCCCAGGGAGCTTGTCATATATATATATACACACACATTTATATATATAAATTAACACTTTGGATATCTACAGTATGGTACATTCTGCAGGGGTGCGTGTGCAGCGGCACAATGGAGCTTGGTGCAACTCAAACCCGCCCTGACTTTTCTTCCCAGGTACACGGAGAGGGGGGTGTCCAGAGCAACATCCCAATTCTGAACAACTAGATTCCTTTGAGAAGCCCACAGGCGGGACATGGAAGTCAAAGCTCTTCCCTACTTTGTCCCAACCATTTGCTATTCGAAGGTAGACTGCTGCAGAGCAGGGAGGCTTGACTTATTTACCATGACACTTACCCATACTTCCCTCTCCTTTTAAAACTAGTGGCGCTGCAGCTAGCTAGCCTCGCTCTTCCATGAATGTGTCTCGCCTCTTTTAAATCATTTTAAGTTGGCAGGCAACTTTCTGCCTTGTGGCAGAGAGTTCCATAAATTAAGCAAGCTTTGGCTGCTCTGAGTCTGCTGTCATCTGTTGCTAGTCTTTTGTTCTTCCAGAAACAGAGAGGGAGTCCAGCCTGGCTTCTTTTGATCCGGTGAGCTGCTAAAATCAAGACCTGTCCTCAACTCAGAGATCGGGTGTCTGGAAGTCAAGGACAGAGATCGAACTCAAAGGCAGCAATGGCTGAAAGAGCAGCAGTTCTAACAACCGTCACTGGTTCCCTCCACAAGGCAGAAAACTTGTGATATCGCCTGGTTGTCAGTTTAGGGTGAAAAATTCCTGTATGGGGGGCGGGGGGTTAGGATGCTACCACCATGCTGCTCCCCCCATTAAAAAAGTCTCCCCGCTACGCCAAGTTGCAGGAATGCTCTGTGGGACCAAGTCAGGTTCTCCCTCTGGATCCAGCCTGCAGAAGGGGCAGGGGTGTGCCACCGTGCCAAGCTCCCGCCGTCCCCGAGGCTCAGTGGCAGCCGCAGCTACCTGCCACCATGCCATCGTACTGCTTCAGCACCACGTTCTCGTCATCATCAAAGTAGAGCAGGTTGATGGAGAAGAGCTTGTCCGGGACACAGCAGGGGCTGCTGACCTCCTGGCTGAGCTTCAGGGCGTGGATGATGGACTGGACGGTGGCGTGGTTGGTCGGCCGCATGCTCTCGCCCAGCGGGAACGGGCAGGAGCCCTTGCAGTGGTAGGCGTTGTAGCCGCGGGGGGAGATGATCCAGCCGGACCAGCCGATCTCCTCAAAGTCCACTGAGAGCGAGTGCCGCTGGCAGGGCAGGGGGATCTCCGCTGAGCGAGGGGCCCGGCTCCGGTTGAAGGCGGGCTCAGGAAGGGCAGCGCTGTGGAGGGGCAAATCTGCGGGGTGGAAAGAGGCAGAGAAGGCACTCACGTCCCCGTCTGGCCCTCGGCCCTTCTGCACCTGCCGCGAGGCCGGGCTTAGCTACAGCTTCAGGAGCAAAGTGGGGTGACTTCCTAAGGGAGGTGACGCCCCCCTCCCGAAAACACCTGCTTGTTCGTGTCCAGCGGATGGAGGGCCCATCTTACTTATTTATTTGTCTGTTTGTTTATTGAATGTATGTCACCACCCATCTCCCCCAGTGGGGGACTCTGGGCAGTTTACAATAAAATAACACTAAAAACACAACCACCTAATTTACCATTGAAATGTAAATAAAAAATGAATGTAAAATCCAAGTGGAGATGGAACACAGTCACTAAGGGGTGCTACAGTGTCAGCCATCCCCAGGTGGGGCTGTCACTCTCCCCCTCCCAAGCAAGGCAGCAGAACCAGAACCAAATCTTGCTGTGTTTCCCCATTTTGGAGGCCACTCAGAGGGAAATGGCAACCTGGGGCTTCTCCAAGCTTGGAAGGAGGTGAAAAGGGAGGCGAGGGGGGACAGCGCTGCCTTCTCAGTGGAGGACAGGGCAAGGGACACCCCCCCCCCTGAATCTGCAGGATGGGGAATGCCACTGTCCTTGAGATGGTGCTCAGCCGGTCCCCCGGCTTCTCTCCCCACTGGCCATCTTGGCTGCCCTCCCCCCACATGGTCGTCTGAAAATGGCCCATGTTTGCATCTCAGAAAGCAAAGGCACGTGAACCCCTCGGGGTTTCTGGAGGGGACGAGGAGAAAAGGCCATCATGGCCTGCACTTCACCTTACACCCATCAAGCCGACTTCCTGCATCTGAAGGGAAAAGCCCCCCCCCCCCAACCTTCTGCACTTCAGCTCCTGTAGAGTAACAGGGCTCCCTCTTGCACGGCGCACAAGCCTGCTGGGACCCCAGCCGTTTCCCAGAGCGAAACAGGGACCTTTGCTGCCCTGAGAAGAAGCTCCTTGGAAGCCACGCTGAGCTGTGCCCGAAAAGGGTCCAGGCTCTGCCCTTGCTGGCCCCATCGCCAGCAATCCGGTCAAGGCGCATGGTTCTGCCCTCAGCCCTCCTGCCCCGCTCGAAGGAGCTGCTTCCTGCATCCTCACCGAGCAAGCCACTGGGTAGCGTGGCCACCCGCCGCCCGTCGTCTGTGAACAAGACCAGCATGGGCTTCTTGCTGGCATGATGATCCCTGCCCATGGCAAACTGCACGGCGCCAGAGTCCAGGGGCGCCCTGCCGAGGCCCTGCACCATCACCAGCAAACCCTGGTTGCTGTTCTCTTCTGCCACCCAGTCACGGACCTGGAAGAGAGCATCCGGGCATCAGGAGAGGCTGGCCACCTGCACCCTGCAGGGCTTGAGTGAGTGAGCCAAGCCCCTGCTCACCACAAGCCCCTGTATTGGTCAGGTGGGGAGGGGCGGGTGCAGCCCCCCACGCCTCCAGGCCAAACGCAAAGGCCCGTTGCTGCTGGAAAACCACTGAAGACCCCCCAGCCACCCCCCTTTGCTTGAGGAACTGGAAGCACACCAGAGGGGCAGCACTCACCGCCTGCGTAATGGGGAAGACCTCCCAGCCAAAGCCGTGCAGGGCCAGCAGCCGCGCCGAGAGCAGCTTCTTCCCCTCGGGGGCCTCCGGGGTCTCCTTGTCCAGCACCTGATAAATGCTTACCTGGGGGGGGCAAGGGGAGAATTAGCCGAAGCCCAAGAGGGTGGCTTCTCTGCCCTGCAGCCCTTCAGCCAAAAGAGGAGCCTCCATTTTCAGTGGCAGTCTACCTTTGGGGACCAGGCCTGCTTGGTGGCTTCTTCTTGGCCCCTCCTGGTGAGAGGAACAGATCCTGCCCCAGGGTTAGGGTTAGTCATGAAGAAGGAGGCCGGGGACTTAGAGATCGGTTGCCCACAAGAAGCAACTGGAGTCAAATGTGGGGCAAGAGGGAGAGGGGCAGCCGCTCTGGGATGCCGCTGCCCACTTCTTGCAGCTCTAGCGATCAGGGTGGCATGCGAGCCAAGGCCTGGGGGGATGAGCGGTGGTCGGGACCCCTTCCCCTTGCTGCCAGGGCCCTGCTTTGTGAGGCATGGGAGAAGTCAAGGGTGCCTCTGAGCACGGGCAGAGCAAGCCCTTGGGCACGCTCACCTGGCAAAAGTGCTGCCTCTGGAGGAGGGCCCCCTCAGGCATCCTGCCCCGCAGCTTGAATAGGTGCAGCTCGGCCGTCAGCACAAGCTCGTTCTTGGCCACGCTGGAGAGGAGGAACTGCAGGTGCGTCTGGTCACTGTGAGCTGAAGTGGGAGCAGAGGGAGGCTGTTGGCCCTGAGCCCCGGGACTGTGCGGCAAGTTGGGAATGCTCAGCCGCAGTTCCCGACAGCCTCAGCCGCCCCCACGAATGGGGAAGGGCTCTGGGAACGCTTGCGCAGCCCACAGCTCCCAAGGTCAGGTGCCCTGGACTGACCCCCTTCCAGCTGGACATCGGCACAGACCTCAGCTGTGCCTGCAGGCAGGACATGACCTCATCGGCACCCAAATGTTTCCCATTTAACTCTTAAGGTATGCTGGTAATTTTGCCTTGCAGGGGGGGGTGGAGTCCATAGTCAGTTAAATTGGGGCAGGCTCAGTGTTTTTCAACCTGGGCCGCTTTAAGATGTGTGGACTTCAGCTCCCAGAATTCCCCAGCCAGCCATGTTGTGAATGAAGAAATTAGTAATCCTTCCTTTTAAACCATCAGAGATTCCTGCACACCTTGGGAGTGGCTGATTCTAGCCAAAACTTTCCAATCTTTAGGGTGTCCCACAGAAGCCAATTTACAGAGCCCACCCCCCAAAAAACCACCCATCCTTGAGAAGTGAAAAAAGACAAGTGAAAAAGATCTTCAACTAATATTCACAACTGAGGTGGGGGAGACTAAAGAAAAAATATTCTGCCCACCCTTGGGAATGAAAAATAAATAAAAACTTGGCTTTATTGAAAATTAAACGGATTGAAAGTTAATGCTGACTTCCATCTGAATGTTTAAACTGCCATCCCGAAACTTTCCTTCTTCTCAGTGGTTTTCTCTGCTATTGGGGCGGGGGGGGGGCACCTGTTAGCATACATGTTGGACGGAGGGGGGCAGAGGCAATTTCAAGGCAGAAAGTGAGTCTGTTTGGACGACCCACTTCCTTCTCAAATGGCACAGTTAAATCTGAGGCCAGAAGTAACATCTGCATCTGGCATTGGAGGGAGAATCCACTGCCCACTTCTGTACACACATACACACACACACACACAGCATCAGGTTTTTGGTGATCTTTTGCGGGTTACTAGCTCTGGGGGCAAAGTGGCAACTCACCCATCAGCACAACAGATCCTCCACTGCATGCCCCACCCCACCCTATTGGCCTCTGGCATTAGAGGACCAAGGAGGTGGCATTGTACCAGCTCTGCCAGCTTGTCCAAAGAGATGCCATTTCACATCTGGGTCCAAAGATGCTCTTTGAGGGGGCCCCACATTGGTAGAGCCGAACCCAGAAAGGGGACCGGGAGGTCTCGGGACCCCAGCCCAGTTGAAAGGGCATCGGCTGGACTGGGGGGGAGGGCAGGTTGCCAGACCAAGACCGGGGCATCAGGCCCTCCCAGATGGCCTCAGGCATCCCTGTCAGAAACCTCTGCAGCTCCAGCCATGGGGAAGAGGGGGCCGGACCCTTCTTTGTTGCCTGCCCCTCCCCCGCTCTCTGTTGACTGCCTCGATACAAGTGGGAGGGTCTATTCCCCCCCAGTTCCTTGAAATTAACGGACCCCCCCCCCCTGCTTTCTGAGCCCTCCTGGGGGAAGGCAGCTCCCCCCAGGCACCCCCCTCCAGCAGCCAAACAGTCCCCCCCGCAAGGGACTCACTCCGGTCCAGGAAGCTGCGCACGGTGTTGCCTTCCAAGAGGTCGGGGTCCTTGGTGACCCCATCGGCCCCAGCCACAGAGTTGTAGAGGTCCACCATGTACTGGGGGGGCTCCTTGAAGTACAGGGGGGTGCGAGGAGGGTCCTCGATGCCAAAGACCTCCAGCAGCTTCTTCAGGGCCTGGTCCCGGGTGTCTTCAGTGGGCCTGGCGGGGCGAGCAGGTGCCCAGGCCAGCAGCAGCAGCAGTGGCAGGAACAGCATCTCTGGTGTTGGGATTCCTCAAGAGGACTAGCTCCTCAGGCTGGCAGAGGCCGCCTTTATACCTGCTGAGGAGTCCTGGGGTGGCCAGAAGTCCCGATGCTAATGGGCCATCAGGGAAGGGCACAGAATTAATGGACGTGCTAACAAGGTGCCAAGACGGCCCATCGGCTCAGTACACAAGTTGGGAGGGCTGTGGATTCCTCTTGGAGGGACCCCCCCTCCAGAAGGGCGGCAGGCTGTTTGTGGGTCCGGCTGAGCCTGCCTTGGCAGGAAGGAGTGGGGAGGATCCCCCCCCCCCCCGCCAACCTCTCCAAAGTTTATCCAGGGTCCAGGGCTGGCAGCCAGGTGAGATGGCTCTCCGCAGGGGGCTAACGGCATCTAATGGGGAACAGCGGGGGCCATTTGCAGGCAGGAATTATGAGGCTTTGGGCTAAGAGCCCTGGGCCAAGCAGGGTGGGGGAGAGGGAGGCAGCCTCAGCAAGACTGGCTGCAAAGGGGTGCCCTTCACACCAAACGGTGGCCCTGGGCTGCCATGCACCCCTGGGCCCCTCCAGGGGATGGGGCTCCCAGGACACCAGATGCGAGTGGCCCCAAAGGTTGGGCCTCCTCACAGAGGGGACTTCTCTGGCAGCAGCCTTGCTGGAGGTGTGGGAGAGGGCAGGCGCTCTGGCCGAGCCCCCCTCCAGGCCAAACAGCGTTCTGCTGGCGTGCTAAGGGCCTTTCTAAACAGCAAAGCACGATTCTAGTCCTCATGAGTTTCACTGGCTCAAACGCTTCCACCCAAAAGGGCCCTCCTCCTGCACCCATGAGGTCCTGGGCCCATAGAGCCTAATGCCCTGCCTGGAAACTTCGCAAAGCACCCCTCCCCCCCTGCCCTGAGTTGCTTCGCCCCTTTCCTGGTCCTGAGGAAAGGATCGTAGGAACCCAGAGAGATGCCCCCTTCTGCATCCACCACCTTGGCTTCCCTGCCCAGCCCTCCCTGTCTTAGTTCTTCAGGTCTGTGACGGTGCCCCGCACGCGGCTTTGCACCAAGCGGAGTGCCTGCTCTGCAGCACCTCACACAACTGGGTGCTCTTGTGACCTCCACAGACCCCCCTTCGCACAGAGGGGTCCAAGTGCTCCTCACCCATGGAAGTTCCTGGTCCCATCAGTCAGGCCACGTCCTCGGTGGGACCCAGGAAGTGGGCCTCCTCTGTCACTGCCCCACCCTCAGCATCCCCCCAAGGTTCGCATGGCCCCCAACCAGTTTTATTTCTGAAAAATCCTTAAAGCCCGGTTTTTCTCACAGGACCAGATGGGATCCTCAGCGGCGCTCGTGTCATGTGGGCTATGGCAAGTCCTCCCGTGTCAACTTTTTTTTTTTTATAGATGTTCTTTTTTTATCAGTTTTCAACTAGGTATGCGACTCAGGGTCCTTTTGAAATGGGCAGCCTTAGAAATTTAATAAATTACAATCCATCAAAACGATTCCCACATCTCCCCATTTCATTGTCATCCTTTGCACCACTGGTCCTCAACCCAAACCATGCCCACCTCCGCAAAGGGCAGGGCGGATTCCAGTCCAGGGTCGCCGCCTCCCCATCCACACAGCTTCTCCAAGAAGGAACGGCTGTGCCTGAACTCCCCCCCCAAAAAGACGTCATTTGGCCCTGGATCAAAGGCCCGGTTTCTATTCCCAACGGCCACCAACGTTTCCTTCTTTTCAAGTTTCTGGATGTTTAATCTCCCAACAGATCAGGAAGGGAGATCTTATTTTAGGAAAATTATTCCATTTCCACCCCTCCATGGCAGAGCTCCAACTGCTAATATCTCTTCCCAAATCGTCCCATTGGACCAAATAGGAAAGACAGGCCATCTGACAAGGAGGACCCCCAAAACAGGCTGATTCCCTCCCTGGGGGCTAAGCTGCCCCCACAGGAAAGAGGCAGCCCTGCTCACTGCCTGGCTGAGTCCCGACCGGTGGTGGAAGACTCACTCGGGAGGGCCACCCTCTTTCACTTGGCCTGCAGGACCCCCACAGGACGTGTTGGGTGGGTGTGATGGAGACAGTCCTGCCTAGCAGGCATTGGGTGTCCTGGGAGAGTGTATAAGCCGGCCTTATACTCATTCCTGGGGGGGTGGGGGGCAATGTTCTGAACAGACTTCCAAATGGGCAGGTGCAACGGTGCAAAAACATCCTGGCACGCTTGCTGCGATCCACGACCCCCCCACTGCCAATCTCAGACCTCCATCCTGGAGAACTTGGGAAGGAAGGAGCACCTTGAGGTTGCTCCCCCACCCCCATTAATATGTCCCCCCTCCATGCCCTAACGTGAGTGGGAAGCAGGAAAGCATTGAAAACCTAGATATTCCCCCAGGGCTTGGAGAGGGATTCCTTGTGGCTGGCATGGCACGGCACAGGAATGGCATTTATTGCCGATCATTTTTGTTATTTTAATCTTATTTGCATAGGATAGGCAACTTAGCTGCTCCAAGCCAATTAGAGCAGCATATAAGCCTATTAAAATAAAATAAGAAAATAAATCAACTAAAATGTAAAATTGATGATGTTGACAATTATGTGCCACGAAGTCATTGTGAACTCTTAGCAACCCATAGATAGTCTCCATGATGATCTGCCCCTAACCTGGCCCTTTCCTTGTGGTGGGTGAAAATATAGGAGTTTTTCCTGCTATATTCAGAAGTGATGGGGACTCCCTGAGGGGTGAACTGGGATCCCAGAAGAAACTGATTCCTCCTGAAGGGCCACACGCTGCCTTTGCACCACAGAACCTGGTTCCTGAATAACACATTTTCAGGGTTCTCCACAGATACTAAGCCAAGCAGAAATTGCCCATCTAGGCCACTTTCTGGGCCAACCAAGGTTAAAGCTAATCAGGGTTAGAGCATGGCCCCCAGGCAGCTGGTGTGCCTGGTGTGTGAAGACAGACTTAATTTTGCTGCAGAAGGCAGTCCCAGGTCTGACCTCCTGGCCATTTCCAGCCCAAACGTTTTTAAAATCTCAGCGCCCCAAAAACCAAACAGAGATTTCCAAAACCAGGCAATGCATATATGGGGGTGGGGGTGTGATTGTGCGCTCTGGGCTGCCATCATGACTTTCTGACTCACTTGGCTAGAACTAACCAAGTTTTGAACACTGCAAATGCAGCCATCAGCCCTCAACGGAACCTGGAGAAATGGGTTGTGTAAACAGAGACCACCTCTGAGTTAGCCTGCGAGGGACCATGGCGCTCTGGGACGGGACAGGGCGAGGGCCAGCCTGCCACAGCCTCAGACTTTGCAACTTGCCCCCCCGCCCAGGGAAAACCCGGTCTGATTGGAGTTGCAAGCCAAAGTCCTGAAGATCCCCCTGGACTCTTGGCTCAGTGGATGGCCTGTGCCCCAGATGCAAAGCCCACCAGCTCGGCCCTTCAGTTGTGGGTAAAGTTTATTTGTACACCGACCTCTCTTTTACATATGGCACAGGCTCTCTTGGGAGGAGAGAAGTAGGCCACTCTGGCACCACCTATTTCTTCTCACTCCGGAGGTGAGTGGGCATGGCTGCTCCCCACCCTTCGGATCCACATTTGCAAGTCCGGATGGCAAAGATGGTTCACAGCTGCCCCTTCTGGCTTTGGAAAGTCTCTGTCTCATAGCGGTGAGGGATGCAGTGACGGGCTGCTGCTCTTGCCCCGCCACGGCTGGTGCCTGGGCACTCTGGGTCCCTGGAGTGGGAAGAGACACGGGAGCAGTGAGCCGGGGCGGGCAGGAACCGTGGCGCCCCCGTTTCCACCAATCTCAGCGGGTTCCTGCACAAGGCTGCCCTCCGAGACCTAATCCTGGGGGGCCTGCAGACTGTGGGAGGGAGGGGGGCCATGAAGGCGTCCTGGGCCGGTGATTTAGGCGAGGCAGATGGGGCTAAGAAAACAAATCATGCGTCTAAAAAGCAGGAGCTGCTTTTCCATGATAGAGGGAGAGAGATGACAGAGGTGATCAATGATCGATGATAGAGTCCCTCTGGTGGGAGGAAATAGGCAGTGACAAATTTGGCAAATAAGTAAATAAAATAGATGATCAATCGATAACAGATAATGGATGGATGGATAGATATGATAGATATAGATAAACAGATGATAGAGAGAGCAGAACCAATCAAATGGCATCGAAAGAGCATTTCGAAGAATTCTCCAGTTTGCGTCCTTCTCTGTGGTTTCGGTCAGTCCCCAGACATTGAATCTGCAGCATCCACACATTTCTTTCCTGTAGTTCCCATAGGAAGGCAACCCAGGAACCCCCAGGAAGCGTGTCCCCTCCCCGCCCGGCACTTGAAGGGGGGTAATGGCTCACTTGACACCTCCAGACCCTGAGAAATGCGCAGGTATTTGAGGCCTCCCTCTGCCCGTCTGTCACAGGCCCTAATCCGAGCACATCAATACACAGCCCGGGAGGAAATGGAGGGGATGGCTCGGTGGGAGGGTGCGGGCACACACGCGTGCCTGTGCAGAGAATGGACTGCTCATTGAGAACACGCTTTGCCACTGCCCTCCGTCCGTCCGTCTGTCCCTGCCCCTCCCTCCCGCCCAGCTGGGTACCCCCTTCTCCACAGCCGGGCTGGCTTACCTCAGTGGGCAGCGGCTTCCAGACCCACATCGTCCTAAGCACCGACCCACGTCGATTTCCTGGAAGATTTGCAAAACAAAGAGCAGAGAAAATGGCTGGTTTCCCTTGACTTGGTGGCGGGGGGGGGGGGGGGGCTCTCTTTCAGCGAAGCTGGCCCGGTCTGTGTTACCCCCACCCAAGAGAGGGTGTCCATCTGCAGCATCCACTCCCCAACTCCACCTTTCAGTCCAGTCCCTTGGCTGCATTCTGTCATTTGCAGCAAAGGCTTTTTTCGAGGGTGCTTCAGGAAATGTTGCTGGGGAAGTGGGGGGCTAGGCTGGCACCCACCTCATGAGAAAGGCCCCCTTTCTACCTGTCCACTGGATGTGACCTCACACCTTAGGAGGTCAAACATTCAAACGTGTTAGCCCTTAAAATGCCACCATGCCTCTGGAGTACTGGGACCAACCTCTGCACCAGCTGCATAGGATCAAGGGGCTATGCCCTGTGCCTTCTCACCAGCCCTCCTCGCCCTCCCAATGTGCAGGGTTGCAGCTTCAAAACCCCTGCACTGAGCAGCTGAAGTTCAAAGAATCTGCCATTTTCCCCAGGCTGCATTCCTCCCCCCGCCCCGCCCACGGAGAAAGAGGCCCCTTTTTCCTGGCCGGCATCTTGGCCAGCAGAGCCACCAGCAGCCAGCCAGGAGAGCCTCTGCTGAGGTTTGTGCCTCTTCAAAGATAGACCATGCCTGCATAAGGGAGTTCAGACCAGTTCATGGCCAGCAGCTATGAGCAGACCACCGCTTGTCTAAAATTTAGCAAGAGCCCCCCATGCCAGTAAGTCACCCAAAGCCCAAAACTGCCCTAAGGAGCAATCGTGTTTTGCATGGATAACGATTCCAGGTTCCTTCAAAACAATGTGCATGGGATCATTTACCAGCAGAAGAAGGGACACCCCTTGGATCCAGTCCCAATCCGGTCCCCACCTCTTGCTCCTCCTCCAAACTAACCCCCGAGACCCAAAGCTGTGGGACAGGCGCATCATGCTGTGGGATGCACCCTTGGGGAGACACCAGGGCAGGGGCTGGGGGGGGGCACAGCCAGGCCTTGTGTTGCTCCAGCTTCTTCCCTGTGGCATCCACCACCACCCCTGAGTAATGCTCCCAGTGCGGGACCCGATAGCAAGAGGCCCCTTGCCACTGGCAGCCCCCCAGGGTCTGGACCACACGGCTCCCGTTGGGGACCTTCAGGAGAACCGTGTCGAACAGCGTCGGCCTGCAGGACGGCCCACCTCGGAGCAGAGAGAGAAGATTCACCCTGGCACTTGGCACGTGTGGAAAGAAAAGGCACCCACCACCCTCCCCCTGGGGCAGATGGCAAAACCACGTTTTGTGCAAGTAAAAAAGTGCATCTAATCTCTGTTTTTCACAGTGGGGCTGAGACAGAGACACAGTCTGGCGCAGAAAGTCCCCACTGAAGCTGGACTTTTACATCCTCCCCGTCTTCCAATGTTCCATACGAGAGGCACCTTCTCTGGCCCTTGCAGACCGGCCTCCCCACCCCAGGGCCACAGGGGAGTACCACTCCCATGGTCCCCACCCACCCAGGGCCCAACTAGAAAAGGCTGACCTTGGCAGGCTGAGCCAGATGCACAGCCCAAGGGACCACCCCCCCACACACACCTGGGAAGCCACTGGGATGCTCGAGCTGGCTCACCTTCGGAGGGCGGGGGGCCGGCACACCTGCCCATGTCCACAGTCTGCTCCAGAGGGGAGTCGGGAAAGAAGGTTTTCAAGGCGGGGGACTGGAGACACCCACCCAGGCCGGCGCTGCACTGGCAGCTCTCGACCACCTCTACCTGCTGAGGGCCTTTGCGGAGCAAGCGGTCCTGCACCAGGAGGCGGCTGGGCTCGCAGCGGGAGCCCGGCGGGCAGGAGCCTTCGGAGTGGGGGGGGGCTGGACCTGGCTGGCGATCACGAGGGCCCCTGCTGCAGCTACAAGGGGGGAGGACGACGCTAAGTTAACCCCCAGGCACTGGGTAAAAGCCAGGTGATCCTGCTGGGGACCAGGAAAGGGAGCCCTCAGCCCAGAGGCCTCTCCAGATGGGAACCTGCGCCTTTCCAAACTGGTGCCCAAAGCGCCTTTGCGGTGGCCTCGCCTGGCACAAGATGCCTCTCCTGGGCTATAGGGCACCAAGCAGCCCCACGCAGGCTTTGCACCCAGCTGGCCAGGACAGGGCCAAGGGTGCAACTGCGGGGGGACTTCAAGACTGGCAGGGCTGGCTGACCCCAGGCAGCTAAGGGCCACGTCAGGAAGGGGGGGCTGTGAGCCCACTGGGCACCCCTGGAAATGAAACCTCACCTTCGGGGTTTGATGGAAGTCCAGCACAGAGGGCTGTCTGGGGAGACCTGGATATCCTGGAGCCATGGAGCTGCCCCTGCCACAGAGGCTCCTGCACATCCCCACATCAACTGTCGTGGGGCTGCCCAAAAGTTCTGAGGGGGAAACAAAGAGGTGCCTGTCCAGGCCTGGCCTCGCCCTGCCCCACAAGGCTCTTTCAGAGCCTCCGAAACTACCGCAACCCCACACCGACGTTGCAGCCAGCAAGGGTTCCAGGTGCCCGAAGCCATCCTAGGCCACCCTTTAACCAGAGCTGTGCTATCCTGCGGAAGGAAAGGCGAGGAGCGACAGGGGTGTGTCGGCTTCTTCCCCTTTGCAGACTAAGATCAGCTGTCACACCGTGCTCAGAAGGGTGGCACCTTAAAGTCACCTTCACGTCCCACCTTCCTAGCTCTGGGACCATGTGCAAGATGAGAGAACAAGACGAACTCCCTCGCCCAACATCTGGACACCTGGCAGCGCGCCAAGGACGAGGTCTTCATTCGATGCTAGCTGAGCATTCTTGGCAGCCGCCAGCCCCTAATGAGGTGTCCCATCAAACCACCTGCAGATATTGTGCTTTTTACAGCCCGCACAGCATCGTTTGAAAACGTATAGGAAGTGGCAAAGGCCCCAGATATTAGGGGCTCCGAGTGGTCTGAAGGGACACCGTTTGGGTGCTCCCCCCCTCCGTACCTCTCTTAATCTCTACTCCGTGATACCTCTTTGCATGGACCTTGGCGTGAGCCTCCCACAACCCCTGGGCTACCAGCTGGCCACCATGGCAAAAACATGTTGGCAGACTGATCCGTATTGGCCTGGGTGCACACATCAGGCTACACCATAAACCAGGGTTTCTGTGCCACCCTGCTTGGGCCCCAAGGCAAGCGCAAAGCAAGCACTGTATGGCTTGTGTGCAGCATGGGAATCCGGCTGTTTTGCAGCAAGCTGTGATCAGTGCCTTAGCATTACAGGTCATTCCAACCATTATGGCTTGTCTATCAAACCATGGTTAAAAGGAGCTATGGCTTAGCAGAGTTCATGCACCCAGCCAGTGGCAGTCTTGCAGCGGTTTGGTGTGGGTGTCTTCTGGAGACACCCCTCAAACCCAGCTCAGTTTTTCCAAAGGTTTAGTGAAGAAGGGAGGGAAACCTGTTGGAACACAGTAAAGGCTACTAGATTCAAGTCCACCCACTAGCAGGACAAGCATCAACCCTGCCACCCCCTCCATCTCTCCCCAGTATTATTCCAGTTTGCATCCCTCTTCTTCTCCAAGAATTACATGACAGGTTTTGCCACTTTTGTTTTTACAACCCCCCTGTAAGACAGGCTGGGCATGGAGTCATGCCTAATTCCAAAATCAGAAGCGGTCACACTGGACTTGGCATTTTTCCCCTGGCAAAATTCTCCATTTATGTAGCTCAAACAACAGATCAGTAAACAATAATGTTTATATATAATTATAATATAATATACAATAATATAATGACAATATATACTGTCTACTGTTATAAACAATAATGCTTATGCAATAATGCTGTATTCTGCTATGCCATACAAAATAAATGAAGTAAACAATAAGGTGCATGTCTGTAAAATACGCTGCCTGCGTTTCAGCGTTCCCAGACAGCTGGTTCTCCCATATGGCTCAACCCCATTCCCCCCATTTCTGTTTTTTCCAAATGGCCTTGTGCTAGAATCTAATTCTCAAAGCCATTTGTAGCCTGGAACCACAGACAGAGAACTATTACCCTAGAGCAGCAATAATTATAATTCAGCACCAAAATACCAAAGTAGGAAGATAAAACACCACCCACTTGGCTACATAATCAGTTTCTTGAACAGCAGGACTTGTCTCGAACATTTCTGGAAATGTCACCCAGATGAGAAATGCTATCTCTTGGGCATCCATGCACACCACACACACACATAAACACACACACACACCACATGCAATACACGTGACAAGAAGCTGCATTAATAGTTTCCATATTGTTACTGTTATTATCTCAATATAATAACAATTCCAAAACTGGGCATAATCCAAGAACAAAAACAGATTTTTCCCCGACTAACGGAGCCCAGTGAAGAGGGAAAGAGGCTGCATGGAATCGGAGTCAGGGGAAAAGGTGTCAGCCTTGCAGGAATTACCAGGGTCTTAGATTAGCAAACAGGGGGCGGGGGAGACAAGCAATTACCTGCAGAAAGTCAAATACACAAAAACCGGCGTGGGGGGGAGAACCGCAGGAAGAGCCACAGGCAGCTGTGGGAAGCTCTTGGGAAGGGGGCACAGGCAGGAAGGAAACCCCCCCCAACAACAGAGCGCTTGGCAGTCCTGGGCACAAAAGGCTTGAGGAACAATAGTGGTCCTGATTTGTTTGCGGTCTCCCGCACCCCCGCCAAAAAAGGGGCCCCATTATCCCTGGAGGCACAGATCCCCTTCCTTTGGTCAAGGGGTGGGGGGAGAAGCGGGGGGGGGGAACCCTCCGGCCCCCGCAGAGATCTCAGCGGCCTTGGGCCCCCCCAGCCAAAAGAGCATCTGGGTCCCCCTTTCACTCCCCCCCCCAGCAACCCTGTGTCCTTCTGTGAGTGTTTGCGGGACCATCAGCCCCAGGCTGGTGATGGGCAAGTCACGGCCCACCAGAGAGGACCCAACAGGGCAGAGCAAACGCAAACACGGGGCGAGAGAGAGGCCTGGAGGCCACCTAGTCCAACCCCTGCAACATCCCCGGCAGGTGGCCGTCCTGGCTCTTTTGGAAGGCCACCACCGGGGGCGGGGGGGAGGGAGGCCGCCCCCTTCAGGCATGACCCCAGCCAGGGCAGAATGTTAGCAAGGCCTTCCCCACCCGGCTGCCCAGCGCTCTATGGGCATCCCATCCGGGCACACTCGGATGTTCCTTGCAGTGGTGATGCTGGGCCCTAGAGAGCTTCGGCTTTCAGCCTTGAGGGGGCTGGATTTGGGGGCTGGTCATGGCCTTCGTACAAACACGGGCCCTGCTGCCCTTCTAACCCCAAGGATCCTCTTTCCGTCCCAAGGCGCAGCCCCGACCTTCCTCCCTCTTCCACTACCTCTCCCATCAGGGGCACTGGCTGTGAGTCATGGGAGTTGCAGCCTGGCACTTCTGAGGGCTCCTTCTTGGGGCAGGCTGGTCACGGAGCACCTGGGGACTCAGGTGCCAAGATCCAAAGCAGCTGCCCGGCTCTCCACTGGATCTCCCTCAAGTTCTCCCTCCTGCCCCCTGGCCACGGGGCAAAGGCCACCCGAATTCCAAAGCAGTGGCCAAGGATCTGCTCTCGCGGGACCCTCTGCCTGCCCGGCCCCATGGAGGAAGCCGCCCCCAGACTTTACGTCTGGCGAGGAGGAAGAGAGCCCTTGTGCGTTTTCTGAGGTCTCCCAAGTTCCCCAAAAGAGACCCAAGGATTCTTTCCCCGCCTCTGGTATTGCTGTGCCCAAAGAGGTGGGGGGCTCCGGGGCAGAGAAGGTGGAGGGAGAGAAGAACGTGGGGATTTCAAGGGGCGTCCTCCCCAAAATCTGCTAAGTCGAAACTCAAAGGCCACACGTCTGGGGCCCCATGCAAAAAGGAAAGCCAGTGGTTCTCTTCTCTCGGAATTGACCGGTGGCATTTCCACCCGGGGAACACATTCAAGCGGTGGATGAATAAACAAGCACCACATTTCCGTATCTTCGTTTGGAGAGTTTTTCTTTCAGCCTTTTGTTGTTGTCGTTTATTTGTTCAGTCGCTTCCGACTCTTCATGATTTTATGGACCAGCCCAAGCTGGGTAAAAGAAACGCTAGCAAGCTTGCGTATTGTGGAAGGCTTAAAATAGAGGCTCAGCAGATGTTTGTTGACTACAGCACTGTCTCTCAACCTGGGCCGCTTTAAGGTGGGTGGACTTCGACTCCCAGAATTCCCCAGCCAGCATTGCTGGCTGGGGAATTCTGGGAGTCGAAGTCCACCCACCTTAAAGCGGCCCAGGTTGAGAGACACTGGACTACAGTATTTTGAACTTAGCTGACACAGTACCAAGCCCTTCAGTTCTCTCCCGCTTTTCTCTATTCTTTATGCGGGCAATAAATGAGTTTGGGGGAGGAAGGTTTTGATCTTTCTCCTTTGAGGATACTTCAGATGCTCCACACACACACACACAGGATTATAGGCAGGAGAGAGGGAGATAAGTTGGTCAAAGAACCACCAGGAGCAAAACGGAGGATGCGTCCGGTTCACCGGGATCGGCGCCGCCCAACTCACCGGGGCCCAGGTAGACCAGGCGCCTCTGCCTCTTACAGCAGCTTCGCTCAGCCACGAGGTTTCGGCCGCCTTGTGGCCAGCCGGACGCTCCAGCACCTGGGGGCAGAAATCCCGAATTCATGGCCTGCGGGGAGGGGGGATTTGGGGGGCAATTCAGGGAAGAGTTAGGGAGGACTTTGGCAGGCTGTCCCCCACAGCCACGTTTTCCTCTCTAACAGGCCAGCAGAAATTCTGCAGTTTTTCCTCCAGAGGCTTGTGGCATCCTCCTGCTGGACTTCTGACCCCGGCCAAGCCGAGGGGGCTGCGGTCCTTGCCCTGAGAAAGCCGCGCCCATGGTGCACAGCAGTTTCTGGACACTGACGTTGAAGAGCAGACCTCACGGCTGAAACCCTCGGTCCTCCCTGCCGCTTGCCCCAGCTCCCCTTTCTGCTGGCACCGTGCCATTTTATTTGGATCGTATAAAGACGCAGGATTCCTTTTTTCCTACAGGCGGGAGCCCCTCCCTCGGCATAGAAATCGGGTCGGAAGGGGGGCGGCCGCGGTCCAGCCGGGCTGCCCCGCCGCCTTCCTCGCCGCCAGAGGCTGCCGGCCGGGAAGCCGCCGCGCTCGGCTCCGAGGCGCCCCGCGGTCCTGCCTGCTCCCTGCCGCAGCCTCGCCGGGCGGCGCTGCTCGCCGGGCCCCGTCTCCCCGGCGGGGGAGCGAGCGTGGGCGAGGGGACTTACCCAGGAGGCCGGCGAGGCAGGCCAGCCAGGCCGCGAGCCGCATCCTTCCCTGGGCACGTCCCGGCTCCGAGCCCGCGTCGGTCCGGGGGATTTATACCGGGGGCCACGGGGGGGGGGCGGCCGGTCCTGGAGCCACCTCAAGACCCCCAGGCGGCGGGGCGGTGGGGGCCGCCCGACTTCAAAGCCTTCCCAGGGGCCGGGGGTCTGCGCGCCCCGGGGGGCCTCGCCCGCCTTTCGAGTGGGGATGGCAGGCCGCGGGGGCGGGAAGCGCCTCTTTGATCGCGGACAGATGAGGAGGGAAAAGGGGATTCCAGTGGGCTCAGGCAGCTTTAAAATGCAGATGAGCGAGAGGACCCCCCGCCTCCCCCCTCCCTGGGGCCTCTGGCCAGTGCCCCTGCCTTCCCAGGGGGGAGCAGCAGCACCCCAGCCCAGCAAATGGGGGTTCCCCAAACCTTCCCTCCCGCCTACGCACCCTCACTGAAGGACTTTGCACTCCCGGCCCTTTAAGAAACTCTGATCCCAGTCCCTAATTTTAAACAGCTCTTTGATTTGGGGATTGTCCCGTTTTACGCGGGATGGAATTTTCCCCCCTATTTCCAAAAACCGAGGGCAGCTCCCCACAAGATGCCCCAGCCCGAGGCTGCGCGGGCAAGCAGGGCCCTCCGGCGGCCTTGCCCCGTGCTTAGAGGGAAGCATGCCCTGAATAAAAACGCCAGCTGAATGCGCTATGGAGTCACAAAGTCAGGAACTTTTAAACGCAGACAGCCCTGCGGGTCTTCTCCTACAGCTGCCCAGGACTGGCCTTCTCCTCAGTTGCTCTGATCTTTGCGGTGGCAGGATGTCCCGAGCTTCAGGGGCCTTGCCCAGGAGACAGACAGGCCGAACGGAATAAATGGAACGGAATAAAAGGCGGTGTCCCATCGGCCAGCTTTCGTGAGCTTCTACCTTTGAATCAAATTTGTGACTCGGGAAAGGCACTCCCGACTCCTCCGGATTTTTTGCTACTGGAAACCAGTGTTTTCCAAACTTGGAGACTGGGGAATTCTGGGAGTTGAAGTCCACTTGTCTTAAAGTTGCCAAGTTTGGAAAACACTGCCATAAACGAGCACGGCTACCCTTGCCACCTTGGAGGGCACCATCTGGTCTCTCTGCAGTTAAACAAGAGAGAACGTCAGCCCTCCCAACACCACCACGGCTGCCCCGTTTCACACCTTCTGCGACAGACAGACCCCCACCCCTTCACCAGCACTAAAACTGGAGACGCAGGGAGGGAGGGGAGAACCTGGAGGCCGGGCACCCATGCTTTCCTTTGTGTGCGACTCAATGCCAGTCCAGCAACGCCCACCCCATGGACCCCGTCTCCTGGCTCTTTCCCCACCTCTCTGCCGCCCCCCAGCAAGACAAGAGCCGGGGTGCGGCTATGCCAAGGCTGGCAGCAAAGCTGCACCCCTTCAGGCTCTTCTTTCCTCCTCTCTCTCACTTTGCCACCAGAAAAGACCAGGCCCCCTTCTGCACCAGAGCAAAGCTCTTTCTTGGGGACCGCTTCAAAGCTGAGGGACCCCCACAACCGGGTAACCTACGTCCTGTTCCATTTGGTGGAAATTAGGCTGCAGAAAGTGGCCAGGCACTTTCCCTATGGGCAGAACTGGATGAGATGGCACCACTTCCTTTTGCCAGCAGTATCCCGGCTTCGAGGGCAGCAGCAGCGTGCCCATCTTCCTCCAGAACAGAGAGCACCCTCCCCACCACCACCACCCCGAATCAGTTTTCCTGCCAGCACTAACAGTCCCAGCAGAGGCAGAGAAAATCTGCCCTGGGGCGCGTCTTGCTTGCTGCCGCCCAGAGAGAAGCCCCAAGGCAGGGAGAGGAGGAAGCAGGCGGCAGCTGGGCCGAGGTGCCCGACCCAAAGAAACGTCACTTGCTTCGGATCTGGGCACAGGAGAGCGGGTCTCACAGCTTGTGAATTCCCACGGACTCATTTTGGAGCAACGTAAAACTGGTATGGAAAAAGATTAATGTATTAAGAGAAAATACACAGCATACACACTCTATACAAATCCCCACGGCCGGTGTATATACAAAGCAGTCTTCCGGAGCGTTTTCAGCAGAAGGCCGGAGGGAGGCATCCGTCTCCTCGGGAAAGTCACGTTTGTTCCTTCCAGGGATTCGTCTTCAAAACTGGTCAGTCCAGCGTTCCTGGAGACCCACCGCCCCAAAAAACACATTTTTGAGAGTTTTGCCCAATTTTCTCTTTGGCAACTATTTATCTCTGCACTGCCTCCATTAGAATACAGGACTTGTACTCTGTTGTTATTCCACCTGCACCACTGAAATTCTTGGAAAGTTTATTCAGGTTCTGACCCGCAGCATCCCGAACTGGCACAAACAGTGGCAAGGAAGAAGGGCAAACACCCAACAGGTTATGGAGCTGGGCCTGCCCAGGTCCCACAGGTTCCCCCAGCAATTTGTCTCCTTCCTCCCTGCTTCTGGAAAAGAATGACAGCACCAAATTCCAGCCCTGCAATATTAATGTAAGAGCAGAAGCCGGGCCCTGCTGGAGGGGACCCCTGGACCACGTAGCCCATCAGCCCGTCCTCCCAGTGGCCTGAGGAAGCCCACCGGTCTCCCAGCAGATGGCCTTCAGGGGCGGCCCCACAGCCATCCAGGCTAAGAGCCCTTCATCCCCACAGCCTCCGTGAATAATCCATCCAACCCTCTCTGGAAACCGATTACTTATGCTCCTTTCTTATCCCGCCCCCCAAAAACACAGTGACTGAAAGACCCTGGAAAAGCATTTAATAAAGCCATCAATCGCAAAACTCACCCCCCACCCTGAAGGTTTCCTTGGCTGATCAGGACTTTAAACACAAGAAAACGTATTTTCTTTCAAGTCAGGCAGAGCACCCAATGCACCGAAAGCTTCCTACCTTCCAGAAAGGCAAACTCATCCAGCTCTTCAATGGCATTGTCTGCAGAAGGGAAAAACAACACCCGTTTTTAAAAATTATTATTTACTGTTCCTTGGTATGCTGTTGAATCATTTTGACTCCAGGAGGCTCACAACAAAGTAGAAATATAATAAAAACATCCACTGTATGGGGGGAGGGGAAGCACAAATCTTTTTAAAAAATCATGGTAAGAAAAGAAAAAAAAATTAAAATATACTTCAAAGCCCTCATCCCACCACAGCCCAAAACAAAAAAGCCAAAAGCAGCAATAAAACTTGAAAGAAAATGAAGAACAAATGATCTGTTAAGTCAGAAGTAGCATCTTTTCCGACCCACCAATGTTACTAAAAGCCTGACGCTCTCATGAGTGGCAATCAGTGGGTGGGAAAAGGTGCCACCAGAGTCCTGACTTTTTGCCATGGCTCAGATCCATTCGGGGGAGAGCCAGGCAGCCTGCACAGATGATCAACCCACAAATCAAGCCCATTTCGCTGGCACTGGAAAACCGCGAGAAGCTGAGAAGGCGGGTGTCTCTTGCCCACCCCCTCCAGACGGCACCTTCCCCTCCACCCCCTCCCCAAATGGGGGCTGAGTTCAGGCTGGCCCCACTGCAGCAGTGGCTTGGGCTGCTTGGCTGAGCCGCGGAAACCCCGTCCTTCCAGGCTCCCCGAACAGCTGCGGGTCCCTTGGCATGGGGGAGGAGGAGAAGCCGCCAGGACCCACCCAGGTCCTTCCTCTGGAGGGTCTTCCTCTTCCCGTGCTGGGTGTGGACGAAGGCGTCCTTGGCGATGGTCTCCACAAATAACTCCTGGGGAGGCAGAATGGGGCAGGGTGAGAGCGGGTCAGCCAAGGGACCCCAGGAACACTGATCCGCTTCCCCCGCAGAGGCCAAAGGCGGTGGTCCCTAACTGTCGGGGGATGCACTGATGAAAGGGAGCCTTTCCCAGCCTCTGAGCCCACCCCCAAACCCAGCAAAGGGTGGCCCCAACGCACTCGGGTATGCCTCCCCCCCCCCCGGCCCTGCAAGGGAGCTCCCGCCTCTCTGCCCTTCTTTGCCCACCAAACCCTGCGCCCAGCATGCCTTTGCCGGTTGGCAGGCACAACCACCTCCCTGTAAGGTAGGCTGAGCAGGGTAGGAGCCACTGGCCAAGAGTCCCAGCTTCCAACAGAGGAGAATCTCTGCCGCTCAGGGTTGGACTCTGCAGCAATTGTTCCCCCATGCTCCCGCCCTTCGTGGGGTGCTCCTCGCCCAGTGCTCAGCCAGGATTTCCGGGTGGTGCCCCATCCCAGGCTCCGAGGCTCGCGCGGGTATGCTTCGGCTGTGCTGCCGAGCGAGCGAGCGAGCGAGCGAGCGGCGCCCCCTGGCGCCCCGAGCAATTTGCGCGGGAACGCCCGCCCCGTGGAGGCAGGCCGGCCCCCGATTGGCCTGGGGAGGCCCCGCCCACTCACCGCGGCGCGCGCCAAGATGAAGACCGCCTCCTGGCTGGCCAGGCTGACGTCCGGGTCGGCCTTCACCAGCGCCTTCACGCGAGCCAGCGGCAGCCGCCCCGGACGCGAAGGCGCCGCCGCCGCCGGCGCGGAGCCGGCGGCCGCTGCCTCGAGTTCCTCCGGAGCCGCGGCGCTTCCTCCCGCCGCCGCCGTTGCGGGCGCAGCCATCTTGCCACCCGGGGCTGTTAGCGCGCCTGCGCCGCGACGCCATCGCTTGCAAGCCACGCCCCGCCCTCCGACGTGCTCCTGCGCTGCTCGGCTCTGCAGGAGGGAGGCGGGGCGGCAGCGGGGGAGGGCTGGCGCGCGCGGGCGCCGGGCGACACGTGGCCCCGGGCGTCGTGCGAACGCGGCGCCGCGGGTTCAGCGGCTTGGCAGCGGGATGATTCTGAGGAAACGCGGACGGCGCGGCAGCTTTGCAGCCGCTGAGCAAAACAAGCATCTCGGAAGAAGACGAGCCCAGAAGGGTTCATCCTAGCCACTGCCCGGCATGGTTATGCTCACGCAACACGTTTGGGTTGCTGAGTTAACCCAGGTTCTGGGCTGACACAGTGCGCTGAAGCATGAACTAACCAAATAGGGCAGTTTTCATGTTTCTCAATTTCTGCAACGTTAAGCTGTGCAGACTTAAACTCCCAGAATTCCCCAGCCAGGGAGTTGACATCTGCACTGCTTAAGGTTGCAGAAACTGAGAAACAATGCCCTAACTGCCTTTTATTGTAAACCGTGCAGAATCCCCCATGAGGGGGAGATGGGCGGTGAATAGATTTATAAATAAATATAAAAACAAATAAAAAGACAAAAAGTCCTATCAAGGTTATGTTTACTGTTGGTTAACTGTTGGTTTTTCTCAGCTGCTATATATGTTATAATTTTCCTGTAGTGCTTTTGTCTTGTTTTAAGTATTGTTAGCTGCCCACACTCATGTACTGGAGATGGGCAGCCATATAAATTCAATTAATAAACCCAGCAGAATCTTCCCTTGGCAGCTGTCTCACCCAGGCAAGGCTGTGGCTGTTTTGCAAATGCCCAGCAGGCGCAGCGTTTCTGCTCCAAAGTGCCTCTCCCTGGCCGAATGCAAAGAATGTCACAGCCCCCACACGTCTACCCGCCTTCTGAGCCTTGCCTTTGGGTCCTGGCAATAATGCCATATAAGCAGTGGAACTGGAGAATGCTGGCCATAAGGAAAGCCACTTTGTTCTACCTGCTAAAAAACCTGGCAGCAGCAGGCCCAGTTTCCTGCCAGAGGAAAACCAGCCTGGCATCTCCCTGACATCAGTGGGAGCTCCAAGCAGGGATGGATCGGGTGGGCTGCAATGCCGCGTTATGCTGTTGAGAGTCCCCTTTGTACGTGCCTTTCCCATGTTAACGGGGCGCTCAAGGGTGGTGCTGAGCCCTTCACCAGACCTGCACACTCTGCAGTCACACGCGAGATCCATGTCCTCGGCTTGGCTCCTGCCAACTTTGGCTCCCTTTCCTGACTGGTGCATCCTCCTGCTGCTCCATTTCAGCAAGGCAGCATCAGCCCCAGAGTGGGAATCAGTCATAAAAATGGAACGACCACTGGGCATCCTGCAAGCAGGTTCCTTCCATCCCCGCAGAATTAATGGAGTGAAAGAGCCAAGCCCTTGGCTCAAGAGACAATGGTCCTGAGCAGGGCCCTTTCGGGGCACGACGGGAAGGAAAGTTTGCCAGCAACCCCGGCAACCTGGAGCCATTTTCAGAGCCAGCCTGGCTCCTCTGAGTGCGCCTGCTGCTGCCCCTGGCAGCTGGGGTCACTCCTGTTAGGTGGCTGGCCTAGTTAATCCGCGACGTCTTTGAAGTGCCCTGAGGAGGCCGGGTTGCCCTTCAGACCTCGGCTGCCCTCCCATCTCACGGCTTCCAAAGTTAGACTCGGATTAGACGTCATGCGATGCGGGTCACTTTCCGTTAGGCTCAAAGGGAACTGCTGACCTGTTGGCTGTTTCCTGCGGCAGGGATTACGGCCAGAGGGCCCTTCCCTCTCTCCCCACCCTCCAGCTGAAGGTGCCCCGGGGATGTCCCGAGGGCTCCTGGGACCGGACCTTGCCCCAGGGCCCTCCGTGAGATTCTGGGAGGCGCCATGTGGGAAGAGCCGAGAAGAGCCCTGCTGAGCTCGCTCTCCACCCGCCTGGGGGGCGCCAGGAAGAGGGCGCAGGCCTTCTGGAGCAGGAATGGCCTGCTGACCCTGTCCGTGCTCTCTGTGGTGACCGGATGCCTCGCGGGATTCCTGCTGCGGATGCTGGAACTCTCCCATCTGGTAGGTGGCAGCCTGCAAGGGGGTCGGCCTCCTGTGGGACGGAGGTGGGCAGTTGCCCATTCTCCCTGGCAAGAGCTGGGCAGGCGCGAAGGAGCAGAGATTCTTACTGGCGTCATGACTGGGGGAGGGAAGCATTCCCCTGTCGGGTGTCCATCTACCAAGGGCTGGGTTTGTTTAAGGCTGTTTTAGCCTTTGGCATTTTCCTACGCTCACAAACAGCTGACGTTTTGACCTTCTGGGCCTTCACGCTAGTTGGTTTTATTCTGAATTATGTAAATGGAATAGATCCTCAAGTAACAGCCAAATGTTCCCCCCTTTAGACGACGGGCCTTTGCTGAGCAGAAGCGCCACCACCACCACCACCCATCTCTGGGTTGGGAGAAAACTGCCGCATGAGACCCCCTGCCCCATCACCCGTCCCTCTCCTGCCTCCGTCCCCAGTGCCTGCAGCCCCCCTCCATTTCCAGGCAGCAGGTGCCAAGCCTCACAGCTTCCCTCTGCAAAGCTGTCCTCAGATGGTCTCCAACAAGGGGGAAAAGGCACCAGTCAGCCTCGCTCCGGGGCTGGGGCAAGATGAAAGTGCATTGTGGGAACATGGCAGAAAAATGAATTTGCCAGGGCGTGTCTGGGCTAAGCTGGAGGGCAAGAGGAGAGTGGAAAGTGCCTGTTCTGCAGTGACTCTCCATCCCTGGTGGGGGCCCTATCCCAGGATGGGCCACTGGCCCCGTCCCTCCCTGGCTGTATTTTAAACAGCCATAAAGAGCATAGCCAGAGGACCACCTGAAGAAGAACCTGTCAGTCCTTGAAATGGCGACAGTTTTGATGTCTGGACGGTCAAGCCTTATCCTGCCTCAGTAATGAGGCCAGCAAGTGGGGCTATCCTTACAGTTTTAATTCTGGACGAATTCCTGAAAGCAATTGGTCCTCTGAGCATCATTTGCTGGGGTAAAAAACGAGCACCAATCGCTCTTAATGCACGGTAGGGCGGGTGCTTTGAACAGCAGGTTTAGTCACCTGCCCAGGTTCGTACGGCTAGGCTCTGTCCCTGTGGCCTGCTAGGCTGTCTCTGACACAGCTCTAGTGCTCTTTCAGAAGAGCGTGAAACCTGTCTCCAAAAACAGCCCATCTGGCTAGTGGCAGGCATGGCGAAGGGACAGGGTTGGGGTGAGATGGAGGGAGCGATCGATAGCCAGCTCCATCCTTGGCTACGATTGCAAAGGTCAATGCTGGCAGTGAACGGCTGTAGCCAGCAGCACCCAGTAAAAATGCCCCCAGTAATACAGATGATCAGAAGGAAAGCCCCACAAAAGCTCTCGCTGGAAGCGGAGGAGAAGACGCCTTGCACTCCTTGGGGGCAGAGCCAGGGACAGGCGGCTGGCGTGGCTCAGCTCTTTCCCCCTTTAACTGGACTCCGTGCTGGGCAGGACGAGCGGAGGGCTCTCCCCGGCTGGCCTCGCTTCCACGCAAGCGCTTACCTGCCACTGTCGGGAGCCCGCGGGGGCCTGGGGACCCCGCTGTGAAGCGCCGGTCGGGCATTAAGGGGGCCTCCGTGGAAGGAGGTCCGTCCCATCTCTCGGGGCGCAGCCGAGCCCAAGCAGCCGGGGAGGGCTGTGCCCAGTGTCTGGGCGGGGCGGGAGGAGGGTGGGGGGCATCCCTGCAGCACCCCCAGTGGCCAGGAGGAGCTGGACGACTCCTGCCACGCCTGCACCATCCGTTCCATAGTCAGGAAAGTGCTAAAATTGGGTCAGAAGAGGGGAAATAGGTTTCAGAACTGGATCAGCCAAACAGGACTCCTGCCTGGCCTGAGGCGGAATGGAGGGCATCATGCAAAGGGGACAGCGTTTAAGAACAGCTGCCCAGGCCGGCTGACGCCACGGTTAGGGGCCACGTGACAAGGAGCCCAAAGGCTTGGATCTTCCAGGCAGCTTTTAGAGAGGGGGCCCAAATAACAAGGCCCACCCCCGCCCAAAGTGTTACGCTGCTGTTTTTAGTGAGTTTGCATATGGACCAGTTTACCTTGTAAAATGGTTTGACGAGCCTATCTCTCAAATACTTACCGTTGCCGTTTTTTAAAAAATTACTTTCTGAAATGCTTTGGGGAGATTCCGCACCCCAGGCTAATATTGTGAAATAATAAAATGCCGAGGTGGATGTTACTGCAAGAAGTCAGTTTGGATGCAGTGGGTGGCGGGTCAGCTGTGCGGGGCCTCCCTCTCCCCCCTCGCCCATGGCTTGGGCCAGGAGCATCTGCAGGGAGGGGGCAAAAGAGTCAAGATGGCAGCCATGGCTGTGTATCTCATGCACGGCACATGCTGAAAAGCGGTGGGACTTCAAACGCCTGTGAAACAGATAGAATTGGGACAAACTGGCTGAAGAGGGTCCGTGTCAGTCTTGGAGACAGAGAGTCAGAAGGGAGGTCACCTTCAGCAAAATGACTGGGATATGGAGAAAACAGCAGGACGAGCATGTGGGCGAACACAACATTAAAGCTGAAAAATGCACCTCCCTGCCTCAGATAATGCGCTTAAGCCGGCTTCCCTTGGAGACCAGGCTGTGGGAAACCCCGGTCAAAGGACGGCAAAACTGGGACAGATTTCCTCCAGCAGGGAACAACCCACTGCCCACTCCCGTACGCAGCCCTGGAAGGCCTGGCTGCAGCCCTCAGAGGTCTGAGCCTCACTTTTCATGGACAAAACTGCTGGATTCCTTGATTGATTTAGTGTCCCGTGTGAACCCGGCCACTTGTTAGTTTGTGGTTCAGTGGACTGCAGTTTGTGAACTCCGTGACATGGGTACATTCCGGCACGGTGTGTGCACATAGCTAGTGGGTGGGTAGGGGTCTGTGCAATGGAGGGGTGCTCACACACATCACCCAAAGACTTGCCCCAGCATTTGGAGTAGCCCCCATGGGTACAAAAGCTGTCCACCCCTGGCACCCCTGCCCACCCCATGGGCACAAGAGCTGCCCACCTCCCAGAGAGGGAGAAATCCCTGTCTGAGAATCACATTTCCAGCCATGTCCAGCTCCTTCAGAAAAACAAGAGGCTGGTGAGCTCAGGGTCTGGGCCAGAGAAAAAATCCTCCTGTCTTTTTACCAGCAATGCCAAAGGGGGGGGGGGGGAACACCATGGAATAAGGTTGGCATGTACCCAGGAAATGACATCCTCCATGACTGTTGCTAACAGATGTGCGTGCTTAAAACTTTTCTTCCCATTTGCTCCTTAAACGGCAGGGAGGAAATTCTCGTGGTGGGCCCTTGATGGTGGGCTTGGCCTGGGACAGTTCTCCTGCTCAGGAGAGTCGGGGGCTGTGACGACACAGCAGCCATCCCTGGGTGGGTACCTGGAAATGTGCTTGAGAATAGATTCCCCCCTCTCTGGAGTTGTTGAGGAAGAAGTTTTGGGCCCCAGCTGCATTTCTGCGCGGAAGCCCCCTGTGGATTCTCCCTGGTAGCCTGGCCTGTTTACTTTCCCCCTGCAGGAGAAGCAATATTTCTCCTTCCCCGGGGAGCTGCTGATGAGGATGCTGAAGATGCTAATCTTACCGCTGATCACCTCCAGGTGAGTGCTGCGTCCCTGGGGCAGGGCAGGTGGCGGGAAGGCGGATCCGCGCCCCTGGGGGGGCCGTGCCAGCGGGAGAGGGGTAATTGCTGCTTTCCACGGAAGAATTAATGAGCGAGCCCCTGGGGAAGCAAACTTTTGAATCGCAGGGGCCGTGATGTTCTTCTGACACAGGTGGTTTTATTTGGTACGAGGGCTTGCCTGATCTTGCCTGTGTAGAGAAAGACTGGAGAGTAAACTAACTAACTTTACTCTTCTTTAAAGTAACTAATCCTAATAGGGCATCTGGAGGACACCAGAGCCCGGGCACCCCCAAGCCCCTTGGGGGCAATGTCCCTGGCATAAGCTGACCATTCTGCCCCTGGTCTCCTGGAGGGTGGGCAGTTAGTGGCCCCAGCTTAAGATCCTGGAGTTGGTAGCCTTACTCCAGTGCACTTTTTCTCAACTGTGGCAACTTGAAGATGCGTGGACTTCAAGCTTTGCTTTGCTGGCTGGGGAATTCTGGGAGTTGAAGTCCACACGTCTTCAAGTTGCCACGGTTGAGAAACACTGCGCTAATGCAGCCTTATTGTTATTCCCCACTGTTCCCCGCCCCAAGATAAAAACCATGCGAGTGAAGAAACATGCAGAGACTCCTGCCCCCCCGTCATATCATGTGATGCCCAACCTTTTGAAACTGACTGAAGCATGCCAAATAGATCCAAAATCCAGGCAATTTGGATCCAGCCTGTCCCTCCCGCACTTGCCTCTAGGCTCTGCAATCTATCTCCTCTTGACGGAGACTGGCTGCAAAGTTGCACTCTCCCGGCAGAAGGGAGCGCTTTTCCTGGTGGTCTCCCTTCTAAGTATCCCTCAGGTTGACCCTGTGCGGCTTCTTGAGGTCAGCCGAGGTCTGCCCCCTCTGCCACCTGCCCGCCTGTGGTTACGTGCGCGAGGCCTCTGGACAAGGGAGTTTCTATTCCCCCCCGACACCCCACCGCTTAGCGTCTCTCTGCTGCCTTTAATTAGCCTCCCTGCCCCTTTGCTCCTAACAAGATCAGCCTCACGGCTGGGGATTAGATCCTGCTGACGAAGGCTGATCGCCTGAGATGACCAGAACCACATCTCACCGATCCAAGCTCCAAAGGGGAGTGCTTTTCTCTCAGGCAGATGCAGGGAGCCTGGGCTTTGCCTGCCCAGGGGGAGCCACCCGGAACCAGTTGTCTTGCCCCCTGTTAGAAGTGAGTGTCCAAATTGAGAGACCGTCCTTCAAAGGGAATGAGGAAGGGGTTGTGGGAGTGGAGACATCAGCCTGCCCGTCCCTCAAGGCTCCCAGAAACATCGGTCGGGCCCCAACAAGAACCTGGAGAACCCGGGAACAGCCCGGCTGGTTCAGCCCCGGGCCTCTGGCCAGCGTTCCCCCAAACATGGTGATGCAGAGGAGGAAATTTTAGGAGGAGATTGAGGCAGCCCTCCCCAAGGTGTCTGCAGGGCATGGTCAAAAGGTCAAGATGGGGGCAGCAGGCAGAGCTTGGATTCCACCATTGCAGCTGCCATCTTCCCTTTTTTGACCATGCCCTGCAGACACGCTGAGCCTTCCTCTCCTGCTGCTGCTCCCATGCACTTAGCACATAGAGGGGGGCGGCCCCCAGCTTGGAGGCAGCCTGTCTCCAGGGCTCATGGCTGTTGCGAGCCTTGTTGGCAGAGTGCTAGAAAGCCTTTGGCCCAGGAGAGATCAGAAAAGTCACACACCAGGCATTTCTATAAACATAATTTTATTTACAGAAAACAAACATATTTAAAGGCTGTTTGCTGAGAGGAGAGATTTCTCTCAGCTGCATTTTCTCTGCAAGCCTACACAGAAGGGAAACTGAAACTAAAACAAGTCCCGGCAAGTTCTTCCCTTAGGCAATGCAACCATTAACACGTGAAAAGGGGACAATTAAATTCAACCTCTTCACCCCGCCAAAATGATTAGTTACCATAGTAACCTTAATCTGTAGTAGAAAACATATTAACACTCCCCTTTTTATACTACAGAATAAGATGCAAACCAATTTGCTTTGTTAACTCTTTGTGTCTTGGTACAGCAAGAGGTTTGGTTAAAATATCAGCAATCATGTCTTTTGATTCACAATATTTCAACATTATTTCTCCTTTGCTTATCATATCTTTGATATATTGATATCTAATATCGATATGTTTTGTCCTATTTTTGCAGGCTTCAGATTTTGCCATAGCAATGCAAGCTTGAGTATCCTCATAAACAGTTATAGGCTGGTTCACTTCCATGCCTATGTCTTTTAACAAATGTTTAAACCATATAACCTCATTACAGGTTTGTGTTAGAGAATAAAACTCTGCTTCTGTAGTGGAAAGAGCAACAAGTGTTTCTTTCTAGAATGCCAGCCTAAGCTTTTGTTGTTGTTTATTCATTTAGTCGCTTCCAACTCTTCGTGACTTCATGGACCAGCCCACGCCAGAGCTTCCTGTCGGTCGTCACCACCCCCAGCTCCCCCAGGGACGAGTCCGTCCCCTCTAGAATATCATCCATCCATCTTGCCTTTGGTCGGCCCCTCTTCCTTTTGCCTTCCACTCTCCCCAGCATCAGCACCTTCTCCAGGGTGTCCTGTCTTCTCATTATGTGGTCAAAGTATTTCAGTTTTGCCTTGAATATCATTCCCTCAAGTGAGCAGTCTGGCTTGATTTCCTGGAGGGTGGACTGGTTTGATCTTCTTGCAGTCCAAGGCACTCTCAGAATTTTCCTCCAACACCACAGTTCAAAAGCATCGATCTTCCTTCGCTCAGCCTTCCTTATGGTCCAGCTCTCGCAGCCATATGTTACTACGGGGAACACCATTGCTTTAACAATGCGGACCTTTGTTGTCAGTGTGATGTCTCTGCTCTTAACTATTTTATTGAGATTGGTCATTGCTCTTCTCCCAAGGATTAAACGTCTTCTGATTTCCTGGCTGCAGTCAGCATCTGCAGTAATCTTCGCACCTAGAAATACAAAGTCTTTCACTGCTTCTACATTTTCTCCCTCTATTTGCCAGTTATCAATCAAGCTGGTTGCCATAATCTTGGTTTTTTTGAGATTTAGCTGCAAGCCAGCTTTTGCACTTTCTTCTTTCACCTTCATCATAAGGCTCCTCAGTTCCTCTTCGCTTTCAGCCATCAAAGTGGTATCATCTGCATATCTGAGATTGTTAATGTTTCTTCCAGTGATTTTAACTCTAGCCTTGGATTCCTCAAGCCCAGCATGTCACATGATGTGTTCTGCATACAAGTTGAATAGGTAGGGTGAGAGTATACAGCCCTGCCATACTCCTTTCCCAATCTTAAACCAGTCCGTTGTTCCATGGTCTGTTCTTACTGTTGCTACTTGGTCATTATACAGATTCTTCAGGAGGCATACAAGATGACTTGGTATCCCCATACCGCTAAGAACTTGCCACAATTTGTTATGGTCCACACAGTCAAAGGCTTGAGAATAGTCAAGAAAACAGAAATAGATGTTTTTCTGAAACTCCCTGGCTTTTTCCATGATCCAGCGGATATTGGCAATTTGGTCCCTAGTTCCTCTGCCTTTTCTAAACGCAGCTTGTACATCTGGCAATTCTCGCTCCATGAATTGCTGAAGTCTACCTTGCAGGATCTTGAGCATTACATTACTGGCATGTGAAATGAGTGCCACTGTTCGATAGTTTGAACATTCTTTAGTGTTTCCCTTTTTTGGTATGGGGATATAAGTTGATTTTTTCCAACCTGATGGCCATTCTTGTGTTTTCCAAATTTGCTGGCATATAGCATGCATTATCTTGACAGCATCATCTTGCAAGATTTTGAACAGTTCAGCTGGGATGCCGTCGTCTCCTGCTGCCTTGTTATTAGCAATGCTTCTTAAGGCCCACTCAACCTCACTCTTCAGGATGTCTGGCTCTAGCTCACTGACCACACCGTCAAAGCTATCCCCGATACTGTTATCCTTCCTATACAGGTCTTCTGTATATTCTTGCCACCTTTTCTTGATCTCTTCTTCTTCTGTTAGGTCCTTGCCATCTTTGTTTTTGATCATATCCATTTTGGCCTGGAATTTACCTCCGATGTTTCTAATTTTCTGGAAGAGGTCTCTTGTCCTTCCTATTCTATTGTCTTCTTCCACTTCCGCCCATTGCTTGTTTAAAAATAATTCCTTATCTCTCTCTGGCTAACCTCTGGAATTTTGCCTTTAATTGGGCATATCTCCCCCTATCACTGTTGCCTTTTGCTTTCCTTCTTTCTTGGGCTACTTCTAGTGTCTCAGCAGACAGCCATTTTGCCTTCTTGGTTTTCTCTTTCTTTGGGATGTATTTTGTTGCCGCCTCCTGAACAATGCTGCCAACTTCTGTCCAGAGTTCTTCCGGGACCCTATCTACTAATTCCAGTCCCTTAAATCTATTCTTCACCTCCACTGCATATTCCTTAGGAATATTAGTGAGCTCATATCTAGCTGATCTGTGGGTCTTCCCTAATCTCTTTAGTCTGATCCTAAATTGTGCAAGAAGAAGTTCGTGATCGGAACTACAGTCAGCTCCGGGTCTTGTTTTTACCGACTGTATAGATGTCCGCCACCTTTGGCTGCAAAGGATGTAGTCAATCTGATTTCGGTGTTGTCCATCTGGTGAAGTCCATGTATAAAGCCATCTCTTAGGTTGTTGGAAGAGAGTGTTTGTTACGCAGAGTGAATTGCTTGGCAAAATTCTATCAGCCTATGTCCTGCTTCGTTTTGTTCTCCCAGGCCATACTTACCTGTAATTCGAGGTGTCATTTGACTGCCCACCTTAGCATTCCAGTCTCCTGTGATGAAAATAACATCTCTTTTAGGCGTGTCGTCCAGTAGGTGCTGCAGATCCTCATAGAACTGCTCTACTTCAGCTTCTTCAGCATCTGTGGTTGGGGCGTATATTTGGATCACTGTGATGTTAGATGGCTTGCCCTGAATTCGAATTGAGATCATTCTATTGTTTTTTGGATTGTATCCAAGCACTGCTTTAGCCACTTTACTATTAATTATGAAGGCTACTCCATTTCTTCTGTGGTCCTCTTGTCCACAGTAGTAGATCTGGTGGTCATTTGATGTGAAGTGGCCCATTTCAGTCCATTTCAGTTCACTGACGCCCAAAATGTCTATCTTTAATCTGGACATCTCACCAATAACCACATCCAATTTGCCCTGGCTCATAGATCTTACATTACAGGTTCCAATGGTGTGTTGATCCTTAGAACATCGGCTTCGCCGTTCACCACCAGCACCGTCGGCCGCTAGCCGTCCTTTCGGCTTTGAGCTAGCTGCATCATCACGTCTGGGGCTACTTGAACTCATCCTCTGTTCCTCCCCAGTAGCATTTTGACCATCTTCCGACCTGGGGGTCTCATCTTCCGATGGGATACCGACATATCTCTGGTTGTACTGATCCATTTAGTTTTCACAGCAAGAATACTGGGGTGGGTTGCCATTACCTTCCCCAGGGATCGCATTTAGTCTGACCACTCTGTCATGACCTTCCGGTCTTGGGTGGCCCTTCACGGTTTAGCTCATGGCGTCATTGAGGTGCTCAAGCTCCAGCACCACGACAAGGTAATGATCCTTTGCTCAAGCAGCCTAAGCTAGACCCAGCAAATTGAATTAAAATCCCAGAAGTGGATTTTCTGTCACTGACATCTGCTCCCCAGTCAGAATCGGCAAAAGCCTGCAATTTCTCTGTTCCACAGGCATTTAGCTTCAGACAATAATTCTTTGTTCCCTGCAAATACCTCATTAACCTCTTCAATGCTGCTTTTCCAGTAGATGTAGTCTTCTCTACCTGTCTACTTAAAATGGCCACAGAATTTGAGATATCTGGGCGAGAATGATTTGCAATGTACAGTAAACTTCCAATTGCAGATCTATATTTCTCTGCCTCAGTTAATTGAGTTTCTCCTATATCTTTCTGAAAATCTGTTATCATCAGAGTAGAGACTGGTTTACAGTCTTGCATATTAAAATCCTCTAGGAGGTTTTGAATTTTACTACGTTGGTTTAACAGAAAGCTACCATCCTTCTCCCTGTGCATTTCTAAACCTAGGTAATTTGTTACAGTTCCAAGGCTTTTTAATGTGAAATGGCTTTTCATGCAGGCTTCAAAATCAAGCCTTTGTTTTTCTGTTGATGTGAACAGCAGCAAATCATCAACATAAATGCACAGATACATACAGCCTTGTTTGTCCTTCTTCATATATACACAGGGATCTGCTTTTCCTTTTTCAAAACCAAAACTCTGCAGTTTTTCATCTACTTTTTGGTTCCAGGATCTAGCAGCTTGTTTTAACCCATAGATTGACTTCTGCAGTTCACAGACTAGATTCTCCCCTTTTTCATAGCCAGGGGGTTGCTGCATGTATAATTTGTGGTCTAAATCACCATAGAGAAATGCAGTTTGAATGTCATAGTGGTTAACTGACATTCCTTTCAGTGCAGCAACTTTTAACAGTAATCTAATTGATTCACCTTTAGTAACTGGTGCAAAAGTCTTGTCAAAGTCTAAATCTTTCCTTTGAGTGAACCCTTTTGCAACCAACCTTGCTTTCTATTTTTGGATTTTGCCATCAGCATCCCTTTTCAGTTTGAAAACCCACCTACAACCTAGACAGCGTTCATTGGGAAGTAGATTTACCAGTTTCCATGTTTTATTTTCTTTCAAAGATGCTAACTCCTGTTGCATGGCAGAATGCCAATTTTGTGCAATCTCAGGTGGTAAAGCATTCACTTGTTCTAAAGACTCAGGTTGTGTGAATATGTGAAAAGCCTTTACTGTTTCAGCCTGAAAACGTGATGGAGGAACGCCTTTATTACTCCTCTGAGATCTGCGAGGTAATACAGGGCTTAAATTTTGACTCCTATCACTTTCCTGAGAAGCATCTGTCTCATCAGACAGATCTTCAGTTTGCTTTTCTGGTTTAATGTCCTCATCAGGCAAAAGATCACCATCAGCAAGTCCTTGCTGTTCTCTTGTGGTGGTCAGATCAACTGGAGAGCTAGAGTTTAATCTCCCCCAGTTTTGTTCAGCAAAAGAAGCGCTTTTGCTAATTATTAATTTCTCTCCCATTATGAACCTGTAGCTCCTCTGGCTTTGTTCATAGCCAACAAAGATGGCTTTCTTTGTTGTGGGGCCTCCTTTCCTTCTCTGTTGTTTTGGAATATAAACCCAAGCAGTGCTACCAAACACTCTAAGATGGTTTACCTTTAGTTTCACACCATAAAACAAATGGAATAGAGTGTCCTGAATCACAGAGTTATACAATCTGTTTTGTACATAACAGGCAGTAGATATGGCCTCTCCCCAATACTCAAAAGATAAATGTGAATCTTTCAGCATGCATTCCATGGCATTTTGCAAGGTTCTGCCCTTTCTTTCAGCAACACCATTTTGCTGAGGGGTGTAAGGGTTAGAAAGAATTTGTTCTATCCCCTTTTCCACTAAGAACCTTTTGAATTTGTGAGAAAGGTATTCTCCTCCTCTGTCACATTGGAGTGCAGATACAGGCCTAGGGATTTTCTATTTGCCCATGTCACAAAACCTTTGAATTTCTCAAATGCCTCATCTTTGTGTTTTAAGATGTAGATAAATGTGTATCTTGAGAAATCATCAATGATGGTCATTGCATACCTTGCTTGTCCAAGACTTGGAGCAAAAGGACCAATAATGTCAGAGTGTACAATTTCCAAAGGTCTAGTTGTAACTCTGTCACTGTGCTTACTCACAGGAGCTTTTAGTGTTTTGCATTTGCAAACTACACAGTCTAAGTATTTATCACAGGGTTTTATCTTTAGGTCAGCACACAGCTGTGGCATTTCTGCTATATACTTGAAATTAGCATGACCAAATCTCCTGTGCATCAGGTGTACACATTGGTCATGATATGGCATGTTGCCAACTGCAGCCTTGCAGCTTGGCTTCCTTGCATTTTGCACAATGTACAAGGAGTCTTTTAACATACCAGTAGCACACAAATTTTCCATTTTTACGTATCTCACAACCATTTTTCTTAAATGTTATGATATACCCTGTTGCAGCCAATTGTGCCACAGATAAAAGGTTTGATTGTAAATTTGGCACATACAACACACCTTTCACAGTTTCTCCCAAGCAGGATAAGTACAAGTCACCTTGTCCCATAATTTTGGTCACAGACCCATCAGCCAAAGATACACTTTGTCTTTCAGTTTTAGACAGTGACACAAAAGCTTGTACAATTACATAAATGACAACTGGCCCCAGAATCTAACACCCATACATCAGAATGACCCTTCTCAGCAACCTGTGCAATTTGGGTTGTCTGAAGAGCCTTCTTCTGTGTTGCCCTTGTGTTCTTCTTCTCTGTCTTTCTACTCTTGGGTCTCAAGGCAGTCTCTTTGCAAATGTCCAGCTGAACCACAAGTGAAGCATCGCTGGCTGGCTAGCGCTGTGGCCTCAGCTTCCTTTCCCTTCTTTTCCCTTGTTTTCTGGTACTGCAGCTTTCCAGAAGAGATGGGGAGGATCTTTCCTCTCTCTTCTCCCATTCAGCGAGTAAGCGCTGTGTAACATACGATGGGGTGAGGTCTGCTTCAGGCATAGCCTCCAGGGTACAAATCAGTGTTCCACGTTTCATTCAGTGAGGACAGGAGGATATATGATTTTTGTGAGAGGTGTAAATTCCATTCCTCTCTCCTGCAACTCAACAAACAGCTGCTGAAGATAATGCAGGTGCTCAGGAAGGCTATCTCCTTCTGCAAGGTAGGCTTTGTACAGCTTTTTTGTCAGGGTAACTTTACTCCCTGATGTTGCCTTTACATACAAGTCTCTCAAAGTGTCCCAAAGTTGCTTTGCAGACTGCATACCTCGCACGTGGACTAGCTGATTGTCCTCAGGATAATCTAGCCCGCTCATCCTGTCTAAGCCATTCAACACTGGGATTTTGGGGGGGTTGCTCACCAATTGGCAGCCAAAGATTCTCTCTGCGAAGATACATCTCCATCTTCAGGGCCCAATTCAAGTAGTTGGTCTCTGATAGGCGCTCCAGAGGCATTGCTGAGGACTGGGAGGTAGCCATGGCTTCCTCCTTCTTTTGCAAGTCACCTCAGCTGGCTTCTTTGTCCTGTAGACCAGCAGTTGCTGGAAAATCTCCAGGCGGCTCCAAAGAAAATCTCCACAGGTCTTTGCTACTTGCCTTTAAATTGTGCATGAGGTGTGGAGCTGATCTCTCTATTCTCTCTGGGTTTTAGTGGGCTTACTGGGTTTACTGGGCTGCTTACTGGGCCCATAACCTGTTGGCAGAGTGCTAGAAAGCATTTGGCCCAGGAGAGATCAGAAAAGTCACACACCAGGCATTTCTATAAAAATAATTTTATTTACAGAAAACAAACATATTTAAAGGCTGTTTGCTGAGAGGAGAGATTTCTCTCAGCTGCATTTTCTCTGCAAGCCTACACAGAAGGGAAACTGAAACTAAAACAAGTCCCGGCAAGTTCTTCCCTTAGGCAATGCAATCATTAACACGTGAAAAGGGGACAATTAAATTCAACCTCTTCACCCGCCCAAAATGATTAGTTACCATAGTAACCTTAATCTGTAGTAGAAAACATATTAACAAGCCTGTCCTCCGGGTTAGGGCTAACCCTAACCCTAACCCATTTGGATCAGAGAGGCAGTGAATGCCAGTGGGGGTCGTACCTCTGGCCTTCAGGGACACCTTGAAGAGAGGTAAAGGGCTGTGAGAAAGGCCTTGGGAGATGGGTTGGGTGAGGAGAGATGCTGTCTAGGGAACGGTCAGATAAGAGAGGGCCTAGCCCACAGGTGCATAATGGACAGAGAAGGAAGCTCAGAAGGGACCCTCCCTAAGTTCTCGGGCTGTAAAGGAGATGACGGGAGAATTTACTTTCAGACTTGCAAGATTCTGTTAATGTAGCTTTACAATAAAGTAGAATTAGCTCATCTGGTTGTGATTCCTATCTGGTCTGCCTGGGAAAGCTGACAAGAGGCCATCTCTTGGTCTGGCTCTGCTGTGTTGTTCTGCCCGGAGCTGGGGAGTGGGAGGTCTTGGAGAAGGTGAGGGGACTGCAGCTGCAAAGGCCCTGGATGAAGCTGTCAGTCCCACTGAGTAGAGCAGACCAGGAAATCCACTCTTCGGGAAGGCTGTAATGAGTTTAATTGAGATTGGCTATAACAATCGTGTGATACTTCCCCCCTCCCTTCTTATAGCTCAAGCTCAGTGAATCAGGAAGGTGTCTGCCTGAGCCACTTCTGAATATTGTCTTGCTTCTTGGGGCTTAAAGAATGTTTCAGCCCCTTTTGCCTGGGTAACAGTTCCTGCATCTTTCCCCCAAGGTCATCTTCCTGACTTCCTATAGAAGCCGTCAGCCTTCCCAGGCGGACCAGACAGGAAACAGGACCAGATGAGCTAATTCTACTTTATTGTGAGGCTACATTGACAGAATCTTGCAAGTCGGAAAGTACAAATCTCCTGAGAAGCTAGGAGGGTCCCTTCTGAGCTTTCTCCACCCATTATGTGGGCTGGGCCCTCTCTTATCTGACTGGTCTCTTGGAAGTGTCTCTTCGCCCGTCTCCCAAGGTCTTTCACACGTACCATTACAGAAGCAGATCCCTTTCAGTCTGGTTTTGAGTGTGGGTGTGGGGCTGAAGCTGCACAGTCACTCTGACTGATGACCTTTGTCACAGCCTGGATGGGGGGAGTGCAGTCCTCCTGGTTTTATGAGACTCCTGACAAAGGCAGGCATGTGCCCTGCTGGCCTTGCTCATGACAGGCCCATCTCCGTGCAGGCAAGAGGGACTGGCTCTGCCATCCTTCCCCCCCCCTTCTCTCTCTGCCTCTTGCAGCTTGATGTCCGGTTTGGCCACCATGGACTCCAAAGTCTGCGGGAAGATGGGCCTTCTCACCATCACCTACTATCTCTGGACCACCTTCATGGCCGTCACCACCGGAATCATCCTGGTGATCAGCATCCACCCGGGCGCTGCTGCCCAGAAGGAAGAGCACTCCGTGGGCAAAGTGGTGCTCAGCTCTGCTGACGCTCTGCTGGACCTGATCAGGTAGCCAGACGCGGCCGCCCTTCCCCTTCCCCAGGCAGCCTTGGCAGCGATTCGGGGAAGCTGTTCTTAAGCACGAGCTTTATGCAGGGATTACCTGAGAGCGTCCAAGGGGCATCACCAGGAAGGGGCAACGACCTGGTGAGGCTGCAGTTTGGCTCAGTGGGAACCTGGCTGACTGCAGGAAGGATTTATCCGCTGCTCTCAACCGCAATTGCTAACCGGGTGAAGAGGCAGCCGGACTTGGGAGGCCAAACTCTGGAGAGAGGTGGCAGAAGAGAGCATGCCCTCCATTATGGGGTGGCTCAGGTTTACTAGGTGTTATCTATATGCCTGCTCCTACAATAATTTAAAAAATAATAATTTCTCCTTGTTGGGTGGTGAGAAGAAGGATCAGACGTGAAGACGGTGAGCAGAAGAAAAGGGTGGAGGGTGGAGGTCCGGGACTTTGACAGGCGTAGTCCTCTGGCTTTAAAGATGTGAGGAATTATGCGTGCAATTTCTTGGAAGACCATGGAGATGCTGGGTTGTGTCCCCCATGGCTGCCTTAGGGCTGGGTGGGGGGTAAATGGGATCTTCTCCAGGGGGATTGTCAGTTGGGGGGGCCTTCGGGGGCCTTTGTTTAATAGTGGAGTCCCTGCTGCTCTCTGAGTTGGGTTGTTGGCTTGCAGACGTCTCATTACCCGACTCGGGAACATCATCAGTGTTGGGGAGGGTGGGGTTTGCTCCCTGTTTATACACAGCAGCTTGCCCTGCCATGTTGTGGGGGGGGGGCTTCTCCTTGGTGGGTCCCTGATTGGGGCATTGTTTTCTGCTTGATAGTTTGTCTCCTTGGTAGTTCCTTAGGGTATCGTTTTCTGCTTGATTCTGCTTGTTTTGAATTGAATCAGGCAGCAAACAACAGCCCAATCAAGGAACTCCCAAGGAGAGAACAACATCCCCCCAACACAAGCAGGGCAAGCCTCGGTGTATAAACCGAGAGCAAGGCCCCCTCCCTCCTCGCACTGAAGATGCTGCCTAGCCTGGCAATGAAACGTCGGCAAGAAAACAGCCAGGCTCAGAGAGCACCAGGACTCCGCAGCTGAACCCTGAGCTGGAGAGATTCTCTTCTGTCGGTGCTTTGTTTAACACAAAGGCAGGACGCATTCTGTCCAGACTAACCTTTGAAAAAATGCTCCTTACTCAATTCCTTTTCCTTTTGCCTTCTGCAGGAATATGTTTCCTTCCAACCTCGTGGAAGCTTCCTTCCAGCAGGTGAGTCCCTGTCCCTGAATGCACCCCAGAGCCCTGGGAAGGCCGACCCAGGCTGGCCCTCTTCACCCCGGGGTCTCAGCTGCCACCCACTTAGATTTGGGGGAGGGGGCTACTGCTGCCGCTGCTGCTGTTCAGAAACCCAGGCCGCCCCAGCCCTGAATTTGAATAGCCACCTTGGGCATGCTGGAACTTCCCTCAAGGGTGAGAGTAAGACACACAAGGAGAAGCAAATCACACACACAGTCCTAGACTGGGAGGGGTCCTCGAGGCCATCTAGCCCACCTCCCTGTTCAGTGCAGGGATCCAACCACTCTCTGACAGGTCACCACCTGTGCCTCTGTTTGAACGCACCTGTGATGGAATGTGAGGGTGGCCTTGGAAAGTGGGGGGGAGATGCCACTTAGAGAATGATCAGGTAAAAGAGAAAAGAGCCCCCAACAGAGTAACGGCCAGAGAAAGAAGTTTAAGAAGGACCTCTGTTAATGCAGCCTTACAATAAAGTACAATCAGCTCATCTCGTCATGTTTCCTGTCTGGTTCACTGGGGAGGGCTGGCAACATCCAATGAGGGGAGCCCACCACCACACTCCCCTCCTCCTCCCTCTCTGTCCTCTTCATCAGCACCCCTGATCAGTTTGGGCTGTGCAAAAATAGAAGCCACTCTGGAGCAGCCTGGAGTGGGGTGGAGTGGAGGACAAGGGAAGAGGCGGGCCTCCCCAGATGAGTCTGCCCCTTCTGCAGCGCTCAGCCAAGCGAGGGTCACAGGCGGCCCCGGTTCTCTTGCTCCTAAGCCTGCAAATGTAGAAGGAGAGTTTCAGCGGTGGCAGCACAGAATCTCTGCCACAACCGTTGGCGCTCTCGCATGCCTTTGCCTTGCTTCCAGTATCGGACTGTCCTCGTCCCGGTGGTGAAATCCCCCGGGATCCCGAAGAAGTTAAGCACGTCTCTGAGTTTCATTTACTTGGTGCCCGATCCCGGGAACCCAGAGATCCAGCACCCCGTGCTCCTCGAGATTACACCCTCGCCGGAAATCACCTACCAGGCCCTGCCCGGAAGCAATAATGAAATGAACGTCTTGGGAATCGTCCTCTTCTCAGCCACGATTGGTACGTGGCCATTGCTAGGGGGAGGGCAGCCCCCGCCTCTGGGCTCACCAGGGTGGAATGGGGGGGGGGGTTGCCCCTTTTCTTCCAACAGAAAGAAGCACCGTGAGTGTCGGGTCTAAGATCAACGACGAGAAACACACCAAGGGTCCATGAAATCAAGAGTGGCGCACATTTGTTAATACGTAAGACGAGGCGTCGGTCTCCTCCAAGTCTGGATGTCATCGCCCAGAAGCTGTGCTGGTGGGGATTATGGGTGCTGAAGTCCAACCCTTCTTGAGGCTGGTAGATTGGCAGCAACATTGATACAGATATTCATAAGGAAGAAGTCCTATCTTAGAGCAAAGAACCACGCTGAGACGGTACCTTGGTCTCTAGTGTTTATTGAACTACTCTAGTGGACAGGAAATCCTGCCAAACTGGAAGGCCGTGGGAAACCCAGACAGATATACCCCAAAACTCAAGGCGGGTCTGCTTGGGGTTCTTTGAAGGGAGGTTCCAAGCCTCTAAACTACGCATACATTTTTCCCCCTGGATAGGGGCCCCCTCCTGCTCACCATCCGTACTCATGACAGAAGGTCTCTTTCAACTCATCTCAACAATTATGCCTTGTTTTGCTAGCTTTTATCTTGTGGCATCTTAATAATGGAGGGGAAGATGCCTTGAGTGGTGCTCAGCTCTTGACTTTGTGAAATTTTTGTGGCAATGGTGTGGAAGGGAATTGCCATCACTTTCTGGGCTGTTTTTCCTCTGCTCCACTGGGCCTGTGGCTGGGGACTCCCTAGTGGTCTCCCACCCGAGGATGGACTGGGCTGACGTGGCCCTGCTTCTCCTTGCAGGCCTCCTTCTGGGGAAGATGGGTGAGCGTGGGGCCCCCCTGGTTAATGTGTGCCAGTGCCTGAACGAGGCTGTGATGAAGATTGTGGCCATGGCAACATGGTAAGTCTGAGCCACCGGGCCCACCTGCGTTGCCCCCCGCCGTCCAACCTGACAGCCAGCTCAAGTGCCCACTCTGCCAGCCTTTCCAGCTTCCCCAGGTCCTCTAGTCGTGTTAGGGGTCTCAGCCACAGCACTGAAAGTGGGGGGAAGGCCAGGGCAGCCCCCAGCCCCTTTCACTGGGGCCTCTGAGGTCAGCTTGCGGAAGCCGTCCACTCCTTACGCAGCCCCGATCCTTTCCAGAGCTGGTGTCCCAGTGTAGCACTGGGGCACCTGCAGGGAAGGGACCTGCCAGCCAGGCAGGTCGGAGGTTTCCGGCTGGCCCTTGGAAAAGCTGCAGCTTTCCTGCCCTTCCTTTCCTATGCTGAGTCCGCTCAGGGCTTGTGATGGCATGTGAGAAGGACCTGGGAAGGTGGGGGAGAGATGCCGCCTAGGGAACGCCCAGACAAGAGGGAAAGGAGCCCCCAGCAGAGTAACAGCCGGAGGAAGGACCCGCCCTGACCACTCAGGCGGTCAACAGGGAGGGCGGGAGATTCTGTCAATGCAGCCTTGCCATGAAGTAGAATCCGCTTGTCTTGCCCTGTTTCCCAACTGGTTCACCTGGGAGGGTGGACAGGGCTTTTGTGCTGGAGGAGTTTCCCACCCAAAGGTAGCAAGAGGAGGCCCTTCCCTTTTGCTCCAGCTGAGGATCATGATCAAGGCTGCCCCTCTTTCCTAGCCCAAATACATTATTTTGCCTGGTGGAGTTCCCATGGAGTTATTGTGCTGTTCTTGGGCAAACGTTGCTTCTCTTCCCTTGCCCAGCTGCGCAACCTCCTGGGCAGCAAGAGGGATCTTCTTAACTCCCAGAAGATCGGGAGGAGGAGGAGGTCCTCAAGGCCATTAGTCAGGACTTCTGGTGGGGCCAAGAAGCCCATGGAGCTCAGGACAGTCAGAATGAATATACCAGGGTGGGGGCAAGTCATCTGCAGGATCCTCCCAAGAAAGGGCTGGATGCAAGAGGCAGCATCAGACTTGCCCTGGGGACCCCAGGTGGACCACTGTGAAGAAGAGGAGGCTGCAGATGTGGTGACCATCAGGGGCCTTTGGCATCCTGGCTGCTGTGGGCTGGGCCTCAGGGGAGGTGCTTAGGGCCCTGGACCTGGCCAGCCCACCCTCTCCCTCCTGTGCCAGCCTGCCCCCCGGCCTGGCCCAGCACCTCCGCCTCTGGCTCCCCTGGCCCCAGGGGTTCAGCCTGTCCTCACACCCCCTCTTCCCCTTGTGCGGCGGAGGGGACAACCCTCTTCACACACCCTTCGCAAATTCCGCTGTGTCCTGCGCAGGTACTTTCCTTTTGGGATTGTCTTCTTGATTGCCGGGAAGATCTTGGAGATGGAAAACCCGACTATGACGGGCAAGAAACTGGGCCTCTATGCCATGACGGTGGTGATCGGGCTGGCCATCCATGGCCTTTGCTTCCTGCCCCTCCTCTTCCTGCTCTTTACTCGGAAAAACCCCTTCTCCTTCATCCGGGGGATCCTCCAAGCCCTGCTGATTGCCCTGGCGACCTCATCCAGGTAGGAAGCCCCAGAGGGGCAGCCAACCAGCTGGCCAGGCGGGCTGCACTGGTTCCACGGGGCCCTTTGGTGCTCCCTGCTTCCCATAGGGCACAGCAGGTGTGATGCTGCCCCCTTGAAGGACCCACGGCTGCCCTGGCATCTCCAAGGGCAGCAAATGGAGAGACCTGACTTGACCCCCCCACCCCTGTGGTCTTTCAGTAGCTTTCACTTCAGATGAAGCTCCCATGTTTAGAGGCAGTTTACCCATGAAAGCCAGATCCTGAGGACAAATATGAAGGGAGTCTCGCTGTGTTCTTGTCCAAGGGCAGCATTTCTGGGAGCATCTCACTAGCGCATCAGGATGGTGGAGGAAGTTGGGTGGTCTCATCCAGCAGAGCTCCCTGCACAGCCTTTGTCCTTCCACCCCCCTTGAAGCTCTTGCAGGGGAACTCTGGGGTGGGGGAGGAATCTTTTGGCTTTCTACTTCACACCAAGTGACCTTCCTACATTTTGTTCCTGTGGCTTAAAGGCATCTGCACATCGTAGGAAGTGCCAGGGCTACCATGGGTTGGTTGCTGTCAAAAGCTAAGCAGGGTCAGCTCTGGTTGCACCTTGGATGAGGGACCACTAGGGAATCCTAGAGCTGCAGGTTAAACCAGGGCAAGGACTATTTCCCCCGTGCTGCCTAAACAACCACACAAGCAAATCCTGAATCTTGAGAACGGAGGGTGGACACGCACAGACACCTCCCGAGCCACCGTCTGTCTGCACAGGAGTTGTGTTCACGACGCTGCCGGTTCCGCAGCCCTGGCTCTTTCCGCCTTTCGTGCTGCGGGACACGCGCTTCCTCTAGCAAGCACCCTCTTTCTCCCAGTTCAGCCACGCTGCCCATCACCCTGCGGTGCCTTCTGGAGAACAACGGGATTGACAAGCGGATCGCCCGTTTTGTCCTCCCGGTCGGAGCAACGATCAACATGGACGGGACTGCGCTCTATGAGGCGGTGGCCGCCATCTTCATTGCCCAGGTGAACGAGTACGACCTCGACTTGGGACAGCTCATCACCATCAGGTAAGCATCGTCTGCTCCTCTGCCCAGCCAGCGGCTCAGCCCTCTGAATGTGCGGATGCCAAGTCGATGATGCCATGTTTTGCTGCAGTCCGTAGCGGCTGCCTCCCAACCAAAGTCTTCCAGTGTCCCTAAGAGGGAAGGGTGAAGAAGAGCAAGAAGACTGGGGGGCCAGGTTCCCACTGTGGCAAACCGAGGGGATTGTGGGTTAAAGTGTGGCGGGAACCAAACCATTGTCTCGCTGTGTGGTTCCACTAACCCATCACGTTAAGCCTAATTGTGGCTTGCCTGAGTGCTGCAAAGCATCAAAAGTGTCTGCAAGGTGTGTTCCAAAAAGTCAAGATTGGAGCCGTGATTGTGCAATTGGAGCCCCGCCTGGTTTTTACGTGCAGCGCCACCATCTTGATGGTTTGCATCTGCAGACACCGCTGGTTCCAATTGTTCTTTTGTGACCCGAGTTTAGGAGTTAGTGTGGTGTGTAAATCCAGTCTCCATGGACACCATTTGGAAGTGCTGGCAGGTTTATCTGGAAGAGCCGAGAGGTCACCATAGTGCCACACCAGAATATATTTGGTTGGTCTTTGGGTTAATGTTCTGCGTGAATCGGTCAGCTCTGGCGTGCTCAGCAGCCTGCAGCTGAGCATTATTTGGCTCGGCTTTAAGGGAAGGGCTGAGTGGGGCTGCTGAGGGTCTCTCTCATCTTGGGGTAGCTGCCGGTCCCAACCCCAGCCCTCTGCCTCTTTACCTCCCGCACAGCATCACCGCCACGGCAGCGAGCATCGGGGCCGCTGGGATTCCCCAGTCGGGCCTCGTCACCATGGTCATCGTGCTCACCTCTGTCGGCCTCCCCACGGAAGACATCACGCTGATCATTGCCATCGACTGGGCCCTGTAAGTCCGCCCTCTTCTGGCCCTGGGGCTTCTGCACGTATCCGAAAGTTCCCGCGGATTGCAGCCTGTGGGAATGGGACAGAGAAAGAAGATACGTAGCCTGGGGTTGAGCTGGGTTGTTCTTGGTGCTCTCTGAGCATGGTTGTTTGCTTGCGGACGTTTCACGGCCCAACTAGGAACATCATCAGTATAAACAGGCAGCAACCCCACGCTGATGACGTCACCCACCAAAGCAAATATTTGTCACTTAGTTGGGTCCTGCAAGCAAACGATGAAGAGCTCCATGGGACAAAGAGAGCTAAGCCAAACTCTGGAAACTCTTCTCCCATGGAGCAAGCATTGGGTGGAGGACCTTCCTTCCTTCCTTCCTTCCTTCCTTCCTTCCTTCCTTCCTTCCTTCCTTCCTTCCTTCCGTCCGTCCTTCCGTCCTTCCTTCCTTCCCCCTCCGTTCTGAGATCATTTTCAGCACATGTGGCAAAGTTTTGCGCCCCCCCCCCAATTTTAATTCCACTGTGCGAAGGGCCTGGATTCATCCCCAGATGGCCTTGTTCTGTCACTCTCCCTGGTTCAGCCCAACTGCCCAGACCATCTGGATTGACTGAAGCAGCTCTGCTCTTTGGACAGGGTTTGCCCCAGGAAGGGTCTCGGGCAGAAACGCACGGCGCACGGTTCAATAAACCGGCTGCTTCCATCATCCTGCCCCCCTCCCAGGGGGTCTTGGGGGGTCTCCTGGCCAAAAGGATGGGGAACCTTGCCTGACTTTCCTGCATCAGCCTGAAGAACCCAGTGGCCAACTCTGCAATGCTGGGCAGTGTGCGTGTGTGCGTGCGTGTTGTGTGGCTTTGCAGGAGCCCCTGTTAAATGATGAACTACAGGAATTGGGTAGATTTGGAAGCAGACGAGGAGCTGTTTCTGTCTGGCCCAAGGGTGTCCGCAGGGTATGATCAAAAGGCCGAGATGGCAGCCACAACCATGTGAATGAAGCTCTGGCTGTTGTTTGTGCGCCATCATGACTTTTTTGACCATCCCTTGCGGACCTCCTGGTCTGGGCTCAGGTGATCCCCAGCCTGGCAGGAACCAGCTTTGATGCCTCTTGGAGGACAGGCCTGGGTAGATGTGGGAACTCCAGATGCTCCTTCAAGGGGCCCTTCTGAACGGGGCACTTCGGATCCGTTCCCCTGCCCCCTGGGTCCCCTGGGAGAGAGGGTCTCCTAACCAATCCTCTGCGCTTCCCTCCCCTAGGGACCGACTACGAACCATGACCAATGTCCTGGGCGATGCCCTGGCCACCGGGATCATAGCTCATGTCTTTCGGAAGGACTTTGCACCAAAGGTAGCCCAAGAAGGGGTTGGACCAGAAGGTGGTTGGGCGCCCAGGGAGGATGCGCATTTTATTCACTTCCTCCCTTTCTTTCCACCCCAAAGGACCCCGAGGACGAGAGGCTGGTCTGGGCAGAGACCGCCTTTCCCCATCCGCAGGACCACGTGGCGCAAGGGTCGGAGGAGGCCTTGCCTGGGCAAAGTGGCCACTGCATCTGCCAGGTGTAACAGCCACAGCTCCCACCACCCAGGACATAGGGGGTGGATGGTGCTGCGGTCGGCTGCTCCTTGATGCTCCAGGACTCCCACACACAAAAGCCCCACTGAGTACCAAGGCCCTTGTGGGGTTTGCCCTGCGGAAAAGCCAGGAACCCCAAGGAGGAAGGACGACCTTCTTCTCCTGTGGGAGAGGGAGGACCACCCACTGCCTCCAACTCTGCCCAGCACTTCCAGAAATAGGGAAATCCCCCAGGATAAAGCCCAGATTGGAGGCCACCTGTGAAGAAGAGGCTGCAGGTGCTTTCTGAAAACCAGCTCCATATGATAATATGAGCACTGGGGGCAGTTTGGCCGTTTGGACTCTTGACAGCTCCTTTTTAATCTATTTTCTCTTGGGATGACAAAGGCCTTACTTTTTATCGGCTTTCTCAGTATTTATCCCTGAGACATCTTCTAACAGACCAACCAAGCTTCCGGTTCTGAAAGCTAGAGGGGTCTTTTCTAAGCAGGGGAGATGTCCTAACTTAGAGCGAAGAACCACGCTGAGACAGTATCTTGGTCTCTAGTGTTTATTGTCCTACTCTCATAGACAGAAAATCCTGCCAAACTGAAAGGCCGTGGGAAACCCCCACAGATAAACCCAGCACTCAAGGCGGGTCTGCTCTGAGTTTCTTTGAAGGACAGTTCAAAGCCTCTAAACTACGCATGCATTTTCCCCCCTGGATAGGGGCCCCCTTCTGCTCACCATCCATACTCATGACAGATGCCACAAAAGAAGGTGCATTTTTGCTAGGTGGCCCCAGCCCTTTCAGGGTTCATGCCCCAAGTGGGCCTCGCCAAGTCCTTCCCCCGAAGGACCCTCTGGTGCCAGCATGTCCTTGATTGCACAAGCCTGCTCACACACACACACACACATCCTGACCCACCGGTAGCAGAGGCCGAGAACTGTGAGTCCAGACACCATGGACAGTCCCCATGGAAAGTGCAAGCAGGGAGAGAAGGCAGTGCCAGGAGGGACTTAATGAGCCACACGGTTCTGGCTGGGCACACACTGAGAGGGCTACAGGGAAGAATCTCTGGGTGGTGTTTGAGGAATGGGGCAGTGCAGAGCAATGTGCGAGGGCTGCCTCAGATGTTTCTCAATCCTTGTGTGGAAGAACTGCCACCCCATCACTGCCACAGAGGGGGGAATGCTCGTCGGCAGCCCCGGGTGTTTTATGCAGCAAGTCACATCCATTGCTGATGGGAAATAGTACCTGCGCACAACCAGCATCGCTGACTCCTGGAAGAGACACCTCTCACCGCAGTTCTTGCCTTTGCAAGTAAAACCAAGCCCAGGATCCACTCTGGCCCCAAGCAGGAACTCTTAGGTGGCTCTTTCAGCAAGACATGAAGGGGATCATGAGCTGGCTGGCTGCAAAGGAAGACCCACCATTTTGTGCCCCCAGGCCAGAAAGCCGGTCTCCTCCACCTGTGTAAGAGAAGACATTGGGCCGGGGATGGGAGAGTCAGAACAGAGCAGATCTCCCAGACTTTTTTCCCTCCTAAGGTTTTGGACACTTCAACTGCATGTTGGCTCTGCACAGGCCATGGGAAATGTCCATGGATCTGGTTGGTGCATTTTCTTTCTTTGGTTAAAATAGGGGCCTCAGAGCGCAGTAGCTGCATTTATGGAGCCAAGGGGTGTTCCCTGCTGAAACAAGAACCAGCAGGTGGAAGCTCTGCAAAGAGAGATCTGAACTTGAACTAAGGAGGACTTTCCTGACTGTGAGAGCTGTGAAGCAGTGGAGCAGCCTCCCTCCTGGAGCCATGGGGGCTCCATCCCTGGAGGGCTTCAAGGAAAGGCTGGACGGCCATTTGTCCAGAATGGCCTGAGGATTCCTGCACTGTGCAGAGGACTGGACTAGGAGACCTCCAAGGTGTCTCCTGACCCTAGGATTCTATGAAGGCATTGCTTAATTCTGCAGTGTCTTTGCTCCATTGGAAGGAGGCAAAGGGCCCTGAAATCTCAAGCAGAACCACCTTGTCTCTCATTTCCAGTATTTTGAGTGATAGAAGGGGTAAATTATTCAATAGACAGGGAGCAACCATTCTGATGGTACGTAACTTCATTAAACCACTGCTTTTTAACCTGCCCCTTCCTTTTTTTCATCTTTGCCCCAACAACATTGCGGAATGTTGTGCCGAGCTGACCCTCACTCTAGAAAATGGTTTGCCCCTGCCAGCTTACAGAAATGACCCTGATCAAGCTAACCTTTTGGCCCTTGGTATTGCTATCCCACTTGATGGAGTCTGCAATTTTGGCTGAACTTCACAATGATCTGATATAAATGTTGGAATTATCAGGGGTCAACTCAGCATTGTCTCATAAGCATAAGAGGGTCTTTCTGGTAAACACATCTCTATTGTGCTTGTGGGATGTCACATGGGTCACCTGATTTCCACTTCCTCCTCCTCCTTGGGTTTGGGGATTAACGATCTCCATTACCTCTTGAGCACACCTGCAAGCAGGAGGCGCTGCAGAATGCAGCTCTCATCCTTTCCATGTCACTTGCACGCAGACTTTCTATTTCCATAGAAAGTGTCTACAAAGAATCAGTGATGAGTAAGTGCTTTCTACTATGAATCTACTTGTATCCAGATCTACTGAATAAACGTAAGCTACCTTTTTTTTTCTCTTCATCTAACTACTATGTGAAGACTGAATTCTTTTCTCAACGTAATTAAGTTTAATGTGCAAGTTCTCTTTTGGTTCACGCTTCAGCTTTGCAAGATTGCTGTTAGCTGCTTGGAGTTCTTTTATTAACCTTTAAAAACCCCATCAATAAATTGCCAAAAAATAAGTTGAAAAATGCTGAAAATTGAGAGATGGAGCCTTTTTATTCTGAAATTTAAGCAGGAATGGCAATCTTTTTTTTTTAATTGAAATTAAAATACTTCTGTACTGTTGAGGAAAGCCGACCAGGTTCCATGATCTGATCGTGAGCGCAGAGTCAGCATTTCGATGGCAAACATCAGGGATTGCTTTGAAATTCTAGACCTGGTTGATGGAGAACCAGAGGAACCGTGGAATGGATTTAAAGAAGTTGTTAAGGATAAATACGAAAAGCGTCTGCCGAAGTGCAAGAAGCAGAAGCAAGAACAGAGGTCGAAACAGATGGTGGAAACCACCAGGAAGAGAAGAGGTGCCGAAGCCAAGAAGGACAAAGATCCAAGAATTTCAAAGACCTGTCAGATGACAAAGGAAGAAGCATTACAAGGGCATCTGTAAAGACACTGAAGATGAAAACGGTCACAGGAAACCAAGGGAAGTTCCCAGAAGGATGGCCGAACTCAGATCCCAAGGTCCCAGGCTCAAGTTGTTGTGCTAAAGGATGCCAAGGGACAGTCAGTGACCGATCGAAAGGAGATCAGAGGACGATTCATGGCATATTCTGAAACACTGGCCAGTAGAGATCCAAGACGCCTTAGCAGATGTTCCCCTCTCGCAAGAACCTCTAGTCCTGGAAGATGAAGTTCAGTCAGCACTGCACTTGTTAACAAGTCAGAAGGCTACAGGAACTGATGCAATATCCACAGAAATATGGATATTTCAACACAAAAAATGGACTAAAATTAAATATAAAGAAGACCAAACGAATGACAACAGGTAAACAACCAGCCTTAGAATTGGCAGTCAAAAGTATATTCCCTGAATATATCAAAGAGCCAGTTTGGTCGAGTGGTTAAGGTGCCGGGCTGGAAACCAGGAGATGCAGAGTTCTAGTCCCGCCGTAGGCACAAAAGCCGGCTGGGTGACCGTGGGCCAGTCCCTCTCTCTCAGCCCAAGGGCCAATCAGGTGTGGTAGGAGAGTTCTAGTCCCGCCTTAGGCATGAAAGCCAGCTGGGTGACTGTGGGCCAGTCCCTCTCTCTCAGCCCAGGAGCCAATCAGGTGTGGTAGGAGAGTTCTAGTCCCGCCTTAGGCATGAAAGCCAGCTGGGTGACCGTGGGCCAGTCCCTCTCTCTCAGCCCAAGAGCCAATCAGGTGTGGTAGGAGAGTTCTAGTCCCGCCTTAGGCACGAAAGCCGGCTGGGTGACCGTGGGCCAGTCCCTCTCTCTCAGCCCAAGGGCCAATCAGGTGTGGTAGGAGAGTTCTAGTCCCGCCTTAGGCACGAAAGCCGGCTGGGTGACCGTGGGCCAGTCCCTCTCTCTCAGCCCAACCCACCTCACAGGGTTGTTGTTGTGGGGAAAATAGGAGGAGGAAGGAGCGTTAGGTATGCTCGCCACCTTGAGTTATTTGTAAAAAAATAATAAAGGTGGGATAAAAAAAAGCTTTAAAAAAAGTGCTGGAGAGCTTCTGCCTTTTAGGATCAAGCATCAACAGTAAAAGAACCAGCAGTCACGAAATATACTGCAGACTAGCATTTGGGAGAGCAGCCATGAAGGCCTTGGAAAAGAGATTCAGATGCCGGGATGTCTCTCTGGGTCAGAATTGTGCAAGCCTGGTCTTCCCTGTGACGCCCTATGGAAGCGAAAGTTGGACTTTGAAGGAGCAGGATAGAAGAAGCATTGATGTTTTTGAAATTTGGTGTTGGAGAAGACTCCTGAGAAGGCCATGGACCGCCAAGAAAATAAACTGATGGATTACAGAATAAATTGATCCAGGATATTCTCTCAAGGCAGAAATGACTGTCTCGAGTTATCATGTTTAGACACATGATGGAAAGACTGAGCTCAGTTGAAAAATCCATCATGCTGGGAAAGGTGGAAGGAAAGAGAAGAAGACAACCAGCAGCAAGGTGGATAGGCTCAATTATGGCAGCAGTAGGGTCACCACTGAAAAACCTGAAGGACTAGGTTGAGGACATCCACCTGGAAAAAATCCACCCATGTGGTTGATACGAGTCAACGCTGACTTGACTCAATCCATCACTTTTGTCAGCCTTGTTGAGCAAGATACTTTGGTGAAATTCTGAGTAGCCATTTCAGAGTTATTCACATTTCTTTTTTCCTTCTTAAAGCCTGTGACAGCAACCTGCAAAACTCAGCTATGCCCTGAAGCTAGAACGCTGCTAGGAGTTCAGTGTCGCTGGGGGCCCCTGGGTTGCAGAGGGAATCCAGCTGAGCTGCTGTGCATTGCCTCAGAGCCAAACCGCATGGATCACGGCCACAGCGTGCAGAGGGGCAGGGATGTGGGCGGCGTGGCCATTTGCCCCACTGCTGCAGGACAGATGGAAGGGAAGCCTTTCGGAAGGGTGGTGGCCACAGGCAATTCTAAGGGGCTTGAAACCAGGAAAAGCCACAGGGAAGGTCTAATTCAGAGGGCAGAGGGTGACAAGTGGGGGCCTGAAGTTGCTTCCAGACCTGGATGTGCTCCATGATCAGTAGTAATGTGCGTTGGCACAACTCTGCTGGTGCACAGCACAGCCTCCCTTCCTGCCTCCTCCTCCAGTCTCGGAGGGCCAGATTTGGCTGGAGAGCCATTTAAGACCAGCAGGGAGCTCCCACATCACCCTGACCATGTGTAGCCTCGCGAAGGCCCATCCCTAACCTGTTTCTGGCTCTACCTGCCACCCTTGAGTTGAGAGAAAGAAGCAGGCAGGGTTTGGATCACTGAATCAGACAGACTGCAGAAGCGCTCCTTGGAAACCCACCCGCTTGACTTCCATCTCCAATCACTGGCAGAGGAGAACATTTGACTCCGCCTAGGCACAGACGGTCCCCACTGTCGAATCATGATGAAAAGATGGTTACGGAACCAAGACAGACAGAATCAGCACAGTTTGGGTGGGCGAAAGCGACTGGCTGTACTTCGTCTCTTGCCAGCTGTACATCTTACAGGAACATTCAGTATGGACAGCCTTCCGGACAGCCCTAACAAGACACTGTAACGCTGAGTCAGGGCCTCCCAGTGCAAGAGGGTGCCTGCTTTTGAGCAGTGAAAATCTGTCGCAGATCAGATTCTGTATCTCAGGGTAACCCAGAGAGGGAGAGAGGGAGAGGGCTGTTTTCCAAGGCAATCTCTTTGGAAACCGTTGGAGAGCCATTCGCCCACAAAATGACTGCTGTGCGGTCCACGTGCATCTGGGCTGTGCCACAAGCTTTGGCTCAATTCATTCATTTGGAGTGGATTTTCAACTTCAGAGTTTCTATTTTCTCATAGTAATGAAACTGTTCCTATAGGGCATCTCTCTTTTAAAATAGCCAATAACCCAAATAACCTGAAGATGTAGGTAATTACGTTAGCAATATTCATAAAATAATAATTTTCTACATTTTTTGTGAGTCATACATTGGTATAATGGGGAGGGCGGGTACAATACAAATGTATCTTATTTTACATATTTTCTTTGGACTGGGTTGGAGACCCTCTCCTCTGGTATGTTGGTGCTGGGTGACATCAACATCCATGCTCTGGGGGCAGTAAAGCCCAGGAATTCATGGCCTCCATGGTAACCATGTGCTTGTCCTAGATCCAACACATATCGGAGGACATTCATTAGACCTAAGTTTTACCTTGAGCTGCTGTCTTGGGGTCTGGATCTGGAGAAAATTTCGATCGCTCCTCTGCTGTGGTCAGATCACTTGATCACTTCCTGGCCCAGATAAGAGAGACAGCCACCTGCCGGAGAAGTCCATCTCTGGAGGGCAGGACCTATTCAGCATACGATGGTTTCTGGTGGGCAACTGGGGAGTTTCCCAGCCATCTTAGAGGCGAATCCATTGAGAGCCTGGTTGGCCACCGGTAACAGAAGGCAACCTGGGCTCTTGATGAAATCACTCCCAGACGCCTCTCTCTGTTGGCTGATCCTAGTTGGCTTCTTGGTTTATCGATGCCCATCCATGGCATGAAGTGCCAGAAAGAACGTCTGGAGTGCTGGCAGAGGAAGGTAAGAAGCCAGTCTGACTGCTCATGGGTTGAGCTATCAAGCAGTGCAACAGCCTGCCTCCTGGCATCATCGGGAGTCCATCACTGGAGGGCTTCAAAGAATGCTTGGACAGTCATTTGTTGTGAGTGGTCTGATAACTCCTGCTCAAGGCAGGGGGTGGGCTGCAAGACCTCCAAGATCCCGCCCACCCTATGCACGGCTTTGGTGGCAACCAGGGCCCCTTCTTGCCAGGTTATCTGGGACTCCTTCTGGCCTGTGGCAAGGGTGCTGTCTTGGTTGTCCTCTTCTGCTTGTTTGCTAGACCACTGCACCTCCTGGCTTTTGTGAGGACTGGTGGAGAGGTCACTTATCTGGATCCGGAAGGTGGCGGATACTTCATTGCAGGGGGAGGGGATTGCAGCAGTCTGGAAGGAGACGGGGATCTGCTCCCTTCCGAAGAGGCCGTCCCTGGATCCAGTGGTCTTAGATAATCATCTCCTGTCCTGCAGCCTCCAATTTTGTCAAGATAGTGATGGTGGGCCAGCTTCACAAGATCCTGGAAGAAGTGGTTGACATGGACCTCTTTCAGTAAGGGTTGAGGTGTGGTTATGGGACTGGGATGGATGACCTTGGTTGGGATCCCAGTAGGGGTGGTGTGCCACTCCTGATCCTTCTGGCATTTGGGGACTTTCGATACCATCAAGCAGGGTGTCTTACCAAGCTGCCTGTGGGAATTGGGATTTGGAGGCAGGGCTTTACGGGGATCCCACCCCTTCCTCACTGGGGGATTGTGTGTGGGGGGGAAGAGCTTGGCCCAGTGGTCCTTGAAGTGTAGGGTGCTGCAAGGGGTGGTGCTCTCTCTCCTAATTTTTAAGATATATAGGAAACAGTGGAGAAGGTCATCTGGCAGCTTGGGATACAGTTTCATCAGTTCATATTGCCCCCCACCCCCAGGCTCTACAGGAGATGCCATCAGAGTCCTTTCCTGGTGCTCAGAAGCTGTACGGTCCAGATGGGGGGAGCGAGAGAGAGAGAGATGAAAGCCGGATCCAAGTAAGACAGAGCTGCCCTTGGTACATTGGGGTTCTCTGTCAACATCCGGACTATCTAGGTGGCTGAGTGCTACCTGTGAAGGGGAGATCTGCAATTTGGGGTCCTTCTGGACTCCGTCTCCTGCTCCATCAGCGGGTGGGAGCCGTGGCCAGAGGCACCTTTGCCACCTTCGGTTGGCACAGCGACTGTGGCTTTACCAGGTGCAGGGACTTGGGTGTGGTGACTCAGGCCCCCATTACTGTTTGGTTGGACAACTGCAAGGCACTCTGTGTGAAGCTGCCTTTGGAGGCAACTCAGAAGCTACAGCCGGTCCAAAATGCAGCGACCTTTGCATTAACCAGTCCCTGACATCGGGAACCCAGGGCAACAATACCATGTGCTTGACACTGCTGCCACTTGGTTTCCGGGTCCAATTTAAAGTGCTGTTTTTGACCCCTGAAGGCTTTTATGGCTTGACATCTGGGTGCTGCAGAACCGCCCACTGTGGCTGGGGCTGAAACACAAGGGAACAATGGCAAACCAGTCCCCATTTGGACGTCGTGTTACCAAGCTCCGCCTGTGGCCCCTGCATCGCTAAAGATGGTGTTGAGAGTTGGCATCAGCTCCCGGCTCCACGAGGGAGCATCAGTGGTGTAGCCCTCCTGCTCTGATTCGAGCATCTCCTGTTTACAGGCCAAGTTCCTCACCCCAACATTTTCCTCAATCTGCTCCCCAAATCTGCTAACTGAGCTGGACGATCAGCACAGGGCAGTAGCTTCAACTGGGAAGCCACCAGTCATTGTCCATGGCAGGAGAGCAATTTTCAAACCAAGATACCGTCTTCCTGTTGTGGGGACGGGAGGAAAGCATCCATCCTGCCTGGTTGTGGGGAACAGCCTTCCAAGACCAATGGGCCACCTCTCTGTCTACTCTGCCCTGCCACCCAGGCTGCGTTGAAGTTTCTTGCTGATCAGAAAGTCATGGGGTGTTTTAGGAAGCCAAGATTCATCTACAGATTGTCTCATCATGTTATGAAAGCCATCTGATCAAGTCAGAAGAGATAAGGCGTCTCTGGCAAGCTTTGTTCTTGGAAATGCCTGCTGACTTCTGCTAATCACTCCATTGTTTTCAAGATACTTACCAAGCAATCACTTTATCATCTCCTTGAAATGTTTTCCAGGTATCAATGAAGGATCAGTGGCTTGCTGGATCTTCCCCTTTTGAAAGGCCAGGACAACATTTGCTCTCCTCCAGGCCTCTGGCACTTCATCTGTTCTTCAGGATTTTTCAGTTAATAATAAAAGTTTGGCCAGTCCATCAGCAGGTTCCACCAGTAGCCCTGGATGCAGTCCATCTGGTCCTGGGAATTTAAGCTCGTTCCAAGTAAAGAGAGAACCTCTGACTGCGTTTCCATCGATCTCCATCTTCCCTCTCAAAACATGACTTCTTGGTTGGAGAAGACTCAAGAGTCAATTCATGTGGGAGGCAAACAACCTCTGGCTTTTGAGTTCAGCCCTTTGAGGGTTTAAGGACCATAATCAGCACCTTGGATATGATGATTACGACCTCGCTCCCCGGCACAGCGTTAATGCTTAAAGTAGCAGAGGCTTCCAGACGGTGGATTTATTGTACATTCCCGTCGGTATTCACAGAAAGAAAAGGGCCCAGCATGTCCATTTGTGACTCATCTGTGCTCTGCCAGCACAGCTGCTGTCCTGTTTCCATTTCTTAGAGTGCAGAAGCGGGAAAGAAAAAGCACATATACAATATAATTGTCATGTTCACCGTTCCGATGTTCCTGGTACATCGTAACGCTTCGCATGTCATTTACCTGATACGTGTTTGATCTGGGAAGGGAGGAGGATTCCATCTCGGGGAGTCGTTATCTGTTGGCTGCTGGGTTGGAATGTGTTTGAGTTATCTCATGTGTTCAAGGTTGCTTTCCCAGGATGTGTGGAAAACGGTTACCACCACCTGGGCGGGGGGGGGGGAGTTTTCTACGGCCGGGCGAGGGGAGGGATTACATTTTCAGCCGAGGGTTTTAGTTTGTATTTGGCGCGCTTTTGCTCATTCTCAGCTTTCTCTGTATTTGCACACTATTCTCACAATAAATCAGATATCATTAAGTACCTGCTTGTGAGTCTGACTCTGTTAGGATAGGCAATCATTACAATAATGCCTCTGAGTTATTACTGGATCGCTCCTTTTTCATTTGCTCATTCATTCAATTTATATGGCCACCCATCTTGAACAAGTGGCTCTGAGTGGCTAACAACGATTTTAAAAAAGCAAAAACAAAAAAGCCCAACAAAAATACAAAATGTATAGACCCACCAGTACAGATACACTACAAATATTTAACCCAAACTAATTCACAGGCTCCAACAGACATTCTGGCCTGCAAGCCTGGGAACGCAGACATCTCCCCGGGGCTTTGTGAAAGGCCACCGGGGCTGGGGCTGATCTGATCTCCAGGGTGATGATGTTCTTCAGGGCAGGTGCAGCTGCTGGTCCTCCTCTCTTCTCCTCTATCCTTCTACTTTTCCCAGCATTAGAGCCTTTTCCAGAGAGCTAGGTCTTCGCATTCTGTGTCTGAAGTGCAGGGGACTGGACTTGACGACTTCTTCATTCATGTCCATGGTTCTATGAATTCCACCAGCTGGTGGAATTGCAGAAGGCTGTGGAGATTAAGATAAGACTCAGCTGCTGAAAAAATAGAAGGGCCTGAGTCCATCTGAAGCCCTAGAGGCTGCTAAACAAAGGCTCACGGCACTGGCTACCAGGCTGAGGAGACACACCAGAGAAGCGGAGGCCAAGAAGATAAACGCCCTGTTCGCCAAAGAACCACCAACTGCGGTGCAACAACACAGTAACGGCAGAGCCACCAACAGCAGAAACTGAACAGGACTGGAAGAACACATGGGAGAAAGAGAAGACGCACAACACCAGTGCAAAGTGGCTGCAGGACCTGAGAGCAGACCACCGAAATCTCCCAGCGCAGGAACCAGTCACCATCACAGTAGCAGACATCCAACAGCGGGTCAAGCACAGGAAGGGCTGGGCAATCCACTTCCTGATCACATTCGGAAATGTTCAATTTAACCACTTTATGGATATTAGAGTGTCATGCACTGCCTACCGCTGAGTAAAGCGCAGACACTGGTTCGGTTGAAGCAGGTTCTGTTTTATTCATCACGTAGTGTCAGTTGTGGAAAAAAGCCGAGAGTGAAGGGAGCGCGTCGGTGCGGGGTTTAAATACCCCGCGCCGGTCAGCGCCCCCTCTCCTTAGGTTACGTCACCCGCCCTTTGTCCTGCATCCTTTCGTGCCGGTAGGTATAGGGTTGCGGGGCCCCTGCGGGTGCCCCGGGATCGCCCATCATCGGTCTCCTCCTCCAGCCGACGATTGCTGTCCACTGGGCGATCTCCGTGGCGCTCCTGCTAATAGCTTGGGTGTGCCTCGTGATCCGCCTTGTCTTTGTCTTCTTTTCCTTCTCTTTGTGTCGTGATGGCTTTGCGTGCTATGCTTATTTTGTGTCCCTTCCTTCTGCTTCCTTGTCTTTGTCATGTGTGCCGATGTGCTGATGTCTTCAGCTCATCGGCACTCATGACATAGAGACCTTCTAAACGGCAAGCTCAGTCTGACATCTTGTGAGTTTTACCTTCTTTGGATTTAAGGAATTTTAAATAGAGTCTCGAGAACTTTTATTATTTTAATATACAATTGGCAAAAAGCAAAAAAGGATTTTGATTTAAGAAAGTTTTAAACAGATTGGGAGATGGGAGAGATTAAAACTTCAATAAAGTTATTTAAAAAATAATAAAGCATCCATAGAGGTGGCTGCCAGCATCTTCTTAAAAACTTCTGGAAATGGAGAACTCACAACTCTGTAGGGAGACTGTTATACAAAAGGTTCTTCCTTGCACTGAAATAAAATCCAGGTAGCTGCGACCTGGGCCTGTTCTTTCTGGTCCTGCTTTTGGTGGCCATGGAAAAGGGTTCCCGACCATCCTCCCCGTGGCTTCCCTTCTCGGACCTGGACCGGGCTACCTGCCTCTCCTCCATCTCCCTTCCCCTGAAGGCACATCCCCGGGCCCTTCGGCCCCTCCTCAGAGGGCCCCTCCTCAAGGCCCAAATCATCTTTGCCCCCCCACTCTGAACCTGCTCTGACAAGTCAGTCTCCCAGTGGAAGTGGAGAGTCTAGACTTGTACACGGTGCTCCAGATGTGCCCTCACCAGTGCTGAGTGCAGATGAATAACAACTTCCTATGTTGTTCCTAAGGACTGGCTTAGCCCTTCTAGCGTCTGTCTCATGCTTGGCCCATTGATAGGCTGACCATATTTCCCTGAGACAAAAACGGGACACTGGGATGGCAGAACGGGGCAGGGCTGGGCGAGGGGCTGGATCGGCAGGCAGGAACTTCTCCGGTTTTCTCGGCTGGGAATCTTCGGATTCCTCCGTTTGCGAGAGGCAAGGCTGGGCTGGAGAGTCTAGTGAACGGTTGTCCCCGACAAGCCGTTCCTCCTCTGGCCGTGCTTTTACATTCCTTTCTTCCTGCTGTTTCAAGGCAGGAGCCCAGCGGCTCACCCTTTGATCACTGCCTATCAGCTGATCCTGTTTTTTTCCTTTTTAGGTTTCCCACCGGGTTGAGCTCTGCGGCTTTTTTCCCGCCGTTTCTGCTGAGCTCCCCCTCCTTCCACTCCAAGTCAGACTGCCTTCTGACAGGTTCGTGGGAACTTTCAAATTTTTAAGTAAGGTTTTTAAGAAAATGAGACAAAATGGACATTTATATTAAAACGACAGGACGGTCTGGAAATGTTAAAAAAATGGGACTGTCCCATTCAAAACGGGACGTATGGTCAGCCTATCTATTGAAGGCCACACCCAAGTCCTTCTCTGAGGCAGTGCTTCACTCCCAACTTTTAATTCTAAATGACCTTAACTCTACCCCCTATTTTTCAGGTGACAATGTCTTCTGGACAATTTCCTCCCACCACAACAGCGTTTTCAAACTTGGCCACTTTAAGACGAGGGGACGTCAACTTCAAGCTGGCTGGGGAGTTCTGGGAGTTGAAGTCCACACATCCCTAACCCTAACCCTAAAGTGGCCAGGTTTGCAAGTCACTGCACTACGGTGTTCCTCACCGAGCTCCCTCTGCCTCACCTGCTTCTGTTCCGACTCATGCCAAGAAGGTGCTTTGCACACGCAGGTGTGCTGCACATACCTCAAAAACTATTTGGAAAAGGTGTTACGGACGTGCCCTTGCGCGGGCACAGCCCTGCGTTGTGGCTTGTTAAAGGAGCCTGACACATTTCCAGCCTCTGCCTTTCCATGGCTCCTGGAGAAGCCTGGAAAATAAGAGGCTGGCTGAATGCAGAGGAAAGAAAGGCTGAGCTCACGTTCCTCCAATTTATTTCCAAATCATTTTCAGAGGATCACAGAGCGGGAGGGAGACCCGAGGCCCTCGGGTCCTTTTCACAAGTACTGCTGCTGAGAGAAGGACCCCCATCTTCTATTTAGTCATTCGCTTTCTGTTTTCCCAACCCAGAGCCCTGCACTTGTCACATTTCATTCCACTACTTTCAGCCCTGTTCGCCAGCCTGTTGAGATGGTTTTGAACATGCTCTCTGTCTCCTAGAATATTAGCCCTCCCACCCGATTCTCTGTGACCTGCTAAGACGGCAAGCCTCTCCTCTACCGCCCAAGCCATTCTTGAAAACATTGGAGAGCAGAGGACCCAGGATGGGTCCCTGGCACAGGCCACCAGTGTGATGAGGGCCCATGGAGACCTCTTTCGAGCCAGCGATGCATCGCCTTAGTTCTTGTGCCTTGCAGCCCACAAAAAAAAAAACAAGCACGCAAAAAAGAATGTCATGGGGCACTTTGCCAAATGCTCTGCTGAAACCAAGATATATTTTATCTGCAACAATTTCACAATCTTTTAAGGAAGCAGCCCGATCAAAACTATAGGCCAGCAAGATTAGTTTCCGACAAATCCACCCTGACTTCTGATAATTATTGGGTTGTTTTCAAAGTTCCTCTTTTTATGACCAGCTCTAGAATCTCTCCCCCCACCCCCCCACTGACATTTAGCTGAAACCACTTTTTAAAATGCAGAGGCCTGAAAAGCCACCTGCATTCAATGATCCTTTTAAAACAAGCTACATTTCAGAGAGGCCTGTATGCACATTTTGGTGGTCTTCAGAGAAACGGGGGGGTCCACAGAATTCACCCTCGCCCTGTCTCATTCTGTGGTTCCCCAGGGCTGGCAGGGGAAGCCAGGAGTGCTGAAAAGGGTGGGATCAAGGCAGGTGAAGTCCATCCATGGCTCTGATGCAAACAGAACTTTGCAAGGTGTTGTTACAGCAGGCAGCCAGAAGCAGGCTGAGCAGACCCGTTCTTCACCAGCACTTCACAATGGCGCAAACATGCCTGGGAACACTTTTTTCTGCTGTGTGCCTGAGATGTGGCTTCCATCTCATCCCCAGCTCAGTTGCGGGCTGGGCGTAAGCTGTCCCGAGCCGGACTGTGTTCAAGGAATACTTTCCCCTTTAAGCTGACAGCATCCAAGAACAGCCACCGGGTGGGTCAAACGCGCTGCGCTTCACACCCCTTTACCCTGCAGGAGCATCCGGTGACCAGGAGCGGCTGAGACCAGGTTAGCCCTTAATGGCTGTTCCAAGCTGATGTGGGCACCATCCCTCTCTCCGGCCTCTGGCCAGCCTCCCTGCTGCCGCTCTGCCTAAGCAGCTGGACGCAGCAGAGCCACGAGAATGGCGCTAGAACCCCCAACCAACCGCTCTGCTGGCAGAACTCGAGCTTCACCTTCACGCCTTGAGAGCTTTGCCCAAGGCTGAAGAGAGCAGGAGGAGGGGGATTGCGAGGGGGGCAGCCCCTTTCACGCCAGGTGGCTCAAGGAGGTGGATGAACTGAAAGACTGGAGGAGGGGAGGCTGGGTCAGGGTCTCCACCAGGATGGTGGCAGGATGGCCCTCACCCAAGATCGATCTCCTGGATCCTTGGTTCATTTGATCTTCAGTGGAGGGGGAACCAAGAGCTCCCCAGGGCGATTTCCCATACCTGCCCCCTTGAAAGGCTGTGCTTTAAAATATCTTTTACGAAAAAAAGATGCCCTGAGGAGCTTCCAGAGGAGTGTTTCTTAACCCTGTCAACTTGATGAGGTGTGGACTTCAGCTCCCAGAACTGAGGAGCTTTGCTGGCTGGGGAATTCTGGGAGTTGATGTCCACAGCTCTTCAAGTTGCCAAGGTTGAGAAACACTGGTTTGTTTTCTCATCTAAATTCCAGCCACACTTGTCATCAAAATCCAGACAATCAGAATCCTTGAGTACAGGTAGTCCTCGCTTAACGACCACAATTGGGACCAGAATTTTGGTTGCTAAGCAAAGTGCTCATTAAGCAAATCTGACCCGATTTTACAACCTTTTTTGGGGCTATCGTTAAGTGAATCACTGCAGGCATTAAGTGAACCACGTGGTTGTTAAGTAAATCATGTGGTTCCCATTGATTTTGCTTGCCAGAAGCCGGCCGGGAAGGTCAAAAATGGCAATCACACGACCACGGGATGCTGCAAAGGTCATAAATGAGAACCGGTTGCCAAGCGCCCAAAGTGTGATCACATGACCACAGGGATGCTGTGACAGTCCTAAGTGTGAGGACAGGTCGTAAGTCAGTTTTTCCAGCACCATTGTAAGTTTGAATCATCACTAAATGAATGGTTGTTAAGTGAGGACTACCTGTAGGTCAGTGTTTGTCACCCTCAGCGACTTTAAGATGTGTCTTAAATGCTGGCTGGGGAATTCTGGGAGTTGAAGTCCATACATCTTAAAGTCGCTGAGGGTGACAAACACTGTTCCAGGTTATTTTCTATCCCAACTAGGTTTGTGTCCAGGGGTTCTGCAGGGAGGGGGTCAAAAAAAATTCAAAATCGCAATGCAACCATGTGATCAAAGCCTTGCCCCTTTTATGTACATCTTGACTTTTCTGACACACCCACCCACCCACAGACCATGTCAGCTGCACGCATTCCCTCCACCTCTCCATACAAATCAGTCATGAAACTCAATTAGTTCGTTTTTAGTGGATCAACTGCAACTTACTCTTTTTAGGAAATTGCTAAATATTCTTTTTAGGAAATTGTGCTACTGCTGGGTTGGCTCATCGGCTGTAACCTTTCAGAGCCCATTGAAGCCTTGGTCTGTATGCAGAAGTGAGCATGTCCAGGGAACGGATTCTGACTGGTCCTTTTCTTCAGGACGTTGCACACGCCCCCTCTGAGGTCTCTCGGGGGGGGGGAGCCCCGCCCTGCAATCTCGAGACCGGCTTCCCCACCATCAGCCACCACATCACCCCCCCTACAGCATCCGGGAGCCATTGGCCCCGCGGCATCGTGGCCACACCCTGGTGGTGGAGACCGCCACGTGTTCTCCACAGCTGCGGCTGCTGTTTTCTATAAAAAGGCAGCTGGGCAGCAGAGTGGTGCTGGGCGCTAAATGCGGATGCCACAGAGCTGAGCCCGGAGCTGCTCTTCCTCCCATCTTCGAGGATGAAGACCCTCCTCGCCTTCCTCTTTCTCGGGGTCTCCATCGCCCTGGCTGCCGGGGATCCCAGTGAGTCTTTTCCCTTCCCAATGGTTCAGTTTGGCTCGCTCAAGTCCGCCCTTTCTTGCATCCCAAAGACCCTCAGGGAGACCCAGCAGGGTGTCTTAAGGGCTTTGCCTGGCACAGCTGGCTCAACCCTCAGCCATGGGGGCAGGCCGTGCAAGGGGGGACAGGCCAAGGAATTACAGTGCCCCCCCCCTCTTTCAGATCCAGCCACCGAACTGACCCAGCCTAAGGACCAGGATGGTAAGTCTCTCCTTCCTCCCCTTTTCTGTGCCACAGAATCACCCAAATCCGCTGCCCGTCTCCCTGGCCATTAGCTCTGCCCCGTGGTCCCGAGCCCAGGTCCTTCGGCCACTTCATCCAGAGACAGCGGCGGCTCTTGGTGGCTTCTTCTGCGACGCTGCCCGGCTGACCTGGTTATGAGACCAGCAGAGGCCGTGGAAGATGGATGCTGCTATCCCTGAGGGCGGGAGGGTTCGAGCAAGGCTCCCCCGGTCCTCCCCACGGCAGCGCTTGTGGGGGCTAAAGAGGGAGCAGGCTCCCCCCTCCCCATAATAGGAGCCAAGTGAGGCCTTTCATCTCTGTTGGGAGGGTCACCCGGGGCACGGTGGGGTCAGCCTGATCATCATCACACCATGAAAAGTAAAGGTGCCTGCCAGTGAGCCCCCTCCTGCTGGGCCGGTGGGACCCCTGCCCCTTTTTCAGCCACAGGAGGAAAGCGGCTTGCCCTGCCTTCTTCCAAGGTGTTCAACTTCCCCTGCAACCTACGGACAGGGATTCCCCCATTGGTTTCGTGTCAAGAGTCTCACTAGTCCAACCCACGCAGCTTTTCAGAATCAGTGACGGGGCAAGGCCCAGCTCCCTTCCCTCACCCCCGGTTCCTCCTGTCCTGGGATTGCAGGGAGTCCCAAGTGAGGGACAAGATAAGGTGAAAAGTCAACCTAATGTCCTTCTTGGCTCAGGATGACATTTTTTAGAAAGATCATCTGGAGGAGGCAGCTGCAGAGGGACAGAGGCCCGGCCTCAGCGTAAAGGCACCACGCTGTGCCAAGGGAGGTGTTCCTGGGGCTAAATATTTACAGCATCTTCCAGCAACTCCAGCCATCGTGGGGATGATATAAAGCCTGTTTCTGTTCTTGTTCTCATCCCTGCAATGGTAGGAGGACACTAGGAGATCTTATAAGTCACCAGAGGGCCCTCTTCAGGAATGGCTGAATTGGTTCTCCTGCCCATGGCAGAGGGCTGGATTAGATGACCTTAGGGGTCCCCTCCAACTCCACAATTCTGGGAGTCTCTCCTCCCTTACCTTCTTGCCTACGAGACGTGGGCAGAACAAGGGGGGCCCGTCCCTTTGCACCACCATGCCTGGAGAGCAGAGCTCCCCTCCGCGCCCCATGACGTGCCTGGACTGCACCCCAACCCAGGAGTGAGACGGGCTTCGGACATCCTGGTGCTGAAGGGGCTCCCCCCCCACTGTTTGGTGGCCACCCCAAGGCACTCTTGAGGGGAGTAAAGCCTGGGACGCGACACCTCCATTCCTCCCATGGTGGGAACAAAGGCAGGACAGGGACTGGCAACGGGGCTACAGATCTCACCCGGTAGAGTTTTCTGCCCACTCTAGGATGGGTGGAGGGCACGCCCGCCCAGCAGCGGGGCATCACTCATTCTCTTCTCCGTTTTCTTCCCCAGGGGATCCTTGGCCAACCTACTGCTGTTTCAAATTCATGGAACGCCCCCTCCCTCTGAAAATATTGAAATCTTTTCATTACACGAACAGTAACTGCAGCAAGCCGGGCGTCATGTAAGTCCCCCGGGGTTACTGCCCCGACTTACATCACTTTCAGTGTTTAGTGTTTGTTAGTTGGGTTATTTTATAAATTTATTTTAACTTTGTCTTAAGTTTTATTTTGTTTGTTATCTATTAAGATATTATATATATTATAAATTTGTTTAATAAATAGATAGATAGATAGATAGATAGATAGATAGATAGATAGATAGATAGATAAAATTCACAGAGCACTCTGCTTGTACTGGTCTACGACCGTAATAAATTAACTGATTGCTGCCCTGGTTATTCTACTGGGCTCAGCTTTGTGAGAAACTAACCGGGGCTAGATCCAGGGCTGTCCACAGGGGATGGTAAAAAACATCAAGATGGCGGCTGAAGCTGAAGCTCCACCTTGCTGATCCTGATGAGGGCCAGGTAGCGGTTCAGACTCCTGGGGACTCTTTCCCAAACCTCTGTCCAGACGTTGAAAGCAGACATTTCTCCTTTGCAGATTTATCACAAAACAAGATAAACAGATCTGCGCTAATCCATCAGAACAATGGGTCCAGGATCGCATCCGTGACCTCAGCCCGCCCTGATGTGCTCCATGCAACAGCCAGAGCAAGACTCAACTTTTGGGGGATGCCAATAATCAATGTGGACAAAAGGTGAAACTGTATTAAAGGGAGTACATTGAAGCATGTGCAGAGTGCCTTTCTTTTACTACCACCAGTCTGGATTAGGCTTCCAGCTCGGTGTTATCTGGCTTAAGGAAGTTCCCACTCATCTCCCTTCCGGCAGGGGGGGCACAGAAGTACCAACTTCAGCCCAGCGGACTGCAAGGCGGGGGCACTGGGGCAGCCCCTGGCCAAATCATCTGTTTCACACACACACACACCCCACCCAAACTAGAGAAGGGGGGGGCTTGCATCCAGGTATCTGAAATCCCCCCCACCCCCCCCCCCGGGGAAGAGCAAAGACGGGATCTTATGGCTGGTTGGGGAGCAGTTCAGGATCCTGGAACTGCTAAAGCGGGGTTTCTCAGCCGTGGCCGCTTGAAGATGGGTGGACTTCAACTCCCAGAATTCCTCAGCTAGGAATCTTTCCTAGTTGCCTAAACATTTCCTCTAAAAAGAGGCTTTGCAAAGCTCCAGACTGGGATGGAGCAGATAGCCTTAAGGGGCGTCTTAAGGCAAAGCTGCTCCCGTTTTCCCAGCATGAGAGAATCTGAGGGTGGGAGCATTGCCGTCTGAACTGCCTTCCGTTAAAGGGGCAGACCGGAAAGTCTAGTGCCAAACGGTTCAGTGGTGAAAACATTTAAGGCATGCCGAAGCCTAACCTGGAGATCTACTTCCTGAGCAGGGAAGATGCGGCCCGAGGAGATCAAATGGCAAAGAGGCAGGCAGGGGCGGAAAGATCTCCCCTCTCGGGTGAGCTTTTCAGAGGCTCCACCTGACCTCTTCAGTGTCTTTTCTCTGGGAAGCCTCTCTCAAGCGCTGCCCCCAGTTTCTGGATACGGGGGCTCCAGGAAATGCACTGGGAGCCGCTGGATGCAAATCAGAATTCTGATTTTGTTTCCTGGAAAACACGGTGCCAAGTCTCCTCACCTGCCCTAGCTTGTAACGTTTCCTTTTTTGTGACCTTGTCAAATGCTTTGCTGAAGCGAAGATAGACGATCTTCAGCATTCCCCCAAACAAGAGGCACCGTTAGGATGGCAAGATTTCCCCCTCGTCGGTCCGTGCTAGACCGTCTAGTCATGACACACTTACACTTACACTTACACTTCCAAGGAGCGGCCAGCTGGCTCTGCGGGACCTTCCCGCTGCCCACTTCCAAAGGCGGCGTCTTGGCGCTGCTCCGCTGCAGGGTGCCGGCCGCCTTGGCAACGCGGGAGCGGCCGCGGCCGCCCGGGAAAGCCGCGGAAGCGACCCAAAGCCGCCGCCCGCCCGCCAAGCAAGCCCGCTGCCCGGCGGATGGCGGGGGGGGGGGGCAGGGGCAGCTCCCCCGTAAAGTAGGAGGGCAGCCCCCGCCCGGTCTTGCAAGAGGGACCCAAAGGAGAAGGCGGGAATCGGGGCACGCTTGCACCGCGGAAAGACGCCCGCGGGGAAGGACCCAGGTCTCGGGGAGGAGCTGAACTTGGGTGGCGTCCGGTCACCCCTGGAGGAAGGACTCGGGCTCCGGGAACGCCGAGGCGGCGGGCAGGGGGCAGGGTTCCCCCCCCCCTCGTCTTGCCCTCGGGAGCCCTCCTCCGCGCCGGCCGCCGGACCGCCCGTCCCCGCGAGCGCACAGCCGCGCCGGGCGCCCTGAGAAGCGGGCGCTGCGCGATCTCCGGAGGGCGCCCGCTTGGGGAAGGCAGGCGCTCGGGAAGCGCCGCCCTTAACCCTCCCCCTCCGCCCCGCCCGTCACCGACCGGACCCTCCCCCCGCAAGGAGGGATTTGCCGGCGTTTGCTATGGCTGCGGCTGGGCGCCGAGACGCGGGCGCAGCTCCATCCGCCGCCGCCGCCCGCCGCCTCCCCCAGCCCAGGCCAGCGCGGCGCGCCCCGCTCGCAGGCGGCCGGCCCGGGCGGAGGGGCCCCCGGCGCTCCTCCGCCGCCGCCGCCGCCGCCGCGCCACAGCCGAGGAGGGGGGCGGCCGGGCCGGCGCCGCTCAGCTGAAGGCAGGCGGGCCGCCGGCAGCCTCGCGCGGGGGCGCGGGATCCATGAGGTGAGGGGCGGCGCGGCGGCGGCGGCGGGGTGCGCTCAGCGCGCGGGGGGCAGGGGGATCGAAGTCCTACGTGCACCCCAGCCTGGATCCCGCACGTGTGGAACCAGCCTTCCCGGACCCGGGACCTGGGCCGGAGCGTCCCGCTCCTGCCCCACCGCTGGCGGCGGCCGCGCTGCCCGAGGCGGCGCCGATCCGGAAGGCGCGCAGCCCCCCACCCCACCCCACCCCCATGACGGAGCGTGCCCGCTCTGGGTCTCGTAGGTCTGCGGGGGCTCCGAGTTCGTGCCTCGCTCGCTCGCCGCCCTCGCAGCCTTCCCGTTGCCACTCGCCGGGGAGGATGGGGGCGACGGGGGACCCGGGCCCGCCGCGCCGCTGCTGCACGGCCCGCGCCGTCCGCGCCCTCGGAGGGACCTTCACCCTCCAGCCCCCGCAGAGAAGCGGAGCCGCTCAGCAGCCGGGCCGTTCCTCGGCCTCAGTTCCTCCCCTGGGAAATGGGCGCCTGTGGCTGCGGCCTCGCCGCGGAGGGGGGGCCTGACCTGCCTCGCCCTCTCGGCCCCGACCCCCGCCCCGCCCGCGCCGCGCGTTCCCCTTCGCCGCCCGGGGACGGCTAAGAGGCTAAGCGGATGAGAGCCGCCCTCGGGAGGGGCCAGGACCCGTCCTTGGCCGCCGCTGGCTTTCGCGCAGCGGCCCACCCGATGCCTGGCGCGGGGGGTTGGCGGGGGCTTGCAAACAGGAAGGGGGGAGGCTCTCGCTGTTATCCCCCTCCCCACAAGTCGCCTGCAGGAGAGTCCGGGGAGAAGGCGGCCCCGTCCCTAGGAGGGTTTCCAGGGCGGAGACGGGGCTCAGGCTCCTGCGTCGAAGGGTGCGAGGCTTTCCCGGGCCAGAAGACTCTTGTGGGGCTTTTGCACAGTAGCCTTCCGAAAGTCAGAGCTGCATATTTTAAAAATGGCATGTAAAGTTGGCCATTAGGAATTCGTAGGGTGCTGCGCAGATTCTGGTGAAACAGAAAAGTTGGTGCCTTCAGTTTGGAAAGCCAGAAAATTGGGTGGAAAATTTCTGGAAAGCCAGACTCAGAATGAGGAGGAATTTCCTGCCCAAGAAGCTGTGGACCAGCCTAACTCCTGGGGTCGTGGGGCTCCATCCCTGGAGGGTATTGAGAAAGACTGGACAGCCAGTTGTCCAGAATGGTCTGCGGATTCTTGCACTGAGCGGGGGTGGGGGGGACAAGAAGACCTCCCAGGCCCCTTCCAACCCTTGGATTCGATACCGTAAACGAAGTTTCTTGAGCTCGAATGCCCCTGAAATTGTGGTAGCTGCTGGGGTGCGAGTAGAGCAGGATTGCCAACAGAGAGTGAACTTCAAGTAACATGCATAATTTATTGTGACTGGCAGAAGTGGAGCGGATTATGCAGCACTGGCAAATATGGGTGAGTGCAAATGGCAGGCAGCTTGTATGCCAACTGCAGCATTTCAGCTTCTTTTGGCTTGGAATTTGAACCTGCCTTTGGGGAGGGGTCACCAAGAAGAAGGGCTGAATGTTTGCAGGCCCATCCTAGCCCACAGATCCTGGCTGGGCTGCAGAATTCCCTTTTGTGCTGGTTTGTCCCTGCAGCAATCAGCACGTTCCTATTTTAGAGGGATCCGGCATTGAGAAGAAGCTGTTGAAATGGTCATGGTGACTACTGGCCTGTCAGCGGGAGCCCCATCTGTGCCCCCCACAACTTTGCTGAGACCAAAGCTAATCTTCTGGCAGGAGATCTAACTCCAGTCCTAACAAGCTGAGGAAAATGGAGTGGGGGGCCTTTGCCCTTTTGCTGTATTGCCCAACTAGCCTGCGTCCCTGGCAGCTTGGGTACCCCGATTCATGGCAAATCGCCGGGCAAGGGACCCGGCTCCCTCCCATCCTGCCAAGTGTGTCCACAGTTGGGATTCCTGCCTCCTCTGGAGTTCCACATTCGGGTGGTGCTGGCAAGGGGATCCTTGGCCCTTCTTGCCAGCTGCCCCAGATGGGAGATGCTCCCTGCTCCACACCCCTCATCGGGCCTGGGCATTTTACTCTGCTAGTGCAGAAGAGGATCTCAGAGGGCAGCCTGGCCAAGAGGCCTCCTCTAGTTGGCAGCTGTGGCTCTCCAAGGGGAGGGGGGGAGGTCAAGACCCCTGCAAGTCTCACCCAGATGCCTTTGAGGATACAGCCACACAGTTTCTTGGCAACCAGGCAGAAGGGATCTGTCCATGTCTTCTTCCAAGATGCTTTTAGAACTTCCAGGTTGAGTCTTCAGCCCTCAGACTTCCTGGTGGTCTCCCATCCAAGGATCAGTTAAAGTGGTGCTGGTTGCTGCCACCAGCTGAAAGCAGATCTTGACTCTGCTGTGCCCCTGGCCCCAAAGTCCAGGTTCCTGCTTCATGCACAAACTTCTTTCCTCCACACCCTTTAGAACCAATCCAATTTTATATTTTGTGTGCCTTATCCTTTGGGACACCATCACTGAGACAGCCAGTGGCGGGGGGTAATAGTTAAGGCATTGGACTAGGAGTGGGGAGACCTGGGTTCAAGTCCATCCTCAGCCATGGAAGCTATCTGCCAGCCCCAGCCTACCTCACAGGGATGTTCCTGTGGGGGAAAATAGCCCTTTTGAAGGAAGGACGGTGAAGTGTGTTGGGGGGGGGGGGTGTCGCATGCCTGCAGGGAGAGAAGCAGTTCTTTCAGGACAGCCCAGAGGGCGGGGCTGTTCCAGCCCAGAAGAGCAGGAACCAGGCGGTGGGCATGGCTCTCAACGGCACATGCCAGCTGCAGGAGACTGAGCAGGAGAGGAAAGGCGTGGGCTCCACATTCTGCTCCTGGGGCAGCAGGGATTGGGCTGACCACTGCCAGTGGCCGGAGAGCCTCTTGGTCTGACCCTGCCATGTCCTTGGCAGCTGATGGCGGCTCCCAGAAAGATGTTTGCGAAGCTAGCAGTGGGAGAGTCCACATGCTCTTGATACACGGCCGGCTGGGAAGGCCTCGAGGGGTGTGTGTGTGGGGCGCAGGATGCTCCTGCCCGTTAGTTGCCTTTCAACACACACACACACATACACACACCCCTTTGGGGCTGCAGGTGCTGGAAGCCAATTCTGCTGCGTCCCAGTTCCTCGGCATCTCACTTAACACCTCCCTCCCCTTCAGCTGACATTCAGTTATATAAAAGCCAGCATTCTCCCCTCAAAGTAGGTCAGAGAAAATGGTTTCCCTGGTTGCTTCATCCAGCATGCAAGAGATTGGGGGGGGGGGGGGGGGCAGGGTTTGCACACAAGGCTCAGGAACGTTGCCTTGACTTTGACTGGCCCTTTAGGGGAAGTGCCTTAGAGAATGCACATTTTTAAAACAACTGCAGCCCCTATCCTTTATTTGCACCATTTGTAAGTGGAAAGGTTCATCTGGGAAGGCCCCCTTCATGGGTATTTGCTTATTTTTATCAGCAGGGTTGGCAGATTTCTCCCACAATTAGCAGCGGGAGGGTGCAAGGAATGGCCTTTGTGGTTGGCTCTGATTTGCATTGGAGCAATTCTCCAGAGCTGGTCAGAGGGCAAAGTCTTGTTGCAGACATCCCGCTGGATGAGGTATGACAAGTGTCCTCTTTCCAGCGGTGCTCAGCAACCTCTGGGAAAGTCCCAGGCTGCCCATCAGGTTTTGACTGCATCAAATAGATCCAATTGAACTGGTGAGAGCATTCATGGAGCTATTTGGGGGAAGGTGCATCTGATGGGTGGGGTGGGTTAGTCTTCCCACCTGAACCTCCTGCAGGGGATTCACAGATGAACAACAAAACTTGGTTTTGTTCATTGACTCTGGAGGGACGGCTAAGATCTGTGCAGGCAAGAATCCAGGGGCATCTTGGATATGCCTGCAAAGCATCAGATGCAGCACATGTTATCCTCAGCTGGCAGAGGGAGAGAATGAGAGAGAAAATAATCTACAGTGTGGTGTCAGAAATAAGGCAGAATTATTTGTACAGATTCTGGGATACAAGCAGTGGATGTTTTTTTTTAAAAAAAGGCAATCATCGTAAAAAATGAAGAGGCTCTTAATTAAAGGAATCAGTATCCTGCGTTCCCCCAGGTGGGTGTTACACCCACATCTGGAGAGCCACAGAGTCTCCCCCCATCAATTAAAGAGGCTTCTTCATTCATAGAGACTTTCCAAATAAACGTTATTGCAGAATCTTGGCCCTGGGGTGAGTCCTGCTGGGTGGGAAATTAATTGCCCCGTGGAACTCCCATTGGCATTCCAGCTGGGCTCAGTGGAGACACACTGCCATCGGTCCACTCCTACAGTGCTTTGGTGCAAGAGGCGGCGAGGGTTATTCATCGGCAAAAGCGTGTTCAAGGCAGGCTTCCTGAGAGGGCCAGCTGTATCGTCAGGTGGCATGACTTGGTGCCGTTTGGCCTACGGGAGAACAAGAAGGCTTGCCCGTCTCTCAGACCTTCGAGGTGGCTTTAATGACAGAATTGCCCCAGCTTGGATTTAGAGCATTTCCCTTGATTGACTGAGATCGTGATCCCTTTCCTGAATGTTCCTCCCACCCCACCCCATCCCATCAGCAGGAGGTGTGGAACACCCACAGGAAGTGTGCTAGAGCAAGGACTACGGACAGAGGGCAGCCCTTGCAGAAAACCATCTGAAGGCACCTCAGTTGGCATTTTTAAAACATGCTCGTATTTGGAAAGGCGTTAAGGACATTGCGTGTGTGATTTGCAAGCACTTAGAGGAGAATTTAACCTTTCAGGAGGCCTCTTAAGACAGATTCCTATTATCTTAATAATCTCTATTATTTCTTTATTTTTATAAAGAAATATAAAGTATAAATATAAAATATGCATTACTATTATATCTTTAATAATGACGTCTTGTATTTTTAACAATGTTTTTATATGCTGTTTTAATTAATTGTTGTACGGCGGCCCAGAGTCATATTTATTGTTTTCTATTTTTTGCTGTATTTTCTATTTTTTGCTGTATGCCACCCTGAGTCATTTTTTGTGAGATGGGCAGCCATATAAATAAATAAATCTTCAACCTGTGCAGTTGCAAAGGCATCCCTTAATTTATTTAACATTTTTAGTTCCACCATTCCAGCACAAAAATCAATAACTAGAAATACTTGATGCAGCATCCTGGATCAATTTCAGACTGCAGCACTTGCAGCGGCTTCGATGGACTCCTGAACTGTGTCCTTGAAGGCGACCGGATGCTCTGGGGAGAAGGAGGCTCCACAAGGTTTCCTGGGTAAAAATGTCATTGGGCTCCACGGTTCTTCCTAAGAGGAGGTCAGTAGAGGATTTTATTGCACACCATTTTAGGTTGCTAGTAACAGCTTTGCAGAGGGCGAAGTGGTTGCCCAGCATCAGGAGTTAAATGAGCTGCCACGTCAGGATGGAAGGGCCTCTTTTCCAGTTGCCTGTGGAACTGCAGAGTAATGTTTACCCGATTAATTGGTATAAAATCTTTCCTTGCAAGGCAAGTTGAGGTGGTCCCTTCCACCACCTGCAGCTGTTCCATTCTTCCCTTTAACTGCCCCACAGCATTTCTGAGCATTCACCCAGGCACCCCACCACCCTGGAGGTCCTACTTTAAACAAACTTCTCTAAGGATGCCCTATGCTTTGCTGAGTCCTCCCACCCCAATAGGAAGTGGTTGTGCCAATGTTCCTGTGTTTTGTAACAACAGTGCAGGTGATTATTTGCACTTAATTACAGGTTTCATGAAACCAATTAAGGCTATTTCTTATCCCCAGACAGCAAGTGTTTTGAAAACATCTGCTAAAAAGCTGATGGTTGCATTGCACCCTGTTTCCCTTCCTTCAGCATTTGCACTGAAATTGGATATTGCTTGGCTGCAGAAAAATCTAGCTCTGGAGTGAGCAAATCTCAAAATGGCAAAAGAAAAAACCACTCTGTCCCAAACAACAGTCCTTAAAAAAAAGGTTTTGCAGATGTGTAAAACACCTGCAGACTTGCTCACAACCACAAGTATATTTGAGGGGTCAGCAGGAAAAGGGGGGTAAGAAAGAAGGACACAATCATTATTGATGCCCCCCCACCCCCCCCAGAAGAAAAGCATCATGGAGCTCCACAGCCTGCTGCTTCCATTCTGGCTCCTTTTGCTGACGCAAGTTTATTTGCTGTTAAGATAAAGACAAAGGGAGAGAAACACCTGGGCTGATGGCAGGAAGGTGCCTCTCCCTGGCTGGCTGGGCTGCATCGTGGGGGCTGCTTCTGTTCCCATTTGGGTAACTGGGGGAACGACCCACCCACCCCTGGAAGACAGTCGGGATGGCATGCAGGAGGCGGGCTCCACAGTGGGGAAGGATCCGTTGTCTCCCCTCCAGGCTGCGCGAGGAGGTGGAGGCTGTGTGAACCCTGATGTGCTGCTCCAGAGATGGAGTCCAGGAACCTCATTTCCTCAGCTCTCCCTAGAGGCCCTGGACGTCCGCTGCCAAGACTGCCCTCAGCCCCCAAGGGCCCTCTGGAGACCCACCGCAGGGCTCTGAGAGCGGCCCCTGAGGAGAGCAGGCACTCTCTGACCTTCACCTCTCTCGTCCCCGGAATGCAAACCGCACCCGGGCGGGACGTGACATTTAATGGCATTTGCTTCTTGATTGGGGTCCTTTTGTAAGTAGAGGAAACAGGAAGGGTTCTGTCAGAGTAAAAGTTACCCTTTTCCTGCCAGCTTTTCCTCTATGGGGCTTGAAGCCCCCACTTAGAAGACTGGGGCGTGAAGGTGGGAGGGAGCCTTACGCAACCTAATCCCTCTCTGGCTCACGCAGCATTATGCAATCAGCTTTCTTCCGAAGGCCCCCCCGCCCCCCCCACAGACCGTGGTATCCAAGCCTGCCCTGGTCTCCATGGTTACCAGCATCCGCCCCCTCTTCCTCTTTCACTCTATTTTCTTTTAACAATGGTCCCCTGCAGTTCAGGGGGTTTCATTCTATTTTCTGCTTGGTTCAGAAGGAGCCCCTGACTGGAGAGGGGCTGGCTGAAGCAGCTGCAACTGACAGCCATTTTGCCAGCTCTGAATTCCCTTCCGTTCGCAGCTCCCATGAAATCATGTCCAGTGTGGTGGTGCCTGTTGGGTGGACTGAAGGTCAGACTTGCAGTTGGCTTTAAAAGGAAGGGAGATGAATTTGGAGACGAAGGGGAAAGATTCTGTGGGTGGCTGGAGGCAGGACAGCGAAATAGAAGCTCCATGTTCAGGGCTGGAAGGCCCCTGAAGGCCAGGTGTGCAGGATGAACAACAGGAGGGAGCTGAATTTCAAGCCCTACCTGGATGCTTTCCAGAGGTAAATGAGTGTGGTTCATCGGCAGGGAAAAGGTGGTAAATAGTTTGATCCACCACAGGCCCTTGCTTAACCTTTCCATTTTTATCCAGCCATTCTGCCAGGAGCTCAATGAGGTGCTTGACGGGGCCAAAGGAGGCCCTGAGTCTTTCCTGCAGAGGCTTAATTTGAATGTAATTCTTTCCACCCAGGACCACCTGGATTCAATGCATTTTTGAAGGTTGGACCAATTTGAGGAGGGGAGTGCTGAATGACACCTGTTCATCTTTGTACTAAATAGAAACTCCAAATGCAGAATTGCAGAAGCTTCTGCAGGGGGTCAAGATGGTGGTCACAACTGTGCAATTGAAGCCCCCCCCCTTTTTTTAAATGCATCACATGTAACAAAGGAGCAGAACTTTGATCACATAGTTGTAACTGTCACCTTGACTTTTTTGACACCCCACCACCCCCACCCCGCAAGCCCCCGCAGGAGAAGAGGGCTCTAGGTACCAAGCATTGTCCTCACAGGAAACCGTACCATCAGAGTCCACGAGGGCAAACCAGGAGGACACAGCTTTGGGGCTGGTTCAGCAGTTTCCAAGAACCAGTTGCCAGCCTGGGCCCTGTTTCCAGTGGTGGCTGAACCCAGCATGGCTGCTCATGCGTTCTGAAGAAACCAGTGATGCCCGGGGGCTGTGGCAGATTCTCACATGTCTCTAGGGTTGCCAATGGTCAACCCGCCCCCACGGCTGTGCCAGCCTTTGTCTCAAAGTGTAATGGTATGTAGGAAAGGCCTTGGGAGATGGGGGGAAGAGATGCTGTCTAGGGAGCAGCCAGATAAGCGAGGGCATAGCCTGCAGCTGGACAGTGGGTGGGGCAAGAGGCTCAGGAGGGACCCTCCCTAGCTTCTCGGGGGGATGGGGAGGGGGAATTGTACCTTCAGACTTGCGAGATAATGTAGCCTTACAATAAAGTAGAATTAGCTCATCTGGCCGTGTTTCCTGTCTGGTCTACCTGGTGAGGCTGACACAGAGGTGTGGAAAATGCCCCTTCCTTTCCCTGCCCAGATCAAAACTCTGCTCAATCCACAGCTCTGGAGCACGCAGGAAAAGTTAGCAGCTGCCCAGTTGCTCCAAGGGTGGTGAAGAAGGTCCTTATAATACTTTGGTGGCTGTCTGTGGTTCAGGAGTCTGGGAACATGTAGAAACAAATATAGTTGGCACCTTTCGTTGTTTACTTTCTGAAACAAAAGTTTTAAATCCTTCACTCACCCAATGCCTCCATCCATGCCTACCCAGCACAAAGTCTGCCTTGCTGGCTGAGTTGGAGGCTGGAGGGGTCAGGGAGGGACCCCACTGTGCACAGCACCTTGCCAGGGGTCACAGTCAGGGACTTGAGCAAAGTTCTTGCTTTTCCCATTCTGGAAATGCCTGTTTTTCTAAGTGATTGGACACTCTTAACCCCTCTTTCTGCAAAGAGAAATCTTCTGTCCCTTTGGATAACGCAGGATGGCAGGAGCCAAGGTCTCCCTCTGCTTTGCTTGTGCCTCATAATGCAGGCACCAATTAGGTTAACAGCCTGCTAATTAAATAAGGAGGTTTCCAGAATGGCTGGACACAGCCCTGGGAGATTCCTGCAGGAAGAGGGCTTGGCCAGCCTCCTGAACACATCCTGCCCTGGGCAGACCCGCTGCCAGCCACGCCGTGGGTGCCCCTGGAGGCACAGCATGCAGCCTCGCCGGACTCGGGTTCTTCAGCTGCAAGAGGTGCGGGGTGGCCAGGGCAGAAGGCCCCCCGGAGAAGCAAAGCGGCAAAACGAGAGAGAGTTGCATGTTCTGTCTGTTGCTTCTCTCACAGAGCTTTGCCTTCATCTTCCGTCTCCTCCTCCATCCACAGTAAGTCTGCTTACGTTTTGGGGCAAGGATCCCGTGCCCATTTCAAGCAGAGTGGAAGAGGTCCGCCTATACAGCAATACCCAAGAGGGAGACCCAGCCCATGGTGCAAACTATCGCCCAACGTCCTCAGTGCTCACGTGCTAGCAAAATAACGTTAGGATCACCCAACACAGATTAGAACCCTACATAGCAAGGGAGGTGCCAGATGTTCAGGCTGGCTTTAGGAAAGGCCGAGGAACACGCGACATTGTAGCTGACGCATGCTGGATAATTGAGAAAGCCAAAGAACACCAAAAAGAAGTCACGATGTGCTTCCTTGATTATAGAAAGGCCTTTGTGTCGGCCATATCAATTGGTGGAAAGTCTTTGGAAAATGGGAATCCCGGAACATCTCACTGTCCTCACGAGAAACTGATACACAGGTCTGGAAGCCACAGACAGACAGAACATGGCGGAACAGGCTGGCTCCAGGCTGGCAAAGGCGTGCGACAAGGCTGCACACTCCCCCCCTATTTATTTAACCTGTATGCAGAATATATATTAACAGAAGCTGGACTGGAAGAAGATAAGCGTGGTTTAAAACTCAAGGAAGAAACATCAACAACCTGCGCCATGCTGGTGATGCTACTCTGATAGCCGAAAGTGCAAAGGGTCTGCAAGCCCTGGTACTAAAGGGCACACTGAAAAAATGGGGCTAAAATATAAATACGAATGACAACAGGCACAGCAACCGGCCTTGGGATTGGCAGTGAAGGTATTGAAGGGGCAGAGAGCTTCTGCCTTTTGGGATCAACCATCAGCTGCCAAAGAACCGGCAGTCGAGAAATATGCCACAGACTGGCACTCGGTAGGCCTAGGAAGAGATTCAGAGGCCGGGACGCTTCTCTGCCCACAAAGATCAGAATCGTGCAAGCCGTGGGATTCTGTGGAAGCAAATATTGGGTTTTGAAGAAGCAGCCTAGGAAGAGCAGAGTAGCTTTTGAACTCTGGTGTGGGAGAAGACCCTGAGAATGTCGCGGACAGCCGAGAACACAAACGGTGTCCTAACAGCCAGGAACCACGCCGAGACGAGGAGTAGGTCTCTGGTGCTTTATTACTGCTACATTAGACAGAAAATCCTAACAAACTGAAGAAGTGTGGGAAAAACCCAGACAGATCAACCCCAAAGTCAGGGCGGGTCTGATCTGTGTCTCTTCGAATGGCCGCTCAACTCCTCAGTACTAGGCATGCGTTTTCCCCCCTGGACAGGGGCCCCCTCCTGCTCGCCCTCAGTGCTCGTGACAGGAAGGGTGGGTCATATCTGTTCTTGAGTTCACACTTGAGGCATAAATGACCAGGCTCAAATTATATTTTGGACATGTTAAGGAAGACCCAGCTCTCTCTCGAGAAGTCTGCAGTGCTGGGAAATGCGGAAGGAGGGAGAAGAAGAGGACGACCAGCAGCCAGCGGGATGGACTTGGTTATAATGGCAATGGGGGCACCACTGGAAAACCAGAAGGACCAGGCTGGGGACAGACCCTCCTGGGAAAATCTATCTATGTGATTGGTAAGAGTTGACAGCAACCTGATGGTACGTAATCAGTCAGTCAGTCAGTCAATCCTCTGTTGCTGCATGAAGCAGGAAGTAAAATCAACCAAGGGAGAAGATTGTAGTTTGACTGGGCCTCTTGAGGTTAGAGGGGTTTTGAGGTTCCCAAGATTTGGAACCCTGAAGAAGGAAGTCATCCCTTTGTGTAATCAAGGAGCAAATCAAGACGACCGTGATGTCTGCTGCCCGAGATGTTAATTTTCTAGGTTATGGGTGGGTGGCGAGGAGATCGGAACCGACTGTTGGATTTCTGGGTGATTTGCAATCAGTTGGGGAAGATGTTCTGGCTCCCAGTTGTCTTAACAATGCAACAAATGAAAAGCTACCTTCCATTGTCCGTTCTGTGATTTAGGAAAACCAGGAGTGGGCTTTACAGGGAGGAGACAGAGCTCCATGCAGGTCTGCAAACGAATTCTGGGGCTGCGGATGTCCCCGGACATTTCATGATTCGCAGCAGAAGCTTTGTGCCGATCACTCTCTGCACCCATTGCCTCTCTTCCAGGCACGTTATGAAAGGTTCCTGAAAGGCACATTATGAGGGCACAGCTTGGGTGGATGGCGGTCTGTGTCACCAGCTGCATTGTGACAGTAGATATCCCCCCCCCCCCCCCCGCAGACAGTGAGACAGCCCCTCCCTGCTTGAAATGGTGCAATCACACTTATCCTTGGAGCCTGGCTGGGCGTAAAAAGCGTCTGTTGCAAAGTCCCATGAAGTAGGTGCCTGAGCCAGGATGGGTCCCCACCCTCCAGCCACCCTTCTCCGGCCATTCCCATTAATAATTCACTTTTGCTGCTATCTCAGTTTTTTAGATTAAAAAATGGGCAGCCAAGAGAGAGTTCTACAAGCAAAGACATTCCCATCTTTCTCTGATTTTAGTTTGCTGCAAGAAGTTTCAGCAGAGACCTTGCTTTTGCGGGTCCAAAGGTAATTTAGGCCTCCAGCTGTAAGGAGGGACTTTTCAGGGTCTCCTCTTTGTTCTCTCTCGCAGTTACTCCGGGCATTTTACAAATAATGCCATTACTGCATATCTGTCCCCTGCCCTGTGTTTTTCTGCAACCGTCAGTATCTCTCAACCAGTGAGCCTGCTCAGTTTCCACTGGACTGTTTAGACAGCTCCCCCCGCCCCCCGCACACACAATAACCCCGTTTATTCCCTAAAGATTTTTCCTCCTTGCCCCGTCCACTTGCACTCAGGGCTGCCCTTAAGGTTCCAGAAAGCCAAGGGCCCCCATTCTGCGCCTTGGAAAGAGGAAGTGAATCCACCCCAGATTCCTGAGTTAGGAATGGGGGCCGACTGACCAACCAAGACAGCCTCCAGATGCTCTTTTCTGCCCAAGCAGTGGCTTATTCGGGTCAGCACGGATTCTGGGCACTGCCAGGCCCAGTGCAAAGTTTGGTGCTGCCAGCTTTGTTTGTGGGGTGCACCCGGAAAAAGGCAGAGGCTCTTAATAGAAAAAGCTTTTTTTCTATTTGAACTTGACAATTTCATGGGTTGCAATAGGGTCAGGCTGTGAAACTGACTGGTAAGAGGAAGCTGGGGAGGAGGAGGAGGAGGAGGGGCCCTCTTGATCTCAGCTAGACTGAGCTGGAATGGAGTATCCTAGAAGCGGGCATGGGGGGCATGGCTGGCTCCTGATCTGGATCTGCTGATTAACTTGGTGCAGTCGACGTTGACCCCTTTTTTGAGCTTTTGCCACCGGCGTTTCAGAGCCGTGCCCTATAGGACCAGGGATCGGGTCACCTGCCAGCACGGGAACGAATTGCAGACTTGGGAAAGGCCCCAAAGAACCTAGAAAGGCAGATGTTTGTATATGCAGGACCACTGGAATTAAAAGTTCCCAGATGTAGAGATAAAGAGGATGGCCTTGACAGAGAGAGGTGAGATCTGTTACCAAAGCAACAAGGAGGGAAACATGGCTTAAGCCCAAGCAAGGAAGGAGGAATCCATTTTTAAAACAGACTCTCCCCTAATTCACATGAGTATAGGAAGGGGGGGGAGTAACTCATAATCAGACTTGAAAGATTCTGTTGCTGTAGCCCATTTTACTAAAAGTAGTTTTAATGTGGGGTTGATTCCTTGATCTGATCTACTGTACCTCTGAGGCTGACACCACCCCAACCCTGCACAGTGTTGCATTCCGGTGGGAGTGAGTATATTCTGCAATCTTTTGCTGCAGTTCCTGCTTATAAACAGTCGTGCAAAGGGAGCCCGTTACAGACACAGCCACCTCCCCCACGGCCCTTACTTTGTACAGCTTTGTTCTCTTGGGCACATTCTGTCTCAGTGGCGGCTTCTGAAGAAAGTGGACCTGAAGGGGTTCCATTTTGTAACAGCTGCAATGCCAAACAGATGCCCAACCTTGGCCTGGCAGCCACTGAAGGGGGGGGGGAGGAGGAGGGAGGCTGGTGACACCAGTGCCCCCTTGTGGGCTGAGGCTCCACCACAGAGACATCAAAAGGTTGGCATTGGCTGAGGAGGAGGCTGGCTTGCCTCTGCCCAGCAAACGCCCCTAACAGCAGCGGCACCACCCTACCTGCCAGGGGTGTTGGAAGCCTTCTTTTTCCTTTGGGATGCACTGTCCCTAATGAACGGCTGCCTGTCTCTTTCCTTGTGCCACAGGAATCACCATGTTGACCAGCATCGCTGATGGGCTTCTCTGCTGCCTGCTGGGCAAGGCACCAAACGCGGTGGGTCCTCTGGAGCCTGTCGAGTCACGCGATGGCTTCAGCTTCGTGGAGGTGAAGCCTGGGCGGGTCCTGCGGGTGAAGCACGTCGCTCCGTCCCGTCCCCCTGGGATGGAGGAGGTGCCCACGAAGACCGGTGCTGTGCACTGCAAGCGCCGGATCGCCGTCTACCGCAACGGACAGATGGTCATCGAGAACCTGGGTGACGTTGTGCACCCCGACATCCTTCAGTGCCAGAACAGCACCGAGCCTCAGAGCGCCGTGGAGGTGGAGGTCTCAGACGGGAACATGGCTGCCACACCTGTGGCCAACCCCCCTGGCGGCACAGCTCTGAAGCGCCGGCGGCAAAAGCCCAAAAAGGTGGTCAATGTCGACTGCACCAAGTTCATCAGCAGCTGCAAGGGGACCCACAGCGACGTGGTCCTCTTCTTCATCCATGGGGTGGGCGGCTCTTCAGACATCTGGAAGGAGCAGGTGGACTTCTTCACCAAGCTGGGCTACGAGGTGGTGGCCCCAGACCTTGCCGGCCACGGGGCCAGCTCGGCCCCCCAGATTGCCGCTGCCTACACGTTCTATGCCTTGGCGGAAGACATGCGCAGCGTGTTCAAGCGTTACGCCAAGAGGAGGAACGTCCTGGTTGGGCATTCGTATGGGTAAGGCCTGGGAAAGGGGGGTCTCTCCCTGGGGATCCCCTACATGGTCTCCTCTCAATCTTCCAGAGACCAGCAAATTTCACCAACAGGCCAGAGCACCTGCAGGGGAGTAAAAAAATTCAAGATGCGGGCTGTAATAGCTCAGTCAAGCCTCTGCCCCATTTTACATACATTATATACAGTATACATCACACGATGAATGAAGTTTTGGGGAGACACTTTGTGTTAATTGACTGAGAACAGCATTTTTTACATACAGCATGTATTTTCATTTTTGTTAGCTGCCCAGAGTCACCCTGATGAGATGGGCCTCCACGTAAATCTAAATAAATAAATAATGAAAGGGGCGGGGGCGATTAGGCATTCACGGCTCCTGCTCTGGGTATCCCTGCTAGTAGGGAATTTGGTCACTGCCCCCACCCTGGTTACCTGCCCACTCAGCTACCAGAATTAGGATATAGAGTGCTTCTGAACATGGAGGCTCTCTCTGCTTCCCTAAGAGAGATGGATAAGCCCGCTTTCAGTTGCTGTTAAGTCCAGTGGCCACTTCCGGACCTTGTGGCAGAGAGTTCCAGAAATTATTTGGGCACTGCCGGATCCCTCCCGTCTCCTCACCCAGGGTGGCTGCTCCACTTGTTCTCTGATGCAGGGTTTCCTTCTGCACCTTCCTGGCTCACGAGTACCCGGATCTGGTCCACAAGGTCATCATGATCAATGGGGGTGGCCCCACGGCTCTGGAGCCCAGCCTTTGCTCCATCTTCAACATGCCCCCCTGCGTCCTGCGGTGTCTCTCGCCCTGCCTGGCCTGGAGCTTCCTCAAGTGAGCATTCCTGGGAGTGGGGCAGGGGGCGTGGGGGGGCAGGGGGCGTGGGGGGGCAGGCCTCCCCTTCCACTCCTGAGCTGTCCATGTGCCAAGCGGGGCTCCCCTGAGGATGGCAGCATTCTTTCCCGGCCTCCCGGGCCCCGTTCCTCCATTTGGCCCATGGGGGGCTCAGATTTAGTCCCCCCCCCGCCTTGACCAGTGCTTTTCTCCTGCGGGGGCTGGGCTCCATCCCTTCCCTCCCCTACCAGCTTGGGAAGAGGTGCTGCTTGGCCATGCTGAGCCCAAATTGCAGGGCCGCTTGCCCCCCCCGCCCCCCCGCTGACCCACAGCCCTTTGCCCTCCCAGAGCCGGCTTCGCTCGCCAAGGCGCCAAGGAGAAGCAGCTGCTGAGGGAGGGGAACGCCTTCAACGTCTCCTCCTTCGTCCTGAGGGCCATGATGAGCGGCCAGTACTGGCCCGAGGGGGACGAGGTCTACCACGCCGAGCTGACGGCGCCGGTGCTCCTGGTGCACGGGATGCACGACAAGTTTGTCCCCGTGGAGGAGGACCAGCGGATGGCGGAGGTACGGCTCGCATGCAGAGCCCATCCCACACCCCCAGCCGAGGCACCCTGGTTGCCTCAACGCGGAGTACGAAGCGTTGCTTCCGACTGCTAAAAACGGGGAGGCCTCCCAGTGCCCTCGAATGTGGCTCCTTTAGCCCAGAGAACAGTTAGAGAGAGCACGGAGGGGTTCCAGGGCGCTGGTCAGGCAGGCGTCCTGCGGTCCCCCCATGCAGAAAATAAGGGAGGGATCTACCAGGGAGCGGGCTGTGAGGAAGCCCGGAGGTGCTGGTAGCCTGAGCGCACCCGTGCTTGGTGGGGGCGGGGGAGCAGGTGGGCGGTCAGTGCCACGTTGGACTCGGTGGAGGCCGAGTTTGTCCAGCCTGCACAATCTTCTTGTGCAGCACAACAGGCCTCGCCAATCCACGCCCCCCCCCCCCGCCATTAAATTGTAGTTCTCACGATTTCCTGTCATGGCCTTGGCGGGGAGGGTGGGTTGCCAGCTGGTCAGGAGTTTTGAGGTTGATTCAGAAGGCTGGAGGGGAAGCTGCGGGGCTGCCGCGGCTCAGAGCAGCAGAGTAGCTGATGCCAGCCTGCCAGCCTCAGGGGCACCGGCTGTGCTGCAGGTGGGGCAAGGGCAGCTGCCCCAGAGCAACCTTTAAGGAGGGGTAAGTTGAACACACACACAGACGCACACACACACCCTGGTCCTCTGCAGTTAAAGGGAGAGTGCGGGGAGCCCGGTGTGGCTGGAGAGCGGATCGCAGCCCTGATATACAGCCAGGCTGCTCCCGAATGGCACCGGCGGAAGCCTCCCCAAGGGCGGCTTGGCCCTGCTGGCCGGACGGAACGAGGCGCCGCCGCCTGGCCCTGAATCCTCCTCCTGCTTTTGCCCGCAGATCCTGCTGCTCGCCTTCCTGAAGCTGATCGACGAGGGCAGCCACATGGCGATGCTGGAGTGTCCGGAGACGGTCAACACCCTCCTGCATGAGTTCCTGCTCTGGGAGCCGGAGCCCGCTCCCCCAGAAGAGGGGCCCCTGTCTGGAAAGGAGTAACTGGCAAAGGCAGCGGAGCCCGTCCTGAGGGCCCCGCGGGTCTGGCGGCTGCCCCCAGGGAGGTCTCCCAGGCAGCAGCGGACAGTTGTCAGAGAACGGGGAACGTTCCTTTGTTTCCCAGCCTTCGGGGGTCTGGGGGGGTCCGTGGCTGGAATGCGGGGAACCCTCCAACCAGAGGACCGCTGTCAGCGAGCGCCCCTCGGCTGCCTCCACATTTGCGTCCCCCCAAAACCTCGGGCAGGGAAGAGAGGTGGACTTGCGCTGCTGCTCTTCTGGGTACAGGATGATGGGCCCGGGAATCTCAGCAAAGGGATGCTGGGGTGCCCTTCCTGCTGTCTTGACTGTGCCAAGGGGGTGCCCTCTTCTCCCCCATGGGCTCTCCAAGCCAGCCTGGGGCTCGAAGGGCTGCGCGTGCGGACCCTGAAGTTCTGTCCCGGAGACGCCTTCTGCCGGACCACAGCTGGGCCTGCAAGGAACAAGTGCAAGTCGCTGGCTGAATTCTCACACGCTGCTGGTGGCGGAGAAGCCCTTGGGTGAAGCCCTCCGGCGGCTGGGCTTGGGAGCAGAGCGGGGCCGGGCAGCCCCACCACCCGCACACTCTTCTTGTCTGGTATCAGAACCTTCATTGGCCTGTGCCCCAGGAATGGGGGCTGCGATCCCGAGAACACTGGGACTGAATGTGGCCGGAGGGCGCCAGAGGGGGGAAAGCTGTTTACCCCTCCGAAGTCTCTTCTTTTGAGCGCAGGAGGGCCTGGAGTTCAGCCCAAGTTCAGGGATCCAGACTGCTGCCCCCCTCCTTGTGTCTCCATGGCAGTTTGTAAATAAACTTTGCAAAATTGTATCCCCCCCCCCCCAAGGTATTGCAGGGTAAACAGTGCCACCTCTCAACTAAAGCACATGGAGAGTTGGCAGTCCGTCATCATGAGGAGAGGAAGGGGCAGCGTTAGGAGGCTGACCTTCCCATTTCCGCTTTTGAGTCTTTTTAAGCCTAAGGGAATCGGAGGGGTGGGGGTTTCACACAGGCAGGGGCAGCACTGTAGAAGGACGGGCTCAGCCTTTCTCCACCCCTTCCCATTTGGCAGAAACTAAAAGTCCTGACTCGGCTTCACACCCCACCAGGCCAACCCTGCCTGAAGGGCCTCTAGCCTAGTGGGGAAAAGCCCCCAGTTTAATGTGGGGACCCCAGAGGAGCTACTGCCAGGGGGGGCTGGTCCGATCCAGAGGGAGCAGAGCAGACTCTGTGGCCGCTCAGCCCCTCAAAGGCTTGTAATGCGGATGCAGGTGGAGAGCAGGGCATCCTTGGAGCCGAGCCACCCTGAGGTTTGGCCAAAGATGGCACTGCCCACATCCCTGGCTGACCCCCACCTGCCAGGCTGATCAGCCTCCCCAAGAGTCAAATTCCCTTCATGGTGGCCGAGTTCAGACCTGCAGCCACCCCCACGGCATCATTTGTTGGCAGGCTGGGCTCCTTTTATGCTACGCCAAAGGATTAGATTTTTCAGATGGCTTTAGGACCCGGGAGCCTGGCTGTTTAGGGCGTGCATCGTGCAACCCAGGAGATGGGGCATCCAGCCAAGGAAACGTGGGGCGCAGGTGCAGCCTTTGCGTCTTCCTTGCTGGACAAGGTTTTGGGTGCTCTGGGGCTCTCAAAGGGCAAGCAAGGCAAAACTGCCATGGGGGGCTGGCAGTGGAAGGACCCCACCTTATTCCCCCCCCCGACCCAAAAGACAATTTGAAGTGCAAAGGAGCGTCTGCACCGCCTCCGTGCCAGTCAGAGGGCAGCAAACATACAAGCTGGAGGAGGGGACTGCACTCCAGAGATGCCCTTCCCAGCCTGCCTCAGGCAGGGATGGCAGGGCTTGACTGTTTCTCTTAGACAGGTTGCCCCCTCCCCCTCAAAAGGATGGGGAAAGGGCCCATTTTCACGGCCCCCGCTTCTCTTCCAGAACTAGAAGGGCTGGTGGGATCCACGTGTACAAATTTGATGTGTCTTTGATCCCCAGTGTCAAAGTGGGCTTTGCCACTGTATGAACCCCAGCTGCAGTAAAGCACATTTCTCGTTTCCAAGCTTCAAAAGGCTGCACTTTATGGTCTCCCTTCCCCACACCGCTATTAAAGAGGGAAGGCTTTAATGTATGTATGCAAGCATGTATACAAGGATACACAACACACAGGCAGCTCCCTCAAATCAGCCTCCTTTCTTGAGAGGTTACTTGATTAGTTTGAAGAAAGCGAGACAAAAAAAGTCATTTTGAACTATTTTGGAAGCAAAACCTCATCGCTCGGAGCTGTGATTCTCAACGTGCTGGCTGGGGGATTCTGGGAGTTGAAGTCTTAGAGGCCAAGGCTGAGAAACACTGGTCTGAGCAGGAGAAAGTGCTGAACCAAGATTCAAGGATGGTCTTAGCAGTAAAGTCAAATCCGAAATGGTTTTGTCTCAAACCAAGTTAAAAAGCCCCAGTGGAAGGTACAGGTAGTCCTCGCTTAATGACCATTCAGTTAGCAACAGTTCAGATTTACAATGGTACTGAAAAATCCAACTTGCTACTGGTCCTCACACTTACAACCGCCGCAGCATACTGCAGGCACGTGATCGCCATTTTCAACCTTCCCAGCAAACAAAATCAGTGGGGAACCACACAATTTGCTTAACAACCATGTAATTCGTTTGACTTCATTTGCTTAATGATGACCACAAAAGAGGTCGTAAAATCAGGTCAGATTCACTTAACAACCGCATTGCTTAGCGACCAAAGTTCCAGTCACAATTGTGGTCCTTAAGCAAGGACTACCTGTATAACAAAAGCTGTTAGAAGTTAGTAATCTGGATGGAAACTTCCCCACCACCACCCAGTGCCATCTCCAGCCAGGAGTCACTCTCTCCATTTGCCCTCCTTCCATCGCTGGCTGGCAGCCTTGCCCAAGCCTGCAGGGTTATGAAACACACCTCCCCACCAACCATATTCTGCCAAAACGTGTTCAAGCCCCTGCTCTGATTGGCAGCTGGCTGTGGGACAGGCTCTGAATCCTCTTAAGGGATGGTTAACCAGCTGAAATTGCCTCTGAAAAGGCAGCTGCGAATTCCATCAACATCCCACCCCATCTGCCTTCCTGGGAAGATGCAACTGGACTGTGCCGTGTTGTTCTGTCCAAGTCCTAAATAAAGGGTCTTGTGTCCTTGAGAGGTGGGCTTCCGTCCCTGAGTTCGCCCAATGAGACTGATACACTCCGCAGGGACTCTGGGCCCTCCCTCTTCTGTGCCTGGGATCGATCAAATTGGCTGGGGAGATGTGGGCGACATTCCCCAGATAGAGAGTGAATAGGCAGGGCCCTTTCGTGAAAAAGCGGAGCCTTCAGGAAGACATCCCCAGGGACACTGGCCGGGCCCCTTCTGTGGCTGCCCCTCCCCCACAGCTACTCCGATCTGCTGAGCAACATGGCTGGCCCACCGAGGCCTCGGATCAAGTGGGGCAGCTCCAAGGACCCGACTGGTGGTAAAGGGGGCTCTCTGCACCAGGAAAATTCAGCTGGCTTTGCACCCCCAGCTCAAACAGGAGAAAGGGAAGGGGTGGGAGGATGGAGCTCGGCTCAAGCCATTTTTCGCCCATCACACACAGCACTTCAGGGGATGAGAGAGTTTTGGGGCACATTTGCCAGTCCCTGCAGAAAGAAAACTGAACCCACTGAACGGATCATCCCACAATGCGGCTCTGATACCAGTTAGGGGACTGGGCGGGTGTCGGGGTCACATGCCATGCTAAGCCACATTGATGGTTAGGTTCCGCTTTGGCGCTTCGTGCAAATCCAGGGAAGCTTGTTCAACAAGCCGCAGCCTTGCATCGTGAACCCTAAGATCATGGAGGGCAAACAAGAATGGAATGGATTTACTTTTCCCCAGTATATCTAACCTTGCTTGAAGCACCTTCTTGGGCAGCTCTAGACACACACCCAGGAAACCCCGGCTGTCAAGAGCACAATCCACCAGAGCTTCAGGGCTCCCTGACCCCCAGCCTCAAATTTCCTCCTAACCCAGTTAAACCCAGCACAGCCTTGCTTTTCTTAAAGCAAAAGGAAGGGGAAAAAATGGGGACCAAACAAGTAGCAAAAGAGCCTTTGCATTTTGGGAAGCAGCAAATATTTTTTTTTCCATGAAATTGGGCAATAAAGGAAGGTGAAGGCCCTGGGGTTGCTACTCCCTTCCTTTTCCCTTGCTTAATTACACTACCCTCCCTCTCCCAAAAAGAAAAGGAGGGTCCTAGAACAGAACCCAGCATTCAGTCTGATCTCAGCAACTTCATTTAATGCTCCCAACCCCAGATGAGGGGTGAATAGAAAAACCCTTAAAAACATAAAAAGCAGCTCCAGAATTTAAAAATCCCCATTGCTACACATAAAAGGCATCTCCGGCACAGAGAGAAAACCCGTACAAAAACAGGCCCTTCGTTCCCAGAAGAGGCCGACCAACGCTTCTTGGGACAAAGGAAAGCCACCGAGCGTCGTCCCCCCCCCGACGGCTGGAAGGCGAGCCGGTGCCTGCTTCCTCATTTGGAAAGGACTCTGGTGCTTCCTGAGCCTCCCCACTTCATTCTGCGCTGTCTGGGAGGGGACCATCTTTTGTATATTTGGAATCAGGATGCTCCGACGCAACTTGGGAACCCAGCCACAAGCATGTGAGTCCCCGGCAGAGGAGCGCAAGCAAGCTACACAGCTCCCTTGGGTCACCGGGACCCACAGGGCCCTGAAACCGCTCCTGAACGTGGATGCAGCCCATGGCCAGCCTTTCGTTCAGGCTCTCAATCTCCGCTCAATGCTAAGAGCAAGAACCAGGATCTGCGCAGCCTCCTGTGTGAAAGGGAGGGAAATGCCTCAACCCCTCGGCTGCGCTCCAGCCGTGCGAGACCCCAGTGCCCCACTTGCACTGCAGTTGAGGAAGAGCCCTAGGGCCCCCAGCCAGGGGCCAGTTCAGATATCGGCGGGGCGCAACTGCCGCTCCCCCTCGGCCAGGAAGATCTGCAGAGCTCGGTGCAGCAGGTAGACCCCCAGGCTCCGGCGGCGTTTCATGGGCCAGCTGGCAACGGTGCCATAATAGTTCCCTTTCTTCTGATTGGTCAGCATCTTCAGCCCTGGGGTGGGGGGAGAAAGGCCTTGCCGTCACACAACTGCCCCCCTCCCCTGCTGGGAATCACCACCCCTCGGGGAATGTCCAAATCACCACCCTGTTTGCGCAGAGGGCTGCCCCAAATGACAACGCCTGGGGCAGAAAGCTGCTTTGGCAAAGCCCCTCCCAGGGTCTCAGGAGCGGGTAACAGGGCCAGGAAAGGCTGGGGGTGGGCAGGAGCAGCTGTGGAGAAATGCACCGGGGCCCTGCAGAAAGAAAATGGGACTTGGCGTGGTGGAAATGCCATGGGAGGAAAGCTGGACTGTTTTCACCGAGGCAGAGCAGAGAAACGCAAAAGGTGTGGGCTGGCTAACCGCGTGCCCTGCGGCCCCTGGGGGAAAGGCCAAGCGAGCAGATTCAGTTTCAGCCTCAGGAAGCCAAATCTGGGTGGGCAAGGAAGGAGGGTGCCAGCTCATCCTTCCCTGCAGGGGGCAAGGGGCTGCCACTCCACCGCCGACAGGGAGCCCGCCAGCCAGAGTACCCCACGTGGTGCCAACCCCTGGAGCCCCTCTGAAGTGCCGCGTCCTTACCAATGGCATCCACCATGCAGGCCTCCCTGGTATATGCCTCCACGGGAATGACGTTCTGGAAACAGTGCATGGAGATGACCCCCTGCCCGCTGGCCCAGATCTCCAGGATGTGCCGGACTTTGGAGCAGGCCTGCAGGGCAGAGAGGGCCCCGTGAGCAAAGGGGACCAGCAGCAGAGGTGGAGAGAGTGAGCACCCCCCCCCCCCGTGCTTTCAGACTGATTCGGGGCTGCCCTTGGGGAAGATGCACCAAACTGCACTGAACGGGCCACCACCCCTTCCCCGAACTGCAGCCCCCAAGAATTTAGAGCCACGGGCTCTGCCGGAGGGGAATTCTGGGGGCTGAAATCTGACCCCGACCCGGGGAAAGCAAAATACCTGCTTCCAAGCAGAAGGCGAGGCGGCCACCTACGCCAAACAGTTCTGCAAGGCCAAGTGGCAAAGGCCGCCTTTTACTGTGCAGTCTGCAACCTATGGCAGTCCAAGCCGGACTGCCCCTGAATTTGGAAGTTCCATTGGGTGGAGGTATCCGAGATCTGGCAACAGGGCCCTCCTCCCCACCTGAACGTCCACCCCCCACGGCTGCTGACAGCTAGTTTTCCAGTCCCCACCTGCGCCCCCCGCTTCCTCCGGCCCTCCCTATGGTGGGTCAAGGCTTCGTAGAGGTGGCGATAGGGCCGGGAGCGCTTCCCCTTGCCCACGTAGAAGACGGCACTGACGAACGTCTGGAAGCATTCTGCCTGGGTGAGGAACTGGCAGCGGAAGGGCAGGTTCTGGGTCACCCTGCAGAGATGCAAGACTGTCAGCAGCGGTGGCAGCAGCCACGAGGTCTCCCTGCCGCCCCGAAGCTCGCAAGGCTTTCCGTCCCTGGGCCCAGGCCAGCCCCAGCACCTGCAGGCAGGCTCCTCCATCCAAAACTGGTCACTCCTACCTGGGGTCCAGCAGCAGGTAGTTAAAGCTGGACTTGAGCAGCCCCTCCCGCCACTTCCGGCTCTTGTCCGGCCGGTCGAACTGCGTGGCCAGAGCCATTTCGTCAGCTTTGGAGTCGGGGATCTGGTACGTCTCCAGGGCGGAAGCAAGCTCCGGGCTGCAGGCTGAGCACAAGAGCAGGATGTGTCCGGGGCCCTCCAAACGGGGGCTTCTGGATGCTCGAACGCCTCCCCCATCCCAGTCAGGGCCTCTCCTCCCAAACTGCTCTTCTGGGAAGCCATGGCTGCAAGGGGTTAACCAGGGACCCTTCCCCGGCCCCTCAAGCCCACGCCTGCTCACCTTGCACCTGGACACTGGCCTTTCCCTCTCCTCCGAGAGAAATGCTTGTCTCCCCCCTTCACCCCCGCTTTCCTTTCTCAAGCTCTGCTCCTTCGACCCTCCCATCACCTTCCCCCAGGAGGGCCTTCCACCGGCTTCCAAGGGCTCTCCTTCTCGGAGACCCCGGAGACACCCACCTGCAGAGCCCTTCCGGGCCTCGGTCTTCGGGTCCCTGCTCAGCTTCTCCAAGAGCTGCAGGTACACCTTCCGGGTGAGCGCCGTCACTGGCCCTGGGTTGACCCCAAAGTCACGTAGCTTGCGTGCCAGGGCTTCATCTGACAGGAGGCCAGAGTTCAAGGGGGCACTTCCCCCGTTCCCCTGGCCTCCCCCGGCTGCTTCCCTGGCATACGCCTGCCAGTCGTAAATGATGGTGCCTTCAGAGCTACTGGCGCTGGCCACGGAGTCATCTGCGGGGGGGATGTGCCGCTCGACAAGGGTGTGCCCTTCCTCCTCGTCCACATACAGGTATTCCACGGGTGCCGTGGCACTCAGGTTGGCAGGCCGGCCCCCAGGCGACAGCGGGACGTCCTGGCTGATGGGGCTCAACCTCCCTGGGTGGCAAGAGGCAGACGGCCCCCTCGCAGACAGCCGGCTGAAACTAACTCTGGAGGGCTTCTGTGCCCTCTTGCCTGGAGACCCTTGGGCACCTGGGCCCTCCAGATCCCCAACCTCTGGGATTTCAGGAGCATCGCAACTGGCCTGTCCATCCCCCAGAGAGGGCTTTTTCGCCTCCAAATCTGTCCCGCCCAACAGATCTTCACCTCTGCAAACGTGTCTCCTCGGGCTGGCGAGAGAACGGCCCAAAGGTCGAGGTCCGGGGCTCTGAGCTGGCTTACTCCTGCTGGGAACAGCCAGGACGGATCTGCCCCCCTCCGGCTCATCAGCTTCTCTGGCTGGGGGAGGCGGGTGTCCAAGATTCCCAGCAGTAGCCCCTTGGTCCAAGGCTGGCCTGGGGCCCCTGGGGGTCCTCACTCGCCTGGGACGCCGCGGCATCTCCAGGGTCTCATCGAAAAGAGAGGAGGAGCTGAGGCTGTCATGTGGCAGGGGCCGAATCGTGGGGCTTTGGGGTTGGGGCACAGCAGGGCAGCCCTTTCGGTTTGACTGGAGTAGCGGGGAATGGAAGACCTTGGTTGCCAGCATCATTGAGCACAGCTTTGAGTCCAGGCTGGCGGGGGCCTCTTCGCCGCCGCTGGCAGTCGGATGGAGGGCCACCCCTGTGTCAAGTGGATCGGGACTCCCACTGCCGTGGAAACGATTCCTCTCCTCCAAGGCCCTCCGGACAGGAAGAGTGTCCTGAGTGAACAAGCTCGGTTTCCCCTCTGCTGCATCCTGGGGACTCGGACAGAGATCCAGCCTTTGCAGACCCCCCTTCCCGCCCAGCAATGCCCTCACTTCAGGCAGGGTGGTCCCCTGGTGTTCTGCTGGCAGCCCCTGAATCTCAACGGGGCCTCTGGTCGCCGAAGCCCTGCTCTCTGCTCTCATGACGGTCAGCTTGGGGGGGTCCACAGTGTAGCTAGCCCTCCTCCGCAAAGCCTCCCACGGCTTCTCAGGACCCTCCCTCTTCCTAGGGTGGGGGAGAACCAAATCTTGACTCCCAGGAGAGGTCTGGGCAGCTCCTTCTGGCAAGAGCTGTGGACATCCCAATCTGGTGGGAACGGTCCTCTGGCCACCGAGACCCGTCTCCAAGGAGGTCCCTGCACCTCCTTCTGGGCTGCCGGCTGGCGGCCCAGAACACGACCCGCCGTTGCTGACACTGGGGCCATCAGGAGTGCAGCAGAAGGCAGCCTCCCCACCTTCCCATTTCTGAACATGGCCCTCAACGGTGCTTGAGTAGCATTCACTCACACACGAAACGTACCAATCGGTGCTGGTGGCTGAGCACCTGCTCAGCGACCTTCCTCTCGCAGAGCGCCCATCCGGAGCCCTGCTGCCCCCCAGGAAAGGGGCTGGGTTGACCACAGTCTTTCCCAAGTCTGACACGGCCGTGGCTTCGGCCCAGGAGGACAGACAGGCGTGGTCGGGCGAGGCAACGTCTGCCCCCTCCCGGCCGGCGAGCCGCACTACAAGGCTGGGATCGAGGAAGCCAGGGCACCAAGAAAGGCGGCAAGTGCTGGGGTCCTCTGGGCTAAAACACTGGTCCGCTTCCGGCTCAGACTTAATTCCCTGGCTGGGAGCGGGCAGGGGCTTCTCCGGGGACGCTGCAACACGTGGCGTTTCCGGTCTCCCCCTGGAGAAGAGGGTCTCGGGGACCACTAAAGCGTTTCCGAGAAGGACCGCACCGGGCCTGGGAGGTGAGCTGAGCCTTCCCTCTGTAGGGCTTTGGACATCGCAAGGCTGGTTCGCACCAGCGCCCCGCTCTGATGCCACCTCACTGTGCCAGCAAGTCACTCCTTCAGCATGACTTGAAACTGGCTTGTTGGAGGGGCACGAGGCGTTGGCGGAGGCTGCCGGTTGAACACAGAAGTCGGACAGATCATAAAGCGTGTTGCCCTGCCAGGAACACTCGGTGAGAAAGGAAGAGGCCGACCGATCCTGGCAATTCCCCAGGGCACCATTCGGAGTGGCTCCTCCAGGCTGAGAGAAGGCCCCACGCAGCTCCCCGTGCTGACGAGCCTCCTTTAGGGAGGACAGTGGGGGTCTACCAGATGGGCAGGGGTGAGAGTCAACAGGACCAGTTTCCCCAGGATCTTCCGTTACGGTGGAGAGAAAGCTTTCTGCTCTTCGCTGAGCTGCATAAAAGATGTGGGGGGGGGTGTAGAAATTTGAAGCCTTTTTGTGAATATTATGCTTACCAGAATGTTTGGCCCTCGGGGCCGAGACACTTACAGACGCAGCTGCTCCATCCTTCGCCTTGCAGGATGCTGACACACGTTTCATTGTCCTGCTCCAGAGCCAAGTCGATGGCAGTGTTCCCATCCTGAGACACAAAGGAAAGGCAGAAAACCAACAGGTGGATGCGCCTGCCCCTCAGCACTCCCTGCGGGGGGCCTCCTTCCACCCACTCCCTAATATCTAGGCTCCCTTTAAGCTGGAGAAGGCGTCGAGTGCATCATGGCTGCAACACAAGAGCAGCTTAATGCCGGAAATTGTTCCAAAAGGGTGACTTTCCTTGGAACAAGCGGGGCACAGACATTCCCAAGTCACACCTGTAGGAGAAATGGGTCTCTGTTATATCCATCTGCTACGGGGCAACAAATTGGAACCTGAAACTATGGCAGGACGTGAGCTTTCAAAACCATGGTCTGAGCTGAGGATATCAGACCGCTTGTGCCGATGCATCTTCGCTCCACTCAAAGCTGCTGCACGAGGAGTGAAGTTGGGGTTTATGCCTTGAACATTTTAAATTCCAAACAGGACTTGCACAATAAAATAAGGCAGGCAGGAGGCCTAAATCATGAAGACCAAAGGACTGGTCTGAACTTCCTTCCTTCCTGCAATGGAAAGCTTATTTACCTTTTTTGTAACTCACCTTCCTTGACTCACATGACCTCAACTGTACAGTCACCAAGAGGTGGGTTGCCCCCCCACCCCAAATGAGCTGAAAATCAGCGAAAAGCATAACAGCTCTAAAGGCTTAGGGGCCATTCCCTTCCCCTCCTCTGTCAAATCTTCCCTTCACTGTCAGCCAAATTTCCCAAAGGCACCACGTATGGAAACTGAGTGGCCGGTAGCGTTGTCAGACGCCACTCTTCCCTGTAAGTTTCAGTGACCGTGGCAAGGCAGGGTGCCAATGATTTCCTATCAGTGGCCGGGTGAGCGGACGCACCTCCCCAAAGTGAAGCTGTAAAGGGAGGCAGACGCAGCGAGCCTCAGCCCCAACTTCCCGGGGACAGAAACATGTGGACCAACCTGGTCTTCCAGGCAAGGGTCCCCTCCCTCCATCAGCAAGAGTCTTAAGCAGGCCACACATCCCCAGGAAGCTGCAACGTGGACAGGGGTGAGGTCTTCTCCAGATCTGGGACACAGAACAGAAATGGACTCTCGCGGTTCCTTCACCAGCATCCAGGAAACTGAAGGAGGTTCGAGATCCACTTCCCTGGACAACTGGCGCTTGGGGCCAGCACCCGCCTAAGCCAATCCCAAAGCCGAAGGCTTCCCTTTTTCTAATAGGGGACCCGCTCCCTTCAAACAAGGAGCTTCTCCTCATTGGGCTTCTCTGTGGGTTTCCCCAACTCGGCTTTCTCCACTCTGCACCAGACAACTCCCACAGCAGCCTCCACAACGGGGAGTTGTAATCCAACCCTTCTGGAGTGCATCAGAGCAGGGGGGGGAAGCTCAGCTCTCAAGGGACGCAAGGACTGGGTTTTTATGGACAAAGCAGCAGCATGCAGGGATAAGCAAGTGTTTCAGCTGAACCTGCCCCTTCCCTCCCGGAGGGGTTCGTCAGCTTCCTCCGTAGCCTCCAACCCTCGCTATTCAGACCTGTTGCCTCCTCCTCCTTTCTCTCACGATTCCCGGTCACACAACATACCTATTTTTCTTTCATTCACTACCTCCTGCTCTTCACCATTCGCTCTTCCCTTTAGGGGCCAAGCTGCATTCTTCCAGACGCGCAGGAGGTCCTCCCCGGAAGGCCCACAGACCCATCCTGGCTTTGGTCAATCCACGTTTTCACGTAACCCTTCTGAGTAACCCCCAAAGGTGTAAACCAGGTTCCAGCCTTAGCTGTAGCCGGGTCCCAGGCGGCCTTTCTTGACGACGGCACCAGCCGGTTTTGGCACGTCTCGGTCAGAACACCCCCCCAAAAGCTCTGACTGGGCGGTATTACGTTCCCCCGGGAGCTCTGGTCAATGTGGTGGAGAAGGCCCATGTTTTATTCGGCACCCCTGTGAGATGGACCAGGATTGCCGAGAGCGAGCGAGGAACAAAATTCTCCGGTTGGCGTATCCCCACCTCTGAAGGTTTGCAAGAAGAGGATGGCTGGACTGGTTTTCCTGCGCTCTGCCCAGGGTTGGACTAGATGCTCTTTGGATTCCCTTCCAGCTCCCCGATTCTAGGATCCCCCCAACCATCTGGATGGAGCTGGTCACTCTCGGGGTGTGACCTGCCAGAGCAGACCAAGCGGCGTCTCCTCCCCCGACCTCCAGGGCACCGCCTTGGCCCAACTAGCAGCTGTGTGTGTTCAAAGGAACACAGGGAGGGGGCACCCTCCGAATACCTGACATTGGGGTCTCCGCCATGCTGGAGGAGGCGGCTGAGGCGGTGGATCCCGTCCTCCTGCTCCACACCGGCAGCCAAGTGCATGGCAGCCACCCCCTCAGGCAGAACCAAGTTGGGGTTGGCTCCCTCCAGAAGCAGGGCGGCCACCCTCCTGGAAAGCAGAGGAAGGGGGAACACTGAGGAGGGAGGGGGAACACTGAGGAGGGAGCCCCCCCCCGGGCAGTCAAGGTTAAAACAGGCTCCCCTAAGGCAGTTTCTCACTGCCAAATTCCCCTTTCCTAAGTCAGAACTGTCTGTTTTGGGAAAAGTTCAGAGGAGGCCCCTCAAGAGGGCAGGAGGCTTGGAAACCAAGTTTAAGGATCTGGGTAGGTTTAGCCTGCAGAAGAGGAGGAAAAAGAAAGATGTGATAGTTGTCAGGAGGAATTTCCTAACTCCGAAAGCAGCCCATGGAACGGGCTGCCACTTTAAAAGTTGGGTTCTCTTTTGCTAGAAGTTTTGAAAGAGGCTGGAGGGTCATCCATCAGAGATGCTGTACAAGGATGGACTACATGACCTCTAAGGTCCCTTCCAACTCTAGAATCCAGCAGGGACGAAGAGCTGCAGAATTACAGTTCCCACTGTCCCCGATGCAAAAAGAAAGCCTCTCCTTTTGGTGCGGGGGAGGTTTGTTGCTACCTAAGACTGTTTCACCTTATTAGCACGCATCGGTTCCCAGGCTTGGTCCGTCTTCGTAACACTGGAGAGCCCTGATGCCCCGCTCTTTGTGACTGCCAAGGCCCCTGGCATCGACCTGGCCTGCCCGCCACAAACGTGCCTTTGCCACGGCGGAAAGGCTGGCCCGCAAATGCATTCCTGGGCAGGGACGCCCAGCAGATGAATGCAACACGTGCACTCGGGAATCCCTGGCAAAGCAGGTTTCCGGGGGGCCGAGGAGAGACTGGGCTGCTGCTCTTCGGAGAACCGATATTCTTCTGCAGGAAACCACAAAACACGCGCGGCAGACCCACGAGTAACTTACGCGTCGTCCTCGCCCCGCAGAGCCTCGCACAACTGCGCGGCGAGCTGCAAAGCACTGGGCCGCATGGCGCCGCTAGGGGGCAGCCACGGAGAAGGGGAGGCACACTTGCGCGGGGACGTCGCGGGCACGCATGCGCACTTCTTCCCCTGCGGGCAGAGAGGTTTCTTCCATTGCCTCCCGCCGCCGGCGGAGCGGAGCGGAGCGGCGCTGAGGTCGCCGTGTGGCGGGCAAGACCAGCTCGCGTCACCGCGTCCCGGCCCAGCGTAGCGAACTCATCTCGGTCGACGGTCAGCAGCGGTGGCCGCGGCGGCGCCAAATCAACACTGTGCCGCCATCTTGCTTCTCTCGTTTAAAGCTTCCCTCCCAGGCCTCCTCAGAGTTTCTCATTGGACGGACGTGCATATATGTCACCGACCTGATTGATTGCTTGACCATCCAATCGGAAGAGCGCTCTCTTGCAGATTGGTTAGTGTCACAATGCTCCCGCCCCTTTTCCCTCCCCCTCTTATTTCCTGGATTGGTTCAGATAGGATTGGTTCACATTAGTTGATTGACGGCTCAGTGAGGGGTGGGGGGGTTTTTTGGACCCTCAATGCGTGCACTGGATCTCGCGGAAAATTAGTTGGGAGGACTGGATTGATACTTTGTTTATTCGTTTAGTCGCTTCCGACTCTTCGTGACTTCATGGACCAGCCCACGCCAGAGCTTCCTGTCGGTCGTCAACATCCCCAGCTCCCCCAGGGACGGGTCCGTCACCTCTAGAATATCATCCATCCACCTTGCCCTTGGTCGGCCCCTCTTCCTGTTGCCCTCCACTCTCCCCAGCATCAGCATCTTCTCCAGGGTGTCCTGTCTTCTCATGATGTGGCCAAAGTATTTCAGTTTTGCCTTTAATATCATTCCCTCAAGTGAGCAGTCTGGCTTTATTTCCTGGAGGATGGACTGGTTTGATCTTCTTGCAGTCCAAGGCACTCTCAGAATTTTCCTCCAACACCACAGTTCAAAAGCATCGATCTTCCTTCGCTCAGCCTTCCTTATGGTCCAGCTCTCGCAGCCATATGTTACTACGGGGAACACCATTGCTTTAACTATGCGGGCCTTTGTTGTCAGTGTGATGTCTCTGCTCTTAACTACTTTATCGAGATTTGTCATTGCTCTTCTCCCAAGGATTAAGCGTCTTCTGATTTCCTGACTGCAGTCAGCATCTGCAGTAATCTTTGCACCTAGGAATACAAAGTCTTTCACTGCTTCTACATTTTCTCCCTCTATTTGCCAGTTATCAATCAAGCTGGTTGCCATAATCTTGGTTTTTTTGAGGTTTAGCTGCAAGCCAGCTTTTGCACTTTCTTCTTTCACCTTCGTCATGAGGCTCCTCAGTTCCTCTTCACTTTCAGCCATCAAAGTGGTATCATCTGCATATCTGAGATTGTTAATGTTTCTTCCAGAGATTTTAACCCCAGCCTTGGATTCCTCAAGCCCAGCTTGTCGCATGATGTGTTCTGCATACAAGTTGAATAGGTAGGGTGAGAGTATACAGCCCTGCCGTACTCCTTTCCCAATCTTAAACCAGTCCGTTGTTCCGTGGTCTGTTCTTACTGTTGCTACTTGGTTGTTATACAGATTCTTCAGGAGGCATACAAGATGACTTGGTATCCCCATACCACTAAGAACTTGCCACAATTTGTTATGGTCCACACAGTCAAAGGCTTTAGAATAGTCAATAAAACAGAAATAGATGTTTTTCTGAAACTCCCTGGCTTTTTCCATGATCCAGCGGATATTGGCAATTTGGTCTCTAGTTCCTCTGCCTTTTCTAAACCCAGCCTGTACATCTGGCAATTCTCGCTCCATGAACTGCTGAAGTCTACCTTGCAGGATCTTGAGCATTACCTTACTGGCATGTGAAATGAGTGCCACTGTTCGATAGTTTGAACATTCTTTAGTGTTTCCCTTTTTTGGTATGGGGATATAAGTTGATTTTTTCCAATCTGATGGCCATTCTTGTGTTTTCCAAATTTGCTGGCATATAGCATGCATTACCTTGACAGCATCATCTTGCAAGATTTTGAACAGTTCAGCTGGGATGCCGTCGTCTCCTGCTGCCTTGTTATTAGCAATGCTTCTTAAGGCCCACTCAACCTCACTCTTCAGGATGTCTGGCTCTAGCTCACTGACCACACCGTCAAAGCTATCCCCGATATTGTTATCCTTCCTATACAGGTCTTCTGTATATTCTTGCCACCTTTTCTTGATCTCTTCTTCTTCTGTTAGGTCCTTGCCATCTTTGTTTTTGATCATACCCATTTTTGCCTGGAATTTACCTCCAATGTTTCTAATTTTCTGGAAGAGGTCTCTTGTCCTTCCTATTCTATTGTCTTCTTCCACTTCCGCGCATTGCTTGTTTAAAAATAATTCCTTATCTCTTCTGGCTAACCTCTGGAATTTTGCATTTAATTGGGCATATCTCCCCCTATCGCTGTTGCCTTTTGCTTTCCTTCTTTCTTGGGCTACTTCTAGTGTCTCAGCAGACAGCCATTTTGCCTTCTTGGTTTTCTCTTTCTTTGGGATGTATTTTGTTGCCGCCTCCTGAACAATGCTGCCAACTTCTGTCCAGAGTTCTTCCGGGACCCTATCTACTAAGTCCAGTCCCTTAAATCTATTCTTCACCTCCACTGCATATTCCTGAGGAATATTCGTGAGCTCATATCTAGCTGATCTGTGGGTCTTCCCTAATCTCTTTAGTCTGATCCTAAATTGTGCAAGAAGAAGTTCATGGTCTGAACTACAGTCAGCTCCAGGCCTAGTTTTTACCGACTGTACAGATGTCCGCCACCTTTGGCTGCAAAGGATGTAATCAATCTGATTTCGGTGTTGTCCATCTGGTGAAGTCCATGTGTAAAGCCGTCTCTTAGGTTGTTGGAAGAGAGTGTTTGTTATGCAGAGTGAGTTGTCTTGGCAAAATTCTATCAGCCTATGTCCTGCTTCGTTTTGTTCTCCCAGGCCATACTTACCTGTAATTCCAGGTGTCATTTGACTGCCCACCTTAGCATTCCAGTCTCCTGTGATGAAAATAACATCTCTTTTAGGCGTGTTGTCCAGTAGGTGCTGCAGATCCTCATAGAACTGCTCTACTTCAGCTTCTTCAGCATTTGTGGTTGGGGCGTATATTTGGATAACTGTGATGTTAGATGGCTTGCCCTGAATTCGAATTGAGATCATTCTGTCGTTTTTTGGATTGTATCCAAGCACTGCTTTAGCCACTTTACTATTAATTATGAAGGCTACTCCATTTCTTCTGTGGTCCTCTTATCCACAGTAGTAGATCTGGTGGTCATTTGATGTGAAGTGGCCCATTCCAGTCCATTTCAGTTCACTGACGCCCAGAATGTCTATCTTTAATCTTGACATCTCACCAATAACTACATCCAATTTGCCCTGGCTCATAGATCTTACATTCCAGGTTCCAATGGTGTGTTGATCCTTAGAACATCGGATTCGCCGTTCACCACCAGCACCGTCGGCCGCTAACCGTCCTTTCGGCTTTGAGCTAGCTGCGTCATCACGTCTGGGGCTAGTTGAACTCCTCCTCTGTTCCTCCCCAGTAGCATTTTGACCATCTTCCGACCTGGGGGTCTCATCTTCCAATGGTATACCGACATCTCTGGTTGTACTGATCCATTTAGTTTTCACGGCAAGAATACTGGGGTGGGTTGCCATTACCTTCCCCAGGGATCGCATTTAGTCTGACCTCTCTGTCATGACCTTCCCGTCTTGGGTGGCCCTTCACGGTTTAGCTCATGGCATCATTGAGGTGCTCAAGCTCCAGCACCACGACAAGGTAACGATCCTTTGCGGAGGGATTGATACTAGCTCTTGTTTTAGTTAAATATGGCTCCATTTTGCTTTTACATGTTTACATTCACAGTCTATCTGAAGTAGTATTTCCTGTTTTTCAGGCTGCAAACTTTTGCTTCCTATTTGCATGTGTTAAATATTTTAACTGCTTGGCTCTTATTAAACCTGCATTGGAACTGTCTTTTGGAACCAAGGAATTCTAATACAAGCCTCTTGTAGCAGAGAATTGCAACAGCAACCTAGACCAGTTTCTCAACCTCAGCTGCTTTTTGTTTTTTGAGTTGCTTTGTTTTTTGAGTTGCTTGGCTGCTTTTGATGTGTGGACTTCAACTCCCAGAATTCCCCAGACAGCATGCTGGCTGGGGAATTCTGGGAGTTGAAGTCCACACATCAAAAAGTGGCTGTGGTTGAGAAACACTGGTCTAAACCCTGGAATCACGGGGACTTGGAGGGAGCAGTCAAAGCATCTTCCTTGCCAAGTGGACAAATGCAGCTGTGCTTCTGACCCAATTTAGCACTTGGGAGGAAAGAAGAGAGATGACATTTTTAAAAATAGTTTGGTATGCTAGGAGAGGAAAAGAAATGTCCCAAATGGTCACCCTACTGCATTGTTTTTTTAAGCGATACAGGAATTCATTCAGTTTGTACTAATAACTCTCTGTTTTGGCTCAATACATTTTGTGAACCCAGCACTATGTATAAACGAGCAGCAGCCAGCCAGGCTTGAAATAACATGGGAGCGGAGAAGGATCATCTCTCCAAGGAACCAAATTTGGGTCATCCCATCCCTGCCGTGAAGCCCAGAAACGAAGGAAGTTCTTGCAATTCCCCAGATGAAGGTGGAGATCAGACAGACTTCCTGAGCAACTTGTCCTGGGCAACGGCACGCTCTCAGATAGTGCGAAGATGCTGCAAGGAATTTCTCAGAAATTGGAAGGTATTTTGCATCGTTTTTTCAGGAGCCAACTGGAAGGGAAAACTGAACCAGGCAGCCAGAAGGCTTCTCCTGTCCCGCAGGGCTGGGGGCATCCTTGCAGCAAGCAGCCTTTGCTGCCTCGAAATGGGTTTCTCTGTCCTTGGAATTTCCCCTGGCTTGAGGAAAGCCGTCTAGAGGGCAAACACCAGCCGGCAAGAGCGGCCGAGGGGAATCGGAGGATGCGCAGGCGGTCCTTTGTACAAGGCAGTGGCTAGCCTCAAACCACCCACCATCATGCAGACTCAGCCGGTGTGGCGAGTTTATGCTTCAGTGCATCACGTGGACAACTTCTGGGGGAGCCACATTAAGACATTGGAGTTGGATGGCCTTATAAATTGTAAAGAAATAAATACCCTAGTGGTGAGCTGCCCATTCAATTTATATGCCCCCTTCTTTTATCTGGTTTTCCTGGAGTCAGCATATCACAGGAACACAGGCAGGGACGAATTTTCCCTGAGCGTGTAATGAAAACCCAGCTCTGTGTTCCTCACGGACAGACCATGAAGGGGGCAGGCAAGAGAAAGAAGGAACTCAGAGGCTATAAATTAGTTGGAGTCCACGGATGAAGTCAGATGCACATCCGGAAAAACAAACGACTGGAGCCTCTCACCAAATCGCCTTCTCTTGCAAAGCCAGAAGGCTCTCCAAACTTTACTGATATTGAAACACCACTGGGCAATACCAGATTCCCTCAATGGAAAGAGGTCGGTCTCATGGGAAGGTAAGTCGCATTTTTTAATCAACTGACCCTTAACGCCCAGGCCTTCATTCCCCCAGGAAGCAGCCGCCACCCCCCAACATCCCAGCTGAGTTCTTTATTCTTTCCTTTTTGATGTTCCAACAGCCTGTGGAAATGCCCAGCAAGGAAGGTTACGAAGGAAGAGACACAGGCAGGCTCTAGCAGGGGTCCTCCTTGCAGCCCTCTCGGCCACCAGCCACGTCCAGATGCTCCTCGGCTCGCCAGCCTGCTTCGTCCCGCTCTGCCCTCCACCGCCGCGGGTCACACGACGGCCTCGCTCTCCGGCGCATCCTCCTCATCCTCCAGCATGCTGTAGGAGGCGTGGGCCTGGAACGGCCGCTGGAGCGGGTGGGCCAGCAGCTTGGCCATGCAGTTGTGGAGCTCCACGGCTGGGCCGCTCAGGGAGACCTCATACTTGTGGTTGGTGCCCTTGGCATCCAGGTTGCTGAAGAAGGCAAAGGTCTCCTGGAAGGAGGCGAGGGGCACAGGGCGGGGGGTACACGCACGTGAGAAGAATGGTGACTGGGCAGTGTCTGGGCCTGTCCCTGCTTGGGCTCTGACCACAGCTGCTTTCCTTTGCTAGCCTCCAGAACTGGAAGCCTGGATCACGTTGCTCAACGAGTTAAACCCATTTTTTTAAGGGTTTTTAGCCCACCTTTATTATTTCTATAAATAAGTCAAGGCGGTGAGCATACCTCATACTCCTTCCTCCTCCTCTTTTCCCCACAACCACCACCCTGTGAGGTGGGCTGGGCTGAGAGAGAGGGACTGGCCCACGGTCACCCAGCCGGCTTTCGTGCCTAAGGCGGGACTAGGACTCTCATACCACGCCTGATTGGCTCTTGGGCTGAGAGAGAGGGACTGGCCCACGGTCACCCAGCCGGCTTTCATGCCTAAGGCGGGACTAGGACTCTCATACCACGCCTGATTGGCTCTTGGGCTGAGAGAGAGGGACTGGCCCAAGGGCACCCAGCCGGCTTTCGTGCCTAGATCAAACTGATTGCCTCACTTTTTTTGCCAAGCCTAACAGGGAACTGAGAGAGCCAGTCTGGCGTTGTGGTTAAGGCTCTAGGCTGGAAGCAGTGAGTTTTGGTCCCGCCTGAGGCACAAAGCCGGCTGGGTGACCTTGGGTCAGTCCCTCCCTCTCAGCCCTGGAAAGAAGGCGGCACTGGCCAGCCTCCTCTGAAATCTTGCCAAGAAACCTGCAGGGACTTGTCCAGGCAGTTGCCAGGAGTCAATGCTAACTTGAAGGTGCGCGTGCGCACGCACACACACACACACACACACACACAGGGAACCAATGCGAAGAAGTTTCTTTATAGAGTGGATGAAAACTTTGAACTAGTTTCACATCTGGCCACGGCTGTCCCCTGCTCTTCCAGCAGGAGCTGAGAGTCCAGGAGGACCCCCCAAACTGGGCACCAAGTCGGACTGGGGAAGTGCACCCCCGTGCAGAGTTAAAGGGGGTCTTAAAAGCCACAGGGTTGAGCCTGGCAATTCTGATGGGTGGGATCTAGCAAAACTGGAGGGTGAAACAGGATTCCTCTTGGGATATACCCGCACATTTTCTGTATAAACAGCACCCACCTACGTGGGGGGTGGAGGGGGTGGCTCGGGGAAAAAGGGAACCTCTCCTTGGGAAGCAGGCTTGGCTGGGCTCCTTCTGTAGTTCATGGGCCCCAATCAGCCCAGCCCACCTCACAGGGTGGTTGTTGTGGGGAAGAGAGGAGAAGAAAGGAGTATTAGGTATGTTCGCCGCCTTGAGTTGTTTATAAAAATAATTAAGGCGGGATAGAAATCAAATAAATAAATAAATAAAGTCAAGTCCCAGAATCCATCTCGCCAACTTTCCCCCTGGAACGCCTCGCGAGCCGGGAACCACTGGGGAAACGGCTCTCCCCACCCGTCCCGTTTCTCCCTCCAGCTGTTCTCCAGGGAACAGCTTCCTCAAGTTCTGTCTGACTTGCCTCCTCCTGACTGGCCTGGAAGCTTCCCATGGAGCTGGGTGGGAGAGAGGAGGCCACCCACCTTTTTCCAAACCCTGAAGCCTGCATCGCTCCTCCCAAGCCACCAATGTCTGAATGGATTCGCAGGTGAATCAAGCACGAATCTAGTTGTGCTGATTTTTAGGATTCTTACTGATGGTTAACTGGACTATTATTGACTGTCTAAAGCCCTGCTTCTCAACCTTGGCAGCTTGCTGGCTGGGGAATTCTGGGAGTTGAAGTCCACACATCTTAAAATTGCCGAGGTTGAGAAACCCCGGCCTAAAGTGCCACTTGCGTGAGAAGACAGAATGAAAAGAAAGTAAGTGAGAAAACTGGTATGTATTTACCTTCCAGGTGATTTCCTCCGCTTTGTCCTCAATGCCGTTGTGGATGTAAAGCACGTCGAAGAAGAAATAAGGGCACTGGAGCATTTTCTGTTGAGCGGAAGACGGCGGCAGGGCCGTCAGGAGCGAAGGGCCGTGGAAGGCTGGCAGCCGCAGCTCCGCCCCCCCACGGCTCCCTCGCCCCCCCCCCAAGGGTTCCGAAGCACACAGGCTTTCTCCTGTTTTCCCCCCTTTCCTTTTTGCTTTGTACAGTTTAATACTTCGCTTTTTCAATGGAATGAAATGGCATTTACTTGCTTTCTTCTTGGTTATCATTACCTGCATGGGCTGAAAAATACCCTCAAAACTACTGGCATGGCAAGTGGCCAGCATCTAGCACCCAGTCCACCTTCTAGCAAAGAGCTATTTTGTGGCCCACCACAAGGATCATTCTGATAAACCGACCCCTCTCCCCTGGCAGCCATTTTGTGAGAGTGCCCATGACGCAGCCTCCACATTCCCAGCATGCTCCTGGGCCCCAAAGACCGCCTGCCTCCGTTGCACAGGAACGCGGGTCCCTGGTCTGTAAGAAGGCCAGAGAACCGCTGCCATCTTCTAAGAAATGGCCCGCGGCAGAGCACCCCGTCCTGCCTCTGCGTTTGCTGAGATCTGGAGAGCTGCTCCCCACGAGGGTCCCACGAAACACGGTGCATTCCCCCCTCCCCCCGAGGACCTGGGAAACTTGCGAGACGAGAACGGGCACCTTCATCTGGTCCGTCACCACCACCGGTGGCTGGCAAGCAGGACGGCTGTACACCAGGATGGTCCTCACCACGTAGGGCGGTGGGATGGTCTGGACGTTCTCCGTCACCGGAAGCTCCGTCTTCTGCTGTCTGCGGAGAGAACAAGCCGAGGCGGTGGACGCAGCTGGGGTGTCGGGAGGCCCCAACGGTCTGGGGGCTGCATACCCCAACGCTCCCAGGCAGCACAGTCCGAGGCCCAGATGCACTTAGCAGAGGAGAGGGCAGCTTTCTCCATGGGCCTCAGTCATGGCCTGCCCTGCTAAAAAGGAGGAAAACTTGAGGAAAGGGAAGACGCCGTGGAGGCATTCTGGATTCTTGGAGGAACTTTGAAGCCATCAACTTTATGCTCAGAGAAAGAATCCTGATTCAATCATCCCCCACAGATGCCTGTCCAGCCTCCTCTGGGAGCCCATCCCTGGGCCATCCTCCAAGCACTCCTGGGGTTAGGAAGCATTTCTTAGCATTCAGCTGGATCTTCCCGCCTTCCTGCGATGAGTCTCAGATTCTGCATTTTGCACTCCGGAACGCAAGAGGTCAGGGCTCGGCCTTCTCCCGAGGGACACCCGTTCTGAGGGTGGAAGATGGGCCTTCCGGACCTCCAGCAGCTTTCTCTTCCCAAGGCTAAAGATCCCCAGTTCCTGCAGCCTCTCTGTGGGAGACATTTCTAGTCCCTGGTCCTCCCCTTTGCCCCTCTCCGACCCTGTTCCAGCCTGTCTGAACCCCTCTCCAAATATGCTGCCCAGAATTGAAGTCAGGAGCAAGGAGGGACTGGCCAGTAGAGCATAACGGGGAACCAGGTTCAGTCCTGATTCAGACTGGCAGCTCCAAATGCTCTTTTCTTTTATATTCAGGAGCTGTTCTTGATTTGTTAGGAATGCCGCAGCTTGGGTTTCCACGTGGAGCTGGGGCTTCAACCTGATGGCTTCAAAGGGCCCTCCCAACTTGAAGGTCCCGCCCAGTGCGGCTGCCCACCCCAGGCTGGCTAAGAATCAGGGAAGGGAAACCCATCCCAGGGCTGGGCTGGGTGCCAAAGTGGGGGTTAGACTCACATGAGACTGAAAAGGCCTTCCAGGTCTGAGAGGCGGGGAGAAGTTGAGGTCAACGCGCCAGTTTGCTGGTTTCTCTCGTGAGCATCTGACCCTCGTCGTCTTCGCCCACCACACTCCATAGTGCTGCTGCCCGAATTCCCAGCTAGACCCACCACTGGCAACAGTGGCTGGGAATTACAATCCCAGCAATTAGAGGGGGCAAGTTGGGGTGGGGTGGCTGCTGAAGCCCCTCCACCCAGGTTCTTAACCCTCGACGGTGGCCTTCCCCAAGCTTTGCCCTTCAGAGAAGTAGGAACCATTTCCCTTTGCAACTGGGAAGGCAGTTCTGAAGGAGGAGTGATGAGAAGGGAGCCTTTCCCAGTTCTGGAAGACCGTCACAGACCAGGGTCCCCTGCTGGCCCAGGGCCAGAGCTGAATTCTGCCAAGGGCTGAGGGTGGTCCTGCCCTACCCTTGCCAAGTCCCACTGCTGAGACCAGAAGGAGAAGCCCTGGAACAGCTGGATCAGACGCACAGACTGGCAGCTGTCAGTTAAAATATGGCATGTCTCTTCCTCCACATCAGATTAAAACATTTTACAGGTAGTCCTCACTTAAGAACCATTTGCTTAGTGGCAATTCAGACTCACAACAGTGTTGAAAAAACAACTTACAACCGGTTCTCACACTTATGACCATCACAGCATACCTGCGGTCATGTAATCACGATTTGGGCGCTTGGCAACTGGTTCGCATTTATGACAGTTGCAGCATCCCGTGGTCACGTGATCGCCCTTTTCGACCTTCCCAGCCGGCTTCTGGCAAGCAAAATCAATGGGGAAGCAGGTGATTCGTTTAATGACCATGTGGTTCAATTAATGCCCGCAGTGATTTGCTTAACCGCCACCGCAAAAAAGTCATAAAATTGGGTCGGATTCGCTTAATGACTGCTTTGCTTAGCAACTGGAATTCTGGTCCCAACTGTGGTCGTTAAACAAGGACTACCTGTAACTAATTTGGGATGATAATGTGACCTATCAAAATTCCCCACCCCCTTCTTCTCCTGCCACTGAGGTTCCCCTTTCGGAAAGGATACTGAAGGATTTGCAGACCAAGGTCTCCAAGTCGTACAAACAGCTGCACACTTCTCTGGGTTCCGAAGTGAAACCGGAGAGCTGCAGACAGGAGGAACCAGAGACCCCATGAGCTCGGATCCCGTTGGAGCAACGGGAATTATCTGAAGACCAAGAGCTGGAGCATCACCCCCGCCCCCCAAGCCACTCGCTGAATGTCCTTCCTCCGGTCTCCGCCCCAGCGTGGCCTCTTCCCAGGGACACGGTCAGGATCAAATGGGCTGTCCGTATTTGTGCACTTCGTGGAGGAACGGGTGTGAACACGAGCCGGCAGCACCAGCAGAGACTTCCCTCCCCTGCGGTGTAAAACCCCAGCCGCCTCACGCCGCAGCTGCCTAGAGAAGCAGCAAAAATCCACGCCAGCCGGGTTCAGGAAACAGGCGAGGCCAGCGCCAACCACGGGGCACCCAGCTTAAGGCAAACAGACTGTGGCAGACTGTCTGGGCGCAAGCGGGGCAGCGAACAGAGGGGGGACCCCCGAGGTCCAGAGACCCTCCGAGCGAGGGCCAAGCGTACCCAGGTGACATCGTTGTTCACCACCACCAGCGCAAACTCATGGCTCTTGTCGATCTTGTGCTTGGTGCGGACAAACATCTCGATCATCTTCTGGGAGATGTTCAGCGCGTTGGTTCTCAGCCTTCCAGGGAGAGGAGAGAGGAGGCGGCGGCAGCAGATGAGCCACAGAGGAAGCCCGGGTCAAACCCCAGGAAGCACTGCCAGACCCTCCCCTCTGGAGCGCAAGGAACAGCTGCTGGTCCGGAGGGGACGGCCTGACTCGGGAGGAGACATCTAAGTCCTATTAAGGTCAACCAAGAGGACTAGGGCCTTACTCCCACTTCTGGTTTTGGGCCTTTGCAGCATCCCCAGGGGAGGCCGGGATGTCCCCTTCTGCCTGAAGGCGGGAAAGCCATGGCCAGAAGCAAAGAACAATCCAGGTCTCCTTTTACTGATCAGGACAGCTCACCTGTTCTCCGTAACCCACCTGCCGCCCTCCAAAGCCAACCGCAGTGCAGCAGGTCACCCCAAGGGAAGGAGACCTGGCTGGGCTCCGGGAAGCCAGCCAGGAGAAGGGTCTCTCCGGCCGAGAGGGTGGCCAGACTCACCCATTGAAGGATTCCAGCCTCGGATGGGACATTTCCTCCGAGAGATCCAAGCAGATGATCTGGGACAGAGAAGGAAGGAAGCTGAACACCGATGTGTGCGCTCTCTCTCCATCGATATATTCAAGGCTTTTAAACGTTCTTTCTTCTCCCTTTTCCGTTTTCTTAGCTTTCATTAAGATATGGTTTGATGCTGTGTACGCAATGGGAAGATGGGACATCCATACTTCCCTTCCCACCTTGCTATTCCCTGGGGGGGACAGGGGGTAAGTAATATTATGCAAAGCACAGAAAGAGAGAACAAAATAGCCAGTGAAAGGAATTTAGGCAAGCTCTCTCTCATCCAGGGTTTCTCAACCTTAGCAACTTGAAGATGTGTGAACTCCAACTCCCAGAATTCCAAGGCTGGGGAAAAAGCAAGGCTGGCTGGGGAATTCTGGGAGTTGAAGTCCACACATCTTCAAGTTGCTACAGTTGAGAAACCCTGCTCTAGTCTGTACACGGCCTTTTATTCTTCATTCTTTTCAGGATCGCACCGGCCCCATCCACCAGGACCTTCTTGGTCTCCCCCTTCCTCTCACCCCGCGTGCCTGATTTGCCATCGGATCCTCACTTACGCTCAACCCATTCATTCTGTGCCGGTTGCATTGGTGTATTCAGCCCGTGTTCCTCGAGCGCCCATCTGCTTGTGACCGGTCCTCTTCCTGCTTTCTCACACCCTTTCCTTGCGTAGCCTCTTCCCACTGCACACAGCCTCTTTTTGTGTTTCTCCGAACACCCCCAACCTCACTTCCTCAGAATAAAGTGGGCAGAAATACAGCTTTGCGGGGCCGTTTTTGTGTCTTCTGCCATTCGTGGCCAGCAAGAGAGGACGTGCTGTTTGGTACCTCGGCGAGCCTTTGTGCATCTTCGTATGCAGCCGTTCTACCCAGGCACCCAATTCTTCTACGGCACTTGCACCGTTTACGTGAAACGTACGCGGAGCCTTTCGTTCAAGCGAACCCTATCATTCAACTGCCAACGTCTCCAACCCCCTTCCAGCACCGCCTCATTTTAGCTTCAGCCTCCGTCGTTTCATCGCTCTCATTTTAATTCCCGTCCCTCTGCCGGGCTCCCCGTCGGATCCCCTTCACCCGCCTCCAGTTTTTAAATTCCGTCGCTCTCCCTTGTCCCTGCTGCTTTGAACCTTAACTGCTCCCGGCTCTCTTCGACCATCCTGCGCCATGACTTTCCCTCTCTGCACACCGCTGCGCCTTGTCTGCCTCTTCTGCAAGTCTCCACCGACATCCTTCTCGTTCCTCCCATTAGTGGGACACCGCCAGCTTCTGTGGCACCCCGAAACGTCCACAACCCTTTTCCATCCATCCTGTCAGGAGATGAACCTACTTCTGACCCTCTTCCCTCCGGGACTCGCACTTGCTCTTCCCATAATAGTTTCCTTTCCACTTCTGTTCCTTTCCACCAAAATCCGCTCTACCACGGCCCATCCCACATTCGGAAGCGCCCTACCCTGACTCCCCCAATCTTCCCTCAAAAAACAGCCATTCGCCCTTTCGTTTTAAGTACACCCCTCTGCCAAACATACCTGTGAATGGACTCATGCTGAACCCACATATTCCAAAGCTATAGGTAGTCCCCACTTAACAACCATTCGTTTAGTGACAGGTTGGACTTACAATGACTTATGACTGGTTCTCACACTTATGACCATTGCAGTGTCCCCGTGGTCACATGATCACTATTTTCAACCTTCCCAGCCGGCTTCTGGCAAGCAAAATCAATGGGGAACAGTGTGATTCACTTAACGACCATGTGGTTTGCTTAGCAGCCACTACAAAAAAGGTCGTAAAATTGGGTTGGATTTGTTTAATGATCACTTTGCTTAGCAACTGAAATTCCAGTCCCAAATGTGGTTGTTAAGCAAGGACTACCGGTACAACCTTTCACCCCCCAGAGGTTCACCAATCAACCACCATTCTCATTCCTTCTTGGGTCCCCAAATGGCCCCATCGCTCTTTCTGAGCTGTCATCTCCTTCCTACCCATCTGTGTCAGAATAATTTTTCCCCTGGATCTTTCCAAAAGTTGCCCTGTTTTTTTCCCAGACTCATCTTTGGTCCTTTTGTTAGACGGGAGGGTAAGATGTAAAAAGGCCCCTCAGCCTGCGGATTCCTATTCCACATGCATGCCCATAACACGCTCATACCGCGTTACACGCCTCCTTCACTTCAAAATGTTCAGGAACAGAAATGCTAGAAGGATCATGCGGGTTAGTGAAAGGAGCCAGCCTCGGGTGCTAAGCTGGAAGTGGGCCACTGTAGTTACTGAGAATACTTACGAACCCCCGGAAGGTCAAGGAAGCACCCCCCATTCTCTCTACTCCCACACTGCCACACAATCCTGCAAAGTAGGTTAGGCTGGGAGAGAGGCAGTGGAGCATTTGCAAAGGGGCTTCACCAAGCGTCCTTCCTTGATGCATTAAAGCAGCAGCATCCTTTGGACGTCTTGACGTGACGGACCTCGGGTCGGCACACACGTTTCCTGTGCCATCAGCCCCAGTAAATGCAGTGTGCGTATCAGCACACACACACACACGCAGGCATATGTGCTGCCGGGCTGAGACTTCCTGAGGACGCGGTTGCTTTAATACTCTAGAGCAGGAAGGCACATTTTGCAAAGCGCCTCCTCTGAACGTGTTGCACAGCCTTCTGCCAGATGAAAGAGGCAAGAAGAGAGATCCTGGGGAGGAAAAACACCTCTCGCAACCGTTGCCAACCTGAGATCTGATTCAGGGGAAGGGGGTGCAGAGAAAGGGAAAAACGGGGGGCAAGGCAGAAGCCGAGGGGGGAAGGTCCACTCACCACCTTCTCTGGGCAGTTCACCCGCGGAGTCCGGACCTGGAACTCGGAGGGAGGGGCCGGGGCCAGCCAGGTCTTGCCGTTGGGGGCCGGGCCAGCTGCGCTCGGGGGGCTGGTGCTGGTGCTGGCCGCCTCCCCCTCCCCCTCACTGCGGCTCCCCACGCTGGCCTGCATACTCAGGGTGCGGTCCTCGGCCCCCTCCGGGTTGGAGCGGGTCCTGGGCCGCTGCTCGGCGGCCATCTTCTCCTCTTCCTCCTCTGTGGCGCTGCTGGTCTCTGACGTGTCCATCCAGGTCCCGCGGTCCGGGGGCGAGTCCAGGGTTGCCAGCTGCCCTCTGGGGGAGTGACACAGGGGGGCGTCTAACTATCCCCCTTTTGGGGAGCACAGACCCTCTGAGCAGGCCCCCCCTCCACTCTCCCCAAATGGCTTTTAAACTTGCAAACATATAACATTCAGACAAGCACAGAAATGGAGTTCAAACATAGTATAACGGTCTGAGGCAGCGTTTTTCAACCTTGGCCACTTTAAGGTGTGCGGACTTCAACTCCCAGAATTCCCCAGCCAGCCCTAATGGCTGAGGAATTCTGGGAGTGGAAGTCCGCACACCTTAAAGTGGCTAAGGTTGAAAAACGCTGATCTAAGGCAACCTCGCTCCCCAACCTGTTGCCCTCCAGGTACTCCAGGTTAGGACTTCCATGCCAGTTTGGGATCCTGCGAACTGCTCAAACCACAGCCATCAAACCCTAAAGAGACCAAAGCCACACTTGCAGGTACGTAAGATTAAGGAACCAAGTGCGTGTTTAGATCTGTGGGCAGTTGCAAAATCCCCAGGTATGCCAACTCTCCTGCCCTGTCCCTCGTGCACCGGGATAATGTAGCTGAGAATGCTCTGCCTCTTTGGGGGCAGTTCCTCCATGTACTTATCCACTGGCGACCCTTGTATGTTACACCTCCTTCTTCAGAGAGGGAGCCCCCGAAAAGGGCGGCTCTGGGCAAGGCTCGGTCCGCCCCCTCCCCGAGACTAAGCGGGGCCGGGGTCCCGAGGGGCGGATGGGCCCCACGCCGCGGCTGGAGCGCAGCATCCCGGGTTGGCCTCAACGCCGGCTTATTCCTCGCGGCCGCCGATACAAACCCTTCTCGCGCGGACGGGCTGCAACGCGTCCTGCTTTCGGGACGAAGGGCGCTCGGAGCGTTTGGTGCTGACCACCAGCGGGCTGCGGCGATGCCTCGAGGGAGACAGAAGAGCAGGCGGGCAGGCAGACGCGGGCCGGGGCTGGGCCGGCGAGTCTTCTGCGGAAAGAGAACCCCAGTTCAGGAAAACAAGCCCCGCTTTCCAAGGGGACACCGCCCTTCCCTGGCCCGGGACCCCCCGGATGCGCTGGCTGCACCCCTTCTGGCCCGCCAGGAGCGGCGCCCCCCTGCTCGAAGGGAACCCCCGGCGGCTTTGCAGCAGCCCAGCCGCTCCTGCCTGGCAAGCGCTCGGCGCCCGCGCGCCCCGGGTTGCAAAGCCAGAGCGCCGCGCGCAGAGACCAAGGCAGCCCCCGCCGCCCCTTTGCAGCCGCGCGGACCTGCGGCACCGGAGCCCAGCGCTGTCGCGGGGGCGGAAGGGGGAAGCGGCCGCGCTCGCAAGGGCTGCCGGGACTTGTAGTTTCCGCGCGGTCGCGGGAAGGCCCCCGGTGTTGTCCCGGGAGTCGGGCGAGCGAGAGAGGGGCGGCTGACGGCTCGGTGGTGGTGGGGGGGCATCCCCGCACAGTTTCTCTGCCCACCTGGCAGCACTCCTGGGCTGCCCCGCTTCTTTCTTTGCAAAACCCGCGCGGGAGGAATCGTTTCTTACTTTGGTTCAGAACAGCGTTTCTGAACCTCGGCCCTTTTAAGAGGTGCGGATTTCTACTCCCAGAATGGCTGGCTGGGGAGTTCTGGGAGTTGAAGTCCGCACCTCTTAAAAGGGCCGAGGCTGAGAAACATTGATTTAGAAGAAAACAGATGTTCCAATAAAGAGAAATCGAGAAAGGCGTGGCTGTTTTTCTACCCTTCTGTCTATTTTTGCACCCTTGTTTTCGTGCAAGGAGGTCCGTTGCGGCTAGTCTCCAGCCCTTAGAAGCAATGGAGCATTGCATGTTCTCATCAAAGCAGCCTGCTAAAAGGACAACAAACTCATCATCCCCTGCTTGGCTGGACTGCCGTAACGCTCCCTACGTGGGGCTGCCTTTGGAGACCACCTGGAAGCTGCTTGGAGTCTGTGTTGCTCAGACACGGCTTGAAGAAGTTATCCTTAGGGATGCAATGAGATCGGTGTGTTGGTACAGCATCCTCTAATTCTTCCTTTTGGGGAAGAATTTCATCGTTAGCCACCCAGTCATGCAACTGAGATGGGCGGCCATACAAATTTAATAAACAAATAGATTTTGGATTGATTACATGCCATCAAGTCATTGTCGACTCTTAGCAACCACATAGGTAGATTTCCTCCAGGAGGGTCTGTCCCCAACCTGGTCCTTCAGGTCTTCCCATCGTCCCTGTGACTGGTCGTCCCTGTCTTCTCCTTCCCTCCACCATTCCCAACATTATGGACTTCTTGAGGGAGTTGGGTTTTTGCATTGATTGACTGATTGACTACATGCCATCAAGTCATTTTCAACTCCTAGTGACCAATAGATAGGTTTCCTCCAGGGGGATCCTGGTCCAACCTGGTCCTTCAGGTCTCCCAACGGTGCCCCCATCGCCCCTGTAACTGAGTCCACCCCCGGCTGCTTGTTGCCCTCCTCTTCTCTTTCCTTCCACCTTCCCCAGCATCAGAGCCTCCTCCAGAGACCTGGGTTTTTGCATAATCAATGTGTCCAAAAATAGATAGATAGATAAATAAATAAATAAATAAATAAATATAATAGCTCAGCCATGAGACCAGATTTAATATTCTCAGATATTTATGTTTTTAACTATATCCGCACTGTGTCAAAATGATATTTGGACAAATAAAATGGATTCTCCATGTTGCACTTAGAGTTTTGAGATTTATTCTTCAGCACTGGAAAGATAAACTTATAGCCCCAAATTCTCAGTGGTCTACAGGGTGGATGTTATTAGCAATTTATGAGCAAACTACTTATCAACCCAGATTAGATTATAATGAAATATGGCTCCACTTTCTTCAAAGGGCTATGCAGACTTTTGACACATCCCTCTGTGAATATCTGTCCTTTGTGTTTCTGTCTTTCTGGTTTTCTTTTTTCTTTCTTTATTGAACTAACTGCATATTTCTTTTTCTTTTTACTGTATTCAATTAATGAAACCATTAAAAAAAACCGTAGAAGCTGCAGCAATCCCACCAGCTTAGAATCACACCTATTTTTAAAGTTGCTGCAATGGTTACCGATAATCTTCTGGGCCCAATTCAAAGTACTGGTTCCCACATTTAAAGCTCTGTTTTTTGCACGATCATCACTGCTGGCTGCCAGAAGGCACAGAATCATAGAATTGGAAGGGACCCCAGAGATCATCTAGTCCAACTCTTTGCAATGTGCTGGAAAGCAAATTCAACCACCCATGAGAGGATGGGGTCCAGCCTCATCTTAAATTCTCCCACCTCCATAGAGCCCACAAGCTCCATAGGGAGACTGGGCCATTATTGTACAGTACAGATTTTACCATCAGAAAGTTATTTATGTTGAAACAAAATCTAGTTATTTTCTCCCCGATTTGCTCATGTGGTTATAAGTGCAGCCCTGAAAACATGTTGTTGGGCCAAGAATAAAGCCGAGGCGAGGCGAGGCGAGGCTTCAACAGAGCACAACCCTTTCCTTTCAGGGAGGACAGGAAACGTGGAGAAGGTGGGAAGGCTGGAAACCAACAGGAAAAGCCTGTCGCTGTCCATCAGAGCAAGGACCAAGCCAAGCTCCTGCTTGCCGTGGGGGGAGAAGACCAAAATAAGAAGGATGGAGAAGGTACATTGAGATGGGCAGCTATATAAATTGGATGGTTGGATGGAGGGGTGGTTCCTGAGGGAAAATGTCTGATCCAGACATTTCTGAGTCTTCATTGGGAAGCCCGAAGCAGAGCTTAAGCAGTCCTTTCTCACCGGAAATGCTGTACTTTCACATTCCTGCTTTGTGGGGCAGACGGGTGGACTAGCTGATCTCTGAGGGACCTTTGCAATAGACCAGGCCCGTGGAAACCGGTGGCGCCTCCTGCTGAGCAGAACTGCCACTGGTGGCCCTGCCCAACGCTCCCGGCTTCTGCGGGAAAGGTCCTTGCCTGATGAAGCTGCCCCCGTTTGCTGGCAAGGGGTCACCGAGGGCTGCGCCTGGGATCACAGCCCTGTTTTTGCTCCTGACGCGAGGAGGTGGAGGCTGCTCTGGAGGGACAAATAAGCCATTGTTCCTGGCGAAAACACAGGAAGGCCTCCCGGGGGTTCTCACTTCCTCTGCTTAACTGGGAAAAGCAACGGCTTCCTGCCGCATTCCAAGGTGGGCCTGTGGGCCGGGGGAGCGAGGGCCCTTCCTGTGCCAGGGGCAGCCCTCTGGCCGGGGCAGGTGCATGAGTCCGGGGCTGCGCTGGGGCGCCCTGGAGCCATCCGACCTCCCTTTCGGGGCCTTTCCGAGCAAATGCGATCGCTGGTGGGTGCGCAAAGTTGTGAGGGAGGGGCATGCTGGGGAAGGTGGACCGGTTGGAAAGTGGTGAAGCATCCCGGGCACTGTCAACATTCACACTGTCCCTCACAAGTGGAAGTCTCAGGTCATTCTTCCTGGCTGGTGGTCCGCCAACGAGCCTGGAGTGACCCAGAAGAACCCGCTGTGCTGCCTCATGCCAAGGGGCCCGTTAGAGCCAGGCTGCTGGAGAGGATTGCCAGCAAAGGGCGGGGCTGTGCCAGTCCTGACCAGAGGGCACCCCAGCAGCAGCTGGTCAGCTGTGGGGTCACTCTGGCCCAGCTCAGCAGCAGGGCTCCTGCTTTGGACCCCAAGCCCCCTCAGGGGCGGGTCTCCGGGCAGCAGCCGAGAGGGCAGGGCTTCCTGTGGGCGTCCACAAAGAGGATGACAGACACTTCCCCGCACAACGCCACTTGTACAGGGTGTATTTAATTATTTAGCATCCCCACGTTTCCATGCAGCCCTTCTTCCTGTAAGATTGCAGGGCTGGACACAAAATAAATACTGTGGTCAATTGTTAACAGCCACCATCAGACTAGAGAAGAGGGTCACAAACGGCTTCTCGCTGTTGCCAAGAAAATTACATAAGGTCACCTGCATTTGACCCAAAGGAGGTTTCCTTACTGTCTGTCTAATCCAGTGTTCCTCAACCTTAGCAACTTTAAACAGTGTGGACTTCAACTCCCAGAATTCCTAGCTAGCCATGCTGGCTGGGGAATTCTGGGAGCTGAAGTCCACACCTCTTCAAGTTGCCAAGATTGAGAAATACTGGTCTACAGGTAGTCCTCACTTAACAACCACCATTGGGACTGGAATTTTCATTGCTAAGCGAAGCGGTCATTAAGCAAAACCAAACCAATTCCCTTTTTTGCAGTGGTCATTAAGTGAATCCCTATGGGCGTTAAGCAAACCATGTGGTCGTTAAGCAAATCACACGGTTCCCCATTGATTTTGCTTGCCAGAAGCCAGCTAGGAAGGTCGAAAATGGCGATCACGTGACCATGTGATGCTGCGATGGTCATAAATGCAAACTGGTTGCCAAGTGCCCAAATCATGATCACATGACCGTGGGGACACTGCATCAGTTGTAAGAGTGAGAACCAGTCATAAGTCATTTTTTCTGGCACCGTCGTAAGTCTGAACTGTCACTAAATGAATGGTCGTTAAGTGGGGACTAGCTGTAATCTATCTATGAGATTGTAGCTGTTAAAATGCACAGATGAGAAAATGTTTTAAACTGACCCCCTGCCCCCAGATTAAGGCCTTTTAAAAGAAAATTCCTTTGGCAGCACAAGGGAGGGACACAGGGATCACACGTTCTCCAGTATTTTAGGAAAAGGAGGGAAATTCATTCCTTAAATGCAAATTTAATTTAATTTGCACTCTCTGAGGCAACATGTGAGCCAAAAAGCTGATAGGTATTGCCATATACACTTCTCTGAATTTGGCAGTGCAGTTCCCTTGCGGAAAATATGTACCCAGACTTAAAAGAAAACACACACATAACTTGCAAATATTAGGAAAAACAGTACGACGCGCAGGAAGAATGCCTGTGGGAGTAGGTGCGTGAGGAAACGGGGCATTCAGAAACATGCATTTTAGGAGAAATGCAAAACTGTGTGTAGATTTTCACACAGGCTCTAAGAAGCACTGCACGAAGCTTAACACCGGCAGACTTGTTTCTGCCACAGTAAGCCTTGCGGTGCCTACCAAATTCATTTTGTTCATTTATTTGGAAAATTTATACAGACGCCCCTCTGGACTCTGGGCAGTGAAGCACACAAACTCAAACCAATGAGCTGGAGTGAAAGGCCCCCAGTTAGGACGGTGGGGGTGCAGCCCCGGGAAGCTCCGTCTCCCCCTCCCCCCTCTAGCCCAGTGCCTGGGGGAGAGTGGGGGTCGGGCCCTCTGGGTCTGGGGCGGTCTGGAGCCCCTTGGGATGTTCCCCTCTTTCTTATGGACTGTGGCAGGAAGTGGTGCCCCCCGGTGAGGGAGGCGAGGCGGGGGAGTCTGGCGAGGAAGCCGTCCTGCACTACGAGGGGCGCATCACGGAACTGCTGGCCACGATTGCCCGTCTCCAGGGGAAGATCGAGCGCCTGCAGCAAAACAAGGCCAGGTAAACCTTGGGGGGGGGGGCTTCTCCTGCATCCCCCCTCCCCCTGCACAAACTTTGTTTTTAGTTCCGCCAAAGCCTGATGCAGTCCAAAACTGGGTGTGCATTCCCCCTCGCCTGGCTTTGCAGGGATAGACTGCCTCTGCACAAGGAGGCTTTCTTTACCCGTGTTGGCTGACATCACTGAATGTCTTTAATACCCCTTTTTTAAACAAGAAGGTAACTGGAGCAGGGCTGGATCCATCCTTCTGGTCCAGCGTTTTGATGCCAGCCAGTGACCAAGGGCAAGGTGAGTAGAGCCCCCCCCCCCGTTCTCTGCCTCCAATGCCTGATATTCAAAATGGACAACGGCTTTGGAGAGGAGGCTTTGGATTAATGCTCCTGGGGGATACTTTTTCCCCTCTGCAGGTGAATCATTCCAGAAGTTTTTTTTGGGGGGGGGGGTATTTAACAAAACAGAAGCAGAGATTTATGAAGAATTGAAACATGCATGGTTAATTTCTTATGAATCCTAATATATTTTATTGTTTGATTAATATAAAAAGTACCATGTATAGCTTAGTGCAGTGTTTCTCAATCTTGGCCACTTTAAGAGGCATGGACTTCAACTCCCAGAATTCCCTAGCCAGCTTGGGAGTTGAAGTCCACACCTCTTAAAGCGGCCAAGATTGAGAAACACTAGCTTAGCGTATAAAATTGTACTGTTCAGTATTTACTGCTGGGCATGAAAGCCATTTCAAACTCAAGATGTTTTGAGCCTCAGAGGCCCCATCTCCACCTCGCAACAGCTGTTCCAACCTCACAAGAAGGGTTTGGTGCCGATCTGCGCCCTCCAGGCTCCAAACGGCCCCTCTTTCAGCCAGGCTCTTGAAGCAGGCTGGGAGCACCACCAGGGAAAGTGAGGTGGCTGTTTTGTGCTTAGGATGATACATACACCTCTGCAGTTAAATAATTAATGAGAGGAAGCACGCACGGGATGGTGTCTTGCACCCCCAAAACCCATGCTTGAACTCCTCTGGCTCCTCAGAACAAACTCCTGCTCTGGGGGGAATGGAGACCCCACCTTTGCCTTCTCTGCAGCATCAGGAAGCTAAGCAGCATTAAACGTGGATAGGAGGCCACCAGGAGATCCTAGGGCTGAAGTGAAAAAACATCTCCAAGAAACGAGATGGTGTGTCCGTGGCATCCCCAGGAGCTGAGCTTGAACTAAAGATGACGTTACCTTTCCCAGAGCCCTGTCCCACCCCACCAGCTGTCCCTTCCCCAGGCCAAGCCGATGCCCAGCTACTTTAGCCTGTCCCTTCCTTCTTCTCGCTGTAGGGAGGAGGAGAATTTTTCCGATTTGGGCTCCGAGTCCACAGCCAGCCTCCCCCGATGCCCGCCGCTCTTTGCCAGCTGGACCAGGAGCCCGTCTCCACCTCCAGCTGGTCCGGAAGACGGTAAGAACCTGCACGCCCAGGTGTGGCCTTAGTCTTGCTTGGAAAAGAAGCTCACGGGGTTGGGAATTGTGAATTAGGAGCCCAGGAAATTGCAACTTGATTCCTCCTGATTGCTCTCCTTGTCTGGGCTCTGCCAGCAAAGCTCTGTGGGTTCCCCTCTCTTGGCTGGCCTCCGCTTGGAAAGATGCCTTTGACTTGGGCTTCCGGTCGTGTCCTTCGGTCTGCCAGCCTGGGCCACCCAGGCCGCCTGCCTTCCGCTCAGGGCCTTTGACCCAGACGCCCATCCGGGATCCACTGATGTGCACCGGGCAGCTCCGGCTGCTGTACGAGGGTCAGGACCGTTCTTCTTATGGCCCTCTTTGTCTCCCAGGCAAGGCTGACCTGTTCCGTGATGTGCACAAGGCCGTCACCGCTCTCGAGAACACGGTCCTTTCCTACCGGAGTCGCCTTCCCAGCGTAGAAGCTGAGCTGGAGGGATGTGCCCAGGTGGCTGAGGGGTGCAGGGGCAGGAGGGATGGGGACCAGCAACTGAACCCCCCCCCCCATTTCCAGCCAGGGAGTGCCAAGGAACTGGGGCTCTGGACTTTTCTTCTCGCCCACTTTTTTAAAAGTCTAATTCCCACCGAACTGAACGCTGCTCCCTGTTCTTAGGAAAGACGAGCAAGTCCTTTGATGTTGGCACATCGGCAGCAGGCACTGCCTGTGTTTTCTCGGAGGTCCTGCCTGGCTAGTCCCGTCCTTCTTTGACACTGGAATTGACCCCGGGGGTGGGGGGCAGAGATGTCTCCCCTCAAATGTGGGGGCTCTGGGGGTAGTTCTGCCAGGGCTGGCTGGTTGCCAACATGCTTCTTGATGGCTTACCTTGTCCCAGGGCCTAGAAGCCAGGCTGGGGAAACTCCGCCTGGGCAGCTTAGGGTCCTTCCACCAGGAGGCTCTGGAACCCACCCACGAGAGGAAAATCGGCCTCTACAAGGAGAGGAACGCGGCCCTCCGAGCCGAGCTGGGCGCCAAGGAGGAGACCCTGAGCCGGTCCAAGGCCTCCCTCTCGGCCTACCAGGAGGAGCGGAGCAAGCTTCAGCGGAAGGTAATGTGGGCCCCAGGATGGCTGGCAGGGGATGCCGAAAGCTACGAGTTGGAACTGGTTGAGGACAGAACCACCAAGCCCATTTGCCAGACGCTCAGATCAGGGGCATTTGGGGTGGGGAGGCGTCAGAAAAGCCAAGACGGTGGCTGCAGCCCTCCCACCAAAGCCCCCACCCCCATTTCCAATGGGCATCGCCCCGGTTCATACCTGCATGCCCTCCCCTCGTCCTGCATGATAACCCTCGCAGAGACCAATCTGGGTGAGCTTTCTTCGCTCTTTGTCCTTCCGTACGGACACTGTGCCATACCAGCCTGTGGGGTAGAATCCCCAAATGTATCTGTAATTAGGCTCCTCTGGCATTCCAATCAAAAGCCACCCTGGGTACGCAGGAGCCCTAGGGTCACAGGGATAAGGTTAGCAGCCAGTAAACGAAGCCCCTTGGGACCAACTTTCTCCCGTTGTTGCTGCCCGCCCCGCCGGGTCTAGCAGGGAGACCCGGAGACCCAGCAGGCCCCGACCGTGAGCCCTGCGCAAGGCACAGGAGGTTTCCGGGGTGCTGGGCCGGAGGTTGGGCCAGCTCTGCTGTCGGTGTGGTTTTGTGATTGGGGCGTACGGAAGGCGGGGCGGGGGGAGGCGGCCGCCCTATAGAAATGCTCTCCCCACAGGGGGATCAGAACCAACCCCACATTAATCACATTTCCGACACACAGAGACACGACACAGGGCAGCGCAATCACCAGGGCTATCCGGTGCCCGAGGAGGAGGCAGCGACGGAGAGGGCCCCCTCCGTGGACCCTGCGGGGGGCACCCCTGGGGGAAGGCTCCAGCCCTTAATAAGGAGTCAGAAATTAGGGGAGCAGCAGCCCCCCAGCAGCCATCTCCTGGGTACTCATAAGTTAATTCCTGATTGTGCTGCTTTTACCACTGGGAGGCCTGCTGGAAATCGCCTTCGAGGGGCGGCTGAAAGGCCGTGGGTTCTAATGGCACTCCTTGCTCTGCTGTCTTGGTCCAGGTGGAAGAGCTGCAGGAGAGCCTGTCCAGGGTGGAGGTCTGCTCGGAGGGAGCCCCCAGCCCGCGTGGGGAAGGAGAGCCACGGGGAGTCCAGGTGCTGGAGTCAGAGCCACCTCCGGGCACAGGCGGGCGGTGGTTTCGGCACCCAAATCGAAAGGAAAGGGGTTTCTTCCCTAACATCTGGTCTTTCCCCCACTTTTTTGTTTGTTTGCAATGATTTTGGTTGTTTCTTTTTCACGGAGCAAGTAGATCACCGGTTCTGGGTTTTTGGGTGGGGAAAAGAGTTGAGTAAAATGAAGCTAAGCCTCCGATCCTGGGGCAGGGGGCTGTACTCCTGATGTGCCCTTTGCTTTGCAGGATCCCTCAGGGGCTGCTCAGAACGGGCTCCATCCTCTCCGGGGGGCCACCGGCATCCAGCCTGCCCACACCCTGTCAGCCTCTGACGGCAGCCTGGAGCAGCTCCACAGGTAGGTGTGTGCCAGACACCCTCCTGGGCGGGGGGGTCGTGTGCAGCCTGCTCTCGGGGGGGGCAGTTTTGGTGGAGGGATTGCTCAGCATGCAGAGGCCCTGGGTTCCACGCCCCCCCCATCTCTGAAAGAGCCCCCGTGATGGGACAAGTGCATGGAGACCCTGCTTGGCCATTTCCTCCCAGGGAGGGGTATCCAACGGTGCCCCATGCCCCCACCCCCCCGTCCTGCCAGGTGGTTCGGAGCAGATCTGGCAAACAGTGTGAGGGGCAGGGGGCCTTGCAGGGGTCTTGGAGAGGCCCCCAAGCCTCCGGTTCAGCCCCAGCCCCTCCTTCCAAGCCAGTTCTCTGGGAGAAGGCTGCCTGGGGGATGGTTCCTCGCCCCCTCTGAGACTGCTGGGCCTTCTCTCGGGGTCTCCGTTGCCCAAAAGCACAGAAGGCCGTTTCTGTCCGGTGAACCCAGTTGAGCTTCCAAGGTGCCCCTGCCCTCCCGACCCAGCTGGCCCCCTGCGGCCTCTCCCAGGATGCCCCCTTTCCCCTTTCCCTCCCCAGGTGGCTTATTCTGGTTTCAGAGCAGCTCCGTCCTGGTCCCCTTCCTCATCGCCCTCCCGCCCAAGTTCCGTCAGCTTTGGCTTATGCCTCTCTGGAGAAGAGCCGCCCTGCCTTGCGCAGGCCGCTTCCCCCAATTCTGGCAGGGCGTCTCTGTGGCCCCCGGCCTCTGCCTCTCCTTCTGGGTTTGCTGGGAGGAGGAGGAAGAGGAGGGCTGCTTCAGCCAGGGCTGCTGCGCCCTGTGGTCCAAATCCTTGTTAATATCTTTTCCCATTGTATTTTGCATCAGTGTCTTTCATCCTTGGCCACCTGAAGATGTGTGGACTCCAACTCCAGAATTCCCCAGCCAGCATGGTTGAAAAACACTGTCGTAAATGAAGAAATGAATCATCCTCCGTTTTAAAGCATCAGACCAAAAGAATTAAAGGGGAAAGGGAAGGAGGTGCAGCCAAATGTAGCTTGCACCAATGCTATCTCCCATACCGCTGTGCTGGCTGTGGAATTCTGGGAGTTGAAGTCCGCACATCTTCAGGCTCCCCAGGTTGAAGAACACCTGCACAGGGTTTTACTGGACCTTGTTATGACTCCTTATTCAATTGTTTAACGCACTGCAGATTGTTTTCAGCGGCTCCCCCCTTGGGGTTGGTTGCAACAATGAGTAGTGGGTTACAGACTGTATCAGCCTGAGGATAAACGTTGCTATTCAGTGACAAGGACTGTCTGCCCCGCCTAGATCCGTGGAGAGGCTGAGCAGGCTCAACCGGCTGCTCTCGGGGGCGCTGCAGGAGTCCAAGACGGATGCGGAGCGCATCAGCCTGCTGCTCGGCCGCCGGGAGTCCGACCACGCCGCCTTGGCCCTGGCTGTCCGGTGCAGGTGAGCAGGCGGATGGGCCCCCCAAGTCCCCTTGGCAGCTGAGCTGCAGGAAGCGGGGCCGCCCCCTCGGAGAGAAGGGCAACGCTTCGGTGCCGTGGGGCGTTGTGGGGAGACGGTGCGCTCAGGCGGGAGGGAGCCCGGCACAGGTCCTGCCTCGGACAGTCACGCGACTGGGTGGCGTTGGGCCGTGGCTGCAAGGAGAAGCCGAGAGCTTCTCAGGGCAGAGATGTCCGTTTGGTCCACAACCCGTGTGTTACTTATGAGTAGAAGAGAATGACCGGACGAAACGAGCCAGCTTGGGGGGGGGTGCGTGACTCTCTACTCCAGTTGCTCTTTCATGTGTTTGGTGTGGTAGCAGGGTCTGAGGGAGTGGGCGGATGTAATACATTTAACTGGATAAGTAAACAACAGCATAGAATGGAGGGTCACTGGAACCCAGGAAAAATGGGAGGAAGAAAGAAGAGGCTTTAGCTGCCTGGGTGCCAGAGGGAGCCCCCGCTCCTGCCGGCTGCGGGCCCCGGCTTCAGCGGAGTTGCATAAAGGTTCTTGTCTGGAACAGCTGCTGGAGGTTTACAGCCAAGGCCTGGCCTGGGGGGCCTGACCTTCCCCAGCCAGCCTGCCCAGCCTACCTCGCAGGGCTGCTAGGAGGAAAGAGCAGGGAGAGCCGGGGCACCTGGCCCTTGATCCGCATTGGGCCTGCTGCGTGAAAAGTGGCTTGAATGGGGCAGAGGAAATGTCAGAGCAGGTGCTGTTGCACTCTGGGACACTGGCCCGTGCAAAGAACCCCACGGGCAAATTCAAGCATTGCAGAGAGGCCTGGAAAGTGCGCCACGACCACTGCGAAAAGGTCAGGGACGGGGAGGCTGCGGCGTTCTCTAGGAACCGGACTCGGTCTGCATGACGGGTCTTTGTTGGGGGGGGCGGAAGCAGCCAGAAGAATGTCTCCTCCGGGAGGTGGGGCTGGGTCTCTGGTCTCCGTGGCTCTGAGCCTGGAGCTGGTGGGGCCCTGTCCCCCCCCTCCCTGCCCTTGACCACTTCAGCGAACGCTGCCTGGAGGCCTACGAGACCCTGTGGAAGCTGACGGTGACGGAGCCAGAGCCGCGCCCAGAGACGGAAGGAGGGGCGCCCAGGGCAGGTGAGGCCACCCAGAGGCGGGGGGCGTCTCTCCCCCACTACACAGCTGCTGGCTGGGTCCCGCTCCTCGTCTCCCTCCCCGGCCCTAAAGGCTGCGAACAGAGGCAGGGAAGGGGGAGGGGAAGAGTAGGGTCGAAAAAGTCAAGATGGCAGCTGGGATGGAGCAATTGAAGTTCTGCCTGCTTTCTGTGCTTGTTACGCTTCGCTTTGACCGCACCATTACGGCCGCCAACTTGACTTTTTTGACCATACCATGCCAATATCCTTGCAGGTGTCTTACAGCAAACCACTCCAAGGCCTGGACTAAAACACTGAAACAATAACACACCCAAAATGACAGGCAACCCGACATGCCTGCAATTCTCTTGTTTTCTTTTACAGACATTATTTAAACATCTGTCCCTCTCACACTCACCCTTTGGGCACCAAGGCTCCACGCATGGCCGATAGACACAGGAAGCCTGTTGCTCAGGTTATGGGCTAAAACAGCAGGGCCCTAAAGTAAAAGGCGGGAGCCAGGGGTGGGGGAGAGGGAAAGGATGGGAGTCGGGGTTAGGTCTTAAACGAGTTTTACTTGTGCGGTTTGGAAGACCCAAGTGGGAGGCAGAGAAATAGTCCTCTGTGACACCTTGTGGCTGTGTGGTTAAACTGAGGGCAACGGCAAAGTTGGAGCTGTGCTGGGACATGGCCACGGCAGTGGGGCAGGGGGGCCGTAGGAGGCATCAGGCAAGGGAGCCTGGGAGCACCTTTTACAACTCACACGTTTTATTAAAAGGCAGGAGCTCATGAAAGTTTCAGTAAAGTGTGGGTCAGAAAAAGTGCTCACAGGCTCCTTCCAGTTTTCTGCCATCATAAACCAACATGGGTCTCCTTCTACACGATCAGGCAAACCAGTCGTGGGAAATGTGCTGGGAGAGAACCGGCTTTAAGTCTCCCTCCGGTCTCAGCACCCCTTCCCCCAGTGGCCACAACTCTCCCCCCACCCCGCTTAAAGCCCAGGGACTTGTGATTGATGTCTCCCTCCCTGACATCTCCTGGTAGGGGTGCCCAGCAACGCCAACCCAGCATTGGACACAGCTTTCCGTTTCTTGCAAGCGTGCAGCACGGCCAGCCAGAGATCCTGGGAGCAGGGTGGCATCCAAGAGAGGTACAGATGGGATCGGAGGGCTGGTTGAGCTTCAGAGCATGAGTTTGGTGCTGGGTCACCAGGGGAGGGCCACCAGGGAAGGGAAGGGAGAGCGGGCAGGGCCAGACTGAGAAGTGACCAAGGAAGATCCAAGAGGAAGAGGCTCTTTGCATGCAAAACATCTCTGGAGGAATTGGGTCAGTCTTAGAGGTGGACTTTCTCTCTACAGGTAGTCCTCGACTTATGACCATTTGTTTAGCGATTGTTTGAAGTTACAGTGGTCCTGGGAAAAGTGACTTATGACTGGTCCTCGCACTTATGACCATGTGGTCACGTGATCAAAATTCAGGCGCCATTTGCGACCTTCCCAGCCAGCTTCCGACAAGCAAAGTCAATGGGGGAAGCCAAATTCACTTAACAACATGATTCATTTAACAATTGTGGTGATTTGCTTAACGGCCATGGCAAAAAAGATCGTAAAACTGGGTGTGAATCACTTAACAATCGCCTCGGTCCCACTTGTGGTTGCAAGTCGAGGACTACCTGTGGAGTTGTTTGGCATGAAACTGAGGTCATCTCATTTGCAAGATGGCTAGACCACATCCATTCCCAAAGATTTTGGCCTGTCTTTACTTGTCCATTGCCTAATTTCCCCACATGACCCTCTAGCGCTAAAAGACGGTTTGGATTTGATTCTCACCTTCTTCAGGCGGGGCAGAAAATTTCCATGACTGAAATCTCTGGGGGACCCAGTAGGGCAGCCTCAGTCTTGTGGTGAGCCAGGGGGTCCTGCTCCCGAGGGGGCCACAGACATTTTCTCTCTTTGGAAGATCCCGGTTCTGGGGGAAAGCCCAGCAGGGTGGGGGTTTTGAGCCTCCGGCTGCCTTTGCAGCAGAAGCTGTGGGGAACAGCGCTCGACAGCTTATTTATGTACTGATTTGTAAGGGGGGACCTTGGGGAGGAGGCCCGCTGGGCCATGCCTCGGCGTCGGGAGTGTCCTGGTTCCCGAGGCCCGCTTTCCTTTCAGTTCTCCAGAGGTGCTTGGTTCGGGGGAGGCAGCCAAGGAGAGGCTGCGGGAACGCATCAGGCGCCTGCGGGCTGAGCTGGGGTCTCTGAAGCTGCCCGCCCATCAGCTGTCTCCCGGATTGGACTCTGTGGCTGCCAGGCTCAATGCAGGGATCAGGGCCAAGGTGGCAGAGGGCCGGAGGGCCGTGCGGGAGGTGCTTCCTGGCCTGGCCATGCAGCCCAAGATGGAAAAGGCCCAGCTGCTGCGAGAGCTGCACGCCGCCCGGGTGAGCATGCAGGAAAAGGGGAGCGGGCTCCAGTCATCCCTGAATGGGAGAAAAGCCAACTGGGGGTGGGGGAGAAGGAGAGAGTGGCAGTGGTGTGGGGCATTCTGACCCTGCCCTCCCCTGTGAGACCTGCAGCGAAATAGCGCAGCCTCAAGTTCTCCTGCTCGCCAGCCAGAGACCAGGAGCTCCTCCCGTCCTCCTCCATTCCGTGGGGATTTCGCTTCTGTTTCTCTTTCTCTTCATCTGCCCTGAGCTGTTTTCTTCATTCTTTTCTTCTTCCTGGTAGGCTTTTCCTCCTAACTTTTATTTTATGCCACCGTCCTTGCCAGTTGCTTTCTCCTGTGCCCTGCCTGGGCCGCTGAATTCAGAAAACGGGGTTTATGCAGGTGCAGGTTATAAAACCAAACCAAGCTGCTCTCCCATCTGCAAAATCCCGGCCAGTTTGTTTTTTTACTGTGGCTCCCAGCGTCTGCCCTCCAAGGGGGATGTAACTTAGCAGCCACCACCAGCTCAGCTGCTCAAAGAAAGGGCTGTGTTGGGTTAGTGCTGCCAACCTCCCGTAGCGCTTGCGACCAGCTTCTGAATCGGGCCAAGGCGAGTCTCCGGGCCCCGGGCCCTGCGCTGAGAGTAATCAGAACACGACAGAGGTCTGTTCAAGTATGCAACGCCCCAGTTCAGGGGGCTGAATCGAATCAGAGCCCTCCTGGCCTCCTGGTTTGGACCCATTCAGACACTCTCTGGGCATGCAAATGGGTTTAATGGCCCAAACTAAACTGGGCTTGACTCAGAGACTCGGTCTGGATTGACTGAGACATCTGAATCGAAATGAAATGCAACCAATCGCTTGAATGTTTCAACTGGAGACAGTTTGCACGGTCCGCGTTCCCGTCTTCTCTTGCTCGCCCTGCCCATCCCAAGCAGCTGGTTGGTCTCCGCGGGGGGGGGGCTGTCCTTGAAGCGAAGGGGCTCGGCTGCTGCAGCTGATGAGCACAGATCGCCTTCTCTGGGGGACCCCGAGCACCTCTCCCACGTCTCTCTGCCCTGGGAGCGTCCAGGGCAGGCTGTCTCGGGGCCCTTCTCTTCCCTCCAGAGCTCTCCTTTTGCCCAGCCAGGAGGGCTTGGCTGACCTGGGCACCAGGCTGCATCTCACGGCGAAGGAGAAGCAGGGGCTGGAGCTCTGGACGCACACGCTGCAGGCTCGGGAGGCCGCCTGCCTGCTGGTGATCCAGACCTTGCAGCAGGAGCACCGAGAGCGCCGCGGACAGCGGCCTCCCTCCTCCGGAAGCGGCAGCGGCAGCAGCGGCAGCGAGGGCGGCTCTGGGGTAAAAGGCTTGCCCGGTCCCCTTCGTCCCCATCCCGGACGCCAGGTGGGCCCCTCCAGGGATGCTGGAAAGCTCGTCTCCCCAGCCCGGGAGCTGCTTGTGCCGCACACCCCAAACTTCGGGTCGCTCTGGACCTTGTTTCCAGAAAGGGACGGGTCTGTTAGGAAACCACCTCGCCCCACTTTTAGGGTTTCCAGCTGTGGGCATGCAACGATGCTCGCTTGTGACTGGCCAAGTTCCCCTTCTTGAGGCACACGGGCATCCTTTTTGCTGTCTGCCTTTCTCAGCCCTTGCGAAAAAGGCGAATCTCGCTGGGCTCACCCCGGGCCTGCTTCGGGGCAGGAGCCTGACCAATGTCCACACGGAATTGTCCACCCTGCTTTCTTCCTTGTGTTGTCCAGTCTTCCTTGGACACGGGCACAATTGCCACAAGGTTATTTTCCACACACGCACAGTGACAAAACACTACCAAAAAAGGCCATCTTGGGTTTCTGCAGGGAAGCGTCTGTGGCAGAGATTTCTCCACTGAGATGAAATGGGTGGAGGGAGGGTGCAAAAGGCACTGGGAGCAGGACGTGGTGGCGGCTGGACATCTCCCTATTCCAGAAGTAATGTTTGGAAAGCCTCCCGTTAAACTGGAATGTGAGGAGGATGCAGCCAGCACCAGGAAGGGGGGTTTGGACAGGTTGGGCCCGCTGGACGGAGAGGGCAGACGTTTCCCGAGCATGCTTCCCCCTTGAGCAGGAAAGAGCTTGCCTCGCTAGGCGACGTGCGCATGCTTTCTCCTCTGCGGTGCTTAGGAGCATACTCCTGTTGGTATTCGTAAGAGGTCCCTTCCTGCTGCATCCGAGCCTGTTGGTGGAAGCCTGGCCAAGATGGAGCCGGAGGCACTGATGCTCAGATTACTGGACACTTTGGCTCGGTAAGTAGAACCAGAGGTCTTGACTCTGTTGCCATGAGCTGGATCTGCTCCACCTCTGATTTGCAGGGGAGGCATCGTTTTCGGGAGATGCTGGCTTGGGACGGGCATTGAGGGCTCGGAGGACCAAGAAATATTGAAGGGGAAAAGTTATCTGGGGGAAAAATGTGGTTCAGTTATGAGAGAAGGGAGTGCCGAGTTCTCACATCTTTGCTGCTCTTCCAAAGAAGGGGGTCAGACCCTTGCTCAGAAGCCCCCCCAAGAGAAATGCAGGCTGGTCCTTTGGGAAGTTCTCCGCTGCCTTCTGGGTAGAGCTGTGTGGCCCTCCCCCACTCTGCATGCCCCAAATTGGGCTGGGAAAAACACTCTCCCCCCTCCACCCCCAGCCCCTGAAGACCGGACAGTACCAGGCTAGGAGCATCCATGAGCCTCTCTCCGTCCAGGTGCAGTTAGAGGCTGACTGGGCCTCCAAGCGCACCCTCTCTTTTTTGCAGTGCGGATCAAATTGCTTGTTTCTTTTAACTGTGAAAAGAATCAGGGATTTGAAGTGCAACGTGCAACGCCCAGCTATAGCACACAAGACTTTCAGGCCGGGAATTCAGAATGGAAAAATAAAATTGGCAGCATTCTTGCACCGTGTTGAATATAAAGTCCATGAACAGGAATGAATGTGATCTACATTATAATCTGTAGCTGGATCTAGAAATCTTATGCTCGATATTAAAACGAAATCTCTCCATGTCTTTTTATCTCGGTTTCAGGGGATAAAAATCTTAAATCTTCATTCCACAGCCAGTGCGCAGTAAAAGTTTGTGTGTCTCATTCTGCAGAGGTTTGCTTGCAGTTTAATCGAATGAACCCATTTTTGCAAGCAATTTTCTCCATAGGAAAGCACAATCGTACCATCTTTTCTCCAAATGCATCTTTAAAAAAAAAGAACAGGAGAATTGCATTGTGAAATTCTGAGATTCTAGTTTGAAGAGATAACAAAGCTTCCGTTCATGGACTGTTTCCAAATGAGAGAAATTCATACCAATGTTGACTCCCTGTGTTTCTAGTTCTGAGTGATCAAAATCGTTGAAAAGTAAGGGGGGGACGATGGCTGAAGTCTCACCCCCACACACACCCCACACTAAGAGTAACGCTCACAGAATCCGGGACAACTTGGACATAAGGAGAATTGTGCTCCATCTAAACCTCAGGATCAAATTCCGTTCAGGAGGAAAGCAGGATACAGGTAGTCCTCGCTTAACAACTATTCATTTAGTGATGGTTCTGACTTACAACGGTGCTGAAAAACTGACTTGCGATCGGTCCTCACACTTATGTCTGTCACAGCGTCCCTGCAGTCATGTGATCATGATTTGGACACTTGGCAACCAGTTTGCATTTATGACCCTTGCAGTGTCCCATGGTCACATGATCACCATTTCCGACCTTCCCGGCTAGCATCTGGCAAGCAAAATCAATGGGGAACCATGTGATTTGCTTAATGACCCCTGCAAAAGGTTGTAAAATCGGGTTGGATTCACTTAATGGCCACTTTGCTTAACATCTGAAATTCCAGTCCTAGTTGTGGTTGTTAAGCGAGGACTACCTGTACCCTGTAAAAATGCTGGACAGACAGACCGCAGTGGGTGCGCTTTTACTCTCTGCTGTTCATCTAGCCCCCCACTCTTTTTTTTGGATGGGTGGAAAAGAAAGCACTCCTCTGAGAGCAGATTTCCCTCATGCGGCCCCCACCCTCCCCTCCCGGCGTGCTGGGTGCCAAGCGAAGCAAGGTGGCTGCCGGGCGGGGAGAGCGGGGGGCGCCTCCATCTTCTCCCTGCGCTGGGAGCTGGTGGGCTTCCTCACAACGCGTCCTGACACCCTCCTCTTCCTCCGGCTCATTGCAGGATCCGGGTGCTGAAGGATCGGCTCGAGACCCTTCTCACTGACCTGGAGGAGAGGAGCCACGACTGCAAGGCCCACGAGGCACAAGAAATGGCGCTCGTGCAGGACTTTTTCGAAGCACACAGGTAAATTAGGGGAGAGGTTCCCCTTGTCCCCTGAAGGCTCCCCCTTTCTGACCCTGCAGGGTGCTAAGAGCTCACACCTGGTCTTACATCCCAATCAACATTCTAGATAAATTGATGAGGTGTGGGCTTAAGATTGAACTGCCACGTACAGCAACAGTCTACCAGATGCAGGGGCAGCATGGAATGGCCTGCTTGTGAGCTTCGGCGCTCAAGAGGGAAACAGAAGCTGGGCTATCCCAGCCTTCCACAGCCTCGTGCCCCCCCCCCAATGTGTTGGACTAAAACTCCCATCACCCTCAGCCAGCACATCTGGGGGAAGGCTCAGAGAAGTGTCCTGCTTTTATTGGGCCCCACCCGCCTCTTCCCTGGGCAATGTGGTCCCCTGGCTGATCCGGGGTCCCCAGGCCCCCCACTCAGCCCCCTCCTTTGCCCCTCTCTCCCTGCAGCTCCCTGCTCTTCGCCTACCAGAAGGCCCGCAGGAAGCAGGACAGCCGGGTGGGGCAGCTGGAGACCCAGATGGGGCTGATGAGCGGGCGCCAGGCCAAGCAGCGCCAGGCCCTGATGCAAACCCTCCAGCAGCGGCAGGACCAAGTGCCCGCGGGCGTGCTGACCAGCCTCCCCCAAGCCCCGGCATTGGACGCGGGAACGCTGGACCTGCCTGGGAGTTTGGAAGCCATGCCCTTCTCTGCGGAGGAGAAAGTGAGGCTTCCTGGGCAGGCACAAACGCGCTGGCAGGCCACCAACAGGGGGTCCCCGACGGTCAATCCCCTCTGAAGACCCAGGGCGTCCCCTCCCATCTCTTCAAGGGGGGACCCTCACGCCACCACCCTGCCCTTCCGGACCAGAGATACTCAGACTTCAAAAACGGGGATGGCGCCATCGTTGTCCTTGGGGGCTGCTGGACCACGCAGCATCCCTTCCTGGTGTGTGAAGAGCCCTCGGCCTGTCACAATTTTTGGAAGCCTTTGTGGGGTTCGGGCTTTCTCAGAAGCTCTCAGGGACGCAATGGCTTTCTCACCCCTTGCAGTCGTCCGTTGAAAAGGTCCTGGTCATCTGCCTCCCAATTGACCTTCATCTGCATAACCAGCCTTTTCCTCCCTGCCCCCCCCCCAGTTTAAATCCTCCATTAGTCTAGCCCAGTGTTTCTTAACCGTGGCAACTTTAAGATGTGTGGACTTCAACTCCCAGAATTCCCCCAGCCAGCATTGCCCACACATCTTAAAGTTGCCAAGGTTGAGAAACACTGGGCTAGCCCCTCTGTGCATCTGATGGAGCTCAGAAAAACTTAGGCCCTTTCACAAAATGTGTACAGCAGTGAGAAAAGATCCCCCCCAGGGTCCTTTTGGTTTTCTGGTTGACACCATTCCAGCTAAAGTTTTTTTCTTCTTAAACAGCTCTTTTAATGTGTATCTTTGCTCCGATATTTTTAAATTGAAAAACTAAAGTAGTTAACGAAAGAGTGTTTATTTTGAACGATGGTGTTTATCCCCCGATTTCGGACCTCCCCTACCCTCTGCTGGCTGCAAACGAGGGCAGAGTTGCAAGGGGGGTGGGTTGCAAGGGCAAGGGGGGGTCAACTCCTACGGCGCAGGAAGAGGGGGAGCAGTGCCCCATATTTCGTCCAGTTTGAACGAGGCTGAGCTTCCCTGATCCCTTGCCTGAAGACCAGTTTGAGGCCAATGGATGCAGCCGGGAGGGTCCAGCCCAGCCTCGGGCAGCTCTCAGTAGCAGCTGAGCATTCAGATGGCAGGGGCTAGGAGGCAGGAGCCCCAGCCCTGGTCCCCGTGGCCCTTCAACCCTAGGCAACAAAAGCGGGCTGAGTGTGCTGCCCCTTCCCAACCCTTTAGCGGTTGGGAAGAGGAGAGAAAAGTGGAGGAGGATGTTTCATTGTGGGTAGTCCTCGCTTAGCGACCACAATTGGTACCAAGGCAGGAGCAGCTCAGACAGTCCCGCAAACAGAAGCCCGGGCACCAGCAGAGGGCAGAGCGCCAGGGTGCCCCCAAGGGCTTCCCCAGCTCAGCTGCTCCCACCACCTGAACTCCCTGGGCTGCCATTCCTGGCAGCTCCTTGCCAGAAAATCCAGATAGCGAATCCAGCCACCCCAGTGCCAAGGCGAACTCTGCTGCTGCAGCGCTGGGCCCGTGATGAACACGGAGACACCAGCCAGGCTTTCTCCCTGCCACTTTTGGCTTAAGCAAACAGGAACCAGGTGCTGTTGTGGGCTGGCTGGTATATGCATTTGATAATAAAGTAGAATAATAAGTAAAGCAAAATAATAAATGAAATGAAATAAATGGAAATAAAAATTAAACGAATTTAATACAGGGAGCATTAGTGGGGGATCTGGGTGATGAGAACTGCTGGATGCAGATCAGGAAGAATGGAAAGTGAGCATGGAAGGAAAGAAGTCAAAGAAATGATATAGCATGAAGACCAAGATGGTCACAAAGAATGCAGTGAAGTGAGTGAGGGAGCCCAGGAAATGCTGAGAGATATTAGAAATGGGTGAAAAGGCTTAAACGAGGAGGCTCCAGCAGAGTGGCTGGAATTAAAAATAAAAGTGATGCCATCTTTTGGGAGGGCTGCCAATACCCTCCCTGACCCGGTTGGTCAGTCCTGGAAAGAGTGTCAAAGGGAGACCACAGGAAACGTCCTCGGAGGGCCGGCACAGCTGGGTAGGGCTCAAGGCCACCCAGACAGAGTGCAGGTGAGCAAGCGGCACGGGAGGGCATGTCTCCACACACCCTGGGCGATGCTGCGGAGGCCTCGGGGCCACCATCGGTGCCGAAATTACTCATCAGCCTTCGGTGGCCATCCGGTGCTCTCAGGCGGAAGGGAAAACGCTCTCGGAGGGAACCCTGGTTCGCCCCACGCTTTAGGCACCTGCCGAGCGGCTTGTGCACAAACTGGTCCACACAGAGCCGCTGTTTCGGGTGGCTTCTGCCCAAGTCGAAACAAGCATCCTGAGCCTGGGTGCGGAACAAAACGGGCCTGTTTCGTCCTGGATGCCAATCAACTGCGGCTCTTCCAGGCAGACGTGTGGAGGGTGGAAAGAGCCCGGAAGAGCGAAGGCCGTGAGCAGGGGGGGCGGGCAGACGATGTGTGCCAGCCTTGCCCTACAGTGACCCAATAAAACCACTCTGGGATCCCAGTCAGTTTTGTTCAGGGCAACAAAAGGTCCTTGCATGACCACAGATCATTTTCAATGGTTCAAACATGGGTCCCCTCAGGGCCTGGTTTAAAAAGTTGAGAGGGTGGCCTCAATGCCCACCAAAATGGGCAGAGCCTCGTTGCACTGTCACAGCCACCGTCTCGACTTTTTAAACCAGGCCCCGCGGACACCCTTGGTTCGGTAGAACTTCGGTACGTTCATGTTGAGTTCGGAAGAAAACAACACACACACTCAGTTTTGTGCAGTCTCCAGCTAGGTCTTTTCATAAAGGTGGGAGTGACACTAACTTTTGTGTTGGTGGGGTTGGGGGACTTTGTCTTAGTTTTTGTTTTGTCGGAGCTTTGCACATCCAGATCCTTAATAAAATTTTTGTGCATTGAGTTTTACCTTCCGAGTTCCCCCTCCTGAGCTCTATGTACACGATGAATCAATGCTACTCTTGTTCAATCCTTTTTTTCATACTAAGAAGATTGCAGGGCACAAAATAGGTTTATTTCACCCGATGCCTTTGCTGTACAACTGATTGGCAAGTTTTTCCCCAACATTACAGAGTAAAGTATACCTCAAGTGACTTCGGAATATTTTTTAATATTTTTGTTTCTATGGAGGAAATAACTGACCGTATCAGGGAGCTGATGTTGTAATTTTGGAGTGGCTGATGGCTTTGGGGCGTCCTTCAGTGGCTTCCAGCCATTAATGAAGCTGTGCTGATCGCCTGGCAAGGTTTGGGCTGAAATATGGATTTAATCTTTCTAAAAAGGATGTGTAAGAACCAGCACACTGTGCTGGTGTCCCTTGTTTTATTTATTTTATTTAGAGCATTTATACATTTACCCCACTCAAACAACGGGACTCTAGGCAGTGTACAAAATCATTAAACAAAAATACAAAAGAAAACTAACATGTACCACTAAAGCCAACTGAAACAGTCACGGGAAATAATGATCAAGGCTAAAATATATTTCACCAATTGGGAACGCGACTCTCCCTGACCCAAAGGCCCCGGGAAACAGCCAGTCTTGGCTGCCTTTCTAAAGGCCTGCGGGGTTGGGGACAGCTGCATATTGGGTGGAGGTTGTTCCAAAGGACAGGGGCCACCCTCGAGAAGGCACGCTTCCTGGTGATGGAGTTTTTAAAGGTTAATAAAAGAACTCCAAGCAGCAAACAGCAATCTTGCAGAGTAGAAGCGTGAACCAAAAAAGGAACTTGCACATTAAGCTTAATTATGTTCAGAAATAAATTCAGTCTTCACACTGCAGTTAGATGAAGAAAATAGAGATAGCTTACTTTTATTCAGTAGTTTTGGATACAGGTAGGTTCATAGTAGAAAGCACTTAATCATCACTGTTTCTGGGTAGCAGAAGATGGTTGTGGGAGGGCTGCATTCCTGCAGCACCTCCTGCTTGCATGTGTGCCAGAAGGGTAATGGAGACTATTAATCGCCAAGCCCAAGAAGAAGGAGGAAGTGGAAATCAGGTGACCCATGTGACATCTCACAAGCACAATAGGGATGCGATTTGCTAGAGCAACCCCCTTACACTTATGAGACAATGCTGAGTTGATCCCTAATAATTCCAACACCTGGGTCCCACAAGGTGACCTTGTTTTGGAGAAGGGAGCCGGGGCATGGCTGGCTGGGGAATACTGGGAGCTGAAGTCCACACATCTTAAAATGGACAACGTTGAGAAATACTGCTCTGGAGGATTAAATCACTCCTCTTCCCTTGGAGCGGTTCTTGGCTCCTGTTCTGCTGTGGCTTTAATCCTGTTACTGATTTTAATTCTATTACTGTACCAGAGACTGTTAGCTGTCCAGGGAGGGATTCGGGATTGCAGTAGCCTAGAGGCGCATGTCAATAAACATCCTATGGCGGTTCTTTTCCTTCAAGGACCCAGTTCCTCCTCCTCTGCCCTTTGCCCTCCTGGCAGGGGTGGCAGCCCTTTGTGCTGCGTCCGCTGGGTTTACATGACGCTCCCCACGTTCCAAAGGAGGCCGATCACACCTTTCCCGACTTGCAAATTTGATTAAAAGGCAGAAGCTTTCGTGAGTGGCAGCTTTCAATAAAATCCGTGGGTTGGAAAACGTGCATCCAGACTCCTGGTTTGGCGATCCCATAGACCAGGGTTTTTCATCCTCAGCCACTTGAAGATGTGTGGACTTCAACTCCCAGAATTCCCCAGCCAGAAGCCCACACATCTTCCAGTGGCTGAGGATGAGAAACGCCGCTCTAACCAAACAACAGGGGGATCCTGTTCCTGAGCGCCAGGCGTCCCAGAGAGCTGCCAAGCCAGGCGCAACACAAGCTTCCTTTAACCTTTTGTTTTTCCTCCTCCTACCCTGTGCTTTTTGGAGGTAGACTGCTTCTGGACCTGGAGGTTGCATTATGCTATCATTTTAAGCAGAGATTGAAAAGCCCTAGTTGAATCATAACTCTCACCAAGAAATGTGCGTTCATAAACACAAAAACAAAGTGGAATCGAATTGATTAAAAAAAGAAAGCACTTCATTTGAGGGTGGTCCTTCCTGGGAATATACCTTTTTCTTAAAAATAAAGAAATGAAGCCCCCACTCTAGCTTGGCTTCTCCAGCCTGGCTCCCCTGGGGGCCTTCAGTTGGGAACTCCGCCAGTGGAGGGCTTCCCAGCACATCCAGCTCCCCGGCCACCTTCCCCGGCCTCCACCCAGCGCCATCCATTATCTAGTGCTGAGGCAACCCCCCCCGCCTTTTTTTCATTTTTTCCACTGCTGTCAGCAAGATCAAAGGTGAAAGCTGGAGGTCTGATAAATAGTCCTTAGGCAACAGAGTCGGTGACCCCCACAGAGGGGCAATTTTAAAAACCTGACTCCTGGATCCATGCTGAACCCAGAGGGTGTGAGCATAATTTGGCCTGTCCTTCCCTGCACCCCCTCTCTAGGCTCCCAGGCTGATTTATTTTAGGTCAATTAAAGCAGCCCACTTGCACCCCACCCCCAGGTGGAGGCTGTCTAGCCCAGCCAAGGGGGCTGGCACAGAATCGGACCGTCAGGAGGGAGGGCAACAGCAGCAGATAAAGCAGGAAACGGGGCCGGGAAGGGGGTGCGGTGTTTCCAAAACGAAGTTATCCAAAAGCTCCAGTTGCATCATCCTTGAACTGCGGTTTTGAAACCTACCTATTGAGAAAGCAGAGCAGTTTAACCTCACTGGTGTCTGCTGCTTTTAAAAAAAAATATCAGTGGAGGGCAGGCATGCCCCTAGAGATGGGAAAAAGATGTTGCAAGACAAGGTTGCTAAGGTTCAAACCGAAAGTATTAGATGCACTTCTGGTCAAAAGACACAGCGTCTCTTGCAATGCCATGAAGCAATACTAAAAGTGCAGTACTAAAACATCAGGCTACATAAATGCAGCACCGTCAATGCTGAGTGCTCCGTCCAAGCCTGCGATGCTTCTTCCCCCAGTTAAAAATAGACAAGAACGGGCAACGGCCTCTAAAGTGCAAAAGTGTGCTAAGTGACACCGTTTTCATGTCCTGATCTGCGCCTTGAAAATGTCGGCTCCAGTTCCTGAAATTAGAATTCACCAGGGTTCTAAAATGAGGTTTGTTTTAATCTGACCCCGGGAACAGCCTTCTCTCTTACACGCTCCCTTGAGGAATTGGATTCTGATTCGGCCTCTCTAAACTGGGTTGCCCTCGTGGTTGGCAGCCCATAGGATTGATGGTGGAGACCCACCCGCCCAGGGCCACAACGGGGGGGGGGGGGGCCACCGGGGCATGTGTCCCAGGTGCCGTGCTGGGGGGGCGCCAAAATGGGCGCTGGGGGGGCGCCAAAATGGGCGCGGAATCCATGTTTGCCCCGGGTGACACAGACCCTAGCTGCGGCCCTGCACCCGCCTTGGGATCAAGGCCGCCGGTGCCTCTCGCAAGGTTCACGGCTGGAGTGTGTTATCCAGGCTAGTCTCAGGACAGGCCTGTCCACAGGTTATGGTCCAGATGGCATCCAGGAAGGTGCAGTCAAGACTCTGCCTGTTTTCTACGCGTTGTACATAAAAAACAGGCAGAGCTTCCATCGTGCCCTTGTGGCCTCGATGACTTTGACTTTTTTGACCGTAGCCTGCAGACACCTCTGTGTCAGGGGCACATGATGCTTCATTCCCTCCGTCAGTTGGATCCCCATTATCCCTGAGCAGAGAGAGCAGCAGATTTGGGGGTCTGGACTTCAGAGATGAGCAAGGAGTCCCAAAGACCCTTTCCTCCCCTCCATCTAAGAGCTACCTGGTGGGAGGGATTCAATTCCCCCGGGGTTTTCCATTAGCAAGGCAGGCGCTCTACTCGGCTGTAGTCCTCTTCCTTATGCAGGACTCTAGTCCTCATGGCTCTGCACAAAGGATGGGTTTTAATAAAAACAGCCCAGTCAGGGCTTGAGTTCTGGATCAGCATCACCTTTTCTGAATAGCAACAGCCTTCCAGGATTGCAAACAAGCAAGAATCCTCCCAGCCCACCCTGGAGAAGATGCTGAACCTCTGCAGATGAGCGATGCCGCAGGACAGCTGGTCCATGGAGGCTGCATCTCTCCCTCCAGGCCACCCCCCCCCCGGCTTTGTTTGACTCCCTCTGGGGTGCCAGCAGGCGGCCTCGGGCATTGTCTGCCCCCCCACTCCTGAGTCTGCTGCCCCATCACGGCCTCCTTAAGGAAGTTGGTCTCGGCCTTGATTTCTACCATGTGTGGCTACTGGGGGGGCACCGCCTGCCTCCGGACCAGCTTTGCAAGGCCGCCTCTCTGGCTCAGGAGCAACGTGTCCTATGGCTGCAGCAGGTTAGGGGGTCCCTGACCTGGACGGCCCCCACCTCGGGCACAGCTTCTCACAGCCGGGACCCGAATTGCAGCTCTGGACATTCAGGCCATCCTGAGAGCCCAACCTGGACCTGCCCCATTTAGGGACCGCTCCCTGCGCTCCTCCAGGTGAGAACATCCCGCATTTACCCAGTGGGGTCTGAGGGTGGCCCTCCCTCCACACAGCTGTGCCCCCTTTGCCCTCCTTTGCCCAACCAGGTAATTCCTGGAGGAGAAGAGCATTAATGATCATTAATAATTAATACCCTGGCAGTGGGGGCCCAGGGAACATGGCCTCTGCCAGGAGACCCCGCCAGGGATTTGTGTCCCAGGGCCCCGATGGGCGAGCGAGGCTCTCCAGCATCCAAGAGGGCCAGACCGATGGAAAGGGGGAAGGTGGGCAGTGGCAGGAAGGGGATGGGAGCCCCCAGGGAGCCCAGGTGTGGCCGCAGGCTCAGACTAGCTTGGACTCAGCCCCAGAACTCCCCTTGTCTGGGAGAGGATCCGCAGCCCATGTCAGAGGAGGAGCCTTGCCGGGTCGGGCCAAGACCACCTAACCTGGCTTTCTGCTCCTCTGGTGGCCAGGGAGCACCTGAGCTGGAGGCATGGGAAAAGCACCCCTCCTCCACCGGCGCTGGTATTTGGAGGCCAGGTGCCCCCCACTTGGAGGGAACGCCCCAAACCCTCACTTGGCCTGTCCTCTGTGAATGCATTCAGTCCCCTTTCAGCGCCAGCCAAGCCAGGGGCATTGCCACATCGTGCGGCAAGGAGTGCGCTGCACCCTTTCGGTTCTCTGTTCCAAAGCTTTGCCAGTCAGCCCCCCAGGACGGCTCTCAATCCTCAAGGGCTACGCAAGGGAGGTGACCTCCCTCAGAACAACGCACCTCACAGGGTTGCTGCTGTGGGGAAAAGAGGAGGAGGGAGGAGTGTTAGGTATGTTTGCCGCCTTGAGTTACTTATAAAAATGATGAAGGTGGGATAGAAAACAAGTAAATAAATAAACAAATAATGCTTCAACCCCTCCATCGCTGGGGCCTTTCCCTCGTGGCAGCTGTTTCTGATCCTTGCCCAGATCAGTTTCCAACCTTGGTCCTGCAGGGTGGCGGAGTCAGGAGGGACCTGGGAGGACATTTAGCCCACCCTCTGCCCGACACCCTTGGAGCCATCCAATCGGCGGGCAGGAAGTTCTCCAGCCTCGGTGGCCTGACAGTGAGCGTCTTCTGACATTAGCAACTTTCTGGCTGAAGGAGAAGGGATGGACGCCCAGCGCGGATCCACCCTGCCCGAAATGAGGCACCTGTGAGCATGCAGACCTGCATCACGCAGGGGCTTCTGTGTCTGTCGGGATCACCAGGGCAGCTTGTACAGGAAAAACCCAAGCGTCATTTGTGCTCTCAGAAAGCTGCTAGATGGCGGGGACCAAGCGGTCTGCGGTTGCCTTACATCACTGGAAATCCCTTTCTTCGCCTCTGTCACGTCTGCCTACAAAAATGCGTTTATTATTTCTTTTTAATTGGACAGCATTTTAAGAGAAAAGAGATTTCTCTCTTCTGGGGCCCGTACCCCAGTCTTAGGTCTGCTAAGTTCCCCGTGGGGCCCTAAAGCTGCCGGCTTCAGCCCCAGCTCTGCCTGAACCCTTCTGGGCAGTGAGGACTGGGACAGATGGGGGTCCCGCTCCTTTCCAGCCTTCCTCTGTCCTTGGGCCCAAAAGGGAATAGCCAGCCAGGGCCCACAGAGGCCTCTGTCCGGCCCCCAGGAAGGCTCGAACTCCCCCCTCCCCCAAAGCAGGATCCTGCTGTAAGAGAGCACCCCGGATCCCAGATCCCCAGGCCTGCCCACAGGGATCCTGCGAGGCTGCCCTAAGTTGCACCTTCTCTCATATATGTTGGTCTAGCAAATACGGAACCAGACTGTGTGTTTTAATGGGCTCATTTTAAGTCCTTGGAGGTCTTAGGTCAGTAGGATAAAACTGTAACTAATAATTAGAACCCGCTAATAGAAACTGGTGTAATGAGAATATTACCCACATAATTGTTTCTTGAAAACAGTGTTAACAAGCAATCCTGAAACAGATATTTTGCTAACAATGCAAATTTACATACATTTGAAATTGTACACATTTAAGGAAGCCAGAATCATGGATCGTGTCTATGGCCAAATGTAACAAATAAATAGGGAGAGTTGGGGTGGTGCGCTTCAAAAGTCACCCCAGATGTAAAGCTTGGGCTGTGGTTTAAAATGAGGTAAAAATTAGATCGCTGTTGGAAATCTCACTGACTGGAGAGAGGAAACAGGGCCTCAGACCAGCCCTGTGACAGATTTTTTTCTCTCTTTCTTCCTATCTTAAAAATTTCCCAGTGGAATACGTTTATTTTGTATGCATAGATTTGCTTTTTAAACATTATTTTTTAAAATTCAGAATCCCAGGAAGGAAGAATGCATCAGGAGGGGTTCTGGGACAGGAACGTGTGTGAACGGCAAGCAGAAGAAACTGACCTGATAGGTTACTCAGATACACACTGCAAAACAAGAGCAGGAAAGCAGCGGATCCTATACAAGTGCAGGCACACACCCACCCACACACGCGCGTGTGCGCACACAGACATTCCAAGGCTTTGGGGGGAGGGCTTAGAATGAGGCTTGTTTTCCTGATGCTGCTTCTGCTATGGAAATCCATCTTCCGACAGCAACCGACCCGCAACAAGACGCTATTAATTTTCCTTCCCCCCACGCGCTTTGAAGCTTTTCACGGTCGCCGGCCAGGGCCCGCGTGTCAAAGGGCAACTGACCCGCCATTGGGGTGGCTTTCAGATGCAAATGTGGGCAAGCAAGCGTGTGCTAGGGAAGGCATGTGTGTAGACAGACATACATGCTTGTGTGCGCTTGGCACCACCAAGGGGCTAAAATCTTCCCGTCTACAAAGAAGAGACTCGCGGGATCTCCGGGATGGGATGGAAGGGGGAGGGGGCCTGCTTGGCCTTGCCTGGCCTTGCCTGCCTGGAGGGAAGGGCGCCAGGGAACCAGAGGCGCCCCAAGTCCCTGTTCCCACCCGTTGGCGCACTCAGTGCCCAGTGAATTCTCAGTCCCCTGCCCCCTTAAGCCCCTGCCCGTCTCCTTCCTTTGCTTAGGCATCTCCCTGCCACAGGCCTGGACCAGGAGTCACCCTGCCAGAAAGTTTGTCATCTCTCTGTCCCCTTGTCCTCCTCCTGACCACGGGGTCATGATGGAAAAAGGGTGGCTGCTCACAGGAGGCTGTGTGTTTTCAGAACTGGAAAACTGGCCACTTTTTTCCTAACCCACCTGTTTGATGAAGCGCTCTTCGAAGTTGGAAAGCTGGCATCAGTTAAGGGCAGCTTCAGTTGGCCCAAGAAAAGTATGGCTTCTCGGAAATTGGACCCCATTCAAGTCAAATTCCACCATCCAGGTTCAGAAGACAAACCTCCCGTCTTCCCTCTGCGACTTTGTAAGTCTGGGAGCTTTGAGGCATTGCGAATGGGGTGCAAACTTCCCCAAGGAAGGACAGTGGCTGATGTGGGCAGGATGAGCCATTTGAACAAGCCGACTTCTGGGTTCCCCACTCTGCACCCCACTCACCCTGGAAAAGGCCAGGTGCCAGAATCAGCTGAATCAAGAGCCTGCTTTTCGGATAGCTGCATTCACAGCAGACATTTCAGTCACAAGCCCAGGGGCTGCCATGACAGACCATTCCACGTTCAGCTGGTTCCTTTCCTTTTGGGTGCACCTTGGACATTTGACAGACTGATGATTCAACATATTCAAGGGCAGCCCCCTGTAAAGCACACTGCAGTAGTCCAGCTGCACAGTGAGCAAGACAACACCGCCCAACGCAGGAAAGGCCACAGTTGGTGCACAGCTGTGCAAAGGTTCTCTTAAGTGTGGTTTTGGGTAGGAGCCTGGACCCCAGGAGGACCCCCAGCCGTGAGCCGGCTGTGTCCAGGCAGTACGACCCCATCCAGAAGGGACCCCGTCTTCGAACCCACACCCGGCTAACGCACCGCTGTGGTTTCCACCCTGAAGACCGAGAGCGAAGTCCCCGAGGCCCCCCTCTTAAGATCCTGTCAAATATCGGGTGGGATCCAAACCCCCAAGACAGGCACTTCCCCAGCCTGGCGCCTCCCATCTGCCCCCCTCCTGAACAGGCGCACGGAGCTGCCCTCTGATGGGCTGGTTCCACCCCGCACCCAGCTGTGGGGTTTCCTGAGGCACTTGGCCGGATGCTGCCTCTTGGCCGGTCCACCTTGCAGGGTGGCTGTGTGGCTAAGAGGAAGAAAGGGAGGGAGGCCTGGGGAGGGCAGACAGGCAGGGCGTGAAGCAAATCAAGAACGCATTCCAGGGCAAAACCTCCTGAGGAGGTTTCTGTAATTATGACGGAAATCCCCCAGTGAAGAAGGAGAGCCTCCTGAGGCCTCCCTATGTACCCCTAGAGCTTCTTTGTGCCCCCCCAACTTTGCTTCCCCCTCCCTCCCCCCCTCCCCAGACCGCACCTTCCATTTTTGCATAAATCTGGAGGGAGCCAGGCCCTCCCTGCTCTGCTCTGCTGCCCCCTCCCTCCCCGTCTCCCCCCAGGGACCTTTTTCCTCCACAACCACCACCAGTCAGGCTGCCACCCCCACCCCTCCCCACCCCTCCCCCTCTCCTCCCCCCTCCTCCCCCCAGGTTTCCCAGGGGAATGGGGCCTCCCCCCCCCCTGCCCAGTGACAGCCACTCGGAGGAGTTGACCCCCAGGTTGAAGGTCAGGGCCCGCTCCTTCAGGCCCCCTTTCAGATTCAAATTGGGGGCAGGGGGCTTTGTGCCAGGAGGTCAAGCTTGGGGGTGGGGGCGGGGTGGGGAGGGGATGGGGCGCTCCCTTTCAGGGCCAGGCTGGGGGAGGGACTCCCCCAGGGAGGGAGCCAGGTGAAAGCCCCCAATCTTGGCAAGGTGCTCTTCCTCCCCCAGCCCCCCAGCCAGATTGCTAGCAATTGGCTCAGGGTGGGGGTGGTGTCAGGATGCACCAAAGCATTCCTCTGGGCTGAAATCTCCTTCACTAGGTCAGCAGAAGATTCTGCTTATATCTCCCATTACTAAAGCAGGAGGATTGATTGACTGATTGATCGATCGATGATTGATTGATTGATTAAGCCCAGTTGGCCAGGTTCACCTGGGGAAATAACACAGAACCCCTGTGTACAACATACAAGGCCCCTGGCTGGATTCACACATGACTCTGTGCCCCAAGCATTTTGGCTTAGGGCCTTCCTGCACCTGGTCAAGGACAGGACGGGCCGCCTGTCCAGTGTCCCGGTTCCTAAGAAGCCCCCAGCAGAAAGGAGGGGTTGACTGCCTCCAGAGAGGGAGGCTCTATTAGCCATCTCAGTCCGTAGCTGGGCTCTCTCCTGGATGTTTTCCTGTAATCACTGCTTGGTATCAGTGGCCAAGATCAAGTTGGCTCGAGGCTTCCGGCAGCAACACCTCCACCCAGTTCCTCTCTCTGTCTCCCTCATTATTTCAGGCTAGCTTGCCTCTGAACATGGATGCTCCACTTAGTGGCAGCAAAGCATCCTCGCACGCCATGTCCTCTTGGTTTTACCCCCTTCCCCTTAGAAGATGCAGTGATGACCCTCTCCGGCACAGCCCCTTCCTCCCGGGGAACCAGCAAACTATGGCCTAGAAACCCGGCAAGGAGCCTTTCCTCCTCTTTGCCTGACAGCATCAGGAGCGCTGTCTCTGGACATGGAGGCTCCACACAGAAGGCCGAATCCACCCCCTTCGAGTGAGAACGCAAGGAGGGTGCCTCGTCCCCAGCCGGGACCAGCCTGAATCCCGGGAAGTTGCCCAGAGACACGGCAGGCGGCTCCTCCCGGTCCCTTCCTGCTTCTGCTTTGAGTCTGCTGGGGTGCAAACTGCTCTGGAACATGGAGGTTCCTCTTGCTTCTCAGCAAGGGAGAAGCCCTTGGGCCCCTGTCCCTTCTGGCCCCTCCCCGCAGCAGAAGTGGCTTTGCTGCATCTGGTTCCACCCTCAACCCAGCAGAGGAGGCTGCCCTCCCGTTCTCCCTCCCACAGACCTGAAGGCTGGCCCCATCCCCACCCCGCGCAGAGGGGCAGACTTGCACGAGTCACCGAGGGTCTCTGCCCACGCCCCCCCCTCCCCACACTACCAGAATCTTTGTTAGGCCAAGAAGGTCAAATGTTAATCTGGTCTGGCCGAAGGGGCCGGCGGTCTCCAAAGGTGATGGAGAAGCGGGTGGGAGCAAGGAGGAAGCTTGGAAAGGGGGAACTGCGGCTGAGCCCCTGGGCTGGGGATCTGCCCCCCCCCCTCAAGAATCAGAAAGGTCCCCAAAGGCCCCTGCCCTCCACAGCAGCTTCACCTGCTTCCATTGGGTCTTACAGGCCAGTGCCCTGCATTGCTGCTCTAGGGGTGAAAAAAGACTGCCCCCCCATGGCTATATGCAGGTAGGAGGCAACCCTGGCATATCCATGGGGGCCAAGGAGCAGATTGGCTCTTTCATGCCCAGGCACGACTAGACACAGACCTGCTTCCCTCCCGCCACAGGGACCAGCTTCTCAGCACGCCTGCCCACACTTTGTGGCCTCTGCTCACTATTCCCTCCCAGCTTGCTGGCACCTAGATCCTCTCACATTCTCTCCCATTTGCAATAGCAGAACTCGGACACATCCAGTCTGACGCATCTGTTTGGGACTCGCAGGACCTGCATGATGGCCTTTGGATGGCCCCATGCCCAGGGATCCCTTGGCGCTATCCCTGCTCTGCAGCTGAGCAGATGTATTTCCAACTCCAGAGCCTAAAACCATGACTCATCCTGCGGCCTGGCTCCTGGGCTCCCAAGTGGGCCTTCCAAGTAGAAAGGAGCCTCAAACACTGTGCACTCCCCGCTCTCAAGGAAACACTCAGATTTTTTTTTGCATACAACCAGACAAATGCGCTGTGTGGGTGGGTAAGAGGTCATGGTGCAGATAATCATCTTGGAAATGCTTTCGAGGAACTGGGAAGGTGTGGTGAAGCTTAATCTGAACAGGCACTTTGTTTCCCTCAGACAAATGTGAAGTTCTGTATGGCAAGGTCTCAGAGAGTGATTCCTGCAGAAATGCCTTTTGGTCTCTCTGTTGACCATACAGTAGGTAGTTCCACCCTACGTCTGTGTGAGTTCAAGTGTGTGCACCAACGAAACAGGCTTTGCACTTCTTCATCCATAAACTTAGGTGCTGTTATAAGCAGAGGGGCATAGAGATGGTATCAAACTCGGGTCTGTTTTGGGTTGCTTTTTTTCCTCCTTTTAATTTTACCGTTCTTCCACTTGCAGCTACAGAGGATAAAATCAGTCATTCTGAAAGGCAGGGAAATCAAGAGAGGATTTACCTCGCTGGAGCGTAGACATTGCTTCGGGCCGCACCGTTCCCTTGGCGGTCTTTATGCAAAGCAAGCACATAAAAACGTCATGGCGAACCTGAATAAGCCGTACACTCATTGATCTGCCAGGCTGGTGACGAGAAGGCGGGCAAACCCTCCAGAGTATTCTGGAAACAAGTAGTCCATTAGCTCAGAGTGTGTGGTTGGCAGTGGGGCGGGGCAGGGGCTTTGGCCCTCCAACCTGCAAGAGCTCGGGGGAGCTCTAACTCTGCAACCACAGCCCCGTGATCCAGGTAGCTGAACATTGGCTTGCGTAAGACAGATGCCGCAATGATCCTCTTGACCACATTAAGTACAGGGCAAAACTTACTTTCTCCATGTCCTGGTAGCCCATCAAGTTCAGACTGTGGGGAGATTTCCCGTGGCTTGTTTGCTTCAGGGATGAAGTGGGCACGGGAAGCTAAACGTTCCCCTTTTCTCTGCAAACTGGCCGGGTGGTGCTTTCAGCCACCAGGGCAGAGCCAGTTCCATCTTTGAGAGGGACCTAGGTCTCCTGCCAAAGAGCTTGGGAGCCAGGGCATGCCCAGGAGGGCATGGCATCTGCTGGAAGGAGCATGCTCGTGGTGGGCGGCGCCATCACCAAAATGGGTGAGGCCAAAGTGGATGGGCAAGGCCAGAGCCAAAAGGGAGCGGGCTCTTCCTTGCAACCACATTCCTTGCAGTGGCCTGCAAGCAGGGCACACGGGGGAGGGAATCCTTCGCGCTGCTGTCATTGTTCAGGAAGGAAGCCAGGGAAAGCTTTAATGGGGGGCAAGGAAGGACAGCGATGGGGAAACTGCCTGGCTGATTTTCCCTGGCACGCAGCGTCACCTGCCAGCAGGAACACACGAGAGGCACTCCTTTACATGGGCTGGGCTGCAGTCTGTTTTAGAGAAATGGGCGCACCAGACAGTTTGCTTGCCTTGCTTCTGTGCAAGAGTTTTGCACCAGCGCGCTCAAGGGACCAGGGGCTTGGCAGGAGAGGAGTCTGGGCCCAGGCTTAGCACCAGGGTGGAACTGTGCTAATCAGGAGCAGGGCTAAACCTGCACTTACCTGCTGCCCCCGCCCCACCCACGACTGGCTGCATCACTCCCCCAGCCCAGCTCTGTCTCTCACAGCAGATCTGGGGAGAAGCCAGGGCAGGGCCTGCTTGGCAGGCCTTCTTTTGCCTGCCCGAGGGGGCTGTGGATCAACAGCTGGAAGTCAGAGCTGCCTGTGGGGAGCTGGGGAGCGTAAGCGAGGCTGCTGAGTGAGATCAGATCAATGGGTCTCAGCCAGACACGCGCCCCCAGCCAGCTTTCCCTCAGTTTCCCAACCCCAGTCAGTTTCCCGCTCTCTCTGGTCCAGTGTGTCTCAAGCTTGGCAACTTGAAGACGTGTGGACTTCAACTCCCAGCATTCCCAGCCCTGGGAGCTGAAGTCCACAGTCTTCAAGTTGCCGAGCTTGAGACACACTGCTCTAGTTAGCTGCATGTCCTGGATGAATGGGGTGGGGGGAGAGGCCCCCAGGCCACTCTTTCTCCCAGCCCGCTCTCACTCCCACACAAAAGACCAGTCCTGGGTTTCAAAGCCAGGAATCCGAGTCACAGTCCCCAAACACTTCAGGAACTGCCAATGCCTCGGTCACCGCAGGAGCCACGTGTCCAGCCTCTTCTGCCGCCCAAGCCAAAATGGCCACAGAGGGCAGTGCCCAGCGTCCAGGGGGAGGGGGCAAGCCTCCGGGGGCCTCCAGGGGCCCACAGGAATTGGCAGATGCCATCCCTCTCCACATCGCCAGTGAGGAATTGCAGATTGTTTGTACTTGTGGCAGCTCAAGCATGAAACTGATAAATTGATTTACTGGGGGCCTCTGAGAGCATCCAGTCTAACCTCCCCCCCCCCTCTAGCTGGGGCCTTCTGGGGTGGTTTCTGCCTCTTTTCAGCAAAGGGTCTCCTCTGAGAAAACACACCCTGTGTTCTCCTTGGCGGGCAAGGAGGGGCTCTCATTCTTGTCAGCAGATTTTCAGTCTGGCCATGTTTAATATAATAAACTGCTAAATCAATTTATCAGTTTTATGCTTAATATTTCTTTGATTGCCCTGGAAGATAAAATACATAATTAGATAGAAAAAAGGGAGGCTGTGTTTTAACCACTGTCAGGATTGTTTTAAATGCAACCATGAAATTTTAAAACTCTCCCATCCATCTCCTTGTGCAGCTGAACTAAATTTCCCTCCCGTCTAATTGTTTGTCTTTTTCATAATTTAGTTTCTAATCTCTTCTTCTCATGCTCCTTAATACTTGCTTCTAAATTATTCAGAATTTGATCTGCATCGACTTTTTACCAACTTTCTCAGCCTCAACCAAGCCTTTTGCCCTTCTTTTTACTAATATTCTTATTGTCACTGTCATTGTGACTCTCATCTTGATCCCCTCTATCTCTGGGGCTGTTATCCGGAGAGCCCCAAAGCATAATCGCTTCGGAGGCTCTCCAGGTGGTTAGATCACAACTCCCATCCTCCCCAGCCAGTTGATGATGGTGCAGACTGCAGCCCAACACACCTGAAGATCAGGTGTTTCAGAAAAGCTGAACCAGGTTCTCTGCTTGCACTAGGAGAACCTCCACTCTCTGCACAGTTGGCTGCAGTTCGATCGACAGGTGATTGCACACTTATTTATTGATATTATGAATATTTGATGCTGCCTTTCTACAGATCCACCAAGCTGACGTACAGCAGTTGCACTGATAAAAACAGGACCATCAATAAAAGCATCCTGAAAGATTTAGAACCATAATAAATTCACACAAAACAATTTTAACAGGCCCAAACAAAAAAAGCCTTTCATTCTGAAAAAACAAACGAAGCATTTTGTTCTTCGGTGTCTAGTGGTTACGTGACACCCTGAATCCTTGTTTCCAAAGCTGCGCCAAGTGTGGGTCTTTACAGAAACTCTTCATTCTTCCTCTGTACCCAGAGACTACAGGGGTGGGGCTGGGGCTGGGGGGATCTTCTGGCCAGTGCAGCTTGGCGGCCGTCCCCTTTCGCTTTGGACCGGGCGGCTATTTTGGGCCATGAGCCCTCCAGGGCAGGGATTGCCCAACCCATGCGGGGGTTGGATTCCTGTTTGGCTGTTTGTTCCTCTTGCAGCAGATCCTGGACCCCCAACACCTCCCCTGAGAAAGGCTTGTTGTGCTGAAGACCCGGTCCTCGGACTTCCCAGGGACCTGCTGGAGTCTTGCCTGCAAGTCCGGCATCAGGAGGGCAGTGTTTTCCTCGGGGCCTTTTGGAGACTCTATGCCGGAAGGTGGAAGGAACAATGCCAGCAGTTGGCATGGTGGGGTGGGGAGTATGGGTCCTTCATAGCCTCCTTCTTGATAAACTGAAACCGCATGGGATGGACGGTCTCACCAGCAGATGGATTCACAGTTGGCTAAGCAACCGTGGTCAATGTGTGGTCCTTAGTGGTTTCTGTCCATATAGCAGGGGGTTATGCAGTGGGGTACCTCACGGTTCTGTCCTGGGTCTAGTCCTCTTCAGCACCTCTGTAAATGACCAAGATGGGGGAGAAAAAAATGCTCATAACATTTTTAGATGACACAAAGTTGGGGGGATTGCTAGAACCTCAGGAGACCAGCTCAGGGTTCAAAAGGACCTTGATAGACTTGGGCTGAACAAAATGTTGGTCAGTGGTGAAAAATGTTAACTTCTGCACTTTGGCAGAGATACAAGAGAAGGGGTCCCTGACTGAAGAGAGTAAGGAAGAAGACCTTGACGGAGATAGTCCAGATTTGTTACCAAAGTCACATAGCTTAAGTCCAGAATGATCAGGAAGTATGTGGAAATGGCTCAGACACCCCGCTAATTCACATGGGTGTAAGAAGGGGCAGTCATCCAGCATAATCCGACTAGCAAAGTTCTGTTATTTGAGCCACTCTCAATAAAAGTAGTTTTAGCCTTACCCTGGAGTGGATTCCTGGTCTGGTCTGGTCTACCTGGCGGGGCTGACACTGACTCAACAGCAGCACTCGTAAGAAGGAACTGGGTCTCCTGGTGGACCACAGATTAAGTTGGAGCCAGCAATGTGCCACAGCTGCCAAAAGAACCAGCACAATCTTGGGCTGCATCAACAGAGTTTAATGTTGAGATCACAGGAACTAACAAGTCCACTCTCTGCCACTCTGGTCAGACCATACCTGGAATACAGGATCCAGTTCTGGTCAGCACAGTACAAGAAGGATGCTAAAAGCTGGAAAGCATGCAGAGAGGAGGGACAAGGATGGTGAAGGGCCTATCTGCCAGATCCCAGGCAGAGCAGTTGAAGGAACTTGGCTTGAAGAGGAGAAGGCTGAGGGGAAATGCAATGGCCGTCTTCTGATCCCTGATGTGATGCCACAGGGAGGAGGAGGAGGTGGATTCTTTCTCCAGAGCACCCAAAGGTAAGACAAGAGCTGGTGGGTGGACACTTTGCAGAGGGGGATCCAACCTTGGAACCTGGAGGAAGTTCCTGACCACCCAGCTGTTATGTAGTGGAGCAGCCTGCCTCTCAGCCTCCCGGGAGGTTTTCGGGCCAAGGGTGGGCAGCCTTTTTTCTGGGATGGTCGGAGGGTTCCTGCCCTGGGCAGGGGGTGGACCAGATGACCCGCGGGATCCCTTCCAACCCAACAGTCTGTCTACCCCTCCTGCTCCTCATAGCCTCCCCTCCGGCAGTGGGGCAGGTCCCTTTTGCAGTTTAAGCCCGCAGGCAGTTTGGCTCCGGGGGCAGGGCAGGGCAGGGCAGGGCAGGGCAGGCAGCCTCGGCTGGGCGAGGAGCGCGGGTGGGGATGGGGGCGCCAGGCAGGGGTCCTTTCCTGCCCAGTCCGGCCCACGACCCCCGGGGGCAAAGCCGGCCCCCACCTGCCCTCCGCCAGTCTCCGGGCGAAGCCTTTCCGCAGCCTTATTTTCCCAGTCCACACCGCCCCCGCCCCGCAGCCCAGCAGTCCTCTCCCTGCCCCGCTCTGCTTCCGACGCCCGCCACGCGATGCCCTCCCAGGGAGAAGACTCCCGAGCAGAGGCAAGTCCGGGCAGACCCGCCCCGCCTTCCCCCCCGGGGGGCCGCGGGCCGGCGAGGAATGCGCGCGGGGTCTCGGGGGAGGGCAGCCCGGGCAGGGGCGGGGGAGGCGGACTCACTCCCCGCCGGCCCCTTTTGTGTCGCCAAGCCAGCCGAGCGTCTCCGGAGCGGCCCCCGACGCCGCGGAGTTCAAACGCCGCCGCGCCAGCTGGACGGAGCTCTCCAAACAGCCGGGCCGGGCCGTGGGGCGGAGGAGGGGCCGCCTGGGAAACGGCGGATCCGATTTCGCCCTTTGTGTCCCGATTCCCGCCTCGGGAGGGGAGAGGAGGGGGGAGCCGAGAGGGGAAGCCGCGGGTTCGGGCCGGCGCGGCCGCCGCCTGGAAGCCAACGCAGCGGGAGCCGCGGGGCCCCAGCCTGGGGGCCTCCCTCTGGGCAGAACTTTCCAGAAGGAAGGTGCGCCCGGCTCGGCCTCCCGGCCAAAGAGGCCGCCTCCGCCTCGCCTCGCCTCGCCTCGCCCACACCCCCCGGCCCCGACCTCAGCCGGGCTCCGCTTTGGCCCCGGGCGGAGCAGCGGCGGGTCTTCCCGGTCCCCGCTCAGCCGCCTCGGACTCCGAAGCAGGGAGGGGCGCGCTCCCCTGGCTGGACCCGCCACCCGAGCCTGGCCTTTGCCGTGGCCTCGAGGTGGGCGAGCTGGGCCCTGGCATCGGGGGCGGCGGCCGGGCCTTCCCCCAGCCCACCCACCCCCCTCTCTCTCTTTCTCGGCCGGTGCTGCGTTTCGGCCATTCGTGCCTTTGCCCTTCAGGGGTCGGTAAGAGGCTCCAAGACGAGCTGGCGCAGCGCAGAAGCCCCATGGATTGGTTTTTACTCTTGATTCTTGCAAACTTCCTGCTTTTGATGCTCGTGTGTAGTTGCCCATATTGAGAGGGGGGAGTCCCATTCAGAACCTGAACCCACTTTGGAGGAAAAGATCCACCTCTAATTTGTGGCAAAAAAAAAGTCAGGAGGAGCCTGCCTGGTAGCACCATTTCAGAGTCACAAATTTAACAGAAAGGCCGCTCCCTTCATCAACTGCCAAGAGTGGCAGGATTGAAATTGGGGTGGGGGTGAGGGGAAGGGAGGGGAGGGGGGAGGACAGGTTGGTTATGCAGATGTGGGTTACATATAACCCTCATCTGCCTGGCCAGCCTGGCCCTGCCTCATCCTGATTTCCCTTCTGCCTCTCTCCTGCCACTCTAGGCATCTGATGAAGGTTGCTGCCGCTCAAGAAAACTTCTGCCTTTTAATAATATTTGTGAGTCGGAAAAGATGCTCCCAGGCTCCTTCCAGTGTTTGGCCACTGTTCAGCAATGCATCTCTCCTCCTACAAGGTCCCTAATTTCGGAAAAGGTCTGAGGGGAGGGGGCAAGGGGGCAGGGAGAATCCTCTTCTGCTGGAGACGGCTCTGCTCCTGCACCACCTCCTGCGTGCATTCAGCCCTATTCCTACTGGCCTCAATAGCAGTGAGAGGTGTAGCCTTTTTTGTGTTTTTTGTTGTTGTTGTTTATTCGTCCAGTCGCTTCCGACTCTTCGTGACTTCATGGACCAGCCCACGCCAGAGCTTCCTGTCGGTCGTCAACACCCCCAGCTCCCCCAGGGACGAGTCCGTCACCTCTAGAATATCATCCATCCATCTTGCCCTTGGTCGGCCCCTCTTCCTTTTGCCCTCCACTCTCCCCAGCATCAGCATCTTCTCCAGGGTGTCCTGTCTTCTCATTATGTGGCCAAAGTATTTCAGTTTTGCCTTTAATATCACTCCCTCCAGTGAGCAGTCTGGCTTTATTTCCTGGAGGATGGACTGGTTTGATCTTCTTGCAGTCCAAGGCACTCTCAGAATTTTCCTCCAACACCACAGATCAAAAGCATCGATCTTCCTTCTCTCAGCCTTCCTTATGATCCAGCTCTCGCAGCCATATGTTACTACGGGGAACACCATTGCTTTAACTATGAGGACCTTTGTTGTCAGTGTGATGTCTCTGCTCTTAACTATTTTATCGAGATTGGTCATTGCTCTTCTCCCAAGGATTAAGCGTCTTCTGATTTCCTGACTGCAGTCAGCATCTGCAGTAATCTTCGCACCTAGAAATACAAAGTCTTTCACTGCTTCTACATTTTCTCCCTCTATTTGCCAGTTATCAATCAAGTTGGTTGCCATAATCTTGGCTTTTTTGAGGTTTAGCTGCAAGCCAGCTTTTGCACTTTCTTCTTTCACCTTCATCATAAGGCTCCTCAGTTCCTCTTCGCTTTCAGCCATCAAAGTGGTATCATCTGCATATCTGAGATTGTTAATGTTTCTTCCAGAGATTTTAACTCCAGCCTTGGATTCCTCAAGCCCAGCATGTCGCATGATGTGTTCTGCGTACAAGTTGAATAGGTGGGGTGAGAGTATACAGCCCTGCCGTACTCCTTTCCCAATCTTAAACCAGTCCGTTGTTCCGTGGTCTGTTCTTACTGTTGCTACTTGATCGTTATACAGATTCCTCAGGAGGCAGACAAGATGACTTGGTATCCCCATACCGCTAAGAACTTGTTATGGTCCACACAGTCAAAGGCTTTAGAATAGTCAATAAAACAGAAATAGATGTTTTTCTGAAACTCCCTGGCTTTTTCCATGATCCAGCGGATATTGGCAATTTGGTCCCTAGTTCCTCTGCCTTTTCTAAACCCAGCTTGTACATCTGGCAATTCTCACTCCATGAACTGCTGAAGTCTACCTTGCAGGACCTTGAGCATTACCTTACTGGCATGTGAAATGAGTGCCACTATTCGATAGTTTGAACATTCTTTAGTTTTTCCCTTTTTTGGTATGGGGATGTAAGTTGATTTTTCCCAATCTGATGGCCATTCCTGTGTTTTCCAAATTTGCTGGCATATGGCATGCATTACCTTGACAGCATCATCTCGCAAGATTTTGAACAGTTCAGCTGGGATGCCGTCGTCTCCTGCTGCCTTGTTATTAGCAATGCTTCTTAAGGCCCACTCAACCTCCCTCTTCAGGATGTCTGGCTCTAGCTCACTGACCACACCGTCAAAGCTATCCCCGATACTGTTATCCTTCCTATACAGGTCTTCTGTATATTCTTGCCACCTTTTCTTGATCTCTTCTTCTTCTGTTAGGTCCTTGCCATCTTTGTTTTTGATCATACCCATTTTGGCCTGGAATTTACCTCTGATGTTTCTAATTTTCTGGAAGAGGTCTCTTGTCCTTCCTATTCTATTGTCTCCTTCCACTTCTGCCCATTGCTTGTTTAAAAATAATTCCTTATCTCTTCTGGCTAACCTCTGGAATTTTGCATTTAATTGGGCATATCTCCCCCTATCACTGTTGCCTTTTGCTTTCCTTCTTTCTTGGGCTACTTCTAGTGTCTCAGCAGACAGCCATTTTGCCTTCTTGGTTCTCTTTCTTTGGGATGTATTTTGTTGCCGTCTCCTGAACAATGTTGCAAACTTCTGTCCAGAGTTCTTCCGGGACCCTATCTACTAAGTCCAGTCCCTTAAATCGATTCTTCACCTCCACTGCATATTCCTTAGGAATATTAGTGAGCTCATATCTAGCTGATCTGTGGGTCTTCCCTACGCTCTTTAGTCTGATCCTAAATTGTGCAAGAAGAAGTTCGTGATCTGAACTACAGTCAGCTCCAGGTCTTGTTTTTACCGACTGTATAGATGTCCGCCACCTTTGGCTGCAAAGGATGTAGTCAATCTGATTTCGGTGTTGTCCATCTGGTGAAGTCCATGTATAAAGCCGTCTCTTAGGTTGTTGGAAGAGAGTGTTTGTTATGCAGAGTGAGTTGTCTTGGCAAAATTCTATCAGCCTATGTCCTGCTTCGTTTTGTTCTCCCAGGCCATGCTTACCTGTAATTCCAGGTGTCATTTGACTGCCCACCTTAGCATTCCAGTCTCCCGTGATGAAAATAACATCTCTTTTAGGCGTGTCGTCCAGTAGGTGCTGCAGATCCTCATAGAACTGCTCTACTTCAGCTTCTTCAGCATCTGTGGTTGGGGCGTATATTTGGATCACTGTGATGTTAGATGGCTTGCCCTGAATTCGAATTGAGATCATTCTGTTGTTTTTTGGATTGTATCCAAGCACTGCTTTAGCCACTTTATTATTAATTATGAAGGCTACTCCATTTCTTCTGGGGTCCTCTTGTCCACAGTAGTAGATCTGGTGGTCATTTGATGTGAAGTGGCCCATTACAGTCCATTTCAGTTCACTGACGCCCAAAATGTCTATCTTTAAGCTTGACATCTCACCAAGAACCACATCCAATTTGCCCTGGCTCATAGATCTTACCTTCCAGGTTCCACTGGTGTGTTGATCCTTAGAACATCGGCTTCGCCGTTCACCACCAGCACCGTCGGCCGCTAGCCGTCCTTTCGGCTTTGAGCTAGCTGCGTCATCACGTCTGGGGCTAGTTGAACTCATCCTCTGTTCCTCCCCAGTAGCATTTTGACCAACTTCCGACCTGGGGGTCTCATCTTCCGATGGTATACCGACATATCTCTGGTTGTACTGATCCATTTAGTTTTCACGGCAAGAATACTGGGGTGGGTTGCCATTACCTTCCCCAGGGATCACATTTAGTCTGACCTCTCTGTCATGACCTTCCTGTCTTGGGTGGCCCTTCACGGTTTAGCTCATGGCATCATTGAGGTGCTCAAGCTCCAGCACCACAACAAGGTAACGATCCTTTGCTGAAGTTTTTGTGTTTAGAGTGTGTTAAAAATACTTTACAAGCCTTGCCTTGTCACCACTGCAACAGCCACTTAGGATGGGCCAGAACAGTCATCCCCATCCTTCACATGGGAAGACTGAAGTTGAGGAGTTGGCACCAGGAGTCTGTGGCAGAAGTTTAAAGGGGGGATCAAAATTGCAGAGTGAGAGAATCTGCTTGATGCGGCAGATTTTAAATGCTTCCCCCTCCTCTGTGGTCCCCAACCTGTGGGGCTTCCTGTACTGGTGACCGCCGGCCCACTTGGGGGTCAGGGACCCGCCTGCCCTTAGAAGTGGCCGCAAAGGATCAGAACCCCATTTGTTGTCTACCTTTTCCCTTCAAATGTGTTGGGACCAATGTTCCTGCATTTCCCAGGAGAGCTCTGCCTTATGGGTACTGTAGTCCCAGAGCATCTGAAGGCAGCTAGGTTGGAGCAGTCAGGACCATGGCACAAACCAGGACTGGCATAAATGTGATTTCCTTTCCTTCCTCTGCTGTTGGCAAAATTACTCCTCAGGCACCAATGTTTTCCCTTTTCTGATGCGCCTCCTGTGTTCAAAAAATGGGGAAGGTGGTGGTGGAAGCAGAGCAGCCACCAAGGGGTGCAGGAGCATAGTGGCCCGCTTAGCAAACAGCCCAGCGGGCTGGCAGGGGGCCAGGCTGCCAAGGCCTGGCTGCAGAGCCTGGACAGGGAGCAAAACACAGGAGGGGCTGGAGGAGGAGCCTCTGCGCTCCTCAGCTCTGCAAAGCGGCTGCGCGTCACCTCCACGCAGCCAGTGCTCCCCGGGGTAAAAGAGGGTCTGTTTCGGCAGGCCACGGAGGACAGTGGCTTAAGAAGGTGAGGGTCTGGGCACCCTTCCCACCTGGTGTGGTGCATCTTCCCAGTTGGACTCACTGCGTGAACAGGCCCAAGACGAGATCAGCAGGGGTTTCCTCAAAACAGTTATGTTTTTGGATGACCCTGCTGGTCAGTGAGATTCCCAGAGCAGAAAACCCTGCCTCTGTGGCTATGTTCACATGACACACTAACCCTTGTACCCACCCACAATAGCTGTGTGACACCCCAACAAAGCCCCCTCTGCTGGCTTCTGGGATGGCCTGCTTCATGCAATGGCGGGGATCCCCCGATGCTACCCCTTTATGCTGCCACAGGTGCCGCCTGGGCACCAGTCCTGCATGGCCCACAAATGGGGGCTGCCCTGGGCAGGGGTGAAGGCTGATGCAAGGGAGCTGGGTGGGCAGGCAACGATGAGTGTGGGGCTGCCTCCACCTGGCCAGACTTCTCTGAAGTTTTGCAGTGGGGGCGGGCAGGGGTGTGCCTTAATCCCAGTCACTGGGGCTCAGACTGACCGCAGCAAAATGATCCGGATGCCCCCAGTAGCCCTTTGGCTGACTTCCAAGCCCTTTCTTCCTCCTGGACCCTGCCCTCTAGAGCCACAGGGTCAGGTTTACCTTCTCCAGATGTGCTGGGCTTTCTTTCCAGAGGTTGGGTGGACTAGAAACTACGGATGCCTCAGTGAAGAGATTGGTCAAGGTGGCCCGAGAGTGGGGCCAGTAACTGGCTGCAGTGACGGGCTCTTACAACACCCCACCCGCCCCTCGGAGCCAAGTGAAGGGTGGCCTGTGTTTACACCATGGGCCAGAAATGGGCCGTGCCTTGGGGGAAGGTCTCTGGGGCAAGCATTGCCCAACGCACCCAGAGGGCACCCTCTTGGGGAAGGCTTTTCCAGGAGCAGAGCTTTCCTCCTCCCCACCCAAAGGAATTGAATCCTGCAAGAGTCAGGACAGGTAAAAGTAGTCAAAGTTTGGAATTCACTGCCCCAAGATGCGGGGCTGGGAACCTGCTTGGCTGGCCTCACAAAAGGGCTGCGCCAATTCAAGGAAGTTGTGGGGATGAAGGGCTCTTAGCCTGGATGGCTGTGGGGCTGCCCCTAAGGGCCACCTGCTGGGAGACCGGTGGGCTTCCTCAGGCCGTTGGTGGGCCCCTGGGAGGACAAGCTGATGGATGAGATGGAACGGGGCCCCATTCAGCAGGGCCCGTCTTCTGTTCCGATGTTCCTCCCAAATAACCCTTGAAAATGTTTTAAATGCTCACAAGTCGAAGGGGGTGTCACGGTTGCCTGCAAGTGCTTCTCAAGGGGGGGGGGGTAGGTTGCCCCAAATGGCCATGCAAAGTGGCCATTGTGCCACATGCAGCATCAGTTTCATGCAGCCAGCTGGAGGCCATGATGGCCAGCAGCTCCTGGGGCTGAGCCTCGGAGGAAGACCCCACAGCTCTCCTTGCTGGGCCCAAGTGGTCATCTCCAAGGGAGGACATTCTGCCTTTCCTTCTGCCTCAGGGGCCTGAAAAGGACTTTTACAATTCCAAGGACTTTTGTACCGCATCACTCAAGCGTGCAAACGAGCTGACCCTTTTTCCAACCGCCAACTCCCCTACCCCAAGATTATACATCAACCTCCCTCAGCTGCAGGGCCCTGGTGAGGAAGAAGCAGCGGTGTTAAAAATTAATTTCTTTTTAGAAAGTTCCACATTCCGCCCACGCATTCAGCTTGTCTGAACAACTTATTTTCAAGCGGCCCAGTCAGTTTCACTTCCCTTCTTTTCATCATAGCCGCATCGGTCAGTTTCAAAAATATTCAGATCTCCCGCTTTGGAACGGATTCCATTAAACGTGAACCCATTTTCCTCGGGAAATATCTGACACGATCTTTAGGATGATGGAATCACCGGGCAGTTTGAAGGGGAGGTGCGGGGCAGCCAGGGCGGGCTCCTCCGAGAACCGCAGAGTGAGGAGGAAGGGTCTCCGGTCGCCCACCACTTCCCCGGCGGCAGCGGGAGACGTCGCCGAAGGATGGGGCGGAAGGGTCCCTGCCGAGCGCGGAGAGGGGGCGAAAAGGCAGAGCCGGGGACCCCAGCGCCGCCTCGCGCTTCCCGGCCACGGGGGTGGGGCGGCGGCGAGGGGCTCCAGAGGCCCCCTCTGGAGTATTAGGCTGCGGCTCCCATCATCCGCAGCCGGGCAGAACCGCACGGGCCGCCGCGGGCTCCCGCGAGTCGCGCTCCAGAGAGAGGGGAGGCTAGCGGCAGCCCGAGGCACCTCGGCCCTCTGCACGCGCTCAGAGGCTGCCCCCCAGCCAGGGCAGCGGGCGCCCGGGCGCACGCAGGAAGCGGCGGCCGGAGCGGGAGGCGGCCTCGGCGAGCAGGCTGGCGGGCAGGCGGAAGGGGAGGGCCGGCGAGGGAGGAGCGAGCGAGCGAGCAGGCGAGCTGGCTGCGCGGCGGGGCTGCAGCGCCGAGTCCTCGCCGGGCCTGAACTTTGCTCCGCCGCCGCGATGCGCTGAGACCGGGGCGCCGCGCCCGAAGCCCACCGGATCGCCGCCGCCGCCCCGCAGCCCGCACCTCTCCGCGGCGCGCGCCATGGCCGCCCGGGACGAGGAGCGGCCCCCTCCCCGCCCGGCGCCCCCGGACCCGCCGCGCTGCTAGGCGCCCGCCTCGCCCGCCTCGCCGCGGGGCGAAGCGGCGGGGGCGGCGCCCGGGGGTCCGCCCGCCGCCCGACCAACTCCAGAGGGGCTCGCGGGGCGCCCGCCCAGCTGCTGCGCCGCGGAGGCGCCCCCGCCCTGCCTGGCCGCCCGGAACCCGGAGTGACCTCGGCATAACTTTGGCTGGCCGCCCCGGCCGGGGCCCCTCGCCGCCTCGCCCTCCTGGCGCGGGACTCGCCGCCGCCCCCGCCCCCGCCCCCGCGGCGGCCGGCTGTCCCCGCGGGAGCGAGTCGGGCACGGGAGCAGGGCGGCGGCGGCGGCGGCGGCGGGAGAGTCCCCCGCGGCTGCCCGGTCCCGCTCCGCCGGCCTCCCCTGCTCGGCCGCCGCCGCTCCCGCCGCCGCCGGGCGGCCCCTCTCCGCCGGCCCCTGGCTGCGCCCCGGGCGCTATGGCCATGGTGACCGGCGGCTGGGGCGAGGCGGACGGCGGCGGCGAGACCAACGGCGTGGAGAAGGGCTACCCGCGCCACTCGGAGGACGACTCGGCGTCCCCGCCCGGCGGCCCCAGCGACCAGGAGCACGGCGGGAGTGGCGGCGGCGGCGGCGGCGGCGGCGAGGACGACAAGGCGGCGGTTCCGGTGGACTGCGTGGTGTGCGGCGACAAGTCCAGCGGGAAGCATTACGGCGTCTTCACCTGCGAGGGCTGCAAGAGCTTCTTCAAGCGCAGCATCCGCCGCAACCTCAGCTACACCTGCAGGTGCGCGGGGGCGGGGGCGGGGGGGGCTCCACGGGGCTCGGCGCCGCGCGCCCTGCCCGGGCCTGCCGCGCTCCTGGCGCCGGGGCGGCCGCCCCACCTCCAGACCAAGCGGGCGGAACAGGCCGCGCCGCCGGGAAGGCCTTCGTCGTGGAGGGGGAGGGCGGGAGGCCCGGCCTCTGCGGCTGCGGGTCCAGGAAAGGCCGCCCCCGCCCGCGGCCGCCGCGGAGGCGCTGCTGGCCCGGGGAGGGCTCAGCGGCCAGCCGGGCTGCGGCGGAGCGGCCTCGTCTCCCCCTGCGGCCGGGGCGGGCTCATCTCGGGGACTGGCGTTGCAGGGCACTGAGAAGGAGAGGGTGGCATGCATCCCCCCCCCCCTTTTGCATGTCGCCTGTGCTTTCGGAACAACCCGGCCTGGCTTTGCGCGGTCCCGGTTTTCTACGGTGCTGCAGGGAGCTTCGCCAGCCGGGACAGCCCCTTCGCCGGGCAGTTGCTTCCTCGTCAAGGGCCACATCAAGGCTGGAGGGGGGCAGCCTTTGAGGACCGTCCACTGTTTTAGATGTTTTGGGTTTGCAAGGCAGTTTCCTTGGCTTGGCCACAATTGTGCCACAAAGGGTCCGGGGGCGGGGAGCCTCACGCAAGCGGGCCCTGGGGCCTTGGGACACCCACTCCTGCCATCACCTGGCACTTGATTGGCCCCCAGAAGCCGCCTGAAGCTGCAGGTGCTTTGCCAGTCACACACCTGCTGCCCAGCTGAGGGCATGTGGAGCTGCCAGGAGAAGCCGCTTTGCTGTGCTGCAGGTGTGCCCCTAGGGGCCCCCTCCTGGGTCCCCGGCTGCCTTCCCATCCCCCTGTATGCGTCATTGCCCTACTGATGCCATGTGTGGCTGGGCAGTCATGTGGATGGTGGTTTGTTTGGCGTGGAAGGGATGTTTCCCCAGTTGTCCTGCCAGAGGGGGTGCATTTGAAAGGGCCACCCTTAACCGGCCATGTCCCTGTATCTCCTGTGCCCCGTGGGGGAGTGACCATCTGAGCGCCTTTCAGCAGAGCCAAGAGGGCAAGGGGGCGAGCAAATTTGGCAGGGGGGCCTGCGGCTTGGCTCAGGGCGGGGCTCTGGACGGTGAGCCGGACGTGCTCCTTCGGGGAGCAGCGAGGATGGGGCAGTTCGGGAGCTTCTGTCTTAGATGGTCAAAAATGGGGCAACTTGTTGGTCTCTGGGATGTTTCCTGGGGGTGTCAGAGGATTCTCAGCTGGTATCCCCCCCTCTACCTGCTCTTGCTTCTGTTCCCCACAACTGCCTCCCCACCCCCAGGCTGGGAAAGCGTTTTGTTTCTGAAAGACAGGATGGAGAAAGGCTGGGGTCCTTTCAGATGCTGTTGTTCTGAAGGTGGCGGTGGGGAGACACATCACACCCCACCCAGCCTGTTCTCTTGCCCAGGATTGCCTAAAAGAGACCCCTTTTTCCCAAGCTGGTCCTTTGTGGCCCTCTGCAGGCAGAGATTACTGAGGCCCTTTCCACAGTGTAACTGCAGATCAAAGTATTGTGCTGAAGTTAAGGCTCTAGTTCTCATTGTGCAAGGGGAATCCGTTATCTCCTTTTCTTCCTCAACTGCTTTTTTGTGCTCCCTAGCTAAGGATGGGAAGGGGGCAGCACGGCCAAGACCAGATAGATTTCCGAGAGCTGCCGCCCCAGTGGTCTGGAAGGCACCTGATTAGCAAAGGCTGTCTGTGCCTTGTGGCAAGTTTCTAGACCTCATGGTGTGAGTCTTGAGGTAGAAGCAGCCTCCCAGCCCATTGCACAAAATCTCTGCCCCGAGCAGGATGGGAGCTTTCCTGGCCCCACTTGGAGATTGTGGGTATCAAACTCGATGCTCCAGCTGTCATCAGGGAGCCCCTGCTTCTGCCCAGGCCTGGACTGTGCAGGCCTTTGTTTTTGTGAATGAATGGGAGATTCCTGCCAGGAAGGGCCTCGGGGGTGTCACCGGCACAGCATTTGCTCTGCTTGGAGGAGCCCAGCCCTCGGCATCAGGGCCCCGGGCCCCGGTCTGCCCTGCCCCGCCCCTTGGGGCTGAGCACCCTCTAGCCTTGGCTGCTGGATCCGGCACAGGGAAGGCCCACTTGGGAGAAGCAGGGGCCCTGTCAGTCTGTGTGATAATTTGCTTGCGGTTCTACTGAATTCCCCCCAGTGAAGGCCAGATCCTCCCCCCATGATCAAGAAGGGGCTTGCAATGGGTGCGCCCCACTTTTAGCCCTTCGGGACCCAATGGCTGCATCCACATGGGGGGACAAGCTTGTCTGTGGCTGTGTGCAAGTGACTTCCCTGAGCCAGTTTTATGGGTTTGCGCAACCCAGCGAGGGATAAACTGGCCGTGCAGGCTGAGTCCTCCAACGGACACGTCCATCTGTCATCCTCTTTTATTGACGGATTGATTTGCTGCCCCCCTTTTCTCTTTCTTCAACAATGAGAGAACTTCAGTGGACTAGTAGTACCTGGAAAGCCTTTTTGGGATTATGAACTTAACGGGCAGAAAAGCCGCAGGGGAAGCTGTGTCAGGCCGGTAGGGGTTTGGAGCTGGGAGTCCGGGTTCAAGCCCCCCCTCCAGAATGGAGGCTCCCAGGGTGAGCCCAGGCAGCTCCCCTCTCTCAGCCCGGCTGACCTCGGAGGGCTGTTGCGGGAGGAGGTGGTGCCTGGGCAGAAGGAAAGCCGTTAGGCAGAAGAAGAGCCGAGCACCATGATGGAGGTTCCCAGAAAGGCTGGCCTGGACGGATGAGACAAAGGCAGAAGGTCAGACCAGCCTCCCCCCAACCCATCGTTCCCAGCCAACTGGCTGGGGCTTATGGGAGCTGACACACAGTTGGAGTGAAGGGTCTGGCCATTTGGAGCCTCTGGGCAAAACCTGTCTGGGCTTCTCCCCGCGGTCTCTCCAGGGGGTTGGGAGTGGGAACCGGCAGGGGAGCTCCCCTGGGTTGGCCCAGCCTCGCTGGACTTGATATCCAGTGCCAGTCTGAGCTGCACCCATCATAGTTCCTCAGCAAGCGCCACCCTCACTTCTCGACTCTTCTGCTTCTCGGGGTGCTCTGTGGCTCGCTGGGGCAGGGCCACGCACTTGGCCCACCCGAGCAGGGCCAGCAGATTCTGTCTGCCTTCTGTGCCTCCTCGTGCCTGGCCTCCTAAGCCCAGTTCAGGGCTGGCAAGCGGCCATGGTCCAGGCTGATCCCCAGCCTGGTTCTGAGGCCGAGAGACGCAAAGCCGCAGACTGGATGTCCCCCTTGGGGCGTCCCTTTGCCTGGAGCTTTGCCTGTGGAGGGAGCCGCCTGAGGAAAGGGTGCAGAAGGACAGCTCCCTCTCCTTGCCCATTGCGGGGTTTAACAGAGGGGTGGGGACACTTTCGGCACTGGGGGGGATGCCTTCCTCTGTGCATTGTATCCGAGCGGTTCCTGGACGGAACGCCCTCCGGCCTGGGCCTCCCAAGCAACCGAGCATCTTGTGGGCCTCATTTCCATGAAGAATTCACTCCTTCGGATGGAAGGGGGAGGCCTGGGGGTGAGGGGGACGTCCGAGTGGGTGGTTTGGGCCTCTTCCATCCCCAAAGACGGGAAAAGAGAGTAAGCTGACCACCCAAAGGAACACAGCAGCGTGCCTGCTTGCTTCTTGCCAAATCCACCCAGGCCTGGGTCTTTGGGGGGCAGGGGGTGTTGGCTATCATAATCATGGGGGTGGAAGGGACCTTGGAGGTCACCTAGTCCAACCCCCGCCTAAGCCTCATCCCATCTCGGACAAACAGCTGCCCAACCTTTTCTTGACAAGCTCCTGCGATGGAGCGCCCACAGCTCCGGGGGGTGATCCGCTTTCCCCGCCATCTGGCGATTCCTGCAGGAAAGTGGGCCTTTCCACCTTCCTCCCACCTTTCTGATCCGCAGTTCTGCAGGTGACTCATCTGGAGAACGCAAAGCGCGCGTGTGAAAGAGGGAGAGAGCGTTCTCTGCTGTGGTGTCATGCCTACCGGCTGCCTCTAGGATTCCATTTCAAGGCCTGCACGAGGTCGCCGGTCTCTTAAAACACGGGGGTCTCCAGTTGCCATCGCTGTCGAGAGGGCAGCCAGAGAAGCCGACTTCGAATCGCTGCTGGACAGTTTTGGTTGCTCTCCCCTTCAGGGCTCACCCTGCGGATTCCTGATGTGTTGCAGGGACGAATGTTGTGTGTGTGGATGCCGTTTGGTCATTCGCCCCGACCTCTTTCCCAGTCGAGGCGGCAGGTGTGTTGATGCACACACAGCTGATAAAACCTCAGCCAGAAGAACTGCCTTTTGCGGATTTTCTCCCGGGGGGTGGGCTTCCTGTGAATGTGTTTTCATGTGATGAGTTTTTAATGGACAGGTGTTAATGTTTTCATTCATGCCTCATGTGGGCTTTAATTTGCATTTTATTAAACGCTGTTCTGCGGACAAAGGAAGGATATCCCTTCCATGAAATAAAACAAATTTGACTTGGTGCTGCGGCCTGCCAAGAACGGCTGCCACGTCGTGGTGTCTGAGGGAGGTTTCACCAGCCCAACTCTGCTCCCCGCAGGGTGGGAGCCGACCGTCGCCAGTGCTCAGGGGTCCTTCCTGTCAGGGTGAGCCTGCCTTTCCCACCCCTCTGTGGGGCAGGAGGAGGGCAGCCCTTGGACACGCTCTGGCTGGCACGATTGTAATGCCAGGGACGTCCCTGAGCCGTGACAGCTTGGAAGAACCCCCCGGGTAGTCAGTGTGGATGGGTTGCGTTTGCCCTTGGATGCCGGCACAGAGATTTCCGATGAATCTTATCTACTGGCTCTTCCTTTTTTTGAGCGGGGCGGGGGGAATCTTCTGACGGCGCACGGATATTTGGGGAGAAGAAACCTTCCAATCTGCTGAGCTCAGGAGTGGGTGGGGAGGGTGGCACGAGGAGCTTCTTCACTCTGGCAGGACCCCTGAAAAGGAGGCCTTTTGGAGAGAGAGAGAAGTGGGGTTGTTTGCAAAGCGCAACGCTGCGCAAGGCGGGCAGGTTGAACTGGGCGGGGTCCTGAAGAGGGCAAGCCCTTTGCTGTGGTGGCGGCGGTGGTGGCTGCAGCTGGGAAGGGATTCCCCTGGGTCTTTCCTGCAAATCCAGCAAAGCAGCTCAGAAGGTTAAACAGGCTGAAAGTAAAATGAAAATCATCTGCACATGGGAAGGAGGAGGGGGAGATGGTAAGAGAGGCTCCATGATCTCCTAAGCAATCAGGAGGGCCTGGCACCTGCTTTGGGCTCTGCCAGCCCCTTCCTGGCAGGTCACCCCCCAGGAATGGGATGCAGCTCCTGCAAACCAGGGGGGTCCTCGTGCTGGCCTGCCAAAGGGGCCCGGTGCATCCAGGTGGGCGGCGAGGATCAGGCAGGAACTTGGGCAGGGCTGGGCTGTCCCTGCGCCTCCCAGCAGCAGGAAGATGGGTTTTCCAAAAGGTGATTCAGGCTGGACGTCTGGCCTGGCCCGTGCCCTGGAGTTAAGAGGCGTCCAGCACAGAGTGGCCCCCTCATTCCTCACGCAGATGTTCCCGGTTCTCCTTCGGGAAGCGCCTCGAGTTCCTCTCCCATAGTTGGCCTGCGATGAGTCTGGACCGTCCCAGCCAGGAAGCCTAGCTTCAGGCTTAAAATCGAATAAATTCTGGCCGATGCCACGAGTGTTTGGCGGCAGCAGCAGCCGGCTCATCCGGGCGTCCGGTTTCTCAGAAGAGCTGATAGAGTCGGGGAGCGTCGAGGCCTTGCAAAAGCAGGAGGGCTTCCAAGACGAAATGGCAGCCTGAAGTGCTTCAGTTCCTCTGCTCTTTTTTTGTTTGTTTGTTTTACCCCTCTCAGTTTTCTGTTTTGGGACCTCCACAGCGAGCTGGCCTGCTTGTTTGTTTTCCCCACTTCTTAGGGGCTTCCCCCCAAAAAAAATAATTACCCACCTGTAAGCACTGGGGCCTCGCCTTGTGCCACCAGAAGGTGCCCCGTCACTTCCAGAAAAATCGGCACCCGGAGAATTAACTCGCTTTGCCGTTTGCAAGGCTCGCTCCCCTGAAACCGGGCGGCCCCCAATCAGGCGGCCCAGCTTTGCTCACACTTGGCAGAAAGCCCCCTGGAAGAGTCCCCAGTTATCTGGCAGGGATACCTTTGGGTTAGCAGACCCAAGCTGGGGAGGAAGAAGAAGGCAGGGCGGCACGGCTGCGCACCAGGAGGCGCCATCCACACCCTGCTCTCTGTAGCGGCTCTGAAAGGCCACTCTTCACGCCGACCCCAACGTTGGTTCTCCTCTTTCGTTTAGCAAATGTATCTCTCTCTCTCTCGTTGCTTTACTTTTATGCTTTTCACGCATGCTTAACCAGCAAAGCCGGTCACGATGTTCTTCCGCTGCCGCGCAATGCGCTGAAAGGGAGCCAGGCCCTTTCAGCCCCCACCCCCCAGTTGCTCATTCCAAGCGGGGCAGCTGTGGCCCTCTGTGCCCCCAGCCGCCACCACACGTCTCCCCCCGCAAAGCTGGGAGGTAGTTACTGTTTCCTCTACAGCCAAGGATACTTAGAAGCTTTTCTGCTGCTCAGCTGGAGTCCGGCTGGCACTGAGGATGGAGGCCGGGCTGATTTGCCTACGTAAAACTGATCTGCTTGCAAGTTGGGCTTCTGGGGCTGGTTGGCCGCCCTAATGAGCTCATTAGTGCAGCCCCCTCCCCCATGTGAAGGAAGGATGGGCACAGTGGGGCCCCCAAGCACGCGCACACACCCCCCCCCTACCAGGTCAGCCTGGCTTTGCACCAAATGGAGCCTCTTAGCCTTTTTAATTTTACTTTTGGATTTATGGAGGGGAAAATCTTGGGGGGGGGGTCCTTTGAAGGAGACCTACACCCTCCCTGAGCATTGGCCAGAGCCACATTCTCTTGCTTCCCCACAATCCCATTCCCAGGTGGATGCGGGTGAAAAGACGCGAGAGCAGTTTGGAGACGCGATTGGCCTCTCAGCTCGCATGACGTTAAGAACCAGCAATATCTGGAGCTGTGTAAATTTCCCCCTTGATTCGGTTCCCCCGGAAATCTGTTGCCAAGCGTTTGTCTCTCTCAAGGTGTTGGTTGCCCAAACAACGTCAGATGGCCGAGGGTTCCGTCCCCTTGAACTTGAGTACAAAGTTCCCATTGTTTTCCGTTTTAAATAAAGTCGGAGAGAGAGCCTGACCAAGGGGCATTAATGCTGCTGACTTTGGTTGATCCTGTTGGTTGGTTCTTGTGCGTGGAATTGCCCAGCCACGGATGTGCCTGTTGGGGGCTTGACCTTCCTTTCTCCCCTCCTATTCCTGCGGCTGGGCCCGGATGGGTTCTCCTTCCACGCTTTCCGAGGCTCAGGTTGTGCAGCCGGGGGTGGCGGGGAACGCATGAGTGCTGGGGGAGCATGGTGAAACTCCAAAGCCACCCCCCCACTCTGCCCTCTTGGGCCTTGTGAGACCTTCCGGTGTTCAAGGGAGAGGTCAGGAGCGCTGAAGTTCCCAAGAGGGGCAGAAAATGTGCGTTCTTCGAGTTTGGGTAATTTGTGAATGCCAGGAATTTGGATTAGCTGTAAGTGCAGCCCGTTGTTTGTTTGACGGCGCTGGTCATTGCCTGTGGCTGCTGGCCAGCTGTTTCAAGGGTCCGGATGTGGCTGGAGCTGAAGCCGTGCGACACAGAGCCCTTCCCCCTGTGCCCCCCACCCCCCGTGGCCTTTCTTTTGGGGAGAATCTCAGCTCGCTCTTCAGTCTTTCTCAAGGCCCTCCCGCAGGTCGTCCTGTCCCTGAACATGCATGAGGGATGACTTGGGTAGTACATATTTGCAACAGCACAGAAATATGTTTTGCAAAATAATCAAAGGGCAGGCCGCCTCCACAAAGCACGTGGCAAACAAGGACTGACTATATCGCGCAGCCGTCGACCCGCCCCGATGCAGATCAAGGGAATTCAGAGAAATGGAATGGAGTGTCCAGAAACTGGACAAAGGAGACTGGCCAGCCAGCTGTCCCCTTGCTGCCCTTCGGTGCAGAGGCTCCCAGTAGCGTTTTGAGTGGCTGTGGCACGTTTTGCAGCTGTTGCCCGTCTGGTTGTGTTAAGGAGCCCCACCCTGAGCAGCTAGTGCTTTGGCTCGGAAGAGATGCCACTTCACCATCCCCTTGCAGCTGCCCATCCTCTGCCAGCATGGTCCTTGCACTTCCTGGGGATGATGGGAGTTGTTATCCAGGAAGGGGACAGTGTTGGCCAATATATGGGGGGCATGGCTATAGCCTTCTCCTGAAAGATAACGAGAGAGACAGTCTGGTGTCGTGGCTGAGGCACCAAGCTAGGACCTGGGAGACTTGAGTTCTAGTCCCGCCTGAGGCACGAAGCCAGCTAGGTGACCTTGGGCCAGCCACTCCCTCTCAGCCCTAGGAAGGAGGCAATGGCAGACTACTTCTGGAAAACCTACCAAGAAAACTGCAGGGACTTGTCCAGGCAGTCTCTAAGAATCAGACACGATTGAACGGATTAAAAAAAATTAAATGGTATTGTTATCCTGTTTTAAGACCTCGGTGCTCCTTTCCAGCAGCTTCCAGAGCCAGACTCGCTGTTCCCACTGGAAAGGGGCAGCAGGGACCCCGGAAATGGGAGCAGCTCCTCAGCCAACCCAGAGAGGTTTCCGCTGCCGTGCTGGGAAGCCTCCCTCCATGGGCTGCAGTCTTGCCTCCTTGGGGAAAGGGGGCTGAACTGAGCACAGCAGGCTGAGGATCCCCCAGACCAGCGGACTGCAGCCGCTGCCAGGAAGCGGGCCTTGCTCCCTCCAGGCCTTTGGGGTTGCTGGCCTCGGGACTTCCCCAAAGTGCTGTCGGCTCAAACGCCCTCCTGGCAGAGGGTGGCGTGCGAAGGCCTGCCGGAGGGGCTCCAGTCCCTACAATGGGCAGTCCCGGGTCAGCCTTCCTGGAGAGCCTTGTTTTTAAAAAAACTTGAATGGAGGGACAAAGGAGTCGAGTTTCTTCAACCTGGTGGGCCGGGGTGGCCTTTTCCTAAGTAGATGGGAAGGATGGTGGCTGTAGTCCAGCCCATCAGATACACTCTGGTGTCCTCGAAGAAGTCGAGCTGGGTGCAGTGCGGGAAAGGCAGGTTTCTAAGAAGGGTTGAAGAGGGATGGGGAGCGTTGAGCTGGATCTTGGCTACGCGGTGGAGTATCAGCTGAACTTGATTGGAAGGAGGGTGTGGTTTTCACTCCCTTGGGCAGCAAAAGGTCATGCGCATGTGCAGAGTGCGCAGCCTGCTCTCCTGATGCATCTGTGCCACTGAAAATTGTTGCCTTCACCCCCATCTCTGCTACTGCAGATGTTCACAGCCCTTCATTCTCATGCATTTAGATGATTTGGCCCAGCAGCAAACAGGCCTGGAAGTTAGGAATGGCCGGGCCTTGTTAGTATCTGGACGGGAGACCACTAGGAGATCCCAGGGTGGTAGGGAAGACTGGGAGGCAGCAGAAACATCCTGGAAGCAGCTGGTTGTAAACCCCTTCCTTATTGCTCCCCAGAAAATGGCACGGAGATGTCTGCGTAGTCGCCAGGAGACAAGCTCAAGGGAGACTTGGCTTTAGGCTTTAAACTCTGCCACTTCTCTCTGTTTCCGTCCGATGCCCGGTGCTGTTGCTCCTGTGGATCACATGTGTCCTGGACTTGCACCAGAATAGCACCTCCTCTGTGGGCGAGCATTGCAGCATCCCTCCCCTGAAACCGGCCTTTGGCTGCTGTGCCACAAATGACAAAAGCAGGTGCTCCGGTGGGGTCCTTCAGAGGGATGCAAATGTGCGGGAAGTGAAGGAGGCCAATTTGGCATGGGGGGTGGGTCCCAGTGGGTGCGCGCATGAAGGGAATATGGGGAGAAGGTCCAGATCGGCGGACTGGCTGATGGCTGAGCTGGTGTCTTTATGTCTCTGCAAACCCAGATTTTGGAGAAGTTGTGCAGCTTGAAGCGAAGGACGGCTGTCTTTGGGGGAACAAGCATGCTCCCCTAGAGCTGGTGGCAGACGGGTCCCCCGGTGTCAGGAGCAGCATCCTCCTGGCCCCCAGCAGCCCCGACGGGCCCCATCCTCACGTGAGGAGCTTTGCAATGGGAGGGGGAGGTCTCTCGGCGCAGGCAGTTTGGGGGACGCCCTGTGGTCTGGCCCAGGGTGCTCTTGGGGTTGGGAAGGGGCACGCCCAGAGAGCCCTGCCCGCCCAGGGCCGACTCCCCAGCTGGAGGGAGCAAGGGCCGAGGCGGCCTTCCCTGCCCTGCCCCCCCTGCCCTGATAGCCCTTCCCCCATTGCTCCTTGTCTGGGCAAAGGCTCCTTGGAGGAATTGCTGGGATTCCTTTTCGCTTGCAGGCGCTCGAGTGTGCTTTGCGAGTGGGGGGTGCATGTGCTCCTGGCGTGGAGCAGGGAGGCCACCGGCCTGAGAGGGGTGTTTCTGGGCAGATTTGGAGTGGAGGCAAAGTTAATCCATCCCGGCGGTCACTGGCCAGCTCCCCCACTTTGTACCTGCAGTAGCTGGGCAGAGGCTTCTGAGAAGGGAACCGGAGAGGTGCCAACGCACAGGCCTTTCTCTGTTCCCCGGTGCCTGGTTATCCTGGGCTTGGTTGCTCTGGGCAGGGTGGGGAGCAGTTGTGGGATGCTCCTTCGTAGCCTGTGTGGCGATGGGCATTGTGGCCATCGATGGGATTGGGGGTGAGCCCGCTGCTCGCTCTGGCAGGCTCCTGACAGTTCCCTGGATGGAATTATAGAAGGTGCATCGAATTGGGCACTCTCGTGGTACCCTGGAAAACACCCCTGCAGGAACCCCGCCACTGGCATGGCTGGACCAGCGGCCTTTGGGGAAAGAACTGCAGTGAGGGGAGGTGTCCTGGCTAAGCAAAGACCATGCCGAGACGAGGAGGAAGCCTCTGGTGTTTTATTTAACTGCTCTAGTAGACAGAAAATCCTACCAAACTGAAGGAGTGTGGGAAAAGCCAGACAGAGAAACCCCAAAACTCAAGGCGGTTCTCTTCTGAGTTTCTTTGAATGACAGCTCCAAGTCTCTAAACTACGCTTGTGTTTTCCCCCCTGGATAGGGGCGCCCTCCTGCCCACCATCAGTGCTCACGACAGGAGGATTGTGTGGTTCGCAGCAGAACTCCTGGTTTCAAGGCTTGATAACTTCAGGCAAGATGCAGGACTGGCCACCCCCGGCTGGTGCTCTTAATTCTGGCTTTGGTTCCCCCCATCCCTGGCCAGCAGGGGGCCTGGAATCCCGCCCCGCCCCCCCTGCCTGGAGGCCCCAGCCGGGGGTGGGGGAGAGAGGCGATGCCAGATGTTGACTTCGGACATTCCTGAGGAGCAGGGGATGAGCCCCCGTGCAAAGGCCTCAATTGCCTCAGCCAGACCAGCTGGCCACATTCCCACAAATGGCCTTGTCTGGGTTCCCCAAAGCAGCCTGGTTTTGCAGATCCGGCTTGGGATTGCAAATGGGCGTTCACTGAACTGCCTTCTCGGAGAAAAAGTGATGGTTTAGCGATGGGGGCCAGCTAGTCTTCCTGCCCTAGGGGCTCCAGGATCAATGGTGCACCGCCAGGAGGAGAGGCAGGGTTAGCCTCTGAGCTTTGGTGTCCCCGACCAAGCAGCATTTTTGGAGCCAAGCACCCCCGAGATAGAAGTGAGGCCTGCTTGGGGGTGACCCCAGGGGAAGGGTGACTTTCCTTGGACCTTTCAGTCCGGCCCTGATGGTTCTGGGTCGAAGCGGGCTGTTTTGCTCCCACTTCGTTCTTGAGGTGCCAAGGGGCCTGGGTTTTTTTCATCGGATCCTTCAAATATAACAAGTTAATGCAGTTCATCTTGCTGGGCAAACAGCTTATCATTGCTTTTGATAAAGAAATGCTGTCCCTTCATCCTGCTTTTGCTTTTGCGTAGCAAATCTATAAACCTCCCACTTCCTTGGTGGGAATCCTGCTTCCTGCCGTCCGTCCACTGCCATCCTGCCTCCAGTCTATTGCGCCTGTGTGTGCTGAAGGCATTCTGCTCCTCTTCCTTCGCAGGTCGAACCGGGACTGTCAGATCGACCAGCACCATCGCAACCAATGCCAATATTGCCGGCTGAAGAAGTGCTTCCGCGTCGGCATGAGGAAAGAAGGTGAGACCTGCCCTGCTGGCCCGGGGGCCCCTGGGCAGCTCAAAAGAGGTGGCCATGTTGGGGGATGGTCCCCGGATTGTCTGTCCTTCCCACCGGCTGCTCCCAGGGCTGCTAATTCAGCCCCTCGGCCAGCTGGGTTTGTACCCAGAAGCGTTGGGCCCGGAGAAGCGAAGCCAGGGAGCAGACCGTGGAGGGGGACAGGGTGCCAAGGGCAGGCTAGGGCTCAGGCAGAGCTGTGCTGGGGGCTGAAAGCCCTCCATGCTCCATCCTGCCCTGGAGGATTCAGCGGTCAGCGGAGGTGGACTGAGCAACTCCCCACCTGGAAGCCCCCCCATAAGCTGCAGGTCCTGTCCCTGCCAGAAGGGGGCGGCCATTTCTCTGTAGGCATGACTGGCGAGGCTGCCCTGGGGAGATGCTCACGTGGGCCTCTCCAGAGCTGCCCTAAGGCCGGGCCTGTGGAGTTCAGGGTAGCATTGTTGAGTCCTGCAGAACCCCATCCTTGGCTCCCTGCCCAAGTGAAGGCCCCTCTGCCACACACACACACACACACAGAGTTATTACCTAGGAGCACCCCGGCCGTTAAGAGCCAGAGGAACAGGCGCCAACCAGCGAGGTCCTGCCTTTGCTAGTCGGACAAGCCGGAGCAAGAATCTGGTGCTCGCTGAGTCCTAAAGGAATGAAGTTAGACTGGCTGAGAAATTCTCAGCCAGCCCTTCCTTGGGGGAAAGAGGAAACCTCCCCCCCCCCGCTTGTTGGAAGAGAGCGGCTGCCAGCTTAGCTGTCCGGGAGACCGCTGGGCCCTCACTCGGCTGTGCCTCTGCTCCGGTTGCCCATGGAGGGACTGACCGTCATTGCTTGGCACCAGCACCTTGCAGGATCAGGCCAAGGCCCAGTTCTGTGGCAGCTGACCAGGGGTCCAGAGGGAACCCAGAAGCTGGATTGCAGGCAGTGCCACTCTCCCTGTTGCTCCCCTGCATGTGGGCTACAGCCAGGCTGCTCTGAGGCACCCGGTCTTGTGGATGACAGAATGTGGGGAGCTGCCCTCTGTTTGAAAAGCAGTGGGGCTATTTCTCCCCGATTTGAGGCTGGAGGTGACCGGAAACTGGTCTGAATGCTGCATTAGGCTTCACCAGGTGTAAAAGTGAAAGAAAGAAAGAAAAGCTGGCGGGTGGGGGGCTGTGGGAATGGAAGGGAGTCCTGGAGAGGCAAAAGAGAAGGGGGCTGACCCCACAAGGCAGATCCAGCTTGGTCCGATCCAGCAAAGAGGCCTTTGGGAGGAATCCATAGCAGGGCCCTGTGTCCCCCCAGGCGTGAGATGCCAAGCCTGCTTTAAACCCCTCCCACCAGGCTGCAAATCTCTGCCAAATGCAGTAGGGGAGTTAATTTGCTTCTACAGCGTGTATTGAAATGCCGTGTTGCTCAGCATGATGGTGGTGGCATGGGGGGGGGGGGCTGTCCACAGGCTGACCGCCTGTCCTCCTGCCATTGCTGGGATAGGGACCCATTAGCAAGTGACTGGATGGGGCATGGGCTAACTAGAGGGCAGAGTTGCAGCTGCCAAACCAGGGTGGTGAACCAGTGGGGAATTGCGGCCTACGGGGGCTGCTCTGGGGCCCAGGATTTGGCCTCCATCATGGAATTAAACTAGAAAATGCAAATGAAGTGGTTGGAAGTCAAATCAGTGCCTGGGGTGGTACCTTTCCTTGCTGCCCCCCAGCCTGCTGCTTCCTAAATTTCCCGCCTGCAGCCCTCACACACTGGGGTCACCAGGTTGCAGAAGCCAAGCATGAGCCAGAGAGGGGGAACAGGGTTCTTAGAGCCCCCTTGCTTAGGAGCACTTTACCTAAGGAGGACCAGGTGCTCAGGAAAGGCCCTGGGGAAGGGAGGGGCATGGCCTGTGGGGCATCGTTCAGAGAGGGTCTGAGCTGCCCAGATTGTGCCATGGAGGGACTGGTTCAGCAGGTGGTGCTTGAAGGGCACAGCTCCCTTGGCTGCAAGAGGAGGAGGAGCACCTGCGGGGGGGTGGGGGCGCACGTGACCCAGCTGTGTTAAAGGTCGCAGCTGGAAAACAAGGCCAAGTTGGGGAACAGCTCCAGAGGGCTGCCTGCCTGGGATCTTGGCACGTTTCCCGGGCAAATGCAGGCTTTCTCCAACCGATGCTGAATCAGGGCCAAAGGGCACCTTCCCAGCATGCAGAAGCTGCCCTGATTGGAGGCCCACCTGCACCCCCGTTGACCTGCCCGTCTTTCCTCCCCAGCCGTCCAAAGAGGCCGGATCCCCCCCAGCCACGCGAGCACCAGCCCCAATGCCCTGCACAGCGGGGACTACTTCAATGGGCAGCCAGTCTCGGAACTCATCTCCCAGCTGCTGCGGGCCGAGCCCTATCCCACCGCCCGCTTCAGCTCCCAGTACGCCCAGCAGGGCAGCGTGATGGGCATTGACAACATCTGCGAGCTGGCAGCCCGGCTGCTCTTCAGCACGGTGGAGTGGGCGCGCAACATCCCCTTCTTCCCGGACCTGCCCGTCTCGGACCAGGTGGCCCTGCTGCGCCTCAGCTGGAGCGAGCTCTTTGTCCTGAACGCCGCCCAGTCGGCCCTGCCGCTGCACATGGCCCCCTTGCTGGCAGCCGCTGGCTTCCACGCTGCCCCCATGTCTGCCGACCGCGTGGTCTCCTTCATGGACCAGATCCGCATCTTCCAGGACCAGGTGGAGAAGCTCAACCGGCTGCAGGTGGACTCGGCCGAGTACAGCTGCCTCAAAGCCATCGCCCTCTTCACGCCAGGTGAGCTGCCCCCCCAGGCTGCAGCATCCGGCTGGCTTTGTCATGCACAAGGGGTGTGTATGGGTGTGTGAGAGGAAAGGGAATCTGTCTCCCGTGCCAGGCTGGGCCCTTTCCAAGCGAACCAGTTAGACCTGGCTGGCACTTCGAAGCTGGGATATCTGGAAACTGCACAGATTTTGCATGTGATAAAGTCAACTCCTCCCCGCTACCCACATTTGGGGCAGGTCAATATCCCCCCCCCCGCCCCCGCCTTGCCTCCCACTTATCCTCCCACAGGATTTTCTCCTTTAGCCATTATTTCCACTGAGGACTCTTTGGTTAACAACTTTATTTTAAGTTTTGCCTAGACCAGAGAGTGGAAAAGCCGAAGCCATCACGGTTGGAAATAAAACCAGGGAGATTTCTGCCTGACCTGAGCCCGATAAAAACCAAAGCCATGGGATTGTTTAAGGGTGCAGAGTTCATGGGGAAATCCCACCCGCCCCCCAGAGAAGTTTAGAGAGGCGAAGTTTTGAAGTGGCCTCCCAGAGGAAGGTTTCACACAGCTGTGTGCAGAGTGCGCCCTGCCTCTGTCACCTTTTGTGACACGACAGGGGGGCTGCCGTGGCCTGGGCAGCGGGGGCTTTGTCCTGCAGTGGGTCTCCGTTCTACAGCCTGCGGAACTCCTTGCCTTAGGATTGGGCTGGGATGCCAAATTGACCATGGAGGCAGGGAAGCAGCAGGGCTTGAAAAAGGGTGGTTGGTCTGGCCTCAGACGTTAATTCCTGCTCTGAAGCGATGGAAATGTTCCCCAGCAGCATCCCACGCGCACATCTGTGTGAAATGGGCTGCGCTCTGGAGGAGGTTCGGTGGTTCTGCCCATGCTCTGCCCCTCCTCGCCCCCCAGTGCTTGAGGGGGAGGGTTTAGATGTGAAGGTCCCCCACCCGCTACAGTCTGGGTGTCCCTTCCCTCCTCTGACCCCTTACTTCTTTTTTAAAAATGGTACCTTGCTCCCTCTCCCTGCCCCGCTTTTCAAGCTGGCTTGGAATTAATAATAATTAATAATGGGTTACTTAGACGCCCCCTTGTGCCGGGGCAGGGGGGCTTGCAAGGCATCCGAGCGGCACAGCCTCCACTTCGGAGGAAGAAGCCGAGGGCAAAGCAGAACGAGTGTGTCTGTGGGGTGGGGGACAGCTGTTGCAAACTGGCCACGTGGGGCCACACTGTTTACTGTGTGCTGTTGGTGGTTTCTCTGTTGTAAAATAGAACAACATAAACTATATGGCTGCTCAGAAAAGGACAGCTAGTAAATATAACACTAGCTGAGCTTTAAAGCCTTCCGAGCCAACCACCTAACGCCTGGGGAGCTGAGAAGCGGGCAGACGCGTAGGTGGACGTGGGAGCCCTAACTCTGCCGAAGGACACAATTCCCACCCCCCATGCCTGCTAAGGGAGGGGTGTCTGGAGAGGTTTTGTCCAGCTTAGCCGTTTGGCGAGGAAACTATTTTTCCTGCCACCCAGCTTAGGAATGGGGGGGCTGCAGGGCTCGCTGAATGTCGGCTCAGTGACCAGACCCGTCGCTTTCACTGAAACTCAGCTGAGTAGCCATAAAGCTCGTCCCCATCCTCGTCGGGAGATGTTCCTCCTCCAGAGGGTCCCCAGAACAGGGCCAGTCTCAAAGGGGAGTTTTCCAGCCGACATGGCCCACCCCCACCCAGCGGTGCCTGTCCAGGGAACGACATTGCTTCAGGGCCTCTCTAAGTTGCAGCCAATCTCCGGCCCCATCACCTTTGCGCCTGCTGGGCAGGGCTTGCAAGAGGTCTGGTCAGGCCGAGCAAGGCCTCCTCCTGCCGGCCTGGGAGGGCCTGGATGGGATCGGCCTTTGCACCCTGTGGGGAAGAGGAGGCTCCAAAGTGCAGGCAGGCCCCCCTCACGGAGGAATAAATCCATTTCCACACAGTGGTGGATCAGAGGCATCCCTTTACCCGGATGGAATCTGGCTTGGCTGGCCTGCTCTCGAGAAACCCCAGGCAGGACTGAAGGCTCAGATGGCGGGGACAGAGGAGTGCGGCCGGGATGACGTGCTCAGACCACGAGCCTCACCAAAAGCATCTGGGCCTCAGTCCTCAGTTGTCAGCCTAGCTCCCCAGGCGTTGGAGGAGGAGCACAGCCGTGTTAGTCTCTGGCAGTGGTTTCCAACCTTAGCCGCTTGAAGGTGCTTTCAATAAAATGTGGGTTGGAAAAGGTTCGTCCAGACTCCTGGTTTGGGGATCCCATAGACCAGTGGTTTTCAACCTTAGCCACTTGAAGATGTGTGGACTTCAACTCCCAGAATTCCCCAGCCAGCCGGCTGAAAGCCACTGGTCTATGGGATCCCCAAACCAGGAGTCTGGACGAACCTTTTCCAACCCGCATTTTATTGAAAGCTTCTGCCTCTTAACCAAATTTGTGAGTCAGAAAAGGTGTGACCAGACTCCTTTGGAACAAACCCAATGGATGCAATGCAAAGGGCCACCACCCTTGACAGGAGGGCAAAGGGCAGAGAAGGAGGAAGTGGGTGTTTTGTTATTTATTTGTTCAGTTGCTTCCGACTCTTCGTGACTTCATGGACCAGCCAACGCAAGAGCTTCCTGTCAGTCGTCAACACCCCCAGCTCCCCCAGGGACAAGTCTGTCACCTCTGGAATATCATCCATTCACCTTGCCCTTGGTCGGCCCCTCTTCCTTTTGCCCTCCACTCTCCCTAGCATCAGCATCTTCTCCAGGGTGTCCTGTCTTCTCATTATGTGGCCAAAGTATTTCAGTTTGGCCTTTAATATCATTCCCTCCAGTGAGTAGTCTGGCTTTATTTCCTGGAGGATGGACTGGTTTGATCTTCTGGCAGTCCAAGGCACTCTCAGAATTTTCCTCCAACACCACAGTTCAAAAGCATCTATCTTCCTTCGCTCAGCCTTCCTTATGGTCCAGCTCTCGCAGCCATATGTTACTACAGGGAACACCATTGCTTTAACTATGCGGACCTTTGTTGTCAGTGTGATGTCTCTGCTCTTAACTATTTTATTGAGATTGGTCATTGCTCTTCTCCCAAGGATTAAGCGTCTTCTGATTTCCTGACTGCAGTCAGCATCTGCAGTAATCTTCGCACCTAGAAATACAAAGTCATTCACTGCCTCTACATTTTCTCCCTCTATTTGCCAGTTATCAATCAAGTTGGTTGCCATAATCTTGGTTTTTTTGAGGTTTAGCTGCAAGCCAGCTTTTGCACTTGCTTCTTTCACCTTCATCATAAGGCTCCTCAGTTCCTCTTCGCTTTCAGCCATCAAAGTGGTATCATCTGCATATCTGAGATTGTTAATGTTTCTTCCAGAGATTTTAACTCCAGCCTTGGATTCCTCAAGCCCAGCTTGTCGCATGATGTGTTCTGCATACAAGTTGAATAGGTAGGGTGAGAGTATACAGCCCTGCCGTACTCCTTTCCCAATCTTAAACCAGTCCGTTGTTCCGTGGTCTGTTCTTACTGTTGCTACTTGGTCATTATACAGATTCCTCAGGAGGCAGACAAGATGACTTGGTATCCTCATACCACTAAGAACTTGCCACAATTTGTTATGGTCCACACAGTCAAAGGCTTTAGAATAGTCAATAAAACAGAAATAGATGTTTTTCTGAAACTCCCTGGCTTTTTCCATTATCCGGCGGATATTGGCAATTTGGTCTCTAGTTCCTCTGCCTTTTCTAAACCCAGCTTGTACATCTGGCAATTCTCGCTCCATGAACTGCTGAAGTCTACCTTGCAGGATCTTGAGCATTACCTTACTGGCATGTGAAATGAGTGCCACTGTTCGATAGTTTGAACATTCTTTAGTGTTTCCCTTTTTTGGTATGGGGATATAAGTTGATTTTTTCCAGTCTGATGGCCATTCTTGTGTTTTCCAAATTTGCTGGCATATAGCATGCATTACCTTGACAGCATCATCTCGCAAGATTTTGAACAGTTCAGCTGGGATGCCGTCGTCTCCTGCTGCCTTGTTATTAGCAATGCTTCTTAAGGCCCACTCAACCTCACTCTTCAGGATGTCTGGCTCTAGCTCACTGACCACACCATCAAAGCTATCCCCGATATTGTTATCCTTCCTATACAGGTCTTCCGTATATTCTTGCCACCTTTTCTTGAACTCTTCTTCTTCTGTTAGGTCCTTGCCATCTTTGTTTTTGATCATGCCCATTTTTGCCTGGAATTTACCTCTGAAGGAAGTGGGTCCTCCGGGGGAAATAGCCCCCCCTCCCAGCATTTAGCAGGGTCAGCACCCAGGAAGCTGGAAACAGGAGCCAAAAATAGTGCATTAATGAGTCAGCAGGTGACTGGGCAGGGCAGATTTGAGTGGAGAGGCCCAAGTTGAGATGCTCAAAGGAATGGATCCGGTTCATAATGAGGAGAAGCCTAACTCCAGCCCCAAAGCTTTGGGTTCAAATACATTTCATTTAGGAGAAAGGTCATAGTGGGGCTTGGCTGGACACAAGGACAGGCGCCACCTGCTGGCGGAGTTGCATGTGTCTGCTGGCTGCAGAGCCAGATGTGTCTACCCTGCAATGGGAAACCTGGACTCGTCCTTTGGGGAAACGGGGCGTGCAACGTCAACACCTTGTGGCCGAATGGAAGTTGGCGCCAGAGGCTTTTGCACAGGCCGTTTCACCAAGAACATCTGAGTGCTGAAAGCAGTAGGGGCCCTCGGTCTTGCTGGAATGCTTTGGGCAGTCAAAGGCCTTCTCCAGGCCTGCCCAGACTGTTCTGCATGCAAAGGCAGGCAGCTGCCGCTGGGCTGCGCTCCTCCCAGGGGAATTGAGGGTGGATGCCAGGCTTGGTCTCTGAACCATGCACTTGCCAGGGCTGGGCACCGTTTGGGGTGCAGCATCCTGGGGGAAAATGAAAGCAGCCAGGGGGGTGCCCTGCTTTGGCTGCATGCCTGCCTGTCTTAATATGCCATCCTAGTAGCTGTTCTCCTGCTGCCTTGGAGGCTTTAGAATGGTGGAAGTGAATGCTGGTGCACTTTGGTCGGGCAGGGAGAAGAAGGCAGGGCATCTCCTGGCGGCCCTTCCTGCCCACCAGGGGGCAATCTTCTCTGGCCAGCTGCAGGGCAAGTGAACAGCAGAGAGGGACAAGGTGGACTGGCACAAATGGACTGGCCCTCCTCAAGCTGGATTGCTGGGCATCCTCCTTGGCAGAGGATGGCCCTTTGTGGCTGGCCCTTGGCACCCCCCCCCTCAACTTTGCTGTCATCTGAATAAGGCACCCAGGGTGGGCTGGCCCTTGGCAGGGAAGGACACGGCGCCTCTTGGCTGCCAACGCAATTCAGAAAGTCTCAGGGGTCGAGCTGTCTTGACTGCCATTTTTCTTTTGTAGGAAATCAGATGGGTAGCTCTAAGTTGGTGTTTCTCAACCTTGGCCACTTTAAGATGTGTGGACTTCAACTCCCAGAATTCCCAGAGTTGAAGTCCAGGTGGCCAAGGTTGAGAAATACTGCTGTAAGCAGTGCCAGTGTGGGAGGCAGGCATAATCCAGTGCGGGTTTCTGGAATGATCTGGAGAAAAGTGGTTGCCCAGATATATTCAAAAGCCTTGCACTGGATCCAGAAATCAAGCCCAATCCCCTTGAAGGCCAGTCTCTCGGTGGAACATTCACACTCCCATGATGATTAATCAGGACCATGAGGACTAGAATGCTTTAAGGGAGAGCCGGCAGTGATCTGCCAACCGGGCTGAGCACCACAATGCCAGCATTTCAGCCAGAGGGAGCGGTCCAGCTGGGGGGGCACACGGGGTGGCTGCTGCTGGCCCTCATCTCTTCCTCTGCCCTCCAGACGCCTGCGGCCTCTCGGACCCCGCGCACGTGGAGAGCCTCCAGGAGAAGGCGCAGGTGGCACTCACGGAGTACGTCCGCTCGCAGTACCCCTCCCAGCCTCAGCGCTTCGGCCGGCTGCTCCTACGTCTCCCAGCGCTGCGGGCCGTCCCGGCCTCCCTCATCTCTCAGCTGTTCTTCATGCGGCTGGTCGGGAAGACGCCGATTGAGACGCTCATCCGAGACATGCTGCTTTCCGGCAGCACCTTCAACTGGCCCTACGGGACTGGGCAGTGAGCCCTGCCGGGCGGGCGGGCACCTGTGCCCGCAGGCCTCCCGACAGCCTGGATGTCCGTTTTCGGCCGCCCTCCTCCCTGGCTGAGACTTTGAACGATGCGATTTGTGGTGCGATTTGGCTTTCGCAGGACCCACCTTTGGGGAGGGCCAAGGCTGGAGAGGCTCCCCCTCAGCGGCTGAGAACGAAGGCCTCTTGCCCACCCGTGCCAGAGAGACCGAGGCGGGACGGCCCTGAGTCGGCGGTTTTTCTCTCCTTCTGAATGGCCCCTTCTGCTTCTTCCGGGTTTCGTCCCAGCTGTCCCCGTGCCACATTTCCAGCTGAAGCTGGAGGGGGGCCTTGGTGGTCCAGGGAGGGCTCCGCCTCCCACCCCCCGTTGATTCTTCCCAGCATTCGCATGAGCACCTTGGATGGGATCCGGAACAGCTTGCTGGCTGTCTGGCAGCGTTCCAGAAGCCCTTTGGGTCCAGCCACGTCTCTCCCTCCATCTGTGTTCTGCCCCCTTGGTGGGGGGCTGGCAAGGCTCAGAAGGCTCCCCAAAGAGGCCAGCAAGTTGAGAGTGCGGGGTGGGCACAGCCGGCTTGCAGCCCCAGTTTGCGGCTGCAAAGGGCCTGTTGAGGGAGGGGCACCGTCCTGCCCACTTGTGTCCCCAAACAGCGACTGAGTCACCCCAAGGCTGTTCAAGCCCCCACTTGCATGGTGTCCTCATGCAGTCACGCCGCCCCCTTCAGGACCCCTGTGCCGCCCCCTCAGAGATTGCCCTCCCATCCTCGGAGAGGAAGCGCCAAAGAGAACAGGCGTCTTCAGAACGCTCCCCAGGCAAATGCAGGGGCTTCCTGCCCTTCTGCATCAGGCCCAGAATTCGGCTGTTTCGGGAGCTGGTGGCATCGGCTGAATTGTGGCATCTGCATTTAAGGAGCTGGGGCCCCATGAGCAAAGGCCACACTGGGACACGGCGTGCTGTCCTCTGCGCACGCGGGTTGCAACTGGCGGTGGAGGGTGCCCTGGCGTGTGTGGCGGGCCTGGGGCCTGGCCTTGCCCTGGTGGTGCTGGCAGCCTGGTCCCCAACTCTCCCAGGGGCCGTGTGGCCCTTGGCCGGTCAGCAGGGACAGCCTCCGCCTGGGCAAAGTGGTTGCCCCCGTTGGGCAAATTCCCTTGAACAAAACCTAGTGGGAGGCTGTTGATCCTGTCAGTTAGCTGCTGCTCTTCCTGCGCCCCCCATTTTAATTTCTGCCTTCCTTGTTCAAGGCCCCCCTCCCTCTTTTTAAAATCCGCAATGGAAACCCTCCTCCCCTGAAGCAAGGCTCTGGCAGGCTGTGTTTCTGCGGCCTGCCAGCTCCCCCGTTTGTGAAGACGCTATGCAAAATGTTGGACTGCATGCCCTCGGAATCGACGCGCGAGCCCACGGCCATTTCCCTCTCTCGCCCCGGTGTTCTGGCGGCCTTCGCTGGATGTCAGTTTGACTAAAATCTGTTTTCTCACTTGTGGCCTTCCCCCCCCCCTTTTTTTGTTCTTTTCCAATTACCCAACCTGCTTTCCGATCTCCGTGTGTATATGATGGTCTCGTCAAAGAGCCTGTGATGGAAATTGCCATTGAACCCATTTTACAGATAGAGGAAACTGAGGCCAAGAGGCTGGCTTTTCTTAAGTCACTGAGAGTGGTGGGACTCGATCTCAGGTCTCTGACATCTAAAGTACCAATTGTAATCTATGCAAACTTTCCTCCCTCCAAATTCCAGATCAAGGAAGCTCCAGTTCTGTGCTTGGAATAAAAATATTTGGGTATCGGATGTGCTTTATTTTAACCTGGTTGGACAAGGGGTTCTCTCCAGTGGAAAAAAGGGGTGCTGGACTTCTCCTCCAAAGTGGAAGCAGGTCAGGTCCAGCCTCTTCTGGCAGAGGCCAGGTGCTGCAGACCCTGCTGGCGAGGCCCCCCTGTTCTCCCCCCAGCCCCCCTCAGGTCCAGCTGCCATGGGGCTCAGGTGCCCAATTGTAGCTCAGCAGCTCTCTGGATGATGGTTGACCTGCTCCCCACCCCACCCCGTTTTAGCCAGTGGGCAACAGGACTGGTGTCAGACTGATCTGTTGGGTCCTTGCGGGGTGGTGGTGGCCTTGTCCTCATTGCTCGCTGTTGGGGGAACCTGAATGGGGGTCCCCTGCTGTGTGACACGCATCAAGAGAAGCCAGCCATTTCTGCTCCCCTTGAAAGGAAGGACGTCCATCCCGGTAGCCCAGCGGAGCCTCCACAGCCAGGACTGGCATCCCTGGGCCAGGGGGTGCTTTGCCCTCCCCACTCCCAGCTTATCAAGAGTCTGAACTGGGGAGCTGCTGCTGCTGCTGCTGCTGCACGTGGCTGCTGCTCTTCAAGCTGGGGGAGCCGGCCGCTGGGCAGCCAAGGAGCCGGTGCTGTTTTTTTTGTCCTTGGCCTTCAAGGACAGTGGCGGGGCTGAGGACACTCGCCTTCCAAGCTGTGGGGCAAATCACCAGACTTCACCTGCGCCCCCAGCCGGAAGCGAATCAGCCCCCCCCCATTTCCGGGCTGGACTTTGGCCGTGCCCTCCAGAGCAGCAGAGGCAACGCCTCCCTGGGCCCCCTCCTCCGCTTGGCAGCTGGCAGAAAGTGATTGGGTCTCTGGAGCGTGGCTCCGATGGGGGGATCCCTTGGTCTGGGCACTGAAGGAAGATGGGCATACCTCCTGCTGGACCCTGGCCATCTTGCAAGGCCTGGTCCTGCAAGTGTGAGGTCATGAGCCAGAGGTGAAGGGTTGCACCCTCTCAAGGCTCATCAGCTGGGCTTGGCTGTTAGAATCTCAGGGAGCGAAGAGGGCCAGTTGAGGCATTGCCAGGGACGCTCTTCTCGGGCTTAAGGGGCCCACCCTCCTCCAAGGTTTCTGCAGGCCCAGGCCCTTGACCCTGTCCTTGGGGACAGGAAAGGTGGTTGAGCCACCCCAGGGTGTGGACCCAGGAAGGGAGGCTGTGTAAACAACATTGATGCTTCCTGCTCCTTGTAGTACGTGGCAGCCCTTTGAGGTAGGCCAGGTCAAGGAATGGGCATGGCTGGCAGGGATTCCAGGAATGCTCTTTATAGCCAAACCTTGAAAGCCTGCCAGGGTTTCTCTTGCTCCATCTCATGCCAAACAATCAGGGCAGGGTTACTCTTTCTCACCCTTGATTCTGCTGCAGGACCAGGTAACCATTTCTGAACCCCCTTGCTTGGTTCGTTCGTTCGTTCCCCTTCTCCTTCCCAGGACCAGGCTTACGTTCCGTCACCCTGCGTTTCGAACCACACCAGAACAGAGTAGCCAAGGGGCCCTGCTCCACGCTTAAACAGGGCAGGCGCAGGGGGCGAGAGCGTTGTTGCTGGTTCGGCTTGGCTTTGGGGAGAGGCAATGCCGGGATACGGTGACCGGTCTGCTGCTCTGGGGGTCCCTGTTGCACAACCCCAGCCAGCAGCAGAGCAAGGTGACCCAGACCCAGGGCACACAGGCCTCGCTCGGAAACATCTACCAGGGAAGTCCAGAGGTCAGCTCCACCCATCCACAGGCCATCCAGGAGCTCTGCCAGCCTCACCGAGAGCAGCCTGGGGGCTGCAGGGGGGTTGAGCCAGGTGCACCGTGGACCGATTCTGGTGCTTGCAGATGAACCGCGGTGGGCTGTTATGGGGAAGCTGGGAGGGGGCTACGTTGTGGTGCATCCAGGAGGGAGGCAGCAGTGCCTGGGCCCCCCGGCTGCGCACTCTCAGGCGATCCTTGGGGATCCCTGGCAGAGAACGTTGGGCTCCTGGGAAGTAATTTCACATCCAGGCCTTGCCAACAGACACAGACAAACAGCCATGAGTTTCCCCACATTTATTAAAGGTACAGCTTTACTATTAAAAAAAAAAAAGTCTGTCCCCCCCTCCCCATTTTCATGATATGTACATCCCCTTCCCCCCACGGGTGGAGACCCCGCATGGCTGTGGCTCCTGGGGGCTATTTGGCCAGCGGGTCTCGAGAGCAGGCCGTTTCTGAGCTCCTGCTTGGCTCCAAACACAGAAACCCCTTGTGGAGGTGGACCAAGAAAAGAGGTTCGTGCTTGGGACCCCTGGAGGGCTTCTCCCTCCCCATAGAGCTACCCAGAGCCGACTCCTCGGCTGCGTTTTGCAGGGACGGGAGGCAGAAATGCAATCTGAGGTGGCACCGCAGAGACGGGGCGTGTTTCCAACAGCAGACCTGGGGGGGGGCTGTGCTCTCCACCCAGATGCCGGTTGGCACGCCAATACGGCACAAGGGGGAGGAGGAAAACGCCAAGGACCCGCTGTGACTCCCAAGTGGGAATGCAAATGGGGGGCCGCAAAGTGTGTTGCTTTGCCCACCTCCCTGAGCGAGCAGCCGCTTCCTTTTTCAGACGTGACTTTCCAGGAGCAGCTGAATCCCACCCGGCAGCTTGGGATGCCAATCCACGCATCCGAGGAGGAGGATTTGATCTTGAGAAATGTGCATGCTGTAAGTTTCTTCCTCTTTAAGGTGCCACAAGCCACTACTTGCGGTGTTGGGGTTTCATCCCGCCCCCCTTCTCCCTGCACACTCCTCCAACTTGATTTGCCCCAAACAGAAGCCCCACGGCAGCTGGAGGTTCCCAGAAAACCACCTGGAGGCTGCTACGAAAGAGCTTTTAGTCAATGCCCGCCATCATCTCTGCTTGCCCAAGAACTAGAGACGAGTTTTTTGGCACAGGAGAAAAATACGTCAGCATCGAAAAGGAAATTCACCAAACGGAAATGGAAACCCCTTGGTGGGAGGACTAGCAGGCTTCCCGACCTCTTCGGCATCCACAGAGTCCCGGCAGGGCCCCGAAAGCCGTGGGGTCCCTGGGGCTTCACTGACTGCCCCAAGGACGGAAAGGAACGGCCGGGCAAGAGGAAGGGCCGCTGCGTGGCGGCTGCCAGTCAGTCCTTCGGGGCCCCAGAGGAAGCTGGGCCCCGGCTCCTCTCACCCAGGGCCCCGCCCCAGCTCACCCTCGGTGCTTGTCGTACTCGCTCACCATCCGCTTGATGTGGAAAAGCTTCTTCCTCAGGGACTTGTTCTCCATTTTCTTGCTCTGGTACTCCGGAGTCTGTCCCGGGTTCAAAGGGAGAGAAGCCTTGTGTGACCGGAGCTGCTGTTGTCCCCACAGCCTCCAGCAGGGCTGGACAAGATCACCCCCTCATGGCTGTTGTACTGTAACTCCTCCCATCCCCAGCCCCGACTTGGAAGACCCCGGGCCAGTGCCCCGAGGGGCGATCACGGGCGCTTTGGCAGTGCCCTTTAAATTCAGAGCAATCTGGAGTGGGAACTCGGCATGCACTGGTGCTCCCCTGAACTGCTGCCGAGCAGCAACTTCCTGGCCCCGAATGTGGGGCCAGAGGGCCCAACCCAGCCAAGAGTGGGCCGTGTGCGGTGACCAGACCAGACTGGGCTGCCGTGTGGAGGGTAAGACAATGACCTTGACGGAGATAGGGGAGAGAGAGAAGGCTTATGCCCAAGTCGTGCAGGAGGTACGCAAAGCCGTCTCCGACAGAGACCTCCCCAACTCACAGAAGTGTAAGAGGGGGAGGTCCAGCACAGTCAGGCTTGCCAGATGCTGTTATTTCAGCTAATAAAAATTGTTTTAGCCTTCCTGTGGAGCCAACCCCCTGGTCTGGTCTGACAACCAGCTTGCAAGTTTGATACGTAGATACATTTTCCTCCTGTCACTCTGGCAATGGATCTGGCCCATCCCCGTCAAGGTCACCTTCTGTGTTCTCTGCATGCTGCCAGAAGTTGCACGTGCTGCTACTTCTGCGAAAGACAAGCATGATGTGCACCCCAATGTTCAAGCCCCTTTAGGTCCCCATTCGCTGAAATGGGGGGGGGTCTCTTCTGATCTCCTCAAAGGCCTTGCCCTGCTGTCTTCCCCCTCTGGATCCCGATTCTGGAAGCAAGCTGGGGGAACGAAAGAGGCCCAGGGTTCCCGGTGGGGCTACGTAAGGGGGCAGAGGAGTGTCTCTTCCCTCCCACCGTTGCATTTCTGTCCAAATGAGATTCCCCCGCCACATGTAAAGGCATCCCTTCGGAGCCCAAAGGGCCAATCTGCCTCTAACCCGGGGGCAGTTCTCGCAGCTCTGGGCCTCCCAAGGGCCCCCCATTGCTCGCGATCCAGGCCAGAGTGGCTGGGGATGATGGGGACTGGGAGCAGGGCTGCTACGCAAGGGCACTCACGCGCTTCAGGTCCTTCAGGCGATTGTACTCCTCCGCCACTCCCTGCCAGAAAAACACCAGAGTTGGGAGAGGAACAGACCGGGGGACACAAAATAGAGCTTCCACGTTCAGAAGCAGTACAACTCAGAGCAAGCCAGGAACACTCGTGGGCAGCTGTGGGGCAGGAACCTGCCAGGAGCTGAACTCTTGGCCAGCAGCCCTCTGCACCCAAGTCAGCAGCGGAGACGGCAGCCCAAGGTGGCGAGCGAGGCCTGGGCTGCTGGACGGGGCTTTGGCACTGGCCGGGGTAGTCTGCCGGGGGCCTGGAGAAGCAGGCTGGGTTAACGAGGGCAAGGCTAGTGGGCCCCAGACAAGGGTCTAGCCTGCCCCTCGCTCGTCCCATGCTCAGCTTGCAGCCTGCATGATGGCAGCCAAGGGCATCCACAGGGTTGCCAGGAGGCCACTGTGCAATGGAACAGCCTTTTCCACAAATGCCCGGGAAAAAGCAGGCAGACCTGGCAGCTCAATTCCACAGCAACAAGCCAACCCCGCCTCTGTTGGGGAACTGTGGCCCAAAGGGACGTCTTGACGGGGGCCTCCCCGGCAGCTGCTCCCTTTCTCAATGGGAGCGCTGGCCCTACTCCCTGGGGGCCGTGGCTTCCCGTTTCAGGGGGCCCACCTGGTACTGGAGGGTGTCCTCTGGCAAGAGGTCCAGTTGCTTGCTGAGCTGGTGGATCTGGTCGTTGATGCCGTCCATCTCGGCACAAAGCTGCTTGTAGTGCTTGAGGTCGGTGTCAAAATCCTGCTTGTATTTCTGGCGGGCGTCAGCGGATGTGATTGGTGGGTAGTGGCTGCGAGGAGAGGCAGGGGAGGCTCAGCCCAGGGCCGGGGGCACAAGGTCACCCCTGAGGCTAACCCCACCCTGCCACTGGCAAGAGTGGCAAGCGGGGAGCAAGCAGAGGAAGACCCAACGAGGGGCCATTCTTCATCCTTGCACCTGCAGGGTTCGGAGTTCCACTTTCTGGACAGTGAGGGAAGGCTGACCCATATGGAGGGCACACTGCAGGGCACAATCCGTGAGCCCCAAGTCAGAGAACAGCCCCAGCGAGGCCGAGGGAGGGCCTGGCCTCCGGTTCCACCATGGAGAAATGGGGTTCTGTCTACATGGCGATTCAATGGGCTCCCCGAGATTCAGACCACTCACAACTGTAACCTGCCCGCATTCCCTGCCTCCTCTGGTGCCCTTCCTGCTACCAACTCTCTCGTCCAGGATGCCCACTCCCTCCCTCCCCAGCAGCTGCTACCAAATCCCAGGGCCTCTCCAAAATCCCTCCATCGGCCTGGTCGGCGGCCTGCCTTCCCCTCCCTCCTTCCCACCTCCAGGTCCCTGGTCTCCAAAGGCCTCTGCCCAGGTCTCTGCCCAGCTCCCCGGGGCTTTTGGCCCCCACCAGACTCCTCCCCCCCCTGCCCCGAGGGGAGAGGACCCTTAACTTGGGGTTGAAGGTGGCCCGCAACCCCCGAAGGCCGGGGCCGGCTTGTTTTGACGGTGCAGCTGCCCACCCCGACGACCCCCAGGGGGAGTTCTCCCCCTGCAGCCCCTGCGACTTCTTGCACCAGGAAGCTCACACGTGACCAGAGAGTCTGTGCTTCCCTTAAGCCGTTAAAAGGAAAAATCCATCACGGTTTTATGGCTATTCTCGCATCTTTGCAGGACCAGGGGAATTGCTCCCCAGGCATCAGGACGGGACCCCCCGGAGGAAGCCGCTCGAGGAAACAAAACGCCCAGCTGGTTTTCTGAATGTTCCATGGTAACGCGGCTTATTACCACGATGTGCCTCGCGTTGCCTGAACTGTGTTGGTAAAGCCCAGAGAGGAATCCGACAGCCCTTCAGCTCTGAGCCCGCCCCCCGCCGCCCGCCCTCAATTCCTCTTGGGTCTCCCATCCCGGCTCCCTCCCTGCAGGGCCCCCCACGCGGCCCCACCTGGCCCACTCGTCCGGGTCCTGCTCGTCGCTGGACTCCACCGCCGTGGTATAGTCGGTCTCGTACTGGGACTCCTCCAGCTCCGGGTTCCTCCTCCGCCCCCTCCTGCCCCTGCGGGCGGGCGGCTTGCTGGGGGTCTCCTGGGTTTTCTCTTCCCAAGTGCTGGAACTCAAGGTCCGAGCGCGCTTGTCCGCGGATGCGTGGAAAGGCGGGCTGGGGAGGCCAAAGACCACACTGGAAAGTCAAGCTCCGCTTTACTGACAGCAGCATCAGTAACAGAACCTTGCAGGTCTGGCTGTGCTGGACACCCTCCCCACGCCCCAGTGAATCTGGGGGGCGTCTGCCTGGTCCGCGCCCAGATATTATCTGACTTCCCAGGACCTAAAGAATATTTCAGCCCCCTCTGCCTAGCAAGGGTTCTCGCGTCCTTCTGCCGAGACCACCTCTGCCGTGGTCACTCTACAGTTCCACACGGGACCCGCACAGGCAGAAATGGACTGCATCTCAGGAGTGGAGGGCGTGGCCAGGAGAGCACTGGGCCAACTGCCAGAGGAGGACCCCTCTGTCAACAGCTACCGGCCAGTACAGCGCAACAGAGCCCCCTTATCCAGAAGCAGTCTACCCCTTCCCAATAGCACGAGGTGAACAGACAGAAGGTCTGCTTGTGGCACTGCCTGTTCCCTGTTGATGGGCTCACAGGCTCTTCCTTGGCTCTGTCCCCCAGGGCTCTTCCCATTACACAGGGGCAGCAACGCCCACCTGGCAAAGCAGTCTGCCGCTAGAGAAGTTGGGGGGACAAGCGTTGGCCCAATCCCGTTCCAGGGCTCCTCTCGGGTCCAGAGGGTGAGAAGCCCCCCAGCCTCCCGGCTCACCTGCCCTGGACTTCTGCGTAGTCCCGCTCCACAGCTCGGTAGTTGGAGGGGCTGACGGGAGCATTGACGGGGCTGGTGGGCTTCTCCGAGTACGCCATGGTGGCCGAATCGGTGGGGCTGGCCCGGTCGTCCACGTTCTTCACCTGCAGAGGGGCAACAGGCACTCCTCAGCTCCCCAGAGGCCCCCAAGCTTGGGCTCCGGAACGTGACCCCTGGCCCCAGCCTCTCCCAGCCTCAGGTGGAAACTATAGTTCCCAGAATCCCCAGCGACGACCATGGCTTCCAGTAAACTCAGTCGGGATGTCTGGTGCCCCCAAGTGGGAGTTTCCGCCACAGGAGGCACTGGGCTCAGCACACCCCAAAAAACCATTCCCCACCCCTTGGAGGGCAACCTTTCCAGCCAAACAGGCAGAGCTGAACCCCCACAGCAGATGGAGCAAGGGCTGGAAAATGGAAGCAGGGGAGGAGGTGGGGGGCCTGGGGGAGGCAAGAGATCACCGCAGCAGCATCTTCCAAGCCACCCTTGTGTGGGGGAGTCAGCCACATGCCAAGGCTTTTTACGTGTTCGGCCACACTGCCCTGAGGCAAGCCCTGGTTTCCTGCACAGACCTGTCCCGCTGGCCCAGCCCCAAGATCTGTCTGCTGCCATCCTGACCAGGCTGGGGCTCTCCCTGCCAGCCACCCCTTGGCTGCTGCGCATGTTCTGGCTCTGACCACACAGCCCCGTGTCTAAGACCCACGGGGCCTCCCACACCTTGCGCTCGTCCCTGGCATTTCCATGCCTGGGAAGGAGTGTGGCTGTGTGCCAGCCCGGAGTAGCAGCAGCAGCTGTCTTGGCTGCGTTTCGAGGGGGCAGGCGTGCCTTCCGCAGGAGGGATGGGCCTGACCCCCCCAAACCTCTGCCCTCTCCTTCTGGGGTCTTTGGGGAAGAGGAGTTTGGATTGCAGCCAGCGGTGAGCCAAAAAAGCAGCAGTCTGGCCACCCCCTTTCTGACTCACAAATTTCATTAAAAGGCAGCAGCTTTCTTGCGTGGGAACCAGACTCCTGATTTCTGGTCATGGCAGACTAATCTGGTTTTCCTTCTACCAAGTCCACCGTAAGACACAAGAAACAGAGTTTGGAACTGGGCTAGCGCTTCTGCGCATCGCTTGGAAAAGAGCATCGGGGAGGAACTTCCCATGTCCTGCACGCAAAGGTTTTGCTCCTTTCTTCAGGGGCTCAGACGGCCGTGAAGCAGCCTTGGCGGAGAGGAGGCATCTTGGGGAGCCCACAGGACCGAGCCCGGGCCGATCTCAGCACCCCTGCCATTGCCACGTCAGCCTGACCCGTTGCCTGCGCTCCCTTCTCTGCTCAGGGCCGAGGCTGTTCCTTCTCTTGGGACCCGCTTGGATCCCTGGGGTGGGTCCTCCCCATCCTCCAGTCCTGGGGCTGCGCAAGGCTGAGCGCTTCCCCTCCTCCCCTCCCAGTGCAAGCCAGCGCAGGATGCCCTGATGCCACCCTTCTCTCAGGGGGCACCCTTGACCCAAGGAGATGCCCTCTGTGGTGCAGCCCTTCCCACCCACTGCCCCCCAGGGCTGACTCTGCCCCAGAGGGACACATGGCAAGGCTTGCTAAGGTCCCGGGTCAGCTTGGAGCCTTGGGAAGCGGCTCCCCACTCCCTGCTCCCTGTCCTGGACAGAGCCCCACAGAGCCACGAGCCAAGTCCTCCTGGGGGGCTGCCCTTCTTGCCCTTGAGGCCCCGGGATCCTCCTCCTTGCAGGCCTGTAAAAACTCCGCCCCTCCTGAAGGTGCAGCCAGAGGTCAAAGTCCAGTGCCCCACCCCCAAGAGCTCGGCCACCAGACGCGGTTCCTGAAGTGGGGGACAAATGACCCCTGGGGCTGGAACGCCACTTTCGTCTTGGGGGACGCACAAGCCAAGCCCTTGCGCCTTGGGTCCTGTGGGGCCCCTCCGCCCCAGCTGGCCACCTGATGCCCTGTGAAGAGCAGCGGCACCTTGGGGGCGGCCTCAGCGGTTAATCATTGATGCGACCGAAACCAGAGAATGCCGTAAACAGCGTGCGGAGAGAGACCTCTCAATTTCTCTCTCTCTCTCTCACGCGCGCGCACACACACACACACACACACACACAGACTAGCGTCTTCAGCGTAGGTGGCAGGCTTGTGAAAATGTTGCTGTTGTTACACATCAGAAATCGGAGGGGGGAGAAAATTATGGGTGAATTTAGGGAAATAATCATAGAAGAAATGTCAGGAGGGAGGGAAGGAAGGAAGACATAGATGCGTAAAAAGCAGCGGGAAGGAAACTGATCGAAATAGAAAAGGAGGCCGGGCATTTTCTCCTTGGTTCAGCCATGCAGACCAGGAACAACAGGAGAGGGTCACCCAGGCCTCTCCTCGTAACCACGATGGTGCCAAAATGTTGAACTGGGCACTGCAATGCCAGAAACAAGCTCAGCTCTTCTGTGGCAACTCTGCGGAGGGGCAGAGTTTGCAACACACGCTTTCCCCTGTCCCTGCCTAAAAAGGCCTGTGGAGGATAAGCTTCATTCGTGGGTCGCACAGGAAGCCCCCCCAGAAATGATTGCACTGTTTGTGCAGGGGGAGGTGTGCACACAAAGCGGCCCCATTTTTCCCTTCCCAGCCCAGGCCCAGCCCAAATTCTCAGGAGAGGGGAAGGCGTGGACGGCCAGGCGCTGCCGAAGGAGCCCAGGGTGTCCGCTGCAGCTGCCCTCCCGCGGCTGGGGTGGGGTGGGGCTGTGCGCAAGAGAAGGCCACCCGCCACCCTTGCCCCACTCACCCATTCCTCCACGTTGGGACCCTCCTCCAGCACCGGCGGCCGGTCCCAGTAAATGTTGGGCTTCCCAAACCGCCAAATCTTCTGGCGCGTCTTGTGGGCAAAGAAGCAGTTGATGCAGAGCAGGATCACCAGGAGGAAGCCGCAGACGATGGCGACGGCCTGGAGGTGAGAAAGCCAAGAGGAAGAGCTAAACCCCCTTCCTCCATTTGAAATCTCCTGCCCCTGCCCCCAAATTCCTGGCAGCCAACCACTGCCCTGACCCGAAGGGGCTTTTGGCTCATGCTCAGTGACTCCATAGCCCGAGGGATGGGCTCCTTCTCAGCTGGAGGAAATTGCACCTGCAGAGCAAGGGGGCCCCTCCGAGCCCTGCAGGCATCCCGCGCAAGCCACGAGGACACTGGGCACATCAGCAGGGGACAATTAGGCAATTCATGACATCCTGGCACATGTGAGTTCACTGGCTTTCCTTGGACTCCTTGCAGACTGTCCCATATCTGCACCCTTCACCTCAAAGATCCCAGCGCTTAATCACGACAAATGAGACAACCCATTTTCTGGGTCAGCACCATTCCCTGAGCGTAATGTGCCAAAAGGCTTGGGGTTTGCATGGCACCAAAAACACTAAGCAGGGCTGAAACTCCCTACACTGCGCTTGCTGTGCAAACAAGAGGACTTTGGCGATCCAGGTCGGCACGTCAGGCCCAGAGAATTCCCTGAGGCTTGTCAAAATGGGCCAGCTGGAAACGAAAAGGTAGAAATAGGAAACTTGAGCGCCCCCAACCTGAAAGCGAAGCTTCCTCGCCTAAACCGGGGCATAAGAACATTTCCACCCTGCCTGGAGCGCTCACAAAACCAGCCAACACTCTGTGTCCAGATACAGCTCGGCCACTGTGCAGGGCCCTCTAAATCAGGGTTCCTCAACCTTGGGAACTCTAAGCTGTGCGGACTTCAACTCCTAGAATTGCTGGCTGGGGAATTCTGGGAGTTGAAGTCCGCACAGCTTGGAGTTCCCAAGGTTGAGGAACCCTGCTCTAAATCCTCCCCAAACCTGCTTCCCTCCTAGGCCAAAAAACTTCATTTCCGCACAAAAAGAGTTTCTGAGTCCAAGCTGGTTGCTCCTTGGATGGGACACCAGAGTGCAAATAAAACGAGGAAGTCAAAAAACCTAAGGTGGCAGTGGCCGCTTCCTCTTGGTGCTGAGCAAATGACAGGGCCATGCCCTGAATGACGGGGCTGTGCCCCAAAGACTGCTGGCCATGGGCTAGTCTAGCCTGGGCACCAGGGGATGCCCCATTTTGCACCAGCTGGAGCTTCCAGGCCCCCCTTGAGAGTAGCTCTGCACAGAGCACAAGGCAGCAGTCCGCCCGGTGTGGCTGCTGCCGCTGCTGCTGCTCCATCCAGCTCAGGAACAGCCAGCACAGCTGATGCGCTGGAGCATGGGCTGCCAATGCCCCTTTCCCACCCCTCTCCCTGGGGCCCAGAGGCAGCAGGGGCCAAGGAGCACTCCCAGGCTGCCAACCCCGAATGCAGAGCTGCCAGGCCAGAAGTGGAGACAGGAGGCAGCCCAGCCACGGTCCGCACAAGGACTGAACAGCTGAGCACAGAAAGGCCGACGCCCCCCGGGGCGAAATGGACCGGACTTCCTCGGATTAAACATTTGGAATAATTTCTAGCTTTGCACATTGGTGTGTCAATTAGCCTCTGCAAATTGCACGCACTTCCCCACGCCTTCTTTTCACACCCTAAACCCACGAGAACAGCTTGGTCTCCACAATTTGCATCCCAGAAAGTATTTTTTTACTTCTTAGTACTTGTGCATAATGTCCCCCAAGGGGGCCAGGTTATTTCTGCAGCCTTGTAGAGATCTCACAATTGTATTTGTGGTTTTCCATCTATTTCTGGGCTGTAGCTGCGGAAGAGCAGCTTCAAATGCCCAAACCCTATTCCTTAACCGGGTGTGTTGTTTGCTTCCCTTCCTAAAAACCATGAAATTCCATTGCAGCAGGAATCTCCCAATTATCCAAGCGTGTTGTGAGCGCTCTCACAAAATGGCTGCCACAAAGGGTTCGCCACGTCTGGAATGGTGGGCGGAGCCAAAGCAGAAGAGAAACCGGGTGCCTCGACCCCCAAGATGCTCTCTGTCACTCCAGCTTCCCTTTCTCCTGGGGTGGGGGGCCAGGGGCAAAGCACTGGCTGCCATTTTTATTTCCTAGGGATGCTGACGAGACTGGCTTGGGGGGGTCACGGGTGAAGAAATAAAGATGTGAAAAGTGCCCACAGAGCTGGGTATCAAGCAGTTCCTGAAATCTTCTCTTCCATATTTAGAAGCCATTTGGGCATTCTCTGGAAAAGATGCCAGCTGGAAAGGGGCATGGCTGGAGGATCACAGGGTGGGGGCAATGGGGAGGGGCCATATGGGAGGGGTGTGACCAAAGAAGGAAGTACAGGTAGACCTTGCTTAATGACTGCCCTGTTTAGCAACCGCTCAAAGTTACAATGGTGCTGGAAAAGTAACCTTGTGGTCAGTCCTCGCACTGATGACCATCACAATGACCCTGTGGTCATGTGATCACCATCTGCATGCTTCACAGCTGGCTTCCAACAAGCAGAGTCAATGGAGAAGCCAACAGTAACATTGTAAGTCACAGTCACGCAACGTCTCGCTTAATGACCGCATTGTTTAGTGGCGGAGTTGCCAGTCCCAATTGTGGTTGTTAAGCAGAGACTACCTGTAGCACTCCAACAGTAGGCTCACTGACAATACATTGTGCAAAGAATATGTTCCCCCTCACAAACCCCCTTATCTCTTCAAACAGAGGCTGGACTGTCACTTGACTGCAGCTCCTGCAGTTAAAGGGGGGTTGGACTAGATGGCCTCTGATGACCCTTCCCGTTCCAGCTCTATGATTCTACCAAAGGTCTTTAGGAAAGGAAACAGCAGCTTCCGATTACACACATCCACCAAGGTGATTCACCAGCCCAGCAGCCCCATCCGTGGGCTGGATAACGCCGCTGGGCTTGATGGGTGGACTTATCTTGTTTGCTCAACTGGGTAGTTTCGAGGGTGCTGCCGGCCCGGCCCACTCGATAACACTCTGATTGTTTTCTGCCAGAGCCCGAAACCGATGCCCAGATAAGCCCTTTCGCTCTTGAACAAAGAGTTCCTCGTATTTGCTTTCAACCCGTGTGACTGTTTCTGATGTTGGCGTTTCAGGGCAAGTGGCCGATAAAAAGAGAAGCGGTGAAAAGTCGTGGCAGGCTGCTGGGCCGCTCCAACTTCCCCACTCGGTGCCCAGCCCTGCCAAAAGGTCTGGGTACCTGAGCCTCATGCGGAGCTGGGCCAGCCCCACCTGAGGCTGAAGGGGGCCTGTGCCCTGGCAGGGCTGCCTGGCAGCTGGGTCGGCTCAGCCAGACGGAGCCGTGGCAATTCCCAGGACACAGCAGCAGGGCGAAGGGGTGGATCCTGCCCTGGCAGGGGGCCCAGAGTGGGGGTAAAGGGCTTCCCCAAGAGTCTCTCCGGCCTGGCCTGGCCTGGCCTGGCTGCTTCCCCGCCCACCAGCCGGAAGCAGGGCCACAACGAGGCCCAGGGAGGGCGCCCCATCTTGCCCTGTGTGGGGCTGCCCCATCCCAAGGTGAGACCCCTGCGCTCACCTCCTGCGGGTCCACCATGCAGTAATGGTAGAGGTACTGGTTGAAGACGGCTCCCGAGGTGTACACCTGGTTGCACAAGGCGAGCATGGGGTTGGCATTGTAGTAGCTCCCCGACATCTGGGCCTGGGGATTGACCCCCATGATGTAGACGATGGAGGCAATCAGCATGAGGAAGGCCAAGAGGGCGCAGACCACGATGGCCACCAAGTAGAACCGCCTGGACCGGGCCCCCCTGGACTTGGTGAGGCTGGTGATGGCCAGGGCCAGCAGCGCGATGAAGCACAGCACCGACATGGCAATCATGAAGCCGCTGGCCGAGCGGGGGTTGGTCATGCCGCCATAGTAGCCCATGCCATAGCCGCCGTAGTAGCCGCCCAGGCCTCCTCCGTAGCCGCCATAGTAGCCGCCCAGGCCTCCACCGTAACCCCCCCCGTAGTAGCCCCCCATGGAGCTGCCATAGAGCCCCCCGTAGCCGTAGTCCCAGACGAAGGTGGAGGCCACGCAGGCGAAGATGGCCACGCAGAGCAGGATCCCCACGCCCTCCAGGATCTTCATCACGCCGGGAGGGGAGGTCCACTTGTAGAAATGCTGGGGCTGGTCCTCGATGTAGTAGGAGCCCGGGGGGGGTGAGTGGACGGCGTACCCATAGTCCTCCCCTGGGGGACCGTAGCTGGGGGGGCTGTCGTACGGCTTCTTCGGGCTGTACATCCTGTGCACACAAGCTGGGGTGGGACCGGCCGAGAAGCTCCAAACGCTGCAGCCGGAGGGGGCCAACAGGGCCCCGTCAAGGTCCTCGGGAGTGGCTGAGAGGCTGCCGGGCCACGTCTGGCCGACACTGCCAAAGAGAATTGAAATAGACATGAGCCTCCCTTTCTGCTACCGTGGAGGCAAGTTCAAGAGTCCTGGGCGGATTCTAGCACCATCCCAGTGTGGATTGAATGAGAGCGACCGTCTCCCCTACTGCCAGCAGCAGAAGTCGGGGGGGGGGGGGAGATACTCAACATCAGTCCTTCCCCCAAGGTCTCGGAGGAGCCAAGGGTCTGGAGACCACCTGCACAGTAGCGGGGGGGCGGAAGAGTTTGGGCACCAGAAACATGGCACGTTGGGAGCTTTAAAAAGTCTATTTTGCCGTTTTCTTCCTAGGCGGTTGGCATCGTGCGGCCATGAAAAAGAGGGGGAAGTGGGAGGGAGACCCCCGTCCCTTGGCATCATGCGGCTGTTCCTTTCCCAGCGTCCCAGAGAAGGGAGGAGGGAAGGCAAGGGAGATGGCAGTGCCCATCCCACTGCGCTGCCAGATAAGGCAGGCCAACTCTCCTTTGCGTCGACCTTGGCACTGGTGACTTCACCAGCTTGGCAACAGGGCGTTTCCTGGCCTGGCCTCCTCTCGGCGTGTCTGTTCGGTTTCCCAGTCAAGTTGAAAGCCCCAGGATGGCTGCCTGTCGCCCAGCCAAGCTCTTGGAGAGCTTCAAACGTGAGCAGGTGAAAAGGAAGAGGTTCCCAAATATTTAGACCAGAGGAGAGGAGGTGAGGGCGGTGGCTGAAGTATCACAAAGCCCATCAGAGGGGAGGTGGAGCCCACATGCTCCTCCCTGGTGCTCAAAAGGCAGGGCTAGAACCATAGGGCAGGAAAGCTGTCCCCGGCAAACGCCACAAGATGTTTTTCAGAACAGGAAGAATTCAGCTTGTGGAGGAAGGAACTGCTAACTGGCGGGCGCCTGAATGGCTGAAGGCTGCGCCTGGACAGATCTGGGGCTCCACATAAGCCCCAGGCCATGGGGTCTTCAACCTTTCTATTCCTGCCCCAGATGAAGGGGATCATTTACTACATTTGCAGATGACACGAAACAGGGAAGAGTTGCTAATCCTTTAGATCAGTGTTACCTTGGAACTTTAAGATGGGTGGACTTCAACCCCCAGAATTCCATGGCTGGCTGGGGAATTCTGGGAGTTGAAGTCCACCCATCTTAAAGTTCCAAGATTGAGAAACACTGCTTTAGATGAAATTAGGAGACTCAAAAAGATCTAGACAGGCTTGAACAATGGGTTGAAACGGCTGGGATGGGATGTAGCAGAGAGGAACGCCAAGTTCTGCATCTGGGTAGAAAAAATGAAAGGGAGAAGTCTATGATCGGAGCACTCTGGCTAGGCAACAGCACCCATCCAAGGGACCTGAGTGTCCTGGTCAACCACAAGTCAGCATGTGAGCCAGGAGTGGGGGCAGCTGCTATTTTGGGGTGCCAAAGAAGCCTTTGGAAGAGATTCGTTGAAGGGAGGTACTTGAGCCTTCAGCTAACTAAGTGGCGGTCGTAGGGAGGAGGGGGTGAACTTGTTCCCTGTCACCTAACAGGGCAGGATGAGATCCAGTGGGTTGAGACTCCAGTGGGAATAGATTCTGGTTAGGAATTAGGAGGGATTTCCTGGCAGGAAGAGCTGTCAACGAGTGGAATAGGCTGCTTCATGAAATGGCTATGACAAATGGGAAGCCATTTGTCTGAACTGGTTAAGCAGATCCTGCACTGGCAGGGGCCAGACTAAATGACCTCTGAGATCACTGCCAAATATATGATTCTATGTTTCTAAAAGGAGTCACCATTGGAAGATCTTTGTTGCATATCCTGAACTGGGCAGGGGGTTAGATTGGATGACCTTTAAGACCCCCTCCATCCTAACTCCATACTTCTATGTGCAACCATGGGAAACAATGGCTGAGGAAAAGCATCCTTCACCAAGAATGAAAAGATAACGCAAGAAGGGTGAAATGAGACTGTGGATTTACCTGTTCTGAGTTCAGGTAAAAACGCTATCGCTGTTTCCATACTACCAACTACCGGGCAATATAATTTGCGTACTCATACACACACAAATACGTAAGTAAGTTAGGACGCCTCCACCTTTCCACAACACAGATATTAGTCCATTCCTAAAACAAGTCGAACTAAGTTTCAGAATCACCTGGGAAAATCTGTCTCAAGAACTGCCGGATGGCAAAGGGAGAATCTCTCGCCTCTGCTCTGGATCCCTTCTCACCTGGCCCATTCAGCACTGGGCTGTGTCTCTGTGCCCCAAGGCCTGTTCCCATGGCACCAGATCAAGAAAGCCTGAGGATGATGCGTGGCAGGGAACGGGGGTGTGTGGTCTGCTCCACAGCCTGCCTGCAGCCGCCCAGGACAGGTGCCAAAATGGAGCGGAACAGTGGCCCCCTCACTGAGAACTGCCTGGACCTGCCGCTGCCAGCCAGAGGTGGCTGGGAATGCCAGGCACGGCCTCCGAGCCCCAGGCCTCTCTGCCCCTGCATTCCAGCCTGGCACTGGGGAGAGGCTGGCTTGGAAAACGCAGCTTCCTTGCCCTTTGATTGCTCCGCTCGCAAGAGGTAGAATGTGGCTTCCCCGCCAGCACCAGTGGTGTTTCTAATCCTCTTTCAGACGGACGGAAGGAAGGAAGGAAGGAAGGAAGGAAGGAAGGAAGGAAGGACTCGTTCTAGAGAAGGGATCTGCCCTGCTGCACCGAATGAGGCCAAGCGGGATCTCCCCAACCGAGGCTGTGCGCCCACTGGAAAGTTCTAACCACAATGCGGAGACCCAGCGGCTCCTCCTGGTGGCTGCCCAGATTATGACAGCTCCTCTTATTTGGGGGAATTCAAGACTTGAAGGACAGCTGCCGTTTGGGGGAGGCCACAGGGAGGCTGGGATTTGGCCCAAACAGGTGGGCGAGGAGGAGGAGGAGGAAGGGCGCAGGGACGGCTGCTCTCAATCACGCTGCCCCAATTTGAAGAGGGTAGAAGTTCTCCCTGCACAAGGCCCTCTCCCTGGGCCAGTCCAACAAGACAAAGCTGGATGGCACAACCCTCTCCCCAAATCCCTGGGGCAGGGAAGCCCCCCCTCCTTGCGTAAAGGGGCGGTGCTGGCTGTTCCCAGGGTGGGGGGAGGGCTGCTTACCCTGCCTGCTGTCCAGGTCCACTCGCCTTGCTGAGCTGCTCCACACCAGAACGCCTGCCGGCCAAACCCCTCCAGGCTGCTTTGCAACTGTGTGTGTGGGATTCAAGGTTGTTCCTGGAAAACACAAAGCGAGAGACAAAGGTCTGACTGTGCTTCGCCTTCCACTTGATAAATAAGTAATTCCAAGGCTTTTTCAAGGCAGCAGCAGCTGCCCAGCAGCCCCTCGAAGGCCCTTCCGTGCAGCCAAGAGGCCTGCGGGAGGGGCCTCCTCTGCTCCCACCCCCTGAGGAACCAAAGTGCTTCCACCAGCCCTGCTGGGTTTCACCCTGTGGGTTGAATTTTAACACAAGAGGCAAGTCTCAAGGGCAGTTTGCTGTAAGCCGGGAAGGACTGCACCCAAGAGGGCCCTTCCAGCAGGACAGACCGGCCCACTAAGCTCTGAAGGGGCAGGCCTGACTTGCCCCCCCGAAACACCTCTGCCAGGCTTTCTCCATCGGACCAATGTCCCCCAAGCCCTGCTGGCTTGCAGCCCCTGCTCTTTGGCCATGTGGGGCCACAGCCCAGCCTTCAGATGTCTGCTGGGCCTCCAGCTGAGCCCGGAGTCTCTTCTTCCTGCCAGGCCCCCCAGGGGCAGTTTCTCAAGTGTAAAGCACTTGCTTAAGCTTGTCTGTGCCCCAAGGCCACTAAGTGGGCAGGTGTTTTCACTGGACCCCCATTTGCAGATTCTCCCCCAAGGCCTCCACCTGCCGCTTCCAGAGACCGGCGCTGTGAGAAAACACACAGGGCTGCTCTGAAGCCCCTAATTCTGGACCCCTTTGCTGCTGATCAGGGAGTCCCGTTTATTCTTTTTTGCATGAGGCAGTATTGACCTAGAGGGGGCTACCTAGGAAACAGCAGGATCCAGACCTGGGGGCAAAATCCTGTCAATGCCTACAAAAATGATGGTTCAGGAGGAGGAAAAGCAAATCTATATTTTCTCCTCCCTATCTCAGCTATAAAAGGAATGTTGCCAACAGTCACGAGGAAGGGAAGATTATTGTTTGATTTATTTTACAGCTGCATTTATAATTTTAACTTGTAACCTGCCCAAGGTCTTTTGGGCCGGGCACACTGTAAGAACTGTAAAGTAAATAACGGGCCCTCCCAGCACGGAAAAGCTCCAGGGCCAGCAAAGAAGCGGCACCGCGGGGAAAATCAGGCCTGGGGGGGCCCAACTGACCTTGCAGGGCAGCCAGGGAATCGGGGAGGGGGCCAATGGGCAGTTCTTCCCTCACCCCAATCGCTAAGAGGCGGAGGCCAGCCCTCCCCCCCTGCCGGCGTGGAAACTGAGACGAACTTCCCTAACTTGAAATTGCCCTTTCTCCCCCTCCTTCTGGCGGAGACCCCAGACCGCAGTATCGCAACTCCAATGTGCTTGGACTGAGACCACCCCCCCCCCCGCCTCCGGGAGCCCCCGGCGGAGAGATCCGCACAGCCACGGGTCCACCTCTCGCCGCGCGCTCCCGCCCGCCGATCGGCCAAATTCCTGAGAGCCACACGAATTGTGTGTGCGTGTGCGTACGTGTGTCTTTGAAAGACCTCCTCCGGCTTTGGTGTACAACGCAGCGCCGAGCCGGGCTGTTGTCCTCCGCCTGAGCTCGGCGGGTTGGCATTCAGTGGCAGAACATGAAAGGACTTGGGGCGGGAAGGAAACCTGGCAGCCTCGAAAGAGAAGGCGGCGGAATCGCTGGGGTAGAGCTTCCTCCCCCTCCGGCCCCTCTCCCCGGCTGACCGCCCGCGGCCGCTTCGGGGCCTTTCTTCTCGGCTCCAGCAGCGGAGCGAGAAGGGAAGCCGGGAAGCGGCCCGGTAGCTGAGGCCCATCATCCTCAGCCGCCTGGAAGTGACGGGGAGGGAGTCCAATGCCCCCGGGTTGAAGAAGTCCGCTTAGCTTCGCCCAGCGCCCCTCACATTCCCCCACTTTCTCCATGCCCAGGAACGGAGGCGGCGCGCTGGTTTCCAATCAGCCGGAAAAGCTGCGGGATCAGGCCGAGGAGCGGCGCTCCCTCCCGGCGAGGGGCTCGCCCGGCCCGCCCGGCGAGGCAGGCAGGCAGCGTCCCCGGCGCGGAGCTTCCGACTCTCGGGCGCGTCAAGGCGCGTTTCCAGCCGGTCCCGGGAGGGAAGAGCGCTCGCGGCTCAGCCCCGGCGCCTCCTCCCGCCGCCGGGCGCAGCAAGCGGGACCGAGGCGGGCAGCGGAGGGCCTCGCCGCCACTCGCCCGAGCCAAGTTGCTCAGGGGGCGGCGGGAAGGCAGGCGCGGCTCTTCCCCGCCGACGGGACAGGGGCGCTCTGGCTCCCGTCTGGCGCCCTCCGGGCTTGCAGATCCGCGGGCAGCACCCCTCCCCGGGCTGCGAGGGTCCCTGCGAGCCCCGTCCTCCCCCGGCCCCGGCGTCCGTCTTCCGCGCCTGGAGCGCCCTTGCTGCGGACGAGCTCCCCAGGGGCTCCGGGCGGGGCGGCGGGCGGCCCTGGTGCGCCCGCTTCCGCGGCTCCTCCCGCTCAAGGGACTCCGAGCCGGCGCCCGGGCCAGCAGCTGCTTCGCCCACCGGCGCGCGTCCCCGCCCGCCGCCGCACACCTGCCACGATCCCGGCCTCACCTTGCTGCGCCCGCGGCCAGGCCCGGGCAGTTCCCGCAGGACTGGCGGCCTCTGGAGGCCTCGGCGCCGCCAGCGGATTGAGCCAGAAGGGGCGGCTCCGCGGCCCTCCCCTTTCCCGGAGGCCCGGCGCACTCACGCCCCCCCCCCCCCGCTGGTTCCACCTGGCTGGCTCCCCGCCCCGCCCCGAGAGCGCGGCCGCCTGGAAGTTCCGCGCCGGCGCCCGCGCGCGCCCTCTTCGGCGCCTTGGGGCAGGATTGCGCGGACGCCTGCTTGCCCGCCCCGGGATGGATGCCCTCGCCGGCGCTGGGTCCCGGCCGCCGCCTGCCCCCTCCGCACCAAAGACAAGCGCCCGGGCCGGTGCTGGCCGGGCGAGGGCCGGGAGCGGCCTGACGCGGAGCACCGGCGACGAACCCTGGGGACCCCCCAGCGCTGAGCCGCCTCCCAGTCCCTCCCCCCCCCAAGAAAGGTCGGCGAGGCCCCCCAAGGCTTCGGAACTCTGCAGGCCTGGAGCGACGGAGACCGCGCCTCTTCACTTTCGAAAAGGCTGTGGGTCTGCTCTCCGCAAACGCCGGGCCGGCCGGCTGGGGTGTTGGGAACCCTAATCCAAGGCCCCGGTCTGGAAGCGGCTGCTGTTGAGCCCGCGTGCAGCATCAGGCCAGGTGCTATCAGCTGGGCCGAACTCGGTTAGGTTTACAATACTGGCTGCTTTTCTAACGACTTGCTCCGAGCTCCTCTGGTGGGGCAGCACGAACTGCAAATCTAGAAGGTGGGTGACCTCAGGAACCGGAGTAGGCGTGGAGGCCTTTGTGCTCTCTGAGCTGGCCGGCTGGCTTGCAGAAATTGCAGTACCCGACTAGGCAACAGGTAACTAGGTAACTTGTAACTTCGCCGGTAGGTCTAGTCTACACACAAACAACCCATCTCAGAGCGCACCAAGGACTCCACAGTTCAACCCCAAGCTACGTATTTTCTGAGTGTGTTGTGTGAACACACTTGTGCAAAGCTAGAAGAGCCAGAGGGGCAGGGGCAGTAACGCAACATAACCATCTTACCTGAATTGACTCCTGCCTGACCCCCCACCCCCACCCCCGACAAATTACTCCTTGGTTTGCTGATAAGGGTTGAAATCCTCCCTCCTGTTCTGCCTCCTGCTTGGGCAGGGGAAAACCAGGACAGCTTCCTGCTTTGCTGCTCTCAGAACTGGGGGGGGTGGGGGGGGATAAGATCTTGCCATTCTTTGTCCCTGGAGGTGGGCATGACCAGACTCCGCAGACCACTCCCCCAGCAAGCAAGCGCCTTTGCCTCCAGTCTCCAACTGGAGGGAGGCTGGCTTTGGCTGCTGTTCTCCTGGCCCTTGATCTAGCCGGGCCTTCTGCATTTCCCACCTAGTTTTGATTGAGTGATTTCTTGATTTTATTTAAAAGATGTATATAATTTTGGTGGCTGAGAGTTGGGTGCAGAAGCCTGGAGGCCTGAAAACTGGCCCTCTCCTTTGTCCATTTTGGCAGGGATTATTGAAAATGCCACGGGCTGCCAGAAGAACGGCCAAAGCAGTTTTAGAAGGAATACGACCAGAACGTTCCCTGGAGGCAAAGATAACTAGGCTGAGACTCTCATCCTTTGGGCACATCGTCACGAAAGACCGAGCGCTTGAAAAGGGCATCACGTTTGGCAGAGTCGACGGCCGGCAGAAAAGAGGAAGGCCTTCAAGGCGACGGATTGACAGAGTTACAGCAACAACGGATGCAGACATTGGAACAGCCGGGCACGTGGCGCAAGACCCAGCAGCATTTTGTTCTGTTATACGGAGGGTCACCGTGAGTCGTAAACGACTTGACGGCAACTAAGAACAGCAACAGCCTAGACCACTTCCACCCACCAACCAAACCTTTGCCCTGGGTTTTTCCCTGGCCCACCAGAGCTCCAATGGCTTTGCAGGGGCTGTTTTTCTCTGCTCAGAGCTTCGGTGGAATTGTCCAGAAAGACAGTCTTGGTCATTTCACCTTCTCTTTATTTCTCTCGTCTCAGAAGGAGGCACACGGTGCTGCCTTTTTGTCTCTCCCGTAAGGAATGTGAAAACAGTGCTGGCTCTGTGCTCAGGGGCCCAGGGGAAGGAAGGGCCACCACCAAGCCCCCATTTCCTGTTAGTGGCCACAGCACGCAGACTGGGCTGGATGAAGGGCAGTGCCCTGGAACGAAGCCCCGAGAGCTGCCCTCCCTCTGGAAAGGGGAACGGGTGGACTCTGAAAGAAGCCTCTGGGAAGGGGAGGTCCAAGGCCGAGGGCTGGGCAGATGGGGCACCCCAAAGCTGCCCATGGGGGCCAGACACGGATTGATTACATGCCATCAAGTCAATGTCAACTCTTAGCGACCACATAGGTAGATTTTCTCCATGGTGATCCCCCCATAACCCGGCCCTTCAGGTCTCCCAGCGGTGACCCCATCGCCCCCAAAACTGAGTCCCTCCCGCTCGCTGCTGGTCGTCGTCCTCCTGGCTTTCCTTCCGCCTTTCCCAGCATTATGGACTTTTCCAGAGAGCTGGGTCTGTGCATCACGGACGCCACCTCCTTTCCACATGGCAAACCCCAGCACATACCCCCTTGTGGCTGGGCCCAGGACCCCTGGGCGGGGCGGCTCTCAGAAGAACAGGGAGCGCTCACACGGGTCAGTGTCAAAGGCCTGGATCTGAGTCTTGAGGTGGGAAAGCTTCTTCCTGAGATACTGGCAGCGCTCTTGCTTCTCCAGGAATGCTGGATCCTGGGGGGGGGGGGAGATGGGGGGAGCAGAGGAAGAAGGATTGTTCTTGAGGTAGCTGCTTGGGTCAAAAGCAAACATGTTTTCAAGGTCAGCCTTGTGTGACAGGGACCCCGAAGGCAAGGGGAACACCTAGGAAAGAGTGTCTAGCCCTCCCCCCACACCCGAGGTTTGCATGGGAGGGCTTGCTTATTTATTTATTTATTTATATATTTATTTATCTATCCACTTATTTCTCTATTTACAGGACTTATGTGGCCCCCATCTCATACAGTATAATGATTCTAGGCGGCTCATGACAGTCCCTAAAAACAAAGATGAAAGCAGAAGCACCCTTCTCCCCAGGTGCCAGTCCAAACAGCCTCCTGGGCCCCCCGGCTCTTTCAAGCATTCAAGGTCTGACTCCCCCCACTCCCAAGCAGGCCAGGAGCAACGGCCTCCCTGAAGCTGCGATGTGGGGGCAGAGGAGCAACAGGGCTGCAGCCCTCCTCCTGCAGGCAGAGCATGAGACCAGCTTGGGGGAGTAAGCCGCTCCCCACCACCAAAGGGGGGAAAAAAACCCAATTTTTTTCCTACACCTACACCAGCCATTGGGTAGCTGGGAAACCTCTTTACCTTCTTCTTGCTTCTGTATTCCCTCCACACAGCAGAGATGTGGCTTTGCTCCTGCAGAAGAAGGGATGTTTAATTCCTCCACAAGGCCCAGACCCTTCCCCAAAGCTGCAGATTTGGGGGAAGCTGAGGGCCCATCCAACCCTGGGTAGCATCACCAGGAAACCCACAGGCACTTCGGCTCAGTGGTGTGACAAAGCACAACTGGGGCAGCCCCTCAGCAGACCTGCCCAAGGGGGAGGACATGAGGGCGCCAGAGCCCGTTCCCTGCCCCTTGGGACAGGTGGCTGAGCGGGCACTGGCATGCCGTGTGTGCAGCTGTGTCCTCCAGTCTTTTCCCCCATCCGCTGCCCAAGGCAGATGGTTCGCTCTGCCCAAGGGTAGCATTTGCCTTCTCCCCAGATGGGGCCTTCAGGGGCTACAGGCGGGTGCTCCTGGGTGCCCCCGGCCCTTTGGGTGATCAAAGTGCTGCCTGGCCCTGATGTCGCCTCTCTAGAAAGAGTCAGGCCTTGTGGGCCTGAAAGCGATCCTGCTTTGAGAAGCAAATTGCAGAAGCATCAAGGGCCTCGCAGGCTGAGCATGAAACAAAGGGGTCTGTGGGCTGTAGGGCACAGAGCAACCTTCCAGAGGAAAGCAGCTTTGCAACAACACTGCAACAAAGTGGGCCACCTGTGAAGAAAAGTCCAGATTTTCCTGCCAGAAGTGGTGACTGAGTGTGTTGGGTGCAACAGCAAATCACAATTGCACATCCCTGTTGATGAATTGTTCAGCCCCTGCCCCACAGAGGACCCCACCTCCCTCCCCACGGGTTCCCCCCTTGTGGCATCGCCTCCAGATTTTGGCAGTGCTGCCTATACAGCACAGAATCCATTTTCTTCACATCCTTTGCTTTCTGAATTTAACCTATATATTTTACGGTATGGTACAGTATTATTTGAGCTCCTGACCCCACCCCGTTTCGGAGGGTACCTCAAGGTACACCACTCGAAGCCCAGCAGCACAGCCTATTGACCCACCAAAGCTGCACCCCCCCCCCGAGTCCTTCCTAAATTTAAAGCTGCAGATTCAGAGGAAGCCGAGGGCCCATCCAACTCTGAAAACTGAAGCCAGTTTGCCCAGGACACAGGCTGAACTTGAGAATGTGCAATTGGGGCAGCCAAGGAAGTTCGCTGGCTTTCAAGTGTAAACGGCTCTGGGGTGTAGTGTGCTGAATTGTGCGTGTAGCTCACCCTGTAAGCAGCTGGTACTGATCTGTATTTGGAAAAACTCTTTTGAAAATATATTATTTAGTATTTATGATTTACTGAGCCTCTCCTATTTCTAACCTAAATAAAGTTTGCTATGTTCTTAACTCAACAGGCTTAACTATTTCAGATCTATCTCTAGCACGTTTGAGCAGCTCAGCATATCTATTCTTGCATTTTATGGAGACATTCATTTGCCCTAAGGCCCAAGCACAGGAAATTGCTCCATTGATACATGCAAAGAATTATGACCTCCTTATTCTGTGGATGGGCTGGCAACTTGGACATCAGGGCATCCAACTCTTTAAATTTCTGCAGTGCGGCATGGATTTCATGGAACAGCTCCCTGTATTCTGAATATTGGTCGTTGAAGATGGCCTTGTACTTCTCCCGCTGATCCAGACTCGTAATGGCCGGGTACCTTCTGTCCAGGAGGAGAGATAAGAAAAGCTTCATCCATCATAGGCAGGCATTAAAAGAGCACCTGCTCTGTGAAGACGTGAACTGATGCCATTCCTGCAGTTAGTAAAGGTAAAGGTTTCCCTTGACGTAAAGTCCAGTCGAGTCCGACTCTAGGGGGCGGTGCTCATCTCCGTTTCTAAGCCTTGGAGCCGGCGTTGTCATAGACACTTCCGGGTCATGTGGCCAGCATGACGACACGGAACGCCGTTACCTTCCCGCCGAAGCGGTACCTATTGATCTACTCACATTTGCATGTTTTCGAACTGCTAGGTGAGCAGGAGCTGGGATTAACAACGGGAGCTCACCCCGCCGCGCGGTTTCGAACCGCCGACCTTCTGATCGGCAGCTCAGCGGTTTAACCCGCAGTGCCACCGCGTCCCTGCAGTTATCCCCTCTGAATCTCACAGGGCTCCACAGCTGGGGGCGGGGGGGGGGGCTGAGATCACCCAGGCTGGTCCCAAAGGGCTTGCCACTACGGTATCCTGGAGGGCTGCCCAGCGGGCAGCTGGTGGTATGCAGACGAAGCTGGAGGAGGACAGATGCGCTGTGGGTCCAGCTCAGCAGAAAGGGGGAGCTGTAGAAAAGGTTGGAATCGGGGCTGGCTCTCCTGGGCAAAGAGCAAGCCCAACTGGCATCTGTTCTGGAGGTGGGCCCCCGTGCCCAGACAGCCTCCTTCCTCCCAGGGCACCCCTGAGGGTGGACGCCCCTCCTTGCTCATCTCCAGAGGACATTAAGCTCTGGGGTTTCCAGCAGACCTGAGGTGTCTGCGGAAAGGGAAGGGGTAAAAAATCAAGAAGGTGACTTCCATCATGCGGCTGCACTGCAATCTTGACTTTTCGACACCCTCCCATGGATGCCTTTGGCCGCGGCATACCGAAGCATCGTTTGCAAATGGCTGATGATTTTGGCACTCTGTTTTCAATACCTTGAATTGAACCAGCCCTCCTTTAATTGGCTTGAATGGCACCAGAATTTAAAATATTTCTCCTCTGCTTCGGTTTTGTTTTTAACAGTGAAAAGCTGCTAAAATAAATAAAGCTACGGGCAAACCCCAAGCCCTCTCTCTCTGGTACTTACACCATATAATCCGGGACGACCAGCGGTTTGGGGTTGTGCCCCATCGGGATGGCCTGGTGGTTTGGTACCTCCGGGCCTTTCTCTGAGAACATGACGTGCTTGGTGACTCGGCCAGCCGGACGCCCTTTTTCCCGAGGGACCATGTGCTCAGAGGCTTCTGGCAGGAGGACAGGCTGTGGCTGTGGGAGGTGAGGAGACGGAGAAGGCAGGGACCTTGCCAGGGGCCCAACAGGCCCCGATCAGGAGGAGAATGCCTGCAGCCTTGCTACCCCCAACCCTCTTTGCCGTGGGTGGAATTTGCGGCTGTAGCCCTACAAGGCAGCACCAAGGATGCCTGTTTGTTCATGGGACGGGGGGAAAATCCCCACTTCCTGGCAACTGGCAACCTGGGGGCCCCTGACTGCATGGAGCCCCAGCTCCCAGCACACTGGGAATTTTCCCCTAAATTGCACAGCCTCTGTAATTGTGAGGTGGGGGTAGGGCTGCTGCCCACCCAGTTCCTCTCCAATTCCATTTCCTGAAGGTTCTGTTGCCCAGGATTGAAACCAGGAGCCCCTGAAGAGGCAGAGGCTCTCCCATCAGCTGGCAACTTCCCCTTGAGTTACCCCCCCCCCGCCCCGCCCATGCCCTCCAGCAACTCCTCACTGACCCCCCACCCCTTTCCCGGAAGGGTCTTACCGGGACCAGCATCCTCCGGACAGCTTTGTGCTTCCACATCTTGAGACAGACAAGGGAGCCCATCAGGTACAGCAACGTGGTGAGGAAGAGGAAGGTAATGGCGGCCACTTGTCCCCCTTCGACCCGGCACAGAGCCATGGCGAGGGGGCTGTAGGCGAAGACCGAGTAACACAGGCCACCCCGGTTGACGTCATTGACATAGGCGATGGCGGCCGCCAGGTAGAGCAGGAACATGAACAGGTTGAGGGCAAACTCTGTCCAGGGCCACCAGTGGGCATTAAGGAGGATGGTCCGGTAGTACATGGTCACCCCCAGGCCCAGCAGGATCACAGTCACTAGCCACACCAGGCTGGCCACCACCAGCACAAACGGGGTCATCGGGCCATAGTAGCCATAGTCCGCTCCAGTGAGGCTGTTGTAGGGAAGGAAGCTGCCGCCATAAAGTTGGGACCACTCATAGTCCTTCTGGATATAAGCTGCAGTACAAGCAAAGACCATCCCACCCAGAATGAGCTCCAGACCCCCCAGCAGCCTTAGGAGGCCAGGCCAGGACTTCATGTAGGCATATTTATTATCATAGGCCTCCAGCTTCTCCTTATAGCATGGTGGAGCTGTGGAGGCTCCACCTTGGCTCGTGGCTGTCACAGTCTTTCCAGATGTGGAAGAGGTGGTGGCATCTGAGGGGGGTTTCTTACAATCTTCCTCGCCCTTCCTGTCACTACTGCTGGCGACATCCTCCCCATAAAGCTTGGTTCTCTGAGGACCTTCCCAAACTGGAGTCCCCAGTGGGGAGTTCTGGAAACCTGGAGAGTAGGTCAAGGGAGAAGGTTCTTCCCCAGGCCACCTCCACCATCTCCTGAAAACGTTCTTCCAGGATGGAGGACAGAAGCGTCGGACAGGCTTCAGAGACACTTCTGGGTCCTGAGCTCCGCCAGGGAAGGTTGGCTGGGCTGACAGGTGGAGATGACCACGTGGGGAGCGGTGGAAAGCTGGAGAGCTGGACCAAGAGCTATTTCCAGGACCATCTGTCCTTGGTGCCCCTGGACAGAGATGGCTGGAGGGAAGCTGCGGGTCTCCCCCTGGGCCCACCAGAGGCTGTCTCTTTGCTGCTGCAGCCGAAAGAGGCTTCTCGGAGGCCATTGCTCCAAACATCTGGACCACGGAGCTTTGCGTGGGGAGGGGCCTCCCCCGTTGCCCCTCACAGCTTGGCTGAATCGTGTCTTCAGGGCTAAGCAGCCGATTTGGGAAGAGGAGAGAAACAGAAATGCCAATCCTAGCAGGGAGAGCCTTCCTTGAGACCAGTCAAATTAACAAAAAAAGAAGTCAGCCTTTTCAGTGATGCTACCATAGAAGAAAAACCTAAAAACGTATTTCTCTGCTGTAGCCTTCTCCCGCAGAGGCTGGCTTTAACGTCCTGTCTTGACTTTGAGTATCTGTGCTGTGTTTTTATCTGTGGCTCTTACCATGCAGACTGAGAGCTACATAATGTAATTGTGCTCAATTGCATCATTGTTGGGTTTTATTTTCCGCTTGTGATTTATATTGTTATAAACACCTAAAGGGCAGCTTACTAGAAATGCATTGGTGAAATCAGGAGATTAAAAGCTGCAGCAGAAAAAGGCACACCCCTTTTGTGATGGTCCTAAAAAATGGATCTCAGGGATTTGGACGATTCGGGCTGCTTTTCCAAACTGGGATTCGTTTTGATTTGTTTTGATTCCTTGACGTGCTTTTTATGGGAGTAACAGGGGCCTGAGCTGTGTGGGGTGCTCGATTCAGTTTCTCAATGAAGCATTTTCTGGGCTGAGATAATACTCTGGAGTATTAGCCACCCCATGTGGAAGGTTCATATAACACCCTAAGCCCAAAAAACTGTGGGGAGTAAAGAGGATGACCTTGAAGGACAGAGGGAAGATCTGTTATCACGCAGCAAACAAATGAGCGAGGCTTGAGCCCAGACCAGGAAACCCCCCCCCCCAATTCACATGAAAAGAGGGAGGAAGGGAAGCACATTTGCACTTGCAGGTTTCTGTTATTACAGCTGTCCTAATAAAAGGAGCTTCAGACACCACCACCACACCACCCCCGTGTCCGTTTCTTAGTCTGGTCTACCTGATAGGGCTGGCACTAGCCGAGGTTTGCACGACTGCTGCACGGGTCCCCTGACCCAGTCAGCCCCAGCCAGGCTTGTCCTCAAGGCCGACCGTCTGTTGGAAAGGGAGAATCGCCCCCGCCCCGAGGGACAGTCCTGGGCACAGAGGAGTGGGTGCCGAGGCATCAGAGGAGCTGGTGTTTGCCAGCTTAAAGAGGTCTTTGCCTTTTGGGGGTCCCTCCTTCCCTGCCGCCGGGGGCAAGGCCAGCCAGCCCTGGGCCTTCAAGCCCCGCTTCCTTGGGGTGACAGCGGAATCACTCCCTCTCCTCCCAAACTCAGCCCCCTCCAAAGGCAGAGAGGTCGGAAGGGCAGCTGGGCACTGCCAGTCACCCCAGTCACTAAGATGTGGGGGGGGGGGAGCACCCAGCCCTCTCAGGTGGGCTCTTCACAGCCTCCGCACCATGGCATCCCCCGATCAACAGGAAGCAATGGCGGATCAATCGGTTGAGTTGCAGGACAAGGGCCACTTATTTGCCTCCCTGCTGTTGCTTCGTTTGCTTAGAGAACGCTGATAAAGTCTATTGAAAGAGCTGAAGGGAGTCAAGCACTGAAAAGGAGGTTGCATTCAAAGGCTTCCCCATCTCCCTTGCCCGTCACTGCCCAGTGGGGCCCGAGGGGTCCGGAGGGCTCAGCCCAGCCTCTGCCTCCGAGGACCACCCCTCTTGGGAAGAATCCCCCCACTGGCTTTGCCCACCTGCTCTGTTGCACCTCTGTCCCACCTTTGCCCCCCTTGCCAGTCCCCCTCCCAATGAAACACCCCCAACCCGGAGCCTGCCACATGTTGAGTTACTCTGCCTTTCACCCCCCCCAATTCTTGGGGCTTTCGATCCTTCAGGATGGCAAGAGGTGCCCTGTACCTTCCGCCTGCTTGCAGTTCCCACTCCAGAGGGGAAGGTAGGTGGTGGGATCAGGACTGGGCTGAGAGACCACTTCAAAGGCCAGTGAGGAAGGAAGCGTGCAATTTCCTCCCTGCTTTCGCACAGCCAGGAACAGGCTCCAGGAGACGCCGCATACCCAGCCGGGCGCTGCTGTTGGCGCAGGAAAAGATGTGGGCTCCGAGGCGGGCGTGTTATCGGCCTCCGCGGAGGTTAAATATTAACGGCAGTCCAGCCAGGAGGCTCCCCTGGAGAAAAGTGCCAGGCCAGGACCGGGCTGGGCAAGGGCAGGGCAGGGCAGGAGCCCCTAGAGCGGGTTCCCCTGAAGGAGGGGCCTCCCATGCCCGGAATTTTCCTATTCCATTTCAGGACCAGGATGCCTGTGGAGGGCACCCAGGTGGTCTCGACTGCAACAGCCACCTTGCAGGGGCCCATGGATCCTACGACCCATGCTCTGGTCTGGAAAGCAGCGAGGAGGAGGGGGCCGCGGCGGCCCTCCCTGCCTCCCAGCAAGGCCGCCTCCGGCTGCTTCCCTGCAGCCCTGCCCCGGGAGGGGGTTTGGTCTGCCTGGGGAGGGAGGTGAAGCCCCTTCAGGTGATCCGGCAGAAGGTCTCCTCCCAGCCGCCCCCGCCCACTCACTAGGGGGTGGACCGGTCAAGGCACGGGAGAGCCCCAGGGGGAGACCCGGGTCCGAGGCCGTCCAGGCCTGCAAAGCCCGTGGGTGATCCGGGCCCGGTCTCCGGGTCTGTCTGCCTCTTTCCCCGCCCGGCCCGGTCCGCTTGTTCTCCCGAAGTCCGCATCCCGCGCCCGGGCCGCCACCAGGAGTCTGGGCAGGAGAGGGGCGGCCCGCGGCCCCGGTGGGCGGCGCAAAGGGCGCTCGGGGCCGGCGGGGCGCCCCCTCCCCGGTCCCGGGCAGGGAGGCGCGAGCGGCCTCCGGTAGCTTCGGCGGGGCTTTGAGGAGAAAAGCAGCCGGAGCCCCGAAGACGCTGCGGGTCCGGGCCCGCCCGAGCCCGGGGAGGACGCGGCTCTCCCGCCGCGGGCGTCGGGGGGGGCGTTTCCACTGCTAAATCGACACCGAGCGCTGCCCCCGCCGGTGGCGATCCACCTCGGCGGCCAAGGGGGCCCCGCTGACCTCGCCGGGCAGTCCCGCCGCGCCGGGGACGGGCCGGCAAGTGTGCCTGGCGGGGGGGGGGCGCTGCTGGGCTCCTCCGAAGGGCTTCGCCTCCCCGCGACGGGCCTTCCAGGGGACCGACGCCCTTCCCGCTGCTTCTGCAGCTTCCGTAGGTGGGCAAAGAGCTGCCACACCCCAGCCCACCAGGGAGCACACGCACGTGCACGCCCACGCTCACGCGCGCGCGCACAGTTTGCACGAGGACACCTGTGAAGCACAGCATGGAACATTCAGTTGCAGCAGGGCAGGTGGTTTTCATTTCTTCACAGGCGTAGCGTGCAAGTGCACAAAACCACAGACATCACGCTAGTCACTAACTGCCCTGAAAGCAACAAGCTCTGATGTAAAAGACCAACCTCTGGAACGGGGGAGGGGGCTCTTGGTGTTTCTACGCCCCCCAGCAGCCTGCAGGGCCTCGGGGTCAGAGCAAGGCCAAACGGATGCCCCCAGGCACAGCCAGCAGTGGTGCCCCTCCCTTGCGTACCTGACGCAACATTACGGCTCGGCAGCGTTAAGGGCACAATAGCTGGGTTTTTTCCCACCCTGTGGTGCCCTCTCCCCTCAGTAACCGAAGCATGGGCTTATTCTGCTTGAGGGTTCTTCATCCGGGGCCGGACTGAGCCTTGTCACTGGGCATGTAAAGCATGGGCAGAATGGCGGAAGCTCCTGGTGCACAGGCAGATCAAGAACTTGAATCCAGAAGTGATCTATTCCTGGGGCCAAAGAAGTTACCATGCGGTCCATTTGCATGCCCTTTTTATGCAGATTCAAGTAGTCTGTAGCACAGGTAGTCCTTCACTTACCACCATTCGTTTAGTGACCGAAGTTACGGCAATGCTGAAAGAGTGACTTATGACCGGTCCTTGCACTTATGACTGTCGCAGTGGCCCTGCAGTCACATGATCAAAATTCAGGCGCTTGGCAGCTGGCATGCATTTACGACAGTTGCAGCATCCTGGGGTCACGTGATCACCATTTGCAACCTCCCCAGCTGGCTTCCGACAAGCAAAGTCAATGGGGGAAACCAGATTCACTTAACAACCATACGATTCACTTAACAACAGTGGCAAACAATGTCATAAAATCTGGCATGACTCACTTAAGACCACCTCGCTTAGCGATGGAAGTTCCGGTCCCAATTGTGGTCATAAGTTGAGGACTGCCTGTACTTCTTTTTCAGTGTCTGATCAACCTCACACACAGAGCCGAACAGCCGGTAAGGTATGAAACCTAAGAACATGCGCTTGCCACAGTTTTTCCAAAAACCATACAGAACATTAATACTATTTTAGAAAATAATTCTTAATGTTGTGCTTGGGGTAAATTGTCATTATAAGGAAAACACACTTTTTGAGGTATACTACAAAATTAAAAGAAATACAGTTCTGAGCTCTGAATAAGAAAAAAAATGCATTGACCTTTCAAATGTTTATTTAAAAATTATATCCTGTTCTGGAGCCTTAAAAGGGCTTACATAAAAAAATTAAAACCCAAACTAACTCCCAAATAAGAAATCAACATGCAAAATAAAATAGCAAGTCTATTTTAGTGCTTCATGCACAACTCTTTACATCTAAATCGTAAAGTTGAGTGAGGCAGGCCTTTCGGTTATTGCCCATCACTTTCAGGGAGAGATGCGGCTTGCTTTGAAGGTGTTTACGAATGTTTGGGCGGCTTCGCCAAGGGACTCCTTAAGCCATGAGCCGTCTACGGATATCTCCTCCAAGCATTGTTCTGGATTGTCTATTAAAACAACAATGCTGCACAAAATCAATACACTAGAAATTATTCATATGGTACGTTCATAGGCATTATATGAATCAACTCTCAATTTCTTATCATAATGATTCCTTATCATAATCAAGATCTACATGGACAGTAATTATAAAACACCGCAGAAAAGTATGACCACGTTTCCACTGATTGCAAAATGCTGCTGAGCGTATGTGCAGTTGTATTAGCTTAGCGCACTTCTATTTCACACAAGGCTAAAACATTTTACAAATATTATCTTGATGTAACCCTTTCATCTGATTTCACCGAGATCCCTTCGGTGCAGTGTTTTTAACAAGGCACTCAGGGATGTCAGCAACAGAAGGGAGAAAAAGGACGTGCTGGAAGCTGCATTAAAGCCAAGAGAAATTCTCCTTGTGATATTTGTCAGCTGGGATGCTTAAGGAGACTATCTGGCCAGGATTTCAAACTGAATCAGCCAGACTGCAGCGTAGATGCATCTTTCACAAGAAAGATTAAGGTAGCCAAAGGCTTTAATGGCTCAAACAGTAGCCCTACTGAAGAAAGCACAGTTCACTACTTTATCCTATATTAGGTTATAGAAAAGAGGGAGACCTTGCTGGATTTTTCCCAAGCACATGCAGGTGGGCCTAAGCAGCTGATGCCTCCACCCCACGTCCCTCTTCCAGGCACATTATTTTAGGAGCAGATCTGTGCAGGCATTTCCTCTCATCGGTGTGACCGCTGTCCACCTGACAGAATACCTGACATTCAACCCCTGCTCCTGCAACTGCCCCTCAAAATCGCAGCCCCCCGACCCCCGTTCGGCTTGTTAACGGGATCTCTTGTTGGCGAGGGAGGCAGACGTGAAGGACTTCACCGTTAGGACACAGTCGTGCACTGCTGACTCACTGCTCGGGGAGGATGCAAACAAGTCCTTCAGGAGCTAGACGTGCGATTACTGTACGCCACTTACTCTTATAGAAAATCCCCACATAGGGCAGGCTCCCAAATGTGGCACGTTTTCTGTTCTCACCGTGAAATGGATGGAAAAGGGCTGAAATTGTGTTCCCTGGTAAAAGTAGCAAAAGGGGGCAACTTCCGAGGGGAAGATGGGGGGGGGGGTAAGAGTGGGGGAAGGGACATTTCCCCAATTTCCCCCCCCCCAAGGTTTCATGATCAGAAAAAGATGGGTGATTTATTGATCCGATGTGCAGGAATGAAGGAACAATGCACCAGACCTGTGGCAAACGGGTGGGCGAAAATGAACAGGCAGCCCGCGGCATCTCAGCTGCAGAGCTCTGGGTCACTCACATCCGGCCTTGTTCTCCCTCCTGGCCAGATGCCTGCCTTGCACCACAAGCCCAGTCTCAGCACGGTGACATCACGTCTAGCTCTTTCACAGACTTCCCTGCGTCTCCCACCAAAGGCCGGGACTGCGCGGAGGCGCCAATCTGAGCCCTAAAAACAGCCCCACCAGAACTCCTATGGGGAAAACAGACCGCCAACTGCCCCCCTTCCATCCAGAAGGACGGCATTCCTGCCCACACGGGATCCACAAGGAGTGAAGCCAGGGGGGTTGAAGCTAAGCTGCATCCCCTCATCACCAGGGAGGCGCAGATGCGGTGGCAGAAAGCAGAGAGCGGCCTTCAGAGCAAGCCCTGTTTTGCTCAGAAACGAAACCCAGGAAGGCAGAAACACACTGGGTTTGAGCATCCCTCATCCCCGCCCTGCACAGCTTTCACCGGCACGGACCCCTTCCCACAAACCCAGGGCTGGGCCTTTCAAGATGGCCTCTAGGCCACGGAGGTGGGAGACCAAGTGGAAATGGATGCTCCTTTTGGGGCTGGGCCTGCCCGTCCTGGGGGGGCCAAGCCTCTGCCTCAAAAAGGGGGGCCAGTCTGAGGTGCCCGTGGATGCAGCCCCCGGCCTGGCCACCCTGTCGCAGCTGTGACACCCAGGCCTCCAATGCACAGGGCCCCCTCCTGGCTACGTTCAGCGTTTCGTCACGGGAAGGCCGCTCGCAGCGGGAGGCAAGGCAGCCCCCTCCCATTAGGCAGGCCCTGATTCAGGCCTCTCAAGGTCCCTAGTTGAGGTTCAGTTTATTGTTTTTCTGGATATTCTTATTGCATCTTTGTAGGGCTCCCAGAAAGAGCGTCAACACACATGTTTTCTGAGTAAAATCACTAAGTAAAGGGGATGAAGGGTGGCTGACTGGCATTGGGGATCCAGGGGCCATGTAGGGCTCCGGCCCAGAGCAGGGAGACCCTTCAGAGGACCCACCCATACAGCAAGACTGAGGACACGTCCCCCCCCCCCGCCCTGTGCTTTCAGATGAGCCGGGGGGCTTTCCAAGCATACCCCAGAATCGTCTGATTGCCAGGCCTTGCTCACTTTTCAGACAGCCTGCAAAACCTGACACTTGATTCCTGCTACCAGTTCTGTTTAAAAACAACACAGTAACACACACACAGACACAAAGACATTATTGTTCTGAGCACCCAGTCATGCCAATTCCCTATTGCTCTCTGCCCCACATGCTTGGTGCCAGGTCCCTTAAGGGAAAGGGGTAGGCAGTTCATCAGTCTTTGCCCCCCAACCTGGCACCAGCCCAGCCCAAGTGGAGGGTCCCACCGTCACCAGTCTTACAGCAGCATGGCCCCACCATTACAGTCCACCTGCTTTCTCCCCCTGCCCCAACCTTCTGGGCCTCGCCCACGTTTATCCACAGACCTTAGATGGCACTGCCCCTCCAGTCCCAACAAGGGCCTCCGGAGGCTGGATGCCTGCAGACGCTGTTCATGTGGACGCGATACCCAGGGCCAAACCCAGCTCCTGCCCACCCCAATCACCTGCATGGCCTTTTGCTCAGCTAAAGTCTTCCAAAGCAGCCTCTTCCTCTCACCCCTACCCTCTTTTTCCCCATATCAGAAACTAATGTTCCCCCTTCCCCCCATTAAGAACCACTCGCAAAATTTAATTTAATTTTAAAAGAGCTAATTTCCTGTTAACATACTGTTGCTCATGTCCACCTCAGCTGCTCTCTGGAGATTTGAATGGAAAAGCACAAAATAAATATTCTAAGTGAAATAAAGAAAATACTATTTATTTTCTACCATTTGAAGGCACTGAAGCTTTTATTTCTTTCCTTTTTTAAAAATAGAATTCTGGCGAATTTTCTGAATTCTGACACAAGGCTTTGGAAAGAATTTCTCCTCATTGGCAAAGAGGAACCTTTCCAATGCAAGAATCCCCTTTTTTGCCAAACCATAGGACCCCTGGCCAGAAAAGCTGGCAACTCTCCTGCACAGCAATAGTTCGGAAGGCGACTACCAGGATCTCAGGGGGTCTTTCAGTCAGGATAGAATTGCAGCCTAAAATCTGCGCAAGGGTAAAGCCTGGTCAGCTTCTAATCATGCATCCACAATTTTTTATTTAGTATTTAGGTGAGCCTTGCAAGGGGCTGCATGTTTACATTTACACCCCAGAACAGTGTTTCTCAACCTTGGTGACTTGGAAGAGGTGTGGACTTCAACTCCCAGAATTCTCTTCCAGGTCACCAAGGTTGAGAAACACTGCCCTAGAACATGAACCCCACTGAAACCATTGTTCAACCTGTTAGCAGATTGCTAGGAAAGCCTTTGGCCCAGGAGAGATCAGAAAAGTCACACACCAGGCATTTCTATAAAAATAATTTTATTTACAGAAAACAAATATATTTGCTGAGAGAAGAGATTTCTCTCAGCTGCATTTTCTCTGCAAGCCTACACAGAAGGGAAACGGAAACTAACAAGTCCAGGCAAGTTCTTCTCCTCCCCCCCCCAGTGCAACAATTAACAACTGAAAAGGGGACAATTAAATTCAACCCCTTCACCCGGCCAAAATGATTAGTTACCATAGTAACCTTAATCTGTAGTAGAAAACATATTAACACAACCATCCTGGAGGAGCAGTCCTGGCCCTTGCATGCAGCTGGGCCTCAGCCAAAGTGGATCTTAAAGCAACCACCTTCCAAACCAGTGATTTTGAGAGACAGAAAATCTTCATTTTGCCACCGGAAATAGTTCCTAGTGGATTCCCTCCCTGCTAAAATCCACACCCTGAGCAGAAAATGCAGCCAGAATCTGGCACAGCAGGCATGTGCTCTTCCTCCCCATGCATTTGTCTTCCATCTTGGGTACCTTCCCCTGAATGGCACCTTCCCAAAACTGTGCACGCAACCTGATGCAGGGTATCTTTCCTCGAAAAGGAAAGGAAGCGTATCAGGCTCTCTGTGCTGGAAGTGACCCTAAGTCTTGACCTAGTTAAAATTAAGCCCTTGGAGAGGGACGCCTGAGCCCCGCGGGCCCACTCAGAAACACCTGTACGGCATACTACGTGAGTCGTAGCCCGGCTCCGGGGCTGCAGAATGACAGACTGGCGTTTCTCAGCCTCAACCCCTTTAAGATGTGTGGACTTCAACTCCCACAATTCCAGGCTAGGGAATTCTGGGAGTTGAAGTCCACACACCTTTGGAAGCAGTAGGCTATGGTCGTGGGATTTCTTATGGCCATGCCCACACGGCCTGGGCGCCTCCACGTGGCAGCAGCTGGATGGGATGAAGCTTGTCACTGCACCTGATCTAAGGTCCAGGACACCCTCCCGTCAGGCCACCGCCACACAGGAGGTTTGCTGCTGGTTCCGAAACCTCAAAAGGTACGATGTCCTGACCCCTCAGGTACTCAGGATGGCGGCGGTGACTCCACCGGAACAGCCTCAGCCAGCTCTGCTCACAGCTCATCAACGGATCCTCGTCTGTGCTTGTGGCATGCAGTGGCCTTCCCAACGCAGTCTTGCCGTGCACAACTTCCACCCCTGTCCTGAAGTGGCGAACACGGAGTGTCATGGCCCTTCCATTGAGGTGGCTTAGGGGGTCCCAAGAGGACAACAAAGCATCGTACCTGGTCGGAAGGTATGCTGAACGAGGACTTGTGCAGCGCATTAGTCAGCTTCTCCCCAGTCACTCGGCTGAGGCCATCAAGAAGCGCCTCCAGCATGTCAGGCGGTCCCCATCGCTGCAGCCGTCATCTCCCACTCTGCTGGTTCTCCATCTTTGAACTGTCTTGCAGCAGTCAGTGATCAACTGGCAGACTGCTTGATTAGATTGTGTGATCAGTGACCTCCAGGAGCCCAAGATCGGTGCTGATATTTTGCTGCTCATTGCTCGAGGTCTACGCTCCAGTGAACTCTCTCCGCAGTCAGTGGCCAGTCTGTTGGAAGATCTTACCAAGTGTTGGTTTCTGCATAGGTGGGGGCCATCGGCTCGTCAGCCCCAGGAGACTGTCTCTCTTTGTCATGTTCACTGTTTCAATGTGCATTGTACATCGTAACGTTTCACATGCCATGGTGCTGACGCGCGTTTCTGTTGGGAGGGAGCTGCTGTGAAACCTTGTGCCAAGCTCTGTATCTATGTTCATTACAATGGAATGTGTTTGGGTTATGTGCTCTGCTCAAGGACTTTTCCCGCAGACCATCAGAAGCCGTTAGGAGCACCTGGGATTGTGAGCCTGGGAAGATTCTACGGGGGGAGGGATCTCGTTTGCACCAAGGGGTTTTTAGTTTGCTTTTGGCGCGCTTTTTCCATTCTCAGCTTTCTTTGTGAACCTGTATACTATTCTTTAATAAATCAGATATCTTTGTGAATCTGCTTATGAGTCTGATGGTGTTTTAGAGTAGACATTCATTACATAAAGCTGAGAATCAAAAAAATTATACCGTTAGCTCCTACCAAGAAAAGTTCTTGTGAGGGAAAATAGTTAACGATGGCTGAGTCCAAGCTCACGACCGGGGGACTTGAGGAAACGACTGGCTTGATGGCCAAGTCAACGGTTAACAGCAGAGAACTGAGCCTCACCCCAGAACCCTCAGGTTTCCACCAGAATTCGAGTTCCAGCCCTGCAGTGGAGGAATCCGATGATGGGAGAGAACCAGAGCAGCCGTCACCCAACAAATCGCCCGCAGAGTTGATCACCTGGGATGCAGTGGGAGAATTGCATCGGTTCCCGCTGACCCCAGACGTAGAGTTTACCACGGTGTCAACAGAGAGACAACCTAACACACGAGGGAGGGAGGAATCTCAAACCCCTGAAAGGCTAAGAGTGGTAGAGGCAAAATTAGAATCGATGGAGTACATGCTAAGAATCTTGTATCTATCATGGGGGGGGGGGGCAGCCGAGGCGCGAAGGAGATTCCAGCTCCACGCAATCATCCCCCATCCCCCCACCCGGACCGCCGGTGGAGCGGGGACGAAGACGGCTCCGGGATGAATCCCCACTCCACAGAGTTCAACCACCAGTGCCCCCACCCCGTGGAGGGAGAAATACGGTAACCTGGGGCCCAAACACTCAAGCGGCAGCTGATTCAGCTCCAACAGGAGTGGGGGTGAAAGACTTTTCCATTAAGTTTGATGGGGATCCAACCAAGTTATCTTTCTTCCTCACTAACGCTAAAAGTTACATGAAGCAGTTTGGACCATGCTTCCCTTCTGAAGAGGCTAAGATAACAGCCATTGCCACCAAGTTGAAGGGACGAGTGGCTGACTGGTATGTTCAATTAAGTGAGGCTGACTCCCCTGAGCTTCAGCACTTTGAAGACTTCATGGGGGTGTTAAAGCTGCATTTTGAGGATCCTCTAGCCAGGGCAAGAGCTAAAAAGGCATTGAAGGATCTTACCCAGGGGGAACTGTCTGTAGCTGATTACGCCCTGGAATTTAGGGCTTTAGCTGGGAAAATCCCCGACTGGTCGCAGTCAACCTTAATAGAACGGTTTAAAGAGGGGCTCAACTGGGATGTCCTGTGGTGGGCGTTGGGTAGAGACGACCCAGAGACACTGCACGGATGGATTTGTCTGGCCGGCAAGGCTGAGCACGCTCAGCAGAACTTCATGCAAACCAAACGACCTGAAAAACAACCAGCCACCATGAGGGGACCCCGAAGTGCTGCGACTGCTGCCCGGCCAGGCTATAGGGCCTGGGAAGAGGAGAGAGATGGCGCTATGCGAGGGGTCAGTGTCTCTGATGTGGAAAGGAAGGGCATCGAGCAGCTGATTGCCCAAGAGCCAAGACTGCAGATCGAGCGGGCAACCTGCCGGCCAAATCGCCACCCCCCTCGCGGAGGATGACAGCAGCAAAGGGAGCAGCCGACGCTAAGGAAGTAGCCTACTTCTCGGGACGACTCTAAGGAGCCGGCAGGAAACTCCAGCCACCTGCCATGAAGGGCGCCTGCGGGCAGGTGGAGGAGGATGGGCGCAAGGATGCTATGGTGAGCGCTGACTGTCCCACTTTAGCAGTAAAAGTGAAATTGGGTTCCCGCACAAAGACTACAGAAGTCTGGGCTTTGGTTGACTCTGGGTGCTCCAGGTGTCTGATTCACCCTGATCTGGTGGCTGCTTTGGACCTGCCTAGCTGTCCCCTCCAGCAGCCTCTAATCTTCACACAGTTAGATGGTTCAACGGCGGGGGGGGGGGGGGCGGCAACCCATTTCACTGGAACTGTCGCGATGCAAATGGGCAGCCACCTTGAGTCTTTAAAATTTGTAGTGGCACCTGTTGGCAATCCCTTGGTAATTCTGGGGATCCCCTGGTTGACCTATCGAAGCCCACATATAAACTGGGAACACAGAACTCTGACTTTTAAGGATGGGTTTTACCAAGCCCCTACAGCGGAGAGAGCTTCACGTGCGGGGGTTGGAAGGGCTGCAATTGCCACGCCGCGCCCCAGCTTGCCACACTTAGAAGGCTTGCCCGATCGATACCAAGACTTTGCAGACATCTTTGGGGAAATGGAAGCAGATCAGCTACCCCCCCCCCATCGAAAAACTGACTGTGCGATAGAGTTGGTTCCCAACGCTCAATTGCCCAAGCCGAAAATTTATCCAGTGACTCAGAAAGAGCTTGAGGCATTGTTGTTTATTCGTTTAGTCGCTTCCGACTCATCGTGACTTCATGGACCAGCCCACGCCAGAGCTTCCTGTCGGTCGTCAACACCCCCAGCTCCCCCAGGGAAAGTCCGTCACCTCTAGAATATCATCCATCCACCTTGCCCTTGGTCGGCCCCTCTTCCTTTTGCCTTCCACTCTCCCTAGCATCAGCATCTTCTCCAGGCTGTCCTGTCTTCTCATTATGTGGCCAAAGTATTTCTGTTTTGCCTTTAATATCATTCCCTCAAGTGAGCAGTCTGGCTTTATTTCCTGGAATATGGCTGGTTTGATCTTCTTGCAGTCCAAGGCACTCTCAGAATTTTCCTCCAACACCACAGTTCAAAAGCATCGATCTTCCTTCGCTCAGCCTTCCTTATGGTCCAGCTCTCGCAGCCATATGTTACTATGGGGAACACCATTGTTTTAACTATGCGGACCTTTGTTGTCAGTGTGATGTCTCTGCTCTTGACTATTTTATTGAGATTGGTCATTGCTCTTCTCCCAAGGATTAAACGTCTTCTGATTTCCTGGCTGCAGTCAGTGTCTGCAGTAATCTTTGCACCTAGGAATACAAAGCCTTTCACTGCTTCTACATTTTCTCCCTCTATTTGCCAGTTATCAATCAAGCTGGTTGCCATAATCTTGGTTTTTTTGAGGTTTAGCTGCAAGCCAGCTTTTGCACTTTCTTCTTTCACCTTCATCATAAGGCTCCTCAGTTCCTCTTCACTTTCAGCCATCAAAGTGGTATCATCTGCATATCTGAGATTGTTAATGTTTCTTCCAGAGATTTTAACTCCAGCCTTGGATTCCTCAAGCCCAGCATGTCGCATGATGTGTTCTGCATACAAGTTGAATAGGTAGGGTGAGAGGATACAGCCCTGCCGTACTCCTTTCCCAATCTTAAACCAGTCTGTTGTTCCGTGGTCTGTTCTTACTGTTGCTACTTGGTCATTATACAGATTCTTCAGGAGGCAGACAAGATGACTTGGTATCCCCATACCACTAAGAACTTGCCACAATTTGTTATGGTCCACCCAATCAAAGGCTTTAGAATAGTCAATAAAACAGAAATAGATGTTTTTCTGAAACTCCCTGGCTTTTTCCATTATCCGGCGGATATTGGCAATTTGGTCTCTAGTTCCTCTGCCTTTTCTAAACCCAGCTTGTACATCTGGCAATTCTCGCTCCATGAATTGCTGAAGTCTACCTTGCAGGATCTTGAGCATTACCTTACTGGCATGTGAAATGAGTGCCACTGTTCGATAATTTGAACATTCTTTAGTGTTCCCCTTTTTTGGTATGGGGATATAAGTTGATTTTTTCCAGTCTGATGGCCATTCCTGTGTTTTCCAAATTTGCTGGCATATGGCATGCATTACCTTGACAGCATCATCTCGCAAGATTTTGAACAGTTCAGCTGGGATGCCGTCGTCTCCTGCTGCCTTGTTATTAGCAATGCTTCTTAAGGCCCACTCAACCTCACTCTTCAGGATGTCTGGCTCTAGCTCACTGACCACACCATCAAAGCTACCCCCGATATTGTTATCCTTCCTATACAGGTCTTCCGTATATTCTTGCCACCTCTTCTTGATCTCTTCTTCTTCTGTTAGGCCCTTGCCATCTTTGTTTTTGATCATGCCCATTTTTGCCTGGAATTTACCTCTGATGTTTCTAATTTTCTGGAAGAGGTCTCTTGTCATTCCTATTCTATTGTCTTCTTCCACTTCCGCCCATTGCTTGTTTAAAAATAATTCCTTATCTCTTCTGGCTAACCTCTGGAATTTTGCATTTAATTGGGCATATCTCCCCCTATCACTGTTGCCTTTTGCTTTCCTTCTTTCTTGGGCTACTTCTAGTGTCTCAGCAGACAGCCATTTTGCCTTCTTGGTTCTCTCTTTCTTTGGGATGTATTTTGTTGCCGCCTCCTGAACAATGTTGCGGACTTCTGTCCATAGTTCTTCCGGGACCCTATCTACTAAGTCCAGTCCCTTAAATCGATTCTTCACCTCCACTGCATATTCCTTAGGAATATTAGTGAGCTCATATCTAGCTGATCTGTGGGTCTTCCCTAATCTCTTTAGTCTGATCCTAAATTGTGCAAGAAGAAGTTCGTGATCTGAACTACAGTCAGCTCCAGGCCTTGTTTTTACCGACTGTACAGATGTCCGCCACCTTTGGCTGCAAAGGATGTAGTCAATCTGATTTCGGTGTTGTCCATCTGGGGAAGTCCATGTCTAAAGCCGTCTCTTAGGTTGTTGGAAGAGAGTGTTTGTTATGCAGAGTGAATTGTCTTGGCAAAATTCTATCAGCCTATGTCCTGCTTCATTTTGTTCTCCCAGGCCATACTTACCTGTAATTCCAGGTGTCATTTGACTGCCCACCTTAGCATTCCAGTCTCCTGTGATGAAAATAACATCTCTTTTAGGCGTGTTGTCCAGTAGGTGCTGCAGATCCTCATAGAACTGCTCTACTTCAGCTTCTTCAGCATCTGTGGTTGGGGCGTATATTTGGATCACTGTGATGTTAGATGGCTTGCCCTGAATTCGAATTGAGATCATTCTATCATTTTTTGGATTGTATTCAAGCACTGCTTTAGCCACTTGACTATTAATTATGAAGGCTACTCCATTTCTTCTGTGGTCCTCTTGTCCACAGTAGTAGATCTGGTGGTCATTTGATGTGAAGTGGCCCATTCCAGTCCATTTCAGTTCACTGATGCCCAAAATGTCTATCTTTAATCTTGACATCTCACCAATAACCCCATCCAATTTTCCCTGGCTTGTAGATCTTACATTCCAGGTTCCAGTGGTGTGTTGATCCTTAGAACATCGGCTTCGCCGTTCACCACCAGCACCGTCGGCCGCTAGCCGTCCTTTCGGCTTTGAGCTAGCTGCGTCATCACGTTTGGGTCTAGTTGAACTCATCCTCTGTTCCTCCCCAGTAGCATTTTGACCATCTTCCGACCTGGGGGTCTCATCTTCCAATGGTATACTGACATATCTCTGGTTGTACTGATCCATTTATTTTTCATGGCAAGAATACTGGGGTGGGTTGCCATTACCTTCCCCAGGGATCGCATTTAGTCTGACCTCTCTGTCATGACCTTCCCGTCTTGGGTGGCCCTTCACGGTTTAGCTCATGGCATCATTGAGGTGCTCAAGCTCCAGCACCACGACAAGGCAACGATCTCTTGCTGAAGGCTTGAGGCATTGCAGGACTTTATTGACAAAAATCTGTCAAGGGGGTTTATTGAACCTGCAAATTCCCCAGTTGGGGCCCCTGTGCTATTCTGGGAAAAGAAGGATGGCACGCTTAGACTCTGTACGGACTATCAGGGATTAAATTCCATCTCGAACTGCAACAAATATCCTCTGCCTCTCATGAAAGACATGTTAGCCCATTTGTCCAAGGGCAAGATTTTTTCCAAGTTCGACCTTCGTGAAGCCTAGATGTGTTTAAAGGAGAAAACATAGAGGCAGTGAAAGACTTTGTATTTCTAGGTGCAAAGATTACTGCAGATGCTGACTGCAGTCAGGAAATCAGAAGACGCTTAATCCTTGGGAGAAGAGCAATGACAAATCTTGATAAAATAGTTAAGAGCAGAGACATCACACTGACAACAAAGGCCCGCATAGTTAAAGCAATGGTGTTCCCCGTAGTAACATATGGCTGCGAGAGCTGGATCATAAGGAAGGCTGAGAGAAGGAAGATTGATGCTTTTGAACTGTGGTGCTGGAGGAAAATCCTGAGAGTACCTTGGACTGCAAGAAGATCAAACCAGTCCATCCTCCAGGAAATAAAGCCAGACTGCTCACTTGAGGGAACGATATTAAAGGCCAAACTGAAATACTTTGGCCACCTAATGAGAAGACAGGACACCCTGGAGAAGATGCTGATGCTAGGGAGAGTGGAGGGCAAAAGGAAGAGGGGCCGACCAAGGGCAAGGTGAATGGATGATATTCTAGAGGTGACGGACTCCTCCCTGGGGGAGCTGGGGATGTTGACGACCAACAGGAAGCTCTGGCGTGGGCTGGTCCATGAAGTCACAAAGAGTCAGAAGCAACTGAACGGAATAAACAACTTCCCTTTGGGGACCACAGACTCAATTAAATATTTGGGTCTGCAATTCAATTGGAAAGGCCAAGTTTCAGTTACACATATGGGTAGGTTAGCGGCTATGTGCAGGAAATTTCTATGGTCCCCCTCAAACCATACCAACATCTGCAATTACTTAAACTCCATCTCGTCCCTAAATTTGCCCATAGGAACAAGGTCCTAGGAACAGCTCACCGCAATGCTCGTAAGAGACTTGACCACTTGGTATGCTCCACCATCCAGCTCTGGCTTCGGCTTCCTGGTGACACCCCCCTTGGCTACCTTCATGCCTCTCTGAAAGACTGCGGACTAGGCATTCCTGGCTTCTCAGCATCTATTCCTCTTTCACAGAAGGCTTGTTTCGTGAAATTGGCATCTCAACCGAGGGCAGTTTCTGAGATCATGAGGCATCAAGAGTCCTTCTGAGCAACCAGCAATACTGTGAACCATCCCTGTCATCTGAACTCTGCAGTGATCACTACCAAAAAGGAAGCCCGTGTGGAGTGGCAGCAGGTTTTGCTTCAGTCCGTGGATGGTTGATTTGGATGTTGCTGTGATTGGCTGTCTCAACTGCCTCAATTTTTGTGTGTTTCCCCATCTATTTATTTGTGGAATACAGCTGAGAGGGGTGTTGTCAGCACCTGATCATTCGAGCATTCACACAATCACAGTCAGGAGGCTGGGATTCCTTTAACTGTTTTAATGAAACATAATGAACGGTACAGAAGGCAAGCTGCAAATAAAGATTTCCTTCTTACCTAACCTAACTTTAAAACTTCATTCCCTTAGTTAGTCCCCTTTCCCATGAAACCATGTCACCCCCCCTCCCATCCAGATGGTATTCCTGGCATATCTCCATCCCGTGTCCTTGATGTCCTCCATAGCCATAATAAACCACTTCACGCTCCAACTTCACACCCCCTCCCATCTGGCGACACGGAGTCCATTCCTTGGAGAAGGAAACGATGGGAGATGCTCTGATAAGGGTTTCTGTGAAACCTTTGATCGGGGGGGGGGGGGACCTGACAGGTGTGTTATCTACAAAATAGAGGAGGGCAAGGGGCTTAACCATCCAGTTGTCTATCAAAGATGTCATGGAGCATGTTGGACTCCCGAAACATTACATCACATATTACAGGTGTGTGAGGTGACCCATGACACTAACTGTGCATGACACAACCAACGTTCTGCGACACTTGGAACAACTTTTACGTAAGGACAGCTCTGCCTTCTGGGTTGAGCCTGTAATACCATCTGGCTCTTCTTTCATTAAACCAGACTGTATTCTCCATAGGTTTGACCACCTATGGATTTTGGATGTCTCCATTGTGGCCGGTTTCAGGCTGCAAGAAACCCGGGATCTTAAGGTTCTTAAATATGGATCGCCTGCTCGTGCCAGAGATATCAGGCTTGACATTCAGTGTTGTCTCCACTTAAACACCTCCTGGTTGTTTGCGCGCTTGTCTTGTCTTGTGGAGATGTTACGGATCTTTGCCTCCTGACTGTGAAGGGCCCTTTGCGCGGCTATGATTTGTACACCTGTGGCACCCGCTGTTTCCTGATCGATGGGTTGCCCGGGCTTGCTTTGATTTCTGACCTGCTCTGGCAGCAACTATCCTGCGCTGTTGTCCAGTAGCAATGCTTCACCTCAGAAGATTTGATTTTCAAGCAAGTTGTTCTGTTAATATCTAATATGCATTTGCTTGTATTTAAGATCTATATTTATATGCTTGCATTCTGAATTCTTCTAAAAGTAAATGATGAATGGCCAAGGTTGAGAAACGCTGACTTAGACCATACAGGTGGCAGTGGAGTGGTTCAGTCATGACTAACCACTAGAGGGCAGCAAATAGTTAGATTTTGAATTTAGCTTTGCTGTTGGGCTCCTGCTGGCAATATTCCCTAGGGAGGTCTGCAGGGAAAGAAAAAAAAACACAACCCTACCTATCGGGGCAGGTGGGGGAACAAACAGGGCAGGAACAGAAGGGCTGCTACAGCATTTGGCTCCAGAGGCATCTAGCAGGTGCTGGGCACAGAATGCCTGGTGGCCCCCTTGATCTGATCTAGTTGCAGTAGAGCCTCCTTTTGCCAAGAGTTTATATCTGATTGCCCCTTGAGGGGAGACACCAGAGAAATACGGGGAGGTATTGTCATAGCCATTAGCCATGATGCCTCACCATGGAGTTGGCTTTCGTGGGGGGGGGGGGGAACCAAATGGAACTGAATGGGAGTGGAACGGAAGGGTGCCTGGAGGATCAGGGGAACGAGGTGCGCTCATCCCATCTCAGAGGCAGGAGGGGCCTCTAACTCAGCTGCCAGAGCAGGAGAGAATCAATCCCCACTAAAAAAAATGTTTTTAACTTTGACCAGATGGTTGGCTGTATTCTTTTCAGCCCTACGAAGTGTTAAGGTTGATTCTCACAACACATTGAACCCCAGACCCTTAACCTGGGCTATCAAGCCTTAATTGCTGCATTCACCAAACAGGCACTGCCCAAATAAAAAACCTCGTTATGGCTTACACTGACCGTTTGGTTCACGCACAGTCAGTCGGAGAAAGAACAAGGGTTCCCCACCCGCAGACGCCCAATCTCGCTTTAGCCTGGTCTAGCGTGTTGTGCAAACGAGGCCACAGAGCTGGACTGGAAAGAAAACAGGAGTGGGAAGCAAAACCCTGAAGGAGTCTTTGAAGGGAAGAGTCAGGAACAGTGATACAGATTAGGATTCTGGTTTGATGGGGGGCGGGCAGTGAGAAAGGAATGGCAGGGAGAGGGTTTCATGGGGAAGGGCACTAGGCACTATTGCCTCATTTAAAAAATGGAAAAATAATCTGCCTCTGGAGCCCTCCAAACCACCACAAGGTCCAGCAAGAGCCCAGAGCAGGCTCCAGCCCACCCCTCTGGGACTGTGGGCCTGAATCACACACCCCACAGCTGGAGGCCAGTTTCAGGGCCACCTTTCCACACACACCCCAGGGAGGTCTTCCTCCCACCCCGCCATGCCCAGCTTTTCAGGTCTGCCCAGATCAGGAGCCGGTTTTGCTCTGCTCACAACCAGCAGCTTTGCCGCCCGTGCAACACTGGGGGGCTTTTACACCCAGAAGCCCTTTGGTGCAGCCCTCCCTGCGTCTCCTTCAGCCCCCCACACCTTTGCAGCAGAGGGAAGCAGTCAAGGCAGGCACCTGGTCTGCAGAAAGATGTGGGCAGCCACCTGCTCATGAGGTAATCCATTGTCTGGGGTTGAGGAATAGCTTTAACCATCAGCTAAGTGAACTGGTGGGCTTCACTCTGCACGCGAAGCAGTGAAAAACTTAACCAGCAAACCTGCCAAGCTGTGCAAAAAACTGCTTAAACATAGTGCATGAACCCAGCCCCAATCTTCCAATAAAAGGGAAGCAAGAGGCCAACTTCTTCAAGAAAAGAAACAGCCCCCAAGGAGCAGATATCCTGCCGAAGCGGTTAGGATTTTGAGACTGTAGCAGGCCAAAGGCTACGTGTGAGTCAGCAGCACGAGGTTGCAAAAAAGCCAAATGCAGTTTTAATGTCTGCAGCACCTTCTGCGCTTATTCACCCTAATTTGGAATACCGTGTTTAATATTAAGTGCTGTGCTCCGAAAAGGGCAGAGGCCAGTTTAATTGGGTGAAAAAAGGCCAAACAAAGATGGTTGAGGCATGCAATGAGGGAAAACAGAAAGGAAATGGGTGCAGGCAGGTTGGAGAAGGGGAGGTTCGGGATGGGGGCTTGGGGTCAGGAGAAGCCCCTCCATGTTCGAGGAGAGGTCGGCAGGTGGTGACTGAACGTGAGGAGAACATCTGAAGGAGAGGCTGGACGGAGGGCCATCCTTCAGCACCAGCCGGTGAGCCACCTTCAGGCCCTCGGATAGTCTGTGTGTGCATGAGGTGGTGGGGGGCGACTCACAACGCCTGCACTTTAAACCTTAAATCTCACCTGGCAAACTGGAGGCCACCCCACCCTTAGGGAGGTTCAGTTGCCTCCAAAACTTTAGGCACCCCCATTTCAAAGAAAGCCAAAGTGAACAGAAGTTGACACAACCTCTACACATAAAAGAAAAACATAGCATCTTTCAGCAAATTCAAATACATACTGCAGAAATTAAAAAAAAAACAGTGAGTATGGCTGGGGGAGGAATTTGGCCCCCTTGGGCAGAAATAACAGCTTCCAAACATTTCCTGGAGACATGTTTTTCTAGCTTTGGGTTTTTTCCCCTACTCTTCCTGGCAGAACTTTCCGATCTCAGAAATATTCTTAGGTCTCCTTGCAGGCACTGTATGTTTGAGATCTCCCCAGAATTTCAACAACACATGTGGGATTGTGAAAGCCATCCAAAATTTTTCTTTCTTGTAAGCACTTTGTGGTTGATTGGAAGTAAGTTTCGGAGTGCTGTCTTCTGAAATATCTGACCTCTTCTCAGCTTCAATTTCACTGACTACATGGCATTAACCTCCAGGATACTATATGTTGATATTTAGTTGAATCCATGCTTCCTTCCACCTCCACAACATTTCCTGGGCCATGGGCTGTACAGAACCCTCTCCATTCATAAAGAGTTGGTGAGGGTGCTTTTTTCAAACGCTTCACCCCAAAAATATCTTGCATCACTGCAACCGAACAGCTTGAGTTTTGCCTCATTGGTCCAGAGCCCTTTGTTCCAAAGTATTTCAGGCTTATCAAGGTTTTCTTTTATGTACCTTTGGTAGCGACTTTTGTGGTAAGGTAGGTTTGTTTTGACAACCCTCCCAGCCGATCACTGCTGAATAAGCAATGCTGTGCTGTGGACCAGGAGATCACGACTCCAGTAGCAGCAACCTTTCAGCTGGTCCTTTGCAGTGATCTGTTTGCACATCAGACCAGATTTCAGGCAGTTTTCTTATTCTGAATCTGTAGATAACTGCATATAAATAATAGGTACACATTCAGACTTACAGGACATCATCTTTCACTTTGTACCATGCAGAGGCAGGGTCAGCTTCTCTTCACTTAGCTATTCTTTGAAACAAATAATTTGGCCAGGGGTGCCACACTTTTTCATGCCATTATATTGATAGACACGTTCATCAGGTACGTACTGGACAGCGTATGGGAACATCAATTCTGCCAAGCAGTGCGATGCACTTCATGGCCCACCCACAAGATGTTCCTTCAAATTGTATTATTAAAAAAAAGCACTCCGGGATGTCCACACGGTCTCCCTGGAAGCACAGGGGTCTGGTTCAAGCCACAGTCATGTAACGTGCATGGTGATGCCATCACCCACAGGCCATCACGTTTCCCTGCAGATGCCCATGAGGAATGGGCCAAGCTCCCTACTTCCTCCAAGTTCTGACATCTTTCCTTACCTCTTCCAGCTGCAAATCTGAGGCTCCCCCAGCAACCTTCCCTTTGCCTTCCTTCCTGTGGACATGCATTATTTTTACCAAGGCTGCCTCTCCCCACCCCAATGCTTTGCCAAATGTTGCCCTGGAACTGGCCCGGGCTTGTGGCCAAACCCTGCCCGGCCCTCCCTCTCCATACTGGGACACAGGGGGCTGCTGTCCCTTCAGGGCTTCCCAGAAAAACGCTCAGAGGGAATCTGGCAACACAATGGCCATATGTAGAGGGAGCCGGTTCTGGTGCTCCAGGCCCGCATCACCCGCTGTCAGAAGATGTGTGGGGCGTGGTGGAGGGAGACCTCCTCCGCCGCGTGGGTGTCCACGAAGAGCGTTCGGAGCCACCAGAGGTGCCGTAGACCCGGGGTGGTGCCCGGTGCTGGTGCTGCTGCCATATGGCTTGGCTGACAAGGCTCGGCAGCGCATGCAGGGTGAACCCAAGCATGTCAATTTTGCCCTCCAAAGCACTGATGCGCTTCTCCAGGTCTTCGTTGTGCTCTTGCAGTTCTGACACCATGTCGTACATGTCGTTCTGCGTCTGCCGAGGAAGAGGGCCAAAGTTATCTCTTCGTGTGGATTACTTTCCGGCGAGACTACTGCAATGCTTCCTTTACGAGGCTACCCTTGTGAGCATGCAGAATCTCAGGGGTGGGGGTGGAACAGGGGCAGCAGCAGCATTTTGGTTGCTAAGTGGTGCTCAATCCCGTGATCGCATCACACCTGTTCTGCCAGCCACCATCCCACACTCTAAAATGACCTGAAATGGCTCGATGGCTGAGACATCCCTGTCCGTTTTCCTGTAGTTTTATTATTTATTAAACATCTAAGTTGTTCAATCTGTGAAGTTCCTCAACAGGAACTAGTTTAAAAACAAATAGGAAGCAATACAGCGCAATTAATAAACAAGGCGTAAACCGTAACACTTGAATGATTTGCAGTGAATGCTGGATTGATTATATGATGCTACGAGGAACATGGATCTGAACATTAAGGTACTGCAGACCAACATAGCTGGCTGTAGGGAGGTGAGAGTTGCGTGTGTCAGGGAACAAGAACGTAAGTTGAGCGTGGTGAGAACGGGATACTTAAGAACTGTGAGGGTCACGGCATTGGCACAGTGTGGTCAAAAAGCATCAAGATGGCAACCACAATCGTGTGATCAAAATTCCACCTTTTAAAAAAAAAAAATGTGTTGCACGGGGAAGCTTTTCAAACTTGGCTGTTACAGACAAAGGAAATGGGTGAAACCTTCTTGATCACGCCCCCAAGACTAAGCGTGAATAAAGTTGCTCTATGTGAAGGTAGCCCCCCCAACCCGTCTCTCTGCCCCCTCCCCCATTGGAGGCGGATTCAGGTCCATCTCCTGGCGCAGAGCGCAAAGGGCTGTCTTCCGGGTTCAGCACTACCCACTCTGGTGCTGACCCAGTGCCTTGTGGATGGCAGTAGGGGGAGCCCTCCCCACCACCAAAACGGGGGGTCTCCCCCCGCTTTTCCAATTCCCACCCCCACCCTGCGAACCTTTGATAGATCCACCAGCATGTTGGCTTGATCGCTGAGTTTCCTTTGTTCCATCTTCACGCTTCTTAACCTGGAAAGCAAAAACTGTCGTCGTCGTCGTCGTCCTCCTCCCCCCTCCACAGGGACTTCAGCAGCAAACCAGGTGGGCACAGGGGGAAAAGCTTCCAGCTCCCTGCAGACAAGCGGGCTCAGTCCCCGGGCCCAAAGCTCGCTGCGGGGCCTCTGGTCTGGGGGGCGGCCCCCTCTGCTTGCCGCTGGGGAGGGACAGGGGACCGCCATCAGCTGAGATCACAACCATCTTCCTGTTTCCCCCAAGGCGCTTGGGGTGCCATGGACTCTTTCTGCCTTCACGTTTCCTTTTCAATTGGTTTTATCTTCCTTCCTTTCTACACCCCTTTGGGGCCCGTCCTCCAATCCCCTCAAACCGCAAAACCTGTAATGTCTATAAATGCACAGCCCAAACGGTCGGAACAGGCAGGCGCACGGCGTAAGAGCCACCGGGTCGGAAGAGGACTCTGCCAAAACCCGTTAGACCTAAGTAGGACTTGCAGCTACAGAAGCAGTGTATCTCCGGATACGAAGACACCAGCATCAGAACATAACCAACACCCACCTTGCTGGTCTAGAACAAGAGTGGGAAATCTGTGGCAGCTCCCATTAGCCCCAGAGAGTACACTCAATGGCAGGGATGATGGGATTTGGAGTCCACCTGCATTTGAAGGCAAAGTTTCTGTCTCTGCACTGCGCTTTGATCTAATCCAGCTAGACGTTTCTTTGGTTTTTATTATTGACTGGCAAACAATAAGCCGATTAACTGTGAGGCATAATACAACCTCCAAATCCAGGGGTAATCTACCTCTAAATACCAGATGCCGGGGGCAGAGGAGAGAAATGCTGATCCTGGGTTCTTGCCTGATGGTCTCCCAGAAGGTAAGGAAGAGAGGGGCCTTGGTCTGATCCAGACCCTCAAAGGACTAGAAACGTGTCTGGCCCAAGAGGAGGCAATGGAAGGCTTGGCTGGTCTGTCGGGTCCTGAGCGAGAGGGGCGTGGAGGAGAGGCCCTGCCAGGCAAGGAATGAGGTGGGCACACTGGAGGTGCCCTCCCAAAAGCAGCCTTGCCCGGTTACTGCCGGGCACTGCCGATGCACACGGGAAGGGAGACCCTGGCCGGGAGTTGTCTTGCACCCAGGAAAGGGGGCTTGTCCTGCAGAGCCAACCTTGGCATCCAAACTGCAAACAGGAGCGGAATTTGCCCAACTGGAGGCGGCTGAAGAGTGTGGAGTGGGAGGGTGGGAAAGTGCCAGTGGGCACGCCTCTCAAGTGTGCAAAACTGATGGAAAAACCCACGCACAGA